>NC_141693.1:558658919-559973419 GCF_964263255.1 Lissotriton vulgaris
GAATAGTCTCTGCTAACATCTGTGGACTTAATGATTCCTCTAAGGGCTACGATCCTTGGGGGGGACATTCATTGCCTACAAGAAACGCACATTGAAGGCTCTCAGAAGCATCTATTAGACACCTTGGGGTTTAAAGTCTTGGGGGCCACTACACAGGGTGCTAAAACAAAAGGGATTGGAATTCTGGCAGACAGAAGATTATCTCTTAACACTCCCGGGTTAAATCCGATCCACTGGGCAGGTGGGTTATAACTGAGTGTCGCCTTTGTAAGAGCCCCCCTTTACTCTCTGCTCAATCTATGTAAGTAATACTGATGACCCAGGGGCCTTTAACCTGGTTTCAGGTGAACTAGCGCACTGGCCCACCCCCATTATCTTTGTGGTGATCTTAATATACATTTGCCTTGCAACTAGGAGACTGATAGCAATTGGAGATATAAAGGCAGGAAACCCCTGGTCTTTCAGGCCCTTGCCAACCTTGCCCAGGCCCATGGACAGGCCAGACTAAATTCAACTCAGCCTAGTTACACTTTCATCTCCGCCCAGCATCATTCCTTAGTCAGGCTAGATAACTTCTTTCTCTCATCCTCACTCATTAACAACTGCACTATCGAAATAGTTCCCCGCTTCATGTCTGACCACAACCCTCTCCTACTTAACATCAAGGGTTTGGGAAATGAATGAAAGTGCCCACGTGGAGTTTTGAGAAAGCTCTCTTGCAGGATACTAATTACCAAACACATATGCATGGATGGATCCTGGAATTTCTGGAAATCCACATTGGCTCTGCTTCCCTAATGATTGTTTGGGACGCCTTAAAGACAGGGGTCAGGGGTGAGACCCTTAGGTTCTTAGTCTGTGAAAATAAAAGAGAAGCTTTTAATCCGTAACCTACAGAGGAAACTAAAGATCGCTGAAACCAAACTGACCCAACTTATCCAAACAGGACAAGACAGTGAAAATATACAGAAGGAAGTAGTTTTGGCCAAGACTGAGATTGAGGCAGTTTTTGCGGAAAGAACCACATCCAAGTGAGCAAGCTCACGTGAGAAGAACTACGAGTATGCAATGAAACTCCCCTCAGGGAGTGAAACTAACGACTCCGATCTCATATGGAAGGGATTCCAGGAATTTTACACTAAGTTGTACACTGAGGAAAATCATTGTGCAAGTGACACACTAGAAAGCAAGATTGAGCGCTATCTTAGCGAGATTGATCTCAGACGACTCAGCCCAGATAACAGTGATCCATTAGACCTAACCCCAACCTGGGATGAAAGCCGCAGGCTTGGACGGCATTCCTGATGAGTGTTATAAGATCTTTGCCCCCCAAATCAAAACAATCTTTACAGAGGTGGTAATCTCCATCTTCAGTGGGGTTCCTCCTCCTGCTTCTTGGTCCAAGGCCAGAATAGCTATATTTCCAAAAAAGGACAAATCTCCATTAGAAATTAGCTCCTATAGGCCTATCACACTCATTAATTGCGATTCAATTTGTTTTTCCAAAGTACTAGCGACTAAAATTTCCTCTGTGGCCGAGTCCCTAGTCTCAGAACGGCAACATAGGTTTATCCCAAAAAAAGGTACAATGGAGCATGTCAGGCGGGCCATTACCCTATTCAATGCCGCTCAAGTAGGTGGAGACCCGCTGTCATTAACACTGCTCGACGCTAAAAAAGCCTTCGACCGGGTCTCCTGGCGATTCTTGTGGGCTGTCATGAGCAGGATGGGCTTTGGGCCAAAACTCACGCAGGCGGCTCAAGCTCTCTATCTCAATCCTATGGCCTGTGTATCCATTAATGGGCGACCCACTGAACAATTTAACATCTCCCGGGGTACCAGGCAGGGCTGCCCTTGCTCCCCTCTGTTGTTTGCCCTTTATTTAGACCAGTTCATCAAACAAATTGAAAATAACCTCGATATAGCAGTCAGCTTCCAGGGTAGTAACACCAAAATAAATGGCCTATGCTGATGATCTGGCCATCACATTGCCTGATCCCTTAAAAACCTTACTGGCTTTAGAAAATGAGGCTCTTAAATTTGGGAAACTATCAGGCTACGCCCTGAATAAAAACAAAACTCAAATAATAATAAACAGTCAAATTGCCTGGACTAATGACAGGGTGGTCCCCAAGGCAAAATATCTGAGGGTCTCCATTTCCTCCAAGTTGGACAAGATTGTAACCGACAATTTAGTCCCTCTTGCCGCCCATACTAAAAAGGCCCTAAAACAATTTGACAACTTGCATCTAACTCTGGTTGGCAGATGCAATGTCATAAAAATGACATACTTCCCTAACCTTCTTTATTTTTTACGCACGATACCTCTGGAATTCAACAAAGCAAATCTGTTGAAATTCCAACACATTTTTACTCAGTTCATTTGGGCATACTCCCAACCCAGGCGGGCACTAAAACCGCTATCTCTACGAAAATAACGAGGAGGTTGGGCCTTTCCCAACATCCTACTCTACTACGGGGCCTCCGTCCTACAGTACAGCTCCGAATGGTGAGGAAACCACCCTTACTCCAGACACCCGGGCCTGCCTCGCCTTTTCAAATTCTGCTGGGCCAGCAGCACTAGGGCTGCCTATTCCGAAAGATTTCCTACGGATATTACAAACATGTGAGATTCAAGACGCTAATCCGTTCCTACAAAGTCTTTCGCAATATCCATAGAATTTTCGGGCTGGGTAGATTTAACTACTATTCCCCCATTCTTAATAATGGCAATCTCCCTGCTATCTTTGGAAAGTCCTATTTCTCTGATTGGCACAAGGCTGGCATCTTGAAATTGGGAGATCTTATCACCAATGAGGGAATTATACCCTTTGCAAACTTACTAAGTTCAGTCTGAAAAACCACAATTCTTTTAAACATCTCGCCATACATGATTTACTCTCCAGGAAAGTTGGGGGTGCTTCAGGTTTCATGGAAGTAGATCTTCTTAACACACTGCGTAACCCCACAGCCCCCCGAATTGGACTGCTATACAACATCATAAACAGACAAACCCCAGACGACCTACAAACCATAGCAGACAAATGGCACACACAACTTGATTCCCCACGCAGTATTTTCTTTAATTCATTAGCCCTCTCACAAAACATTGTCAGCCAAGTTGCAGGCCCAACATTTTAAAACCATCTTTTTTTCTGCACATTTCCCCTAGTAAGATAGCAAAGTGGGGGACAGGCAAAGGTACTCTATGTCCTGGCTGCTCGGAATTTGGAGCAGACTCAATTCACATATTTGCAACCTGCCCAAAGCATGCATACAGGAATTCCTAAGGGAGGTTACCACTCAGCACATGTCACTTAATCCCACGGTTATTTTACTGGGCACACAGGCTGAACCCCCAAGGGTTAAAAGCGAGGGGCTAATCTTTATTGCAATGGCAGTATGGCGTATTTGTGTGGCCTCCGCTTGGCTTAATTCCGAGCCCTCCTCATTCTCCCAGTGGCTGGCTAGGCTTGTTCCTATTTACCACCTACAAAAAGCTGTTTATGCCAAAAAGGGGCGTGAGGGCCGGAAATAGGGTCTTGAGCTTTTGGAAAAACTCACAACCTGGCTGGAACAGCCGGGATAACCCTTTGATCTTCTGATTTTCTATTAGTTTGTTCTGCTACTTTATCACGCCCGTTCTAATTTCTTCTTCTCTTTCTTTTGCCTGCCCTAACCGCGCTCTCTCTCCTCTTTGACTTTCTTTTCAACTTTCATAGTCGTATGCCTCACTTGTAGGTATTCTTTTTTTATTTTTTTTTATTTTTTTCGCTGGCTTATTCTCTTACTTCATCTTTTCTCTCTTTTTATTTTTCCTTTCTCTTTTTGCGCCTTTCTTTCTTTCATTCATTCAATTTCACACGCTGTTTTATTTTACATTGTTGGTGGGGTGTGGGGGGGGGGCGCTCCGACTTGAATTGCTTTGTACTTATTTTTCACTACTGTTAAATAAAAAATAAAAAAAATCCTTTGTTTGCTGAGCAGAAATGGGACAAAAAGCAGAAAGTAAGGAGAAACAGGCAGAGGTAATTATAGACTCAACTGGAATGTCCCTAGTCGAGTAGTTAAATTCAGAAAAAATATTGAGAATTTTATCTCTGAAGGGAGCTGCTAATTTATCACAGGAAACTTGCAAAGTGTCCGTGGAACTTTGAATAAGAGGATTACATAGCTCCTTTTCCACTTAAAAAGGTTCCTTGCATAAATTACTCACTAATCAAATTATTCTCAGAACTAAAAATAAATTGACTTCAACTACAGCTTATGTATAGCAAAGTGGGAGCTTTGTTACACTTTTTCTGCAGGAGCTAAATCCTCCCGCCATTTCCCTCTGGTCTGTGGCATTGCTGTCTTAGACTTAAGTTCTACTGAGAACCAAGACACTGTGGGTTTGCTTCTAGTATATGGTTTATCTTTAAATGGTGCCAGAATGTCTAAAGCTGCCTTAATCCAACCATGAAATCCTTCTGCTCTATGGCCTTTAGGGAAGTAATTGCTGGTCATGGAAATATTGAGCACCTTTTCTAGGCCTGTCAAAGTAATCTTGCTTAAATTGCTGCAGGACCCAGAATTAGATTGGGCAGGCCCTGTTCTTACCACAGATTGCAGAGAATAAGACCTTGAAAATAACGGCCTGATCCTCCCAACTAAGTGAGTACAATCTCAATACCAAGACCATTAAAATTGGTAAAAATATTGTCCAAGGTATGACCTGCCGTATGGGTGGGTGGGTGACTTTACATAATGGGAAAATCCAAAGTTAGTTATGTGCTCGAGCAATGAGGTTGAGTCTCTACAAGGATCTTCAAAATAAAAGTTAAAAGTTGTTTCATGTTATCAAAAGGAAATAGGCAACACAATTGTTGAACAGAAAGTAAAGCTAATTAAAGGAAGCAGTAATCTAAAAAATGAACTAAACTGTTATGAAGCAATTTCAAATATAGAAAAACAAAATAAACTCTTTGAAACAAAGCCACAATGAAATACTGCAGTCCTCAAATGGAGTTGAGCAAACGCTGTGTAAAAATAGCATGTTTGTTTGTAAGAAAAATGTAAAACCATTAAAAACCAAGTCATCTCTGGTGGACGGTGGGAATGGATTGGGGTAACATACACAGATACAACAATTATTTCAAAAGGCTTCCACGTATGTTCTAAAGTGCCTGCTACTAAAAAATAAAATAAAAAAGACTGAAATGGAATGACAACGGAAACATTGGCATGTTATTCAGATGAAGTCGCATGGCCGCAGAGAGGACAAAAAGGGTAGGATGTGCCACCTGCAAAGAAAGGGAAACAAATCCTTTTTAGGCACATTTGTATAAGCCAGAGTTTAAATATAGGAGAACATAAAACTTTTATAAGCATTTCCTGTGGGTGTGAATATGGCTAGGGTTACTATAGGTTTCACCCACTGTCTCACACTGTTATCCCTATTGAATAGGTTTTTCACTGTGCTAAATGTAGGGAGATTTCCCCTTCCCCCTTCCTCCTATAGAACATGTGAATCAAAGGATCACACCAAAATGATTGTCAATTCCTCAAGTGATAATGTAAATGCATACTTTATCACAGTTGTAACTCAATATCTGTAATTTGCTCACTGCAACAAGTATGCTATATTGTTTATTACACGTTTAGCCCCGAAGAGGTGGTGGGGTAAACCCGGTCATGAAGAAACAAGTGTTTGCGGCTAAAAAGTGAGTAAATAAAGAAAACAAGAAATGAACAAAAGCTGTTTGCTTAAAAATTATTTTCATAATATGACTAATAATTGCGCTTGTGCTTGGGGTATTAACACTATAAACCTTTTATACTCCCGAGGAAAAGAAGAATAAGATCAAGCAACCATGCTTAGATGCTGCAAACCACCCTAAACAGAAAACTAAAATAAACACTGAAAAAAAGAGAAATGCAGTTAAACAGGAATGTGGTGGATGAATCTTAATTAAAGATGTATAAAGAATGAAACATGAAAGCATGGGCTCAAAATCGCAACACTCCCCCCCCCCCCCTCCCCATATAAAAAGTTTGGAATGTCATCTGTGTAAACTCTATACATCATACTTACTCAAACCCCAAAGAATGTATCAATTTGTAAAAGAAATACCCCTCCTGTCAAAAGATGCCCATCTCCATCCTTGCAAGGATTATCTAGAATAGAGAGGATAGACATGATGCAAAGTGTGTGGGGGCACCCACATTCCTCCCATTCATTTAAAGTAGGGACTTCAAAAATATGGGTCCAGCATTCAATGTTCTACACTTTAGCAAATTAATCTCTCCCCAGAAGTGTACAGAACCCATAACTGACCTAGGTCGAGCAGCAGCAAGCATATATTGCAGTTACCAGATAGCCCAGTTGCTCTGGAACCAGCATACTATTTCTCCTCCAAGACTCTACAAAAGAACAAAACCGATTTAGAGCCGGCTATCCCTTTACCATTCCACCCTACCCCACATCACGGCCACCTACTCCATCACGTTACTCATAAAAACCACAGCCCCCAATACTGCCACCCACTGTGAAACACTATGCTATCTGCTTCTGCCAAACACTGCCCTCAACCTTGCCACTCCCCACCCCAACAAACCTACCCACTACCTTTCCACCATTCCTACAACCAAACACCATCCTCCGCCCCCACCACTGTATCCGAGCACAACTGAACCTCACACTCTAGCACTGGCACCTGGGTGGTGGGGCTCCTGATTTAAAATGTCACCCTAGAGCCTGCTGCATGCTCATGGGTGACAGGTCTATGCATTCCTTATTGGCTCCCAAGGCTCACTGTGTATCCTTTGGGCGACGTGCCACTTGATTTAAAAACAAAAAAATCCCCCCTGCACCTGCCACATACCCCACGAACTTGAAGTTTAATATAAACTTAATTTAAATAGGAGGCATCTAGGGCCCACTGTGTGGGTGGCAGGCCCAAGATTGAAATAAAAAAATGAAACCCCAGTGCCCCTTGCATGCTCCATGGTTCGCGGGCCCTTAATTTAATATAAAAAAGGCCCTGTGTGCCTTCTTGGGTGTTGTGTCCCATATTAAATTAAAAAAATTACCTCCAGGACCAACCATGTGCCCAGTGAATGGTGTGCCGAAGACTTCACAGAAGCGCCCAAAGCGTATTAAAAAAAGATGCCCCTTTGGGCCCACCATGTGCCCAGTGGGTTGCCGACACAAAATTCAATGAAAAAAATATTCATCCCCCTGAGATGCGGGCCCTACTTTTAAATTAAAAATATGGCCCCTGGGTGGCTGGCCCAAAACTTAACTCAAACAACCATTAGGTTTTGCCTATGTAATTAATAGTAAGCTGCTTTTTGTTTTAAGTTGTAGCTTGCGGAGTAGTTGTGCAATATAGGTTACAGAAATTCTGTTAAAGTTTTATGCCTTGTTTATGTACAAAAAGACAATATGTTATGCTGTTACTAGTGGTATAGCAAAGTTTTGAAAAAATTATAGAGGAAAATATTAGATTTCACCGATGCAATAGCAATATTATGTTTAGAAGATTTCTGACAACCCCTAGTGCCTGCAAGACAACTGCATTTGTAACTGCCTGTTTAGTAGTAACATAAAGCAATATTTGCCGTTTAGAGGATTTCCGGCAACATTTGTGCCACTGCACCTGCTGCACCATTGACATCATGACCTTAGTGCCTCCAAGGTAACTGCACTTATGACTGTTAATTTAGTAGTTAAATATAGCTATATTGGGTGTTTTAGAGAAGTTCTGGTAACGTTTGGGCCCAGTAACACTGCACCTGCTACACCATTCAAATAATGACCCTGTTGCTTGCAAGATAACGGCGAGAAAAACAAGGACCCCCTGGGTATCGATAATACACAGATTCCTAGGGCAGGGTACAAACCAATATGAATTCAAAAACCTAGGCCATCCACAATGAGTGACCATACATGCTGAGACCAATGGAGAAGAAGAATTGCCAAAAGATAACGTGTATATTAAAATATTATAAATTTAATTAAACATAGATAAAAATCATATAGAGACTCAAACTAATAAGTCAAACTATATGATACAGTAAAACAGTTACATATATATTACTGGAGCAAAAACAACAAATACATTCATTAAAAAGCAATTACATCTTAGAAACAGTGTAGACCCTGACTGATTTTAACAATATTATACAAAGACGACAGTTGTATTTATTAGAAAGTTATACAAAGGACTCGACGCGCGTTTCGGCAGTAGGAGAACTGCCTTCCTCAGGAGTCGTTGGTGGAACTCTGTAAAGAATTTTATAAAGAAAGGATGTTATACATAACAGTGCATATATATTCTTGTACATTTTCACACTTATCTGATTATATATCCCTTTGCATATTTACAAACTACATAATCCATGACAACTCTTTATCTAGCCAAGGTCCAGACATACTGATTAGTCACTTAGTGTCCTTTACTAGACTGATGCAAGTCACATCTTTAGTGCAGTACTTCAGCTAAAACTGAAAAGGCCAACAACATAAGTTGGCTACATTGTAGATATAGGTAATTGTCATAAATAAAGTTCACATATACTTTCTCAATGTTGATTTCAATTCACAGATTCTTTACATATTGTTAGCATAAACTAGACATAGGGTTCGTACATGTCAATTCACTTACATTGATGATGTTATATCATATAGTACTCAATGATAACTCCCTTTTGATTCTTGCAGAAAATGCCAACCAGGACAAAGAGCCAGGTGGTAAGATTGGTACCTGATTATAAATGAAAATTATGATGGGATAAGCTACATGTTTAAAAAATGCGGAGAGCGCTTTGCTCACAATAGGTTAAAAAAGGCCAGTTACTTAATGTCACCGAATGTGGTCTTGTATAGAAGGGAATGGGGTGTCTATGTTAGGTGATTGTATATACCATTCTGTTGGGCACTTAAATACAGCCAATCTCGTATCTGGATACATTGTTGCTGGTAAATCAAACCGTTTTAGCATATATAAAGAAGGCAGGGGGATTTTTTCGCCCATAGTGATAGTAAAAGAGAACCCATTACTCTAAGGGTAATATCCTAAGTAAGTGGATAGATGGGTTTACTGTCAGATAGAAAAACAGTTACCTATTAATGTTACCGCATAGAAGTACTGCCTTACAATGCCTTCATGTTGGTGTTCAAAAGGATGGAAAGAATAACTGTGGGCAAATACAAAAAAAGATATATAAATAGATCATAGATCGTTTCTATTACATATCTATTTTTCAAAGAAAAACATAGTGATGCAGCTCATAAGGCTTAAAGTACTTAGTTGGTTTGACATAAAAAAGTCCTGGAAGTTACCTCCAATATCGTTTTATGTAGATATTTCAATAGGGGTTCATAGAGATGACCGGATGTAGTGCCGATTAAAAAATGCCCCAAGCATTGGATAAGCTGGAAGATAAAAAAAGGGGGGGGTGGAGGGGACACAACGAGCATTAGGAGTGACCAATACTAGCTCTGTATGTGCCAGGGTTTGCAAAACACTCGATAGTTTGAGAATTAAGGATGGAATTTAGCATGTATGTAGACCTGCTAATATTCATTAGGACCACATGAATATAGTAAATAATTACCTCCTAAATGTGTAGCTTAGTGCCGACAGCAAGGTGGTGCTGTTCCGCTTTTAAAACACCGATCGGGATGTAAACGGTTGCGGAAACGCTCGGTTCCGTGAACGGGTCGTTTCTATGGGGAAAGATTGAAAATTCAGAAAAAACTGATTAAATAAATAACAACGGGGGAAGCCCTATATAGCGATTCCTAAGGATCTCGCTACATCAAGCGGATACTTTTCTTACCTAGTTTTGGTTGAAATTTCGCGGACTGCAGGATGGTGCAGTTCCAGTCGGCCAAACGGCGGGGCAGCTTCGTCGGGTTTAGAGAAATGAGCGTCTTGCCGATGACAGCTCTTTTATAGTAGAATTTCCGCGCCAAAATAGAGTTTTTTTAAAAAAATTTAGAAACAGAGGTGTAATTGAAAGAGTTGGCGGACAGCTTGTCGGAGGGTTCACGAGTATGAGATACCCTTTCAAAGATGGCGTTTGAATAAACGAGAGATGTTAACAAATAGAGCCCGGTTTGACTCTAAATTAATAGCAGAGAGACAACAACGTCTCAATCAAATCTTATGTTTTAGAGACACCGTAATATAATCATGGTAGTTAATCTATTGGTGATGCTATACCATATGTGATGCTATTAGTAAGACTTAACCATAGTCAGGGTGTTTTCGAAATTACAGATATTACAGATAGAACACACAGAATATTATGGGCTATTTAGTGGGGTATATCTTATATATGTGGGCAAAGCTATAGAGGGATGGGTGCTGATTCCTAGTACAAAACAGGGAGCCCGTTCCAAGATGGCACTGGTTATAGCATTTTGTTCCTATGCACTTAAGATAGAGACAGGCTATGTAGTTGTACGAATAGAGTATAGCTGTATAATGGGATATGGTGAAATAAGTGGCAAGAGTGTGTATGGATATCCAAGGCGGGTAAAAAGGGGGAGGAGGGGAGGGGGTGGGGCCAGAAGGATGTTACACAAGATAGGTGAAAAATTCAGAGGGATATTACAGATGATAAGTAAGAAAATCAGGAATACTGATAGCCACGGGGCTAAATGATCGCATTCTCCCATGGGATCTCGGCAAAGGGGGGGGGGGGAGGGGGGGCAGAGGGATGTTACAGGGGATAGGTAAGAAAATCTGAGGGATATTACAGAGAATAGGTAAGAAAATCAAGAATGCTGATAGACACGGGGCTAAATGAACGCATTTTCCCACGGGATCTCGGCATTTAAACCTTTTTTGAAAGTTCCCAGGGAGAAAATCCAGAATACTTCTCTTTTCTTTCGAATTTTGTCACCACCTTTGCTGTCTGGGAGCCTTATTTTTTCTAGAATGCACCATCTAAACTCTTCTGGACCATGGTTATTCTCCCTAAAGTGTTTGACTAGGGGTGCCAGGGTTTTGTTGGTGCAAATGGCTGAGCAGTGTTCTGTAAGCCTGGTTTGTATCGGTCTAGAGGTTTCGCCGACGTATCCAAGTTGGCAGGGGCAAAGGATCAGATAAATGCAGTTGGCTGTTTTACAGTTCCACATGTCGGTAGCATTAAACTGACAACCATTGTGTACAAAGGATTCTCCTGTTATAATATTATTGCATGATTTGCATGAGGAGCATCTCACAGTTCCTTTTACTGGGAAGTTATTATCGATTGACCTTTGAGTAAATTCAGAATTAGCTTCTTTGGTGGTAAATCGAGAGTGTACAATGAGGTCTTTAAGGTTTTTGTTCCTTTTATGGGCAAACAATGGTTTTTCCAATTTTTCATTAGTTGGATTAGAATTTAGTATATGCCAGTTCGAGTTTATAATTTGGCGAACAGTATTGTCTATAGTAGAGTGTTTGGTAATGCAAACCAACTTTTTGTTATCTGAGATAGGCTTTGGTTTAAGGAGTGAATCTCGATCATAGTATCGTGCCCTCTTGTAGGAGTCTCTGACGAGTCTATGCGGATAGCCTCTATTCAGAAACTTCTGCCGCATGGTGTTTGCTTGAAGGTCGAAGTCTGCTAGACTGGAGCAGTTCCTTCTCACCCGGAGAAACTGGGAGAAAGGAATGCTCTCTCTTTGACACCGAGGGTGAAAACTTTTAAAATGTAAGAGGGTATTCCTCGCGGTGGGCTTGACATAAAGATCTACAGCCAGTTTGTTGTGCTGATGCTTAATGATAATATCCAGAAATTCCACCTGGTTATTATCAAAATGGGCAGTAAATTTTAGGTTTGTGTCTACCAAGTTAATCCATTCTAGAAACTCACATAACGATTCCTTCCCACTGGTCCAGATAAAAAAGATGTCATCAATATATCTGGACCAGTGGGAAATGGACTCGAAGAATGGAGCTATTTCATTGTGGATGGCTTTAGTTTCAAAGGCTGCCATGTATATGTTGGCAATTGAGGGGGCAACTGAAGCCCCCATACTCACACCTCTGGTTTGACGGTAGATCGTGTTACCAAATTCTACAATGTTCTCCGACAGCACAATACGAAGAAGTTCTAAGAGAAATTCTTTGGAACAAGGAATATCAAAGTTGTCAATAAACCAGCTAGTCGCTGACAATGCCTCTTGCTGGGGGATATTGCTGTACAGAGCTTCAATATCCATCGTTACTAGAAGGTCTGTGCATGGGTCAAAGGGTATATTCTCTATTTTTGATATCATGGAGCCTGTGTCCTTGATGTACGAGGTGATTTTTGGTATATGGGGACGCAAAATTGAGTCCACAAATTTGGAGAGAGGTTCGGTATTAGTACCTATTGTAGATACGATAGGCCTATATGGTGGGTCTGTAATATCTTTATGTATTTTAGGCATCCCATAGATGCATGCTGTCTTGTGTTGATGGTGATTAAGGAAATCAAATTCTTTTTGGCTAATGTCTCCTGCATTAAGTGCAGCAGTGGTAAGATTACGAATTTTTTTTGAGGTTGACATCAAAGGGTTACCTCTTATGGGGGTATAAGTGGTAGTGTCAGAGAGCATAGTCTTCATTTTGGTTTCGTAGTCCTTGGTATGTATTAGGACAATACCGCCCCCTTTGTCACAACTTTTGATGACTATGGTGTTATCTTGTCGTAAACTTTTAAGGGAGTCTGATTCTTCTCTGCTGAGATTGTAGATTGGTTTAGGGATAAAACGGAGAGCTTTCTCAAGTTGTTGGAGAACAACCAGCTCAAAAGTAGCGACCTCAGGGCCTAGTTGGTCTAATGAGGGGTTAAAAGTGGATGGGAGGGATAGTTGTCTGATGTCTTGAGACTGTTCATTATTATCTAATTGAGAGGAGAAGAATTTCTTAAGTCTAATTCTACGGAAGAAAGAAATAATGTCTTTCTGAAATTCAAAAATATCAAGATGGGAATGTGGGACAAAGGACAAACCTTTAGACAAAAGGGATTCTGTATGGGGATCTATAGCTTTTGAGGACAGATTAAAAATCGGGATTACATCCCTTGTCCCCAATATTGGCGGTTGCGTGTCTCGCGAATAAATTGGGGTTCCTGAGGCTGATGTTGATGGGAATGTTGGTGTTGATGTGGATATTGCTGCTGGTGATGGGCTTGTTGGAAATTGCCCCTGGTCTGATTCTGAAAGTGGACTCTCGGGCGTCCTCGCCGTGGGCCCCTGTTGGATAAAAAAGGCTGTTTTGGGCGAGGACCATTGTACTGGTTGGAATTACTTTCTTGTTCATAGTAGTTAGAGGGACCTTCATTCTCTGAGTCCGAAGAATCAGTAAAGTTGTTCACTCTCTGAGGTGTTGATCTCGTGTCATCCACATAGTGGTTTTGTTTATAAAAGTCTTGCCTCAGGTAGGGATAAGTACCTTCTAGGGTGTAAAAACGTTTGTCCTTAGTTAGTTTATCGTTCTTACGTTTATTTAGATAGGCACTAAAGGATTCCAACTCTTTGTTGGCTTCCTCGATTTTCTTCATTGCCTCTTCTATGCTACCAGCCGCTTTAAGTTTGGTTTCTAGGGCATCAATTTCCTTTTTAATGTCAGCAGCTAGTTCTTTGGCTGTCTCAATGATAAGAATCATCAAATCCCTTGAACACCTATTTGCAATGAGACTCCATTTTTCCAAGAAAGGTCTATGGTTGACAAAAAGTCCCGGTATGTTGCGAATTTTTAACCCCATGGGAATCATACCATTTTTAAGATATGCCAGCATAAATTCCCCGTGTGCTTCCATACGGGTCAATTTCTTTTTAAGTTCAATGAGATTCCGGCTATCCTCATTGTTTGGTATGTTAGAGGGGCCCCCATTGGTCGAGTTGATATTAGTTCCTACTAAGGAGGCAAACACTTCATCTGAGAAGCCGAAAGTTGGTAATTGGGCCATAATGTATAAAGAACAAAGTTGTTATTCAGGCTAGATATTGATGGAGTCTAGCAACGCAAAGTACTGACACTAGTTGATAATCTTAGTAATGATACAAAGCACAGAAAGGCCCTACACAGACAGGCTGTGGGTAAACAATGGCGAGAAAAACAAGGACCCTCTGGGTATCGATAATACACAGATTCCTAGGGCAGGGTATAAACCAATATGAATTCAAAAACCTAGGCCATCCACAATGAGTGACCATACATGCTGAGACCAATGGAGAAGAAGAATTGCCAAAAGATAACGTGTATATTAAAAAATTATAAATTTAATTAAACATAGATAAAAATCATATAGAGACTCAAACTAATAAGTCAAACTATATGATACAGTAAAACAGTTACATATATATTACTGGAGCAAAAACAACAAATACATTCATTAAAAAGCAATTACATCTTAGAAACAGTGTAGACCCTGACTGATTTTAACAATATTATACAAAGACGACAGTTGTATTTATTAGAAAGTTATACAAAGGACTCGACGCGCGTTTCGACAGTAGGAGAACTGCCTTCCTCAGGAGTCGTTGGTGGAACTCTGTAAAGAATTTTATAAAGAAAGGATGTTATACATAACAGTGCATATATATTCTTGTACATTTTCACACTTATCTGATTATATATCCCTTTGCATATTTACAAACTACATAATCCATGACAACTCTTTATCTAGCCAAGGTCCAGACATACTGATTAGTCACTTAGTGTCCTTTACTAGACTGATGCAAGTCACATCTTTAGTGCAGTACTTCAGCTAAAACTGAAAAGGCCAACAACATAAGTTGGCTACATTGTAGATATAGGTAATTGTCATAAATAAAGTTCACATATACTTTCTCAATGTTGATTTCAATTCACAGATTCTTTACATATTGTTAGCATAAACTAGACATAGGGTTCGTACATGTCAATTCACTTACATTGATGATGTTATATCATATAGTACTCATGGCAAGGTAATCGATGATAACTCCCTTTTGATTCTTGCAGAAAATGCCAACCAGGACAAAGAGCCAGGTGGTAAGATTGGTACCTGATTATAAATGAAAATTATGATGGGATAAGCTACATGTTTAAAAAATGCGGAGAGCGCTTTGCTCACAATAGGTTAAAAAAGGCCAGTTACTTAATGTCACCGAATGTGGTCTTGTATAGAAGGGAATGGGGTGACTATGTTAGGTGATTGTATATACCATTCTGTTGGGCACTTAAATACAGCCAATCTCGTATCTGGATACATTGTTGCCGGTAAATCAAACCGTTTTAGCATATATAAAGAAGGCAGGGGGATTTTTTCGCCCATAGTGATAGTGAAAGAGAACCCATTACTCTAAGGGTAATATCCTAAGTAAGTGGATAGATGGGTTTACTGTCAGATAGAAAAACAGTTACCTATTAATGTTACCGCATAGAAGTACTGGCTTACAATGCCTTCATGTTGGTGTTCAAAAGGATGGAAAGAATAACTGTGGGCAAATACAAAAAAAGATATATAAATAGATCATAGATCGTTTCTATTACATATCTATTTTTCAAAGAAAAACATAGTGATGCAGCTCATAAGGCTTAAAGTACTTAGTTGGTTTGACATAAAAAAGTCCTGGACGTTACCTCCAATATCGTTTTATGTAGATATTTCAATAGGGGTTCATAGAGATGACCGGATGTAGTGCCGATTAAAAAATGCCCCAAGCATTGGATAAGCTGGAAGATAAAAAAAGGGGGGGGTGGAGGGGACACAACGAGCATTAGGAGTGACCAATACTAGCTCTGTATGTGCCAGGGTTTGCAAAACACTCGATAGTTTGAGAATTAAGGATGGAATTTAGCATGTATGTAGACCTGCTAATATTCATTAGGACCACATGAATATAGTAAATAATTACCTCCTAAATGTGTAGCTTAGTGCCGACAGCAAGGTGGTGCTGTTCCGCTTTTAAAACACCGATCGGGATGTAAACGGTTGCGGAAACGCTCGGTTCCGTGAACGGGTCGTTTCTATGGGGAAAGTTTGAAAATTCAGAAAAAAATGATTAAATAAATAACAAAGGGGGAAGCCCTATATAGCGATTCCTAAGGATCTCGCTACATCAAGCGGATACTTTTCTTAACTAGTTTTGGTTGAAATTTCGCGGACTGCAGGATGGTGCAGTTCCAGGCGGCCAAACGGCGGGGCAGCTTCGTCGGGTTTAGAGAAATGAGCGTCTTGATAACTACACTTGTGACTGCCTGTTTAGTAGTAAAATATGACATAGCTCTGTATAAACTTTATTTTCAACATTCAATGTTTATTACAACATTTAGAATTTTAATAAAATGATCAAATAGATTATGTTGAAAAAAATCAATTCGATAATGCCTACAAAGAGCAAAGAAAAGTACTAAGGCATGAATAGGAAATGCCCCTAACGTTTTAAGGCAAACACATCTACTTTACACAACCAAGTCATAAATAGCAAGCATTCCTGCAAGTGGATGAGATCCTAAATGTGTACACCCAGTGGAATTTAACCAAAAAAAGTTCCACACAAAAGTGAGTGAACACAGTAATTTGGCAATGGGAACTGGTAAGAGCCCCCTTTTAAGATATATTAAATACAGGAGATTTCACAAGCACAGTGCAAGCGTTGTGCAGGTGAAGCCTAAAAAGTAAACTCTTAGGCCCAGCTCAGGCCTGTTTTTAAAATGTTTTTTTTGCCCCACAACACTTGTCCTGCCCTCGCATTCGACATACCCCTTCCATTTCCTTCCCCTAGACACCTAAGGTGTCCGGGTGAAGAAAATTGAAGTATATTAGATTGCTACAGTAGGCCGGGAATACTGGAATAACCTACCTGATCTTTTGGTTTTCTGGTCTCCAAGCAGACAGCAATGCCACTCCTCTGTCCTCTGGGTACAAGCAAAATGGGGGATTAATTAACACAGGAATAAGATCATGGCGCTAGCCAAGTGTTGTGAGGTAAATAAAACTGATATGATATTTGCGGTGCAACAGGTGAGGGAAAACTCCTAAACCCTCGGTTTTGAGACCCAAGGATCAGAAATGGATAAGATCAGTTTCTAGTCACATGCATACAAGTAAACATGAAAGTTCAAAATATTGTTGGTGAAAACATAGAGGCAAGAAGCGCCTCTTGAAGTATTTTTTGTCTTTATTAAAGTGATAACCAAAAGTCCATCCAGCACGTGGGCGTTAACCCTTGACTTCTTCAGGGCTGCAACAATACAGAAAGGAATGCACATAATTTTGAAGTCACACACCAAAAGATCAACTGGTTTGACGAGTGTGAGCCCGATAGTGGGGAGATGTGCCAAACTCTAACTTATAAAAAAACGTATACAATAGTGGTGACATTGTCACCTAGTGGGAACCCTAAAATTGTATTGTCAATAAGACAGCAGTACTAGACTGTAAAGCCTATTCAAAATTGTTCCAAAGAAAACACAGGTTTTAGTGGAAAAAGTGATACGCTGACCCAATGTGAAAATCTGACATTTGGTGAAAACTGCAGAAGGTGTGGGCAGATGTGGAGAGACAAAAGGTAGGGTATGATTGAATATGTTAGACTTCAAATAACCTGAGTGAAAGATTGTTACACCATGCGAAGGTCCATGTTTGGGACGGACTATGATAATAGTATTGTAATGTCAAAGCCTTACCTGTAATGAAGTGAATGGTTTTCATAGACCTGCAATATGAACTTATATGACCTAATCAGATAGGTGCTCATATTATAAAAGACCGAGATGCACATAATGTATCACTGCTGAAAAGGTGCTCTAAATGGCCTAATTCTCACCTAAGAATCGGTGTTAATTCTGACCCGGCAGGTCATAAAAGTCCAATCAGTTTCTTCCAATAAATAAAATTTTGTAAGTCTGAAAAGTAACAGCACCCGTTAGTGTTCCTAATTTAAAAGTAAAGTCACATCGCGCAATAATCAAGCCACACTGTTGTTAAGCGTAAAAGGTCATTTTATTAGGACCAGGCTGCACAACATAAACAACCAAAATACAACAATCCACAACAAAAAATCTCCCCCCAACATCAACTCAAGCTTCATACACTCCAGACTCTCCTTCCATTCCACTCCACGCCACATTCCGTTCTTCGTCCCTTTCTTCCAATCTCTTAGCATCCTGGCACTACTCTCATGCCTCCAGTCGCCACCCCATCATTCACTCCCACCCCCCACCAGGGGTGGGTGCGCCCGCTAGTGACTCCCCCACTCCTCCCAAATACCGCCAACCAGGGAACCCCCTTTAGGGCGTTTACCTGCCCCCCCTAGGGATCTACTGGCATCTTACGCCCCAGTCCCTTCATGCCTTCCTGTGACACAATATCGCCTCGTTCCACAGCTTGCTCACCACATCCCTCACTTCCATCATATAATAGGCATTCCCAAGCATCGAAAGATGCCCTCCATCATCCCTAAAAAGCAGTCCTTCTTCAAGTTGTATTCCGGGGTGGGCTATCACCTTAATGTCTCTGTCCTCACAAAAAACCCTCATAGCCCTGTTCAATTTCCTCCGAGCTTTCTCGACTGCCCCATGTTTGTTCGCCCCCTTCCAAATTCTCCTGGTAACAAATTCAGTCCATGCAATGCAAGTCCCAGATAATTTCTGCTTCATCACTTCCAGTCCCCTCTACATCAGCTGCAAGAGCGCCAAAATCGACTGCTGAATAAAATCATTTTCCCCCAAGTGAATAATAAACAGATTCCGGCATCCTTTCTGAGGGACCATCTTTGCGAGCCAGGGCAGTAGTGCACCCCATCGCATCCCTCCTTTCCCCCACCAATGCACCTCATGTTTTTGTCCTCTGAGTCCCAGGTTACGGCTGTACACCTGCTGCTCTGCGTATTCTGAGGTCCAGTGCACAAACTAATGCCCCACAATCCATGTAACTGTCTTGGCCCCCGGTCCGCCCACGCAACCTACGAAAGAAAAATAGATTAATATACACCCTGGAATGCAGCTAACATCAACCTCAAACAACCCAGGTCTCTGACCCCCAGGACCCTACTTCCTGACATACTGCTCACAACACCGAGACTTCCACCTCCCAATCTGCCGTATTCTATCCCACGACCAACTCAACCTTGCCGCCGCTGCCCCAATTTGAAAGGAATGTGTCCCAAAGCCCGCCGGATTCAAACCTAACCTACCCACTGCCATTCGCAAAACCGCCAAGAACTGTGTAGACGTGACCCTAGCCCCACACGCATGACAAAAGATCTCAACTCCTGTTGTCACCGCTAGATAAACAAACTCCCTCCACTCAGCCACTGGGCACACACCCCCATCCACTCTCACACAGCCAGACCCACTTTCACCTCCCCAACTGATCCATTTTTGACTGACTCAACCAAATCCCCAGGCGCCCCATCTCCAGGCTGACCTCCTCAAACCTCCTACCGCTCTTGGACCTTAACCCCAACAACTCCGAGACCCTAAAAGCCCCAAAAAACATCCATACCATACACAGCCTAAACAGGTGAACTTCGAAACTATAACACAACGGCAACACTTCAACCAAATGACCAACAGTTCATAAGTCACTGCTTCCCTCAACACCCCCCCCCTTTGCTCTCCCTACCCCAACCTCTGAGCATCCTACCAATGACCACATCCTTTGTGGGGTCGAAACCGAAAAACAAACTACTATAGAAGGACAAGCCTGCCAATTTCCCTGCAATGGTCGCAGCCGACAACCCCTTGTCAATACAGTGTAAAACAAACTAACACCCCTTGCTCAATTACTGAACAAACTCCATATGCCGTATTCTGCCGCCATCCCATAAATGAGCCAAACTCCTCCCATGCCAGCCTGTATGTTCACCTCGTTGAGTCTGCCACAGAGTTCTCCACCAGTCCTAACACCCTCACTCCCCCAAGGCCCAGGCGTCGGCCGGCTGTCTTGCACTGGTCCGCTCCAGGCGCCAACCTCCTGAACCGCTGCCACTGCGAACGAGACAAAGCATCCGCAATGTCATTATTCGCTCCAGGGACATGCTTGGCTCGAAAGATCACATTCAACCCCAAACATTGCAGCATGAAACTCCTCAACAAACGCAGCGCATTCAGATATCTTACCCTCTGTCGGTTGACCAACTCGACCACAGTCACATTGTCCACATGAAACCACACTGATCTGTTCTGGAATTCCGACCCCAACACCTCCAATGCCACCAACAGGGGAAAGAATTCCAAAAATGCAAGGCTCCTCCCTTGCTTCATCCAATGGGCCGGCCACTCCTTCGCACACCATCTGCCGTCCCAAAAGATGCTAAAACCTGCTGCCCCTGCTGCATCTGAGTAGATCTGAATCTGCCAGACCGTCCTCTCTTCCACAAAGTCTAGAGACACCCCATTGAACTCAGAGAGGAACGTCAGCCATGTCCGTAGGTCAGCCCGCACCCCATGGAGATCCGGACCCTGTGGTATGGTAAGATCGCCCCCGACATGACCATGCTGAACCGCCTGCAGAACGTCCGCCCCACCCCGCCCCACCCCGCCCACACTACCCTGCATGCAAAGTTCAAGAAACCCAACAGTTGCTGCGCAGCCCGTAACGCAATCCTCTTTTCTCCAATTGCCCACAACAGACATGCCTGAATTTCCTCCACCTTTGCCTGCGGGAGGCGAGCCATCCAATGAATGGAATCCACCTCAATCCCTAAGAAAGTCAAGCGGCAGCTAGGCCCAGCTGTTTTCTCTGGCGCCAAGGGCACTCCAAACCGCCGTGCCATCTCCTGAAACTGTGACAGGGCCCTGCCACAGTCCCCTTCTTGAACCTTACAGATGAACAGGAAATCATCCAAAAAGTGTGTCACGTCCCGATACCGCTAATCTGAGTAAAAGCCCACTGCAAAAATGTTCTGAACATCTCAAAAAGCGCACAGGAAATGGCACACCCCATGGGCAAGACCTTGTCCACTTAAATGGCCCCTGAAAACTGCATGCCCAACAGAGCAAAATCCGCGGGATGAATCGGCAAAAGGCTGATTTGATATTGCATTTTGCTATTTACGCCCCCCACCCACTCACCCGCACTAGGCGAATGGTGTCATCCACCAACACATAGAGCACACAGGAGTCAACCTCAGCAATGAAGTAATTGACGGACTGACCATTCGGGCCAGGAGAGGTGATGTATCAAGTGAAATTCACCTTCCTCCTTTGTTGGCACTACTCCCAACAGGGAAATGATCAGATGTTCAAGGGGCCAATCCCCAAATGGGCCCGCCACCCTGCCTTCCAACACCTCCTTCTGCAACTTGGCCGCCACCACCCCAGGCAATTCTTTTGCTGATTTAAGGTTGTCCGCCCATCTCAGCACCCTCGGTCCTTGGTAGCCTACTCTAAAGCCCTCTGTGAAACCCCAGTGCAATTTCAAAGCCGCCTCCCTGTCTGCGTAACACGCGAGCCACGGGGCCATCGCCTCCACCTTCACCGGAGTAGGCGCCCTTCTGACCAGGCTGTCCCCTACCCTTTGCATTTGTGGTACACCACTGCTCCGAAGGTGTGGCCAATGTGAAACACGGGGTGACCGCATACCGCCCCCCACATTTGGAGCACTCGTGCTTAAACTTACAAGGGTATCGCGAGTGATAGAGCGAGGTGGAATAACATAATTTTGTATACCCCTCGTGAATTCATGTCCTCATAACTGTAATTTTTATTAATTGCACAGTGTGGAAAACACTAATCAACATAGTATAGAATGCACACATAAATACACGTGGGAATGCTAATCTGCTTGTAGGGCAAAAATATGACTAATGTTGTTGTCGATATGAAATAATGCAAAGCTTCTAAATAAACAAAAGCTGCATAAATGTGCTTTTTGTGCATGTATTTGTGGCAGAAATCAAAGGATAAGTGAGTATAAATTGCTTAAATGTTGCTTGTTTGCTAAGTAATAACTAACCGGGAAAACCTATTATGGGGGGGAGTTAAACAGAAGGGCTATAGTTCCATAAATTAATATTTACTTGTGTTTGTTTCTATGATAGTTCCCATTCTGGCCTGTGAGGCCTAGTGAAATTATGGCTGCTCTGTTGATTGTGAATAGAAGACGAACTGAGCATGTGCAGCCCAAGTTCGAGTTTGAATGCGAGCTGCTTGTGCATGAACAAAACCAGTTCAAGGCCAACATGCCCTGGAAGTCCTGATGACTGCCAAAAAGAATGGACGTTTGAGTTACTGAATGTGGGAAAAGATCTTGGAGTTGCTAGTTGAGGATGTGACTAGGCCAAAGACTTTCTTAAACAAAGGACTCTTTAAAATTCAGCTGACACAACAGAAAGTGAATGTTACAATGATGAGGTGATGCTCATCCACCCCAAATTTGTCCAATCAGAATCAGAGTTTGTGTTTATAGTTACTTTTGTAGATAGATAAAGTTAGTGAAAAAGGTATATAAAGTCATGATTTTCCTTAAGAAAAAACTCCTCTTCGATTTCCTCCTGAGATGCTGTCGGAATGCTGATTTCCTCCTGAGATGTAAGACTTTCTTGAATAAATGTTTTATTTCTTTGAATGAGAACTGAGCTTTAGATGAGGTTATCAGTTAGGGAAATTAGGAGAAAATGAATTTTGGGAACTATGTCTTTTCCTAATATTTGTGTTCTGAAATATAAATAATAATGTCTATTTCTGAATCTTTAAAATAAATGAAAATAACTATTTGAAATAAAATTTTTCCTTTTAAAAGTCACTTTTAATAAAGAAATAAATAAAGCTAATAAACTGTTAGACATGCCAAACTTTGCTTTAATAATTAGACAAATGGATAATTAAGCGGGTCTTGTATTTTCCTACGCCTAATTTTTTTACTAGCAGATTCATCGATCCTAACGGTGGTGTGTCTGAATAAAATGTCTTGTTAATAAAATCCATGGTAAAACTCATTTAAACTGCAGGTGTAAATAGTATAAATATTTAGTTTTGATTTAGACACTCCGCCATGATACAGCAGCTCTCCTTTGAATTTCACCGATCCGTGAAGTAGGATGGAAGTGTTTTGTGAGTAACTCGCAGTGTTATGGGCCCCACTGATGAGTAGATGTATGATTTTGTACTTCAGGGAAAGGTGACATGATTTTGAAATTATTTCCGGAGTAGCGCTGCATCACGAGCAATATCCCTTGTTGTAGCTCCAGCAGGCACCGGTCGTGCTGGTGCCTGGCTTGGCTGATGGAGCTGTGTGTCCTGCAGGTGTAACCACTCCTCCCGCCCCAGATTGGGCGGGCCGTGATGAAAAGGACCGATAGGGGACTGGTAGCCCACTAGCCGTGTGTGTGGACGCAGACGAGTGTGTTGATGCCATCCACTGCATCCACAGCTCCTGATCAATTTCATCCCAAGGCTTTTCAGGGTTCACACAAACCCGGGCCCTAAACTCCTCAATGTAACTCAGCCAGGCAAAACCCCCAAACTGTAACTGAGCCTTTCTGATAATGTCCATGTACTTCAACATTGGTATAGCCCTATCCAGGTGCTTCTCGCAATAGATACTTGCGTATATGATAAAGGCAGATGTCCAATTCTCCATATTCACTGGCACCCTGGGACGCCTAGTCAGTTCCCATTCCTCCTCTTTAGAGCCTTCCTTCGCCTGTTCTTCCCTGTGCAGCAGCTTGAACACATCTACGTATTCATGCTTCCAAATCCTATGCTGAATCTTCTCTGATAAGTGGGACCCCAGGGGCATGGTCAAACCCATATAGGGCAATTTCTTCTGGTGCTTATCCTCCCCTTTTCTGTCTTTGTCCTCCTTCCCATCCGACCGGTCATCTGTCCCCCCAAGTTTGTCAGTCTGGACCCCGGCTGTCACCACCTTCTTACCTGTCACAGCTGTATGCACCCTGACCCTTGACCCACCGGCCACTCCCCCCCCCCCTGCATCCCTCACAGACCCCTCCTCCACTCCAACTGACCTGCACGCCTTCTTCCTGCCCTCCTTTGGGCCCTCCTCCCAAGCAGACCACCATTCGCCCTCACCTGACAGTCGTCTGCGTCACTCCCGGCCGTCCTTCCGAGCTGCTGGCTTTTGATGTAGACACCTTCACCTTGTCCGTCTTCTTCCAAGGGGCCCTCAAGACACCAAGACCACTGTTGTTCTGTCCCTTCCCCCCATTTTGTCCACGTCATCCCTCACCTCCCCTTCTTCCAGCTCCTCACTCTCCGAACCATAATCCAACTCCAACTCAAACTCATCCTCCACAGGCTTCCTCACGGACCGCTCTTTTCACTCCTTTCTGCACCTGCACACCACTCCCAATTCCCCGCTCCACACACGCCGCCTTTGCCCATTCCCGCGATGTAGGGAGAGCCACCGCAGACTCCCCTGCTGCTTCAAGGCAGCGTTCAGAGGCCGTCTTGTGCCCCGCCGAACCTGCCACCCCTCTGCTGACCTCTACCAGCTGGGAACCCCCCCTAGGTCGCTCCAACCTGGGCCGGCCTTGGCATTGCTGGGCCTCGCGGCTGTCCCTAACTGCCCCTGCCTAGCACCTCTACCCCCCACTGGCACCCCCCGGGCCCTACCAGCTCTTTCCTTGTACACCTGCTCCACCCAAAGCTCCTCCTCCGAAGTAGGCGTAGGAGGCCCCTCCATCTCCTCTTCCCAGTCAGCCCCAGCCCTGATAGCCTCAATTTCTGCCCACCGGGCCTCCGAATCCTGTTCTAGTCGCCTCTGTTCCCTGATCTTGGATTCTAGGTCCATGGCCTCCCATCTATTCAACAATGGCGGGCAATAGCCCCTGGGTCCTACACCCTGCACCACAGGTGTCCCCCCACTCCCAGGCCTACTCTCCTCCAGGCCCACGCTGCTCACTTCCCCACTGCCCCCTGTCTGACTGGAGTGCTAGCTCGCAAACCCACTGAGAGATCAAGGGGCCCCACCCTCCTCCCCTAGGGCCCCACCCTCCTCCCCTAGGACCCCACCCTCCTCCCCTAGGACCCTACCCTCCTCCCCTAGGACCCCACCCTCCTCTCAAGCAGTCTCCTTGTCTTCGCTGCCCACCTCCCGCTCTAACCCCTCCTGGGCAGCCCCCCCTGCCTCCTGCCCCCACCGGAGCAATCACCCCTTGCCCTCCAACTTCCCCTGCCTGACCGCCCACTCCCAACCCCCCAGACAATATCGCCATGGCAGCACCTCTACCACTCGAGGGGGGAGCGTTCTGCACCCCCCTCTGAGCACCAACATCTCTGTGCCCCAATGCGGCCGAATCAAGGCGCGGAGTCAGGCTCTTGCGCCGGCCTCTTTGCGGCGCTCCTCTGCTCCCGGCGCCCTGCCCCCAACCGGATGCACCACGCCCAGCGGTGCAGGCTCCTCCATGCAGGCCAGCACCGCCGCCGACACCCCCGCTGAGGCCGCACGTGGGACCCGCTCCAGGCCCACCCACGCCTCACTCAATACACCGGGCCACAACAGATCCTCCCGCCCGGCCCTCCCCAAGACATGCAACGCCTCCCTTACTACCTCCGCCGAAACCTTCGACATACCGCCTCACACCTGGACCGCCAAACGAACGCCGCCACACACCGCTCCACCGACCAGTGGCTCCCACCGCAAACCTCTACATCGTTGACCCTCCGACGTCCTGCAACCACTCAATCCTTGTAAGTACCCACTCTAAACGCCTTCAAAAACTACTCCCACCCGACAATGCCAGAATGCAGGAAGAGGAAGGCACCTTCCTCTCCTGCATTCTTATACGCACCCTCAGACCACACCCCTTTCCCCAGCCTGGCCCTTCCCCGTGCGAACAACCCCAGGGGAAGACTAGACTGCGTCTTCGCTTCCCCTGGGGCCCTCCAAAGTATGATCAATCTCTTAATGCCATAATCACAAAATGTTCGATACCCTTACCTTAACTCAGGGCATCCATGAGCCAAAAGTATAAACTCAAACATAATGCCGTAGTATGCACTCCAAAATCAAAAAAGGCTGATTATAAGCTGTGTGCAAGTCTGTAATGTAATCAAGGCAAGACTATCAGTTAGGAAACTCACAACTAAACTTGATACCCTCAAACAAGTGTTGAAAAAGTCCCAAACAAACAGTTATTCAGTAAATACCTTAAGTGAGTATGCTTCGTAGTCCACACACTCCTGGGAACACGTTCTCTACTGGATGCGGTAAGACACGTGACCATGAAGTGCATAAGTACGTCCCTGAGCAGCAAGAACTAGAACATGCAACTAGAAGTGCGGATGAGGCAAGTCTATGAAGAAAAAACCTGTCAAAATGGTAGTTTCTCTTTTTGAATAAAGAAGCGAAAAAGTATTAAAATTATAACAGTATGTATAACATTTTAGAAATTTTGTTGGATTCTTAAAGTTAATTACACATGACGGTAGAGAAACTAAATACATTAATGTGCACATATATCCCTGCTGCTCAGGGACGTACTTAAACACTTCATGAATGGTGTAAAAGAAAAGGAAATACCTTTATCAAAGGTAATCATATTTTAGTCACCCAAGAAGTAGTGCATTTCCTGGTCGCTGTTGAGACCCTGCTCATGCGTACACAGAAGCATTATCCAAGTCACCTCTGTACGTCTCAATCTTAGTTCTCTGTTCCCACCTCTGGGGCTAGGTTCAAATAAGTCAATGCAATAAAAGGAAAATCGTTTGTGTTGACCCTGTGAGGGAGATTCCAACATGTGTAACGCCATAGGGTACCTTGGGTCTTGGTGTTTGAGAGCCCGAGGGTGCTTCCCAGTTCTTTCTCTGAGGGTTGTAATAGTGCTACCCACGTATTGGCGTTTACAGATACACTCTAACACATAAACCACAAATTTTGTGTTGCAATTAATATTTGATCTGATGACATACTTTCTGTTGGGGCCACTAAATTATTTCTTGTTATCCACAGCCCATCTACAAATACCGCAGGAGCCACATTTGTGAAGCCCCTGCGAGTGTGGTGTGAGCCAGGTTCCATTTTTTTAAACTTTTGGATAACTAGGACTGATCTTCTCAAAGTTCTGTGCCTTCTGTATGCGATTTGTGGTTGCCTGGTGATATGGTCAGCAAGGGACACATCGGTAGTTAGTAGCTTCCCGTGTTTTTTCAACCTTTTAGTTAAAACACAACTGAGATCATTAAAGTCTGTAATGAGTCTCACTGTCTGTCTGCAATCAGTATTATGTTCCTTATTCCTCAAAGTCTCTTCACGGCGCACCTTTCTAATTCTGCCTTCGGCTTTCGCTATGTGTGTCGTCCCTTGTTATTTAATCTCAATTTCATTGCTGAGAGACACACCTCAAAATCTTCCTCATCGCTGCAGTTTCTTCTAGCCCTGGTAAATTTGCCATATAGGATGGCTTGAATCTGATTTTGTGAGTGAGCACTAGTGGCATGAAGTATAGCGTTGCACGCAGTGTCTTTTCGAAACGGGCAGCTTTGTAAAGTGTTCCCTTTGATGTATAGATCCACATTTAAAAAGGTGATGTTAGTCTCACTGATTTAATGTGTGGATTTGATCTAATACGTGTTAGTATTCAGGTATGTGCAGAACTGTTGGTTTGTCAGGTGTACCAGACCAGATTAAAAGGCAATTGTCAATGTAGCGACCCCAGAAAATAATGGAGTCACTGAAAAGGCTGCCTTTGCGACCCTAGATCTATTCCTCCTCTAGGCTGCCCATGAAGAGGTTTGCAAAAGATGGTGAAAATTACGAACCCACAGCGACCCCTCTTTTCTGACTATACCATTGCTTCTCAAATAGAAAGACATTGTTGTCCAGGATCAGTTTCATCATAGCTTTGAGCATGTTGGTACACTGCCAGTGTGTTGCTGATCTTTTGTGTAGAAGTTGTTGTATAGCTCTTATGCCGAGATCCGGTCTGAAACTCGTGTAAAGGGACACGACGTCCAAGGTAGCGAGGATCATACCTTGCTCCCATTTGAAATCTGTAAGAATGCTCAGAGTGTGCTTCATGTTCCTAATGTTGGAAGGGAGATTCTGGACCAAATGTCCAAGCAAAAGATCCACATATTTCGCAAGTCGTTCAGTGGGTCCCCAATTTTCCGAGACAATAGGTCTACCAGGGGGAAAAGATTAAGTGTTTGTGGACTTTCAATAAAGTGTATAGACACAGAAAGTTTGGCCCAAACTCTCTTAGGTATAAATGTTCCTTATCATCAATGAGACCCACAGTGTGGGTCTCAGTGAGACAGTTTTTAATCTTGATAGTCAGAGGTCCTATGGGATTGTATGTTAAGCTCTCATAGCATGTTACATACACAAAATCTCTTGGTTGTCGTCTACCTTGTTCATTACTACAATGTTGCCCCCTTTATCTGCCTTTCCTGATTATGATCTCCTTGCCAGTGGCTAGTGTATTGAGAGCTGTACGTTCCCTAGATAGGAGATTGGCATGGTGTCTGCTCCTATTGTTGATTCTCCCGGCTCTGTATCTGTCCGTCACCCTAAACCAATTTGTGAAACGTGTCGATTGAGTTGCCACCTGGTAGAACGAGTGTCCATTTGGATTTGTTTTTCAAAACACCTGCTAGTGTGTAATCTGTGTCCACGTTCAAGTTCTTCTAAGAGTCAGTCAATGTGGTGTGCTGTATGATCAGTGTCTGTAAGAGATAAAAGTAAATGCATATTGTGCACATCCTGTATACTCAGTACATCTGATAAGAGACCAATTGGAATGTTTGTATATCTTTTATTAGGTGCAGGGTTATTACAGAAACATTTCTTCAAATTCAGATTTCTCACAAATTTGAATAGGTCAATTTTCAAACCACATATGTCCCCCTAATCTTTGGGATTGTAACCTAAACCTTTCTCCAAAAGGGAGAACATGTCCTTGATTAGTGTCTTTGAGGAAAAATTGATCACTTCCAACCCCTTGTCTTTGTTTACTTGTTCCTCTCGCCCCTTGATCTCAATTTCTTTCTCTAGTCTTCCTTGTCCTGCCATTTTGCCTCTGTGGGTCTTGTGTCCTGATCCCCTTGTCTGGTTTGTGATCTGTTGCCCATTTGAATCTTCTGTACCTCTCTTAAAAAAGAATTACCCTGTCTTGCCTCATTTGACGTACCCGAATTAACAGCCTCACTTTTGCTAGTGAGGGGGGCACTAAGAGAGGTGGAACAATAAGAGACTGAAATTGTATCTGACATGTGAGGCTTGTCCCTCTCCTGACCAGCTTGAAACCATTGGCCGTACTTCTTCGCGAAAGTAAAAATTCTGCCCTCCTTATAGTCAATTTCATCTCTTCTGAGTTTTCAGGCTTTCCTGTCCTTAATGTCATTTTGATGTTTCAGTAGGATCTCATTTAAAATGACTTTTTGTGTTTTTGTGGTTGCTTCTTTAAGGTCTAGGTCCCTAATTTCTCTCTCAAGCTGGGAAATCTCTGCTTTTAGTTTGGAAACCTTCCTTTCAGCATTCTCGATCAAGATGCCCTTGAGTGTGTTGGAGTTATTTGTAAGTGCATCCTCCCTTTGTTTAAGGAGGTCCTCCTCCAGATCATCGTAGGTGGGGATAATCTGAGATCTGAGACCCCTGGGGACCCTATTCAATCTCAGGTACTGCTTGAGTGTGGCCCCATCCCACCATTTGGAATTCTCGTTTTTCTTGAGTCTTTGAAGCCTCAGGAATCTCTCCCTAAGGCGGTCCTTTCGTTGTTGGTTCCCAATCCCCGTACTCGTGCTAATGGTACTCCCCTTAGCTAGATTATCAAAAAGTTCCTCAGCTATTCTATCTCTGTCCATAGCTAAGTATATCTCACGTGGCAGCAGCCTTTCCTGACACAAAAATGTACAAGCAAAGCGGGGGATTAATTAACACAGGAAATAGGTCATGGAGCTAGCCAAGTGTTGTGAGGTAAATAAAACAGATATGATATTTGCGGTGTCACAGGTGAGGGAAAACCCCTAGACCCAAGGGTCAGAAATGGATATGATCAGTTCCTATGCTCAGGCATACAAGTAAACATGAAAGTTCAAAGTATTGTTAGAAAAAGATGGAGGCAAGTAGTGTCTCTTGAAGTATTTTTTTGTCTTTATTCAAGTGACTTGTTTCATCAATAGGGCGTTAACCCTGGACTTCTTCAGGGCTGAAATAATACCCTCCTCTGGGGCCCGGGACGGCAGAAGCTCCTCGTCTGTCTCTGGTCTTATGACAGCAGGTGGGAGCCAACGAAGTATGGGAAACAGCACACAGGTGAGGAGTAAATAAACACCTCGATCGCTGCTGCGACCCTCCTTGTATTGGTCCAGTGGCGAGCCACTGGCCAATTCAAGGAGGCAGGTGTATTCTTCAAATTTTATGGGCACTTTTGTAAAGCACAAGCTTTGTACAAAACAAACCTAGCACATTTTTTTATATACGAATCGTGAAATTCTGGAGGCTCTGATTAAGAGCAGAATTAAAATTGAAGTACTATCTGGAGTAAGTGAAGATACCAGCCGGGAAGGTTGAACCTTGTGTGAACATTTTGCATGTGAGGAGTGCTCAAATGCATCTAGCACGTTTTATTATCTGGGGCACCTAATAGCCTGGTTACTTACTGGTAATCTTCATTACTGAGTACTATTCTGGTCCTCATTAGTTATTAATAGTGAGGTGCCTACCATCATAACAATGCTGACACTTTCCTGCACTGCCTGTCTGTATTCAAGCCTTCACAAAGAATGATGGGTGGGATGTATGTCAGAAGAGGAAGAGAAGGTCTAAGGCAAATTAAGATAACAGTTTCATTACTCCTACATCCATCGTCCCAGTAATTACCAATGAAATATATGAAAGCTGCACTCCTTTAACAATCTAAAGAGCAGATCATCCAAAGGATCTTAAATATGTAATACCCAAAATGTAATAATTTGAGGGAACACTAAAAACAGTAATGAAAAACAAATCACAATAGCTTGGAACTCCATGTACTGAAATCATTTTGCATGTCTGCCACATCATTCAGCCGACAATGTCCAATGAAAGTGTGGTCTGATGAACATTTTGCAGCCCTGCAAATTTAATGGATGGATACTCCATGCAACTCCCAGGATGTAAGTATTTCTATTGTTTTTCTTGAACTGGAAAATTTCCAGATTTTCAGTATCCTGTTGTCCTGCCAGCAGTATCTTTGACTTTCTCCATCAGCTCAGTCATTTTCATTGCCTTTTCTCATCTTCCAGATAGTCCAAATTGATTGAATATGTTGGTTCAGTTTACAGTAACGCTGAAGCATGTCAAGACGAGACATTCCATAACAGACCTTGTTCAAACCAGGGTCAATGGGAGTACCATCACACAAATTAAAATGTAGAAACCACTGCTAATAACATAACTAAAATTTCAGAATACTCAGCCAGTAACACACAGCTCATGGCTGTAATGGCATGACAAGCCACCAGCCACTTTACAGGCCATTTACCCACCTTTCATGTGTCGCACACACACACACACACACATGCACCGTGACACACACACACACACACACACACACACCCTCCTTCACACACACACACACACGCACACCTTCACACACACACCCTCACACATTCACACACACACACACACTCCTTCACACACACACACGCACACACGCACACACACACACACACACACACACACACGCACACTCCTTCACACACACACTCCTTGACAACCCTTACCCAAATTATCAACAAACATGACCGTCTGATAACACATACATCCCCTATCATGCAGGTAACCATGGTCAAGTATAGTGCATTATATTTCTGGGTGGAAGACAAAATATAGGGCCATGTGTGCACAAAGACAGAATATAAAGGCACCTCACATCAGAAGGATGTGGCCTATGTTCAGTTTACTGATAATGTATGTGCACAGACTCCGTCACATACTTGAACTGTGTTAAAACCAGAAGCTTATGTACATATGTCTGCAATGTAGTGTAAAACACAACAGTCTCACCCTATTACAACTATCAACTCATTTGACACCTATTCCTGTACCATAAACTAGGTCCTCATGCAACTAGCACATCATTAGCGAATTAGCAAGTACAGAAACAGTCTAACTCACTAACCATTGTCATGGACCCACACACACTATCCACATGAAAATGACAGCTAATGTGAATGACATTACAGCTATCCAAATTTCACTACAGAGGAGGCCACAGTACATAGACACATTGCCTAATATGGATCACCAATTTAAAGGAAGTCCTGGAAGACAACAGGGCCAGGACACAGTCTGATTCATACCTAACTCACCTCACATATTGGCACAAAGTGGCATCCACATGTCACGTATATCATTGGAAGTACTTATCAAGATGCCCTAAAGGATCAGCAATTGGCCCAGATCTGTTAAGTCCCAATTTGCAGTTCACACATTGCTCTGTGTACCTGTGTGGCCGAAGGAATTGTGTATTTAGAGTCAAACCGCCTCCATATGTATTGACAAGAAGAATCACTTGTACAGATCAAATGCATGTGCAACTTGCATCTCTTTGAGTTTTGTCCATTTACACACTTGCGCAATGGATTTAGATATCTACCTAAACTATAAATGCATACAATATCAATCAATCATAACTTTGTTCTGTACTTTTCAGTAGCATAAACATATAATACAAAACAATTAAACCAGCTTAAAATGTTAGAAATAAGTCCTCATATACACAATTTGGTTCTAAACTATAACTAGAATAACCAGTTAAAAGTGAAACCAATTACCTCCACTCGAGTAACTCATTTAAAGTGCAACAGTTATCCTTGGGGGTACTTTAGTTATAAGGAGAAACCCTGCCGGCTTTCCTTATTTTCAATACCTGCCATAAGTAAGAAGACCTAACACAGCACACAATAGCAATATGTAATTGTTGTAAAAATAATTGTGCTGGTCTGCACTGTGTAAAATGAAGGGGCATATGTTCAAGAGCTTAACGCTGGCTTAGTGCCAATTTTTCTACATTAATGCAGCTTTTTTTATCGCTGTATTTACAAGTTGCTGCTAACTCATGCTAGCAGAACTTTCCCAGCGTAAACGTGAGTTTTCAAGATCGCCACTTCTGTTAGTGGAACTTAACGAAAATGAGATGCAAGGTAGGCGTTCCCATAAAAACTGCTGCTAAACACACAACACAATATTTACAAAGAAATCCCAGCACCTCATTATTCCCCAAAAATTGAAGCTAACTCAAATTAGTGGCAGTTTTCTAATGTCAATGCTTACCAGGTGTTAAAAATGGTGCAAACACACCTGCATATAAAGACAATCCCAGATCATCATTGCTCACTGCAACAGCGTCATGAAGATACTGCTACAGGAAATTGGAGCACCAAGAAGACAACCACACCCTCACCCCCCACCTCAGAAGCAGCACCCCCAAAGAGAGCGGGTTTACTATCAGAGGATTACCCTTGTACACCTCTGGCAAGAGAAGGTCATAGCCCGTTACCGGCAAAAATTGAACTCTATTATCCGCCTCCTCACCCAGATTATGCCAAGGCTGCAGGCCACATCCCAGTGCAGCAATAACATCCCTCCATAGACAAAGCTACTTGCTGTGCTGCACATGCTGGCTCTGGCACCTTTGAGCTGAACACTGCCAGAGTGGGCGGAGTTTCAAGTCATCCTTCTCCAGGTTCCTCCCCACTGTCTTGGATGCCATCACCAGTCTGACTGCGCCGTATCTACACTTCCCCCAACACTGCATAAGAAAAACTTACCAACAAGCAAGGCTTCCATGCCATTTTTTGTTTTCTGCATGTGTTGGGGGAAATGGACTGCATCAATGTGCAACTTCTGCCTCCTGCAGACAGTGCACACATCTACAGGAAGCACACATACTCAATGAATGTGCGGGCAATAGTTGACCACATTGGTCTGTTCGTGAATGTTTTGGCCAAGTACCTAGGCAGGGTCCATGATTCATTTATCTTCCACCTATCGGTCATCAACCAGTGATTCCAGAATGGCATCTATGGAAATGGACTGCTTGTTGGTAAGTGCAAACTGAACACACCACACACCTCAAATCAATCAATCATGGAGGTCAACTATGTTTAAACACTCATGTAGAAAGTTGTGCATACATTGTAACTGGGCCAACAGCTATACACAAACACCTAATGGCAAAGAAGAACATATATGTGAGTAGTCCAACAAGGGAGTAGGATAGAAATACTTTTGAAAAACCACTAAGGAATACAGATCTTACAGAACTCATCAGTCAAAAATTGCAAGGAATACATGCAGCAGGTGCCACATGACATATGCTTGTGATGTATTGCATGAATTCTGAAACAAAGCCTTGTGTCATGAAGGCAGTGGCCCAATTAGGGTCACCCAGGTCATTCAGGACCACCTCTCAGCCTTCTGTTCCAAATGAAGAGTTGGTCAGACAGTAGAGAATACAAACCAATAATAGTTTATTCAGAGTACTCACAGAGCGGAGCCTAATATGCCCAGTCGTTTAGGAGTGCTGGAGAGGACTGACTTCAACAAGTATAACTATTTATTATGTACATTTCAAAATCAATGAAAACACTCCCACCATGGAATTATCCAAAGAGAAGCAGCTGGACAGTAAATTACAAAGGAGTACGTTTTGATTCTGAGCACTGGGCACACGTTATCTGCTATTCAAGGTCATTCTGCCCTTGCCTGCCACTAGACAAATGGGAGAAGGCTTACATCTAAAGGAAAGGTATGCGCTAATAAGAACAGTGCATTCATTAGTGTGGCAGAGATCAGCTCCGAAGAAACATAACATAGAGAAGGCTCAGAAAAACTTAAGCACACTCAGTTTGACAATTCATGCAATGCTATATCAAGGTTGCAGCCAGTTACTTGTAGTTAAACAATCTCTACTTAATTTTTTCGATTTCTTCCCAAAAGATCTACAAAAGATACTGATGCAACAGGTGTGAATTATTCATTAATCAAAATGTATGTAATGTGACTATAAAGGGTACAAAAAGATTGAAGTAAACAAAAAAATGACTGAGGATTACAAAGAAATGTTGTGCTATTAATACCTCTGCGTCATTACTGCAAGCATCTTTTCCAAACCAAAATTACACAAACAGAACAGTGAGACTGAACAAAGCAGAAAACACTTTCAAAAAGAGAACTAAACAATAAGGAAATAGATGAGGTTGTCGACATTTCGGTCTAGTTGGTGTATTCATCCGTTAGACAGGAAGTTCCACAAGTCCAAATGCACCTGCGCCAATGGAATGTGAAGATGGTTCTAAGAACAACGACTTTAAAAAGGATGCACATTTGTTCACCAGAAACGTCATAATGTGTGTTAAAGGTTTCACAGCGGTGGTTGTACGAACATGTGTCAAACAGGACTATTACAGCCTGTGTTTCGGCCATCGTATTAGGGACCCTCAACAGGGGGCGCACAAGTGCCTGAGTAACTCATACACAGAATGAGTAATCAGGTACATATGTAGTTTGCTTGATCCGTACAAGATTTATAAGCTGCAAAGCGTGGTGCACGGCCTGATTGCTGAAAATAATTTTGTCCACCCATACATGCTAAAGATCTTGGTGGCAACACTCAAGGAGATACGCTATGCCGACGATCCCTGCGCAAAACTAAGAAGTATACCCTGCTCCTGTGGGTGTTGTGACAGAAAGATGGCAGAAAGACTCATAGAAAGACGCATGTGTAATCTGTATCTAAAAAACAGAAAAGTAGTGGCCATGGCACCGCAAAGGTTGTTTTATCAGAGATAAGTCCTGATGTATTGTTACGGGATAGCGTGTATTTAAAGTAGTAGAATGTTGCAACCTAAAAGCCGTATATGTGTTAAACCGTACTTACTATGCATACTGTGAAAAGATATGAAACCCCTTTGTCTGTGATTTGGTAATATTCATTATTTTTTAATAAAATCTTCTTACACAAAACAAGCGTCTTTCATTTCCTGTACTGTTACGACTGCTAACATGTCGGTGGGCCTGTTAAGAAAACTTTATTATGATACAAGAGGGGTTGGTAGCTTTGGAAGCGTCGCCTCTCTGTATAGAAGGGCTGTGGATGAAAAGGAGTCGGTAAGCAGAGAAGCTGTGAAGACGTGGTTATCAGGAGAGGAGGCGTATTCACTACATAAACCTGCCAGAAGACGCTTTAAGAGGCGTCCTACAAGCAGTAATGCTTGTATAGCTTATCAGTGGCAAGCGGACATCATCAGCCTTCAAGATATAGCAAAACATAACGACAGTGCCTGTTATATATTAACAGTCATAGATGTGCTGTCCAAGTACGCCTACACAGAGGCACTATGGGATAAAAGTGGGGCTAGCATCACGACCGCTTTTAAAGCCATCTTCGCTAAGGGGCGTATTCCTCAAAAACTACAAACAGACGCCGGAAAAGAATTCTTAAACAAGTCATTTCAGAAATTATTAAAGCAGCACAATGTTAAACATTTTGTAACACACACGGAGGTAAAAGCAGCGCTTGTAGAAAGGTTTAACAGAACTTTAAAGTCTAAGATGTGGCGGTATTTTACGGCCAATAATACATACAGATACGTGGATGTTTCTACAGGTTTTTTTTAGCTGTATATAATGCCAGTTATCGTAGAACCATCAAAATGGCACCTGGAGAGGTAACCCCTGATAATTCGTTAACGGCTTGGAGAAATGTGTATGGGCCTAACTTCGGGACAAAGGTGAAGAAGTCTATTTTTAGAAATGGTGATTATGTAAGGATTTCAAAACTGAAAGGAGTCTTCACGAAGGGTTACCAACAGACCTTTAGTGATTAAATATTTATAGTGGAAAGTGTGGAGCTTAAGGAAGGGCTGTATATTTACAGGTTAAAGGGCTATGATGGGGAAACGGTGTTGGGATCCTTTTACAAGGAAGAGTTACAAAAGGTGCCCTATGATCCAAACCGTGCGTATAGGGTCGAAAAGGTTCTGAAAGGGAAAGGTACAGGTGCTAAGAGCCAGGCATATGTCAAATGGCATGGCTGGCCTGAGAAATTTAACAGTTGGGTATTGGCCAGCTCCCTGAAGGGTGTGTGAGCTAAAAGCCGCTGCGAAGATGTAGACTACACCCTTTTATATAACCTGACCATCCAACGCTTCTAAGGACATGTTCCCCAAGAAACATATTTCTAATTAGACCGTCAAATTGGCTAAGGCTGTGGACCCGAAAGGGGACTTGGAGGTTGCCCTAACAGAAATACAATACCCTAGAACATGGAATACATTTACTGCGGCCAAAACCAAGTTTCCCATCAAGAGGGAACAGGACCCCATGGGCCTACACGCATCCTTCCCGCACGGCTACTACCCAAACGTTTCAAGCATTAGAAGCCATCAACAAATCCATAGCGGGCATAGAACCACATCCGAATATTCATCTGGTGTTAGATAATGTGAGAAGAAAGGTGTTTCTTAAATCCATAAATCGAAACACCCTGTTTAACTGTTCAGGTAAATTAAGAAGGGTTTTAGGGACAGTACAACATGTGAAAAGCCCTGTGGAACAAGATCACACGTGCCCTGATATTAATGGGGGGTTCTACTCGCTCTACGTGTACAGCGATATTGTAGAGTCTCCGAGGATAGGAGATAGTTACTCGCCGTTGTTAAGGTGGGTGCATGTACAGGGTGATAATAATACCATGGTCAACATACAATTTAACAAACCTGACTACGTCGCATTTTCTAAAAACCATTTTGACACTATTTCAATTATGATCTACGATGATCAGTCTGAACCGGTGGCCTTTAAATACGGGAAAGTTATTGTCAAGCTTCATTTGTAAATGTAAATGTAAAGGACACTTTTATAGCGCACCTATCACTCCAAGGAGTATCTTGGCGCTCAACAACCAGATGACAAGGTTGAGGGAAAGAGATCAACTCAATTTAAGGCCTAGACACGACAGAGGGTATTAAGCAGCCATCATGGTGGTTATGAAAACCTACGGAGATCCGTCTATGTACAGAGACTATTACAGAAGTCAAGCCGGTTATGGAGGACCACCGTACTTTCAAGGTTCAACTGTTATGTACGGGGCTGGATTAGGAGGATTCTTTAGGAGTCTGTTTAGAAGAGCTATGCCTTTCCTGAGAAGAGGCTATGAAATTGCAAAGCCTCATGTTAAGGCGGCTGCCACGAACATTGCACAGGAGGGGGTGGGGTCTGTTACATCGGCGGTTGCAGAGCACATGAACAAGCAACCTCAACAAGGAGCTGGTTTGCTGTATAAGCCACGGGCGAGTGTCAAAAGAAACGGCGTGTTTCCAGACGCAGGGGTCCCCCAGCCCCCTAGCCCCCTATAAAAAAGGAGGTCAGCTTCAAAACGCCCTCAGAAAAGAAGAGCTGCAAGACGGAAGAGAGCTACGAAGAAGCGAACCGGCTCTAAAGTAAATATTTTTTAAAGCCTTGTAAACACAGCCATGGCCTTCGTACATTGTGGATCTGGAGAATGCGCCAAATAAGAGTTAGACTTCTTTACTCTAAAACCCACACAGACAAGCATCGAAAACAGCTTCTTCATGGAGGTGTCACCTTTAGCAGAATTGACACCGTTGGCACCTATAGAGTTTTATGTGTCGGGGGCCACGGATATGTATTTGGATTTCAACAACACCCTGCTGCATCTTATGTGTAAAATCGTAAAAGCGGATGGGTCCGACATTGACGACGACGCTAAAGTGGCACCAATCGCTTACCCTTTAGCTATCATGTTTAATCAAGTGGACATCACCCTGGGCGACTGACTCATCACCCAGAACGATAACATGTAAGCCTACAGAGCCTACATAGAAAGCATTCTAAATTACAGTAGCGACGCCCTTGACACACAACTTTCAGCTGGTCTCTTTCACAGGGATACACACGGGCATTTTGAAATCACCGCTCTGGATGGCGACAATAAGGGCTTTATAAAAAGAGCAAGGCATGCTGCAGCCAGCCGTACCTTTGACCTTTTGGGGCACATACATTCGGACCTCTTCTTCCAAGATAAACTGCTCATCAACGGAATTGGTCTTAAGATCAAGCTCAATCGCAACAAGGACTCATTCTGCATCATCAATGGGGATGCTGAACAGTACAAGCTGAGCATACAGGCCGCGAGCCTGTTTGTAAAGAGAGTGAAAGTGTCCCCGAGCGTCAGGTTAGCGCACGCCGAAGCTTTGCAAATATCCAACGCCAAGTATGCTGTGGAAAGAGTAGCTCTGAAGGTATTCAGCATCCCTGCAGGTACCCGCTTAACACAACAGCAGAATTTATTTCTGGGGCAGCTACCAAAGCTCATCATCATAGGGTTTGTGGACAATACAGCTTTTAGTGGCACCTATGGCTCTAACCCCTTCAATTTTAAACACTACAACATCAACTACGCAGCGCTGGTTCATGAGGGCAATGTGATTCTTGCAAAACCCTACACACCCAGTTTGGCAGCCGGACATTACATAAGGGAATATCAGGGACTGGTTTCGATAACAGGAAAGCATCAAAGGGACTGTGGTGTAGCAGTGTCAAGAGAAGGCTATGGACGTGGATACACGCTGTTCGCATTCGACCTGACACCGGACATGGAAGATGGCGATCACTACAACCTGGTCAAAAATCGGAATCTAAAAGCTGAAATACGATTCGCAGATCCACTGGCGGCTAATGTGAACATGGTTGTATTCTCTGTATTCGACAGCATCATTCCGATCTACCACGCAAGGCAGATTTTGTTTGACTATCTATAAAAACATTTGTGAAATGGATACGGTGCAGATACGTGACTTCTTAAGCAGACATAAATACGCTAGGAAATACTTTTTGGGTGTTTTCCCTAGCGATGGGTTACCAACCGAAATAGGGGCAGAAAGACCATGCACCCTAGTCTTTAACGCAGACCCGCATGACCAGGCTGGGACACATTGGGCAGCCATGTTTATAGATGTTGACAAGATTACCGTGTTTGACAGCACCGCAGAGTTCCCTGAGCACAGACTCTATACACCACCTATATTCAAGTTTGTGAAAAAAGCTGCAGCTGTGGTGGAGTATAACAAGCTAAGGGTGCAGGATTCCATGGCCATCACATGCGGTGAACACTGTATTTATTTTGTCAGTAAAATGTCACAGGGTGTTTCGTTTAGAAATTTCTTAAATCTGTAAGGGTTTATAACAGTTGTATGCTTAATGTTGAACGTATATAATAAAGACATTATATTTTTTTAAAACATGCATTCAGACTCGTTATTTCAATATACATGCACCATAAAATGTTTTTTGAAAGACGACAGACGGTTTGTAAAGTTATAACAGGGTTTTTAATACAAACATGTAGTTGACAAAACTTTATTGAAGAAACCTAGGAATAAAAATCACACCCACAATTATTCAAAAAGTCTTTAGAAACATCAAGGAGTAATCCATGTGAGGGGTAGTTGGGGCAATGTCTTTCTTTTTCGTGGTGGCACTGGCGCTGCAGGGGTAGACTAAGTAGGGGAAAGCCTTCGGACTTCAGAACCTGTAGGCGATGGTAGTAGGGGGTTCTTCAAATTGTCTAACAGTCTGTGGTGTTCATTATTACCAACGAGCGTGGAGGGTATATTGAGTTCAGCAGCGGCCCGCAGAAACTGCTCCCACCCTCTCGGGTATTTTGAGGCGTTATGATTTTGGGGTATCTGAGACCTTTGACTAGATGTTACATATGCGACCCTGCAACCGGTGGCCCTTGTAAAGAAACTCACCTTGTTCATTCCAAGAGGTTAGGTCTTTAGAAGCGGCTAGTTTACTCATTAGCATCTGCGCAGCCCCTCTGTGCCTTTAACCTATATTTTTTTAAGAGATCTCCAACAAAGGTATCTGAGGCTGTTGCATGATCGGGAGGCGGTTGTAGGGGCTGAGGGTCGTTGGCAGGAGCAGCTGGTTGTTCAGAGCCTGGGGTATATAGAGTCAACTTGTTCTTCTCAGTATTCCACTGGGTGTAGTAATTCAAGAATTTTTTGAGAGTGCTGTTGTAAAGGTTAGCCTTGTCGTAGGGGTTTAGATCAGTACTGCTCAAAATGTCTTTAATTTCAGTATCCAGGTGTAGTCTCATTTCTATGGATATCCCAGGCGTTGTCCGAGGAAGACCCCATTTGCTACCTAGGAACCAGATACATTTTTGTGGCATGATCCATCACTGACCCGCGAGGAGGCTTGTAATTACAGGTATAGCTATCCCCAGTAGGTTACCTATAAAACCTCCAGACTGTTTCACCATACTTATTTTATTTTCCTTTATTATCTGAATATCAGGTATCAAAGAGTAAGTTGCACTTTGATGCTCGGTGCCGATAAGGTATCCTGATGAAAAAGCTCCAGCAAAGAAAATTACAAAGCGAAGCACGCACCATATTCTGGGGCAGTACAGAGGAGACAGTGGAAGACCCCTGAACACAAGACAACACTGGGCAGATGCTAGCTCCTACTGTAAAAAAAATGATAATTTACATGAAACAGTAAGATTCTGGGATCAGGCCAATACATGCATCCTGAGAGCTACATAAGTCTCCTACATGGGCAGTTCTGCCTGATGCTCTCCTGTATTTCCACGCATCACTTCCAAAGTCTTTGATCAAAACCCGAAGATATAATGTAAAAACACAAAGCTCAAATCACTTTAATTTTTTCACTTTTTCTTCCAGAGTTGCTTGATTTGCTCCTGAAAAGTCGTCAACCTTCTGGCCGTTCTTGTAGAAATGGAATGTCGGCATGCACTTAATATCGCAGTGCTGTGCAACGTCCTGGGCATCATCCACATCCACTTTTAGGAAGACTACATCCGGGTAATCGTTGCTGAGTTTCTCAATGAAGGGTGCAATCATTTTGCATGGTCCACACCACGTAGCTGTAAAGTCAACCACCACCAGTTTGCTACCTGCATTCTTCAAGGCTTCGTTGAATTGTTCCAGATTGCAGATGTGGTGCACCATCTTAAATGCAGGCTAGCTGACAGGAGCAAGATGTGATCGCCTCTCAAAGACTGTTTCACCAGTTTCTTCTTGGTGATGAGTGAGGCCCTTTTATTACTGAGCTTCTTGATAAGCCCCCTCTTCTTCTTCAGAACCTGTAACTGATGCTTTGATATAGGGACGTTGCTTTTTAGGGTGTTTAGGGCTACTTGTGAAATGGCAGACACTAATTCGTCAGAAGCGGTGCCCAGGATGGCCTTTCGGTGTTGGGGGCTGGCTGTAACAAGCATTTTCAGGAGAGCTAAATTGCGGCGTAGGTGTGCAGACATGGTCACCACTGAGCGTTATAAGGGCCGGCCTGTAAATGGTTCTAAAAGACATCAGCGCTGCTTTTTATAGGTCCTGGTCTTGGACATTGGGGTGTAAACTACAGGTAGCTCTGGGGGAAAAATATCAGCCCTTAGTATATAGTCTTGTAGAGTTTCATTTTTTAAGTCTATTAACGGGTACCAGTGGGGTTTTGCTGTAGCGTCGTTAAAGGCCTCCATGAAGAAGTGTGTGTTTCTGGGGTACATCTGTTTAGCTATGACGGCTATTTGTTGTTTGTCACGAGGGTTTTTAAATAAAACAAGGTATGAAGCGTTGAGAGCTATAGACCTACTGTTCTTGGCTTTGTAAAACAAGTTCTGCACAATGTAGCTGATGCTTAGATTACGATGATGTGAATACTGAGTAAAAGCTCTCTCTAGCTTGGGATGATCACCACCTTCACGCATCAGATAATCAACAGTTATCATATTTACATGGGTTGGGGGTAGTAGCTCTTCATCGTTGAGGTTATCTGGTATACCCTCTATAAATTTGATAAGGGGGAACCGGCGGCCCAAGTCTGTATAAAGAGGCTGCCAGCATGAATAAAGCCACACAATGTTATTAGGGGTTTGTGATAAAGCAGAGCCAGCATTTTCTAAGAGCTTTTTTATAAAGTAGCTTTTACCACAGTTTGAGGGTCCTGCTAGCACGCAGGAGAACGGATGCTGTAACCTAGTGTCCATGCTGTGGCCGCTCTCTCTTTAATGGGTCTAATAACCATAAGGCAGTGTTTTATAGTCGGTGGTCAGGACCCTTTTATCAAAAAAAACTCGCAATGTTTTATGTAGAGGCTGGGTTGTGATTTCCCACTTCTTTATGGATCTGACTATGCAGGGCTGGTTCACAACTATGGTTTTAGCATTCTCGGAATCGTCTACTGTAGCGTATTCATGCACCAGATTCTTCTAACTATCAAAATAGATTTTTAGGGTGCTGCTGACATTTAATGTTATCCCTTTGACCTTCATACACACCTTGTTCTTCTTGGTGCGGTAACTGTATGTTTTAGGCCCGGAGGCTGTATATTCAGTTATATACTCATCCTTATCTAGCTCACTGGTTAGGTTACCCAGATAATCTCCTAGAGGAGGGTCTTCATCCCCCGGCTTGCTCAGAAAAATCACAGAATCTGTATTGTGATACAAGCAGCGTTCCTGGACCTTATCCATAACCCCATAAAGCTCTAGACGAGCGTGGGCTGTGGTGAAACAGGCTATGAAAATGTTTGTTGTTACTCGATGTGGGGTTCTCTTGGGCATATTTCCAACACAAAGCCGCGGTATTGTCATCGATAAACTCGCAGCTGGACACCTCGTAGCATGGGGCAAACAGGTACTTGAACAGTTCATCAGGATCTGATATTAAGGTAGTATTTGAAAGGTTTGTGCGCTGTGCAAATTTTCCCCATAAGGAGTTAAGACCGAGTTTGGCTAACTGGCGTCGTGCAGGATTGACCTCTATCAGAAGGGGGTGTAAACGGATACCCTCGTGAGTGTAGTAGTCATCAATGTATTTCTGTTTTGCATCCTGACTAGTACACCATTCAGGATACCCTGAAGCCTCCTGTTTGTCTCTGAGAAACAAATTAATGTAGGGGGCAAAGAGTTGTGTTGTAGTGCTCTTACAATGCCACACTTCGTGTACTCTGCCGAGCCTGTACCCTTTCTCTAAGGCAGCTTGTACCTCGATGCTACACCAGGTCCCTGTGAGCATCCTTTGTTCATCGGTGTGTCTGCAGCCGTCAACCTCTTTAAGCATCGCACATGTTCGACAGAGGGGGGAACATCCGCTTGCCATCGACTCAGCATGGTAACACTGGGAAGTAAAGCTGCTTAGGAGGATAGATTTCACATTGGATAAGCCCAAAGTATTCGGATAGGGGCTTAAAATCGCTATGGATGATGGTGGGATGACCCAAGGGGTACAACTTCATCTTGTTCAGAAAAGGGTACAGACTGGTGAAATCATAGTAGTGTGTTTTCTCACCCTCACCAGCGGCCTTGTACAGTTGTATGGCATTTGTACACCCCGGAAATAAGGCATCGCGGGGCTCCAGAGGTTTGGGTAAATCACGAGTCTGAAGAAAAGAGCAAAGACCTGTGTCGGTTTTTAACATGTCTAACCACTCGTGCTCCCAAAGAACTCTCATAGTAAACCCCTGCTTTTCAACATACAGGGCCTTTGTCAGAGTATGTCTGTATAAGTGTTCAAAGGTGGCCCCCAGCATTTTGTTATACTCTTGGGGCTTGTAACACTTGGGGCAGCGGTGGTAAAAACAACTGTTGAATTCAAAGGCTGTCGGCACACCCTTAATTACAGAGTACCCGTCCAGGTAATAGGGGCCCAGGCGGTATTCACCACCCTGTAAGGCATGTTGAATCTGGATGTCTTCCTTCTCAGAGACGTGCATGAGCCACTGGATAGATGGGCTTGAATAACGTTTCTGTTTACCGTTATAGAGGTCTGGCGGTACTAGAGCTATAGTTTCTGGCATCAAAAACCTGTGTTTGTAGATGGACATACACATGGAGGCCAGAGTGACGTTTTGGAATGGGTCTATGTATTCGAGCGCTTGCCGCATTTCAGGGGTTTTGGATGTCAAGGCCTTGACTTTCTTAGTCAGTGTCTTAGGTTTCAAGACCGTGACTTCTTTAGTCATAGACACCACAACATCTCTGAAGAGGTTACAAGCTTGCCGCAGGATTATTACATCCGCCTGACAATAAGCTTTCAACTCTGTTTGACAGTGAAACTCCTTTTCACGGTTTTCAGAGTCCCATTGTAGAAAGCTCACTTTCTCATCAGGCATCATGTATTCAATCCCGTAGCTTTCAGGAGGAGGCATGGCCCCCACATAATTCTGGTTAGCCCAGGTGTTAAAGAAGTGTGGAAAATAACCTTTACACCCTGGGAACCCAAAGGCCTTTTGCAGCTTGCTCAATTTCATGGGTAGGAAATTCAGGGTGTCTATGAAACATATTTTTAAAGGGCATACCATCATCAGCATCAGTTTAGAACCCTGGGTTATGAGTTCCACCTGTATCTTTTCACGAATCATGTTTCGCAGAATAAAGAAGGAGTCGTAGGCTTTTGAGTTGTGGGCGTGCATGGTTTACCCTTGGAATTTGGATTGAATGAAAGTGCTTAGGAAATCACCAACACACGTTCGCCCCTCAAACTCCCAGCTGGCATCGGAAGTTAGATGGTGTGCGTAAATATAGTTAGGCTGGTGTACCCCCGTGTCTTGTTTGTACTCTATATCAAACACTATATAGTCTTCGGTCTTGGTCTGCGGTGGACCTTTAACCATATAACACTGGTGGTTGAGGCCGTCAGTGTAAGACACATGGCAGCGGGGGCATATCATACCATTGCACTTGTGATCCGTTGCCACATACCGCCCACACTCGCTGCAGTCCTTTTTAGGGATGCAGTTGAAAGATTTTACGTGTATGTTCAAGCAGGCTTGCGAGCGACAAAACAGCCTACATGTGCAGCACCTCACCTTCACGGTGGCGTCTTCTATACACCCGTCCCTCTGACACATCTTACAATGCATTTCACACTGGTGGTATGTTTTATTGTTGTATATATGGTCGCAGTGGGTGCACACATACTTGACCCCCAGAAAACATTTAAGGTTCAAGATGCCGTAAAAATTATTTTCGATGTGGAGGACATATACGGTCTTGTTTCTCACAGGTTCCCCGGTTGTAAAGTACTGCCAGGAACCGCTGTGAAAAAGAACTTTCACCATCACGGCGAAATAGTTCTCAAAAAGACCTATATCGCCAAAGCCGACCATACAGTCAGGAGGTATTTCCAGAACCTCATGGGCTTCAGCAGCACTAGACATGATGACAGAGTCAGGTGTCTTGCGAGCCATCAGCAGACCCACGATGCTGGCCGCCAGACATGTATTGGCAGCGGGGTTGTTAAAGTTGAGCAGCCACCGCTGTTTCTTAACAATTTTTTGACTGTATAGTATGCTCTTTAAAGGTCTGGAAACACCCCCTCACGCCCCCGTACAATGAGGGCTATGACTCTAAAAGTGCCATAGGCGACTAGTTCAGCCTTACTCTGTAAAAGCCTTGAGAGGTTTTCTAAAAATTGCACAGCGTCAAAAACATCTCTACATTGCGAGTAACTTCTAACACTCTCTAAAAACAAGGGCTCTGGGCCCTCATCAGTAGGAGTGTGAGTTGCGGAGGTGTTCTCTGCTGTGTCATTTTGGGGGGTCATGGTGGGACATGTCTCAGGGGTCCTTGTAAACCTGCGGGTAGCGCATATTCTTGCCTTCAGCTTATGTATTAAAAGCCGGCGTTGCTTTGTACTATTAAATCACATTTTTTTTTTTTTACGGACCCATGCTTTTCTAGATACCAAGCCCCAGCCTATCTGAACAGGTAGGTCGGTGTCGCTGTATGTCTTGTTCATGGAGGCCGTCACTACAGATACGCCCATAGGACCTTTTGAATGTTGCTGTGTTTGGAGTTTTAAAGCCAGCCCCCCTACCCCCTTCAAATGGCCGACCCTCGGTATGTTAGACCCTGCACCAATGTATTGTCGGTGGTGAAGTGCTGGTTTATATGTTTCATGCGTTTGTCTTGAAGCTATGGTACCTTGTATGCAGGGGTCTAGGGAAAAGATGTGTCTTGTTTGAAGGGGTCTAGGGAAATAGTGTTGTCTTGTTTGAGGGGCTGTGGGGCAGCAGATGGCCTCTGCTTGACCAGTTGTAAGAAGCGTACAGACTTTGTCACTAACCTCTGGACCTTATGGGTATATTTTGGAGGCCTCTTATGAGCACCAGTGGCTGTGGGGGTCTTTAGGGGTTGGTGCTGCCATAGTCACGCCTGTATACCGTGTATGTCGGCCACAGCCGCCTGACACGCCTGTATTATCACTTTTTTACACAACCCAACCCTTTCCAGGACCTTCTGTTGGGCCTCCCTCTTGAAGCTGATATTGGAAAGCCCCAGCTCAATTTTTATGTTTGCGCCGTTCGCCTGATGTTTTAATTTTCGAACAGCCAGCTGTATCCCTTTTACATGAGCCCCCAATACATCTAGGGTGTTTACAGACCCATCTTGTTCCTGCTTAGGGGGGCCTACATTGCGCAGCCTTATAAATGGATGCAACTCCGCAGGACCCTCTATACTGCTAACTGCCTTAGCCCCATTCTGTAACGCCTGCTCAGGACCCTCTATACTGCTAGCAGCCTTAGCCCCATTCTGTAACGCCTGCTCAGGACCATCTACACTGCCCACAGTCTTGGCCCCATTCTGTAAAGCCTGCTCCTGGCGTGTTTTACAAATATCATGCCTCCGCTGCTGTTGGTATGGTGAGTCCAGGAGCATGAATGTGCTAAAGGGGCGTGCAATAAACGGCAAATCATAGTAGTCCAAGGCTGTATTGTAATCCACACTTATTGCTGAGGGCAGTGTGGGGCTTACGACGGCCACGGGGCTGGACACGGGACTGTACAAGTGGCTGGCCGTTGGGCTGGACACGGGACTGTACACGGGGTTTGCAGTGGGGCTGGTAGGCTTGTATGCCCCCGGAGGGGTACTAGGGGACAAAGGGTATGAGGATTGTGAGGAGCTGTCATTGTAATCATGGGGCCTAGCTGAAATATCCATGTCAGGGTGTGGTGACTGGTTACCGGGGTTCTGTAAACCCCCTGTGCTCAAAGACCCCTGGTACACCGCTTCTGGGGTTCTACCTAGGCTGTCTACCATCCCCCACAGCACCGTGAGAGCGTCGCTATTCATGATAGAAGGCCCTTCTAGGGGTTGCGTATTATCACCTGTTGAGACCCTAGGCTGGGCCTGAACAAATCGGCTTTGGGGTCTGCTCAGGGGCGTGCACCTCTACATGAACAGTTATTTTATTTGGCACTGTCTGGGGTTTCAGGACGCAGGGTGGATCCAGCTTTGCATTAGGGTTGCTGAGGGCCTCTGCTATCTGTAGCTTAGGGACCCCCGGTTTCAGCTTCAGATATTTTCTTGAGAGGCACGTTGTTTTAGGGGGTTGTGGAGGCGCCATCTCTTCTACATCCCCCGGTACAACTACCCCCTCCTTGGAGCACATGGGTGTATAGGTCTCATTCAAGGGCTTAGCATCCCTTTTTACAGAAGTCTAAGGGGCTATCTTGGGGTTCAGGGGTCCTCGGTTTCTTCTTCTCAGGGCTTAAGGGCCTTGCCTGGACCTCTGGGAGCACAGGCGCTGTCTTCTTTAGGTTTAAGGGTTCTGTTTGGGGCTCTGTGAATACCTTACAGGACTTCACACGCTTTAAAGGGTTGGGAAGGTTCTCTGAGTCCCTATGTTTCTTCTTAAAGGTTACCACGGTTGAAACAAACATCCCTTTTGATACCCTGAGAGGGCTCAGACCCGATGTACCGGTTTTACACAGACCCTTGCCTGTGTTAACTGTGTTTGTAAACACTCTGTCAGTGCTGACCCCACCCCTGTGCAGAATGGATTGTTGTAGAGGATTGTTCATCATGTTGGTTGGGAGTTTCTCATGGCGCCTTTTGCGTTGTTTCTGTTGTTCTGGACGGTTGCTGTTATGTCCCTTAAGGGCTGCGCAGGCCTCTCTTCAGCAGCATGTTTCTGAGCCGCTTCTAAAATATAAACAAAATATATATATATTAGAGAAAGCATAAAACAACACATACAAGCACCACCATCCTAGGTTCTACACTGCCACCTTTTTTTATATAGGCATTGCTACAACCCGCTGTACCCCTCTGCTTGAGATTCTGTAACACCTCTAGTACTTCTCACACCCTTTCGTAAAACACACACCTGAAAGAGGTCTTTTTACAGCTCCTTTCTTTGACAGGGGTTCCTCTTTACTCGTTAAAGCTTTCCTCTTCAGCGGTCTTTCTTGTGGACGTTGCACAGCCTCTTGTACCTCGACACCGTCCTGGCATAACGTAGGGGCACCTGTAAAGAAAAATTATACCCAACATTAGTCATCTTTCTGAGGAGTCCCCCTATACACCCTCAGGGTCAGGACTCTGGCCTACCCCACCAACTCCCCAGCGTCTTAGACAGTTTAAATAGCCGCAGCCTTTTTATTTACATGTAAGAACTGAAGTGTTTTGCACACTGTTCAGAGCTCCTTGAGCCTCGAGGTACATCATAAGATCTTCAAAAACTTGTTGTAGGTCGGGATCATAAGCTGTAAAAGCATACATACATGAGAAGCCATTAAAAATAGAGAACTTCTGAGAGATTGGTGTACAAAACTACGTAGAACTACACAACTCTAAATATATATATATATATATGTATATATGTGTATATATGTGTATATGTGTGTATATATATATATATATATATATATTCACTGAAAAAACCATAGGTTTCACACCGGTTATAGTTAGGAATTAGCATTTAAAAAACCTATTAAATTCACTGAAAAAACCATAGGTTTCACACCAGTTATAGTTAGCTGGAAATTTTACTGATATAAAACCATTGAAATTCCCACGTTATAGTTAGTCGGACTCACTATAACTTGCGCGTGCAATGCACTGCTGATGACATCACATATTACATCACTCATGACATGGTCAGTGACATCACTCATGACATCACTGATGACACCATCCTTGTGACACAGTGACAGACCTCCTCTCAGTGTAAAGTAACCCTTCAGACACATATTCAAAAATAGAAACTGAAATTTTTAAAAAATGGAGATACCTATATCAGTTACAACAAGCAATTCTGTAATTCCACTATCTATATACACATCCACTCATTCACCAACAGTTCTATATAGTCACTCATACATATACTCATTCATCATATGAAGAGATACACCTATACATCCTGTTACACACCGACATTCATCCAAAAGTTACTCACACACATATTCACACGTGCAAATAAACTATTGAACAACCATTTATTTGAATATAGAGTTATACACACACTTCCACCTTACTTCTATTGAAAATTACACATATTTATTCTCTTAAACAATCACTTATAGAAACACATACTTATTTAAACAGGAAATCTTACAATCTCTTACTCTCACATATACTCACTTATATACATCAATATTCATATATACTAGATTAAAACATATGTAGTTACTGATAAAGACACTAGTGAGACAGTCATTCACTCACTAGCAAACACATATAGACACTCATCCACCCATACAGTCCTGTACATATGCTGTCTTCAAAACACATACAAACAAAGAGTCAGTCACTTATGCATCTATGTGCTAAGTAATACCCCCACCAAACCATATAGACACTCATACTGATACTAATAAAAATATCAAATAACCCATATACATACGCATGTAGCTACTTATCAACACATGTAGCCACTTATACACAAAGTGAAACACTAATATATGTATTTAAATATTTAAACATAACTCACTAATATTTATTTTTCAGAAAGACACATATTCACTGGATGGTGTCATCAGTGATGTCATGAGTGATGTCACTGACCATGTCATGAGTGATGTAATATGTGATGTCATCAGCAGTGCATTGCACGCGCAAGTTATAGTGAGTCCGACTAACTATAACGTGGGAATTTCAATGGTTTTATATCAGTAAAATTTCCAGCTAACTATAACTGGTGTGAAACCTATGGTTTTTTCAGTGAATTTAATAGGTTTTTTAAATGCTAATTCCTAACTATAACCGGTGTGAAACCTATGGTTTTTTCAGTGAATTTCATAGGTTTTTTAAATGCTAATTCCTAACTATAACTGGTGTGAAACCTATGGTTTTTTCAGTGAATTTCATAGGTTTTTTTAATGCTAATTCCTAACTATAAGTTTCACTTTATAAATAAGACTGTTAGCACTCTAGTTGTTCTTTAGAACACTCTGGTACATTCTGTCATTGGGCTACATTTACATTTTTTGGTCTCTGGTGGCCATCTTTGGGCTACATTGGGCTACTTTGGGCTACATTTGGGCTACATTTTGGCTCTAACATATATTAAGCCCAATGTAGCACAATACATATTTTTCTAAAGTTAATTTTTTTACAAACCACTTCAGAATAGGGCTACCTGTCCCTACAATTATCCCATTTTTTTTTTTGTTTTAATTTTTTTGGGGAGCGCTCCCGGAGCGCGCCCCGGGTAGCGCCCCGAAAAGCGTACTTCTGAAAAGCGCCCCGGGGCGCGCTCCGGGGAGCGTCCCGTGAGCACCAATATCGCAAACAAAAACATGATCGTGACGTATCGCGTAGCTGCGACCGCGTGATACGCACGGCGTAAGCGCACCCGGAAGTACTCGAGCGAATACGATCGCACAACGTAAACATCCGACGCGCTTACGCTGCGCGACCCGGGGCGCGCCCCCAGGCGCGCCCCGGGCGCGTAGCGTAAGCGCGTCGGGTCATGTGAGCAGAAAATAACACTTTTCATTGGTTCATAACAGTTTTAGTTTCATAATGATGAAGCCCCTGGTCTTGTGACCTGAAAATAACACTTCTCATTGGTTCAGGACAGTTTTTTTTTCTAAATGATGAAAGACCCCACCTTTTTTCCTTATTCTGACTTTGTCCTTTGACTGAGGAAGACCTGTTTGTTGCTCTCTCTACTTTTTTGCTCCAAATAATGGCTTCAGTAGTAGCATCAGCTGGTGCATCTGCCCCACCACCACCACCACCACCACCACCACCAAGAGGACCAGCTCCAAATTATATTGGTGGTCAAGAACAGGAGGAGGAGGAAGAGGAAGAGGAGGAGGGGAGAAGAAGATGGCTGCAAGAAGAAAATACCCCATACAAACCCAAACCACACATTGTATGGGAGTTTTTTTCAATCCCAGAGGGGAAAAAAAAGGTGAATGCGCCCAAGGTGACTTGCCTCATCTGCAATGATGAACTTTCACGGGGCAACCCAAACAAAAAATATTCATTTGGTAACTATGCCATGATTCGGCACATGACCAGAAAGCACCCAATCAACTACTCTCGTGCAGAGTTCAGGGAACTGGCCAGTAACCTCCCCCAGTCATCAAGGACCCCCTCCCAAAGAAACCAACCCACTTCATCGGAACCAGAAACATCCGAGGTGATGCCTTGCATTCAGCCGAGATTTGCTGATTTTAAAATCACTTGTTCTGCATGTGGCAAGCTTATCGCCTATGGCGAAAAAAGCGTTAAGCTCATCGTCCTTGCAGGTGATAATCACAAGTGCCCCAAAAAGAAGTAATTTTTTGGGTTTTTTGTTTTTTTGCTCCAGTTGAGCCAGTTTCAATTCCCTTTTTTTGTTTCTCCCCCTAAAAAAATACAAAAAAAAAAATAAAACTGTTTTGAAAAGCCAAAAAAAGTTCAAAAAGTTCAAAAAACACAAAAAAAATATAAAACAACAAAAAGAAGAAAAAAAAAAAGTTCTTTTTAGAACTACCTCCAATTTCTAAATCAAAACTTCATTTTTTAAAAACTCTGTCACCTTTTTTCATCATAGTACGCTCCCCGGGCCGCTCCCCGGTGCGCGCACCGGGCGCTTCCCCCGCGCAAAACGAAAAAAAAAAAATATTTTAAATGCCCCGCGGGGCCCTTTTATAGCCCCCACATCAAACCTAGGGGGTCAAAGGGGTCTATCCCTGACGCCTTATGGTCATTTCCCCCTTTGTTTTAGCCACCTCTTATGTCTCGATTTTACCGAGACACAAGATGGCGGCCGCTCTGGACTGTTTCGAATGTTTACAGACACCCGAGAGCCAATCAGCTTTCCATGCGCACCTCGCGTCACGCGCCCGGAGCGCTCCCCGGTGCGCGCACCGGTGCGCTGCTATAGATATATATATTTTTTTGAACCTAAATTACTCAAAATCCACTAGAGCACATATCTTGAGACATAGCAAAGGCACATCGGGCTACCAGTCCCTACAATTTTGCCAAATTTGGTGGAAATCCATTCAGCCGTTCGGGTTAAAAGTGAAATCGACCGCCCTATGGAAATTAACATGGGGAAAACGCGTTTTGGGACCCCCCTTTTATCTCGGCCCCCGCTTGACATATCCCCCCCAAACTTTCAAGGAAGGACCGGAGCTCGACGAGGCCATAAAATATAAATATATATGTGTGTGTGTATATATATATATATATATATATATATATATATATATATATATATATATATATATATATATATATATATATATATATATATATTACCTACTGGCGGTCGCCAGTAGGTAGTTATAGTTAGGATAATTTTCAATGTTAAATCTCAACATTCTATTTTGAATAACTTTGGCGCCGGTTGACGAATCTGCCTGAAATTTTCAGGAAAATGGTCTCATGGCGGTCCGGTCCTTCCCTGAAAGTTTGGGGGGGATTCGTCAAGCGGGGGCCGAGATAAAAGGGGGGTCCCAAAACGCGTTTTCCCCATGTTAATTTCCATAGGGCGGTCGATTTCACTTTTAGCCCGAACGGCTGAATGGATTTCCACCAAACTTGGCAAAATTGTAGGGACTGGTAGCCCGATGTGCCTTTGCTATGTCTCAAGATATGTGCTCCAGTGGATTTTGAGTAATTAAGGTTCAAAAAAATATATATATCTATAGCAGCGCTCCGGTAAGCGCACCGGTACGCGCACCGGGCGCGTCACGCGACTTGCGCGGAGAAAGCTGATTGGCTCTGGGGTGTCTGTAAACATTCTAAACAGTCCGGAGCGGCCGCCATCTTGTGTCTCGGTAGGATCGAGACACAAGAGGTGGCCAAAACGAAGGGGGAAATGACCATAAGGGGGCAGAGTAGACCCCCCTTGACCCCCTAGGTTTGATGTGGGGGCCATAAAAGGGCCCCACGGGGCAAAAAAAAAATAAAAAAAATTTTTGATTTTCGCGGGGTGAGCGCCCGGTACGCGCACCGGGCGCGTCACGCGACTTGCGCGGAGAAAGCTGATTGGCTCTGGGGGGTCTGTAAACATTCTAAACAGTCCGGAGCGGCCGCCATCTTGTGTCTCGGTAGGATCGAGACACAAGAGGTGGCCAAAACAAAGGGGGAAATGACCATAAGGGGGCAGAGTAGACCCCCCTTGACCCCCTAGGTTTGATGTGGGGGCCATAAAAGGGCCCCACGGGGCAAAAAAAAAAAAAAAAAATTTTTGATTTTCGCGGGGTGAGCGCCCGGTACGCGCACCGGTAAGCGTACCGGGGAGTGTACCATGGGGAAAAAGAATGACAGTTTTAAAAGTAGCTGATTAGAAAAAAAAATGTTTAGTTGTTTTTTTTATATATACACATACATATATATAAATGCATATGCACATATATATATGCATATATGTCTATATGTGTGCGTGTAGAGAGAGGTAGAGAGGTAGAGGTGTAGAGGTAGAGAGGTAGAGAGGTAGAGAGTAGAGAGTGAGTAATAGAGAGTAGAGAGTGAGTAGTAGAGAGTAGTAGAGAGCAGTAGAGAGAGTAGCAGAGTGAGTAGTAGAGAGTAGTAGAGTGAATAGTAGAGTGAGTAGTAGAGAGTAGTAGAGAGTGAGTAGTAGAGACTGAGTAGTAGAGAGTAGTAGAGAGTAAGTAGTAGAGTGAGTAGTAGAGAGCAGTAGAGAGTGAGTAGTAGAGAGTGGGAGAGAGTAAGTAGTAGAGAGTAGTGGAGAATATTCCAAAGTTTGGCACAGCACCACTTTCACAATGAGTCCAATCAAATCATATCACTTAGAGTACTTATTGAAGCGCTGAATCTTGGTGTATATTCAAATGCTTTTATTTTCCTTAAGTTTATGTACCACAGCCAGCCGAAACGTTTCGTTCTGTACAACAGAACTTCTTCAGGGCGTTCTTATTTCCTTCAAGTTATGTCGGTATCCCGTTGTCATATAACTAGATATTTCTTCCAAATGTTAGACGAGACATAAGTATATTCTTATTAAAAGTGACTAGGTATCAATTTTACCCACACAATTCGGGCAGACTTGAGTAATTTATAGCATCCTCAAAGTCAGTCTTTCAAAAATTCCAAAGTATAGGACATGATAATCCAAATCCAAATGTTTCTCAAGAAAAGTCATTTACAATCGTTCGGAATATCGGTGTTTGGGCAGATATGATCCAGGGACCCCCAGTATGCAAGGGGAATTAGTCCCCCCTCTGCAAAGGCGCCAGTGGCCTGCATTGCAGAGAGGTGTAACAAGGGTGTGGCCTCATTACACTTCTCTGCAATGCAGCTCCCTCGTGCATACTGGAGGCTCCTGGTGGACTAGTTGACCCCAGGGACCCCCAGTATGCAAGGGGAATTAGTTCCCCCTCTGCAAACGCGGCAGTGGGCTGCGTTGCAGAGAGGTGTAACAAGGGGCATAGTCTCATTACACCTCTGCAATGCAGCCCCAGGCGCATACTGGAGGTTCCAGGTGGGCTAATAGGCCCCCAGGGGCCCCCAGTATGCAAGGGGAATTAGTTTCCCCTCTTCAAACATGCACGGGGGCTGCGTTGCAGAGAGGTGTAAAAAGGGTTGTGGCTTCATTACACCTCTCTGCAATGCAGTCCCCTGGCGCATATTGGAGATTCCTGGTGGGCTTTCAGGTCTTATATAGTTAGGAATTAGCATTAAAAAAACCTTTGAAATTCACTGAAAAAACCACAGGTTTCACACCAGTTATAGTTAGGAATTAGCATTTAAAAAACCTTTGAAATTCACTGAAAAAACCATAGGTTTCACACCAGTTATAGTTAGGAATTAGCATTTAAAAAACCTATTAAATTCACTGACAAAACCAGTTATAGTTAGCTGGAAATTTTACTGATATAAAACCAATGAAATTCCACGTTATAGTTAGTTGGACTCACTATAACTTGCGCGTGCAATGCACTGCTGATGACGTCACATATTACATCACTCATGACATGGTCAGTGACATCACTCATGACATCACTGATGACACCATCCTTGTGACATAGTGACAGACCTCCTTTCACTGTAATGTAACCCTTGAAACACATATTCAAAAATAGAAACTGAAATTTAAAAAAAATGGAGATACCCATATCAGTTGCAACAAGCAATTCAGTAATTCCACCATCTATATGCACATCCAGTCATTCACCAACAGTTCTATATAGTCACTCATACATATACTCACTTATCATATGAAGTGATACACCTATACATCCTGTTACACACCGACAGTCATCCAAAAGTTACTCACACACATACTCACACGTGCAAATAAACTATTGAACATCCATTTATTTGAATATAGAGTTATACACACACTTCCACCTTACTTGTATTGAAAATTACACATATTTATTCTCTTAAACAATCACTTATAGAAACACATACTTATTTAAACAGGAACTCTTACAATATCTTACTCTCACATATACTCACTTATATACATCAATATTCACATATACTAGATTAAAACATATGTAGTTACTGATAAAGACACTAGTGAGACAGTCATTCACTCACTAACAAACACATATACACACTCATCCATCCATACAGTCCTGCACATATGCTGTCTTCAAAACACATACAAACAGCGAGTCAGTCACTCATGCATCTATGTGGTAAGTAATACCCCCACCAAACCATATAGACACTCATACTGATACTAAGAGAAACATCTAATAACCCATATACATACGCATGTAGCTACTTACCAACACATGTAGCCACTTATACACAAAGTGAAACAATAATATATATATTTAAATATTTAAACATTACTCACTAATATTTATTTTTCAGAAAGACACATATTCACTGGATGGTGTCATCAGTGATGTCATGAGTGATGTCACTGACCATGTCATGAGTGATGTAATATGTGACGTCATCAGCAGTGCATTGCACGCGCAAGTTATAGTGAGTCCAACTAACTATAACGTGGAATATATATATATATATATATATATATATATATATATATATATATATATATATATATATATATATATATATATATGTATATTACCTACTGGCGGTCGCCAGTAGGTAGTTATAGTTAGGATTTTTTTCAATGTTAAATCTCAAAATTCTATTTGGAATAACTTTGGCACCGGTTGACGAATCTGCCTGAAAATTTCCTGAAAATGGCCTCGTCGAGCTCCGGTTCTTCCTTGAAAGTTTGGGGGGGATACGTCAAGCGGGGGCCGAGATAAAAGGGGGGTCCCAAAACGCGTTTTCCACATGTTAATTTCCATAGGGCGGTCGATTTCACTTTTAGCCCGAACGGCTGAATGGATTTCCACCAAACTTGGCAAAATTGTAGGGTCTGGTAGCCCGATGTGCCTTTGCTATGTCTCAAGATATGTGCTGCAGTGGATTTTGAGTAATTTAGGTTCAAAAAAATATATATATCTATAGGCGCTCTCCGGTGCGCGCACCGGAGTGCGCTCCAGGCGCGCCACGCGACTTGCGCGCAGAAAGCTGATTGGCTCTCAGTTGTCTGTAAACATTCTAAACAGTCCGGAGCGGCCGCCATCTTGTGTCTCGGTAGGATCGAGACACGAGAGGTGGGCAAAACAAAGAGGGAAATGACCATAAGGGGGCAGGGTAGACCCCCCCTTGACCCCCTAGGTTTGATGAGGGGGCTATGAAAGGGCCCCGCTGGGCATTTAAAATATTTTTTTTTTTTCGTTTTGCGCGGGGGAAGCGCCCGGTACGCGCACCAGGTAGCGCACCGGGGAGCGTAAAATGAGGGTAAAAGATGACAGAGTTTTTAAAAAATGAAGTTTTTATTTAGAAATTGGAGGTAGTTCTAAAAAGAACTTTTTTTTTCTTCTTTTTGTTGTTTTATATTTTTTTGTGTTTTTTGAACTTTTTGAACTTTTTTTGGCTTTTCAAAACAGTTTTATATTTTTTTTGTATTTTTTTAGGGGGAGAAACAAAAAAAGGGAATTGAAACTGGCTCAACTGGAGCAAAAAAATAAAAAACCCCAAAAATTACTTCTTTTTGGGGCACTTGTGATTATCACCTGCAAGGACGATGAGCTTAACGCTTTTTTCACCATAGGCGATAAGCTTGCCACATGCAGAACAAGTGATTTTAAAATCAGCAAATCTTGGCTGAATGCAAGGCATCATCTCGGATGTTTCTGGTCCCGATGAAGTGGGTTGGTTTGTTTGGGAGGTGGTCCTTGACGACTGGGGGAGGTTACTGGCCAGTTCCCTGAACTCAGCACGAGAGTAGTTGTTTGGGTGCTTTCTGGTCATATGACGAATCATGGTATAGTTACCAAATGAATATTTTTTGTTTGGGTTGCCCCGTGAAAGTTCCTCATTGCAGATTAGGCAAGTTACCTTGGGCGCATTCACTTTTTTCTTGCCCTCTGGGATTGAAAAAAACTCCCATACAATGTGTGGCTTGGGTTTGTATGGGGTATTTTCTTCAGGCAGCCATCTTCTCCTCCCCTCCTCCTCTTCCTCTTCCTCCTCCTCCTGTTCTTGACCACCAATATAATCTTGAGGTGGTCCTCTTGGTGGTTGTGGTGGTGGTGGTGGGGCAGATGCACCAGCTGCTGCTGCTACTGAAGCCATTATTAATATCAAAAAGGTACAGAGATGTACAAACAGGTCTTCCTCAGTCAAAGGACAAAGTCAGAATAAGGAAAAAAGGTGGGGTCTTTCATCATTTAGAAAAAAAACTGTCCTGAACCAATGAGAAGTGTTATTTTCAGGTCACAAGACCAGGGGCTTCATCATTATGAAACTAAAACTGTTATGAACCAATGAAAAGTGTTATTTTCAGGTCACATGACCCGACGCGCTTACGCTACGTGCCCCCGGGCGCGCCGGGGGCGCTTCGGGTCGCGTAGCGTAAGCTCGTCGGATGTTTACGTTGCGCGATCGTATTCGCTCGAGTACTTCCGGGTGCGCTTACGCCGTGCGTATCACGCGGACGCGGCTACGCGATACGTCATGATCATGTTTTCGTTCGCGAGATTGGCGCTTACGGGACGCTCCTCGGAGCGCGCCCGGGGGCGCTTTATAAAAGTACGCTTTTCGGGGTGCTCCCCGGGAAGCGCACCGGGAGCGCTCCAAAGCAAAAAATAAAAAAAATAAAAAATGGGAAAAATTGTAGGGACTGGTAGCCCTATTCTTAAGTGGTTTTTACGAAAATTAACTTTGATAAAATATATATTGTGCTACATTGGGCTATATATATATGCCAAAATGCCAAAATGTAACCCAAATGTAGTCCAATGTAGCCCAATGTAGCCCAAAGATGGCCACCAGAGAACAAAAAATGTAAATGTAGCCCAAATTTCAACTAGATGTAGCCCAACTGTAGCCCAATGACAGAATGTACCAGAGTGTTCTAAAGAACAACTAGAGTGCTAACAGTCTTATTTATAAAGTGAGACTTATAGTTAGGAATTAGCATTAAAAAAACCTATGAAATTCACTGAAAAAACCATAGGTTTCACACCAGTTATAGTTAGGAATTAGCATTTAAAAAACCTATGAAATTCACTGAAAAAACCATAGGTTTCAGACCGGTTATAGTTAGGAATTAGCATTTAAGAAACCTATTAAATTCACTGAAAAAACCATAGGTTTCACACCAGTTATAGTTAGCTGGAAATTTTACTGATATAAAACCATTGAAATTCCCACGTTATAGTTAGTTGGACTCACTATAACTTGCGCGTGCAATGCACTGCTGATGACATCACATATTACATCACTCATGACATGTTTTTTTAGTATCAGTATGAGTGTCTGTATGGTTTGGTGGGGCTGTTACTTAGCACATAGATGCATCAATGACTGACTCACTGTTTGTATGTGTTTTGAAGACAGCATTTGTGTAGGATTGTATGGGTGGATGAGTGTGTATATGTGTGTGTTAGAGAGTGAATGCCTCTCTCACTAGTGTCTTTATGAGTAACTACATATGTTTAAATCTTGTATATATGAGAATTGATGTATATAAGTAAGTATATGTGAGAGTGAGATATTGAAAGAGTTCCTGTTTAAATAAGTATGTGTTTCTATAAGTGATTGTTTAAGAGAGTAAGTATGTGTAAGTTTCCTTAGAAGTAATGTGCTAATGTGTGTATAGTTGTATATGCAAATAAATGGATGTTTATTAGTTTATTTGCATGTGTGAGTATATGTATGAGTAAGTTTTTGATGACTGTCAGTGTGTAACAGAATGAATAGGGGTATCACTACATATGATGAGTGAGTATATGTATGAGTGAATACATAAAACTGTTGGTGAATGTGCGAATTTGTATATAGATGGTGAAATTACTGAATTGGTTGTTGTAACTGGTATGGGTATATCCACTTTTTTGTTAATGTTAGTTTCTATTTTTGAATATGTGTTTCAAAGGTTACTTTACAGTGAAAGGAGGTCTGTCACTGTGTTACAAGGATGGTGTCATCAGTGAAGTCATGAGTGATGTCACTGACCATGTCATGAGTGATGTAATATGTGATGTCATCAGCAGTGCATTGCACGCGCAAGTTATAGTGAGTCCAACTAACTATAACGTGGGAATTTCAATGGTTTTATATCAGTAAAATTTCCAGCTAACTATAACTGGTGTGAAACCTATGGTTTTTTCAGTGAATTTAATAGGTTTCTTAAATGCTAATTCCTAACTATAACCGGTCTGAAACCTATGGTTTTTTCAGTGAATTTCATAGGTTTTTTAAATGCTAATTCCTAACTATAACTGGTGTGAAACCTATGGTTTTTTCAGTGAATATATATATGTGTGTATTACCTACTGGCAGTCGCCAGTAGGTATATATAGTTAGGATTTTTTCCCTATGGGATTTTTGAAAATTCTATGTCTAATAACTTTGGCGTTTGTGGACGGAATTGGCTGAAATTTTCAGGAAAATGGAACATTTTGTTTCTGAGCAGCCCCTGGAAATTAGGGGGGGGTTCGTCAAGGGGGGCCGAGAAAAAAGGGGGGTCCCAAAACGCGTTTTTCCCATGTTAATTTCCATAGGGCGGTTGGCCTCACTTTTAGCTCGAACGGCTGAATGGATTTGCACAAAACTTGGCAAAATTGTAGGGACTGTTAGCCCGATGTGCCTTTGCTAGGTCTCAATATATGTGCTCCAGTGGATTTTGAGAAATTAACGTTCAAAAAAAGATATATATCTGTGACAGCGCTCCGGTTAGCGCTCCGGTTCGCGTACTTTTCGCGTAACGGAGCTTTGCGAAGCGAAGCTGATCGGTTCTTCGGTATCTGTCAACATTCTAAACAGTCCGGAGCGGCCGCCATCTTGTCTCTCGGTAGGATCGAGAGACAAGAGGAGGCCAAAACAAAGGGGGAAATTACCATAAGGGGGCATAGTAGATCCTCGTTGACCCCCTAGGATTTATGTGGAGGTTTTAAAAGGGCCCGGCAGGGCAAAAAAAAAAAAAAACTTTTTTTTGCGTGGGGAGCGCCCGGTTCGCGAACCGGAAAGCGTTCTGGGCAGCGTACTATAAGGAAAAAAGAATGATAGACTTTTCAAATACTGTATGTTAATTGATTGTTGGTTTTGTTGATTATTTTTTAATTTCTTTATTTTTTAAGCAATTATTTATTATTGTGATTGTGTTTCAAAATTTAATAAACTTTCTAACATTTCACTGTCTGAAATGTCATTATTTTCATTGAACATAGTTTGTAATTCCTGAGGGTGTAAAATGTCCTCATTTTGAAGGAGGTCATCTACTGCTTGCACACATTGCAGTAGTTCTTGGTCCCAAGTTTCATCCATAAATTCAATATAATTTGGATCAATTTTTTCTTGGCTGCTCTCTTGCAGGACAATTTGAAATTCAACTTTGTGTTCGCCTTCCATTTTGCCTGAAATTTTGATTAAAAAAATATATATTAGTAGAGATAGGGCACTGTTGGGATTAATTTTAGATAGGCAGTTTTTATCAGTGAATTTATCTTTGAGCAGTGTATAGTATCAGAGTGGAAGTAGGAATATAAAAAAGTGTATGTGATTTAACGTAAGTAAATTCATAATTATACAAGAGAAGCCTAACTCCATCCATAACTATAACAGAGAAGTCTATCTAAATCTATAACTACTACAGAGGGATAGTATATAACTATCAGAAACAGTTTACCATATTAACTTATAGTGCACAATATACTTCAGTTTTAAAAATAACAACTTACCTTTATAAAGAAGTAGAACTGATTAGTGAAAATCCAATTGAAATGTACAACAAGAAGTAGTAGTCAAAATGGCTGTGTTTCCTTCTCTTCCTTTATATATATTCAGGTATATAACCAATCAAATGTCAGGTAATAAAAGTAGAAAATGAAAGTAACATTTTCATTGGTTGTCAATTCCAACACTTCAGATGTGTTTTGTGAAGTAATTTACCTCACGGTATTTAGAGAGGTCTACAGGCTAAATGGCTAAATGGAATTTCAATCAAATTTGTGAAAATGAAAGGGATTGGTATGTAGTATGAGCTAATCTATATTTGGTGAGAGTGTCTCCAGTCGTTTTTCTGTAAATTACTTTCCCACCTTTTTTATTGGACCGCTTCCCGGGAAGCGTCCCGGTTCGCGAACCAGCAGCGTTACGGGAGTCCACCATTTTGTGTTTCGGTCGAATTAAGATACAAGATGGAGGGCAAATAATGTTCAGAATGGGTAGAAGGGGGCACGGTAGACTTATCTTGACCCCCTAGGTTTTCTGAGGGTGGCTGAGGAGGCTTATATGTGCGGGAAAAAAAACATTTTTTTTACAAATTTCGCGCGGTTAGCTTCTGGTTCGCGTACCGGGTAGCGCTCCGGGGAGCGTATTTTGTTGAAAATTAGTGAAAAAAGTTAGAGTAAAATAATAATTGTGAGTGATCAGATGTAGGGTAGCTCTGAGAAGAGCTTTTGGGTTTATGGTACATTTAGGTACTTATAAGTAGGTACCAATGCACAGTCTTAAATTCAGAATGAAAATTCTGTTGCCCTCATCTGAGAAGTGAACTCCATCTCCTCTGTAGATATCTTGCATGCAGTAACGCAAGTTATTGTTGTACATGGAGCCCATTCCATGGTCTCTCATGTAAGCTGAAACAGATTTGTTTACATGCTTCCTCGCTTTCTCAATTTGTGGAGAAAATTGGTTGGACCACCTCCATTTCTGTCTTTGGCATATATTTGAATTTACCAAGGCAGTTTGAGGTAAAAGTGCCATTAATTGCTCAAAGGTGTCCTTTAAAAGCATTTCCAGACCTACCCCTGTCAAAGTGCCCAAATCATTACCTCCACAGTGCACAATTAACAGGTCAGGTTTTGGCAAATGCATAAAGGTTTTCACCAATGGTATCAATTGGTGACATTTTAATCCTCTTTGGCCCAACCACTTAATTTCCACATCTTGTAAATTGAGGTTAGGTAAATTTCTGTTCTCAGCATACCTTTGAGCCCAGTGGATGTAACTATGTCCAACAATCCAGACCTTAAACATGGTTGGAGAAGGTTGTGCTGCAGTCAGATGAAGTGTGGTAAGCCTGTAGCTCTATCTGTCCAGACTCCTGACTCTCCCTCCGACACCCCCTTATCTGGTCTTTCAATAAACTGCCGGTCAGCAGTTAAACACGCCGCTGACATCGCCGACCTCGTTCTGGACAAAAACCTAGACCTAGCCATTTTAACTGAATCCTGGCTAAAGGAATACTCTTCGCCTTGCCTGGATATACTAGTCCCGCCAAACTACAACATCGCGAGACTGGATAGACATGCTAATAAGAAAGGAGGAGGCATAGCCTGCATCTATCGATCCTCCTTGCTTATCACTGAACTCGCAAAGGACATCTCAGACTCCTGTGAATACCTCGCACTCTCTGTCTGCAACAATTCAGTACACCTCTGTAATTTGCACATCTTTTACCACCCACCAGGTCCTAACGATGCTTTCACTGACCACCTTCTGGAAATCATGACTACAAAGATTTCCTCCAATGCCACAGAAATCTTCCTGGGTGACTTCAACTTGCATTGGAATGACGCTAAAGATCCCTATGTCAATGCCATAAAAGACCTGTTAAATGACCAAGCCATGACCCAAGCCTGCTCTATGCCAACCCACTCAAAAGGAGCCATCCTTGACTGGATAATTTCTAAGGAGTCCGCTGTCAAGCTTATCTCCATAGACCCCTGTGACTGGTCTGACCATCACTCCATATCCTTCATTTTGCCCGGGACTCGCAAGACAATGCCGTCTCAACCGGTGATTCCCAAGCGATGGACCAGAGACACTAAGAACCTTGACTTTGGGAAATTCGAGGCTCGATGCAGATCTGACCTACCCCCACCCCTGCACATAACCAAGGTTAGCGATCTCAACGAGCACTACGCATCATCCATCTCGAACATTCTAGACGACCTTGCCCCTCTAAAACTTAAAAGAACTCAAATCAAGGACAGAAACCCTTGGTTCACTGGCTCCTTCAACATGGAGAGGAGAGCCCTCCGTCAGTTTGAAAGAAGTTGGAGACAACACCCCTCAGCAGTGCATCTAAAACTGCTGCGCCAGGCGAGAAATGCCTACAACAAGCACATCATCAACTGCAAAAAAGAGTACTTCAGATCGGAATTAGGGAACGCCAAGAACAGACCCCAAAAGCTTTTTGAACTGGTCAAATTCCAATCTAACAAACTGGCTAAAACAACTAAAGAATCCCCCAAATCGTTAATATCTGCAGACGAATTCTCTTCCTTCTTCGCTGATAAAATCACGGCATTAGGAATTGAACTTAGTACTACCAACTGCGCCAAACCCCCTCCTGCTCTGCCACACCCTTCCACTCCTACCTCTATGGCCTCCCCTAAAAACAAAGCCCGCTGGACGGACTTCAAATACTATAATGAAGACTCCATCTCAAAAATTCTCTCTAGCTTAAAACCAAACAATCACTTCAATGATCCGCTTCCTTCCAACTGCCTCACCACCGCCTCCCAATCCATCTTCCCCTGTTGGACTGCAATTATCAACGCCTCTCTCCAGCAGGGCTTGATCCCGGACCCTTTGAAAGCTGGCCAAGTTCTCCCCATCTTAAAAAAACCGTCACTTGACCCTGCCTCTCCTGACAATTTTAGACCTATCCCCAATATCCCGCTACTAGCCAAAGTATTAGAGAAGTGTGTTCAACAGCAACTAAGCCAGCATATTAACAACTTCCACCTACTAGATGACTTCCAATCTGGATTTAGACCAGGGCACAGCACCGAAACTGCTATGCTGCACATCGTGGACGATGCCCTCCTAGCCCTACACCAAGGCAAAACCTGCCTTCTAATCCTTCTTGATCTATCCTCTGCCTTCGATACGGTCAACCATGAAAAACTACTTGAACGCCTCAAACTCAGGATGGGCCTGGATGGCGTGGTACTAGAATGGTTCAGATCCTTCCTCCACAATCGTTCCCAGAGATTCCTCATCAACGGCAATCTATCAGCTCCCACCCCGGTCACAGTCGGAGTCCCTCAAGGCTCAACCCTCTCCCCTACCCTTTTCAACCTTTACCTTGAGCCACTCACCGAAGTTCTTCGCTCCGCCAACATCTCCTACCATATGTATGCGGACAACACCCAATTATACATCAACATCTCCTCGCTCAATGAGATCATCTCCCTGAACGAGACCCTGAAATTAACTGTCCACTGGCTAGCCAATAACCAACTCAAACTAAATGCAAAGAAAACTGAATTTCTCCTAATCTCCCCATCTAAAACCAACCCGGAGATACAGATGTGGATTAAGGCCATCACAGCCCTGAATTGCACACCGACCATTGTGGACTCTGCCAAATCCCTGGGCATTATCCTCGACAGTAACCTCAATATGAGAGACCACATTAACTCAATGGCCAAAGCAGCCAGATTCCACCTGAGCTACCTCTGGAAGCTGAAACCTTTCATCGATGCACCAGACTTAAAAACTGCAGTTCAAGCACTTGTCATCTCCAGACTGGAATACGGCTGTTCTACCCTCACAGGATTACCTAAGACCTCCTTAGCACCTCTAAAAGCGTGCCTCAACGCGGCTGCCAGACTACTCACAGGTACCAGGAAGTTTGACAACATCTCTCCACACATGAAAGCGCTGAACTGGCTCCCCCTGGAGGCCAGAATCCAGTTGAAATTGGCTTGCACTGTACACAAGGCGCTTTACACAAACTCCCCTGCTTATCTGGCACAGAAATTAGTGATATCCGGAGGAAGCAGAAACTCCAGGTCTGCCGGAAACCTACTGCTTCAACCTGCCTCCTTCAAAAAAAAAGAACTTATAACAGGGCGTTCACCGGAGCAGCACCACGAATCTGGAACTCTCTTCCACCCTCCATCAGAAAAATCCCTCTTTTAGCACGCTTCAAAACTGAGACGAAAACCTTCCTCATGGGTAAATTCTTCGCCTAAGGTCTGCCCAGAACCTCCTCATTGAGTGGGACTAATCTAAGACTACCGCCTCACATATCAAAAGCTACCCACAACAAATACATTTGGAACCTTGCTTTTGTTTCTGTCTATGACAATGAGTGCAACCATTCGTGTGGATCTGTTTGTCCCTGCACCTTAAACTTTTTGCTCAACATTGTATACCGTGTAATGTTTGATCTATTTGTCCCTGCACCTTAATCCTTTGTTTGCTCAACAATGTATACCGTGTAAAGCGCTCTGATACCCTCACGGGTCATGTTCGCGCTCTATAAAACACAAAAATAAATAAAAATGAAAGGGCAGTTGAAACAGTAGAAGTTTGTAAAGAAAAAAAACTGAGGATTTCCAATGCTAATGATTCATTAGCAGTGATTGGTGCATTTCCATTTCTGAAAACAGAAAGTTAGGGTGCATGGATATGTTCTTTGAAAGATGTAATTTGAATGGTCAAGGAAGAAACATTTAATGAAAGATTGCACTGGATACGCAGGTGCACTGAGAGTTCAGAGTTCAATTGAAACATTGTTGTGTGAATTTGCAAACATGAGAGGTCTTCCAGGAGGTGGTTGCTATGGAAAAAAGGCAGAGAGGGCAGAGGGGGGAAGGGTTTTGATTTGAAAAAAGTGAGGGAAGAGTTATGATTGGCTAATATGAGAGATATGTGAAATGAATATCTGTATTTCTGTGCTTTCAATAGCTGCAGCCTCTGGAGTGCATCCTTTTTCTTCTGCTGAAGACAATTTGGTGTATTTCTGAGACTGTTTTCAAAACTCAAAAAGTATTTGCTAAGGTGAGAAAAGATTTATTTAATTTAGATAGAGAATAGTATGATTTAAGGAGAAAATGATGAAGAAAGCTGTGTTTTTAAAATGTGGCTTTGTCTCTAGTGATATACAAATAGATTTTGTTTCTTTGAGAAATTGTAATTGCATATTCGGTGTAGCATTCTGGCATGCAGTAACACAAGTTTTTGTTGTACATGGAGCCCATTCCATGGTCTCTTATGTAAGCTGAAACAGATATGTTGTTTTTAAAAACGATTTTTGAAATCACTTACATTTCTGGATATGTACTGCTAGAGCTTCATAGGTTATTTTGGGTCATATTTATAAGGCATTTGAGTGTCTTTGATGTTATTTTTTCCTTTACAAATGGAAAGCATTCCTCATGGGGCAAGTGTCTTGTAAATACGCTCCCACCTGCGCTTGGCAAATTTAGATTTTGATTATGGGAGTTACATAGCCATGTTAATAATGTCCAAAAAATGGTGCTAGGGCATTCCAGAAAACGCTTTCATGTGTCTCAAGGACATTTTCAGTCATTTCCTCTTGAATGCAGATATACAATTGATTTATATGCTGTGTTTAAAAACATTTTTTTGAAATCAATTACATTTCTGGATATGTACTGCTAGAGCTTCATAGGTTGTTTTGGGTCATATTTATAAGGCATATGAGTGTCTATGATGTTATTTTTCCTTTTTAAATGGAAAGCGTTCTTCATGGTGCAAGTTTTTTGTAAATACGCTCCCTCTTGCGGTTGGCAAATTTAGATTTTGATTATGGGAGTTACATAGCCATGTTAATAATGTCAAAAAAATGGTGTTAGGGCATTCTAAAAAAACGCTTTCATGTGTCTCAAGGACAGTTTAGGGACATTCGAAAACGAATGTTCCGTAATAGGATAATAGTTAATTTATTAAAAAATATTAAGAAAGGCCAACAGAAAGCGGCATTTTATAAGAAGAAGAAAAATGTAGAGAAAATTATTGATCATGCTTTTGAAATTAAGCGAAAGTTGTTTATTTTGGTAATCAATAGAATTAGGAAACTAGGCAAGGTAATTTCTGATTTCAAAACAAAAAGTAGATGGAAGAGAGTAGTAAATCGTAGTAACTTTTGTGAAGTTTTTTCCGGAGAATGGATGCATAGTTCAAGTTGTGAGGCATTTTTTAATGAGGAGAGTTATTTTCAGGATAATGATTTGGTGTTTGCAGTTGACACCAGTGGTCGAGCTTATGAAGTGAAGGATGGTTGTCCAGTTGAAAAAGAAAAACTTGTGACAACAGAGACAGAAGAGGCGCTAAGTGATGAGGTTTTAGGAAGACGTCCTAAGGGTCCTGTGTACATTTGGAAGTGTAGTTCTATTTGCAGTGTGCGACAGGTTTCCATCAATTTGCTTTGTGATTTTATACGGACATTTAATAAGAAAAGTTTGAAGCAGAAAATGAAGTTGTTGCAAGATTTAGATCCTTGCAGAGTGAGACAAATAACAGGTTTGCGTGGTCATTCACTGGCTTGTCTTTCCAGGAGAGTATGCCAGAGTGTTTTTCATCATTTTAGGATGCTAGCAGTGCATCATAATAAAGTGAGAAAATTAGTGAGAATGTTGTATTATGCTAAGAGTCCAGCAATTATGCTTAAACAATTATGTGCTGCTATTTTGCATGGTTCTGAAATAGATGTGAAGAATATTTGTGAAGAAATTGAGTTTTGTTACTTTGGTAGTAAAGATGAGAATGTTCAAATTGACCCAGAAGTAGAGGGTAATGTTGAAGATAATGTACAGGTTTCCAGTACAGATAATTTTCAGAAGGAAATTGCCACGTTTCAGATGAAATCAAGTGAGAGGCCTAATTTCACTTGTGTATGTTGTCGACGCACTTATTATAAGAATCAAACTAAGTTAGTGGATTTATATGCAAAAAGTGAAAGGGAAAATAATAGTGAATGGAAGGATTTTGCCACATACTTGATGGTAGAAAATTATTTTGATTTGGGATCGGATCAACGTGTGTGTACTTATTGTTGTAATAAATTAAACCAAAACCAGATGCCTGCTAGGGCAGTTCAGAATAATCTGGAATTGGTTGAGATTCCTTCTGAATTGAAGGATTTAAATACTTATGAATCTATTTTGATTCAAAGTATCCATCCCTTTCAGGCTATTGTAAGAATGGGGCCAAAGACAGGGAAGTTGCCTTCAGCAGATTTACAGAGAGGATTAAAGGGAAGAGTTGTTTATTTGCCTCTAGATTTGAACAAAAACATTAACACAATTGGAGTAGAAAAAGTGGAAGAGGAACCTCTGGTTATCTTGGTTAATGGGGTTCCGACAAAGAATAAGAAAATATGGCAAGATTTAGTGGATGTTAGGAAAGTCAAAAAGGCAACATTGTATTTGAAGAAAAATAATAAGTACTATAAGAATGTATATGTTGCAGAAGAGGAAGTAAGTGATGAAGAGGATAGCGATTTGTGTGCTGGCCAAATTGAGAAAGTAGAGGCCTCTAAAAGTGAAGAAATATATGAACATTATAGTGTTCATCCTTTGCATTCCAAGGAAGTCATGGGGAATGCTATTGAGTTGTTTCAAATGAAACAAGCCAAAGGGAGTCCCATTAGTGTTTGGGAGGAAAGTTTGGAAGCTCGGTGTTTCCCACAGTTATTTCCCACAGGTCGAGGAGGAAGATATGATGAGCAACCTCATCAAATTCCTGCGTCTGAATACCGGACTTTACGATTGTATGCAGAAGATCCTAGGTTTCGTCAATGCATTCCCTATTTGTTTCATCTCCTGTTTGAAAGCGATCTGTCTGGACTGTCATATGCAGTGAACCACATCTTAAAAAGTGGTATACAGATGCGAAACATCTCGGCAAGTGATTTTATGCATAAAGTCAATGTCCAAGACAGTATTTTGGATTCTCACTTAATTAATCTCATGGCGTGTCAGCGTGGTACTAATGAGTACTGGTACCGTCGTCATGGTGATTTAAAATGTATGCTGAGGAACTTAGGAACTCCGACATGGTTCCTCACTCTGAGCTGTGCCGAGTATGGCTGGGAAGACTTACTTGAATTTCTACGAGAGGCACATGGAAATATTGAAAACATTGAATTCAAGACACCTGGAGAACTGTGTTCTTTGGATCCAGTGAATGTATGCAGGTACTTCAATCATAGATTTGAAGCTATGATGTCTTTCATCACAAATAAGAAGAATCCACCTCTTGGAGAGGTGTTGGATTTCTTCTGGAGAAAGGAGTACCAAGCAAGAGGTGCTCCTCATATACATATGTTGTTGTGGATCAAGGATGCACCTACATTTGGAACAGATCCGGATGACTTAGTGATGAATTTCATAGAACAGTATTCTACGTGTGCTGTTCCAAACGCAACGGAGAAGAAAAGCCTAAGAGAACAAGTTCTACGTTTCCAAAGCCATCGTTGTGGAAAGTACTGTCGTCGTAAATTCAGAAACAAGGACAAGTTCTACACCAAATGTCGTTTCAACTTTCCACGACCGGTGATTTCTAAAGGAAGAGTGAACAGTTTGATGTCTTCTCTGCGACATAATGTGACGAGGAAATCACCCAAAAATACTTACAATTTGAAAAGGAACGAAGAGTCCAAGTACATCAACGACTACAACCCAGTGATTTTGTCCATGTGGAATGCTAACATGGATATACAGTTTGTGGCTGACAACTGTATGGCTGTGGCTCGGTATGTGACATCTTACATCACCAAAAAAGAAAAGACAGAACTGAAGGAAATGTGGGAGGACATTTCCCATGAAAAGAGCCTCAGCAAGAAGTTGTACAGTTTCAGTCTGAAGATGTTGTCGCATCGAGAAATCGGAGCTTACGAATGTTCTGATCGATTGTCTTCAGCAAGTCTCTATGCCAAATCCAGGAGTATCGTTTGGGCGAGTCTTGGTCTTGCTGCAACGCGAAATCGAGTTCTAAAACCTGTCCGGGAAATTGAGTATTTGGCAGAAAAGGAACCAAACAGTACCGACATTTTGAAGACCAACATGTTGGATACATATTATCCAAATCGAAGCAGTCACCTTGAGAATGTTTGTCTATATGAGGTTCTACAAAATTATATATTCAAGAGGAACATCAAAGAAGATATTGAGAAAGGAGTGTATGCTGTAATTGGAAGTGAGGGATGCCTGGTCAAGCAAAGAAAATGCCAATTAGTAAACCATCGAAAATTGAGTGGCGAATCTCCAGAAAAAAAGGAGTTCTTATATTTAGCACTTTTGCAACTTTTCAAGCCTTGGCGAGGAGAAGAGGAACTGCTTGGAGATTTCCTCTGTTACGAAGACTCTTTCACTGCTGCTAAGGAGACCATAGAATGTCCTGCTTTTCCCAAATATCAAGAAATGCTAACTTTGGAAATTGAGCAGGAAGCAACGATTGCAGCCGAGATTGCCAGAGACAGTTCTCAGGACAGTCAGAGTTCTGTTTCATTGAGTCAAGATCCACTTGGAGGACCTATTATCGAAAATGAAGCTCCCACTGCTATGAATGAAGTGGAAAGAGCCATGGCACATGCTCAGGAGGATTCAGTTAACTTAGAAGACTTGGAAAAACAACTCAACGTTGAGCAGAGGAAAATATATGATGAAGTTACCAAGCAAATTGAGCATGGATTAAGTCATGAGAAGAAAGAGTGCTCATGTACATCGTTGAAGCCTGTCCGACTGTACGTGAGTGGAGAAGCGGGAACTGGAAAAAGTTTCCTCATTAAAGCAATTTCTTGTTATTTGCAGGAAAGGACTGAGTCATCGCTGTCTTGTGTTGTCACCGCTCCTACTGGACTGGCAGCACATAACATTAAAGGTATTACTTTGCATCGTCTACTGATGCTGCCAGTGGAGCATGACAACAAATTACAATACCACAAGTTATCTGGGGATGCTTGCTGTGAAGTTTCAAGAGTCTTGAGGAAAATGAAACTACTTATCATTGACGAAGTAAGCATGGTTTCCAATGTCATGCTTGCCTTTGTGCATTTGAGAATGCAAGAAGTACTTAAAACTGAATATGATGTCTTATTTGGTGGCAAACACATCATTGTTTTCGGAGATCTTCTGCAGCTGACACCAGTAAAAGGTCAACCTGTGTTCAAAATACTCACGCATGAAGATACCAGGAAGTGCCTAGGGAGCATTGGCAAAGTCAATATCTGGTTAAACTTCAATTATGCTGAACTGCATGAAAATATGCGTCAGGCGAAGGATGAAGATTACAAGAAAATTCTACAAGATATTAGAATTGGAAAAGTGACCGAGCATGGAAAAGAAGCTTTAAATGCACGATTACTTTCAAATTTATATCCCGAACAAGAGATTGTGCCTGAGAATATTTTTCAGAAAATTACTGAGAAGAAATCCGGAATATGTTTGATGCCAACTCTTGCAGAATGTGCCTTCTTCAACAACAAAATGTTGAATTTAGAAAAGCAAGAGATTGTGAAACTTGAAGCTATTGACAAAATAGAGCATATGGGATCAACAATTATTTTGTCAAAGAATTTGAAATCAAAATTGGATTCATTATAGAAGACTATATCTAAAACAGCGGGTTTTGAAAAGACTTTGAATGTGTGTTTAAATTGCCGAATCATTTTGAGAAGGAATTTACATGTTGAAAGAGGTCTGGTAAATGGATCAATGGGTAATGTTGTTGTTTTTGAGAAATACAGAAATAGAGATGGAATAGAATTTTTAAAAATTAAATTTGATGGCATTGAGGAAGTACAGCTAATTGGTCGTTGTTCTGCTAGGTTTTTGCTTGTTAAAGACTTATATGTTAGCCGTAAACAGTTTCCTGTTTGCTTGGCATATGCGGTGACAATCCATAAATCGCAAGGTTTAAGTGTAGACAGTGCATTGGTGAATATTGGCAGTTCTGTGTTCAAGGAGGGTATGGCATATGTGGCATTGTCACGAGTTAGAACTTTATCAGGATTGTACTTGATTGACTGTGATGTCACAAACATTTGTGCGGATCTAGATTGTGTTAAGGAATACAATAGGTTAAGAAGAGAGTATGCGCCACATTTGCCTCAATATCCTTTGTTTGAGAAACGTGTGGTAGGCCGGAAACGTAGAAATATCAGTAATAGTAGGGAGGTTGTAGCAAAAAGACTAAAAGTCAATGAACCGAAAATTGTTAGCAGAAAGAAAGTGGATTCTGTTGAAGATGTTGTCGGTTTTCAATTTGAAAACAGTTCTGGTGTCAACTGCTATGCAAATGTAGTGGTTAATGTTCTCTTTTCACTAGAGAGTTTAAAAGAACAGATTCTGTTGAATTCAGAACAAATGTTATGCTGTTTGTTGAATTCTGTTTTCGAGAAATGTAGCACTGATCGAACAAAAGTAGAAAGTGTGTCTGAAGTTCGTTATCTGTTAGATGAATGTTCAGGTCAAACAGACTTCTCTGAAAATAATCAGCAAGATTGTCAGGAGTTTTTAATGTATATGCTTGATGTATTGCAAGATGAGGGTGTAGATGTAGATCACCTGTTTGGGCTTTCTTATCAATGGCAGCATGACTGCGAGAATTGTAGGGTATCAAGTACTACTAGTGTAGACTCAGAAAGATTTATATATTTAACTTTGCCAGACAGTAAATCAGTCTCCTTTAATAAGCTAGTAAATGCAGCGGATCACAACATGGAGTGTAGCCAATGTAAATCTGAAATGATGTCAACATTATTTATACGTAGATATGGCCAGTATGTCATTTTAATGATCCAACGATGTAGGCCTGATGGATCAAAATTGTCAACTTTAATAAAAAATGTTGTGGCTTCTCAGCTTTCAATATCAGGAAGGACTTTTGTAACTGTAGCAATTATCTATCACGATGGTCCTTCAACAACATCAAGACATTATACAGCTTATTTAAAGTCTCGAAACGGCTGGTCATTCTGCAATGATTCCGTTGTAACTTTCAAAAAAAAATTGCCGTTTGACCTTAAAAATTCTTACCTGGTGTTTTTAAAACCAAAATTTTAAAGAAAGAATCTCCGGATTTCCTGTGAGGAATTGCAAAAGGTTTATCAAGTAGAGGGAATGTAAGTCTGCAATGCTGTCTAGATTATTGGTCCAAAACTTTTAATTATAATGTCAATTTAAAAATCCAACTATATAAACCTGATGCAAGTAAGTCTGCTTCATAGTAAGCAGTATCAGTGTCATAGGAAAAGGAGAACATGAGTGACAAAGAAGGGTAAGATATTAGTAGTCCAGGATTGTGAAAATAATCTTAAATGTTTTCTTTTTGAAAGTTGCGAAAATAGAAAATGACGGGATTTGATTGGAAGAATTACAAGACTTGTGAATCGCTGCAACATGATTTGGCCTAGTGGAAACATGTGGTAGAATGTGAGAAGTCTTTTCTTGTATGTAACATATTTTTCAAAACGATGGAGGTTTTCTTTCAGAAAGTGGCGGGCTGACAATATTTATAGCACAACAGAGTGGACGCTGTTCATAGGACATCCTTCGACGTCATTGAAAGTAAGTTAATTTTAAGGAGTTTTGAATTCAGATTTCTTAGGTTGAATGGGTTTTTTAAACACAATCATTTTGATTGTGTTTTTTTTCCCCGCTGTTACATGATGAATACCTTCAAGTCACTGATTTAAGTGAAATTTGATACATTCTGAGAACAGCAAAAATAAACCATTTAACATGTATAATTAATGTTCTGCTTTTTGTACTTATGATATACATTTAGAAATGTGAGGTAGATATGGAGAAACTGAGTCTTCTGTAAGTGTCAATTTTAATGCTTACAGTGCTGTACTTCTGGGTACTGTTTTTTAAAAAAAAGGAATAGGCCTCACCTCAAAGAAAGCTCTTGAAAGCACACATCTTATTTGCATCCTGAAACAATCATTTAAAATGTTAGACACAATTTTATGATGGCTTTACATCTTTTTTGCGCTGCTATTGCATCACTATTGTGAGACATCAGCAGTGCAAAAGAAGCACCATGTTCCAAAATAGGCCTCAGTTCATCAGCATGAAGATACTGTTTGTTTAAAATATATATCTTTAGGATTGTGTAGGGGACGTAGAGAAGCAGAGGCTTCTGTAAATGTCAAAGTTGTTGAAAAACTGTTTCTTCTTGAACCTTTTCCCTTATCTTTTCTAATTTTTAAATACATGTAATATTTTTGGAAATGTTTGTTCTCTCTTTTACAGATTGAAAGTATGAAAAAATATTTTAAAAAGGTAACAAGAATTATAAGGTAAATGTGTTCTACTCTTTTTACCCGCAATGCACTGCTGATGATGTCACTGACCATGTCATGAATGATGTAATAAGAGGACATGACTTACTTCATTGGTAGGCCTTCACATGCTTTATCTGCTCTGTATTCTTCAACAAGTGTAAAATTGATCTGTAACCCTGACTAGGTCTCACCTTAAACAAACCTCAGGAGAGATCACACCTTATCGTCATCCTGAATTAATAAATAGATCTATTAAACAGTATCTCTGGTTTACTCCCTATAGCTGTCTTTCTTTTAACATTACTCTCTGTTTACTTCCCTTATACTAACTCTTCTTTTTTTTTTAAAAAAATTTTTTTGGTTCGCTTCAAGTTCGCGAATCGGGCAGCGAACTGGAAAGCGAACCAAAAGAAATAGAGATTGCCAAAGTGCTAAACATTCTAGCAATTTTATTTGAAAGGGGAGGTAGTTCTGAAAAGAACTTTTTTTAAATGTTTTTGTTGTTTTATTTATTTATTTTTTTCTGAACATTTTTTGTTTTTTTTGTATTTTTAGAACAGTTTTATGTTTTTTTTGTGTTTTTCATGGAGGGGAAACAACAAAAAACAGGCATTGAAAAGGGCTCAACAGGAGCAAAAAAAAATTACTGTTTGGGTGGGTTAGGGCACTTATGGTTTTCAAACACCAAGTTGATTAAGTTCACGCTCATGTTCCCACATGAGAGCAGAGCACCACAATATATGCACGTAAACTTCATGTGCTTGAAGTTTGGCTGTATGTTTGGCACAGTTTCCTGTGCCTCTCTTCCTGTCAAAGATATAGTTGATGTTGATCTGGCCACAGGAGTTGTCGGGGGATTATCTTGAAGGTCCCTTAACTCTGCCCGGCTGTCGTTTAATGGATGCCACCTGGCCATATGGCGATGCATAGTATAGTTGCCCATACTATACTTTTTGTCAGTGCCTCGAGATAATCTGTATTTGCAGATTAGGCAGGTGGCATACTCCTGAATAAATTGAGGTTCATCTGTGTCCTCTTCTTCTAGGTCCTCCTCTTCCTCCTCTCTGTTGGAAATGAATTGTGATGGTGGTCCTCTCTTGTCATGAGGAGGTTGAGGTGGTGGTGGGGGTCCACCAGCTGAAGCAAGGATAGAAGCCATTGCAATAATATTGGAAAATGGTCTTTCTCTCACCAAGATGAAAGTCAGAGTGAGGAAAGAAGGAGGGGTTTACATGATTTGGGAAAAGCAAAAGTTCTGAACCAATGAAAAGTGTTATTTTTAGGTCACATGACCTAGTTATACATCATTTGGAAACCAAAAGTGAAATGAACCAATGAAAAGTTTGATAAACAAGTCACATGACCTGTTCCGCTTACGTTACGCGGTGCGCGCCGCGTCCCGGATCGTTTCCGGTTCGCGGTCCGGAGCACTTCCGGGAGCGCTAACGCGGCGCGTCATAAGACGCATTACGCGACAACGTGATACGTCGCGCTTCCGCGACGCGTCACAGTTCCGCTAACGAAACGTTTACCGGTTCGCGTACTAGATCGCGGCATCAAGATGAGCTAACGGAAAGCTTCCCGGTTCGCTTACCGGAAGCGAAGAAAAAAATATTAAAAAAAAAATTATCAATAAACATCTAAAATATATTTTGGGTTTTAAAGAAGAATACATTTTACAGCTACAGATGTTAGCTTTTAAAAAACCAATGAAATTCACAGAAAAAACCATAGGTTATAGACCATATATAGTTAGGAATTTGCATTTACAAACCCTTGAAAATTCACTGAAAAAACCATAGGTTATAGACCATATATAGTTAGGGATTAGCATTTAAAAAACCTTATTTTACTCGCATAAAACCATTGAAATTCCATATATAGTTAGTTGCACTAACTATATATCGCGCACCCGCAATCCACTGCTGATGATGTCACATATTACATCATTCATGACATGGTCAGTGACATCACTGATGACATCACTGATGACATCTCAAATGACATCACTGATGACATCACTGATGACATCTCAAATGACATTACTGATCACATCACTGATGATATCATTCATGTGATAATACGATGAACCTCTTCAGACTCTAATATAACCTTAGATACAATCAGTGTAAACAGACACTCACAGACTGTCACTCATCCATGGAGTTACTCACACACCTAGTCAGTCATGCAAAGAATCAATCACACCTCCATTTCCTCAACTATACAGTTATACAAACTTTACTTATTCAAACATATACTAAAACATATTTACTCTCTTATACAATCCCTGATACAAGTTCACAATGATCCATACAGCCACTCACACATTCACTGACTCTTATGCACAGTTATTTATATATGTCAACTCTCACATGTACTGTGTTTTACATATGTACTTACTTTGACATGTAGCACTGAGATATCCATTCACTCACCAATACACTCATGCACACAGTTAACCGCCCATACAGCTGTTTCCACATGCACTTTTGAACCCATACATCTAGTGAATCAACTGCTCACACATCTATGCACAGAGTCATACACCTCTCATCCACCCACACACACACTCAGCCTCCCATACAAATACTTGGGCAACCAATCAATAACCCATATAGTTACTCATATAGCTACTGATCAACACATGCAGCAGTTTACAGAACAACAGACATAATGATGCACAAATTAAGACAGTTTAGTCACTAACCCATGCACTCAGTGAGACACATTTAATCACTCACTCATACAGTCAGTCATGCACCTACTAAATTCTTCAACCAGACACTTATACATCCACTCATTCTTCAATATGTAAGACACATTTTAACTTTACAGAAACATACAGTCACTGGATGATGTCATCAGTGATGTCATCAGTGATGTCATTTGAGATGTCATCAGTGATGTCATCAGTGATGTCACTGACCATGTCATGAATGATGTAATATGTGACATCATCAGCAGTGGATTGCGGGTGCGCGATATATAGTTAGTGCAACTAACTATATATGGAATTTCAATGGTTTTATGCGAGTAAAATAAGGTTTTTTAAATGCTAATCCCTAACTATATATGGTCTATAACCTATGGCTTTTTCAGTGAATATATATATATATATATATATATATATATTACCTACTGGCGGTCGCCAGTAGGTAGTTATAGTTAGGATTTTTTTCAATGTTAAATCTCAAAATTCTATTTGGAATAACTTTGGCACCGGTTGACGAATCTGCCTGAAAATTTCCTGAAAATGGCCTCGTCGAGCTCCTGTCCTTCCTTGCAAGTTTGGGGGGGATTCGTCAAGCGGGGGCCGAGATAAAAGGGGGGTCCCAAGATGCGTTTTCCCCATGTTAATTTCCATAGGGCGGTCGATTTCACTTTTAGCCCGAACAACTGAATGGATTTCCACCAAACTTGGCAAAATTGTAGGGACTGGTAGCCCGATGTGCCTTTGCTATGTCTCAAGATATGTGCTCCAGTGGATTTTGAGTAATTTAGGTTCAAAAAAATATATACATCTATAGGCGCTCTCCGGTGCGCGCACCGGAGAGCGCTCCAGGCGCGCCACGCGACTTGCGCGCAGGAAGCTGATTGGCTCTCAGTTGTCTGTAAACATTCTAAACAGTCCGTAGCGGCCGCCATTTTGTGTCTCGGTAGGATCGAGACACGAGAGCTGGGCAAAACAAAGAGGGAAATGACCATAAGGGGGCAGGGTAGACCCCCCCTTAACCCCCTAGGTTTGATGTGGGGGCTATAAAAGGGCCCCGCGGGGCATTTAAAATATTTTTTTTTTCGTTTTGCGCGGGGGAAGCGCCCTGTACGCGCACCAGGTAGCGCACCGGGGAGCGTAAAATGAGGGAAAAAGATGAGAGATTATAAAAAAAAGAAGCCTTTATTTAGAAATTGGAGGTAGTTCTAAAAAGAACTTTTTTTTTTCTTCTTTTTGTTGTTTTATATTTTTTTGTGTTTATTCCTCTGATTCTTTTTCATAATTTAATAAAATTTCTAACATAATATTGTCCGGAATTTCCTCATAATTATAAGTACATGATTCCATTTCTTCCAAACATTCTATTAACTGTTCATCCAAAGAGTCATCCATGAAATCTACTTCATCTTTTTGGTCTTCTGGTTTTTCCACCTTTATTTTGATAGAAGTAACATTTCCTTGATTTTCTCCTTCCATTTTCTTTCTGAAAATTGCATACAAATTAACTATATTAGTAGAGTTAGGGTACTGTATACCAGAGAAGCCTAACTCAATCCATAACTATTACAGAGAAGTCTATCTCTATCTATAATTTTTACAGAGGGATAGTATATAACTAACAGAATATTTTTACAGACATTAACTTAAAGTGTACAATATACTTCCATAATAACAATTTACCTTGGAGAAATCAGTTGAAGTTGTCAGTGTAATTTGTTCTCAAATGTACTTCTGGAAGCAGTAGTCAAAATGGCTGTGTTTCCCTCTCTTCTTTTATATATATTCTTGTACTTAACCAATGAAACGTCAGGAAATAATCATAGAAAATGAAAGAAAGTTTTTAATTGGTTGTAAATTCTAACATTTCATATGTGTTTTTGTCATGTAATTTACCTCAGGATATTTAGTCAGGCCTACAGCATAATTTTCTCAATGGAATTCCTTCAAATTTGGGTAAATGGTAGGGACTGCTATGTAGTAGGGCCTATTCTATATTTGATGAAAGTGTCTCTAGTGGTTTTTTTGTAAATTGCTTTCCCACCTTTTTTTATCGAGCGCTTACTGGTGCGCGCTCCTTTACGCGCACCGGCAGCGTTACGGGAGTCCTCCATTTTGTGTTTCGGTACAATTGAGACACAAGATGGAGGGTATACAATGTTCGGTATGGGTAGAAGGGGGCACGGTAGAGACTTTTTGACCCTCTAGGTTTTCTGAGGGGGGCTTAGGAGGCTCATAAAGGTTAAAAAAAAAAAAATTCTTTCATTTTCCACGGGGGAAGCGCCTGGTACGCGCACCTTTAAGCGTACCGGAAAGCGTACTTTGGTGAAAAATAGTGAAAAAAGTTAGAAAAAGATAAACGTTTTGAATGATCAGAGGTAGGGTAGCTCTGAAAAGAGCTTTTGGGTTTTGTGGTTGATTTAGGTACCTACAAGTAGGTTCCAATGCACATTCTTAAATTCAGGAGGAATATTCTATTCCCTTCATCTGAGAAGTGCACACCATCTCCTCTGTAGATGTCTTGCATGTTGTAACGCAAGTTATTATTGTATATTGAACCCATTCCATAGTCTCTCATGTAAGCAGAAACAGATTTATTCACATGTTTCCGTGCTTTCTCAAATTGTGGACAAAATTGGTTGGACCAGTTCCATTTCTGTCTTTGGCATATATTAGAAAATACCAAGGCAGTTTGTGGAAAGAGTGTCATTAATTGATCAAAGGTGTCCTTTAAAAGCATTTCCAGACCAACCCCAGTCATAGTGCCTAAATCATTTCCACCACAGTGCACTATTAAGAGGTCAGGTTTTGGCAAATGCATAAAGGTTTTCACCAATGGTAACAATTGGTGACATTTTAATCCTCTCTGGCCAATCCACTTGATTTCCACATTTGATAAATCAAGGTTGTGAAAATGTCTGCTATCTGCATACCTTTGAGCCCAGTGGATGTAGCTGTGTCCAAGGATCCAGACTGAAAACATGATGAGAGATGGTTCTGATGCAGTCAGATGAAGTGTGGGAATGAAATGGCAGTTGGAACAGTAGGAGTTTACAAAAAAATAATTGTGGAGTTTCACTGCTTTTGAATCAGAAGCAATGAGTGGTGGATTTAGATAGTTGAAAACTTAAAGTTAGGGTGCATGGTTGTGTTGTGTTAAAGAAGCAATTTGAATGGTTAAAAAAAGTCACTAAAAGCTAAAATACTCTGGATAGGCTGGTGTGTTGAGAGGTCAAACAGCCTTGCTGAGTTAATTTGCAACATTGTACAATAAACTTTTGAACCTGAGAGTTCAGTTAGGAGGGAGTTGCTATGGAAACAGATAGAAAGATCTGAGAGGGGGAAGGGTGTTGGTTTGAAAATAGTGAGGGAAAACTTTTGATTGGTTGAATTAAGGCATATGTGTACAAAGTTAGAGATTTTCTATGCCAGTCTGTGGTTTCAGTGTATTGAGTGCACACTTTTTGATCTGCTAAAGAGAAATTGGTGTGTGTGTCTGACACTGTATTCAATCTTCCAAAGCTTTTGTAAAGGTAAGTAATGATTTATTTAATTTACATAGAGACTTGTTTGCTCTATGGAGAATATTTATAAGCAGATAGTTATGTTTTAGAAGTCAAATGGTATGCTAGTATATAAGTTCTGTGTTGTGTTTCTTATATGTTATTGAAAAATCAATTTTTGGGTGTAATTGATTGGTATTTGCATTTGGCCCTTTTTTATGATTGCCTTGTGCAGCTGATGCATCACTTTAAACATGGGTAATAAGTGATGCACTGGTGGCGCAAGGCCTTCATAAATAAGGCTCTGACTTTGTTTGCTGTTGATTTGATTTTGGATTTTTGATAATGCTTGATATCAACATTTGAAAGATAAAGGATTTGTTTTTGGGGAAACAGTGATGTTTCAAAAGTGATATTCTGTGCTTGTACATAGGTTGTGCGCAGTAATTTTTAAATGTTATTCAAAAATCGATTTTTGGGTGCAATTGATTGGTATTTGCATTTGGCCCTTTTTTATGATTGCCTTGTGCTACTGGTGCATCATTTTATATATGGGTAATAAGTGACGCACTGGTGGCGCAAGGCCTTTATAAATAAGGCCCTGACTTTGTTTGCTGATATTGAGTGGTTGTAGATAGGTTCTGCGCAGTGTTTCTTTCATGTTATTAAAAAATCGATTTTTGGGTGCAATTGATTGGTATTTGCATTTGGCCCTTTTTTATGATTGCCTTGTGCAACTGGTGCATCATTTTATACATGGGTAATAAGTGACGCACTGGTGGCGCAAGGCCTTTATAAATAAGGCCCTGACTTTGTTTGCTGATATTGAGTGGTTGTATATAGGTTCTGCGCAGTGATTCTTACATGTTATTCAAAAATCGATTTTTGGGTGCAATTGATTGGAATTTGCATTTGGCCCTTTTTTATGATTGCCTTGTGCAGCTGATGCATCACTTTAAACATGGGTAATAAGTGACGCACTGGTGGCGCAAGGCCTTTATAAATAAGGCCCTGACTTTGTTTGCTGATATTGAGTGGTTGTATATAGGTTCTGCGCAGTGATTCTTACATGTTATTCAAAAATCGATTTTTGGGTGCAATTGATTGGTATTTGCATTTGGCCCTTTTTTATGATTGCCTTGTGCTACTGGTGCATCATTTTATATATGGGTAATAAGTGACGCACTGGTGGCGCAAGGCCTTTATAAATTAGGCCCTGACTTTGTTTGCTGATATTGAGTGATTGTACATAGGTTCTGCGCAGTGTATCTTTCATGTTATTCAAAAATCGATTTTTGGGTGCAATTGATTGGTATTTGTATTTGGCCCTTTTTTATGATTGCCTTACTATCTATTACACAGTCCCTCTGTGTTCCTCCCTTTAGCTCTCTTTCTCTTAACACCACTCTCTCTGTCCCCATTCCTTATGGTCACTCCTTCATTAATTTTTTTTTCTTTTTTTTTCTTGGAGCGCTGACGGTACGCGCTCCAGGGCGTTCACTGGTGCGCGCACCGGGAGCGCTCCAAAGTCAAATCTTTTAAAAAAAAGTAAAATACTCTTTTAAAATAAAAATAGTATCTTAATATACATTATAGGATTCATTTTTAGAAAAACATACCTTTCTCAGCTAAAGACATTTGCAAAAAAATAAGCTTAGAAATTCAATAAAAAGTACATAGGTATGAAGCCCTAGAAAAAGTTAAAAATTAGCATTAAAAAAACCTATGAAATTCACTGAAAAAACCATAGGTTTCACACCAGTTGTAGTTAGGAATTAGCATTTAAAAAACCTATGAAATTCACTGAAAAAACCATAGGTTTCACACCAGTTATAGTTAGGAATTAGCATTTAAAAAACCTATCAAATTCACTGAAAAAACCATAGGTTTCACACCATTTATAGTTAGCTGGAAATTTTACTGATATAAAACCATTGAAATTCCCACGTTATAGTTAGTCGGACTCACTATAACTTGCGCGTGCAATGCACTGCTGATGACATCACATATTACATCACTCATGACATGGTCAGTGACATCACTCATGACATCACTGATGACACCATCCTTGTGACACAGTGACAGACCTCCTCTCACTGTAAAGTAACCTTTGAAACACATATTGAAAAATAGAAACTAACATTTTCAAAAAATTGCATATACCCATACCAGTTACAACAACCAATTCAGTAATTTCACATCTATATACAAATTCACACATTCACCAACAGTTTTATGTATTCACTCATACATATACTCCTTCATTATATGTAGTGATACCCCTATTCATTCTGTTACACACCGACAGTCATCAAAAACTTACTCATACATATACTCACACATGCAAATAAACTAATAAACATCCATTTATTTGCATATACAACTATACACACATTAGCACATTACTTCTAAGGAAACTTACACATACTTACTCTCTTAAACAATGACTTACAGAAACACATACTTATTTAAACAGGAACTCTTTCAATCTCTCACTCTCACATATACTTACTTATATGCATCAATGCTCATATATACAAGATTAAAACATATATAGTTACTCATAAAGACACCAGTGAGAGAGGCATTCACTCACTATCACACACATATACACACTCATCCACCCATACAGTCCTGCACATATGCTGTCTTCAAAACACATATAAATAATGAGTTTTGCATTCATGCATCTATGTGGTAAGTAACACCCCACCAAACCATACAGACACTCATACTGATACTAAAAAAACATCTAATAACCCATATACACACACATGTAGCTACTCACCAACCCATGCAGCCACTTGTACACAAAGTAAAACACTGATACATATATTTAAATATTTAAACATTACTCGCTAATATATGTATTCACTAAGATACACTTAATAAGCCAGTTAACCAATCCATTTTTTTAAAAAAACATCCATTTAGACACTTATTTAAACATTTATTCTTCCATCGACCTTAACATATACATATATAAAATATATGTATTTTTCAGAAAGATACACATTCACTGGACGATGTCATCAGTGATGTCATTTGAGATGTCATCAGTGATGTCACTGACCATGTCATGAGTGATGTAATATGTGATGTCATCAGCAGTGCATTGCACGCGCAAGTTATAGTGAGTCCGACTAACTATAACGTGGGAATTTCAATGGTTTTATATCAGTAAAATTTCCAGCTAACTATAACTGGTGTGAAACCTATGGTTTTTTCAGTGAATATATATATGTATATGTATACCTGGCTGCGGGGCTGACAATTGTCCGGCGTTGCTAGTTGTTACAGTGGTGTCCAGCGCCGGGGGTATACTGGTAGCGGCTGTTTTTGCAGGGTCTTGCATCTGTATTAAATAAAAAACACCGGTTTTAAAACGCCTTTTTACAACTTCAAACAATTCCTGTAGGCATTTTAAAAAGCCTGGTAAGAGGGTTGCAACAACAGACATTTTTTTTTTATAGCGTTGCATGTGCTGCGCTAAAACATATGTTGAAAGAGAAACAGCCTGCACCATATCCTAGGCTTACAGGTAAATCACTTTAGGTACACCTGGTCCTTCTGGCTCACAACCACTGCCTCTAGGTACCTGATACTCTTTTGTAACCAGTACACTTCACTTATCTCTTGTAACACACGTCTTGCTACCTCTTACATTTTGCGTGCTTTTGATACGTGCATCAATGCCACCAATGCCTACATAGCGCTTGTTCTTGTGCTTGAGTGCCTACCAATTATTGCAGCGTTATACAGCTACTTGTACTTTGTATTCTCTTGGACCCTGCAGACATGCCACTTTTATTTTCCACCTGTAACTTAACGTTTGGTTTTGTAACCTGCACACATGTCACTTTTCTCTTGTAACATGTCTGATACTTCTTGTATTTTAATTGCTCACAATTGTCACTTTTGCCGCATGTAACTTAACGTCCGCTTATGTAATTTGTGCATTTGTATCTTTTATGTAACACCTGTAATTCACAGTCCTTATATTTTACACCAGGTTCTTATGTAAAGCGCTCTGACACCGCCATGTCCCGTTCGCACTAATAAGCAGTTTTTTTTTCTGTTTGTATCTTTTATGTAATGCATGTAATCCTTGGTCCCTATGTTTTGCAACAGGTTGTTGTGTAAAGCGCTCTGACACAGCCGGGTAAAGTCCAGCTCTAACTCACAATAATAAAAAAACACACACCGGGGCAGTTGTGCAAGGTCCGCCCCGCCAGTGATGAGCTGACGTCGTCTTTGGAGGGGCGGCCCTTACACACCAGTTCCGGAGAAGCCTCACAGCCGCCATGCCACCGCTGCCCCAGGGATCCATGTGGGCTCCCTGGAAATGCTCCTGGACACGGCTGCTTGGGACCTATACACAGGAGCCCTCACCTCGAGCCGCGCCTTGTGAAAGCGGGCTCGGAGCATTTAAAAAAAAAAAGAAAGAATCAGCATTCGGGTCCCAGAGCCCCAGGACACCAGGACACCAGGACCCTCGCACCCCCAGCCGCAAGCGAGCTCGGGGGCATTTTTTTTTAAAAAAAAGGAACACAAAGCGGCATTCGGGGCCCGGAGCCCCAGGACATCAGGACCCTCGCACCCCCAGCCGCAAGCGAGCTCGGGGGCATTTTTTTTTAAAAAAAAGGAACACAAAGCGGCATTCGGGCCCGGAGCCCCAGGATACCAGGACCCTCGCACCCCCTGAGCAGCGCCAGCCGCAAGCGGGCTCGGGGGCATTTTAGAAAAAAAAGCAGCAAAACTCGGATCTCGGGGCCCGGAGCCCCAGGGACACACAGAGCCAATGCCACAGCAGCCCCGAGCAGCGCCTTGTGCAAGCGGGCTCGGGGGCATTTAAAAAAATATAATAAAGCTGCAAAACTCGGGCATTCGGGCCACGGAGGCCCAGGGACACACAGAGACTCACAACACCCCCAGGGCAGCGCCTTGTGCAAGAGGGCTCGGGGACATTTAAAAAAAAAAAAGCTGCAAAACTCTGGGCACTCGGCGGCATTTTATAAATAAAAAAAAAGAGGCACACGGGCCCCCGGAGCCCTGAAAGCCTCAGGGCCCCCAGAGCAGCGCCCTGTGCATGCGGGCTCAGCGTGATTTTTAAAATAAAGAGGCACAACAAGGCACACAGAGCCCCCTGGACCCCTCCAACTCTCACCCCCTACAGGATCTCCTGCACGGATACAGACCCATACTTATGACCCTCAAAAGCAACGGCTTGGTGAGTACAAAAAAAAAGGCATTATTTATTTTGACATGTACCCCTTGTTTATTACATGTTTGAGCTCAGCCACACTTAAAGCATTAGTGGACTACATATACAATATTTCTATGTGTTGCAAAGTACGCTGCTTCCGGCACCTGGACCCTATTAAGGCCCCTGCATTTTGTACCTTAAACATACACCCCTCAAACTCTATGCCAGCCCTACACCACCAACCCCATTAACATTAAATACGTACACACATAGCTTTAAACTCAATCCTTCAACACAACCTTTATTCACTTTAACACATTTACATTACAATTCAAGTCTTTTAAAAAAAAAATTCTTTTTCACCATTATTCACATCAAACACAGCACATCGTCTTAAAGCTTAACAGTTTACAAACCATACTACATAGTACTATTTAACATTTTCAAAACTACAGATTTGTATACTTTAAATACCACATAAACATACATCATTGCGCCATCCATTATTTACCTTCCTTAAACTGGCGCAGGCGGCTTCAATCTGGGATAAGTTGCTCAGATCCATTCTTGCCTTAAGTTCCAAGGGTTGGCTCTGTGCCTCAAAGGCAATCCACGCCAGTCGCTCCACCCAAAGGTCTTGAAGGGTTTGTTGGTGCAGAAATCCACAAGGTGCAGCAAAGCAATCCAGGCCAGTCACTCCCCAAAGGTTTTTTGACTTGGTTGTTGGTGCAGGAAATCCACAAGGTGCAGCAAAGCAATCCAGGCCAGTCACTCCCCAAAGGTTTTTTGACTTGGTTGTTGGTGCAGAAATCCACAAGGTGCAGCAAAGCAATCCACGCCAGTCGCTCCTCAAGGGTTTTTTGAATGGGTGTTTGGCAGTGTTCCTTAAGAGGCGTTTTTATACTTGTCCAAGCATGCTAATTAGAGGGGGGTTCAGAACAATGTCATGGTGGCCTTTGGATGGGAACCTTTTTTCTATCCTTGTACAGTATAACCAGTACATCATTTATTACTTTGACAGCTGTTACCAAAACTCAAGGCCTATCCCGGGAAGCGTGGTGTTAGACAATGGGGGGCTTGGGTGGCCATCGCAAAACTGTTCACACCTACATGACACCTTCTCCTGGGAAGTAGGGAGCCCAGGAACAGGATCTAGCGCCAATCCTAAACCCCACCATCTGGTTTTTTTTTTTAAATGGCCAGAGTTTTTCCTGCCAGACCTGTCAATTTTCCTGCCAGACCTGTCAATTTTCCTGCCAGCCTGTCAAGTTTCCTGCCAGCCATGTCAATTTCAGGACCAACCTGTCAATTTTCCAGCCAGGCATGTCACCTTGGACCCCCGGTGTTTTGCGGTGTGTGAATTACATCCCACCAGCTGCCCCCCTGTTTCAGGGTCTCATGGGAAGCTTTGGCTCTACATGGCACCTGTCTTTTTCGCATCTCAAAGCTCCTGGCTGGCTAGGGTTTATATTTTATAATGGGCTTGTATTAGCATATTTTTTGAGAATTACCAAAGGAAGGTTAGTGAGGACCCTTTACCACTTTGACACCTACAGGCCATAGCCTTCCTCCCAGGCTGGGGGACTCAGCACTGCTCCGCAGGTGTTCAGCCAGCAGCTGTCTGCAACCCCCAGTTTTAAACATGCCCAGACATTTCCCTACCAGATGCACACACTTTTGCTATGCACTTTTTTTAGTTTTTTAAACACATACACAATTACCCCATGTTTTGCAGTCAAACCTGTCAGTTTTGGGACTAGCCCTACATGTCACTCATTTTCAAACGAGAGTGTTTGCGGCCATCAAGTCGCTGCCAGACCTGTCAAATTTAGGACTAGACCTATCAAATTTAAGGCCAGCCGTTTGCTGCCAGACCTGTCACTTTTCCGGCCAGAGTTTGATGTGAATGGTATCCCTACCTACTACTGATGAGACACCAACCAAGATAAGAGGTTTAGGAAGTTATGGTGAATAAAAGAACAGTAATTAAAAACTTAATTATGAACATTCTATTAGGAATGTCCAATCGTGATTGACTCTGTAGACTAATAAAACTTCCTGGTTATTTACACAGAAGGGGAAGAAGCTATTGAAAGGCTCGTAGAATTGGTGCACCTCAACTAGAAGGTCCCTGTGAGCATCCTTTGTTCATCTGTGTGTCTGCAGCCGTCAACCTCTTTAAGCATCGCACATGTTCGACAGAGGGGGAACATCAGCTTGCCATCGACTCGACATGGCAACACCGGGAAGTTAAGCTGCTTAGGAGGATAGATTTCACATTTGATAAGCCCAAAGTATTCGGATAGGGGCTTAAAATCTCTATAGATGATGGTGGGATGACCCAAGGGGTACAACTTAATCTTGTTCACAAAAGGGTACATACTGGTGAAATTATAGTAGTGTATTTTCTCACCCTCACCAGCGGCCTTGTACAGTTGTATGGCATTTGCCCCCCTAATAAGTCATCGCAGGGCTCCAGAGGTTTGGGTAAATCACGAGTCTGAAGAAAAGAGCAGAGACCTGTGTCGGTTTTTAACATGTCTAACCACTCATGCTCCCATAGAACTCTCACAGCAAACCCCTGCTTTTCAACATACAGGGCCTTTGTCAGAGTACATCTGTATAAGTGTTCAAAGGTGCCCCCCAGCATTTTGTTATACTCTTGGGGCTTGTAACACTTGGGGCAGCCGTGGTAAAAACAACCGTTTAATTCAAAGGCCGTCGGCACACCCTTAATTACAGAGTACCCGTCCAGGTAATAGGGGCCCAGGCGGTATTCACAGCCCTGTAAGGCATGTTGAATCTGGATGTCTTCCTTCTCAGAGTCGTGCATGAGCCACTGGATAGATGGGGTTGAATAACATTTCTGTTTACCGTTATAGAGGTCTGGCGGTACTAGAGCTATAGTTTCTGGCATCAAAAACCTGTATTTGTAGATGGACATACACATGGAGGCCAGAGTGATGTTTTGAAATGGGTCTATGTATTCGAACGCTTGCCGAATTTCAGGGGTTTTGGATGTCAAGACCTTGACTTTCTTAGTCAGTGTCTTAGGTTTCAAGACCGTGACTTCTTTAGTCATAGACACCACAACATCTCTGAGGAGGTTACAATCTTGCCGCAGGATCATTACATCCGCCCGACAATAAGCTTTCAACTCTGTTTGAAAGTGAAACTCCTTTTCACGGTTTTCAGAGTACCATTGTAGAAAGCTCACTTTTTCATCAGGCATCATGTATTCAATCCCGTAGCTTTCAGGAGGAGGCATGGCCCCCACATAATTCTGGTTAGCCCAGGTGTTAAAGAATTGTGGAAAATAACCTTTACACCCTGGGAACCCAAAGGCCTTTGGCAGCTTGCTCAATTTCATGGGTAGGAAATTCAGGGTGTCTATGAAACGTATTTTTAAACGGCATACCGTCATCAGCAACAGTTTCGACCCATGGGTTATGAGTTCCACCTGTATCTTTTCACGAATCATGTTTCGCAGAATAAAGGAGTCGTAGGCTTTTGAGTTGTGGGCGAGCATGGTATACCCTTGGAATTTGGATTGAATGAAAGTGCTTAGGAAATCACCAACACACGTTCGCCCCTCAAACTCCCAGCTGGCGTCGGAAGTTAGATGGTGTGCGTAAATATAGTTAGGCTGGTGTACCCCCGTGTCTTGTTTGTACTCTATATCAAACACTATATAGTCTTCGGTCTTGGTCTGCGGTGGACCTTTAACTATATAACACTAGTGGTTGGGGTCGTCAGTGTAATACACATGGCAGCGGGGGCATATCATACCTTTGCACTTGTGATCCGTTGCCACATACCGCCCACACTCACTGCAGTCCTTTTAGGGATGCAGTTGAAAGATTTTACGTGTATGTTCAAGCGGGCTTGCGAGCGACAAAACAGCCTACTTGTGCAGCACTTCACCTTCACGGTGGCGTCTTCTATGCACCCGTCCCTCTGACACATCTTACAATGTATTTCACACTGGTGGTATGTTTTATTGTTGTATATATGGTCGCAGTGGGCGCACACATACTTGACCCCCAGAAAACCTTTAAGGTTCAAGATGCCGTAAAAATGATTTTCGATGTGGAGGACATATACGGTCTTGTTTCTCACAGGTTCCCCGGTTGTAAAGTACTGTCAGGAACCGCTGTGATTAAGAACTTTCACTGTCACGGCGAAATAGTTCTCAAAAAGACCTATATCGCCAAAGCCGACCATACAGTCAGGAGGTATTTCAAGAACCTCATGGGCTTCAGCAGCTCTAGACATGATGCTGGCCGCGAGACATGTATTGGCAGCAGGGTTGTTAAAGTTTAGCAGCCACCGCTGTTTCTTACCAATTATTTGACTGTATAGTATGCTTTTTAAAAGTCTGGAAACACCCCTTCACGCCCCCGTACAATGAGGGCTATGACTCTAAAAGGGCCAATAGGTGACTAGTTCAGCCTTACTCTGTAAAAGCCTTGAGAGGTTTTCTAAAAATTGCACAGCGTCAAAAACATCTCGGGTCTTCCGCCTGGTGAACAACGGAGTGTCAAAACCCTGCCCCTGGAAGCGGAGTTGGAAAAAGTCATTAGGCCCCACATCGTGTAACAACCTTTCTATGAGCTCCTGCACAGCCTGATGTATAGCTAGAACACCATGAGTGGTTGATGCTATTTGGTGTAGGTTAACAAATCTAAACTCCTCATAGTGTTCTATGGCCCTAAACCTCTCTACATTGTGAGTGTAACTTCTAACACTCTCTAAAATCAAGGGTTCTGGGCCCTCATCAGTAGGAGTGTGAGTTGCGGAGGTGTTCTCTGCTGTGTCATTTTGGGGGGTCATGGTGGGACATGTCTCAGGGGTCCTTGTAAACCTGCGCGTAGCGCATATTCTTGCCTTCTTCAGCTTATGTATTAAAAGCTGGCGTTGCTTTGTACTATTAAAACACTTTTTTTTTTTTTACGGCTTTTCTAGATACCAAGCCCCAGCCTATCTGAACAGGTAGGTTGGTGTCGCTGTACGTCTTGTTCATGGAGGCCGTCACTACAGATACGCCCATAGTACCTTCTGAATGTTGCTGTGTTTGGAGTTTTAAAGCCAGCCCCCCTACCCCCTTCAAATGGCTGATCCTCGGTATGTTAGACCCTGCACCTATGTATTGTCGGTGGTGAAGTGCTGGTTTATATGTTTCATGCGTTTGTCTTGAAGCTATGGTACCTTGTATGCAGGGGTCTAGGGAAACAGATGTGTCTTGTTTGAAGGGGTCTAGGGAAATAGTGTTGTCTTGTTTGAGGGGCTGTGGGGCAGCAGATGGCCTCTGCTTGAGCAGTTGTAAGAAGCGTACAGACTTTGTCACTAACCTCTGGAACTTACGGGTATATTTTGGAGGCCTCTTATGAGCACCAGTGGCTGTGGGGGTCTTTAGGGGTTGGTGCTGCCATAGTCACGCCTGTATACCGTGTATGTCGGCCACAGCTGCCTGACACGCCTGTATTATCACTTTTTTACACAACCCAACCCTTTCCACGACCTTCTGTTGGGCCTCCCTCTTGAAGCTGATATTGGAAAGCCCCAGCTCAATTTTTATGTTTGCGCCGTTCGCCTGACGTTTTAATTTTCGAACGGCCAGCTGTATCTCTTTTACATGAGCCCCCAAAACATCTAGGGTGTTTACATACCCATCTTGTTCCTGCTTAGGGGGGCCCGCATTGCGCGGCCTTATAAATGGATGCAATTCCGCAGGACCCTCTATACTGCTAACTGTCTTAGCCCCATTCTGTAACGCCTGCTCAGGACCCTCTATACTGCTAGCAGCCTTAGCCCCATTCTGTAACGCCTGCTCAGGACCATCTACACTGCCCACAGTCTTGACCCCATTCTGTAACGCCTGCTCAGGACCCTCTATACTGCTAGCAGCCTTAGCCCCATTCTGTAACGCCTGCTCCGGGGGTGTTTTACAAATATCATGCCTCCACTGCTGTTGGTATGGTGAGTCCAGGAGCGTGAATGTGCCAAAGGGGCATGCAATAAACAGCAAATCATAGTAGTCCACGTCTGTATTGTAACCCACACCTATTGCTGAGGGCAGTATGGGGATTACGACGGCCGCAGGGCTGGACACGGGACTGTACACGTGGCTGGTCGTTGGGCTGGACACGGGACTGTACACGGGGTTGGCAGCGGGGCTGGACACGGAACTGTACACGGGGTTGGCAGCGGGGCTGGTAGGCTCGTATGCCCCCGGAGGGTACTAGGGGACACAGGGTATGAGGATTGTGAGGAGCTGTCGTTGTAATCATGGGGCCTAGCTGAAATGTCTGTTTCAGGGTGTGGTGACTGGTTACCGGGGTTCTGTAAACCCCCTGTGCTCAAAGACCCCTGGTACACCGCTTCTGGGGTTCTACCTAGGCTGTCTACCATCCCCCACAGCACCATGAGAGCGTCACTATTCATGATAGAAGGCCCTTCTAGGGGTTGCGTATTATCACCTGTTGAGACCCTAGGCTGTGCCTGAACACTTACAATCGGATTTGGGGTCTGCTAAGGGGCAGGCACCTCTACATGAACAGTTATTTTATTTGGCACTCTCTGGGGTTTCAGGACGCAGGGTGGATCCAGCTTTGCATTAGTGTTGCTGAGGGCCTCTGCTATCTGTAGCTTAGGTACCCCCGGTTTCAGCTTCAGATATTTTCTTGAGAGGCACGTTGTTTTAGGGGGTTGTGGAGGCGCCATCTCTTCTACACCCCTGGAACAACTACTTCCTCCTTGGAGCTCATGGGTGTATAGGTCTCATTCAAGGGCTTAGCATCCCTTTTTACAGATAAGTCTAAGGAGCTACCTTGGGGTTCAGGGGTCGTCGGTTTCTTCTTCTTCTCAGGGCTTAAGGGCATTGCCTGGACCTCTGGGAGCACAGGCGCTGTCTTCTTTAGGTTTAAAGGTTCTGTTTGGGGCTCTGTGAATACCTTACAGGACTTCACACACTTTAAAGGGTTGGGAAGGTTCTCTGAGTCCCAATGTTTCTTCTTAAAGGTTACCACGGTTGAGACAAACATCCCTTTTGATACCCTGAGAGGGCTCAGACCCTATGTACCGGTTTTACACAGACCCTTCCCTGTGTTATCTGTGTTCGTAAACACTCTGTCAGTGCTGACCCCACCCCTATGCAGAATGGATTGTTGTAGAGGATTGTTCATCATGTTGGCTGGTGTGTAGAACGTTGAGTTTCTCATGGCGTACACGCCTACTCGCGTCCCTTAAGGGCTGCGCAGGCCTCTCTTCAGCAGCATGTTTATGAGCCGCTTCTGAAATATAAACAGAAAAATATATATATATTAGAGAAAGCATAAAACACATACAAGCACCACCATCCTACGTTCTACACAGCCACCTTTTTTTATATAGGCATTGCTACAATCCGCTCTTCCCCTCTGCTTGAGAGTCTGTAACACCTCTAGTACATCTCACACCCTTTTGTAAAAAACACACCTGAAAGAGGTCTTTTTACAGCTCCTTTCTTTGACAGGGGTCCCTCTTTACACGTTAAAGCTTTCCTCTTCAGCGGTCTTTCTTGTGGACGTTGCGCAGCCTCTTGTACCTCGAAACCGTCCTGGCATAACGTAGGGGCACCTGTAAAGAAAAATTATACCCAACATTAGTCATCTTTCTGAGGAGTCCCCATATGCACCCTCAGGTTCAGGACTCTGGCCTACCCCACCAACTCCCAAGCATCTTAGACAGTTTAAATAGCCGCAGCCTTTTTATTTACATGTAAGAACTGAAGTGTTTTGCACACTGTTCAGAGCTCCTTGAGCCTCGAGGTACACCATAAGATCTTCAAAAACTTGTTCTAGGTCGGGATCATAAGCTGTAAAAGCATACATACATGAGAACCCATTAAAAAAAAGAGAACTTCTGAGAGATTGGTGTACAAAACTACGTAGAACTACACAACTCTAATATATATATATATATATATATATATATATATATATATATATATATATATATATATATATATATATACACACACACCTGGCTGCGGGGCTGACAATTGTCTGGCGTTGCTAGTTATTACAGTGGTGTCCAGCGCCGGGGGTATACTGGTAGCGACTGTTTTTTGCAGGGTCTTGCATCTGTATTAAATAAAAAACACTGGTTTTAAAACGCCTTTCTCAAACAAAGTATTACAACTTCAAACAATTCCTGTAGGCATTTTAAAAAGCCTGTTAAGAGGGTTGCAACAATAGACATTAAAAAAAAAAAAAAGCGTTGCATGTGCTGCGCTAAAACATATGTTAAAAAAGAAACAGCCTGTGCCATATCCTAGGCTTACGGGTAAATCACTTTAGGTACACCTGGTCCTTCTGGCCCACAACCACTGCCTCTAGGTTCCTGGTACTCTTTTGTAACCAGTCCACTTCACTTATCTCTTGTAACACACGTCTTGCTACCTCTTACATTTTGCATGCTTTAGATACGTGCATCAATGCCACCAATGCCTACATAGCGCTTGTTCTTGTGCTTGAGTGCCTACCAATTATTGCAGTGTTATACAGCTACTTGTACTTTGTTTTCTCTTGGACCCTGCAGACATGCCACTTTTTTTCCTCCTATAACTTAACGTTTGGTTTTGTAACCTGCACACATGTCACTTTTCTCTTGTAACAACATGTCTGATACCTCTTGTATTTTACATGCTCACAATTGTCACTTTTGCCGCATGTAACTTAATATCTGCTTTTGTAATTTGTGCATTTGTATCTTTTATGTAACGCCTGTAATTCACAGTCCTTATGTTTTACACCAGGTTCTTATGTAAAGCGCTCTGACACCGCCGTGTCCCGTTCGCGCTAATAAGCAGTTTTATTTCTGTTTGTATCTTTTATGTAATGCATGTAATCCTTGGTCCCTATGTTTTGCAACAGGTTGTCGTGTAAAGCGCTCTGACACAGCCGGGTAAAGTTTAGCTCTAACTCACAAAAATAAAAAAACACACACCGGGGCTGTTGTGCAAGGTCCGCCCTGCCAGTGATGAGCTGATGACATCCGTGGAGGGGCGGCCCTTACACACAAGTTCCGGAGAAGACTCACAGCCGCCATGCCACCGCTGCCCCAGGGATCCATGTGGGCTTCCTGGAAACTCCCCTGGACATGGCTGCTGGGGACTTATATACAGGAGCCCTCACCCGAGCCGCGCCTTGTGAAAGCGGGCTCGGAGCGTCTTAAAAAAAAAAAAAGAAAGAATCGGCATTCGGGGCCCGGGGCCCCAGGACACCAGGACTCTCGCACCCCCGAGCAGCGCCAGCCGCAAGCGGGCTCTGGGGCATTTAAAAAAAAAAAGAAACACAAAGCGGCATTCGGGCCCGGAGCCCCAGGACACCAGGACCCTCGCACCCCCGAGCAGCGCCAGCCGCAAGCGGGCTCGGGGGCATTTTTTTTAAAACAAAAGAAACACAAAGCGTCATTCGGAGCCCGGAGCCCCAGGACACCAGGACCCTCGCACCCCCGAGCAGCGCCAGCCGCAAGCGGGCTCGGGGGCATTTCAGAAAAAAAAGCGGCAAAACTCGGATCTCGGGGCCCGGAGCCCCAGGGACACACAGAGCCAACGCCACAGCACCCCTGAGCAGCGCCTTGTGCAAGCGGGCTCGGGGACATTTTAAAAAAAAAGCTGCAAAACTCTGGGCACTCGGGGGCCCGGAGCCCCAACGGACCCCTGAGCCCTACCCTCCTAACCCCCGAGCAGCGCCCTGGGCAAGCGGGCTTGGGGTCATTTTATTAAAAAAAAAAAAACGAGGCACACGGGCCCCCGGAGCCCCTGAAGTCCCCAGGGCCCCCAGAGCAGCGTGATTTTTAAAATAAAGAGGCACAACGAGGGACACAGAGCCCCCTGGACCCCTCCAACTCTCACCCCCCTACAGGATCTCCTGCACCCATACAGACCCATACTTCTGACACTCAAAAACAACGGCTTGGTTAGTACAAAAATAAAAAGGCATTATTTATTTTGACATGTACCCCGCTTGTTTATTACATGTTTGAGCTCAGCCACACTTAAAGCATTGGTGGACTACATATACAATATTTATATGTGTTGCAAAGTACGCTGCTTCCTGCACCTGGACCCTATTAAGGCCCCTGCATTTTGAGTTTGAGTTTAAAGTATTTGTAGAGCGCACGTACACCAGGCGGTTTCATGGCGCTATAAAGTACTGAGCCCAGGAGGGCAAAAAGGCAAGGGAAAATAGAGAGAAACAGTTATGGACAGAAGGCTTATGAAAAGAGAAATGTTTTTAGCGCCTTACGGAAGAGTGTATATTGGACGGAGGATCTGAGGTGAGCAGGGAGAGCGTTCTAAAAAGCAAAGGCAATTGTAGAAAATTTCGTGCCTCCCCACTTTTTGCGTTTAAAGCGAGGAACAATGAGCAGTTGTTGGGCGGATGAGCGTAGTTCCCTCGCAGGGACGTAGGGTTTGATTTCTGAAGAAATAAAGGCAGTAGCTGCGCCGGCCCGGGCCTGAAAGGTGATGCAGCCCAATTTGAACTGGGCTCGTTCTCGGATGGGGAGCCAGTGTAGGGACTTGAGGAGGGGAGTGACGTGATGGGATTTGGCCAAGTTGAAGACCAGGCGAGCCGCCTGGTTTTGGACCAGCTGGAGTCTTCGCATGCTATAAGCGGGCATGCCGCAGTAAAGGGTGTTGCCATAGTCCAGGTGAGAGGTAACCATCGCCAGGACTATAAGCTTAAGGGCAGGGAAAGAAAAAAAGCAAGAGACTTTGCGAATAGTGCGGAGTGAGAGAAAAGAAGAGGACACAACAGAGCTGACTTGGGAGTGAAGGGTGAGTTGGTCATTCAGTTTGAACCCGAGAGTTTTTACAGTTGAAGAAGGGGAAAGGGGGGGACCTAAGGAGGGGGGCCAGAAGAGAGAGGTCCAGGGACTGGAGCAACCACCTGTCAAAACCAGCTCCATTTTATCGGGGTTTAGCTTCAGGTGGTTGTAGTTCATCCAGTCCCGGATGAAAACCATGACGGACTGGAAATTGGACATGGAATCCGGGGATGTGGATAAAGAAAAAATAAGCTGGAGGTCATCCGCATAGTTATAGACAGAGACCTCCAACTGTTGGAGGGCAAAGATGAGAGGGGCAATGTACAGATTGAATAAAAGAGGGGAAAGGGAAGAGCCCTGGGGGACCCCGCATTGAACTATGCGGAAGTCCGCAGAGAAGTCGCCCAAGCGCACTGCCTGGGTGCGGTCTCTCAGGAAGGAGGACAGCCAGACCAAGGCCGAGCCTCCGATCCCCGCCGCCCCGACACGGGAAAGTAAGATGGAATGATCGACCGTGTCAAAGGCGGCGGAGAGATCGAGGAGGACCAGGGCCTGGGGGAGGTTGGTGTCCATGCCCTCTCTGAGGTTGTCAAGGACCGACAACCTCAGAGAGGGCATTTTGTACCTTAAACATACACCCATCAAACTCTATGCCAGCCCTACACCACCAACCCCATTAACATTAAATACCTACACACATAGCTTTAAACTCAAACCTTCAACACAACCTTTATTCACTTTAAACACATTTACATTACAATTCAAGTCTTTTAAAAAAAACTTAATTTTCACCATTATTCACATTAAACATAACACATCCCCTTAAAGCTTAACAGTTTACAAACCTTACTACATAGTACTATTTAACATTTTCAAAACTACAGATTTGTATACTTTAAATACCACATAAACATACATCATTGCGCCATCCATTATTTACCTTCCTTAAACTGGCACAGGCAGCTTCAATCTGGGATATGTTGCTCAGGTCCATTCTTGCCTTAAGTTCCAAGGGTTGGCTCTGTGCCTCCAAGACAATCCACGCCAGTCGCTCCACCCAAAGGTCTTGAAGGGTTTGTTGGTGCAGATATCCACAAGGTGCAGCAAAGCAATCCAGGCCAGTCACTCCCCAAAGGTTTTTTGACTTGGTTGTTGGTGCAGGAAATCCACAAGAAGCAGCAAAGCAATCCAGGCCAGTCACTCCCCAAAGCTTTTTGACTTGGTTGTTGGTGCAGAAATCCACAAGGTGCAGCAAAGCAATCCACGCCAGTCGCTCCTCAAGGGTTTTTTGAATGGGTGTTTGGCAGTGTTCCTTAAGGGGCCTTTTTATACTTGTCCAAGCATGATAATTAGAGGGGGGGTTTAGAACAATGTCATGGTGGCCTTTGGATGGGAACCTTTTTTCTATCCTTGTACAGTATAACCAGTACATCATTTATTACTTTGACAGCTGTTACCAAAACTCAAGGCCTATCCCGGGAAGCGTGGGGTTAGGCAATTGGGGGCTTGGGTGGCCATCGCAAAACTCTTCACACCTACGTGACACCTTCTCAAAACTCTTCACACCTACGTGACACCTTCTCCTGGGAAGTAGGGAGCCCGGGAACAGGATCTAGCGCCAATCCTAATCCCCACCACCTGTTTTTTTTTTTTTAAAAGGCCAGAGTTTTTCCGGCCAGACCTGTCAATTTTCCTGCCAGCCATGTCAATTTCAGGATCAACCTGTCAATTTTCCTGCCAGGCATGTCACCTTGGAACCCCTGTGTTTTTGCGGTGTGTGAATAACATCCTACCAGCTGCCCCCCTGTTTCAGGGTCTCATGGGAAGCTTTGGCTCTACATGCCACCTGTCTTTTTCGCATCTCAAAGCTCCTGGCTGGCTGGGGTTTATATTTTATAATGGGCTTGTATTAGCATATTTTTTGAGAATTGCCAAAGGAAGGTTTATGAGGACCCTTTACCACTTTGACACCTACAGGCCATAGCATTCCTCCCAGGCCCTGGGCTGGGGGACTCAGGACTGCTCCACAGCTGTTCAGCCAGCAGCTGTCTGCAACCCCCAGTTTTAAACATGCCCAGACATTTCCCTACCACATGCACACACTTTTTCTATGCACTTTTTTTTTTTAAACACATACACAATTACCCCATGTTTTGCAGTCAAACCTGTCAGTTTTGGGACTAGCCCTACATGTCACCCATTTTAAAACCAGAGTGTTTGCGGCCATCAAGTTGCTGCCAGACCTGTCAAATGTAAGACTAGACCTGTCAAATTTCCGGCCAGCCGTTTGCGGCCAGACCTGTCACTTTTCCGGCCAGAGTTTGATGTGAATGGTATCCCTACCTACTACTGATGAGACACCAACCAAGATAAGAGGTTTAGGAAGTTGTGGTGAATAAAATAACGGTAATTAAAAACGTAGTTATGAACATTCTATTAGGAATGTCCAATCGTGATTGAATCTGTAGACTAATAAAACTTCCTGGTTATTTACACTGAAGGGGAAGAAGCTACTGAAAGGCTTGTAGAATTGGTGCACCTCTCAACTAGAACGGAAAAAAGGGGTAGACCTAACTTCTCAGTTACTAATTTGTATACTCAGGAGTGTATAGAAATTACAACGACTGGCATAACATGTCATACATAGACCTAAGAGTGAATAAACCTCAGTTGCATTGCAACAGTTCTGCAAAAACACAGAAGTGGATGTTTTACCTATATTAATGAAGGTGGTAGTAAAAAGATAATATCTCTCAGTGTGGTTCAGTGTTCTAAAATTATAGAGTGACCATCCAGCATGTAGAGGCTAGGCTTCCACATCTCCACATCCAGTATTCAAGTGGGGCAAATGGGATTATAGCTACTATGTCCCATTTGATATTTGATGTTATGACCCTAAAATCTCTCTAAAGGATCTCAGATGACAACTTTGCAGTTACTAGATGACGCATAGTGATCCATTTTTTCAAATGCTTGAAGAAATCACTATGCGCGCTTCCCAGGCTATAAGTCTTTGATGTACTAACTTGTAAACATGGGCTGAGGCACGTGTTTGTTTTATTTTCTATTCATTCCTGAGCAAATTATATCAAGCATCCCCCTGCACACATTTTCACACAATCCTAGTTATTGAAATCTAATCGAATAAGCCGCTATTTCAATATATCTCAAAATGTTACCCTTATTGTTTAAAGAGCTTTCCAAATGTTAAGGCCTGAATACAATTGCCATATTGAATTAGCTGGTGGTTATGCTTGCAAAAGTCTATGAAACAAGATATCAACATTTTGTTGTTACGGTATGCTCTAGCCCGAGCCAATAAAGACATTCCAAGCAGTGGCAAAAAAGCCGAAAAATGATGCTTGCCCAACCGTACAGTGCAAGAGACAAAGTGAAACTTATTTATTTATTTATTTAAGTAGCTTATACAGCGCGCAGCTACCCCCGGAGGGGTGTCCCGGCGCTAAAACAGAAACTCAGGGAAAAAGGAGTGGATCAAGCTGATTACAAGACTGGAGTCATAATCTGGAGAACAGCCAGGTTTTTAATTTACTACGGAAGATAGATTCAGACGGGCAGAACCTGAGGTCGAGTGGGAGGCAGTTCCATAGTTTAGCAGTAATTACGCTGAACCCTCTGCCGCCCATTCTGGAACGTCGAAAGCGAGGTGCAATCAAGAGGTGTAAGTTGTTAGATCTCAGTGCTCTAACAGATTGAGATATTGTCACTCGCTTTTTCAGGTATCCAGGCCCAAGGCCGTTGATAGCTCGAAAGGCGAGGGTGAGGATCTTAAATTGAATGCGGCTTGCAATGGGGAGCCAGTGGAGCTCTTTGCAATAGGAAGCAACCGACTGACGGTAGGGGATATTTCCGATCAGTCTGGCTGCCGCATTCTGAACGATCTGAAGACGGTCGATCAGATATTGAGGGGCACCGGCATATAAGCTGTTGGCGTAGTCTAGGTGAGATGTGATGAGGGCCTGAGTGATCGTTCTGCGGGTGTCCAAGGGGAGGTAGGGAAAGATCTTTTTAATCATGCGCAGCTTCGCAAAGCAGGCAGAGGTGACCTTGTTAATTTGCGCTTTGCAAGATAGTGAGTCATCGAATTGAAAGCCCAGGTTACATGCTGATTGGACAGGGGTGGGGGCAGGGTTAAGTACTGTGGGCCACCACAGGCTGGGGGATATTGGAGTTTTCTGGTTAAAAAACAGGACTTCTGTCTTGTCAGCATTAAGTCTTAGGTGGTTGTTGGTCATCCAGGCACAGATGTTGTCCAGACAATGGCGGAAGTTGGAAAAGGTGGAGTCTGAGTGGTCTCTAAAAGAGAATATCAGCTGAGTATCATCAGCGTAAGAGACCACTCTGACTCCACAGGACTCCACCACTGCGGCCAAGGGTGCGAGATAAACGTTAAAAAACAGAGGGCTCAGGGCGGAGCCCTGCGGGACGCCACACAGCAGGGGTTTACCCTCTGATTTGAAAGGCTTGAGCGCCACCTTCTGAGTTCTGCCAGTGAGGAAGGACTCAATCCAGGCGAGAGCAGAGCCACCGATTCCGACCTGCTTTACACGGTTAAGTAGGATTTTATGTGAAACCGTATCAAAAGCGGCGAATAGGTCGAGGAGGATCAGCATGGCCTCCTCGCCCCTATCCACACACTCACGGATAGTCTCTGCTACTTCCAGAAGAGCAGTCTCAGTGCTGAAACATGCTCTGAAGCCGGATTGGGAGTCGTGTAGTAAGGCGTTATTTTCTAGATATTCTGTTAGTTGCAGCTGCACGGCCTTTTCCAGAATTTTTGCGGGTTTGGGGAGGAGGGAGATGGGGCGGTAATTGGAAAATTTTGTCGGATCGGCATCAGGCTTTTTCAGAATGGGGACCAGCAGCGCTTCCTTCCACGTAGTTGGAAAGATGCCATGATGGAGGGAGGCATTCCAGATAGAAAGAAAAGGGATAGCCAGTGATGGGGCTAGGTCACCCATGGTTTTGGCAGGGATTGAGTCGGAAGGAGAGCCAGATCTGCACTGGGTGAATAGCCTGAGTGCGGTCTCAAGAGTCAGCTCGTTATAAGACTGCAAGGAGGCGAATTCCGGGGCCATCACAGGGGGGGCCAGGGGAGATGCCTCAGTAGGAAATGAGGTTCTAATTTTATCAATTTTTTCGAGGAAATAGTCCGACAGTCCATCGCATAGTGCCTGGCTAGAGGGGTTCTGCGCGGCCCTGGCAGGGGGATTTACAAATTTTTTGACAATATTAAAAAGGGTTTTAGAGGAGTTCTTAGCGTTGGAGATTTATAATGAGAAGTAGTCTCTCATGGTAGCTTTTTTTTGTTTAAGAATTTTTTTCCGAGCGGTTTTGTAAATAGCTTTAGATTCAGGGTCATAGTTCTGCCGCCACTTGCGTTCAAGTAGTTTGCAGCGGCTTTTTTCCTCACGGAGGGTTGGAGAGAACCAAGGGGTAGAGGGGCGTGTTCTAGCAGAGGTGATGGGTTTGAGAGGGGCGATGGAATCGATGGCAAGGAGCAATGCAGAATTGAGTCTAGACACATTTTCATCAATGTCGCTAGACAGAGGATCCGGCTGATAGTTGAATAAGGAGTCTAAGGTAGCACAGGTAACTTTATGCCACTTTCTTCCCAGCTCTTTCCTAAGGACAGTAGGGGTGAGTCTCGAGCTTAGCTCTAGGTTAAAAGGGACAAGATGATGATCAGACCAGGTAAGAGGGAGGGAAGGAAAGACTGTGATATTAGAGAAATTAGCAAAGATTAGGTCAAGTGTATGCCCAGCTGTGTGTGTAGGGCCCTTGACTAACTGAAGCAAGTTCAGGCTCTGCATCGTTTCTAGCAGGTTGTTAGCTTTCGAGCAGAGAGAGTTGTCCACGTGGAGGTTGAAATCTCCTAGCACCAAAAAATGTTGGTGCTTGAGGGAGAGATCAGCCATCAGGTGGGTAAATGCCGTTAGAGAGAGAGTTGAGGCAGGAGGAGGGTTATAGACTAGTGTACCCGCCAATACTACTGCCGCGGTATCCGAGATAGTGAAGTACATAGCTTCAATCATCCCGATATTCGTCAGTTTGGTGATAGACAGATTAAGGTGGGATTTTAGGATAATGGCAAGACCACCTCCTAATTTGCCCCCTTCACGATTGATGCCCTTTAAGAGGTAACCCGGAGGGGTAGCAAGGTGGATATCGGGAGTAGAGGTATCTCTAAGCCAGGACTCTGTAAGGAACAAGATATCCCAGGCGTCCGAGATAATTGACGTCCAGATCTCGTTGGAATGGCGGGGCAAAGAACGGCAGTTAATCAGACCTGCTTTCAGCGTCAGAGGGTGGGATGGGCGATTTGGCAGGCTGAGGCAGGGAGAGGGGCGAAGGCTCCAGGGCGGGAGCGTAAAATTACATTGAAGGCAATGGAAAGGGGCATCCTCCAAGTGACCGGGACTGCAGCGTGTAGTGGACGGGCAAGTAGTGGGTTTTAAAAGGAGGAGCTGGGATCTGGTCCAGCACGTGCGACCAGAGACAGCCCGACAACCAGGGGGACTGGCCCTAGGCACGGGCCAGGCGCAGACGGGCGCAGACGGGCTTGCCTTAGGCACGCCTTCGGTGCGCAAACGGCGCTCCCGCTGCGCTCGTCCGCTGCGCTTCCGTGGGAAGCACATTTAGAGAGAGGGGGGGTGGGCGTGGCCTGACGGGTGGGCGTGGCCTCGCGTTTCAGCAGCGATGACGGCCGTGTGATTTTTTCCCACTGAGCAGCACTAAGATCCGCTGTTAGTGAGGTGCCTGCTAGGCGGTGGTGACAGAGAAAAGCTCTGCTCCAACATGCTGCTAGCACTTCAGTCGGCGTCCGTCTGAGTGTGAACGCTGGACCGTATTTTAAAAGGACTTCTCAACTGAGGTAAAGGACGGACTGGATAGATGCTCTGTCCGGGTGTTTGTGGAACGGAAACCATATTGGAATATGCAAGGCATATTTCACAATTACCGATCAATATAAAGGACAAAATAGGTAGATACTTCGTCTATGTGATTTCTAAACAGGCGGCCATCATAAAATATCCAAAGGATATTAAAAACTACTGCTCGCCTGAACCTCGGCATTTGGAGGCACCGTTATAAACCTTTCAAGGTAGAAAAAGAAGGGGAGCGTTCTGAAAGATTTTTCATACTGAGGCTACACAAGCAGTCAGTCAGGAAAACTTTTTCCGACAACTTAATGTCATAAAAGTAAACAAAACATACAATACTAAATTTCATTGATAAAAAGCTTTCCTGATGTTAGCTGAGTAACTAACTCATAAAAATCCATACAAACTGAAAACTTTTTGAGCACAACTCAGTGTAAGTGGACAAAAACATATTAAAACACAAAACTTCAGTTTCTTTTCCTATAATCCATCTTGTAAAGCTAAACTTTGCTATACGTACAGTACAAAATCATTTTACAAAGTGCAAGGTGCAATCAGGCAATCATATATTAGGATTATCCCTATTTATAGCTCATAATTGGCCTCGGGCAAGGTACACATTAAAGACTTTTGAATAAGATTCAAAGTGCAAATTGGCAAACATATTTAAATACGAAACTTCAACTACTTTCCCTGTGATCCATCCTACAGTGCGAAACTTTCATAAAGTGTGAAGTGCTAAAAGGATATTCTCCTAAACAGGGTAAACCACAGTCATATTTTCTGGCGACCATACAGAGTACCAGGTCTTGCTCTACATACAGTAAAAAAAACATTATATTAAGTGCAATAGGGCAAACTCATATGTTAGGTCGATCCCCGATTATAACACATAATGGGCCTCCAAATAAAAAACATGTTAAGAACCATAATAACAATTAAAAGACAATTTTTTCCCTACGCCTAATGGCTCCAGTTAAGAAACTTGCCACCCCAAAACAGACCATAGGGGATGCTAGCATCTTAAGGTACAGTAGGGCCGGCCTGACTTGTAAAAAGTGACATTCTCTGAGCAGAGGTAATACAAAGTTCTTATGCAAGGGGGCATAATAATCACAAAAAAAGAAAAAATTAAGGATGTCCTGTTCAGAAAAATTGGCACTCTTTTAGAGGGCCTGATTTATAAAAACGTTGAGGTACGGATAGAAGCCAATGGGCCATATGCAGGTGAAATCTTGTTAAAAGAAAACAATGGAAAGGGTTTCCATCGCTTAATAAGTAAGGTTGGACTTGGTTATTCATGGATAATGTGATGTAATGTCTTACAGATGGTTTCTGCAACTCCTCTTCTTCCCTCAGTCCCTGGTGCTTTGACAAAAACTGAAGTCTAATGTTTTTAATTGTAGTTTTGTCCATGGGTTTAGGACTTAAAAATAAGTGAGGACAACCTAACCAAGCTGTCAATTCCTTTAAATACCTGAGCCAGGGAATGTACGTGGCTCTATTTAATGCTAGGCAATCAGAAATTAATATTTGGTTTAAAGTTGTAGTTGGACTTGCCCAAATTCTCAGCCAACGCATCAAAGGAGCCACTGTAATCTGATCTGCTATGTATCCCATCCCTAATTCTTCATGTATTGTGTATGTGGCGGTGGAGTGCGGGACTGTCAAAACCTTACATAAAAATGTATTTTCCTACTGGTGGATACCCTTCCCTTCATTGTATCCATAGATGTCGCTGCATAGGTTGCCATCGGGATGCATTTTTCCTTGTATATCTTCAACAGGGCTGAAATGGGTTTAGTTCCCAATTTTTTAGCAAAATTCAATGTCGCCCCTGTGGCCGTTGCAAAGATTCTTTTTTTGTATAATTTGTGGACACCATGATGCATTTTAGGCAAAAAGTACTCCCAAGGTAAGGGAAAGTTGGGACCTTTGTAAGCTCTGTCCCTTTACAGAAGAATTTTGTCTATTTTGGGGACTTTTTGGGGCCCATGGACATAGTGTGCAATTTTTTAAAATGTATTGATAAATCTAAGGAATCCATAAAAACTGTAAAGGCATTTGAAAGTAGTTGGAGGCCCATTGCTGTTCTTGTCAAAATAACTATCATCCGCATATAATAATGCGGGAATTGTCTTATCACCGAATCTAGGGATATCTTTACAGCTGGCTATTAGGGAGACTCATAGATTATTTATGTAAAATGTGAATAAGAGGGGGGGGGGGCAGGATACAACCTTGGCATACCCCTCTTTTCACATTCCAGGACGATGTCAGGTCTCCATTATTGTTATATTTAACAGCCGCAATGTTATTCTTGTGGATGCCAATATAAAAAATTCACCAGCTCTGGTTCAAGACCCATATCACCTAGGATAGACCACAACTTTGATCTGTTAACACATTTAAATGCTTGTGTCAAATCCATGAAAGCCAAATGGATTGTTCCTTTTTTGGCAATGGTGTACTTACTTACCGTTAAGTGTGAGTTTAAGCATTGGTCCAGGGTCCCTTTTCCAGGCCTAAAGCCATATTGCGAATCCAAAAAGACATTTCGGTCATCCAGCCATGTCATTAGACAATTTAGTATGACTTTTCCCATGATTTTGGCAGCAGAATCTAAAAGAGAGATTGGCCTATAACATATGGCCTCATTCCTATTGCCCTTTTTAAAAATAGGAACAATGACTGCTTTTCCCCCAAGATATTGGATATCGATGTGAGCACCTGGCATTAAAAACATTAGTTAAAATGCTTTCCCCTACATTTGGATCAGATTTGTATAAATCGGCCAGTACCCCATCGGGGCCTGGGGCCTTTCCGCCGGCTGTAGTTACAATGGCATCATAAACTTCCTCCACCCTGACATGAAGTAATGTACTAGGTTGTCCCCTTTTCCTTCGCTCCTCTATAACTTCCAGTTTGGCATTGTTAAAAATATTTCCAAAATGCGATACCCATTTATCTGCTGGGACTAAACAGTCGGTATTAGAATTGGGAGTATCAGAGAGAAAGGGGCTATTAACTACCGACCAGAAGTTCGCACTATCAATATCCTAGCTTGTTGTAAGGCATCCCAGGCTTGTTCTTTTAGCTCCATCTTCCTGTTAACAACTGCTGTTTGATAAGCTTTCCTTTTGTCCCTGATTTCTATTTTATCTCTGGGGATCTTTTTTAGGGCCGATATAAGCTCTGTATGTTTTGCTGAGCATGCTCCATTAAACCATCTTACAGCCTTCGGACGTCTAGGCCCACCCATAGTTGTAAGATCTGATTGAATCTGTTTTATTATTTTCTTGAAGTATTTTAAAGTAGAACTATCCTGAGTGTCAGGGTCTAAACAAAACTCAATTTCAGTGGCAAAAACTGTGTATAAGTTTGTTAAGAAATTTTCTGGAGCTATCCTTGCCCACTTTAGTCTGTAAGCCAGATCTTTAGTACTGATGTTCGTGTTTGTCAAAATGGTAGCTGATTCTCCCACTTTGGTAATAGGGAGTAATATATCGACCGTAAGTGGGTTATGATCACTAAGACTTGACCAAGTAACTAAAAGATCCTCAGTAAAAGAGACTAATGGAGCAGACATTAAATGTAATCAATGGTGCTAGCTCTACCATTTCCTACGTAAGTGGGTGCTGAGGCCATATTAACCAACTGTGAGAGACAATATAGATTTTGATTGGCTAAAACACTCTCAAGGAGATTACCTGAGGGTGTATGCTCAAAATGGTCTAATGAATAATTAAAATTCCCCTGATCCTGATTTGAAACAGATTAAATGACATTGGTGAATGTTAAAGTCCCCAAAAATTATAATTTCAAAATAAGCTGACTTAGCCTCCTCAAAGTGTTCCAGGAAGTTTTTTAAATCTTGCAAATGTTCGAGCTCGTGCCCTCTGGTAAAAGAATTATAAAAATGTATCACTAACACAGTGGGCCAATCCATAAAAGCCAGTTTCACTGCCAAAACATTCTGAGAATTGCAGTCAATAAAACAGGTCTTACAAGAAAGTTTCAGTGAGAATTATGGAATGGCACTTTTATGAAAAAAGGTGAAACCGTCTAAATAAAAACAATCATTTGCTTCACAAGTTTCCTGGAGGGCGATGATATGATGTGATGCTAAAAAAAATTCCCAGCATAAATTCCCCCTTTTAGCCCCTAATACCCGCTATATTCCATGAAAGAGCTTTTCCATACTTGGCCCCCTGGTATTTTGGATCTGGGGTAATTCTGGGGCTGCAGTGGTTGTTTCAAAATGAACCTCAAGCTCTGTTTGTGCGTTTGGGGTCCTGCTGAGTGGGGAGGAACCCTGTTCGGATTTATCACCTCACTCTAGTCAGTCATTTTTGTCCAAGTTTTGGCAATCTGCCAAAGCTTGAAATCTATTCTACATTGGCAAATTATTTCCTGACTTACTTATAACTGCCAGGCTCCCTAACTTTGGTGGTATTTGCCATTGCCCTTGGATAAAACCTCCATGCTGTCTTTGAGGGTAGAAGTATTGCAAAGGAACCATACTAATTTGAGCATTTGAATTATTCTGGTATGCTCTTTCTATCAAGATCTTAGTTTTCTCTGGGTCCTTAAAGTTAACAACTATGCAATCTCCTGCACCGATCTATTTAGTTTGTTGACCTATCCACCCCACTCTTCTGGCCATTATAATATCGAATGATATATACTGGCCACTTATTACATTTTTGGTGCACCAGTGAGTCACTTTATGAATTAAGTCCTGGGTGGTTTCCCTGGTTTCTTGGGAAAGAGGGGGAACCTCTAATAGGTCTGCTACTAACGGTGCAGATGCAGGGGGTAAGTCAAGAATATTTCGGTTCATGGCTTTAGGTATGCCATGATTAGACTGATTATATGTATATGAGGATACTCTATGATAATCCCGGGGCCTCCGTACTGAGCTGGCTCAGCGTTTTGTGCTATGAGTCCCATAGCTTCAGGTATGTTTAACTGACTTGGTCCACTGGATATACCACTACTTCCTGAAGCAATAGGGCCACCTGAACTTCGACCGAATAGGTCCAGTTGGGTTTGCGCTTGTGTCTTATTTTGCAATACAGTTCCACCCCATGCCCCTAATAGGTTTGTCACAATGGACGTAGAGCATTTATTACAGTTTGTAATCAAATTATGCACCAGTTCCTCTACTTTATCAGTGTTTTGAGTTATAGGTACTAAGAGTGTTTTTATCATTACTTTCATCCTTGTAAATAAGGAATCCGATAACTGCCCTTGGCCCAGATCAGATTGTGAAAATAACGAAGTCCGTCTATGTAGGCATGGGGACGTCATTATAGGCTTATTATAGACAGTTTGTTTTCTCTTCGGTGGTGGCAAGTCCGGGGCCGCTTCTATTTCCCTCTGTTGGTTGGTTCTTTATTAACTGTACAATTAATTAAAATCATTAAAGTAAAAAAAACTAAAAAAAAAAAAACAGAAGAAAAGAAACAGCGATTCTTGTATATATAAAAAAGAGTAAGTACATAAAAAGCTAAAATTAAAAACAAGACAATGATTACAGAGTTCTTTGCCTAAATAAAAATTCTGCACCCCGGTCTGAGTCCCACATAATTGGCCTTTCCCCCGATTTGTGTGCCTTGAAGTTAGTCTGTGTTAGTGGGCACTTAAGCTGGCCTCTATGGCGCACTAAGTATCTTTCAAGGGACATTTCTTTCTTTGGGGAGGCGTACGAGTGGGGCACTGTCAGTGATACTGCATAAAGGGATTTGTGTATACAAGAGGAGGGAGAAAAAGATCTGTATGATCAACAGGGCGAGAGTACCACTCGGAACGAGTGGAAGGTCCAGCCACAGTATATGCCTGCGAAGGTATATGTTACAACAACATAACTGGGCTGTTCCTAGGGAGGATTAGTGGGCAGGTCAAAGGGTGTGGATGTGACGTGGAGGTACAGTGGGAACCTACCAAGGGGTATCCATTTTGTTGCATATACTGGCCTCACACACCTTTGCAGGTGTCATGCTTCATCATAGGCAATGCTCCTCGTTGGGTAGGCGGTGCAATCCCCAATGGGCAACACCTCAAAGAGGGGCTCTTTAGCGGAGATCTTTTAATCCAACAGCCTATAAGTGAAGTGCGGGTGAGGGGCCAGGGTATTGTAGACGGAGTGGTGAGTTAAAATGAAGCAAAGAGTACCAGAAAAAACTTTATTCGGGTGGTCCCTTGCGTCAATTAAAATCAGCAGCTAGTCCGGGCTTGTTGGAAAATAATGTTTCCTCGCTCGAGACTAGACTAGAAGGTGTAGAAGGTGGTCGACATGTTTCTTGCTAAGGTTCATTGAAACGCGCATCATCAGGACCTATCAAATCAAATTGTCAGTCTACAAAAAATAACTAAATCAGTGTCATTTTAACCATTACGGATTATGAATTGGAGTACCTGTGTTAGTGTTCCTTGCCTAAAGAGGGAGACAAGGGAAGCATATCACATAACAGGTCCGGTACATTTATCACACTCACAGTGACCTGGTGCACCCACAGTGACATACTAGTGTCGGTTGCAATAGCATGTCCTTAAAAACAAGTGAGTGCTCCCCACAACGTGCATAGTGATGTGGCATGCTCTTGTGGAAAAGCACGGTTTAAAACCATATTTAAAAGTGAAAACAGTATACATTACAGCAGCATTCCGGTTGGTCTCAAGGGGGACCTCGACTCACCTAATGGTCAAGTTTTATGTGTAACAACAGTACCCGGCGGGTCGTCCATAGAGAGTGAAGCCTCTGTAGTTAAGGTGAGAAATGGAAGGAAGAGAGAAACTGAAAGAACAATATGCATAATATCATACATGTTGTGATTCACCCTCCTTCGTGCTATGTCCCTGGCTCTTAGGGTGCTGTGGGTCCATGATGCCCGTTTGAAAAGGTTTTGGTCTTGAGAATGTAAACGCATGACCTCAAAGGCCATTCTTGCTATTAGTTTGATAGTGAATTGGCGTATCCTGTTGTATCTTGTAATGAGGACTATGGGTTAAAGTTGATGTTATCTATACCAACAGCGCCTAGTGGAGTCGGCCCAACGGGGTGGACCTTATGTACAGGGTCAAATCTAGAGAGTCATATTAAATCTCCCTTCAGCATTCTATGCCCGTAGTGTCAGTAAAAACCGTGTCCAGTTATCAAGGCTTAGAAAGTTGATGCATATATGCCAGGAAAGGGCCCCCATACAGCTTAATATAATCGTTACAAAATGCCGTCATACTTGCAAGATCGCTGCTGTTAAGTAAGGTGGGTGACGGGTGTAGCCCATTCAAGCAGAGAATAACCAGTATTGCCAGAGTATAAGAGACGCCAGGAAATGGTGCTGTGTGCGAGGACCATTTTACCGGTTGCACAAGCACAATTGTCTTTGTGTAAATTTATGACAGCGTGCTCTCAGAATAACCGTGGACTCATTAAGGGTAATCATATTGCACGCAGGAGGTCAAATAAACATGGGTGCGAGGAAGCGTTCGTGGAACCACATACTCATCATTTAAATACCTTGTGGGCATGCCTGACCGAGAGTAACTACTCATAGTGCCAGGCACTTCCGCTAAACATCTAGTATTGATTACCAACATGGTCATGTGACAACGTGCATAAAAATATTGTTAACTGTAACCCCATTCATGGCACTTACTTCAATGCTCTTGTGTCCGTACTGGTTGATCTACCCCTCTCCGCCGGGACCGGATAGATGGAGATCGGGACGTCGGCCATCTGTTAAGTAGTATTGAGGGCCGGACCAGCCAGAGCCGATTACCGCTCCTCCCGAAGTCACGTGATATTCTTGGTTGGGGGGGGGCGGCCATCTTAAAGTGGTGACCCTGGCATAATGTTATGCTAGTCTTGCGGGGACAAAAACGTGTTTTGAGAACCCTAAAGTCATGGGTGGCGAGTGTTATTCAAATAACTATTACTGCGCTCAGGTGTGACAGAGTTCCCTGGGTTTGAATAAATTGCAAGTAGAACAAAGCATAGATACAGTCATATTGGCGGCCATTGTTAATTGGGGAGCTTAAGGAAAGTGTGATTATATGATTTGAAGGAGAGGCATCTGGGTACCTAGTGCGGAATACCCAAGGTCCATTCAAAGTCCCTCAGACCGGAGGATTAATAGCATGAAAAGGTGGCCAATATGGGCTGCGCAGAACTGTGAGTATGGTAACCATGGGTGCCATGACTACCCAGTGAGTCCTGGGGACCAGAAAATTGGCTGAGCAGTCCTGGCCCCTATCAAACCCCTTATCAAGTGCCCCTGTGTTATGCACGTTAAGTGGGGAATGATGTTGTGAAAGGGGCATGAGGGGGTGAGGGGTGTTTTGGTAGTACAAATTACAAAGAACTCCACGGGATGTCCTCGTTTAATCCCCTTCTGTCCGTGGCCAGATGGTGTATCCATCTCTGTTCTTTGAAGAACAGATTTTGTTTGGATGTATTGGGGCTAGCTTCTAGTACAAGCCACTTCAAGGAGTCGGCTGTGTGGTTGGTGTCAATGAAATGCCTACACATCTTGGTATTGTTCTTTTTGCAACAGAAGTTGTTGCGATGCTCTGAGATGCGTGTTTTAATGGGGCGGATAGTCATTCCCACATATTGGAGTCCACAGGGGAATAGTAGTAGGTATACACAGTTGGATGTGTTGCAGTTGGTATGATCCCTAAGTTCCCACGTGAAGGACTCTGTGAGTTGGACGGTCTTGTGTACAGAGGTAAAGGGGCATGCGCTACTAGTACCACAAGGGTAATGTCCCTTCACAGGTGGTAATTGCCATAGGGTGCTTTGTGAGGCTGGGTTCACTTTCTTGGGTCTGGTCTTGATAAGTATATCCTTCACATTCTTAGATCTGTTGAACGTGAACCTAGGAAGTTCAAGAGTAAGATCACCAGTGTTGAGGATTTGCCAGTGGCGTTTGATGATTCTCTTGACCTCATTAGAGGCAGGCGTGAATGTGGTGACATATGTCATAGGGTCGTTCTCTTTATCTTTAGAGCTAGGCACTTTAGGTTCCAGGAGCGCTTCTCTGTGGTTATTTCGGACTCTTTTCTGAGCTCTTGCTACATCCCTGCACAGGTACCCCCATATCAGTGAGATTTCTGGATAGGATGGTGGACTGAGTTCTATATTCGGAAAGGCTAGTGCAATTGCGCCTCACTCTCAAGAATTGCCCAAAAGGTAGGTTGACCCGCAGTGCTTTTGGATAGTGGCTGGTTAAGTGGAGCAGACTATTGCGATCAGTGGGTTTTCTGAACATAGTCGTGCTCAGTTGACCCTCCGTTAACCTGATAGTCAAATCAAGGAAGGAAATCTGTGTGGCAGAGGCTGTCATTGTGAAGTTCAGGTAATGATTGAGCGAGTTCACCCATACAAAAAACTCGTTGAAGGAATCCCTAGTGCCAGCCCAGAAAATCAGGATGTCATCGATGAACCTCTTCCACAATTTTATGTTGTTGTGATAAGGGTTTGTCTGGTGGTGGATGTGTCTTCCCTCAAAGTCGGCCATGTACAAACGCCACCGATGGGGCAAAAGTGCTCCCCATCAAGGTGCCCTGGGTTTGATGGTAATATTTACCCTTAAAACTCAAAATAGTTCTCGGTTAGCGCTAGAGTAGCACACTCCATTATAAAGGCTGGCGGTGTGGACGAAGTCCATGCCTCAGCATTCAGGATTTCCTCTATTGTGGTAAATAAAATATTACCCTGTCATAATTTCTATACTTAAACAAAGGGTCAGGCATTAAATGAGAGGCAGAGTCCGTGGTGTCCGATTCAAAAGGGCTTTATTTCAATAACTGCAGTTAAGGGAGAATCAGGTTCCATCACCACTAAGGTTCAGGAAGGGTCGTCATCTGAAGTTTATTCACAGAGTACAATATTTATACATTCATTCTTGTACATAGAGAAAAGAGGAGGACTTCAGGTGGAGCAGGAGAAAGAGATAAGAGCATGTGGGCGTGCACTTTGAGGAGTCATAGGGGTGTCATAGGTGGGTGGATACATGGAGGGGGTTTGCATGGCCAGCTGGAACCTTTGCCCTAATTGTGTGTGCAACTTGGTCATGACGTGTAATTGACGTGTAACTGGGGGAAGCTGACTTTCGTTCTAGTAGGGAGGCCTTCAGTGTCAGGGCGACCTGCACATCTAGTAATATCTGATATCTTAGGTCCGGGATGTATTATCTGAAGCAAAAGGTCGCTCACCACCAAGAGCCGGTGTGGGCATATATTTCTTCGTGCATTGCATGGGGGCTGTGAGCTTTCTATGGATGCGAGCTCTGTAAATCACTTAAACTGAGACAGAATGGCGAGGCCCTATCTTTGCAGAAGGGATCTGTTTACCTTCTTCGCCAGGCAGGAATGTGATTCTGTACAGCAGGCTGATAACTGTTTTGCAAAATACTGTCTTGGCACCCCGGGCTGGGGCCTCTCTCAGCTGAGCCAGAAATATGTGAAAGGTCAGGGCAGCTTTCAGAGTGTCTTGAGCCAAGAAAACCTTAATTCGGGTCCTGGCTCAACTGAGCCACAAAAGGGTTCTTCGTGATATTTATTAAACGTGCACAATGCAAAACACATGGACCATGGCCTAATTGCAGAGTTAACATTTCTTTCATGTAAATCTTGATGACTGGCATCCTAATGCAGGACGCAAATGCAGAGGCATCATTATTGTGGCCATAGAGGGAAACATGCATGAGTGTCATGCACAGACACTAATCGTTGGGGTACACGTAGGGGGGTACATACTGGCCATATAAAATTTCATTTTCCTCACTATCACCCCTAGTGTGGCCCTCTGTGGGATGTTGGTGTATAGGGCCTCCACGTCCAGGGTGATGAGAAAATCAATCTGGGTGTTTTCTTGGAATCTGTCTAAAAGACGTAGGACATCAGTGGTGTCCTGTATATAGGATGGGATACGTTTGACCAAGGGCTGCAGTAAGTGATCACAGAACTGTGACAGTGGTTCGAGGACTGAGACAATACCTGAGACTATCGGGCGTCCTGGTACTGGGGTTGTCTCCTTGTGGATTTTGGGGAGGATATAGAAATAAGGAACCCTGGAGTCTTTCTTTATCAGGAAATCCGCCTCCTTTTTGATAATCCAATCCTCACTCTCCGCAGACTCAATTAAGCCTACAATGGTACGTTTTAAGCGCTCTGTGTGGTGGAGGGAATAGGTGTATAATACCGCCCGTCACCCAGTTGTCTAAGACATTCAGTGTCGTAGTCGGTAGTATTCATGAGGACGGTGGCACCGCCCTTGTCAGCCTGCTTGATGGTTATCGTAGGGTCATTGGCTAGAGAGTCCAGTATCTGCATCTCAGTTTTTGAGATGTTCTGATGTTTATTCTTGTGACAGTTTAGTGTCCTGATTTCCTTGAGCACCGTCTGTTCATAAGTCAAGATCTCATTAGGGACCATCCCACTGTGGGGGGTGAAGGTAGAGGGATTGTGAAGGCCAGAGTCTTCAACAGTCTCGTTTTGTCTCCCATCAAAGAAGGCCCTAAGTCTAATCTTGCAAAAACTTTTGTAATTCGCACATTTGTTGGAAGTGGTATATCTTGGGGGTTGGAACAAACCCAAGCCCCTTCTGTAGGACCTACTCCTCCTCCTCCTCCTCGTGTTGGCGTGCCGAAAGATTGACCACCAAACTCACTTCCGGGCCTTTCTGCTCCTGGTGTCCATCCCCTGCTGTGGTGTATCTTCCCACTCTATTTTCTTGTCTGGCACGTTTCCCCGCTTGCGCCCGCGCCCTCTGCCCCAGCCTGTGTCTAAAAAAGGTTGGCTACCACCTTGTTGGGCAAATTGGGGCGGGTACTGGGGGCCATAGGGTGGTAAAGCATGTGGAAACTAGGGGTACTGCCAGAATGGAGGACACTGGTAGGGGGTGTGTTGATAGAACTGTTGTCCACGTCTACCTCCATGTTTGCCCCATCGGTGTTGTTGTGGTTGCCAGTCCTCTCTGCTGGAGTTACTGTCACTGTTAGAACCCCTTCTTGAGGAGGCAGCACTAGAGTCAGAGAGGTAGCCTGTCTCCGGTGGGACATAATCATCTTTCAGGTAGGGATATACCTTCTCTTTAGAGAAGCATTTCATGTCCTTCTGTAGCTTGGTGATCTTTTGATTCATAAGGTAGTCCTTATGTTCAGCCATCTCTTTGAGTTCGGCCAGTTTGGCTTTGAAGCCCGGGTTGGGGACGGTGTTTTTTAATGCGCTTTCTGCGGCTTGAATCCGACTAAGTAATTCGTCTGCTAGACGTTTGGCCGTGTTGACAATTAGGATAAGGAGGTCATGGGTACATTTCCAGGATATCTGGGACCACTCAATTTTAAATTGGCCATCTTCCCAGAAGATCCTGTTGAAGTTTTTTACAATTAATCCATTGGGTGCAAATTTGGCCTTGAAAGTCTCAGCCATCAGAGCCCCATGTAAAGTGATCCTCACCCATTCCCTTTTTAAATTTGAAAGGGCTTGCCAATCAGTTGTTGCTTCCCGTAGCTGTGTCAATCTCTATACCAAGGATTGAAGGTGTTCGTAAAGGGATCCCATCAGCTTTAGTCCACCGAGCTTGCCGTGGGCTTCCCCTGGGTTGTACTACTTTCGTTAGCAACTTTTAAGGCTAACCTGATTTGGTGAATACATTTCACCAGTCTCGCTAAGATCATTGTGTTGGTGGTTGAAAGACACAAGGCTGATGCTCCGCTGCAAGACTTTATACTCTTTAATAGCTCTCTTCCAGGCGTTCAGGGGGATGTCCTGCCGCAGCATGCTTTCTTCCTCGATCTTCAATACTCTGATTGCATTTCCCAGCCTAGTGTGCCATTCCGAGACAGGCCCCTCAAAAATAGATCTCAAGTGATTTTTTTAGGGAATTAACTGGGGCCTTTAATGTTCTTAAATATAGCTTTATAATCTCCCCCTGACAGATCAAGTCTGGCCTTGCTAAGCCAAGCTCCAGTCTTAGCCTAGTTTTTCTTGGTGTCCTTGGTATGTGTAGCACTGACTTGTATGCCTTGGCTTGGGCTAAATTGAGGAGAGCGTCCAATTTCCCGGGGAAGGCTAGATGGACGTAGCAATTTGCTGGAAGGAGCTTTGCTCTTAGAGCTGTCAACATTGGGCTGGCGGATGGACTAATCAAATTCTGGCTTAGTTGTCTTAATAAGTGTATAACCTTGTTGGCTTTAGAGCTCTGCTGATTTCGCCTTGGCCCGTTCCTTGAACCAGACCCCTAAGTAATTATATGAAGCCACCGAGTTAATTAGATTGTTTCCCAGTTGCCACTGTACATTCTTTTTCCAATGGTAGGATCCAAAAATGATGACCTTAGTTTTCCCTTGATTAACTGTCAAGTTGTTAGCGATGTTTAAACTGTTTAGTGCATTTAATGCTCTTTGTAGTCTCACCTTCATATGGTCCAATATGACTGTATCGTCAGCATACTGTAGGACGGGAAGCCTCCCGCTTCCTAATCTTGGGGCTACTAAGCTGGCTCCTTTTAGTGCCTCCCCCAGGTCCGCCGTATACAAGTTGAAAAGGGTGGGGGCCAGCACGCACCCTTGCTTCAACCCATTCTCTCTGGTTGTTTTGGGGGAAACTGTGCGGGCACTTGTTTTGACCCTCACCCAGTTTTCCTCGTATAATGACCTTATTGCCTTCAGAAGATTCGGTTGAATGCCCCACTTTTCTAATTTCCAAAATAATCGTTTTCTGACTACTTTATCAAAGGCTGTGCTATAGTTCACAAAGCAGCAAAAGAGTGGAGGGTGGTTCTTCAAAGTTGCCTGAACAGAAAGATGTGCTAGCGCCAGGACGTTGTCCATTGTTGATGCCTGGGACCTGAAGCCTATCTGGTGCATGGGTATTATGTTTCTCTCTTCAACCCATTTTTCTAAATTGTTCAGTAATTGGCGAGCATATGCCTTGGCTGCCAAATCAAGCAGGGCAATGAGCCTGTTGTTTGACGGCTTTAGGCGATCTCCTTTTTTGAAAATTGGGACAAGTATGGAACCCCTCCAGGACCAGGGGGTTATGACAGTAATTGAATTTGAGTGTATTTCCCTCTGTTGTTTTATCGATTTTTGGAACACAAATCTGACTTGGCAGAGATAGGTATCTTGTTTGGGGGTTCAGAGGTTATTTGGACTGCTGAGCATTCAAGAGGAGCCATATTGGCCGCAGGGTTCCCTTGTTCAACCTCCTCACTAATGATTTGACTGTGGCTTTGGAGTCATTTACTAGCCTCTAAAGATAGCCCCTGCTCAGTCAGGGCTATTTCCTTTGGAATTGCGTGTGCAGCTTTAGTCAAAAAGGAATCAATTTTACCCACCATGCATCCCCCTGGGGACCCCCCGTGTAGCGAGTGTTTACCTTTTGCCCATATCTGCGTTTGCCACCAAAGGTCCACTGTCTTTGTTCAAAGTCTTTGTGGGCTAGTGGTTTCAAGATCGAGTTGCAACCAGAAACGATAGGTCTTCCAGGGGGTGGTGTTAAGTTTTTATGGACCTTAGGTAAAATATATATTACACAGTACTATGCCCTCGCCCTTGTCCGCTGGCTTAATAGTAGTTTCGGGGAGGGTCTGCAGATGTTTTAGTGCCTGTTCATTTCTGGACAAATTATGTTCAGCAAATGTGTTTTTTTTAAAAGGTTGTCTATTTCTGTCATAAAGACATTCTAAAACGTGATGATCTCCTTAGTAACCATCGCGTTTGTAGGAGAAATGGTTGATGAACTGCTGGGACCTGTGGTATCCATTGTAGTTACTGATATGTTGTTGGCAAAGAAATTCTTGAGTCTAACAGACTGGAAGAATCTATATAGTTCCAATTTTGTTTGGAACAAATCGTTTCGACATGTAGGTATGAGCAAAAGCCCAGCTGAAAGAACAGAAATTTCTGATTCTGACAGTGTATGTTGTGACAAATTAAATATGGGGAGAGTTTGTTGGGGGTCAACCACTTGTAATACTAGTTCCTGGTTTGTCTGAACCCCGGTGGTATTGGTTTCAGTACCATCCTCGTTTGGCTGCCTGTTGCCACCGGATTGGCTCTGTCCCTCTCAGGTCCTGTTCTAAAAAAGCCTGACAAGATGTCAACGGCTGCTGATTGTACTTTTGCAGATAAGAATTGTCAGTGTTTTGATCACTGCCTGTGTCAGAGTTGGTATCCGTAAAAGTGGCTCTTTTACGAGATGATTGATTCGGGCCTTGAAGTAAGTAAAATTCTTTACTCAAAGAAGGATACGTTCTTTCCGTACTGTATATTTTAATGTCTTTTAGTAACGTGTCAGTTTTCTTTTCTGCATTAAATCCTTTAAACTCTTTGATTGTTAATGAGATTTTATCTAGTAGAATCTTAGGACGTGTGATACTAGAATCTGTGTTTATCTTTTTCTCGACATTCTCAATTTATTTGAAAGTAATTTAATGTGTTTCAAAGCAGTCTCAAAACTCGGGACCATCCAAGTGCATGAGCACTTGTTAGCAGAGTAACTGAATCCTATCTTAATATTTTCGTCCTCAGTAAAAATGAAAGATGTTCCTAATATGTAATCCTGTGGGGATTATGTTAGTTTTGAGGCAGTCCAATAAAAATGTTGCATGTAATTCTGTACGGACCAATTTCTTTTTAAGTATTACAAATTGGTTGAGATAGGATTCATAGGGTAGTTGTGTTATAGGGCCCCTATTTCCTAATAGGGACGGGTCAGCAGCAATTTGGAGAATATATTCATCAGAATATGATAGTCTCTGCCCCAGACATTAATGTAATGAGGCTTGATTTGAGAGAAAATCAATTTCAACAAAAACCACTTCAAAGAAGTGACGCACAACAGACAAGTGTCAGTGCAAAAGATAGAAAAAGAAAGTGGGCAACCCAATAACCCCTCAGAGGGTTCACATAACCGCCCATTTAATCGTCCTGAAGATGGTCTAACGAATGCATACACCAACAAGACGGCAACGTCGACAACCTCATCTATTTCCTTATTCTCCTTTTGAAAGTTTTTTTCTGCTTTGTTCAGACTCACTGTTCTGTTTATGTATTTATGTTTTGTAATAGATGCTTGAAATATTGACTCAAAGGTACTAATAGCACAGAATTTCTTTGTAACCCTGGGTCATTTTTTTGTTCAATTCAATCTGTTTGTACCCTTTATATTCATAATACATATATTTGATAAATGAAGAATTCAAACCCATCAGTATCTTTTGTAGATCTTATGGGAAGAAAATGAAAACTGAAGAAGAGATTGATTAACTGCGGATTACCGGCTACAACCATGATATATCATTGCATAAATTGTCAGACTGAGTGTACTTAAGTGAATCCCTTGTAGGCACTTTTACTTGGTAATACTTAATTCTCCCAAGCCTCCAAGGTTTGATTGGGTTGCCCACTATATTTTTCTGTTTCTCAGAAATGGCAAAGGATTAGTTTCGATCATGATACAAAATGGCACCCGTACACAAAATGGTGCAGTAAATGCTAACTTACGTAATGCAATGCGAGAGCATCATTTTTATTTCAGTTGAGCGATATCCGCTTCATGCTCTCACAGCAATACCGCCATGTAGCGTCATCTAGCGTAGCACCCAAGTCTGTCTGCCATTCAGTCAGTCAGAATATCTTTATTCGACTTTTTACAAGTCATACAAAGAACAAAAAATATAAAACAATTACATTACAATACAATACATACTATACATCTATCTACATTTTCCAAAAAGAAGGTCCAAATTAAACAAGGAGAACATTTTTTGAACATGGATGAGATAATTTTATACAAATCCTACACAGAAAACGTCCTAAAAAGCTATTAATTTTAAAATAATATTTGACTGACAGATTTCGCCCTCATTGCAGCTACCAAAAAGTTTGCCATGCAAAAAGTAATATGTGCGTTAGGTAGAAGTTGTAGAAAGAGCAACGCTGGTCTTACTTGAACGAAACCAGCTTTTTTCAAAATAGGAAGCAAATATTTCTTTCTCTGCTCGTGGTACAAACGACAAAACATGACAAAGTGCAGGGTATCCTGCACCGAAAAGTTATCACAGCAGCACGGTGGGGCCTGCTCAGGCTTCTGCCAGCTCTTGAAAGAACCCAAGTAAAAATGTATCAAGTTAAATCGAAACTTTGTTAGTAAAAACCTGTGTTATGGGAATGTGACAAAGTTCAAGTAAGGGGCGAGTGAGGATGTACAAACCAAAAGGTTATGGGACCTTACCGCGGGCTTCAGCAATTCGTATTCCTCCCGCCGTGCTTCCTGCCTATCCCTAAATAACTTTGTAATGATTACTATGTCCTGTCTCCTAATTTTTTCCGGGGATGAAAAAATTTCTGGGCGACCAAGGTCTGCAAAAGTTTTCGCTACATAAGCCAGCCATGGGATGCTGATATGTTTATCCAAGGATAAGACGTCATGCATAATTTTGTGGTTCAGAGGTAGGTCTTCGTTTGTCCACATTTTCAGCCACAAAGTTAGCGGTGCAAGGCTCAGGGTATCAGACAGATAAGGCAAGCCCACCTCTTTATGGATAGAATACGTTGGGGTGGATTGCGGGACTGAGAGCAGAGATCTAATGAATCTATTTTCTGCTCTCTGAATTGGGTCGAGATTTACATATCCCCACAGCTGGGAACCATAAGCCGCTATGTCCACTGGTTTACTCTTGTAGATTTTCAAGAGAGCTTGCATGGGCCTAGCCCCTAACTTCCCAGCAAAGCCCAATACCGCTGAGGAAGATCTTATTACAGCCAGCCTTTTTGCTCTTATCTGGGGGCCCCAAGTTCCTTTCTGGTCAAACATTACCCCCAAATATGGAAATGTGGTTACATTAGTGACGGGAACTCCCCTACAAAAAAACGTTTTATGTCTTTTTTTGTTACTCTCACGCCCCATTACCATTGTGTGTTATTTAGAGGCGTTGACCTTGAGGTCCAGAGTCTCCATAAAACTACCAAATGCGTCCAGGAGATGCTGTAGGCCTACACCAGTACGGGCTATCAACACTGCGTCGTCCGCATACAGGAGTGCTGGGATTTTAACGCCTCCTGCATGCGGAACGTCTGCTGCCTGTCCCCGCAGGTGACTGCCCAACCCATTAATGTAGATGGTGAATAGTAAAGGGGCTAAAATGCAGCCTTGCCGCACCCCCTTTAGGGATTTAAACAAAGGGGTGCGTCTACCGTCATTTGTAACTCGGACAGCTGCAAAAAGCTCCTGGTGCAGTTTAGCCATAAACACAACCAAAGACTCATCGATACCCATCTCCAACAGTATCTGCCACAATTTCGTCCTGTTCACCAGATCAAAGGCAGAGGAGAGGTCCATGAATGCAAGAAACAAGGAACCCCCCTTTGCCACTGTAGAGATCAATAGATGCAGATTAATACATTGTTTGATTGTCCCTTTTCTTGCTCTGAATCCATATTGTAATTCAGACAGCCCTCCACAGCACTCCACATTCTCGTTAAGTCTGGCCAAAAGGACTCTACCTAATATTTTTACGGTTGAGTCCAAAAGAGATATGGGCCTATAGGAGGCGGGATCATCTCGCTGACCTTTGTTTTTATAAATAGGGACGATGGTGGATGTGGACCAGGAACTAGGGGCTTGGTTATCATTGGCTGCATTAAACACTTTAGACAAGACCTCCGCCCACAGTTTCGGTGAGTACATAAAGAAGTCAGCAGGGACTCCGTGAGGGCCAGGGGCCTTATGTCTTGTTGTGGCCCTCAAAGCTTTTTCTACTTCTTCAGGGTTAAAAAGAATAGGGTGTACATCTATCGCAGGCACTGAAGCGTCCACAGTTCCTTCAACCCCACCCTCATAGACATTTTTGAAGTGATTTAGCCATTTTTCGTCAGTGATCACACAGTCCATAGGAGCATTATTGTCATCGGAAAATAAAGGTTGTCTAATGATCTCCCAAAATCTCCTACTGTCCTTCAGTACTGCCGCTGAAAGGAGATTTTCCCACGATTCGCGTTTGATGGTTTCCTTGCGATTCTTAATGGCTACCTTATAGTTTTTCCTTAGTCTGACAATGTCATCCCCTACCCTAGGGGAAGTTTTTAACGCTGTCAACAATGCTCTGTGGGCTTTTGAACATGCCGAATCAAACCAACGCTTTGTTCCAGAAAGTCCTTTTTTTGGTTTGGCTAAAAGGTCCTTGGCCACCTGGCCACAAATTTCCTCGTAAGCCGCTATTATTTCTTTACCTTGCGCGCCAGGTTTTTGACAGGTGTCCACTTTGTCTTTTATTTTTGGGAAATTTTTTTCATAGAAATTTTCCGGGATCACTTTGGCCCATTTCAATCGTCTGTCTTGGTCGCAAGGTTTCAAGGGATGTGCTGGTTTAAGTGCTGTTGGCGGTGCACCCATCTGGCCACCCCAGGCCACTTCGAGTAATACAGGGTTGTGGTCGCTATAAGGTGTTATAACTGTGCAATAGACCATGGACCGGTTTAGGATACCTTGTGAAACAAAGATATAGTCTATCACTGAGCCATGATGACTGCCAGTGAAGGTTGGCGCCCTGACGCCCTTATCGGGTTCATACAAATCATGGTTTGCTAGTAATTCTTCTAACTCAAACCCCTCTGTAGAATGTTCAAAGTGGGGACCCGGGGGGGCCTCCTCTCCCTCCTCAGTTGCATTATCACTCTTTCCCATACAGGCTAAATTACACAAATGAATGTTAAAATCTCCTAATAGGATAAACTCATAAACTAAATGGATATTCTGAGACACTGTATTTAAAATGCTATCTAGGTTGGCAACATTACTACCACTATATTCGCTGTTCCCAGAGTTATAAAAGTTGACATATATCGTCCTGCAATTGTTATTAGTCACCCTTTCAACCATTAGGATATTTACGGAGTCGGTATTTATCTGCCTGTAGCTACCCTTCAGATCTAAGGAAAACATAATGGCCAAACCACCTTTGGCTCTGCCCATACGACTAGGGACGGCAGAATTAGTAAAGCAAGTGAATCCATCCCACCAAAAATTAGCGTATGTGTCCCACGTTTCTTGCAGGGCAATTATGTGGTACTTAGAAATAAAGCTCAAACAGGCATTATCCTGTCGTTTTGCATTTGAACCAGCAATGTTCCAGCTTATAATTTTACAGGAGTCAGATGGTAACCTCAGCTCTTCTACCCCCACCAAACGCCCTTCAACTGAGCTTGAAGATAAGTTCGCCTCATTCTGTTCCACCTCAGGGGCGCTCTGTGTTGGGGCGGTGTTCGGGATTGGCATTTCGCGACCCACCCCCTGATGCGATAACCCAGGGTGGTTGTTAACTAACGGCATATATCTCTCTGATGTTTCATAAAAAGTGGGCACACTAAGGTCTTCACAAAAATAACGTTGGCTACAATTTATTAGGGGTATAATTATGGGATCCCTTTCTAGGACAGTTTCAGGTTTAAGTCAATCACAGTTGTTTAAATCAGATAAAGGAGCATACCTATTCCCCATTCCGCACCCCCAATCAAAAGGGTTAGCTACCTGACCTTGACCCCTGACTGAGGTGTTCCACGTAGGTAGTGGGGTATTTGGGCGTATCAGAAACTGATCGTTTCTCAACCGTGGTATAAACCTGTTAATTCGACCAGTAGGGTCTAGGCCCTGCAGACCGGGACCCCAACCATTAACGGCTGGGTCAGATGGCATGGGAGGCCAGAAATTTGTCTCATACGCATGGTTAGGTCTTCCGTATTCAAAACTAAACATGGGCCCGAAATGGTTGTTGGGATATCTGTGTCTAAATCCCCCTTCCCGGTTTACGGCATTATACGCTCTCCTAACTCTAGGGGAGTTAGAAAAAGTAGGGAGCTGAGCCTCACTATAAAAGAACTTTAAGGTGAGCGGGATTATAGAGCCGCTCCGCCGATGGGGTGGGAAGATGTTAGTCAAAATGTTTGGGAGGACGTCCGCGTTGGCAAAGTTTATAATCACACAATCCCCCTTGAATTTTTTAGGCTTAGACCCAATCCAAGATACCCTCCTGGTCATAACAATGTCCCTTGCTAAACTATCCATCCCTTGATGGGCCATGGTCATATTAGTGGTGAGCCAATGAAGTGCTTTATCTTTCAGGTCCTGTTTAGATTCTATTTTGTTTTGTGCTAAAACTGGGACATTTGCTAGAACTAGCACAACTGGAGAGGCTTCCAAAATAAATTGGGCTGAAACGTCCTCATGTATTGGACCTCTTGTGTCACCTGATGTCGATGACGAAGCGGCTCCACCTGCTACATCCTGACTAGGTGCCGATAATGAAGTTGATGCTAATGCTAGGGGGTGCACTGGTAGGGTGGGCTGTGGTGCACTCTCATTGGGTAACGCCTCTACATCTCCAGTAGCCAATTTTGTAATAAGGGCGGATAGATTTTCCACCTCTTCACCCAAATTGTTATGTGCTACCCCCGCCTTTTTTTTTTTTTTGTAAAATTTTTATTTTGCATACAAAGAAAAAATAACAATTAACAAAAGACATCACAGTGGTCGCATGGAAGGTCCCACATAGTGGGAAGGCTGAAAAGGAAGATGAGGCAGGGCATTAAAGCAAAAAAGTCTTCAGTGCTGGTAAAGTCGGCAGTCCCGCAGCAATCCCCCGCCGAGGGGTAGCTCAAATAGTGCAGCCAGCAATTAGTCCAGGAGTTCTCCAGCGATCAAGTATGCCTCATCTCGGTGAAGTAACTGTCCCAATGCGACACCCTACCCTCCCCCCAAAACAAAACTCCCCCCTCCCCCCCCCCGTGACGGCGCCGCTCGCAAATCTCATGCATACACCAAGCACACTCTAGAGTTGAAACAAGTGCAAGTTCCTCAATGACGCCGGGCAAACAGCCGAAGGCAAGCCAGCAGAAAGAAAGGACACCAAGGGGCCCCACACGTGCTTGAAGTTTTTATATTTGCCTATAAATATATCCGCCATTCTCTCGAGACTCAGAAGTCTCCACAGTCTGGAGTGCCAAAGGGAAACCGCCGGGGCCTCCTTACGTTTCCAGGCCGAGGCCAGCGTGAGCTTGGCCGCGCCGAGGCACAGCCATAAGATCTTTTTGTCGGCTCGCGATTGGTGTTCCAGGCCGGGATCTCTCAAACCCAGCAAAACGAATTCGGGGGAGTCATCGATAGGGTACTGCAAAATGTCTTTAATATGCGATAAGATCTCGGCCCAGAAGGGCTTAATGATCGGGCAATCCCACCAGACGTGGCGGAAATCCCCCAAAAGGCCACAACCCCTCCAACACCTGTCCGTGGCCGCTGGGAAAATGCGATGAAGTCGAGCCGGAACCATGTACCATTGCGTTAGAGTTTTGTAATGTGCTTCCCTCAAGAGTATGGAGTGGTTAAACTGCGTCATGTCCTTCCAAAGCGCCGACCATTCTCCGTCAGTGATATCCCTCCCCACCATCTCCTCCCATTGCTCCATGTAACGCGGTCTAGGGGAAAGGGCCGAGCGGAGCAGCAGCCGATATAAAAAGGAGATAGCCCCCTTCATGGCCGAGGTCTTCAGGAGAAAGGCCTCAAAGTCGGATAAAGGTCTCGTCGCCGCTTCTCGCACCGCGGGCAAAGTGGCCCAGTGTAGCAGTTGTAAATGCCGGTACCTTTCCCCCGGCGGCACTTGATAGTCCCGCATGCAGTTCTCGAACGTCAAGGGTTCGGGGCCATGGAACAAGTGAAGTAATGCCCGGCATCCCCCCTCCCTCCAAACGTCAAAGGGGCCCTCGGTGAGCGCCGGGGAAAACTCTGGATTAAAATGCAAAGGGGTGAACGGGGATGGGAAGGTCGTCCATCTCTCGTCACTGGCCAGTGTGTCCCAAACTTTCAGCGTAGTCCCCGTGGGGGTACTAATGTACGCGTTTACCGGGCGGTCTCGCTTCGGCTTCCACGCTAGGTCCCAGATGGACCGGCCTGCCACACTCCGGTCCATGTGCAGCCAGTGTTTGTCAGAGAACTGCTGCGACCACTCCACCATAACTCTAAGTTGGGCCGCCTTGTAGTAGAGGTGGAAGTCCGGAAGGCCTACCCCTCCGTCGTTTCGCAGGCGCCGCAGGAGTGTAAATGAAAGCCGCGCCCGACCGCCTTGCCAGACAAATTTCAACATCATCGATTTGAGGTGGCTAAAAAAGGTAGAGGGCAGTGGAATAGGCAAGGCTTGGAACAGGTATAGATATTTGGGGAGAAGGACCATTTTGATAGCATGCACCCGTCCCAGCCAGGACAGGAATCTAGGCTTCCATTTCTCCAGTTCCACGCGTGTTCTGGCCATGAGGGGCGGGAAATTGGCCGCAAAGAGACCGCCCACTGTCGGGGTGAGGAGTACCCCGAGATATAGCAGGGACCCCGTGGCCCAGGCCAACGGTGTCGTCGCCTTCACCCGTGCCACCTCGGCCTGAGATAGGTTCAGGTTCAGGACATGCGATTTGCCATAGTTGACCTTGAAGCCGGCCACCGCCTCAAATTCCAGCAATATATCACGTACACACGGAAGGGAGTTAGCGGGGTCGGCCAACGACAAGAGGACATCATCTGCAAACAGGGTGATCTTGTGCTGTTCCCCAGTGAACGGGATGCCCTTCACCCCCTCATGCTCCCGAACTGCCAGCGCCAGAGGTTCAATGCTGAGTGCAAACAGCAAGGGCGAGAGGGGACATCCCTGCCTAGTGCCCCGCGAGTGTTGGAAGAAGGCCGACAAGTGGCCGTTCACCGCCACCCGTGAACGCGGGCTGCAGAAGTTAGCTCTTACCATCGCGACGAAGCGATCGGAAAACCCAAACGCCCGTAACGTGTGGAAGAGAAAGCCCCAGTCAACGCGGTCGAAAGCCTTCTCCGCATCCAGCCCCGCCGGGATGCGGAACCTGTCCGCCTTCTCTATAAGGTGGATGACCCTCCGGGTGTTATCATGCGTCTGGCGGCCTTTGATGAAGCCCGATTGGTCCGCATGGATAATCGATGGCAGCAGGTCTTGCAGGCGGCTCGCTAATATAGCCGAGTAGAGCTTGGCGTCGATGTTGAGTAAGGCTATAAGGCGGTATGAGGCACACCATTCCGGGTCCTTCCCCGGCTTCGGCAGGACCGTGATCACTGCTTCCGCCAGGGTCCCAGAATTCACCCCAGGTCCAGCCATGTCGTTAAAGAGGGCGACCAGGAAGTCACACACCTCAGTCGCATAGGTCTGGTAAAAGACAGCGGTGAACCCGTCGGGGCCGGGGGCTTTGTGTAGTTTCAGGTTTTTAATAGCCGCGAGAACCTCCTCCCTTGTAATCGGAGCCTCAAGTAAGTCATTCCAGGCCCCTGGCACCTGCGGAAGCGATAAGCGCTGCAAAAATGCACGTTGATTAGCCGCATCCAACTCTTCCCCCGCGTACAACGCGGCGTAGAAGCGGCCAAAGACATCAGCCTTCGCCCCGTCATCGTGCTGGAGCACTCCTGCCAAGTCTCTAATCCCACCTACGTATTCCCGCTCCCTCTTATCCTTCAATTGCCGGGCAAGGTGTCTACCAATCTTGTTGCCCCCAGAGTAGGAGAGCCGGCCCAGCCGCAACAGTGTGAGTTCAGCCCTATTCACGTAGTGAGACTTCAACTTGCCCCGTACTGCCGTTAGGGGACGCAGGGTCACCCTCGAGGGATTAGCTTTGTGTTCCCTCTCAAGCGCGAGCACCTCTGCCTCCAGCGCTTCCCTCTCCTTCCTACGTAAGGTGTTCAATTGCGAGTTGAGGCCCAGGCACGTCCCCCTGATCGTCGCCTTAAAGGCGTCCCAGGTAGTCATTAGGGACGTGTCCGAGGGGGGGTTGCTATCAAAAAAGTCCCGGATGGCCTGACGCAAGGCCTGATGGGATACCTCGTCTCGGACCACCGAGGCCGGGAAGTACCATTTCTGGTTCGCGGTGTCCGGCGGCGACCACCGAAGCGTGAGCACTAGAAGACTGTGATCCGAGACAGAAATCGGGAGAATGGCGGCATCTAAGATGTTCCCTCTAAGGGACTGGCTGAGGAAGATGTAGTCCAGGCGGGAGTAGGAGTGGTGCACATGGGAAAAGAACGTATAGTCCTTCACAGCAGGGTGAAAAAACCTCCAACCATCCACCAGCCCCATCTCCTCCACCCCTCTCTGTGTACTCCCCGAGAAAACCCCCGTGTCCGCCCTCCAACCCCCCGAGCTGTCCATCTCCCCATCCCAGACCAAGTTATAATCACCCAACATGAATACAAGTCCTTCCGCAAAGTCCCCCACCTTCTCCAGCAGCTCCTGCAAGTACCTATTTTGGCCCGAATTAGGCAAGTAGAGCACCACAAACGTACACAACCTGCCCTGGATGTGCCCCTTGACCATCAACCACCGTCCTTCTCTATCGGTGCGGACTCCCACAGGCTGAAAATGCAACGCTGCCTTAAACATTAACGCCACCCCCCGATGCTTCGTGACAGCTGAGGACCTGTACACAATGGGGTACGCCCTGTGTCGGAGCCGCATTTCATCCTTTCGAGCTAAATGGGTTTCCTGAAGCCCCACCACATCAAGGTGATGGTCTACAAGGTATTTCAGGACCTTCTGTCTCTTCTGAGGGGAATTCAAGCCCTTGACATTCCAAGTGCCTATACTAATCGGCATAAGAGACACCTCCCAAAGAGCTTGCTATCAGAAATACAAATGGCGCCCAACCCTCCTTCCACCCCTCCCCCCAACCACGTGCCCCCAAACGCTCCCAGAACAGTCGTAGGCTCAGCCCCTCTACAGCATGGCGCGCAGTCCACCACTCAGTCTCTACATTCATCCCCAAAGGCCTGCCGTCACGGCCCCCCCTCCCCCTCCCCAACAGTCCCCCAACCAAAACCCCCCCGAACCAACACAGAACATTGTACAAAAATGGGAAAAAAAGTGCAAAAACCATACTCAACAGGATCGGTAGGCCGAAGTCCGTAGGAAGCCCCCAATCGAGTGACAGGCCAGAGGAATGAAGCCACTATTCCCCTTGGCCGTAATCAAGGTCGTCTCCACCAGAGTACTTGCACACCCTCGATCAGAAGGCCCGAGCCTTCCCGGCGCCAATCCGCCATTTGGGGATCACGCCGCCCCAGAGCTGAGCTGTGAAGCAGCCAACGTGGCCGAGGCCACCGAAGCGACCGCTGCCCCTCGTTCCTGCAGGCTGGTAGAGAGGTCCGGACGTTGTCTTGCAGGGGATCCGGCGGGGGAGCGCCCTACCCTGTGCCAAGAGTTCGATCGGCGGCGCCGCCGAGATGGGGAGGCCGCCGTGGCCTGTGATGATGGAACATCCGCCAATCCCAGAAGCTCTTTTGCCGCCTGAAGTGTGCGTACTTGGGCCAGGCGGTTCTGCCATCTGAAAATTATTCTGAAAGGGTGCCCCCAAGAGTAGGCGATCCCCCTCTCTTTCAGGAATGCTGTGATAGGACGGAAGTCCCTTCGTTTTTGTAAGGTAGAGGCCGCCAAGTCCTGGAACAGCTGGGGTCTATGGCCACGGAATTGCAGTGAGTCGATGGTCCTGGCCTTCCGTAGTATCCTCTCCTTGAGTTGAAAATCGTGGACGCACACCAGTATGTCGGGGGGAGGACCCCCCCCTCGCCGCGGCAAGCCCACCCGGTGCACTCTGTCCATCCGTATCTCCGTCGTGTCCTCCTCATCTAGGACCTGGAGGAACAGCTCCTGTACGTATCCCCGGAGGTCTCCCGCCTCACCGTCCCAGGGCACCGCCCGTATACGGATGTTGTTCCTACGGGAGCGGTTTTCAAGGTCTTCCGTATGCAGTTGGAGGTCCAAATTCTGCTCGGTGAGGCGGATAATGTCTTGCTGGAGCATATGAACATCTGTGACCACGCTCAGGTCCCTGTCCTCCAGGGTCGCCACCCTCTCACCTATGCCGTCCATGTCCCTTCGCACCTCCCGCAAGTCGGAGGCGAGCTGCGACCTGAGTTCCGATATGTCCTCCTTGATGGAGGCAAACAGCTCCGACATGAAGGCCTTCGTCACCGGAGCGTCTTCATCAGATTGCCTTGATGACCCACTAGCTCCAGGGGAGGCCGGTTGTTGGGAGGCCTTGTCCTTCCCCTGGTTTCGTTTGCGTTGCACTGTAGACATGACGCCCTGTGTCGGCTCCACGTGGCCAAGGAAGCAGCGGGGTCTGCCGGCGGGCCAGGCACTCGGTTCCTTCCTTCGCCTCCAGCCGTTTCCAGGCTCCCCGCCCTCAGGCACTCGACTGTGAGCGTCTCCCGTATCCCAGACGGGAGTTCCAGGGGGCCAGCGATCTGCCGCCTCGGTCCTCCGAGCCTCCGCCACCAGTGAGCGATAGAGTCACTCCCGAGCCCCGTCGTCGTCCGGCTCCGTGCAGCGACCCGGCCCTAGGCTCGGACAGTTCAAGCAGGCCGCAGGCGCCACCCACGTGGGGAGTCCAGTCGATGGCGTTAGCAAGGGGCTACCGGTCGTGCAAGTGGCGCTACTTGGCCAGGGGTCCTCTCCCAGGCGTGGCGGGGTATGAGCCAGGTCTCGCCGATAGAACCTCCCTCGTCCAAACTCCGGTCCGCTCAGCCGACCGTCTGCTCCAGTGCCTGCAGGCGGATCTAGGGCCCCGCCCCTCGACCACGCCGGGCCGCAATGGTTGGAAAGCCCGGGGTCTCACAGGCCGTAGGCTGCGAACGTCCTCGCAGGTGCTCTGGGGGTCACACCGCTCCGGGGACCCCGCCAACGTCCGCCGCTCTGCTAGGCGAACGTCTCCGCCACCATAGGGGCTCGTGGGTGCCCCCAAAATCGTGCTATTAGTTGCTATGTTGGATCAGCGCCGGAGTGGCACGAAAAGGCGTCCTACTCCGCCGCCATCTTGGCCACGCCCCCCACCCCCGCCTTTTTAACCTCCGATGTTAGTTTGTCCAGTTTCCCGATCAGGGGCTTGATGATTGTCCTGATTTTTATGTCGATCATATCTTGAATCCGGTTGAATAATTCATCGTCTATGATGCGTCTAGACTCTGCTTCAACATCAAGCTCCATTTGTTGCCCTTCACGTCTTGGGGGTGGTGAAGCCAGCTTTTTCCTGCCTTGTTGTTTCCCCCCTCGCTTTGTATGAGATTTTCTACATGCTCTCACTGCCCGTGGTACGGGCTGCCCCGATGATGGAACTTCCTCCACGGTAAATGACTGATGGTTTCGATCCAAGTCATTATCATTATTGGGAGACGAGTTTACCAGAACATGGGGATCTTCTTCATTGCTGCCATGGTCTTGTGAGATGTGGTCAAATCTATCTGGCTGGGGAGACTCTAGCGGTGTGACCAGCAACTCTGTAGATGGTGCCCTTGAGGGCGGGCTTTCTGACGGCAGGACTGGGGATTGACTCAAGCCTAGCGATTGCCTCCTCTCATTATTGATCTTACTGACTTTTTGTACCACATATGAATACATTGTATTAAGAGGCTCCGTAGCGGCAGGTGCCGGCTTTTTCCTTACCATATTGCCTACCGGATGAGACGAACGAGCAATATCCCAAAATAGGTATCAGGATCGACAGGCAAATGGCAACTGGTCTGAGGGTAATGATAGGTAAATGTAAACAGTACCTTATGAATGCCAGGCGGTATACCTCAGGGGGGTGGCCTCGCCTTGCCTTCTCGTGCCTCTGAGGGCCACAGAGGGCCCGCCCTTTGCCCGGGCTTAGCCCCGGGCACTCCCGCGCGCTCCCGCGCAGCGGTGTACGTCGCTTTTTATAGGCGTCACTGGAGGTGATGGGAATGCAGGGCGGGGCGGTCAGGGAGAGCGGGCCAGGTGACTTGGCCTCGGGGTTGCCGGGACTCCTGGGAGAGTGAGTCCCGGTCCCACGCTCGCAGCCCTGTCGCTCGCGCACTCACCCTGCAGGGGCCAAGCTTTGGATGGGCAGACGACGGCGAAGCGGGACCCGCGAAGCGGGTTCCGCAAGGTGCTGTGTGAGAATCCTTGCCTTGAGCAGCAGCAGCCGTTCCCTCCTTCTGGCAACACAGTGAAAGTCTGTTATGGCGTCCCAAACAGCAGCAGAGGCGGAGTCCTTTTCTGAAGCAATGCAGGGCGGGGCGGTCAGGGAGAGCGGGCCAGGTGACTTGGCCTTGGGGTTGCCGGGACTCCTGGGAGAGTGAGTCCCGGTCCCACGCTCGCAGCCCTGTCGCTCGTGCACTCACCCTGCAGGGGCCAAGCTTTGGATGGGCAGACGACGGCGAAGCGGGACCCGCGAAGCGGGTTCCGCAAGGTGCTGTGTGAGAATCCTTGCCTTGAGCAGCAGCAGCCGTTCCCTCCTTCTGGCAACACAGTGAAAGTCTGTTATGGCGTCCCAAACAGCAGCAGAGGCGGAGTCCTTTTCTGAAGCAATGCAGGGCGGGGCGGTCAGGGAGAGCGGGCCAGGTGACTTGGCCTCGGGGTTGCCGGGACTCCTGGGAGAGTGAGTCCCGGTCCCACGCTCGCAGCCCTGTCGCTCGCGCACTCACCCTGCAGGGGCCAAGCTTTGGATGGGCAGACGACGGCGAAGCGGGACCCGCGAAGCGGGTTCCGCATGGTGCTGTGTGAGAATCCTTGCCTTGAGCAGCAGCAGCCGTTCCCTCCTTCTGGCAACACAGTGAAAGTCTGTTATGTCTGCCATTCAAGTCTCGCTTTCATAGGCTCGTAGTCACCATGTGCCCTGGCCACCCTATACAATTTTGGGGCTCCTTAACCTTGACAACATGTGTCAGTTCGGGGACATTCGGAGGCTCCGCCATGTCAGGGCCTAGCAACTCCAGAAGTGCACTGCGTGTTCTGTGAAATTGAAAGCGTTGCAACATAGGTGTCCCCTCATTGCTCCCTTGCACCTGATCCCAGGTCCTGGCAACGCCGTCCTGAAACAAGTTGCTTGCTTTATGAAGCCCTAATTTCGCCAGATCTCTAGTGACTGCCTTTTCGCCCATAGGCGAGAGCCAGAGCATCCATTCCAGCGGCATGTCTGGAGAATACAGCAACGCTCCTCCCTGTCGATGCAATAGCGAGTGCCAGGCATGCTTGGTGGCAGTTATAGAGTCCCGTACTCCCGTTCTGCGGTCTAGTGGCTTGCATATCGTGGCCGGTAGCGTATGTGGAAGTGCAAAGTCGCTCCATGCGGACATGCGGGATCATCTCGTCTCCGTGTATCCATGTGTGCAGGTGCGCCGCCTGAGCTACTCTATAGTATAGCTCATGGTTGGGAGCTGCAAGGCCTCCCATATTGTAGGGCAGGGTGAGTGTAGACTACTTAACTCTAGGTTGCTTACCCGCCCACGCCAAGCTGATCATGAGACTCATCAACCGTTGAAAGAAGGCTTTAGATAGGACTATTGGGAGGGCGTTAAAGAGGAACAGGAACCTTGGCAGGACTATAATCTTCATAATAGATATGCGGCCCAGCAAGGAGAGAGGGAGTTTACTCCAGACCGCTATGTCATCTTCTAGTTTGCTGACCGCCCTCCCATAGTTCTGGCTCATGAGCAAGTCTGGGTCTGTGTGAAGCTGGATCCCAAGGTATCTGATCGGATCCTCGGACCACTGTAAAGGGTACTCCGTTTCCGTCCGCACCGTCACTGGCGTGAGGGGCAGCACCGTAGATTTCATCCAGTTGACTTTGAGTCCGGAAAGCACAATAAAACGGACCACCTCCCTTAACAGCGAGGGTAGGTTCACCGCAGGATCACGCACATAGAGCAGCGTGTCATCAGCATACATTGACACTACTATTCTGTAGGTAGAGAATTGTATACCCTCATGCCCGTGGTACTCCCTCAGAGCACACGCCAGGGGCTCTGCAGCTAGAGCATATAGCAGTGGGGATAGAGGGCACCCCTGTCGTGTCCCCCTACCGATAGTGAGTGAGACTGCATTACTGACACGCACTCTTGCCATTGGCCCTTCGTAAAGTGCGCCAATCATTTGCAGGAAAGGCTCCCAGAGCCCCATCCGTCTCAGGCCCTGGAGCAGAAACGGCCATTCCAAAGAATCGAACGCCTTTTCCATATCCAGGAATATTGCCACTGCCGTCACATCTTGCCTCACATGCTGAATAGTGCCTAATACAGTTCTTATATTATACGTCAGGTTCCTGCTAGGGATAAATCCCGCTTGCTCTGGGGCTACCAATTCGGGGGCCAGCAGAGCTAATCTGGTCACCAGTACTTTAGCATGTAGCTTAGCATCTACGTTTAGTAATGACAGCGGTCGGTACGACACACACTCATCCTGTGGCTTATTCGGCTTAAGAATAGTGACTATCCTAGCCTCTCTCATGGACCACGGCCCACTACCCTGAGTGCAGATGTCGCTCATCAGTGTGGCAATGTGTGGGAGCAGTTGTTCGTGAAACGTTTTGTAAAAGTCTACCGTTAGGCCATCTACGCCAGGTGCGCTGCCTGAGCGCATGGTGGTCAGGGCTTCAATGATCTCATCTTGTTGTATAGGGCACATATGGAATTCCCTCTCCGAGTCAGGGAGGAATGGCATTTTTATGTGCTCTAGATAGTCCAGAATTTCCGCCGTCATCTCCCCGCTTTTGGAGGAATACAACTCAGAGTTGTATTCTCTGAAGATGGCAGCTATTTCCGCCTCTTCAGTGACGGTGCGTCCTTCAGCGGTTTTCATTTCGGGGACAAGCGGTTTACCCCTCCTACCTTTGATTACATTTGCCAGCACCGATCCCGGCCTTTCACCCTCTCCATACATGCGGGCAGTAGCGTATTTGCCGAGGTGTTTTACCTCCCTGCCTGCCTCATTGTGGTATTCCACAAGAAGCCGTTTAATCCTCTCCTCCGTGTCAACATCTGGTTGGTGCAGCTGCTGCGCCTCCAGATTTCGTAGCTGCCCCTCAAGGTCCACCAGACGATTTCTTATCGCCTTCAGGACGCTAGAGTGTTTCGATATCGCTATGCCGCGTATATATACCTTGAATGCCTCCTACGCCGTCTGGAAGTCCTCCACTGATCCCACATTCTTTTCAAAGTATAGGTCAATCGCCTCTGCCAGTTCCCCAAGAAATATTGGGTCCAAAAGCGAGTATGGTGGGAATCGCCACGTGTAGGGAGGAATTGTCTTAGTTGGGGTTTCCATTATCAACATTATGGGGGAATGATCTGAAAGCGTGCGCGGCAACACTTTGCATTGTCTGAAGTTATGATGTGTATTCGATGTGGCGAACCAGTAATCTATCCTAGTGTGCACTCCATGGTAGGCAGAGTAATGTGTGTATCCTCCCGAAGTCGCGTTTCTGCACCTCCACACATCAACCAGGTCTAGCACGAGGAGTTTGGCTGCGAGCACCTGAGCCGCTGCCAACGGCTTGTGAGACGGGCCGGTAGACCTGTCCAAATCTGGGTTCAGTGTCAAGTTAAAGTCTCCACCCCATATTATATGTGGTGAGTCGTATGTGCTAATTTTCACAGCCAAAGATTCAAAGAACCCTGGGTAGTTATAATTGGGGCCGTAAACGTTGATAACCGTCAAGTCCATTCCCAGGCCCTTACAGGACGCTATGACATATCTACCGTCCTGGTCATCGCTCAGAGTATGTAACTGGATATGCAATCTCGGGTTTACCCAGGTAATGACCCCCCTGGCGTGAGCCGTGAACCCAGCTGCTGCTATGTTCCCCACTAGACCCCTGCTCTGCAACATCCTGCTGGTGTGTGGCAAGTGCTTTTCCTGAAGTAGCGCTATGTCTATGTTATGTCTCCTCAGATAGCCCAGCACTTTCCTTAACTTTCTAAAATCATTCAGTCCCCTGACGTTCCACGTGAGCGTGCGAATGGAGGCTGGCTTCGATCTATCAGGCTCCCCCGCTACGCCAGACATCCTGTTGTGGGTTTCTTAGCATGTGGCCTGCAGTGTCTCAAGTACACTTCCAGACTTGTGAGCAATCTCTTAAGGCCAATCTCGATGCAGATACATGTAATCGCGCAGTGAGCAATTTGTGAACGTGCGTGCAAGGAACTCAGTGCATACATACTCAAACAATAAAACATTCCTATTCCCTCAGATCCACCCCCCTCCCACAGCAGACCATCCCCAACTCGGCCTAGCATGAAGAGACATCCCCCCCCTCCCCAACGTTCCCCCCCTGAACCAGGTTGGTCCCCTCAGGAACCAGTAGTGCACTTAGCGCTGGGGCAGAGGTCGCCACAAATAAAAAAAAAACAGATACCAATTGCTGGCTAACAGTTTACTCCATCCCGCTCCCGACCCCATCACCCCGGATGTATCTTTCAACAGAAGCTCATGTCCGTATGTTTCCATGTAGCACACACTAGGCACTACCCAAAAGCGACTCTGTTTCCCCACAGTGTCCGATCAGTCACCTCGCGCCTGCAGTGTGTAACTGACGGTAAAGGATCGCCCAAATCTAATGGAGACCCAACCCCAGTGGAGAACTCATCAGAAAGGAAAAACATGTTACAGTCTCACCATCTCCCTGGGGCGTCAGCACTCGCACAGGTACCAAGAGTCCGCATCGCCTCTCACTGTCCGCCCATCCACAAGTTCACTTAGTCGGGACCCACACCTCGCATTCCACTCCAACATAACCTCGGCACGTTCCGCGCCAAGGTTGCAGACCTGGGTTCGTGCTGCTATTTTTGCTCATCCAGCTGGCTGGTGGGTTCCTGCTCCTCCGCCTGGCTTCCGGGGCTCTACCTTTGCTCCCTGGACCACATCTTGAGGGCCTTTTGGAGGTCTTTTGGATCTGTGAAGAAGTGAGAGTGCCCCCGATGGTTAATCCTTAGCTTCGCTGGGTAAATCATTGCATAGTCCAGGCCTAAATCCCGAAGTTGCTGTTTGTAAGGGGCAAAGCGTCGCCGGTCCTCTTGAACCTTCGCTGTAAAGTCTGGGTATAATGAAATGGTCGCCCCCTCAAAGTGGAGCTGACCCTTCTCTCTAGCCACTCGCAGCGCTGTGTCTCTGTCCCTGTAGTTTAGGAGTGTAGTGATAATCGGCCTCGGGGGAGCCCCCGGCCGCGGGCGAGGACCCAGTGTGCGGTGCGCCCTCTCCACGATGAACATGGGCGAGAACACATTGTCCCCTAGTAAGGTGGTCAGCAGTTTCTCTACGAATAGTTCCATCTTTCCAGTCTGCGTAGTCTCCGAAACGCCTGTGATAGGTATGTTGGAGCGCCTAGAATGGGATTCCAAGTCCTCCGACCTATCCTAGATAACCTGTAGGATCTTGCCGATCTGCTTACGGTCTTTATCCAGCTCCATTTGGCCTTCTTCCACTTCTGTCAGGCGTCTTTCCGACCTATCCAGCCGCTCCGTGTGCTTGTCCACCCTTTCTGACATCCTGTCCATGCGCTAGGTAAGGGCGTCAAGCTTTGTTCCTATGGACGCCATACTGTCTTGCAGGCCCTTCTCCATAGAACCAGCAGCTCCTTGATGTCTGTGTATATCGCGTTGTCCTGACTCCTGTGTTGTTGTGTCTTATCCGACTCCTGCACCTCTGGGGCCTTCGTTCGGCGCTGCTCAAATTGGAGTTTGGTTTGCGTCTTGTCCTCTTTGCCCATGCTGTCGGGAAGTGCCACAGGGGCGCCGCTTCTCACCATGCGTTTCAGGGGGGTTTGCACGTCGATGTGGTGTCCTCGCCCGAGACACACCCGGTCACTCCAGCCGGGTCCCCTCTGTCCGCAAGCTAGGATGAGTCTGCCAGGCCGTTATGTAGGGTAGTAAGACAAGTCCGTTAGTCCGGCGGGGCTTCCACGCCCAAAGCTAGGGAGTGATTCTGCACCACCTCATCAGAGAGAGCAAGCAGGGGCCGTCAGGCGCGTTGTCACCAATAAGGGCCTAGTTGTCGAGCTTTCCGCAATCCGGGAGTGGCCGGCTTGTACTCTCCTCTGGGTGCCTCGCCAACTCCACCGGCACAAGTCCAAGCTGACCAGGTCCAGGGCACACTCAAGACTCTCCCCTGCAGTGCTCTGCCCCAGTTGTGTTGTGCTTTCACCTCAATATTTCTGTGCTTGTAGAGTCCGCAGTCGTTCCGTTAGCGCCTGCCTCCCAATGCTTCTTCAGGCCCCAGTGTGACCCAGCCGCAGGAGTATCCGCCGCGTTAACTACAGCGCTTCTTCAACTTGCCGCCTGGGACAGGGCCCACCTGGCCCAGCACCGCGCCAGGGAGAGAGCGCCTAGGCCCCAGCCGCGCACCAGGGCGTCCCAAGGTCGTCGATGGTATCGGCACTCGGTTCCTATCTGTCCCCTGCCGATTGCGCACTGCAGCTCCAGTACCTTCACCGTCCGTGTCCTCAGCCCGAATCCGGACTGAGTGGGTCGCTTCTTACAGCTCTCAGCGCCCGCCAAGTTTCCCCGGGGGTCCGCACTCCGACCCAGCAGCTGTCTCCTCTCACTGCCACAGGTGTCGCGGGCTTCGGTAGGGCTCCCCCACACCAGCACTGACCTTGAGGATCGCAGCGCCCCGCCGCCGCAGTCTCCGAGCAGCCGGAGTTCCGATATTCCCGCCCCGCCGCGGCGGCTCCGGGCAGAGTCTCTTGCCTCTCGCCGCACGCAGGACGACGCAAGCCGGATGGCTCGTCACTCTAGCCTGGGGATTTGCGGCCCGCTCAGCCAAGCATGTAGACTGCGTGTCTCGTGGTTTTCAGCTGTCTGATATCACCCGCACTCGTCCTCAACGGTGCCAGCTGCTCCCGGGGGCCGTGCACAGTCGATGTGGTTACAAATGCTTTGTTATTTGTAGGATTTATGTCGGATTTTTAGGGTGATGGTGCGGAGCTCTACGCTCAAGCGTCCGCCATCGGCGCCGGCAAGCTCCGCCCCCCAACAGTACTTTGATCCTTCTTTTTCACTAAAAACATCATATTTTCGAACCATATTTTTCCGAACAATTTACATACAAGAATGCGTTAGTACTATTTACTATTGGACAACATGCAAGATAATTACCAGCATTTCAAGTGACCGTTAAATCTTGGTATTGCCAGCCTACCAAGGTGATGTTCGGCTCTTTCATGCACAAATTATTACAGTGCATATTAGTGTCACAACCTGGCTATCCCTTCCCTCATGGCTTCCGATAATTTAAGCAAGGACCAGAGTACCCCATCTCAAACTCACCCTTTACCTCTATGAATTGGGCTGGGTGAACATATGTATAATTAACCAGTGACAATGGGTAAGCAGTCCATAAACATGTAACAAATTCAGTGGGATAACAAGCAGTACCTTCATCAAAACATATTTTATGTGTATCTAGGAAAACATTACTTGGGGCTGTCCTTTTTGTACGAACCTGAGAAACAACCTTGTTTTTAGTACATGTCTTTGCATTCTGATCACATTCCAAGACCCATGACAACCCACCTAGAATCAGCAGCAGTAGTATCACAAGAATAGCACAGAGTATTTTTTGCTTCGTAGACCAAAATATACGTGTATGAACAAGAGGAATTACTGGCTACTCTTCGTCAGCAACCATTCTGCCAAAGGGGTGCATAGCAAATGATAAAGCAAGGGGGCAAATTGCCAGCAAGAGGAGTCCACAAGTTCCCAGTGTTCGTCAGAACCACACTGGTACATTCTCCTATTGTCCATCAAACGTTGGCGCTCTTGAGCACCAGCTGTGGAGCTTTCTCTGTCCTAAGCTTGGGTTCCCTCGTTGACCAGGATAAGGTACCCTCAAGGGGATACATTTGATCTATCCTGTTCAATGTTCAAACAGTGCACAAATCTCACATCCCCCTAAACTAACACAGTTGGTACTATAGCAAAGCACACCCTAACTTACACAGTCCATCCCTGCCTAATCTGAATTCTCCTTTTGTGCACTGTTCATCAGCTGAGGACGCAGATTGTACCTGGTGACCCCAGGCACAGAGGAATCACTGAAAAGGGGCTCCTGGATAGCTCGTAAAAGCCGGTGGAAGTGCGGAGTGCATTCACCTCATCCATTTTGATCCAGGTCAGCCTGGTTTCACTAAAGGGGACAAACTGAGGCACTGTCTCACACTCTGAGTCCTCTACTCAATCCTTTATCCATTGGTCATAAGGCAAAGACAGGGACAACCTCCTTCAATGAGTGCCCTGCACCCAGTTCATTTGGCCATCAACCTTGATAGCTGTGAGGGTAGCCAAGAGGACCTTTTCCGGTCCCTTCCAGAATGGCTCCAAACACTTCTTTCTCTGAAAATTGCAAATAAGAACGAAATCCACATGCTGAATGTCGTGTCTGGGCACCACTGGTATAGCTGGCAGGGCTTCCCAGTTCTGTTGGTGAATAGAGTGCACATTTTCAGTTAACTGGCAAAGGTAGTCAATCAACAAACGGATATGCAATATCAGATAACCGCCGGGGTCACGGGACACCCCAGACATTTGCCAGGCTTCCAAATATGGCCTTGTATGGTGACAATCCTGTCCTAGAATGTGCTGTTCTTGTTGACAAAAGAACCAATGGTAAAGCATCTGACCACTGTAACTCTGTTTTCTCCTGAATCTTTGCCAATTTTAGTTTGAGAGTACCATTATACTCAACCAAACCTGCTGACTGTGGGTGGTTGGCAGCATAAAACTTCTGCTTTTTGTGCAAATCATCACAAATTAACTGTATCACCTTGGCATTAAAATGACTCCTGTTATCACTCCAAATGAAACGGGGAAAGCCAAAACGAGGAAAGAACTCCTTCAGGAGTACCTTTGCGGTCGTAACAGCTGTATTGTCTTTAGTGGGATAAGCCTCAACCCATTTACTGAATGCACATCACCAGGACATACTTCATATTATTGCACCTGTCCAGTTCGATATGGTCCATTTGAAGGACTTTGAAAGGGAAAGTGGGTGGTGCAAACATCACCAGGGGGTGTGGGAGTACCCTTCCAAGGATTATGCATCATGCGCACCATGCAGTACTTTACTACGTATGAAGTTGTCCTTGAAATGTTATCATTCTGGCATACAGGGTCTAACAACTTGTAAATACCCTTAGCACTCATTTGGGCTGGACCATGAGCCATCGGGACTACAGGGAAAACAAATGCATCTGGTAACATTGATCTTTGTTTGCCTGACTTATCAATCCAACATCCCTCATCGTTCAATTGTGCTGTACTTTTTTGCCACATTGCTAATTCTTCTATTGTAGCTTCACTTTGTATCTCTTTCACATTTTCAAGTATATCCTTAAACATGGTAACATCAGGCACACACCTAGCGGGGCCTGCTACAAACATTCTTTTCATTTTAGTCTGGGATGTTTGTGTGATCTGTAAAAGCATTTCCCTTACTAACATCATCAATGACTGTCCGGTGGGTGCTAACCTTCACTATAGCCAATTTCTTAGGGAGTGTCAAAGCGTACAAAAGCCTCAGTGTAAGGTGCCCATGTTGAATCTTGATGCCATCTGAAGTAAGAAACCATCTCTCAGTCCAGAGTCGTCCTAAGTTATGTGTGACTCCAAAGGCGTACAGGCTGTCAGTAGAAATATTGTCACTCAATTTGCTAGCTCATATCAAGGCAACAAGCTCAGCAGCCTGGGGCGATTGATAGGGAACTTGTGATGTCTCAACTACCGGACGTAGTGTAGTGATAGCATATCCAGCAGTTGGAGTGCCATCTGGTAATCTACAACAAGAGCCATCAACATATAGTTCCCCTTGTGGGTCTGATAAGGGGGAACATCAGTCAAGTCTACCCGTCCTTTCGTCTCTTCTTCCATCTGGAAGATAGTCATGCTTCTCAATCTCATCATTATCAGAAGGGAGGGGTAATAACGTGGATGGACTCAGAGAGGCACATCTTTTAACTGTGTTTTGGCAAACAATGTTAATTCATAGCTTGTCAGACGTGCACTGGTAAGGTTCTGTATCTCAGTCTTATCCAAAAGTGTATCCACAGCATGGGTTACCATGAATCTGTGATCAGTATCAAGTACCAGTCCAGCTGATTGTCTTATTGAGACAGCAACAGCTTTGACTCCTTTTAGACTGCTCCGGAGGCTTGTGCCACAAGGTCGAGGACAGCAGAGAAATAAGCACACAGCTGTTGCTTATCTCCAAATCTTTGTGTTAAAATAGCGCGCAACCAGCCATCTCATGAATGTACAACACAAACGCTTTGTAATAATCAAGAGTGCCAAGAAAATGAGATGAACAAAGCGCAGTTTTCAATTGCTCAAAAGACTGCTGACATTCAGGTGTCCAAGGAAGGGGCTCATGCACGTCTTCAGTGATAAGTGCAAGCAAGGGATTGATTAGTAACGAGCAGTTAGGTATCCACTGCCATCAGTAGGAAGCGATACCTATAAAAGTGCACTCATCTTTTTGAGTTTGTGGAACGGGTATTTTAACAATAGTATTAATGCACTCCGGAGTCCATCTCCTCCCCTCCTTTGACAGGTGACCTAAATAGGTGGTACAAAAGGGGGTGGTGATGGACGGAGCATCTGAACCAATCAAACACTCATACCCAGTCACCAGATCTGGGTTTAATCCATCACCGTTCTTTAGCCCACTCTGCCACCCCAGTTCAGACATGGCCATATGCAAATCAGTCTGACCCTGTGCCTCATGGGAACAGTCCAGCCCGAACTGCCAAGCCATGCCTTCCCTGGACCAGAAACAAGCTACCGGTTTCTGGCATTTCAGCCGTCTTCAGCCCGGCTTGCTTGAATCCAGTGGCAAAGTGAGCAAGGGACTCACGTCTGAGCATACCCTGCCAACTTATGGCGAACAAAGCGGTACAAAAGGGGGTGGTGATGGACGGAGCATCTGAACCAATCAAACACTCACACCCAGTCAACAGATCTGGGTTTAATCCATCACCGTTCTTTAGCCCACTCTGCCACCCCAGACCTAAATAGGTGACCTCCTGTCGATAGTCCTGAAATTTAGAAAGGGAAACTTTATGTTCATGTTGGGCCAAATGCAATAATAATTTAAGTGTACTGTCTTTGCAACCATGTTCTGTGTCAGAAGGGACGAGCAAGTCATCAACATACTGCACCAATATGTTACCTGAGAGAAGCGAAAGGGAATCCAATGCTTGGCTATAAATGCTTGAACTTTCTGTGTAGCTCTGAGGAGCTAGGGTAAAACCAAACAAGTATCTGCTATCCAGATGAAAAGGAATACTGAAGAAAGCATTTTTCAAGTCAATGACAGAAAAGAATTTAGCAGTAGAAGGAATCCTCGTCAGAAGAGTAGTAATATCGGGGACCACTGGGAACTGGGGAACCACTATTTTATTAAGTTTGTGTAAATCAATCACGGAACTGTAAACAGCCTCATGATTGTCAAAGGAACCGGAGGGTATCCATTTAAGAATCGGAAGGATAAGGCTATTACAAACATTAGTAGTAGTCTCTTTCACCACTCCCTTCTTCTCCCTGCCTATGATATTTTATACTGTGGGATACGCGGCAAAATAGCACCATCCTGGGGGCGTGGCCAAGATGGCGTCGGAGTAGGACGCACTTCTAAGCCTCTCCGACGCCACTCCACCAAAGCAACGTACAGCGGGGTCCTGGGAGTGCTGCACGGCGCTCCACGAACGGTGGTGACTGGCGGAGTGCTCCGGTGCCACCGAGGGAGAGATCTGGAGCCTGCGACGCCTCTGGGAGCCGATCCAAGCTGCGGCCTGTGACGCCGCGACCTCGCGTGCTGGAGGGGCCGGCCTCGGCCTGAGCGGCGTTTAGCCCCTGTCGGGCCCGGCCGTTGCTGGTGACCCCGGCGTGGGTCGGACGGGAGCGGGACACACCTCCCTGCTGAGCGCGGGTGCTGCGGGGAGGAACGCATCGGCGGTCCCGGCGAGGCAGGACCGTAGACGGCAGCCCTGAGCTCCGACGGGGACGGACCACCCGGAGCGCCTTTGCTGCTCCCGCCGCCAGGACGCGGCAGAAGGTGAGCCGGAACAGCAGTGGGGCGCGAGGAACCGGCAAAGACGTGGAGGGCACCGCAGCAGAGGAAGATCTGGGCCGGGGGCGGATCAGGAGCGGCGCCTCGGCCCTAAGGGGGCGGGAGCTTGACCGGCAGCGCCAGGGGAGTTCTCCCGGCCTTCCAGCGCTCTGGGCTCCTCTGCACCTTGGCTGCTGCCTGATAAAGCGCCACGTTATTGAAGTGTTCTCATCTTGAGGGAAGGACTGTGCCTGGAGGACAAAGTTTGGTGAATGCATTCAAAGAAGCTCCTCGTTCCACGGACACTGCCATGTGTGTGCTTTACTGAAACATTTCACTTGCTTCTTTGAGAGTCCTTCACCTGTCACACTTTCTACGGGACAGGGGTGCTTCCTCTACATTGCTTGGACTTGCCCGGAGGAGCACTTTGCACGGTCCGGGCGGCCGGGACGATTGGCTGCCTGAGGTGGGCGACCCGCCGTGCAGGCTGGCGCCGCCATCTTTGTGAACCCCTGTTTGGCGCTCGACCTTGCGATCTCTCTGGCTTGAGCTGCTGGCTAGAGACGCCCACCGCAATCTCCCCACACCTGCGACTGGCTGACCGCTAGACCTGTGGTGCTGCCCCTTGCACCCTAAAGTAGAGGAGGGAACGCAGCTGGAGGGCACAGAGACCGGACGGTGGAGTGCTGAATTCTTTGACCACCGGGAGGAGGACTCTCCCCGTGACGGCCCGCGTGGTCCTGCGGGCGCTGGAGGTGGGTGCCTCACTCGAGCGCCGGCGAGCAGAGTACGACTTGAGGGGAGGAGGCCGTCCTGCCGACTGGGCATGCCTGCATGACCTCGGGAGGAGGTGAACAACACCGCCGACAGGAGGCCCGACGCGGTGAATCCCTCACCTGGGACTTGTCCTCCCGACTGCGCCTACCAAGAGCCTGGTGGAAGGAGTGTGGCGGCAGTTCACGGCCATGTCCAATTCACAGCGCAGAGGGGGAAATAAAGGGAAGGAGGGGGCCCCCAAATCATCGCAGCAACCTGCGTCGCCGGGAGCCAGCGGTTCCTCTAAACAGTCAGACGATGAAGCGCCGGCGACTAAAGCTTTCATGAAGGAGCTCTTCGCTACCATCAAGGAGGACATTACCGAACTTCGTACACAGCTGGCCTCGGACCTCAGGGAAGTGCGGAGGGATGTCGATGGGATTGGCGAGAGGGTGGCGACGCTGGAGGACCATGACCTTAGCATGGCGAATGATGTTCACCAACTCCAGCAGGACATCCTACGTCTCACGGAGCAAAATCTGGACTTACAGACCCACGCAGAGGACTTGGAAAATCGCTCCAGAAGGAACAACATTCGCATTAAGGCGGTGCCGTGGGATGGTGAAGCGGGGGACCTGCGTGGATACGTCCTAGCCTTGTTCCTTCAGATCCTAGAGGATGAAGAAGTGCGGGATGTCCTGATGGACAGAGTGCATAGAGTGGGGCTGCCCAGGAGGAGTGGGGGCCCGCCGCCGGACATCCTTGTCTGTGTGCATGACTTTCAAGTGAAGGAGAGGATATTGAGGAAAGCTAGAACCATTTCCTCGTTGCAATTCAGGGGCCATCGCCCCCAGCTTTACCAGGATCTAGCGGCGACAACCTTGCAGAAGCGGAGGGACTTCCGACCTGTGACCGCCTTTCTCCGGGAGCGCGGGGTGTCCTACTCCTGGGGTCACCCTTTCCGGATCATCTTTCGGTGGGAGAATAGACTGAGACAGATCAATTCCCTGCAGGTGGCGAAGGATCTACTGGGCATCGAGGAAACGGAACCATCGCAGGAGGCACGTGGCTCGACATTCCGTGGGCGGCGGCGCTCTTCCTCGTGGCACAGGGTGGGCCCGTCCCCGGAGCGGCGGCGACCGGACTCGGCAGCTAGTGCGCAGGAGAGGGATGCCGCGGTGGCCTCAGTGGCTTCCGCCACCGTGGCAGACTCCCAGCTGGGCTCTGGAGCAGCTTGACCCCACATTAGCGGAATGGCGTCGGAGTGGGCTCTTGGCCTGAGGTCCTCGGGGTACTAAGGTACTTTTGGAGAAGACACCCCGGATTTCGGACCTGGGGGCCCCCAGGTGGGCTCCCCTGCCCCAACTACAGTCCAGTGGGGGACTTTTGAACCGTGACCTGCTGGAACTGAAGACTGCGAGGTTCAGGTTCAGTGCCTTGAGTGGCATTTTGTTGTTCTTTGTTCTTGGGGGGGTATTGGGGGGGATTGTTGGCGCTCTGAATATGGGTGTCATGGCGGGATGTTCTGGGTTGGGGTTGGGAGTTCGAGGGGTGGCGGCGACATTGTGTGGTGAGAGTGAGTTGACAGGTTCTTTATCGTTACTTTCATTTGTGTTTTACATATGGTTCTGGGAACTGCCTTCGTTGACCCTTAAGTGCCTTAGGGCTGTGGTTTCCCCATGGGATTCGCGGGGTGGCCGGGGGGGCCTCCTGGGCTGGTCGTGGCTGGGTTCCTTCCCTGGAGACCCCATGGTTGTTCTTTTTCCCTGGGCTTGGTTTGTCGAGCAGATACGAGACTGGAGCGGGCCCCGTGGCTGTTTGACTGTGAGCATGGCGTGGAGTCTGTGTAAGCCCTTATGCCTGTCAGCATAGGAACTTGGAATGTCAAGGGCCTTAACTCCCCGCAGAAGAGGCAAAAACTCTGGAAGTACATCATAGATCACCATCTGGATGTAGTGGCTCTCCAGGAAACCCACCTGGCTAGGAAAGATGAGTTGAGGCTTCGGCATCGGCAGTTCCCCCTTATCTACAGGGCCTCTGCAGCCACGAAGCACAGAGGGGTGGCCCTACTCTTTCGGGCTTCCCTTGATTTTCAGCCCATGGGTGTGAGTGCGGATAGGGACGGCCGTTGGCTTCTGGTGAAAGGTCTGTTGCGGGACCGCCTGTGTACCTTTGCTGTATTGTATGCCCCTAATGCGGGACAGAATGGCTTTCTGCAGGATCTGCTGGACAGGATGGGGGACTTTGTGGAGGGTCATTTACTGTTGCTAGGCGATTTCAATATGGTGTGGGACAGAGGGCAGGATAGCTCTGGGGGCCGCAGGGCAGACACAGGCGTCTTCTCGGACAAAACTAAACAGCAGTTGGGAGATCTAGGGTTGATTGACGGTTGGCGCTTTCTTCACACACAGGCCAGAGATTACACCTTCTTTTCCAACGTGCATCACTCATACTCCCGCATTGATTACATCTTGCTCAGTCAGGCTCTTCGGGGGGATATACAACTGGCGAGTATTTTTCCACTCTCGCTATCAGATCACAGCCTTGTTGTTCTGGGACTGCGCTGGGTCGCTGGGGAAGATGGTTGGCGTAAGTGGTATTTTCCGGCGGCTCTGGTCCGGGATGAGGCGTCGTGTAAGGCCCTACGTAAGGCGATTGGAGATTTCTTTCTCCTTAACCCACCCTCGGACACGTCGGTGTATACCACGTGGGACGCGTGCAAGGCCTCCTTGCGGGGCACGTGCCTCGCTCTCAACGCGAACCTGAATAAACTACGGCGCGAGGAGAGGGAAGCTCTGGAATTAGAACTGACTACTCTGGAACAGGCTCACAAGGCGAACCCCTCCAGGGTGACCCTACGCCCCCTGACGGCGGTCCGAGGGAAACTGAGGGCTCATTACAATAACAGGGCGGAATTCACCCTTTTGCGACTTAGACGTACCTCCTATTCCCAGGGCAACAAGATCGGGCACCATTTGGCCCGGCAACTGCGGGACAAACACGAGAAGGACTATGTCGGGGGTATTCGCGATCAAGCGGGCTCTGTCAAGCATAGAGACGCGGACAAAGCGGCCATATTCGGGCGCTTCTATGCGGCACTCTATTCGAGTGATACTCTCGATCCCGGCGCACAATCCAAATTCCTGGAAGGCCTGTCTCTCCCGAAGGTTTCTAGGGAATGGAACGAATCACTATCCTCCCCCATCACCCGAGAGGAGATCTTGGAGGCCATTAAAAACCTGAAGCTGCACAAGGCCCCCGGGCCTGACGGCTACACGGCCCTCTTTTACAAAACGTTTGCTTCTGAAATATGTGATTACCTGGTCTCCCTCTTCAACGCCATGGCGGTTGATGGCAGGACCACGGATTCTATGGCTGAAGCACTGATCAGCATTATTCCCAAACCGGGGAAGGACCCTACCCTTTGTTCATCCTACCGCCCGATAGCACTTCTCAATTTGGACGCCAAACTGTATTCCTCTATCTTGGCGAGTAGGCTGCAGGACCTGATGCCTGCCCTGATCCACCCTGATCAATCGGGATTTATCAAGGGCAGACAGACTCATGATAACCTGCGCCGCGTCATACACCTCATCGAAAAGGCGGAGCGATTCCGCATACCCGCGGTGCTCGTGGGGCTCGACGCGGAGAAGGCTTTCGACCGCGTCGACTGGGGTTTTTTGCATCAGACTCTAGTGGCTTTCGGCTTCTCACCTGCATTCGTGAAGATGATTGAGGCTAACTACAGTGGGCCCACATCCCGCGTACTGGTCAATGGCCATAGATCCACGACTTTTCGCCATTCCCGAGGGACGCGCCAGGGATGTCCCCTCTCACCCCTTCTCTTTGCTCTGAGCATTGAGCCATTAGCATTAGCGGTGCGAGAAGATGAAGGGATTTTGGGACTTCCCTTTACGGGCGAACAGCACAAGATCTCGCTCTTTGCGGACGATGTACTGCTGTCCATCAGGGATCCAGCGCTGTCGCTGCCGCATGTCCACTCAGTGCTCTCGGCCTACGAGGAAGTGGCCGGTTTTAAGGTTAATTTCGATAAATCCTACATCCTCAACCTGACTCTCTCGGCGGGGGAAGTACACGCGACCGGGCTGCTCACTCCACTTGCTTGGGCGTCGGAGTCCTTGCTCTACTTGGGCGTGAGGTTGACCTCTACCGTGAATGCCCTGTTCCACGCTAATTTCCCTCCGATGTTATCCTCCGTGAGATCTGAGCTGGAACGTTGGAAGCCCAAATACATCTCGTGGCTGGGCAGGATACACGCCCTTAAAATGGTACTCCTTCCCAAATTGTTGTATTTATTTCAGGCTTTGCCTATTCCGATAGGGCTGGACTACTTCCGCCAATTGAAGACCATGATGCTGCGTTATGTCTGGCAGGGCGGCCGGGCAAGGCTCCCATTCCACGTCCTGAGGCGCCCACGCTTAGAGGGGGGAGTGGGCTTTCCAGACATGCATTTATATTACAAAGCTGCCCAGCTGAGGGTCATTGTAGAGTGGTCCCAACAGCAGTCGGAGAAGCACTGGCTCCACATGGACCGTTGCGTGGCGGGCCGCTCCATTTGGGATTTAGCCTGGAAGCCTAAGGCGGACCGCCCCAGGAATGCCTACATTAGCACCCCCACGAGCACGGTGCTGAAGGTATGGGACACGGTGAGCGGTGACGACCGCTGGACCACGTTTCCGTCCCCGTTCACCCCAATTCATTTCAATCCGGCTTTCCCACCAGCCCTGGCGAAAGGACCGTTTGACGTTTGGAGGGAGGGTGGCTGTAGAGCACTCACTCACTTGTTCCATGGCGCCGAACCCCTCACTTTCCACAACTGTATGAGGGACTATGGTGTCCTCCCGACGGAACGCTTCAGGCATCTCCAACTCCTACATTGGGCGACATCGCCTGCCGTGGTAGACGCGGCTACCAGACCCTTGTCAAAATTTGAGTCCTTCCTTCTTCACACTACTACCATGAGGGGTACGGTCTCTTTCCTGTACAAACTGCTATTAGACTCTGCCGTGTCACCACGACCACGATATCAGGACCATTGGGAATCCACGCTGGGGAGGGACATTTCTGCTACCGATTGGCGGGCCCTATGGAGGGATGTGACGGCGCACAATCACTCTGCTGATCTCAGAGAAGCACATATGAAGGTCATCTTTGATTGGTACCTGTACCCCTCCAAGTTGCACCGCATATTCCCAGCTACTTCGGATAGGTGTTGGCGGGGCTGTGGGATGTTGGGAGACTTTAAGCATATTTGGTGGGACTGCCCTACCATCCAGCCGTTCTGGGCTGAGATTCTGTCCCACATTAGAGACATTTTGGGTTACCCGATACCGAACTCCATGGACTTTGTCCTATTGGGACTTAGAGACCCGCTGCTTGAACACCAGACTAGGGCGGATAAGCGGGTGATGTGGTTGTGTTTGGGTGCGGCCAAAAAGACTCTAGCGGCAGCGTGGAAGTCCCCATCTGCCCCGGCTATTTCCCTGTGGCATGCCCGACTGTGGCGTCTGTTAAGCATGGAACGCCTCTCTGACATCTTCCTGGGGAATTTTAAGAACTTTATGTACAATTGGGGCTCACTTGTGAGATTTCTGTCCCGAGGTTTGCCCTCAGCTGTATACCCGCCAACGCTGCGCTCTCTCCATCTTTTCCAGATTTGATCTCAAGAATGTCTGTATTGTGTGCTATGAGTGCTAGTCGCCGCCACCGGGGGGAGGGTGATGTTGGGGAGGGTTGTGGGTGGGGGATAGTTGGGGTGTCCGTCTTATGTTCTCCTTCCTCCCCTTTCTCTCGCTGCGACTTCCTATGCCTGGGGAGGGCTACGGTGCCATGTGCGGACTTTGAGCCGTGCTTCGCTCTGAAAATGCCTGTACTGGGCTAGAATCCCCATTACTGGTGGACTATGGAGCTCTATCGCCCTTCCTCTTTGGATGAGTCCCTCCCCCTTCTTTGCGCCCCCTGTGTGGGGTTTCGTGGCGGTATGTCGCCTATCTTTTTTTTACTATACTGCAAAATAAAAAAAATAAAAAAAAAAATAGCACCATCCTTAACCTGTATCGAGGCGGGCAGTATCTGAAGTAATCCCACATCTGTATCACCTGTTATCCACAAGGTGGATGGCACATCAGCAAACTCAACAGGAAAAAGCGCATATTTGGACTAACACTGCTTAGCACATACTACATCTTGACCCATTGTCATATAGACACCTGGGAACAATAAATAGTAGTACATAGTTTCTTCACCAAATCCAAACCCATAAAATGTTCACAACGGTTGGATGTCAATAAGAATGGTGAATCCACAGAGAAGGGACCAACAGTCAACGCAAGGGGCTTTGAAATGGGGCTTATAACCTGTACCCCAGAAAAACCTACTAAAACATTATTAAGGACAGACAGAGCTGCCCCAGGGACCATTTTTCAAGAATCATAACTTTTTGTCGCACCAGTGTCCACCAAAAAGTCCCTTGTCGAACCTTGCAATTCCGCTGTCACATAAGGACCATGCTGCTCGAGAGGTATTAGAACTGGTCCCCCACTCTGTCCCTGGCTGTCCTAGCTGTAGGACATCCCTGTCACCTCCTACATCATAATCATCATGATAGTACTGTTCTTCATGAGGGTCATCAAAGTAAATATTATCAGAACAACCCTGTGAGGCCACATTATTCTGAGTCCTATCAGCCCACCAGCTCCACAACTCCTACCACTAGAACCCCATCCTCTTGGGACCCCTACCTTCTGCAAAAGCACAGGACACTCATGCCAATGTGCCTCTTCTTTACAGTACGCACACTTAATCGGACCCAAAGGAGTAGGTACTAGCTGCCTACTAGTGGGCAAAAGCTGTTAGGCAGGACCACCACGTCCTCTCCCATTTCCTCTGAAATCCTGCTGCCTCTCTCTGTCCTTTCCGTTTACTATTTATCCCTATGCTCCTTATATTCTGCCATATTCAAAATAACAGAAGGAGAAGAGGTAGACCAAGCACTTTCAGAAGCCTGCAATCGAGTCGCAATTTCAGGAAGCAGATTAAAAAACAAATCTATTAACAAACAACCAAAACACCTCCCTCAACATAGACCGATCCTGCCCACTGTAGTCCAAGAATGTACCTTAAAATCAGGTGAAAAAATCACACACTTTCATCATTCTTTTGTCGACAAGCTGACAGTTTATCCCAGTCTGCTTTACTCGGTTGAATGAAAGGGAATGCATGTACGTAATGATACTGCCTGGCAGAGCAAGTATCTCTGCCCAAGGCGTATCACCTGGCTTCCTTTCCTGGTCCCATGTCTTAAGTTGATCCCAAGTACCACCGAACTCTGGAACATGATTGTGAGTATGGACCTGCCTCCAGATATCAACCAGAACAAGAAGACCAAAAAACATTTCAATGCCAGCAAGAGTCATTACAGTCGAAGAAGTGCCATCAGCCAATTCTTTATAATAAGCAATGTGATTTTTTCCTAGGGTCGGGCAAATAAGTCTTAAGAGATAAGACCTCACTCCTTTTCCATGGAGTGTAGACCCATTGTTCTTGGAACCGGGCTGCCACTGCCGCTCGAGTAACATTACCTGGCCCATCCATTAACTCTGCTATCTCTGGGTGGTATATAGGATGAACCTCTCAACGGAAACTGAGACATAGACCTGTGACTTTTCTCATTCAGTCTTCCCTTATAAGCTATTATTGTTGTGATATTACCAAAGACTTGTTCTGGTTCTAGTTAACTAATATACACTTGATCTCTAATACCATATAGAATCTGAGGTGCCTCCGCTCCAAAGCACTGTTGCCAAGGACCAATCAAGGTAGCAGACCTGTTTGAAGCCACGTTGCTGTATAAAAGGCTCAAAGTCTCGCTTAGTCGCTCAGACATCCCCTATGCCATAAATAGGATTACGGGCCCACTGAGCAGCCTAAATGGCTATTACCCTTTCCTCTTCATCTCCCACACAGACCGCACTGACAGACCCACATGCTCCTTGAACTTCGTCCAATCCGTATTCTCGAATCCATGCACCGGTGTCCCACTACCTACTATTGCCAGGGGATGAAAAACTGCAGTGGGAGAGGCAACTGTAACAGCAGGCACTATAGTCGCTGAGAGTTGTGTCGCGGAAGAAAGAGCGGGCAAAAGGGACACAGACAATAGGCGCAGCACGAGTATTAACTGTCACAGATGCCACAGAGGGAAAAGAAACAGAGGAAAGAGGAGGGGAAGGAGGGGCCGAAGCCATAGCCGTTGACCAAACAATTGTGGACACAGGGACAGAGACCGTAGGCGCATCTGTTACGGGTGGCTGTGAGGGTACCGGGAGAGTAGGATATGTTCTTTGCAGAGCATAGGGAGGTGGGGGTCAGACATCCAACAATTCTTCCACAAGGGCATCATCTTCTTCCTGAGCCACATATGATTTGTCAATATGTGATCGAAACCTTCTATCTTCACATTTAATACCTTTCTCCTGGTTTTCCCTGTCATATGCTACAGCCTTCTGAGTCAATGTCTGCATTCTTCCTTTCATGGCCTCCTTTTCCGCCCTCCATTGTTTCTGCTTAGCTACTTTCTGCCATGTTCTGAGGGAATCAAACATAGACTGCCTACTTTTTCTCTTAAACAACTGTTCTTGTAAATTCTCATTCTTTTGTTCATCAAAAGTGCCCGTCCATGGCCACTGCAACTCAGCATTGTAAATAAATAAATCCATATTTGTAAAGCATGATCTACTCACCCTTACGGGTCTCAAGGCGCTCGGGGATTGGTCACTCACCTGAAGTAGTCCACGTTTGGGCACCAACTGAAGGAAGTGGCCCGATTAGGGTCACTCACGACGTTCTCTTAGCCTTCCGTAGCAATCAGCAATGGGCTAAAAAACGGTGATGGATTAAACCCAGATCTGTTGACTGGGTGTGAGTGTTTGATTGGTTCAGATGCTCAGTCCATCACCACCCCCTTTTGTACCATGTAGCCTTTAGAGGCTGAAAAGCGATGTAGGGCTCACTCACATAAAATGTCCAGCCGTCATATCATTTTCTATTTTAGCTTCCAGATGTTTATCGCGGTCACGCTAGACTGATGGGCAATTGACCAAAGCTGATTCTTATCCCATGTAACAATGTATTGTACATACGTCACTAACATGACTATGGATGTGGTCGATAGACCACGTCCCAAAAATATTTTCTGCCTTGCAAGCTCTCAAATGCTTACCACAACCTTTTGAAATGATGCCCATGAATGCCTTTGCACAGCTCTTCATAAATGTGTACATATTTGCTTCCAGCTAAGCAAATTCTCAAATGTGATTCTGCAGTCAAGCCTTCACATTGTATGCAGCATCATAAATCTTCAATACAAGTAATGCCTGTTCAAGGTCATGTATATTGCAAGCCCATTAAACTGGTACAGACATCCCAGCAATGTGTAATGTGACTGCTTCATATGTGGTCACACATACAACTAATGGTAACCATTATAACTACCACTGATGCATGCATTTCCTACTACACATGACTATCTATGGATAGGCATCAATGTGATGAACAAGTACATGTTGACAGCTCAGAATTATCATGACATAGAACGAATTAACGTCACCTAAAAAACACGGATCACGTTTCAAACCTATATCGCGGTGTTAGGCACACAATACGGTACATTTGCTGATCAACTAGCACTTAACAGTAAGAAAATTCCCACATTTTCGCGTAAGCGATAACTTTACTCATAACCTAATTACATGTTCAATAATGACAATTCCCGCTTAGCCCTTAGCGGGTACATTTTTCTCGCAGAGTCCAAAAACGTGCCGCAAATGCCCAGGAAGTGATGTCAGTCTGAATCTTGTTTCATAGAGGAGTACTGTACACTCACTTTCTCTGTTAACCACACTGTTAGTGTATGTGGAGACTTGTGGAGATGTTTAGAGTTATGTGCTGATGGTGTTTCAGAAGAGTGATTGTGTGTCTAGTATGCTGCCCCTGTTAAGTCCTGTGTCTTTGAATTTAACTATTTTTGCGACTTTGTGATTATCTTGTCAGGTGTCGTTCCAAGGGCTATATTTGTGTTAAGGTTTTTTGGGGTATTTATTTGGGTTTTATTTTTCAATAGTGGGTTTAGTTGTGTCTTTGGAGACTTTGGGTGAGGGTAGGGCGGGCAGGATGTCAGAAGGGTCATTGGGGGGTCTTCCTCTGGCTTGTGAAGTTTTTCTGAACACTGGTGGTGGAGAGTGGGGGATGGGTCCTGCAGGACTATGTCAGGATCAGGAAGGTGAGGTGGGAGCACATACGCAACACAATGATGCAGATCTTCGGGGTGGGCAGGCAGGTCCACCAGTGGAAATACAGATGGCAGGATTATGTGGGACATAAGAAAGACCTCTTTGATCACCCAGGAATCATTGTTGGCAGGCAAGGTAGTAAGTACATGACAAAGAATTCTGAAATCCGTGTGTTTTCTCCGTTAACAACTGTAGTCAGTGACACAATGTAATATACACTACAGGATAATTTCATCTGTTTTTGCAAAAGCAAAGCTGCCTAGCTCCAATGCAGTCACACTTGCACCATTGTGCAAAGTACAGCATACATAGATAGATGAATGGTGGATAAGGAGATTTGTCTCTGAGGACTCACAATGTGGATGCAGTGCCAATGTGAGCTGCATAACGCAGCACACATGGCAAAACTCAGAACCTGAGGGACTAACTCATCTATCCCCCTTGGTCAAGGCTTTAAGCATTTGTTAATAGTTCCCAATGTAGGCTCAGGACCACATGTATGCCACACTTTTAATTCAGCTCCATTGGATTATGATGTGTGTTATGTAATGCCCATTGCAACACCCATTCCCATAGGAACACTTGACACAAAGTTCAGTGTGAAAGGCTGCCTTATACACAATGCGGGATCAAACCACGTTAAGTGACTGAACACACCCTTAGGAAAAATGCAAGGCACATATTGACTACACAACGTCAAGAAAAGTGAGTTGTGGCAGCAATTGGTACCTTGTGAATGTGTCATTCAAGTTGTAGGCGCAATACGATCATGTATACCTGCAGGATTGAATTGTAGTACACAAGGCTGCAATGGTCATGTGTTGTGTGTCGGACAGGAAAAGCAGGCCATCACATTGAATGTAGATAAATTCAATAATGAACATGACACGTGAAATGTCATGTCTAATACAAATTAAGTTATTTACATGTCTCACAGCTTGGAGACCATTGATTACTCAGGGGGACTTTGATGCATATATTGACCCACAAGCCACTGGTGAGCCCCTTCCTCACATATGTTGTTTTTTGTTAAATGAGAACATTTTATAGGAATGCTCCTGTATGCAGTTGAACACAGTCTGGGTGTGTATTACGTAGACCTCACCTCTAGCGTGATGAGGCAGCAGTACACTGAGATTTATGTACATATTTTTGAGGGTGTGATGGGGCACACCATTAGCCTTTACGTTGCACATCCCCAGTTTGTTCAATTCATCACTCCACCGTATTAGCAATATCCAGCTAATTTCTGTGTTTTGCCCGGTCATTAAGCATTTTTTTCAGTATCCCAACCATGTAGGCTTGCTCTCTGCCACAATTAAGCAAGAGGCCCACTTTGGTGCTAGCCATGGCAAATGGACACTGTTGTGTACGCAAATTAGTGTTTGCCCCTTATCCTGACACCTTTGTGCCAACATGCATTTGCAAAGATTTTAGAATGACAAGAAACTACAATATCCTTCCAAAGGGTGCCCATCTTCAATCTTTTATAAGATGTTTGTGTCCCTACTTTTCTTTTTCTTTGGATGCTGTGGCTGCTCATGCCAAGATAAATGCACTATGACAGTGGACCAGCAATTTGCATAATATTGTGGTATGAGGTGTGAAATCTTGTATATTTCACTAAGTGAAGATTCCTTTTTGGTATTGCATCATATGTACCTACTTCCGGGCTCCTCCACATTGCCAGGCAGTGATTGGTTTAGAGGGTGGGAGGCGGTGCTGACTGATAGCGCGGCCCCTACAAAATACTGAGGATGTCTAACACGCGCAGCGCCCGCGCCGAATCCGCGCCGAAGACACGCCAAAGACGAGCCCGTCTGTGCCCGTCCGTGCCAGTACGGGACACGGGGCCAGTGGCTATGCTCCTCAACCCAGGCCCTCAAAGGTAATGTCATCCGACCAAATAAAATCTTTGCGCCCCACCCAGAATGTCAACTGCACTTTGCTTGAAATCCCTCATCTGGGTACTGCTTCCTGCCCCCATTGCAGTTGTACAATTGCATCCTTTCAACCCTACCCCCCTCGCAGAACTAGACGTAGTAAGCGGGTAAAGCAATCACTCCCTACTAACGAAAACCACCTGTTTTACAGTTTAAACTGTCGCTCCCTACCCATGCACAGGTTAGAAATTTTTGATCTGCTAATGGATGACAAACCTAGCGCCTTGTTTCTTACAGAAACTTGGCTACATGCAGGTTCAGGCCCTGATATAGCTATGGCCCTCCCTCCCAACTATGCGATTGCCAGAATGGATAGAACCCTTAAAACGGGGTGTGGAATCGCGATTGTTTATAATAAAAAATGTATATGTACATTTGAACCGTTAGGCATACCAGAATGTGAGGCTGCATCTTTTAAAATATTGTATTAAGAGGAAAAAACAACAGTGGAAGGTTCCCAAGTCGACAGCACCTAGTCAAGGATTCTCCAGAAAATTATTGTCTTTCGGGCCCACCCCCTAATACCCGGGGCAGTCTGTGTGCACACTCCACAACACCCACTGTTACAGTGTAGGCTCAAAACATGAACTATGAGAGAATTTGAGAAAAGGTCAAGGTGCACCACTTAAACTTTCTTAGAATTTGTTATCTCTATTAAGGTAAAACAGTAATGATCACCGCAACTATTTCTTGTATTCTTGAGGTTTCTTTATTTAATTCAGTTGAAACACTATACACAGGGTCTACAGCCGACGCGTTTCGTCCTCAAGGGACTTCTTCAGGGCTGTTACAAAAAGACAATATACAAAATGTACAATTAAAACTTAGATTAAAAAAGAACAAAACATTTAAAAAGCAACTAAGCTAATACAAAAAAGGGGGGGGAGCCAGGCTTCATTAACAGTTCTATGACAAGTTTGAATCTAGCACAGATCCTATGATGACAATCCCATGAGCTGGGATGTATATTGAACTAACTGATTCTATCAGAGACACGTTGTTTGTTAACACAGTTTCTTGGCTGTTATGCATGCGGATAATAATGTTTCAAATTAGAGTCCTTTATCAAGACTGTCTGTCTGATTCGAGGAAAACATGACATTACATTCCAGCTTATCATTTTCCCCATTACAGGCTTTAAGGATTGGCAAGGATACATGCAATATTATTTCCAGGACAAACATATTTTTAATGTTTACATATAATTTTCCAAATTGGCATGCCCCTCTGTTGTTGACACCCACTCCCTAAATTTATTGGCCACCATGAGAGTAAAGGATTAAAACCTCAAAGGTCGCAAAGAGGGGAAACAGAGTTCGAAAAGTGTGTATTGGTAAACAACAGAAAAACAAAAAAGCAAAAGGGGAATCATACCAAGGTGGCAGTTACTGGTGATGTCCCTGGATCTTCTCCCGTTATCAAGGGGTGTGTATCGTTGTCCGCGAACTTGTACTATGTTACAATGGGCATCTGAGGATGATCAACATAGGGCCATTTAATCTAACGCTTTCATGAAGGAATGAGATAGGCCTCATATACGTACACCAAAGTGTGCACTGTTAATTCCATTAACTGGAATGAGGTTAGGAGCTTTTAACATACCATGTTATTATACACACCTATTTAATTTGGTTCTTTTCCAGAGGATCAATTTCTCAAAGTGACAGTGTTGGTCTATTCGAATTTGATAAGAGCCAAATTACACCAGTAGTATGATAAGTTTCAATATTCTATATTCAAGCCACCTGTAAAATAGACAAGGGCTCGTAAGGTTTCTTGATAAAAGATAATGAGGGCTAGTGCAAAAAAGAGGTTAGCTAAGCGTCAAGTTATAAATAATAAACAAAATAATGACACTTACATCCCAATGAGGATAATTATTCCAAAAATAGTGAACCAGGGTAGAGGGGTAAGATAAGCTCCGTCTGTCGTCTAAGGTGGACAAAGATGTGGAAAAAATATGGAAAGAATAAGCATTATTAGAACTTCAGGTCTCAAGATGAGTCACATTATATGCATACTAAGCCATGAGGCTAATGAAAGTAAAGGTGTCTTCAATGACCACCCCTAATCGACATGCCATATTATGGTATTCCAACTCGAGGGTATTCCTATATCCGGGTTTGTGTTACCTAGCAACGTACGGGAGCTTACCTTCTAGAGCTTTTTCTATTTCATTCCTCTTTTTAGTCGAAGAGTGAATAGTAGTTCTATTCTCAAGAAAATCTAAAAAAGGGAAAACAGAGAGAAACCTTAAAGGGCTTCCTGTTTATATATGACATCTAGTTAGGAATAATCGTGTATCCAAATACGTTCAGGGCAAAGGAATAATCATTTGTATCCATCATATATATTTGATGTCAACTGCCTGATCAAGCATGATAATCACAAGCAGCCCCTCCATTCCTAACACTTAGAATTACCCCAAAACTATCTGCGGGGGATATCATTAGTATCTATTATATATATTTGAAGCCAGATACCTGAACAGAATGGTAGTATCAAACAGCCCCTCCATACCTAACAAGTAAAGTTTCCCCAAAATTATCTGTGGGGTTTATCAAGGGAGTATGTAGCTAGCCTCTTAATTCTGACCCAAAATCTCATAAATCCCTGTATTTGATAGGATTAGGTGTCCCCTTTACCTTAGTCAAATAAGTTGTCGCTTCCCCTGGTTCGTCCGTGGCTCGATGAGAAAAAGGAAGAGAGACGTCACCCTCCGTCAAGTTGCTGCACAGAAATGTCATTTTCTGCTGGATTTAAATATTAGTGTCAATTGCCTCTCACTCCCTACACCTGGTTCCAATTAAATCGGCAAACTCGGCAAAGAAGCAACTGCCATGTTGCTTCGGTGTTTGGTTTCATATTAAACCCTTAGTGGAAGCCACGCGTCCGCCATATTTTGTAAGGGTGGAATCCCTGCCCGTATCAAAACCCAGATAACATTGTCCTGTCTTGAGTCAACAAGGCATCACGCAAGTGAATCCAGGAATTTAATGTACACCCAATGTATTTGCTGGAATTAGAGACCGGACAACATACGTCCACAAACAACAGTCTTAATGTTACCCCTTACGAAGAGGTCACGCGGCCGCCATATTGTGTAAGTACGGATTGCCCGTTCATGTTCAAGCCCACAGAACATCGTACTGCCTTAAGTCAAAAAATTTTTATAAGACAGTCTACAAACTTGATGCCCACTTAATAAATTACTGGGGTTAAGAGATGGGAAAAAAAAAAATGCGTTCACCACAGCGATCCTCGATCTTATACAAAATCACGGCGGCCATTTTAGATTGGGAGAATATATTCTCTCACAAATCAGCAAGAGGTTCTAATCCCTTTCTGCTACTCGCAAACAATTGTACCAATAACCAATTTCCAATGAAAAGGTAGACAGTCACTGATAGTAACTGTCATTCATCTCAAATAGAAATTTTTGCACTGCTTGAATAAATAAACGATGGTTAGTCAACAAAAAATAATTTTTTTCTCGCAACTGTGTCGGTGTAAAACAAAAACGGAGAAAATCCCTATTGGTAATAAGGGTAACAAGAGTTATTGGCTTTTAGAGTAACCTCCATATGTTTTTCCTGAGATCGGAGGCCATGTTGTGTAAGTGTGACTTCCATAAGTCATTCAGAGCAGAAAATTGTGGAAGTGGGAAGTGTGGCAACCGTATTGAGTAAGTACAGAGTTCAGAGAACCTTAAGAGGCATTGTCAAAATATTGGTACAAAACCGATCGGGTAAGGAGCTATGACAGATGTTCTATGGTGTATGGTTAAGAGAACGAGAGGACTTCAGACAGAGGGGGAAAGAAACAACCCGTGGACTTCCCACCCAAGAATCTTCACCTCAGAACCCATATTTGGTGTCCCTTTGTCCAAAAAGCCAGATATGGTTTAAGAGGTGGCAATGCAACATGCAAAACAATATGTTGCAGATATATATTAATCAATGCAAACCAAATGTATTTCTACAGGAAACAAACATCAAGTTGGTTCATAATCAACTATTACCGCTTGATACATAACCAGCAATTTGAACCTTATCATACAAGATTCACCAGAAGACATTCAACACAATCTATGTGTAACTGTACAATTGGTGCGTTGATCTATAGTAATAGGTTAAGGATAGCTAACAGATAGTATGTAAAACATATAAAACATATTTCTGTCATAATCAAGTGTGATCAAACAACAGACAGTTTCATTCCCTTGAGATCTTAATGCTACCACGTGTATAAATATAAGGAGATCCGAGTTAAAGGAAAGTAATATTGTTGGCACGTAAGTGTCAGATATGATTGAGGGGTGGAACTATTACTTATTCTCTTTTTTCAAACATTATGAGATAAGATAGTGCATTTCATCATCGTAATTATGTCCCATTTCAACACTCCTCATTCTACATATCCACTCTGCTTCCCGCTTTCTTAGGGCTCGGGTGCGATCACCTCCTCGGGGATTCGGTGGAGCATGGTCAATCCCCATAAACCATAATGTGTCCTCAGGCTTGTGCTTGTCTTGCATGTGAAATGTCATCGCATATTTGTGATCATTGTTGCGATGAGCCCTAACGTGTTCCTGAATCCTCTGCTTTAGGGGTCGTTTAGTGCTGCCCACATAGATTTTCTCACATGGGCAGCCTACAATGTACACTACAAAAGTCGTGTTACAGTTTATGAGGTGCTTGATCCTATGTGTTTTATTTGTGTTGAAACAAAAAGTTTTCGTTTTGTCCCTTCCCAAACTGCATACATTGCAGCTTCTACACGTAAAGAACCCAACTGTTTTAGGTAGAAGCCAGCATGGTTTCTGTTTCTCAGTAGTCACAAGACTGGGACATAACATATTCCTCAAGTTATAGCCTCGTCTATAGGTGATTTTAGGTTTGGAGGGTAAATCATTTTTAATACTTGGAATCTCTGTCAAGGGGTAACATTAAGACTGTTGTTTGTGGACGTATGTTGTCCGGTCTCTAATTCCAGCAAATATATTGGGTGTACATTAAATTCCTGGATTCACTTGCGTGACGCCTTGTTGACTCAAGACAGGACGATGTTATCTGGGTTTTGATACGGGCAGGGATTCCACCCTTACAAAATATGGCGGACGCGTGGCTTCCACTATGGGTTTAATATGAAACCAAACACCGAAGCAACATGGCAGTTGCTTCTTTGCCGAGTTTGTCGATTTAATTGGAACCAGGTGTAGGGAGTGAGAGGCAATTGACACTAGTATTTAAATCCAGCAGAAAATGGCATTTCTGTGCAGCAACTTGACGGAGGGTGACGTCTCTCTTCCTTTTTCTCATCGAGCCACGGACGAACCAGGGGATGTGACAACTTATTTGACTAAGGTAAAGGGGACACCTAATCCTATCAAATACAGGGATTTATGAGATTTTGGGTCAGAATTAAGAGGCTAGCTACATACTCCCTTGATAAACCCCACAGATAATTTTGGGGAAACTTTACTTGTTTGGTATGGAGGGGCTGTTTGATACTACCATTCTGTTCAGGTATCTGGCTTCAAATATATATAATAGATACAAATGATATCCCCCACAGATAGTTTTGGGGTAATTCTAAGTGTTAGGAATGGAGGGGCTGCTTGTGATTATCATGCTTGATCAGGCAGTTGACATCAAATATATATGATGGATACAAATGATTATTCCTTTGCCCTGAACGTATTTGGATACACGATTATTCCTAACTAGATGCCATATATAAACAGGAAGTCCTTTAAGGGTTCTCTCTGTTTTTTCTTTTTTAGATTTTCTTGAGAATAGAACTACTATTCACTCTTCGACTAAAAAGAGGAATGAAATAGAAAAAGCTCTAGAAGGTAAGCTCCAGTACGTTGCTAGGTAACACAAACCCGGAATACCCTCGAGTTGGAATACCATAATATGGCATGTCGATAAGGGGTGGTCATTGAAGACACCTTTACTTTCATTAGCCTCATGGCTTAGTATGCATATAATGTGACTCATCTTGAGACCTGAAGTTCTAGTAATGCTTATTCTTTCCATATTTTTTCCACATCTTTGTCCACCTTAGACGACAGACGGAGCTTATCTTACCCCTCTACCCTGGTTCACTATTTTTGGAATAATTATCCTCATTGGGATGTAAGTGTCATGATTTTGTTTATTATTTATAACTTGACGCTTAGCTAACCTCTTTTTTGCACTAGCCCTCATTATCTTTTATCAAGAAACCTTACGAGCCTTTGTCTATTTTACAGGTGGCTTGAATATAGAATATTGAAACTTATCATACTACTGATGTAATTTGGCTCTTATCAAATTCGAATAGACCAACACTGTCACTTTGAGAAATTGATCCTCTGGATAAGAACCAAATTAAATAGGTGTGTATAATAATGTGGTATGTTAAAAGCTCCTAACCTCATTCCAGTTAATGGAATTAACAGTGCACACTTTGGTGTACGTATATGAGGCCTATCTCATTCCTTCATGAAAGCGTTAGATTAAATGGCCCTGTGTTGATCATCCTCAGATGCCCATTGTAACATAGTACAACTTCGCGGACAAAGATACACACCCCTTGATAACGGGAGAAGATCCAGGGACGTCACCAGTAACTGCCACCTTGGTATGATTCCCCTTTTGCTTTTTTGTTTTTCTGTTGTTTACCAATACACACTTTTTGAACTCTGTTTCCCCTCTTTTCGACCTTTGAGGTTTTAATCCTTTACTCTCATGGTGGCCAATAAATTTAGGGAGTGGGTGCCATCAACAACAGAGGGGCATGCCAATTTGGAAAATGATATGTAAACATTAAAAATATGTTTGTCCTGGAAATAATATTGCATGTATCCTTGCCAATCCTTAAAGCCTGTAATGGGGAAAATGATAAGCTGGAATGTAATGTCATGTTTTCCTCGAATCAGACAGACAGTCTTGATAAAGGACTCTAATTTGAAACATTATTATCCGCATGCATAACAGCCAAGAAACTGTGTTAACAAACAACGTGTCTCTGATAGAATCAGTTAGTTCAATATACATCCCAGCTCATGGGATTGTCATCATAGGATCTGTGCTAGATTCAAACTTGTCATAGAACTGTTAATGAAGCCTGGCTCCCCCCCTTTTTTGTATTAGCTTAGTTGCTTTTTAAATGTTTTGTTCTTTTTTAATCTAAGTTTTAATTGTACATTTTGTATATTGTCTTTTTGTAACAGCCCTGAAGAAGTCCCTTGAGGACGAAACGCGTCGGCTGTAGACCCTGTGTATAGTGTTTCAACTGAATTGAATAAAGAAACCTCAAGAATACAAGAAATAGTTGCTGTGATAATTACTGTTTTACCTTAATAGAGATAACAAATTCTAAGAACGTTTAAGTGGTGCACCTTGACCTTTTCTCAAAATCTTTTAAAATATGTCTAAATCCCAATTTCACGCTGTCTGGTATCCTTATGTACCGGCCTCCCGGAAATGGCACTAAATGGGCTACTGAATTAGCCAATCCTATTACCCCTTTTATATTAGCATCTAAAAACTTCTCTATCATCGGAGATCTAAATCTTCATTTAGAAGATAAATTAAACACGACATGTACGAATTTGTTGGAAGATCTCATAGCACTTAATATCCATCTTATTAATTCAGGGCCTACCCATAGGGCAGGACATTTACTTGACCCGGTATTGTCGAATCTCCCTTCACTCACCTGGATGGATACTATCCCTGTATGTTGGTCAGACCATTTTTTAGTTAAATTCAACCTTACTTTACTTAGTACCTCCACTGACCAAAGTATGTTATTGCCTTCACTAAGGAAAAATTGGAAATCCCTAGACGTCTCCAAACTTAATGTGAAACTTAACACACACCCGCCTAATAAAAACCAAAATATGGAAAGCATTGCCATGGCCACTCAACAATGGCTTACTAATGCGGCAGAGTCCTGTCTAACCACTACTAAGACCAAGGGTAATTCACATCGTCCCCCGGCCCCATGGTTTAATGACTCTCTTAAGGAAGAAAAAACAAAATGCAAGGCACTTGAAAGAGGCTGGCGTAGAGATTTCGATCCTGATAAAAAAAACAGGTATCATACAGCTAGAAATCTCTACCACACTGCATGTAAAAAAGCACGCGCCACATATGTAGCCACGACTATTATGGGAGCTGCAAATAAACCCAAAATACTGTTTAATACAGTCAAGGACCTTGCGGGGGCTCACACTACTGCTCCAACGCGACCGTTAATTATGAAGCAATGCCAGGATTTAGCTCAATTTTTCTCTGATAAAATTGACAATCTAATCATCGAAATAGACAAAAACACTCCGGCAACTGCCTCTAAGGAAGAGTGGGAGTATACTCCGTCCATAAATCAGACCCTCCAAAAATGGCCCCCCATTACAACTGATGCGCTCATCTCCATTATGAAAACCATTAAATATGGCTCTCCACAGGATCCTATTCCCATCAATATAATAAAATTATTAGATATGCCCGCCCTCAAAATCATTGCAGACACCCTAAACTCATCTTTAGAGCTTTCCACAGTACCAACTATATGGAAACATGCCATAGTGACCCCACTGCTGAAAAAACCTACAGCAGATCCGGATAAACTGGCCAACTACAGGCCAATCTCACTTCTTCCTGCTTTTTCCAAATGCTTGGAAAGACATGTGCACTCAGCCCTGACTCTTTTCTCAGAGGAGAATGCCCTTCTTCACCCCACCCAGTCAGGTTTCCGAGCGGGTTTCTCTATAGAAACTGCCCTATTGGGTATTTCTGAAACCATTAGGAAACTCCTCGATGATGGACAGACGGTTGCGCTTATTTTACTTGATTTAAGCGCAGCCTTTGACACTGTGTCGCATAAAAGGCTACTCACCCTACTGGAAAAAAACGGAAATTGTGGAAATGCACTGCAATGGATTAGATCCTTTCTGAGTCAACGGACTTTTCAAATAGCTTCGGCTGCAGCATGCTCAGGAAATTTCAATTCCCCTCATGGAGTACCTCAGGGCTCCATCCTTAGCCCGCTCTTTTTCAATCTATATCTTAGACCCCTAGTGGATCTTGTGGAAAAAGCGGGTCTTACCTTCATGTCGTATGCTGACGATTCTCAGATTGTTTTTTCACTGTATGAACCCCAAACGTCATCTTCATCTCTCCTTAAAGATGGCCTGCTGTCCATTTTCAACTGGATCTCAACCAACCAGTTGAAATTAAATGGAGACAAGACGGAGATTCTCCTTCTGGGCAAGCAGCCAGAGCTCTGGAGCTCATTACATTGGCCTGCCCAGATGGGAAATCTCCCTACACCAGTACTTCATGCTAGAAATCTGGGTGTAATCCTGGACAATTCATTGTCCATGAAACAACAGGTTAACAAAGTAGTGAGCCTCTGCTTTACCATCATGAGGTGGCTCAAGAAGATCCTTTGGATGCTGACTAGCTCCATGCAGAAAACGGTGGTCAATCCCTTAATTACATCCCGGCTTGACTACGGGAACATCCTGTATCTAGGTGCAAACAAGGCAGTTACAAAGAGACTGCAGCTTGTACAAAATGCGGCTGCTCGACTCCTTTGTAGCATACCTAAAAACAGCAGCGTGTCCCCCTACCTGCGCGAGCTGCACTGGTTGAGGGTTGAGAATCGTATTAGGTTTAAGGCCTTAAACTACATGTTTAAAATCAAAGCAGGTACCGCTCCCAAATATTTGCAGGCACTAGCTTCTCCCTACATTCCTAAAAGAAACCTACGATCCAAATCAGCGGAAAAATTCTGTGTACCCAGATTCAAGCTGGCCAGGATGGGAGGAAGATCTTTTGCCCACCTGGGTCCTGTCATCTGGAACACACTTCCAATCCACATACGAAAGGAGCAAAGTCTTCTCAGGTTTCGAAAGGAGATAAAGACCTGGTTGTTCGACCAGTAACCCTGAACGACCTCTGCTGTATACTCCATCTACCGTGCTGTGTTCTAGGCCCCGGGAAACCCTTTTTGGGTAGCTGTTTTGCGCCATATAAGTTTATAAAATAAATAAAATAAATAAATATACATGGCAGCTTTGGTTTACGTTGCATGGCTATAGCTACATGAAATATGATTGTGTTGTCTGTATTGACTAAATTAGTCAGTGAATCTTTTGAAGTTACAGAAACCCTTTCACTGAGGCCCTACATTCAAAAGGGGTATGTCACTCCAGCCGATGAAGGTGGGTTCCACTGTGTACATGCAGAAGAGGAAACATTTGAGTGATTTTGGTGATGGGTATGACCAGACATGGAATCCATGTACAACCTGGACTGAGATTGCTGTCACTGGTGATCAGTTCATTGGAGCACCAGTTGCAGGTGACAGGTATTACTCCAAAGAGTCTTTCTCATACATAAGATGAGAGCTTGTGTACGTGAGAATTTAGAATGAGTGACATGATTCAGAGTCACACCTTCTTTGAATGAATTGATATAACTGTAAGACATAGTTAGGTGTCCACATTCGATTCCGGACATTAATCACTGTTTTGCTTCAAATCTAGTGAATGTTTGACATGTTGGTGCATATATCATTCATTCATTCATTCATAAATCTTTATTTCGGTAATTTATCACCATAAAAGATATTGAAAAACATTTCATAAAACATTATTAAAACATTATTAAAACATTAAAACATTAAAACATTCCAACATCCATCGAAGTCCATAAAAATATTTTGGTACAAGGTATCAGTTTTACTACGGTAAAGTTCAGGGACCGGCTTTAAGGCACTGTCTTCTCAGAGACCACATTGAACCTAAGTATTTAGCCACGGCAAAAACAATGTGTTCCGACAGGTCAGTTTTCAGCACTCTAAAGGCGGCCAGGCACTCTGCAAACCACAAATTCCTGCATACAGGAACAATCCATTTCTTACGAGTCACGCTATAAGCCGAGCAGAAAAAAATTATGTGCAATTCAGTTTCATTGGCCACTCTGCATGCCGGGCATAAGCTGATGGCTGGTTCGCTCCACTTGCTAGTAAGGGCTCGAAGTGGGAGAGTCCCGTGCCTCCATTGCAAATAGAGTTTCCTGAGTAAGGCAGGATATAATTTGTCCAAGGCTGGTTCAAAGCTGTAGGTGTCCTTGGTACGTAAAAATGATTCCGTGAGTGTCCCAAGATTTTGTCGACAACAGAGTGCCCCTATTTTGCTGTTGTGGTAAACCTTTGCCAGTCTCTTTTTGGGAATTAATGGGCAGGTGGATAAGGGGTCAGACCAGAGGGTCGATAGGCCTAGGCCCTCCAACTCAGTTTGAATGAATTTAAGCCATTTGATTTTCCCTGCGTTAGGCATAGCAAGCACCTCCTGGAGCCCCTGCCTATAGCTAATCAGTTCTGGAACTGCCCACAACCTACGCCAATAAGCCAAGGTATGCAATGCCAGTTCTTCATCAAGAGGTCGCATCCCCAGATCTAGCCTTAGTGGAACAAGAGTCGTACTGGGGGGGAAGTGCTACCACCCGTCTGATGAACTTGTTCTCCTCTTTCACCAGGTCTGGAGAAACTGCATGGCCCCAGAGCTCAGAACCGTACATGGCAGCCCCCCTTGCCTGTGCCCTGTAGATCTGGAGGGGTGGACCAACGGGTCGGATGGTTGACCTGTTTTTTCCCACGAGCTTCATAATCCCACCCGAGTACTGAACCAATTTGAGTAGTGCTTTCTCTTGGTGTGTGCACCAGGACATTTTCTCATTTAACATAACTCCAAGGTACTCAAAGGTTCGCACCCTTTCGAGTCTACTTTGCCCAATGTTGGGGCTAAAGCGGAATTTTGATGGGGGATTGAAGACCATAACTTTGGTCTTTAGGGTGTTAATTTCTAAACCATGTTCCCCACAAAAATCCACAAAGCCGTTAAGAACGCGCTGGATCCCCATCGAAGACTTTGAAAGCAGCAGGGTGTCGTCAGCGAACATAATCGCCGGCACCCTGCTGCCTGCCAGCTTAGGAGCGCCAGAGTTGTCAACCCCATTCAGGTGGGAGATTACCCCGTTGACGTAGAGGCAAAACAGGGTCGGTGCAAGCACGCAGCCCTGCCTTACCCCCCTGTCAACGGGGAACCTGTTCGACAGCGCCCCCTCCTTGCCACACCTTACCTGTGCAAAGTTGGCAGTATGGTGACGAATAATCATCTCCAGCAAACCCTTAGGGACCCCCAGTTTGTCCAACACCTCCCAGAGTTTTCTACGGGGAACCAGGTCGAAGGCCGCCCTTAGGTCCACGAATACAGTGTAGAGGCTGCCACCCTCCAACTGTACCGTTTTCCAAAAAATAAGGGCGAGCCGAAAGACCTGGTCTATGGTGGAGACCTTCCTTCTGAACCCCGCTTGGAATGGGCTCAGAATGTCATATTCCGTCATCCATTCCAATAGACGATCCAGAATTAGCCTAGTAAAAAGCTTCTGAGAAACGTCTATCAGGCTTATTGGCCTGTAGTTGGCTGGGAGCAGAGGCGAGCCCTTCTTAAATATGGGGACTATCTCTGCCCCCAGCCAGGTTGGGGGCATCGTCATGCCATTCAAGATCGCATTGAACAACACCCTAAGATACGGGGCCCAGATCTTAACTTCATGCCTGTAGAGGTCACCTGGGAGCTTGTCTAAGCCTGGCGCCTTTTCAGCAGCGAGGCCCATAATCGCCATAGTGAGCTCATCCAGAGTGAACCCATCCATAGGGGATATACTTTCAGTGGGTTGGGCCATTGCTAGTTCGGGTAGGTTCCCCAATTGGTCCAATTCGGGCGTGCTATACAGGGTTTTAAAGTGGTCCTCCCATACAGCAGATGCAATATTGGCATCTACTGCCGCAATAGGTTCAGCAGAACCATGCTTGACGATCTGCCAGAATTTCCGGGCATCTCGTAGTGCGAGGGCAGCCGACATTTCAGACCAGTTATCCTGGTCCCATTCCATTTTAGCATTGCGAAGAATAAACTTATAGGCCAACTGCTTTTCCCTGATCGTACTGGGGGTTTCCGGAATTTTAAGGGACTCCAAAAGGTCGGCCTTTGCTCTCCTGCAAGAAGCATTGAACCATGAGGCTCTTCTCCCCTTGGCCTTTTTCGTCCTGGCCACAGGGTTCAGTACTTCTGCTAAGTTAGAACAAAGCTCAAAGTGAATATCCCCAAGCACAGTAAGCTCAACAGGAGTGGGTGACTGAGGGATGAGATCCACAACTTTTTCAAGGGCAGTGACCACAGTCGCATATAGCCTCTGGATATCATTAGGGTTCTCCAGGAGTTTTGGCCATCTAATTCTGCGTCTGTTGCTAGTTGCGACTAAACCCACAGAAAATGCTAAATTTTCTTCTGCGGTACCAGTGGGCATTCCCTGGACCGTGAACTTCAATGATAGTAGATTGTGGTCACTGTCAGTCCTTGTGACTATCCCAAAGTCCCTCACTTTGGCCCAGTCCTTCATTGTAACCAGGATATAATCTATCCGTGACTCCTGCCCTGCTCTGTTAAAGGTGGACTTAGGTGGAATATCTCCCTTGAGCCGCCCATTACAAGCCCTCAGTGAGTGGGATAAAGTGAAGGATGTTATTTGGGTGGCTAGAGGTGACCATGACTTTACAGGGGGGCCCGGCAGGGTGGGTATCTCCCAAAGGTCATCCTCTTCGCTAGTTACCCCTTCCAGATCCGGGAGGGGCTCGTACTGGATATTAAAGTCCCCCCCAACTATGAGTGAAGGGCAGAGGGTGGCAGAGTCGAGGAACAAAGCTAGATCCTCGATTGTCCCCGAAGTACCTGTAATCCCAACCGGTCTTGAATATACATTTATCAATGCCACACTAGCACCAGATGCCCACTCCAAAACAACGCACTGAAAGTACGCTGAGTTGGTTTCAAGGTTTTTCGCCCTGCATCCGAGGTGGGAACCTACCCAAATCAACAGGCCACTGACCCTTCCCACCCCATTTGGCCGGAGTGTTAAAAGAAGCGTACCCTGTGCGGCACTGATTTTCCCTGGCCCACGTTTCCTGGAACAAGCATATGTCATGTTGTTCAATGAGTTCCGCCCACTCTGGGGAATCTAGTTTGTTGGCCAGCCCGGCAACATTCCAAGATAGTATGGAGACTACGCCGGGATCCCCCGTCTTAACAGTAGTTTCAGATACCGGGATGCACCTGCTTGTCCTGCACTGACTGTGCTTGGGGCAGGACAATCCCTCTGTTGCCAGCGAGCATATTACATACGCGCCTTAGGAAGGGGGTTATCCTTATTGTTTTGACCAGCTAGATCTAGGTGGGTAATATTATCATTTATTAGCTCAGGGAATGTGCCACCCGCACGATATTCAACAACATCCCCCTCTTTGTGCCCAATCTCGCCTGTAATTTGATTGAAGTTTCCAGGGAGATATTGTGATAGTGGAGAAGCAGAGCGCGGTGAAGAGCAAGACAGAGAACAGTGTGAGTCTACCAAGGACAGTGTGTCAGTAACCATATGGGAAAGTCAATCCACATCTTCAAGGCACCCAAATCTGTTATAAGTGGGTGCCCCATTCCACCCACCATGTGTATCTTGCCTATAGTTGGGTAGCCCACCCTGTGCACAGTTTCTCGCCGGAATCCAATTCCAGTTTCCCCCCGTATTAGAGTGTGGACGCGGGGGATAAAAATAAGTTAGGGGTCTAGGTGTTATGGACGAATTTACTCCATAGTTGTTCCATGATTGAATATGGTGTGCAGTGTTGGGGTCTTCAAAAGAAACAATAACGCAATCACCTGTGATAGACTTGTGCGAGGTGCCTATCCAAGGGACCCGTCGCACCATAAGAATTTTGCTTCTCAGGTGATTGGGTAGTGGCCTATTTACATTAAGCCAATGGATTACCTTGTTTTTTAATGACCCAAAGTCTTCCTGCTGTTGGTATGGCATTTCAGGCACCCCCGTTAACACAACTACATACGGTCTTACATCTGGGGGAAGATAAACATAACCCCTATAGTAATTTTTATTAGGTTTTATTCTCTGTGGAGTGGTAAGCGTTATGATCTTTAGCCCTCGGGACTCCCATGGCTTTGGGGGCTGGTACAGGTTGAGCCGGCAGCTGAATTGCACCCTCCGCTACTCTATTAACGGAAGTGCTTGTAATGACCTTATGCCGAGGTTTCGGAATGGGTTTAACCACCGGGGCTACTGGTGGAATAACAACAGGTGCTGATGGAGTATGAGTAGCGAATAGTGGGCTAGTCGGTTTATTATCGGGTATGCTCAGGGTGGCTAAAGTTAGGATGCTTTTTTCTGTCTCAAGCAGCTGGGTTTCTATTCACGAGAGTCTAACTTCCAAGGGGGTTAAACGTTTTTTTAGCGTTTCCCAAACAATTGTTAAAAATTCCACATCCTTCCCTTCTATCGTGCAGAGTGGTGCCCCACCATTCTCACTTTCTATTACAAGATTGTCATATTCCCCCACTGGTTTTACTAGACTAGATTCTAATACTGAGGGGCAATTATTTCCCATGGGAGGGGATGCGTGGGATACCTGAGGTAGTGCTTGAAAGGGTAACTGAGCCTTTGCAACCTTAGCCTTTTTCCTAGAATAGGCAGAAGTATTATTACGCTTTCGCTTGTGGATGGCACCCTTTTGGGGGGTAACGGAAATCCTCTCACTCATTACCTTACGCTTAACAATAGGTACCGTCTCTGAAGGAGCCCCCTCAACCCTGACCTCAACCCCAGCCACCCCACCCAGTGATGGACTAAGGATGGGGGGGGATGCACGTGGGGACCCCACCATCGGAGCTGAGACTGGAAAGGATGTGACTGCTGGCTGGTGGATAACTGCCTGCGTCAAAATAGGAGCTGGGTCCATTGAGCGGTCAGGTGTTTTGGCAAGGGCAAAGTGACCTAGCGAGGATTTTTTAGCCATAGCCAGCTCCTGGGATAACCTTCTAGCTGCGTCAAGTTCAATGGAGACCCTATGCTGCATTTTATTGATCTCCATATCTATGGCGGTATTAGTCCTGGTGATGAAGTCATCAAGTGTCCCATTTTGCAACTTCCCTTTGGCTGCCCTACTTCTGTACTCACGCGTGGACATAGCACCTTATCTTCTGCGAGCGCCTCTGACAGGTGGATTTACAATAACAGATTTGAGGGCCAAGGGGAATAGCCCAGTCCAGTCTCCACCGGTCTCTAGCGGCCTCAAACGGCCCGCTCTTTGCCCGGTCTTCGCCCCGAGCTCCGTCCCGCGCGCGTCCCACGTCGCGGTGGAGCTTACTTCAGTAAAGTACGAAAAGTCAGAGGGCGTGGCCGCCGGGGGAAGAGGCACCAGCTGTGCTGAGTGGAGAATGCTGGTCCTCGCAGTCCCCCGGTAGGCTCCTACTCTGAGAGCTCACCAAAGTCCTCAACCTGGACTGCGGCTTACTGGGAGCGAGTTAGAAATCCGCCGACTGCGGAGCCGCTCAAACCAGCAGCTACAGCCTCAGGGAGCAAGCAAGGAAACAGACGCCCAAAAGCAATCCTCGTGGCAGCAATAATCCGACAGTGAGCGGCACCCGTGAAGCGGGTGTCGCCAAAGGTGATAAGGGCTAGAGTCAGAGGGCGTGGCCGCCGGGGGAAGAGGCACCAGCTGTGCTGAGTGGAGAATGCTGGTCCTCGCAGTCCCCCGGTAGGCTCCTACGCTGAAAGCTCACCAAAGTCCTCAACCTGGACTGCGGCTTACTGGGAGCGAGTTAGAAATCCGCCGACTGCGGAGCCACTCACACCAGCAGCTACAATCTCACGGAGCAAGCAAGGAAACAGACGCCCAAAAGCAATCCTCGTGGCAGCAATAATCCGACAGTGAGCGGCACCTATGTAAATGTAAATGTAGACGTATTTGTAAAGCGCACTGATACCCCGGCAAGCAGTGTGTCCTGGCGCTGTACTCATACCGCTAGGGAACCCGTCCTGGCTTTTCCCCGTGAAATGTCCACTCCTGGGCATCCCCAGGGTGCAACCAGGCATCCCCAGCGCTGTAGGGGGCCGTTGTGGAGGCTAAGCAAGCTATTGCCCAGAGTTGCAGCGTGGGACCCATGATTAGAATAGGCACTGAGGCGAGAATATCCAGTCAGCGGAATTTATGAGCCAGAGAACCGCCGAGGCGGGAATCGAACCCTGGTCCCTGGCCAGAACTCTGCATCAAGGTCTGCCGCTCTAACCATTGAGCCACACTCCTCCACTCTGCCGCTCTAACCATTGAGCCACACTCCTCCACCTATCAAGGCGGCTATCGCTGCTGCGATGTTACTTTGCACCACATTGTTGTACCAAGAGTGGCTAAACCTTATTCACAAGCCAGCGTTAAGCCACATTGTGCTTTAGACCCTCTTTCACACCATATTTTGGATGCAAATGGTGGGCAATATCACCCTGCAAAGCAAAATATTTGGTAGTCTGCCCCATATCTACCATGCCAGCGTGATTATGGTGGAGTGCGTAATGTGTAAGACGATGGTAAAAATGTTATCAGACATGCGCAATTATGTGCGGCTTATTTTTGCATCTTTTTTGCTGTTCCTATGTGTACTGCGTTGTGTGGCACCCCTGGAAACAGCAAAAGGCCATTGATTTTTCATCTGCAGGAAGATGAGCCTTACACCACATAAACTTCTGGTCGACGCAGACACCCTTGCACTATTGTACAAGGATGCCTGAGTTGGCGGTAACCTAATGACTTGTGCACCCACACAAGGGGAACATTGCTGCCACAATATGATATAAGTATTGTGCAGGTTCCCCTTCAACTTGAAGCATAAAAGGGGCGATGGCAACCTTAACGACAAACCTAGGGTCTTCCTTGTATTCTTCGGAAACTTTCTTTTGAGTCAATTTGTCTATGATAAGGCAAGACCCAATGCACAGAAAGTAGCTAATGGGGTCAAATTTTTCGCTAAACCGGATTTCTGCCATGCAACGGTGGAGCGCAGATGGAGATTACGGCAATTGATCACCCCCTTCCAACAATTAAATGCCCAGGCCTATTTAATGAACCCTGCCAGATTAAAAGTAATTATTGAAGGTAAAACGAGGGTCTTTCAATCTGAAATCAAGGCCGAAGAATTTCTAAAAGAAGTTAAAGATAGAAGACGGGAGAATTGAACTGAAACCCTATGACTATATGACTAAGGTACCCCGGTAGATACCCGGTAGCTAAGCTGCTTAGACACTGGCACATGGGGCGTTCTCTAATGGGTACTTCTAAGTATAACCAGGGATTTCACATCTACAATGCTTTGTTATTGCAGAATGGCTGGGTGGCTGGGCCTCACTCATGATCACCATCAAAACGAGTCACCTCGACTGCTCAATCAGGGAGGGGGGTGGGGACGGGCACCTCAGAGAAACATAAGGGAAAGAAACAGGGACACTAAGGGCACTAATGGCACAAAAGGTACAAAAGACACGGAGGGTACAAATAAACAGGAGGCATCATGCTATAAAATACACTTCAAGAAAGTCTTACACAAGCAAAGGGCAGATAAGAGGATCAAGAATTGGCAGGATCTTATAGGGATTGAAACCACTATTAAGATAGGATGACACAGCTATGCAAAATTAAAATTCTGTCTAGCAATATATGTGGCTTAAATGATCAAGCTAAAAGACAGAAGGTGGCACAGGGTCTACGCTCACTCGGTCCGGATCTGATATGCCTTCAGGAAACACATGTGATGGGGAAACAGAAGCATCTTTTTTCCTCACTGGGTTATAAGGTAGTTGCAGCCACCACACAGGGGGTCAAAATAAAAGGAGTAGCAATACTCGCTAGTCACTGACTCAAAGTGCAGGTGGATAGAGAAAAAACAGACCCTTATGGCAGATGGGCTATTGTAGGATGCACTCTTGACTTAAACTGCAAGTTTACACTATGCTCAATATATGGTAGTAATTTAGATGAGTCATGGGTCCTAGATTGGTTAACAGGGGAGCTAGCCCACTGGCAAACGCCCATAATATTGTGCGGGGATCTGAACTTAAACCTATCCGTGGGCTGGAGATTGAACAAGGACTGGAGATATTCGGGGAGGAAGCCAAGGGTGTTTCAATCACTACTGAATTTAATAGAGACTCATGGCTTGTGGGATGTCTGGTCAGAGCTAAGACCTAATCAGGATGGGTTCACTTTTTTCTCAGCTCCTCATTTAAAACTCACAAGAATAGATTACTTCTTTATCTCTTCATCACTGGTTAGCTCTTCTAGCATAGACTTAATACCTAGATTTATGTCAGACCACAATCCTCTGATATTACATCTGGATGGCCTAAAAATTGAAAACAAGAGTACAACCTGGTCATTTGAGAAAGCACTGTTATACGATATCAAATATCAGATACACATGAAGAAATGGATAGAGGAGTTCTTGGAGATAAACTTAGACTCTGCTCCCCTAATGGTGGTTTGGGACACTTTTAAGGCCGGGGTCAGAGGGGAGACTCTATGCTTTTCAGTTAGGAAAAACAAAGCTGAGAGGATGCAGGTTCAGGAGTTACAGGAGAAATTAGGGCTAGAAGAAGCAAAGCTAGTGCAGGCAATAAAAGCAGGAGGGATGGTGGATGAAATCCAACACGCAGTCGGTGTTATAAAAGCCGAGATTGCCCCAATTTTTGCTGAAAGAACAGTGTCCAAATGGGCAGCTACTAAAGGGAAACTGTATGAATGTGGGGAACATATTGGACATCAATTGGCACTAACAATTAGACAACAAACAACTTTAAACACAATAGCGGAAATTAAGACAGACACGGGGGGGGCAAACTAAGGATCCCACTGAAATACTTAAGGCTTGCAAAGACTATTATAGTAAACTCTACACAGAGGAGGATGTCAGGCCCATAGGAGATCGGAACTTGAACGTTACAGGCTATTTAGATTCTATAGATACACCTAAATTAAAGCCAATCGAACAAGAGCAGCTAGAACTCCCCCCTACCTGGGAGGAGATACACAACGCCATTAAAAGTCTTCCAGATGGAAAGGCGGTCGGCCTTGACTCTATCCCTGCTGAATTCTATAAAATCTCAGAAAGTCAGATTAAGGAGATATTCTCTTCAGTAGTAGGGTCAATATTCGGAGGCACATCACCACCAGCTTCTTGGTCACTTGCGAAAATTATAATTTTTGCTAAAAAGGAAATTCACCTCTAGAAATTGCATCTTATAGACCAATCACTCTAATTAACACCAACTCAAAAATATTCTCCAAACTATTAGCGAACAGGATCTCACAAAACATCCAGAAATTGGTCTCTAACTGGCAGCATGGGTTTATACCCAACAAAGGAACCACAGAACATGTCAGGAGGGCAATTATGTTAATGGCTGCAGCAAAGGTAACAGGGGACCCGATTGCTTTAATACTATTAGATGCTGGGAAAGCATTCGATCGGGTCTCCTGGTTATTCTTGTGGGGGATCCTAAAAAGGTCAGGCTTTGGCCCGATTATGATAGAGGCAATATACCAAAAACCCAGGGCCCAAATCATGATCAACGGAAATTTGACCAATCCAATTACCATCACTCGGGGTACCCGGCAGGGATGCCCATGCTCCCCTCTGCTGTTTGCATTGTACATAAACCCACTTATTACAAAAATGTTAGCAAACCCAGAGATTAGGCCGGATGTCAGGCAAGGAGTAGAGACAAAAATCCCGGCATACGCTGACGACCTGGCGATAATTACACCCGATCCCGATAAGCCCATCAGAGCCCTGGAATATGAGACAGATATCAGGCTATTTACTAAACAGAACAAAAACCCAGGTAATTATAAATGAAAACATAAGCTGGTCCAGCCCCCTAGTAGTTACAAAAGCCAAGTATTTGGGGGTAAGCATCACTGCAAATCTAGACGCAATAGTGGGTAACAACCTGAACCCACTTGCCAAGGATACTAAAAAAGCATTAAAAAGAATTGATAATTTACACCTAACAATAGTCGGCCGGAGCAACGTAATAAAGAGGACTTACTTCCCAAAATTACTATACTTTCTTAGAACTATCCCTCTGGAATTCATTGATGCTATCCTATATCTATTTGAGCAAATTTTTAGCCAGTTCATATGGTCTTACTCTAATATAAGAAGGTCTTACAAATGGCTATCTTTACCAAAAGAAAGAGGGGGGTGGGCATTACCGAATCTTAAACTTTATTATTGGGCGGTCGCTTTGCAGTATAGCCCTTTGTTACTGCTCGTTGACGACATACAGTCCGCCTCAGATCTTCCGTCTCCTTACATATCTTTAGTTGGAGTGAATGCTCGAGGAATACTATGGAGACAACTCGAATTTGGATATTTTAAGCGGGTGCGGTTCAAGTCTTTAATAAATATTTACCGAGTTTTTACCAAAGTACGAAAACTGGTAGGACTAGGCAGACTAAATTACTGCACTCCAATCAAAGATAATGCAACACTTCCTGCAATTTTTAAAGGATCATAGCTTTATAAATGGTAAAACGCGGGGGTTATCAAATTGGGTGATCTGATTAATCAGGAAGGGGTTCGGACCTTTCAGGACATTAAAACATGGTTTCAGATAGATTAGAGCCAATTATTTCAATACTATGCGATTAAAAGCTTTTTGGAACACAAGACTGGTGGACCAGCCGGATTTAACAAAAAGGTCATTATGAATAGACTGCGCTCAAGTAATCCGCCAAGGATAGGAACCATCTACTCCAGTTTTAATGATGAAATGCGGGATGATTTATAAAGGATTGGGCTGAAGTGGCAAACAAAACTGAATATCGAGCCAAATATTTTCGCCAATGCTCATGATCTGTCCCAAAAATGTTTACTTTCCACTAAACTGCAGGCACAGTTTTATAAAACGGCTTTTTTCTTATACATTACACGAGGCAGGATAGCTAATTGGGGGAATGGGGCGTGGACTGTATGCCCTCGATGTCAAGAACATGCAGCAGATCAGATGCATATGTTTGCCACCTGTATAAAACTAAATGCACTCATTCAGCAAATTAAATTATTTGTAAGGGGGGTTTTAGAGCAAAGGATACAACTCACCCCTGCTGAATTGATGCTAGGGTGTGATGGCAACACTAGACCAGGGAGACCATTTATCCTTGTAGCTATGACTATTTATAGAATCTGCATTGCAACATACTGGAAAGACCCTAACCCGCCCTCATTCACACAGTGGCAGGCCAGACTACTGGCGACTTATAAACTGGAAAAGGCAATCTATGCAAAAAGAGGGAAAAAGGCCAGGAAGAAGGGCCTCGTGCTCTGGGAACAGCTAAAGAAATGGGCTGAGGGTACACAAAGCTAAATTAAGCCGTATGCTAGTAAAAATGTTCTTTTATTGTATTTGCTTTGGAACGTTACGTAGTAGTTTGGCATTAGAAATTGTTTGTTTCTCTCCTTGCTTTTTCTCTTTCTTTTTGTACCCAATACCTTCAAACTTACTCCCGCTCATTGTTTGAAAACATAAGAGTGAACGATTGTAAACAAATATTGTGAGCTGGTGCCGGGGGGGAGGGGGGGGTCTTGCCAGAAGTGGAGCAAAAGTATAACCTGTATATTGTTTATCTTTGAAAGGAAAAATAAAAATAAATAAATAAATACATTTAAAAAAAAGTATTGTGCAGCTCTGCGTTTGTGTTGTGGTAGAGCATAGCAAAATGCCAAGCTGGCTAGCCACGTGCTCCAACACTTTCTGGCATGCTTTTATCAACTTTTTTGGCAAAATCTGGCAGAGACTTCCACCGTCCGGCTGCCCTCTCCTCCCAGTACATCCTTGCCATGACATTGTAGCCCTTTGCCACCTGACGGATATGTTGGTATCATTCCTTCCTAAGTTGGAACTGCCTAACCTTCTGAGGCAACATGTTGTCTGAAAAACAAAAACATATGACACTATGTAAGATCCAAGAGAAATAATGTTCACCATTAATTCACAAACAACTGTATGAAAACATGAACTCCACACTCGGTAATTCCAACATGACCTGAACAATGCAATGTGAATGAAAGGACTTATCGCAACCTGATCGCGATACCGGCATGTCAATGTATGGTATGGGACATAGCTAGGGCAGAGTAGAGTTACAACAGTTGCAGATTAGAGGAGTTCAATGATGGCATAGACACAGACTCAGACTGAGTCTACCAGGGGAATGACCTCAATGAGACAGCTTGACAGGCCCATTGCAGAGCCAGACCATAACATTTCAACAACATAGGGTTTACATGTTGAAATAGTGGCCGTTCACCTAGCACCACAGTGTATAACAGTTAAACAAATCAATGTTCATCAATTCACCAACAAGTTGGATGTGTGTACACAGCTACACATCCATGAGTCCCGCTGTACACATCAACTAGAAACATCTGATCAAACGTAGCTCACAATTCTGCTTATTGGGAGACAATGGGGAATTCACCGGAGCAGGCAACTCTCTGCACACTCGCAGCGGAGTTGGCCTCCCACCCACGCTAATATTATGTTTTAAAAATCTATTTAAAATACCCTGAAAACGTCTTACCTTATCGGTGGCGGCCCAGGACTGCCCTCTTCCGCTATCGTGACTTACTGAAAACTGCACGGGCGCCTGCGCAGTTTTCATGAAGGTGTGATAGCCGAAGTGGGCAGCCTAGGGCCGCCGCCGAAATGTTTAGGAGTTTTCTGGGTCTTTTGAATAGGATTTTAAAACATTTTAACAGCGCAGGTGGTGGGTAGCGGAGCTAGGTGGAGTGTGCGAAGATTGGGTCCATCTCTGTGGCGTAGCCCCGCTGTGCCCACTACACCCAGGGTTAATAATTTACCAATGATAATGGATAAGCGGTCCACAAACTTGTAACAGATTCAGCGGAATAACAAGCTGTGGTATCCCCAAAGAATTTCCTGTGTGTGTCTAAGAAAACATTGCTATGCATATTTCTTTTACTACGATATGAGAAAACAGTCTGATATAAAACACATGTGAGGAAACTCCAGAACACTCCAATGTCCAGAACAGCCCCCTTCCGACAAGGAAAAACAACAATATGACTACAGCCCAAAACATTTCCTTCCTGTGAAACCATTCAAAACCGATCTTCCCCGGTCGCAGGACAACAAAAAACTGTTCATCTTTTACACAGGACGACCAAAAGGATACATGTTCACTATAGAATTACAAATAAAAACACCAGAGAAAAAGAAGTCATATAATGGACCCAACTGTGGAAAGGATACCAAAAAAATAAAACTGTGAAGGCTTCTATTGTTCAATCCTCAGTGGTGCTATTGAGTACGTTCACAGTGGGGCCACACTGTTGCAGCCCATCAGAAATTTTTCACTGTTCTTGGGATAGGGCCCGGTCCCTCCTTGGAAGATACCCTCAAACTTATCCTGTCCTTCGTCTCAGACAGTGCACCAATCTTCTGATCCCTAATTTCATGGAAAGAAGCAGAAACAAGAGACATTTTCACTAATCTTATTCACAAAGTCCATCCCTGCTAAATTAATTTCTCTTTTTGTGCACTATCCTTCCATCGAGGACGCAAATTATACCTTTTTACTCCAGGTACTATCTCCTCACATAGAAGGATCTGAAATTTAGGGGGTGTTGGAGACCGAGACTTAGGCTCCTGGTATCAGATGAAGTAGTCTGTGCAGCCCTAATTTCTGGGGGCACTGCCTCTGTCAAAGCTGTCTTGCTCTCTTCCTCCGTCTGTGCCCAAGTCAGCTGGGTGTTGGAAAAGGGAACAAAACATGGACCCTTCTCCATTTCGTGGTCCCCTGTACCCTCTTTCACCCAATGATCATAGGGGAGGGGAAGCGGCACTCACCGGCAGTAGGAGGTGTGAATCCAATGCTTCTAGCCGTCCACTCTCACTGCCGTCCTTTTCGTGATGAGGACCAGATATGGTCCTTCCACCTAGGCTCCAAGCTGTCTCGTCTCTGGAAGTTTTTCACAAATACATAATCACCAGTCTGTATGGTATTCCCGGGCCCCTCTGGTGCTGGAGGCAAAGCCTTATGGATCTGTTGGTGACTAGAACTCAGACTTTTAGGGAGATCATATAAATAATCGACCAACAGGATAATCTGTTTCGGAATTTATTTCCGGTCCAGGAACACCACACACATTTGCGGAACAGCCAAAGACCACTTCATATGGTGATAATCCAGTTATAGAATGGACTGTCCTTCTGGTGGACAATAGACCGAAGGTTAATGCATCTAGCCCAGTACTTTCCTTAATCTTATCTATTTTTAGCTTGAGAGTACCACGGTACTTCTTAACCAAACCTGCTGACTGAGGATGATTGGTTGCATGAAATCTTTGCTTGATGTGCAGACCGTCGCATAGCAATTGGATCACTTTTGCATTAAAGTGACTTCCATTGTCACTCCAAAGAAAACAGGGCAAACCGTATTGCGGGAAGAACTCTTTAATAAGAGTCTTCGCAGCTGCCATGGCAGTGTTTTTCTTCGTTGGGTAAGCCTCAATCCATTTGCTAAATGCACAAACCACCGCTAACACATTTTAAATTATTAACTTATTGCATCTCGATGTAATCCATCTGGAGTACCTCGAAAGGGAGAGAAGGGGGCGCAAAATTGCCAAAAGTGTAGGGGTACCCTTCCCAGTATTGTGTTTCAAGCAAATCATAAAGCGTTTCACTAAATTAGCAGCAACCTTTGAAATATTGTCATTTTGCCATACAGGATCTAGCAATTTGCTGATGCCTTGTGTGCTAATATGAGCTGGACCATGCGCCACAGTAACTATGGGAAATACGTATGCATCAGGCAGCATCCATCTCTGTTTCTCAAACTTTTCAGTCCAGCATCCTTCATCATCTAGATGCCCTGTACTCTCCTGACACACTCCCAACTCCTCAAGAATTGCCTCACTCTGTATTTCCCTCACACTCTCCAACAAATTCTCAAACATAGCAACATCTGGTACCCATCTAGCAAGTCCTGGCACACATTTTTTGGTCGTTTTCGACCTAGCTGTTTCTTTCGCTATTTGATCAGCAAAGGCATTTCCCCTTCCCGCATGGTCAGTAATTGCTTTATGAGCACTACATTTCACTATTGAGTCAATTGGGGAGAGTCAAAGCTGTCAAAAGCCTCTCTATCAACGGACCATGTTGTATTTTGTTCCCATGTGAAGTCAAGAATAAGCATGGGCGAATTTTGCGGATCTCGCGTTCGCGGATTTTGCGGATTTGTGAACTCGCAATCCGCAAAATCCGCGAATTTGCGGATTTTTTTTTTTATGTTCGCACGGGTTTCTGCAAGTTCGCGAGGGTTTTGTACAATTTCGCAAATTGCGAAATTGTACAAAACGCGTGTGAACTTGCAGCAACCCGTGCGAACACAATAATATGAAGAGAAAGAAGCTCCTGGTCACAGGAACAGCACGGGGATTGCGCTTATGAAAGTCAAGGATGCAAAGGCCTCTACCCAGCATCACAGCTGATTTTCCACAGTAGATTTGGGAAGAGGCACACCTGTCCCGCCTCGAAGACGCTCATGATTGTTTTTGGGCTAATGAATGAGTCACTGATTTTGAGCATCAACTAGTTCGAGCGACCATGTGCGTGTTACTATGCAATCGCCCCTAAGGGCGCAGGGGTTCCTTGAGTGAGCTGTCCATCATAGTGGGTGAATGGCGGGAAGACGGTGCAAACCGCGAGTGTGTGGGCTGGGCCAAACGGGCAGGGCTACCATGTGAGTTCACACATGCTTTTAGTGTGTATAAAAGGTCAGAGAAAGATCAGTTCAGCAGATGAAGAGAAATAAGCTCCTGGTCACAGAAACAGCACGGGTATTGCGCTCGTGAAAGTCACGGATGCAAAAGCCTTTATCCAGCATCACAGCTGATTTTCCACGGTAGATTGTGAAGAAGTCACAGGAAGGGCATGGTAAATATTTTAGGATGGCGCCGGCAAGCTGCCAGCGCCATCCTAAAATAGTTACTAAGTTAGCTTCAACAGAAAGCTCTAATAGATAAAATCGAGCACCTGCTTTATTTTATCTATTAGAGCTTCCTGTTGAAGCTAACTTAGTAACTATTTTAGGATGGCGCTGGCAGCTTGCCGGCGCCATCCTAAAATAGTTACAACAGGCAGGCTTCAACTTTTGCCCCCGGAAAAATCCGCCGCTCGTGGATTTGCGAATTCTCGGTAAATTCGCGGGAGTTCGCGGATCGCGAATTTACCGAAAATTCGCAAAATCCGCGAGCGGAACGGATTTTCCGCTCATACTTAGTCAAGAATCCTCTCTGTGTGCAGAGGCATCCAAAATTATGAAGCACCATGAAGGCATACTGACTGTCAGTATAAATATTGACAGTCACTCCACTGAATTTACATGCTCGCAAAAGAGCTATCAGCTCCGCAGCTTGCGCTGATTGGTGAGGAACACCCGATGTCTCAACTACAGTTCTCAGTCCGAAACACACAATCATGGACATCTTAGTCCTCACCGTCTGAAGGAAAGAGTAGTAAGGTGGCAGGTTTCAGAATGGCACATCTTTTGATAGTAATAAGGGTGCAAATAGTGTCAATTCATAACCAGTCAGACGATCACTAGTGAGGTGCTGTGTCTTTGTTTTGTTCAAAAGTACATCCACAGCATGCAGTACCATTACTGTGAGATTGTGATTGAGAACGGGCCCTGCTGATTGTCGAATAGAGACCGCCGCAGCTGCGGTGGCCCTTAAACAACTCGGGAGGGCTCTGGTGACAGGGTCAAGCGTGGCAGAAAAATACGCACATGGCCTCTGCTTACCTCCAATGGCTTGTGTTAACACTGAGAGTGTGCACCCAGCCATTTCGTGTACATACAGCACAAAAGTCTTCTTATAATCAGGTGTACCAAGCACAGGTGCAGAGAAAAGCGCAACTTTTAATTGTTCAAAAGAATGCTGACATTTATGCGTCCAAGGCAAGAGTTCATGCACATCTTTAGTTGTAAGACAAAGCAGGGGCTGTATTAATAAAGAATAAGCAGGAATCCAGTGTCGACAATACCAGGCGATGCCTATGAAAGCACGCATATTCCTCTGAGTCACAGGGACAGGCATCTTAACAATGGCATCAACTCATTCAGGTGTTAGCCTCCGACCCTCCTTTGACAGCAAGTGAACGAAATAGGTGACCTGCTGTTATCAATATTGGAATTTGGAAGTGGACACTTTGTCCTTTGTGTGCCAAATGCTTTAACAATCGTACTGTGGCATCCCGACAACTCCCTTTGGTATCGGAGGCTATCAAAACATTGTCCACATGCTGCAATAATACATTACCTGCTGGAAGAGAGAGAGTCCAATTGACTTTCCATAGCTTGAATAAATACTGGGACTTTCTGCATACCCCTGACGAGCTCGACAGAATTGGAAACTTCTACCAGCCAAGGCAAATCCAAACAGATATTGGCCGTCTGGATGAATATGAATACTGAAGAAACCATTCACAGAAAGGAATTTAGCAGTAGAAGGAATAATCGTCAAGAGGGCAGTAATATCTAGTACTCCCAGAAACTGAGGAACCACTATCTTATTGATTTTCCGGAAATCAATCACAAAACGATAAACATCAGGATGTGCATCAGTGGAATCCAAAGGTGCCTTGTTAAGAAGAGGGAGAATGGGCTGATTGCATACATGCGCTACTGTCTCCTCAACCAACCTTGATTTGATCAGGTCCTGTATAATCTGCATCAAAGCCTACTCCCCAGCGTGGGATATTTTATACTGGGGAATACAAGGGAGCACAGCGTTATCTTTGATCTTTATAGAAACTGGTGGGATCTGCAACAACCCCACATCTGTATCCCCCGTGGCCCACAATGAGGACGGCACATCCTTAAACTCAACAGGGAGCGATGCATCCTTTGCCAAACACTGGTTTGCAATAATCACATTAAGTCCAAGAGTCAAGTAAACACCATCCGGGGAACAATAAATGGTAGCATGTAACTTCTTCAACAAATCCAATCCAAATAAATGTTCCCGACAATTTGCTGTCAACAAAAAAAAGAGTCCACGGTAAAAGGACCAACAGTCAAGGCAAGAGGTTTGGAAATGGGCCTCACAACCGGTAAGCCTGAATTAACTCCAGAAACCTTATTACGGCCAGACGGGGCTGCCCCGGGGACCAGCGAATGAGAAACCGAGATATTCATTGAACCTGTATCCACCCAAAACCTCTGTGCCGAACCATGTAAATCTGCTGTGACATAAGGACCACGCTGAGCTACAGGAACTTGAACTGGTCCCTGTCCCTGGCTTTCCTAGCCATAGGACATCCCTGCAGCTTCATCCATATTATAATCATCATGATAGTACTGCCTACCCACGGGTCATCAAAATAGTTCTGATCAGAATGACCCCCTGAGAATGTTCCTGCTTGAACCTCATCCTGATCAACCCCATAAAGGCCTCTTCCACCTGAACCTCGCCCTCTAGGGACTGCAAGTTTCTGTAATAAATCTGGGCACTCTCTTCGCCAATGTCCCTCCTTTTTGCAGTTAGCACACTGATTCGGTCCTAGGGGTGCACTGCCTCTACCGGCACCCCCGACCTCTGAGCCGGACCAAAGCCCCATCCCCTTCTAGATCCTCTTGCAACCTGCTGTAGCAACACCCTCCTTTTCAAATCCTTACTTTTCTCGTCCACCTTGTGCTTTTCCTCGTTTTCTCAATGTTCATAGTACTGAGCCATACTCCATATCACCGAAAGGGAGGAGGTAGTCCAAGTACTCTCAGAAGCTTGAAAGAGAGCTGCAATCTCGTAAGCAAATTTGTGACAAACCTGTTACCAAACTAAATAACACCACCTTCAATTGACAAATCCTGTCCAGTAAAAATCCAAGAATACCCCTTCAAACCTAGTAAAAAAATTAGATAGACCCTCCTCTTTCTTCTGGTGACATGCCACCAGCTTATCCCAATCTACTCATCTGGATGGGATAAGAGAATGCATATAAGTGATATTACGACTCGGCAAAGCCAGAATTTCAGCTCTAGGTTTCTTAGTGGGCATTCGTTCCTTATCCTATGCCTTAATCTCATCCCAAGAGCCACCCAATTACACCCTGTGTTTCTGTGTATTCATCTTCTTCCATATGCCCACTGGCTCCAACAGCCCAAAAAACCTCTCTATATCTGCTAAAGTCATAACTGACGAGGAGGCAGCCACTGCTAACTCTTTATTATATGCTGTAGGGTTTTTCCTAAGATCTGGTTACTGACTTTTAAGAGCTAACACCTCACTCCTCTTCCACTGGATATAAACCCATTGTTCCTGGAAGTGAGCTGCCACCCGCTGTTGGACCACCTCATCTCTTTGGTTCCGCTGCTCTGGTATCTCAGGATGAAAAATAGGGTGCACCTCCCTCATCAGAAATTGGGACACAGTAGTCTGGGTTTGATGATGTAATCTCTTCTGATAACCGAGAAGTATCCCAACATTATTTAAAACTTCTGTAGGGGTCATATCAGCTGAATAAACAGACTCAAATGTCATAAATAATTTAGGAGCTGTACCACCAATACATTGTTCCCACAAACTAATCAATGCAGTCGACATATGCTGAAGGGCATGCTGCTGCACAAATGGTTTGAAATCTTTCATCACACTCCATATATCCTCCACAGTATAAATCCGACTCCGAGCCCATTGCGCTGCATGATTTGCCACCATTTTTTACCCTCCTCACCCACATCGGATCTAATCGATGCTCGCTGCCGCCTAATTCCCTACATCTGATCCACGAACTGGTGTCTCAACACTACACAATACTGGAGATGAAAAGCTCGAGGAAGACACCAGAGACATAGGTGACAATGTTAACAATGGCTGTGTTGCAGGTGTAAGAGAAGGGGAAGAAACATAAACAGTAACAGCAAACGCTGCAGGGGTTCTTGCAGTCACCACACTCGCAGCTTGTGAAACTAGAGAGGAGGCAGGCGGGGATGGAGCGGAAGCAGTCAAATCTATAGAAGGACCAGATGAAGGTGGGGAAACAACAGCGGACTGAGACGACGGAAGAAAAGGATATATTTTCAGCGGGGCATGGGGAGGTGGTGGGTGACTTTCCAGCAGATCCTCCACAAAAGGATCCTCATCCTCTCAAACTACATAAGACTTATTACATTGTAATCAAAACTTCTTATCTGCACACTCAATACATTTCTCTGTTTGTTCTTTATCATAAGCTACAGCTTTCTGCACCACTGTCTGCATTGTCTTCTTCCTAGATTCCTTCTCGGCCCATATACGCCTCTGCTTAGCTTCCTTCTACGATACTTGCAAAGTAACGAACATCGACGGTCTACTTCTTCTAGCAAATAATTTGCCCCGTAAATAATTACATTTTTGTTCATGAAAGGTAAAATCCAGTGGCCACTGAAGCTCAGCATTGTCCCTTGTACACTTGTACCATAATGTACGAAACATAATAGGGCCAATACCGTGCTTCACATACTCTCCAAGCTTGGAGTACCTTTCTGAGGCGCAGGCTGCCTTTCCGCCAGTTGTTGCTCAATAGAACAAAAGCAGAACCCCAAGCACCACACTTTACTCCGACAAGGCATCTTAGCATTAGACACATTCACATATTCACTCAATACTCACACTCAAGCAATAAAGACACACACAAAGGCATCTCAAAAACAGTCCACAGACTGTGCCAAAACAAGTCAGTCCTCAGACTGCACCAAGACAAGATAGGCTCTAGCCCCAGGTCTTTTTCAAGAATAAGCCAAATTCAACAAGTGGCCTGGCAGAGCTTTCAAACGTGCTCTGTATCACAAGGGTCTACAGATCCACCAAGTAAATCAAGATTGCGCAGCTTTTATCAGAGCAAGATGAACTAACCAGGTACACACCGGTCAAACAAGATTATCCTCCACTGCTGACTCTTCATACCAAATGGTCAGATCCAAGGGTTTCGCCTTTTTAGGACTTCAACCGATATGACCACTAGACAAGAAGCTGCCCAATCAGACAGGCGGGGCAGCCACAAGAACCAGGCTCTATCATACGGGGATCCCCCATCTGCCTATCTGACCAGACGCAACCCCGACCCCACAGCCCGACTACGGGCAGGATGGGCCACCTGGTGGAGTTCCTGTTCGGGTGCCAACTGAAGGAAGTGACCAAATTAGGGCCACCTGGGTCACTCTCGACCTCCCATAGCCTTCCACTAATGAAGTCTATTGCGCAGTAGAGAATACAAGCAAACTAGTTCAGTCACAAAGTACACTCCAGTGGAGCCCAATGTAACCATTCTCCTATGATGGCTGACTAGGGACTGACTCTAACAAGCATAAAATTACATTATGTATGTTGTGGAGCCCACAAAGACCCGCCTACTATTGAAAAACACTGGTAGATCTCGTAATGCAAAGGGGGTACAGAACAGAGCTTTCCGTTCTGCAGCCTGGTACAAGTTACCTACTACCTTAGGTTGCCTGGCCTATCCTCTCCTTTAGACAGGTGTAAGAAGACCTCTATGTAACAGAAAAGGCATGCGTTAATGAGCAAGTTTCAACATTGGAGAAACAAAACTTACTGTGGTGGGGTATCAGAGACTGAGTCAGAGAGTGTACTTATGCGTTCAAGGGAAGGCTTTATTTCATAAACACTCGTTTTTGCCGACTAGTCAGTCTCTCTTTGGCAAATGAGGCAGGATCCATCTTGACTCTCCTTAGCGGATCCAGAGTGAGTGAGTTTTCGCTGGCGTCTTAGACAACAGGAGCGCCGGAGCATTGGAGACTCCCTATGGACAACCTGAACCCAAAAGCAAAGGAGAATAAACAACACAGCATTAGGACGGTCGTCCTTTTAAATGTTCACAAGGGGGTGTGGGAAACCCAGTGCTCAAGTGCCCATTCTCAGCGACGCTAGAGTTTGTGCTCTGGTGCTCATGAAAAAGGGGAAGGAACGTAGACTGTACAGACTCTATGTACAAGAAATATTTACAAGTGGGCGTGTAACTTTTAAAGAGAGCGGGTTTCACTCGAAAGGATAGCTTAGTCTACCCACCCAGCCCGCTACTTTGCCCCATACCTGTTCGAGCCACGCTCCTCCCTTGGGAACGTGGCAGGGCGTCTTGTGGATACGTTGGCCTCCTGGCTTCTCGGTCACGACCTATTAAATCCATGCCTACCCTTTCGAAGGGATTTCCAATGATGGGTAGTGGTCGAAGAGGTGCTGCAGATGGCCTGTGTACATTCTTCTTTTGACAGATTTCACATTTCATACAATAGTTTTGGACATCTTTGTATATCCCGGGCCAATAAAAATGACGCAGCACGCTCTCTGTTGTTTTCTCTCTTCCTAAATGTCCGGCCATAAGATGGGCATGCGCAAAAAACAGCACTTGTTCCCGGAATGACATGGGAAGGCACATTTGGGCGTTTCCTCCTTCACCCTCCCTAAACAGTAGCTCGTTTTTAATTAAAAAAACGAGGATATGTGAGGGTTTGTACACTTTGGGATACATGGGCACTTTCCCAGGCATTGAACAATGCAGTGTCATTGGCCTTGGAAAAGCGAAAGCTGCGGTCTATGACCCAAGGTTCAGGGGTAATCAGAGTAGGTATAGGGGCCTCTACTGCTTTATTTGGGTTGTTTATGGTGTCTTGGAAAAGGGAAAGAAATCCCGGATTATCCACCCCTAGTATAATGTCTTCAGGAAGGGATTCCACTACCCCTACTTTTACAGTACATGGCTCTTTGTCAATTGGTGTCATGGTAACCAGTGCCAGGGGATAAGGCTTGACATCACCGGGTACGCACCGTATGTGTACCATGGTTCCCAGGAGATATTGGCTAGGGAGGATAAGCTGTTTTTGGACTACCGACTGCGTACACCCAAATCTAAAAGGGCCTTTACTACCTTGCCATTCATCCTTACACTCACTTAAAAAGATGCTCCCATCTCGGCTGAATACAGGATCGTCTTGGGAAGATACCCTACTTCCAAAGGTTCTTCGGTTGGTCTTTTCCTGGGGCACATGCAAGCAATGTGGCCCCATTCACCACACTTGAAGCATTGTGGCCCACAAATGGGGGGAGTGTCCATTCTGAACTGTTTGGTTCTTGTAGCTTCCTTTAGGGGTTTTTGTTTCCTTTCTATTTTATAGGGAGGTACACCCTTAGGCATTTTCTTGGTATCCCAACCTGTGGACCGTGGTTGAGCTCGGGCGTAGTTTGCTGCCATTTCAATAGTTTGTTCTATGGACAGTCCGGAATGCTGTTTCAGCCATATCTGGGAAGTGTATGGTGAAGCCTCCATAAACTGTTCTAAGTATATTTTAGATATTACTTCTTCTTTCGTGCTGGTAGATGGTTTTAACCACTTATCCGTGGCCATTTTAAGCTGAAAAAATAAAGTCTTGGGGTTTTCCCCAGGGGTCCCTCGTTCTTTTCGAAACCTGACTCTATAGGCCTCAGGGTCAAGTCCCAGGTGGTCTAGGATCACCTCTTTGATGAAATGGTACAGAGCTTTTCCCACGGGGTTGGCCACTTGATAGGCAAACTGTGCCTCAACTGTCAATAATGGCGCCAAAAAGAAGGGCCACTTCTCCTCGGGCCACCCTAACGCTCTGGAGGCTCTTTCAAAGTTCAGTAATAACGCATTGGGGTCTTCCCTGTGCACATACTTTTGGAGCGCTATTCCCAAGGGGTTTGGGACAGGGGATGAAATGAAAATAGATTTCTTAAGCGCATGGCTGCCCAAGAGCGTCCCAGCGCTGATACACACCGCAAGCTTCCATGATCCTCAGACAGCGGACTCATACTCCTCGTGGAAAAAGGAATGTCTTTAAAGATTTCCGAAACTTCTGGAGACAGGGTTCCAGGCGAAGAGCGGCGGGAAGATCATTCCAGGTCTTGGCAACATTCACAGAGAACCTCCGGCCTCCGGAACGTGCTCTCCTCACTCTGGGGATGGTCAGTAAATTGCTCCCGTCAGAGCGGAGGGAACGCGAGGACTTGTAGGGGCATATAAGGTGCCTGAGGATAGGGGGACCCATTCCCTGGAGAATCTTAAAGGCGATGGAAAGGGCCTTAAATTTAATTCTCTCCCGGATGGGAAGCCAATGGAGGTCTCTGAGAGCGGGTTTGGCCGAAGTTCTGTTCGCCGTGCCGGTCAGTACTCTGGCCGCCGCATTTTGTACTTGCTGAAGGGTGTTAATGGCTGATTCAGGGGCACAGAGCAGCAAGGCGTTTCTGTAGTCCAACCTTGACAGTATTAGCCCCTAGATCAGAAGATTCCTAGAGCTGAAGGGAAGAAGAGGCAACACCTTCCGGACAGAGCGCAACAAACCATAGCAGATCCCTGCCACTTTCTTAGTTTGTACTCTGAACATCAGGTCAGGCTCCAGCCATACCCCCAAGCTCTTAATCTCATTCTTGGGTTGGGGCGCCTCGCCCAGACAGGGGGGGCCACATGGTTTTGGGAAGGGAGGTGGAAAAGTTACCCAACATCATAAGTTCCGTTTTGGACCCATTGAGTTTCAGCCGTGATTCTGTCATCCAGGCCATGATACCTGTTAGACAGCACCCGAATCTTTCTGCCGCATTTTCATGGTGGGATAGCGAGACGACATGACAACAGGAACTGATACTGCTGGGACAGATACGCTCTTCTGGAGACTTTCTATGTGGGAAATGATGGTGTTCTGGAACAGTTTCCTGTCTGCTTGAGCTGAGGAGAGCTGTCTTTCGACTGCCCATTCTAGCTTTTCCAGCACAGCACATTTTGATGATGTGCTGTATGAGGGCGTCCATCTCGGTTGTACAGACGGACTGGGATGGAAATCCCACTTCTGACACCAGTTGTGGCGGGGTATCAGAGACTGAGTCAGAGAGTGTACTTATGCGTTTAAGGGAAGTCTTCATTTTCATAAACACTCGTCTTTGTCGACTAGTCAGTCTCTCTTTGGCAAATGCGGCAGGATCCGTCTTGACTCTCCTTAGCGGATCTAGAGTGAGTGGGTTTTCGCTGGCGTCTTAGACAACAGGAGCGCCGGAGCATTGGAGACTCCCTCAGGACAACCGGAACCCAAAAGCAAAGAGGAAGAAACAACACAGGATTAGGACGGTCGTCCTTTTAAAGGTTCACAAGGGTGTGGGAAACCCAGTGCTCAAGTGCCCATTCTCAGCGACGCTAGAGTTTGTGCTCTAGAGTTCGTGAAAAAGGGAAAGGGAAGTTTGTGCTCTGGTGCTCGTGAAAAAGGGAAAGGGACGTAGACTGTACAGACTCTATGTACAAGAAACATTTACAAGCGGGCGAGTAACTTTTAAAGAGAGCGGGTTTCACTCCGAAGGATAGCTCGGTCTACCCACCCAGCCCGCTACTTTGCCCTGTGCCCCGTACCTGTTCGAGCCATGCTCCTCCCTTCGGAACGTGGCAGGGCGGCTCGGGGATACGTTGGCCTCCTGGCTTCTCAGTCACGACTTTGGTACTCCGCCTCCAGTCTTTCGCGTCTCCTTCTTCCTCCTTAGTCTCCGTATTTGTCCTCCTTCTTCCCTCCCGATCTCCTTTTTCCTCCAGGGAAACGCCGTCCGTCTTCTTCCGGGATCTTTCTACATTTGAGGGTCCGGACGTGGTGACGTCACTCAGGGGAGGAGTCTCGTCTGGATGAAAACCCCAGTTAAAGGAGCCATGTTCCTGTGTATCTTCGAGAGTCAATAATGGCTGATTCCGCGGGAACCATTCTTCATTTCGGTAAGGTAAGTCGTCCTGCTGTAAGGGGACACAAGTTGGTGAGAGAGTCCCCGCTGACCACCATTCACGTGTATTCTCCACCCCTTCACACTTACCAAAGAACGTTTCTTGTAAATAAGCAAGTAAGTTTTGATTATAATACAAAATGGCGTATTTGAGAATTGACAACCTAACAAACGCAACATTTGCAATTACTAATTGCGTATACATACAGTATGCAAATAGAATGATTTAGCTATATAATGATAACATAATTATTGGGTAAAATACGAGTAATAAGGCAATTTTATGTTTCAATTCTAACACACGCAATATAGTGCTACAGGATAGAGCACTGTTGGATTCGAAGCCTTATACTGCCGTAACCTGGTCGGCATAGAAACTAGGTGAAAGCCAGGGCCCATGCCCTCCCGAGCTCACGGCTCTCACTGATGCTGAAAATCCAACAGTGAGTCAGTTACAGTTGGTAGGGAAGCCCGTCGGGAGCTCCACAGTGTGATTGATAGGTCTCACAGCACAGCACAGGATGTCAGTACGATATCACCATGTTGGCTTACATTCCTCAACAAAACCAGCTCTTGTGACACATATTAAGCATTGGCAAATTTTGCGATTTCGCGGTTCGCGAATTTGCGTATTCACGAATTCCCAATCCGCAAAATCCGCGAACTTTCGCGAATTTGCAGATTTTTTTTGTGTGTTCACAAGGATTTCTGCCAGTTCGTGAGTGTTTTTTACCAGTTCGCAAACGCGAACTTACTTGTCGGGTCGCAACGGTCGCGACCATGTTGTTTCTACGTCTGGTTCATCACAGCACCCTCTGGTTCACCACTGCCACCTTCTGTCTCACCCATGCCACCCTCTGGTACATCACTGCCACCCTCTGGTTCATCACTGTAGATTATGGGGAGGAAAGCACACCTGCCCTACACTGAAATGAATGAATATGGGGTTGATTAATGTGTCATTCAATTTGAACTTCCAGTCTGGCACCTGCTTCCTTATCTGTAATTGCTTCTGTTGCAGTGTAATTTTTTTTAACAGGACCTTTGTGGCATACTTGCAGCTATTCTCTGAGCCTGCTGTGAGGGTCAGAGCAGGGTCATAGAATAGTTGCAAGTAGGCAACTGAACTCTGGAGGGGCCCCTCAGGAAGCACTACAAAGAATGGTTACTAATGATGAGTTTGAACTTTTGCACCTGCCGAGTGCTTTCAGTTTTGCAAAAATCGTTTTACTGCAATTTCGCGGGATTCGCGGGGCGCGAATTTGCGCGCGATCTAATTCGAAAGCCGTGAATTCGTGCGAATATGCAATTTGTTTGTTTGCGGCGTGTTAGTTCGCAAGGTTTTGTGCGTTTTAGCGAGCCGCTTGTAGCACAACGGCACGAAGTTACCCTCACGGTCGTACACGGGTGCGGCCATCTTGTTTGCGTGACGTATTTCCGTTTCCGGGCGCTATGTGTAATCTCGCAAAGTATGCGGCTCGCTAGTACAAGTTCATGTGTGTTCTCGAGGGAAATCTCGCGTGAATTTACCCACGTGGTCGTGAACGGGTGCGCCCATCTTGTTTCTCATTCATTGCTATGGTTCTGGGCATGCTTTCTGTATCCTCTGTCCATCTCTGCCATCCTTTGCTTGTTTGAAGATTTTTTTGATCTATTTTACTTATTATCTATCCCTCTATTTTTCTAGCTATATATTTTTGTGTTTTCTGCTACTTTTGGTTAATTTTAAACTACTTTTTTTAAACTCTTTTCTTCTTCCCTATTCTATTTCTTATTTAATATTTACCTTCCTTTCTGCCCAGACCATGGTAAAGGGAGCCGGGAAGCAGCCTGAGAAGGGGAAGGGTCCCGCACCCCATTTGTTTGAGGGGGGAGCAAGTCACAGCCCGGAAGATCTTTAGCGCGGAGGAGGTGGCCACACTAGTGTTTTATGTCCAGCGCCGTCTCCCCAGGACCATCATGGCAGGCAGCAAGATCGCTAGCGGCTATGGGATCCGGGAGCGCCGGAAGCAGTGGGAGAAAGTTTGCCGGGCCATGTACCAACACTCTCGGGTCCGGCGCACCTACAACCAGGCCACCCACCGTTGGACGGATCTCCTGGACCGGGAACGCGACTTGGTCGACCTGCTCGGCCTCGAGATCCCCGGGCTTGGTGAGTAGTAGTAGCTATTTCATCACTACTCTGTTTTCTCCTGCTCTATGTGTTATTATATTGCAATTTATTGTTTTTTACCAAGAGCAATAATGCTGCCGATTACATTGTAGGTAAATTTAATTATATTTCAAAATCTTCTGGGCATTTCAGGTGCACTGCTCTCCTTCTCAGTAGCGTTGCTACTATGCTTATTTGTTTTCGATTTTGTCTTCCTTTCATTGGCCTGAGAAATTATGTATGAGTGTAGTTTAAAGAACTGCGTAATGCTAGACACTAAAGGTCAGATTTTCAATTACCGGCGCATCCCTGCAAAGTAGCAGGGATGCGCCAGTAATTGTGCGCCACGCCACCACCACCCATGGTGCGCCGTATTTACAATGCGGTGCACCATGGGCCCAAAACGTCACCGAAGCATTACGCATCTGTGCCGTAAATGCGGTGCATTGCTGGAGTTGCGTTGCAATGCTCTGGGGTGCCCTATCTCTCCAATGCTGCGTCAAGCCGTACGTCTGCTTCAAGCAGGCGCAGGGTTTGAGTCACGCATCATTGTCCTAAAAGTGACTGATTGAAATCTTGTAGATTTCCCTCAGCCACTTTTAGGATGCGTTCCTGCACAGGAACGCCCTCCCTTGCGCCAGAACGCCCCCTGATGGCGCAGGGCTTTACAACGTGATGCATCTCCCATATGCGTCACGTTGTTAATATGCTCCGCACCATGGCGCCTCTTTTGTTCTGCCGCTGCATCACAAAAGTCACGCAACAATGGAGCAAAAGAGCCGCAAGGGGCTTGTAAATCTTCCCTTACAGACTCAAGTCCAGTCCTTCCTTTGTACACCTGGCAATAAGAAGAAATAGTGGTGTTGGATTGATAGTTTGAGTATTTTAATGACTGGTTAATGTAGTAGGAAACTTTTTAGTGTTGTCGCTGATCTGCAATCACAATGGAGCTTGTCTGTCACTTCGCGTGCTGCGGACTGCTGCCTGCCAGTCCTAGGCGAACCTTTTTAGTGGTTTGTTTAGTGAGTTACATAACTTTCCAAGTAGACGGTTGCAAATCAAGCAATAGTAATATCGTAGTAGACCACATGAGATAGGTCAATATATTCCGTAAAATAGTTGTCTATTTGCTATTTCGCCAAAATATTTTGTTATTGTTCTTTTGAAATGTTTGATTTGGTTGACAACAATCATCCATGTTTTCAGGTCTTTCTTTCATGTTGTACATCAGCTCCCCCCAAGGGCAAGAGGACAGAGGAGGAGGGGTTATCGGCTGCTGCTGCTGTTCAAGGCCAGGATCGGTCAGGCGAGGGCTGCTTTGCTGGCCCCGGTAAGTTTTAATTTTAATATAGAGTACCTATTTTTTCCTAGCGTTCCTCATTCGATTTTTTCTAAATCGTCTTTGATGTTCTTGTAGACTGTATCTAAATTCTTATCCTGCCTCTATGACTCCCTGTGGTATTACTAGATTCTTATTAGTCTGTCTGTGTAGCTAACTAAGATTGCACATTTGGCAAAAGGTGTTAAACTAAACTCCCATTCTAGTCAGCAATAGTTCTACGCACTGAGTGCAGTCCTCTGGGATTGTCCATAATGTCTTTTCAAGTCTTCTAAATGCTTATGCTTTGACAATTACCAACAATAAAAAGGTGAATGACCACCAAGAAAGAATAAGATACTACTTTACTTTTGGTTTGGATAGGAGGACAATCCATACTACTACTGTTGCAGGGACAAATCTGCACAAACAGAACTATGGACACTAAATAGTGCATTGTTTATCAATTATAATAGGCGCAGGTAGACTTTCCACATACCTCAGTGATATCAGACTTTGAAGAACCCCCAATCTCCTTACTGACTAGATAGTGTGGCAGAGCCATTTAGCTCCCGAATTTATCGATGATTGATCCCCAATGATGATTATCCAACGCAGGACAAGAGTACGGAGTCAGAGTCCAGAAGTGTCAGAGGCACGGACTCATGCCTTTTGCTCATTCACTCTTGACCAAAAACCACAGTCTAGTTCAGTTTTAAAGCTTTATTAAAAGTAAAAATATTTATTAAAATCAAGCTGGTCATAAAACATAAACGGTTGATTAAAAATGGAAAAGTGCTTAGTGATTTATTTAACACATTTATAGTGGGCGAGCCGAGCCCTCACCTGGTTTGAACTTTAATTTTTCTTTTTGGTGCTGAATCGTTGGTCACTCCGTCCTAGTGATGATGATCTGATCTTGCTCTTGTTCTTAGAAGTGAAGCTTCTTCTGTTATGAGAAAAATGGTGCGTGTTAAAAAGCAAGCATTCATCAGTTGTGCCAAAAAGTGCAGCAAGACAACACCCTTACCTGGAAAAAGGGACATTTTTACTTTAGAGTAGACAGTCGCAAATTATTAGATTGGTTTCTGTATTCACATTTCTTCATTCCTAGACAAAATACTAGTGAGAGGTGTATGTCTATGACATCTAACATTCTTAAATGTACTTTGTAGGTGGAACATCTGGTGCTGGGCCCAGCGCGGAGGTGGAGGAGGAGACTTCTGGGGAGGAGGCAGTGCAAGTGCCGGACGAAACTGCTGTGCGGGTTGCCACGGTAGTGGCGGGCAGTGGTAAGCTCTTATATTCCTTACTTATTGAGATTGCAGACTGAATAGTGTGCTCCCCGTGAGAAAACGTAAGGTTTGTCCAGATGAGAGACATGAAGAAGAATGATTGACATATAGTTTGAATGGATGGATGCCTGGATCATGGTACTATCTGACTCTTAGATAGCATATGTGTATCTAGAGAGTAGACGGTCACTGGATGAACTAAGTGTTACTTTGAAGAGCATCTAACACCGCACCCGCTGTCCGTCCCAGTGTAGGAAAGGCAAGGAAAGAAGTTGTAATTTTGTCCGAATACTACCATGAATAGTAGCAGTAGTTTGTATTGCAAGCACAGCATATATCCGGCTATTACGATGGCCGCTCACTACCTCTGTTAATAAGTTTAGTAGAACTCGGTCATTCATGTATGGATGTATCACTGTTCACTCAATAAAAAGCAAAGCACCTAAAGTCATCCCATATGTAAGCAAATACATACCATGTGCAATGATAGATAATCAGATTATTTATCTTCTTCATTTTCCTTTTCTAGTATTCATTGGCACTGTAGGGTGAAAGTTAAATTAATTAGGCAGTTGCCCTTGTAACAGAGTATTCTCAGTGCCACCCATAATAGAAAAGTAAGAGCATCACCACCTGCATGTACTGGACTGGTACAGTAACGCAAGTCTGTCTCACTCATCATGGCGGGCGTCTGTTTTTCTCGGGTGCAAGTTGACTGCGCTGGCATTATGCCGGCTTGCAGAAGTTAACATACCAATTTTGCTAAACAAGAGAGAAGAAGAAGAATAAGACTGGTGTACTGTCATAGTCGACTCTAATGGAGTGAGCCCATAGTGCTCGTAGAATTGATTCCTTAAACTCCCACTAATGTTAGAGCAAGGATGAAGAAGTGGGAGGTTAGATAGATACTGGCCACAATAGTTCTGTACTGCGCTTGCAAGTTGCTAGTTCTACTGTGACACAACTTTCTGCTGAATCATTTTGTGTTAATCTTAAAGAGCCTTGGTTACAGACTATGTCTTTCTTTCTTCATATAGATGCTCCTTCCAAACCAACATGGAAGGAGCTGGCTAAAAGGGCCCGGCAACGGAGGCTGGAGGCCACTGTCGCCGAATATCGGCGGCTGGTGGCCCAGGAGGAGGAGAACACGCAGAATACGTCGACAACATCCACGGCGACACGTGCAACCTCCTCCGCGCTCCCTGGGTCAGCCAGTCAGCACAGCAGGTCTCCAGCGGTACGGAGCCGGGGTACCGCAGCGACCCGCCACCGCCGAGCAGCAAAGAAATCAGCTGCCCCCCACAGCAGTTGCAAAAGAAGGATGCACCGCCTTTCCCTCAGGGTGTCCTACCTCGAGCAGGAGCTCCTCGACACCAAAACCCTGCTCGAGACCCTCCGCAAGGAGCATGCTGACCTGGCCCGAAAAGTCAACAGCAGCCAGTAGTAGGAGGAGACTGTCCCTTGCACCTTTTTTAAAGACTTCTGGGGGGTGGGAATTGGGAGTTGGGTGTTCTACTTTTTTGGACTTAGTTTTCACTGACATTAATTGGGGTTCGGGAGGGGGGGTGGGTTGGGTCTTGCGGGAGATTATTTATGTTAGGGATATATAAATATACTTTAAACTTTATCTTAGCATACATGTTTTTTACTGCTTTTAAGGCTGGTGGGTGGGGGTTTAACAGTCCTGAAACTTAAGTGGCATCTTGAGTCAAGTTGTGTAAGTACTAACTGCCCAAATGTTTTCAAAACTAAGTGCCTGTCACAGAGTAAGTGAATTCAATAGTCCTAGGACCGTCAGTCTCTCGTCTCTCCTAATACTCCATTATACTACCTCCCCCAAACGCTTATCTTACCTGTAATTTGTGTTTGGAAATGGCGGCTAGGCACAGGGCTGGCTGCACAGGAAATGGCGATTAAGGTTGGCAATCCTGGGCGGATGAAATGTCATCATTGCGGTGGTACTTGTGGTGTTACACAGTGGCAGTTGCAGCATCTGAAAAAAAAGAAAATGAAACCTTGTTTGTCCTTACCATACCATTAGCAGGTGACAGTACACTAGAACAGTGCCACAATGTAGCCTAACAAATGGTAAAGTATTGAAAGTATAACTAGTACTTGCGTTGAATTTCTTTGACATTGGCTACTACTACAAGAAATAGTACTGAAGGTGAAGGACACAGCAGCGTAATAATTTGCCACGTCTAGGAGGAGGATGTTCTTGATGACCAATCTAGTTGATGGCGCACATGAAAATCTGCTTTCATTTGCCAATAGTGACTCAGTGTCAAGCTGAGTAAGAATATATCCTCTGATTCCTTCACCAGCCTGTTGCTATGACCTTATCCTCCCCAGCAAGTGTGTGGAATTATTGCTGTCATTTAGTCACACATCAATCAAAACCACACAGCCCGGAGGAAGAGGGTTAGGGTTTGGAAAATGGATGGGAATGGGGGTTTTTGGGAACGTTTTGTTGAGAGAAGAAAAAAAAAGCACAGCATGGACAAACAATAATTGAAGATAAACAAATCCTTGGGTACAAAGCTAACCATAAATCTTTTAAGTGACATTAAGGAAGTGCATGCACTACTGCATGCATGGTTACTGAAAAGTAAGTAGTACTTTCGACAACCGTGAATGAAAGAATGCGACAGTACATGGCTGAAGTAATAATTATGCCTTTTCACTTGCCTATCTCTGCACTCAGAGAAACACTTCTTACATTAAATTAGGTTTAAAAAATAGCAGAAGTAAAACCTATAGAATAGCTGTATTTAGAAGCAGAGATCAAAGAAATGCAGAGTCACACTCATAGAAGTTCACAGCAATAACATTACTTAAAAGATAATTAGAAAAGAACGGATACTGTATCTGTATGTTGTTGTAGTTGTCCTGTTGAATTTGGTAAGTTGCATGCATCCAACCATTCCTGTTATTAGCGGGACTCCTCCATTCCATCTGACGCTCCGTCCATCAATGTTGGTGATCAGAAGACACCCTGTCCACTGCCTGCCTGGCGAATGCTGAATTGCGGCTCGCTAATGTGAAGCCTGACTTCATCCTTTTTTTCCCATTGTACAGGCTGAAACCCGGCCTGTAATTATTGATGGAAAAACAGGAAGTGATATTAGAACACCAGTGACAAATAAATATAAGATATGTACGCTGTGTAGTGCAAAAAGTCACACTTTGAGTTTCCTAATAGACAGTACAATATTTTTGAAAGTGCGTACTCTGTCTGAGTCTCCTTTGGAAGGATAAATAAGTATGGGCGAATTAATTTAGCGGATCTTTCCCCTCAAGCTAGGTGTACTGTAAACTATGTTTTAGAACAAAATTAGACCTTCACAGCAGTGCTCCCAGACCCTTACTAAACCCAGTCACAAAAATGTAGAAGACCCCCAATCAGATCTCCAAAAATGAGGCCTAGTAGAAAATGGTGACAAAACGTACTTTGAAAGTAAAGTAGGCCCAAATCCCCCCTTACCCACCATGGATTGTATTCAAACCACTTGCAAGCAAGCAAAAGTATCCATACCCAGCATCGCTCCAAGACTCGCAAACAGCCCCCCACCCAAACACATGCAATACAATACTTCTAACCCTAAACGCTTACTTTAACTAGGCCAAATCCCCCCTTTCCCACCAAGGATTTTCTTCAAACCACTTGCAACCAAAATTACACATTCCCACGAGTGCTCTAAGACCCCAGAATTCAGTTGCAAAAATCTAGAACACCCCAAAACACATGCAATCCTGCTGCTAGTGCTAACCCTAACGAGCCCTAAGTTAATGTGCCAAAACGCTTTTCAGCATGGGTTTTCTCCAAACCACTTTGATCCGGTATTAGACATTCCCAGCAATGGCCCCGGGCCCCTGCAGCCACCTGCAAAAAAGCAGAACACCCCCAAACTGGCAAAAAGCAAAAATGGGCCTACTACCTGGAATTTAGTCAAATACGCTGTGCAGCTAGGCCCTAACTCCCCTTTTCCACCATGCATTTCCTGAAAAACAAATGCAATCAACATTAGACTGTGCCAGCAGTGCTCCCAGACCCCAAAACCCACCCACAACAACCTAAAAGCCCACCAAACAACACCCCAAAGAAAGGCAAGTGATCAAAAGCACAAAATCTTTTTCTGCTCTGATTTTCTCCAAACCACTTTTATCCGGTATTAGACCTTCCCAGCAATGGCCCCAGACCCGTCAACCCAGGCGGAAACAAGTAGAAGACCCCCAAACAGCCGAAAAGCAAAACTACAAAAATGGGGACTTTGAAATTTTCAGGCAAATTTCCAAAATCACTCCGCGCGCGCTCTGCAGCTAGGCCCTAACTCCCCTTTGCCACCATGGATTTGCTTCAAACCTCTTGCAATCAAAAGTATCCATACCCAGAAATGCACCCAGACCCCAAAACCCACCCACAAACACCCGGAACCCCCCCAAACAGCACCTCAAAGACAAGCAAGTCAGGAAAACTCCCTAACAATTTCACCTCCGATTTTGTCCAAACCACTTTGATCCGGTATTAGACATTCCCAGCAATGGCCCCAGACCCCTGCAGCCACCCGCAAAAAAGCAGAATACCCCCAAACTGGCAAAAATCAAAAATGGGCCTACTACCTGGAATTCAGTCCAAATACGCCGTGCAGCTAGGCCCTAACTCCCCTTTTCCACCATGGATTTCCTGAAAAACAAATGCAATCAACATTAGATTGTGCCAGCAGTGCTCTCAGACCCCAAAACCCACCCACAACAACCTAAAAGCCTGCCAAACAGCACCCCAAAAACAGGCAAGTGATCAAAAGCGCAAAAACTTTTTCTGCTCCGATTTTCTCCAAACCACTTTTATCCGATATTAGACCTTCCCAGCAATGGCCCCAGACCCCTCAACTCACCCGCAAAGAAGTAGAACACCCCCACAAGTGCAGAGTCTTTCTTCATTGGGCGTAATCCAGCCATCTGCTTTCAGGGAAATAGGAGTCTGGAGGAGGAGGATAGAGGAGCATGTTCTTGTGAACTTGTGAACCTGAGGAATGCAGACTGCGGCACCTTCAAATCAATAAGCAAATAAGTGAAGACAGTTCTGCTGATGGGCTTGTTTTTGTGATTAGGTGATTACAGTTTTTTTTTATATAGATTTTGCAAAACAAAGAAAGACAGACACACAGGAATAAAAGTGAATAAGGACGAAAAAGAAAGTTAGTGATTCATTTACTCATTTTCAGGGCTCGGTGTCAGGGAAGAAGAGCTCGTCCTCATACTCTGCAAATTCAGGCGGGAGTAGGTCCCCTAACAGAGAAGAACTTCTCTCATCTAAGTTGGTGTCCTCCTCGTCTTCATCCTGCGTGCATTCTCGTATTTTGTAATCTGGTGGTATGAGGTGCTGATTCATCTTGATAATTGTTAACCTCTCCACATTTTTGGGCGAGAGGCGGGTCCTTTTGCAAGTTACAATGCCACCAGCAGCACTGAAAACACGTTCAGAAGAAACGCTTGCAAGTGGGCAAGACAAGTAATTTATAGCCAGGTTGGTGATCTCTGGCCACAATTCTCTTTTCCCATGCCAATACGCCAATGGGTCATCATGAACATAGACCTCTGTTGAGTCATTCAGATAGTCCTGCACCATCGACTCAAGGTTCTCCAGGGTTCCTCCACTTTGCTTACTTTTTGCTGGGACCTTTTGAGAAGCAAACCCAAGCTGAGTTAGCCAATCCTCTTCTTCACACAATGTTACTGTTGTGTCTCTGGTGCAGATGATCCGGTTGCTGTTGTCTGTAACGGCTGAGAGGGGAAATCACTCACTTCTGCCACAGCCACAGTTGCAGAAGTGGATTCTTTTGACTCAGGATAGTCTGCTGATGCTGATGTACTGCCTTTTCCTTCAATTTCCTGCCGGTCTTTTTCAAACCTCCTGGCTGCCACAGGTAGCCAATGTTTGTACTTTGTAACTTCTGCGTCATCAAAAGGAAAGAATACTCTGCCTGCCAGTGCCTTTTTGTACCGTGGATCCAGAATAGTAGCACAAATGTAATGCTGTTCTGTGTGGATCTTTTGAAGACGTTCATCGCAAAGTAGGCGCTGTAATAACTTCTCCGCCAACTCAAATGCTTCTTGCTTTTCATCTTTTTGAAACGTAGAAGACACCGCCTTCAGTTGGTGCTCTAGCATGTGCAGCAATGGGATAGCTTTTCCCAAATTACAGTCCTCCCTGCAGACTGCACGCGTGAAGACCTCAAAAGGACGAAGCATGTCTGTCAGGCTTTCAACTAGCTTCCATTGCTCCACATGTATCCTCAGGTCCTTCGTAGCTGCACCCTGTGTAAAGAAATATCGATCGACTACCGTACACTGCTCAAACAGACGCTCAAGCATTTAGAAGGTTGCGTTCCAACGTGTTGCCAACTCCTGGATGAGTGCTTTCACTGGAAGTTTACGTTCATGTTGCAGGCACCTCAGCTGCTTCCGGGCCTTAAAAGAATGGTTGAAATGTGTGCACATTCTTCGGCAGGTGGTCAGTAACTCGCACACTCGACTTTCTTCACTCAAGAATTTTTTAAGAACCAGGTTTATACAGTGCGCCAAACACGGCACTCTGAAATAGTTACCCTTATACATGGCCTTAACTACATTGGCGCCATTGTCCGTAGAAACATAACCAATCATGTGTTTTCTTGGGGACAGCCATTGTAACACCTTTGTCTTAAACGCATGCAAAATGTTTTCTCCTGTATGACTTTTCTCCATGCCAAACATGGCTAGTGTTGCATGTTTCCAAGCAGCTTTAAAAACGTTGTCCGGGTCAACACCAGCCCTTAGCTTTGCTCTAACCCCTGAAAAAGAGACCCAGTGTGCAGTGATGCATATGTAATCAACGGCTTGGCAACTGGTCCACATGTCTGTTGTCAGGTGTATAGTGTGAACAGCACTCTTCTGCAGAGCTGCCCCAATCACCTCCAGCACATCTTCATGTAGTGCTGGAACCGCAACTCAGGCAAAATAGAACCGGCTAGGAACCTTCCATTTAGGGCAGAACATTGCCACTAATTCAAGAAAACCAACCCCTTCCACAAAAGAAAAAGGGAGAAGGTCCAGCGCTAGCATTTTAGCCAGCTTAGTGTTATACAGACGTGTCATTGGGTGGTTGCGTTCAAATGGCGCATCTGAAAACAACATGCTTCTTATGGTGGGCTGGACCATTTTACGGGATGATGATGATGACTTCTTCGACTCAGTTATGCTCGGTGATGATGAACTTTTTCACATTGGTGTCTCACTCTCTCCCACACTCTTAGTGTGGCTCATATATCTTGCAGGGGGTGTGCTGCTGACAAAGGTACTGGGTGTAAGTGAAGAAATGTTTGACGCTTCTTCCTCCTCGTCATTATCAGATGAAACATCAACGGATACAGTTTGTAGACTTGCAATTCGGGCTTCCTTGATCTCCTTTAGGTGCGCATGCCATTTGACAGTGTGCTGTCTCTCAAGATGACCTCTCTGGCCTCCGGTACCATAGTTGGCACCAAGTTTACCACCACTAACTCCAAGCTTACAAATGGTACAAATGGCTATGTTTTCCCTTGTTGGGCTAACACTAAAGAAGTCCCAAACTACAGACTTCAAATGTCTGTGGGGGGCGGAGGAGGCGATACTGGTAATGCTAATGCCAGATGAAGTGGAGGATGTGTGTTGCCAAACTTTACTACGTTGTGCACTTGCAGCACCACTAATTGAGGAAATGGAGGTCGAGGTGTATGGAGGTCCCTTCTGGCGAGAAAATATGGAAGCGGTAGGTGGTGGTGTACTAGTTAACTGCATTGTTGGTGGTCCCATTGCCTCGTCGACAACATCACGCTCAGCAGCTTTTCGGGATAGGGTAAAAATGTCTGTTTGCTGCATGCCCACTGGGGCTGCAGTGACGTTTATGATGACTGCGTCGTCGTCGTGAGAGTCATCATCAGCAGTAGTATACGCCACTTCTTGTTCAGCGTCATCATCACACTCCATAAGTGCGAGAGTTTAGGGGACCTTCCTTTTACGCTTACCAACCTTTGTCAGATCATGGTGTGCCTCACTCTCAGACGGCAGTGGTGGTTCCCAATTTGGATCCATATCATCAGAAGGAAGGGGGCTTGAAGAAGATGTAGACACCATCCTTGATCTTTTCCTTGCTAGGGATCTGGAAGACAATGAATGATCAGGAGGGGTGGCTTCCTCAAAAGATACCTCGGCTTGAATGTCAATTTCCTGATGTGCCCCTACTTCGGGAGGAACAACTATTGTGGGCACTTGTACCGCTCCATGTACCTCTGCTTGTGCATCTCCTTGAGCTGCTTCTCCTTCCACATGTACTTGGGCTTGTACTTGCACATGTGGTTGTTGTTGCGGCTGTGGTTGTTGAACACTCGTCAGATGAGTTACAACAACCTGTGTTGATTGAGGGATGCTGCTACTTTCTTGCGATGAGCCAACATCACTGGTCAATGGTGATTGAACAACTATACTGGCTGCCTCTAAAGCACTCAAGGGCTTGGACTTAAGTTGAAGTGGTGGTGGTGGTGGCACTGAGCCCAATGGAGCGGGGGTGCTGCTCCCAGCTTGGTCCCCAGCAGACCCTGCTGCTGCTGCAGGCGTACTTTTTTTTCCCCAAAAAATGTGGCGGTCGGCACACCAGTCTCCTTGGTAAGTGGCGCCACTTGCTTCTGCTCCTTACTGGCAACTTTCTTGCTAGAGGAGCTACTGGGAACTTTTTTGGGGGCAATCTTCTTCAGATGTCAGAACTGCAGGCCGCAGTTGCACAAGTTGCAGAATTGTCTGTGGCCACACATGACGTTGTGCAGCACACACCGCAGCAGGACTTGTTCCTGGCACTGATGATGAGGAACAATGAGGCTGATGATTCGTCTTTCAGCACCTAAAAGCAAACTAAGCCAGAGGAACATCAGTTAAATAAATGTTGCATATGTAGCGCTTCAATTAATAGTTTGCAAGTAAGCATTTTTATTATACCGACCCCGCAAAATGGAAAGACCAATAAAATGCACCACTGACAGAGTAGCCCTGGGCATAATGGATGAAAGCATGGCAGACTGGGTGCAGGCCTATGGCACAACAAAGCACACTGGCTGGCTTCAAAATGGCCCCTAGACCCCCACCACATGGCCAGACCCTGCCTGTACCAGTCCTCAAAATGGCCCCCACCCACATGAACAGGCCCCATCAACACCCCAAAAAATCGAGAAAAACACACAAAAATCACCACATTCCAATGCCATCCATGCCCTCCATGATGTTTACATTAAAGAGACCCCACAGAAAGACTCGGTCCATGCACCACTGAGTACCCCTGGGCAAAAGGCCCCAACAGCAGCCCAAAAAATCGAAAAACACACAAAAATCACCACAATCCAATGCCATCCATGCCCTCCATGATGTTTACATTAAAGAGACCCCACAGAAAGACTCGGTCCATGCACCACTGAGTACCCCTGGGCAAAAGGCCCCAACAGCAGCCCAAAAAATCGAAAAACACACAAAAATCACCACAATCCAATGCCATCCATGCCCTCCATGATGTTTACATTAAAGAGACCCCACAGAAAGACTCAGTCCATGCACCACTGAGTACCTCTGGGCAAAAGGCCCCAACAGCAGCCAAAAAAATAGAAAAACACACAAAAATCAGCACAATCCAATGCCATCCATGCCCTAAATCATGTTTAAATTCAACAAAACTGTTGTATCATGCACCCATAACTAACCCTGGTCCCACTGGATACTGTGGCTACCCACAATATATCTTATTTAATGTTCTGAAAAAGTTCCAAAATTGTAGTTGCAGCAACTGTAATGCCCCAAACAAACTTAGTTGTGAAATTTCGAATCCAAAAGTGATCCAAAGAAAGTCAAAAAGGCCTCAAATCCAAATATCCAGCAGCATCCACAAAAAGTAATCCTTCCAGGTCAAGATCCAAATTAAAGTGACCAGCACATGAAGAAAGCACTGGGAGGAGCCTGCTGGACAGGAACAGGAAGTTGGAGACTGTGGGGCACTTCCTTACTCCCGCCCCCCCAATGGACTCCTTGCAAAAATAAAAGTGCAGGCAAATGTCAACCTGAGAAGTTATTATGATAAAAATCATCATTTTCAGAAGGTTTATGCTGCCTGCTGGTGGATTTCTTTTTTTTTTTTTTTGTCCTCATTAGCCATATAGGCTATCCAACTGTGCTGCTAGCCGCAAAAACACGAGGCCCGACCCTCCCTGTAGCACAAACAAGCCTAGTACTAAGCTCTCGATACCCAGAGAGTCAGCCCCGATGTCACCAGCAGAGCTTGGACGGACATTCTCCCTTCAAACCTGTTCGGCCAGTTGTCTAATGACTGTATGATGCCTCCCTTTGGACAGGGAGATTTTAGGCCTAATCATCGGACCCGGGGGAAAAAAAAACCACAAAAAAAAAACCCCGGGTTGGCTAACTATCCCTTCTCCAATTGATCAAAAGGTCCCAAAATCTCAGAGATCGAGGGCTACATGTTCTAGATAGGTCGACCTTCGATGCTGCATATAGTGAAGACAGCCACTCTACATGCGTTGGAGGATTTGTGTTGACCCAGTTTTTGCAGATTTCTCTTCTTGCTAGTAAGATGGCATAGAATAAAAACTCTCTCTCTAATCCCTTGATGTTATTGTTCAGTCCGAAGATGATTAAAGACCATGAGCACAGGATAGATGATCTGAGGATAGATTCGAGTGTTGTCCTGACTTCTTGCCAAAAAGTGGCAATGTTCGGGCACTCACAGAACATATGAAGATCTGAGGCTGCTGGAAAGAAGCATTTGCAGCAACACTTCCCGGGTTGGAATTTCGAAAGCCGTTTGGGAGAGTAATACGCTCTGTGAAGTGTGAAGAAGTGGTTACGCCTCAACCATGCTGGCTTAATGATTTTATAGAGGAGGGTAAAAGATTCCTCCCATATGCCCTCCATATGTAGTTCTCCCTCTGCACCCCAAAGTTTTTCCGGGAGGTTGAGGTCACGCTCTCCCTCCTCTATGATGTGCCAGTAGAAGAGTGCGACTTCTTTTCTTCCTGCAGGTCTCTCAACTAGGATGTTTTCTAGAGGACTATATTCTCCCATCATTGCTTTCTTCTTAGTTTGAGTCCGAAGCCAGCTGCCTAGTTGTAAGTATACTATCCAAGAGAGTGATGATGTTACCCTAAGCTTGAAAATATCCCAATCCATAATTGATCCTTCCACCCGCAGTTCCCCCCACTGTGTTATACCTGCATCTAGTAGGACTCTTTTAACTCTTGCTGGTGGATTTCTTGTACGAAATTGCAACATTTGCCATTTCGCAATTGTGAGGTTGTCGCTGCCCGCCGCATCTACGTGTTCGCAAGTGTTTACTCCTGCGAACTCCCGCGATGCATGATCACGGGCCTTTATGACGTACTCGCATTGACAAACTCTCGCTGTGCAAGTGGCAAGCCGTGATGACGTAATCGCGGTCGACAAACTCCCGCGGGATCCCGAAGCAAGTTCCAAAATGGCGCAGCACACGCCAAACATGGAGAAAAACAACTCTGCAAACGCTGAATGACGGTAAGTGAACACCGCGCGCCGCAATATTGTATCACCGAGCAAAAAAATCCGCTGCGTGCGAATTTGCAAATTTTCGGCAAATTCGCGAGAGTTCGCTGATTGCGAATTTGCCGAAAATCCGCAAATTCCGCGAGCAGAACGGATTTTACGCCCATGCTTAACACACATGCTGCAGACTTCCTCCACACAAAAATGCTGACAGTTAATCATGCCCTGATTTACACAGGACACAGGTGAAATGCTGATCCAACTTGCAACAATAACACTTCCCCTTGTCTGCTTTGCCAGGCTCCTTAAATAAAACACTGCTGGTTTCCTTCACACAGGTACAGACTGATCCATAAAACACCATGTAGCTGGTCATGCAACGGACACTGAAAGTAGTCTCCACTCACATGGAAATCAAACCAGGTAAATAACAGAAGCATGCCTTGGCTGGGGCTGACCGATGTAGATGTCACTGCCGGTGGAGCTGCAGGGCCTTTTTCTGTACTTTTAGTTTGCTTAGATTGGCCTTAAAATTCTTCCTTCTGGCTTTATTTGCTTGTAAATTTGGTTTCTATAGTTTCTACTGTAATTTCCTCCCACGCAGCTTCTTTTCCGAAATTGTCAGCAAATTGTTGTAAATAAACGAAGTCTGGAAGCTGAGGTGTAAGTTCTGTATGATTTATTTATCTTAGTTGTAGTTAGGTGAAAGCTTCAATAATAATGCTCTATAGTAATGGCCTGCTGGATGAATTAATAGATTTGGAGTGCCCTGGATTTGAAGGTTAATAAATCCATGTCTTTTATTTTAACCCGTTGACCCAAACAGATCAAACCAAGTGATTTTTATATAAAAGGATCTCTAGTCCAAAAGGTTGACAATTTTAACTATTTGGGTATTCTCTTCAATTCTAAACTTAAGTGAGCACCTCTGCTAATGCAGAGAGTCCAACAGTTTTCTGGAGCTTTTGAAGGGATGTTCCATTTTGCATGTACTCTGGGACATAAACCCATAAAGGAAATGATGACTTTGTTTGAATTGTAGTACTGATAATTTTCATCACATACAAAATAGCTTCCTTAAAGTATTACTGTTGGTTCCCACATGCAGAGACACGTTTTTGCCACTTATAGGTTGGATTACCCATCTTGCAGATCCTCTTGATCGTGCCCCCTCTTTTGCTATGGGTCAGGATATGGCAATCAAGGGACCTTGGCCTGACAAAAAGCATTATTTGAGATTGTATGGCCCTGGAAAGGGAGGGAGAGATGAGATTCCCTGGCTATGTTATATCAAGAATGCTTGCTTATCCTTGGAACTACCTGAAATATAAATAATCAGGAGCTGATAGTCTCAGCTACAAAAGCTCTGATTAAGTAATTTTTTATGAATTATCACCTGGGCTATCTTGGAGCTGATGCTCTAAGGATGCCCCCATTAGAGAGATTTTTACTGGATCTTACATTCAAGGTGGATTTTTATTTATTGTTTGTAGAAAACAGTCAATTTAGATTTTACCTCGCTAGGTTTCGTTTGCACATGTAACATTTATTTAGCATCAAGGCATGTGGACTGACAACCTTCCCCTATTGACAATTGTTCTTTTCAATGTACTATTCACCTAACATTGTTTTGTTCATTGTATAAGTGTGCTCTAATCTGTTTTCTTTTTCCAGTTCTGCACCCTATGAATTTTGTCACACAAGTTGGGTTTCCAATACCTGCAGCAGTTTGACTCTTGAGAAATGTACTGCAGTTATTGATTTTTTTATGTTTTTGTTTTGTTTTTTGTTAGACGTGTAAAGAGTATTAGGAGGTTGTATTCATTTTAAATGGTTTTAAATATGTAGGTACTAGAATGTCAGAAATAGGTACATACTGTCCAGAGCTGGAAGTTGTGTTAATGATTTGTTGACTGTTTTCAGTTTTAAACTACTTTGTTGCTTTAAAGATGAGATGACATTTTATTGTAAATGTTATTATACACTTTTATGGCATTCTCTGCCGAATTCATTTTGAATCAAATGCATAACTACAGATACATATTGCTGTTGTACAGAAAGTTAGAATGATGATACAAACAGACACCATGACCAGAACATAAGGCATGAGTTAAAAATGATAGAATACTACAAAGATAGTTAAGAAAGGATTGAAGAAGAGAAAGTAGGGGAGACCAACTAGCCTGAAAATAGAAAGAAAAGAAAGGTTAAAGTCATAAGCACCCTTGCTATAATTCATTTCATCATCATAATAACTCTCCCTAAACCAGCATGTGGAGCTTTACCATTGACAGGACTAATAAGATTATTTGGCATGGATGGCCAATTTGAGGCAGAATTTTCTAAATATTGTCAAACTGCAAAGTTTTTGTCACATTTCCTGGCAGTATGTTTATCCATTTATGCTGCACACAACATTTTATGACATCTGCATATTATGTGGCAAATGTGCAAAAATCCATGTTTATGTGGTAAACACTGTATTCATAAATCCGATGGCCTTCACCATTTCCATAACTTAATAAAAAAAGTCAAATTCCAATCATTGACAGTTGTCAGTGGCAGTTGTTAGCTGTATTTTGAAGAAAACAATTTTTCAAGCTAACAACTGCAAGGATAATTAAAATGTATATAAAAATAAATGAGTAACTTATTTACGCTCTAAGATAAGCATCTCAGGTTCTGGTGATGTTAACATGCAACTCTTTGTTTGTCGCCAGAGCCCCTCAAAGGCAAATTTGGACTGTATTGCATGGTTTACTGTCATACTTCCCCTATATATGTGAATATATATGTACATAATAGATTCTGATTCTAAGACTTTTTTAATAAGATAGAATAACCTTCACAATAGAATGTGTTTATTTATTATTTATTTTGAGTTTTAAACAAATCAAAAATAATCCTTAGCAACAGAAAGTTTTCAAGTTTTAGTTTTTATGTGCAAGAGACTTAGGCCAGAAACCTATCCAAGACTCATCAATAAGCACTAGTTAACAAGCAAGTAAAACAAATGGCACTACATGAAAATATTGCTTATTGTCTCTTAATTTGTCACATTGAGAGAACGTGTGAGGGAAAAGAATACTTATGAATATATGTATGTTGAAAGTGGTAGAAATCTCTTGGAAACATTTTAAATGATTATCTAGCACTAATTGGAAACATGCTAACCATACATGTCAATAAGCAGTAAAAAAAACACCCACATTACGATTGAGATGTAGATATATTACAGGGTCGCCCATAATCTGCATCGATCTTCCTCTGAATATAACTCACAACTTTTCCTGAGAAACTTATTTTGTTTTGAGTGGAAATAACTGCCATAAATTAATAATAGTGAGCACCAAACAGACTGCAAATTTATGCAAAGACATTTTAATCCACTTGTTGCAGGTATTCTGCGGAGTCACACATCTATGCTGGGGATCATGGAACCTTAGTTAGCAGGGAAGGAGTCTTCCTACCACCTTAGTATCTATGAGCCTACCTAGCTAAAGTGTCTCACTTGCCCACCTACTCACTCACAGAGGAACACGTGATTAGACACCCCAGAAAATTACACTCCCGACCCTCTCCGGAATCGCGGTTGCAGGACACCCTTTTGCTCACACTCCCACTGATTCACAATAATATCTGACAGACTTGAGGAAAGTTTAAAATGTTTATTTAACTATCATGCCCTAGTATGCAGTATACATACCTCAACAAGTTAGAAAAATGCCTAACACAAATATGGTTAGCATAGCAAGCAGTCCGTAAATCATAAAATGTGCTTTCATTGTATACAACTGTAAAAAGAACTATTGATGGACAGAATGCAGAACAATGTCATACATTCACCGCAGTACAGAGATCTGGCCTAAATCCATCGTTTTTTTGCTCACCATGCCATTCCGGTTTGGACCCAGCCATATGCAAATCAGTCTTGACCCTCACCTCAATGGGAACAGTCCAGCCCGAACTGCCGGGACAGGTACTCCCTGGACTGTAAACAAGCATCCTAGGACCGGTTTCGGGGTTTCACCCCTCTTCAGCCAGGATAGCTTGATTCCAGTGGCATGGAGAGCACAGGACTCACATCTGAGCATACCCGTCCCACTCGGGGTGACAAATGCAAAAAGAACTATTGATGATGGATCAAACCCAGATCTGTGACTGGGCGTGAATGTTTTGCCATTATGCAACATTCTGTCCATCATCTTGTGTGTTTTGCTGTTCATCCTATGTAGGAAGGGTATGCCCAGATGTGGGTCCCTTGCTCACTACGCCACTGGAGTCAAGCTATCCTGGCTGAAGATGGCTGATAGCCAGAAATCGGTCCTAGGATGCTTGATTCCAGTCCAGGGAAGATATGGCTTGGCAGTTCGGTCTGGACTGTTCCCATAAGGCACAGGGTCAAGACTGATTTGCATATTGCCATGTCTGAATTGGGGGGCTTGGTGAGCAGAATAACGATGGATTAAACCCATATCTGTGACTGGGGGTTGAATGTTTTGCCATCATGCAACATTCAGTCCATCATCTTGTGTGTTTTGCTGTCATTGTATACGACAGCATAGCCTAACCTCCCTCCCGTTCTATAGAAGCAAAATGATTATATATCAGAAGATCTATGGTTGTTTATAGCAGACCCCATACCTTAATCTATTGATGGAAGATTAACATCACAGGTGCTGTCAAGCTCCCTTCTCTGGAAAGATCCCTCTCTAACTGTGCGTTACGCACCCCTGTATACCTATATGAACAAAGTACATGTTCCCAAACAACAAGGTGCTAGGGCCTAATCAGAACAGAATAACAAGGGGTATTGTTCGGCCTTGTCTGCAGTGTTCACTCTAAATCCCACTAAAGAGCAGAATGCAAAAAAACAGTATGTTCTGTGTGAAATTTGCAGTGTGGCACAAAGCAAAAATGTTCGTCTAGTATCGTGCACAAAGCAGAAAACAGTCTGGCACGGGCTCATGCTAACATAGTGGAAATGACAATGGCCACATGGACCACAGGACACCCTCACTTTGGTCAGGACAGTAGAAGGTAATGGTTGTGGAAATGACATGTAAACAGATCCAAAGCGTTGCGGGTGAGCACACAAGACAGTATACAGCAGAATGAACAGGACGGAGAATCTTTTGTACACAACAATATATTCATATACAGCATGTTGTCAGGACCCAATATGTATGCAGCCAAGTGGAACGCCTTCAACTCCAGTAAGGCATCTGAACCTCCCAAAGTGAAAAGCGCAGCCATCCAATTGAGCAAGACAAATGAACAGACATTTTCCACATATCCAATGGTTGCCAGGACCATCCAAGGAGAACTTGTGTTGACGTCAATAAAACTGAGATCCAAGAGTCTGTGTGCACCTGTGTAGGAAGCCACGTCGGCCATTGGCCCCAATGATGGATTGTAAACAAGCTGTATACCAAGGAACAGTCCTGGTTATAAGACATCAATGGACCCATCAACAGAATATAATCGAGGGCAGTGTGGGACGCTGTAGCCAGGCAGATATCCAGGACCCACTGGAAGGGGCACTGGATGCAGTAAAATACAGGTTGCACACAGGTGAAATAGGCACAGAGGAAGGTCAGACAGAAATCAACATCCAGAGCTTCCAGTGGCATAAATCCAAAAATCTGATGCATCCGCTTACAATAAAAAATAGAATGTATAAAGGAAGGAATTACTCCAAAAATCATCTGGAATTAGGATCCAAGATTAGAGCCCACAAGTTAAAAAAAAGTCTGTCAGGCCTGTAGAATCCGATTCATTAAATATTTAAGTTATCAATTCCCCAAATGAAGGGGGAGATTTGTGTTTAACAATGATTGTATTTCACTTGACGTTCTAACCACCAGCAATTTGAAATTCTCAAGGGCTGATGTGAGAGCTACTTCTTGTTGAAACAATAGCTCTTTGAGTATGCTTAGCTTGTTGAAATCTGTTTTCAGGGCTGGAATTGAGGGCTACAAAGAAATATCTACACTGCCGTGTGGAGGGGGACACAGGACACTGTTGCAACTAGCTAAGAAACTGTCGTTATGTACGGGATCCCAGCCAACAGACCTCAGCAGTCCTTATTATTAAGGATGAGATAACAGCAATTGGAAAGCAATTTGAGAGTGAAAATAACACCTGGAAATGGAGTTCCTTGTAGAAAACAAGCCAAATCTGGGGTAGAAACATTTCAAGCGCTGTGCAGCTTCACTAGTTAAAATACAAGAGAATGGCCAGCAGTTGAATCACACTCTAACCCTGTAAGAAAAACTTCTCTGTCCTCTCATTAACAGTGGTATGTAAACGGTTAAGACCACAATTCATGTTTTTAACTGCTCCCAACGGGTTCATATCGGCCTACAGGAAAATGTTTTGTGCAAGCAGTAAACTGAAACCTAGAGATGGGCAGCAAAATGACCCCATGTATTAACCACGCTGCAGAATTAGTTCCAAATACAGTAAATGGTAGTTGTTATAGTTTTTTCATGAATACTTTATTTCGGCCTCTTGGCCATTAAAGTGCATCAAATAAAACACAGTATACTCATCTGGTTTAAAAAACACTAACTATTAACAAAGATCTTCATGTATAAAAATTGACCCACCAATTGAAATGGCCTAAAGTGCACCCTACATAGGTACAGCAGGGATGTAAAAATATATGTTATAACCTGGGCGGTTACAATCCAACAGGTTATATAAACAATATTAAAAAACAACTAATCATTATAAAAGTATACAAATAGTAAAGAGTTATACTAAAATGTTATGGTAAAATAGGATTGTAGGACAGCGATGCAGGGCATAGGGCCTTAATATAGACATGCTTGCTCTTCACCAGTTCATGCAAATCTTCAACCCCCTAGGATCTACTTTAGGTAGGCACGATGAATATGCCACATGCAGTTTAGGAAACGTGATACAGCGAAGACAATTGGTGGGAGAGTGTCATATTTTAAAACTCTGTAAGCTTCTATGGCGCGCACAAACCCTAAATTCTTACATAGTTGGATTAAGCAACCCTTGCACGGCAACCAATAGGCAGGGCAGATGAGCAAAACATGTAATTCGGACTCCGCCTTGTAATTACATGCAGGACATTCACCCGTATTGTCTCTTGCCTGTTTGTTGGTGTGTGCCACCAATAGGAGAGTCCCAAACCTCGGTTGCATATATAGTTTCCTAGCCAGTGTGGGTTGAACAAAATCTAAAGTTTTCCCTGCTATATACATCCTTTATCACTAGGAATTCTGCAGGTAGACGGCCACTTGAAGTGCTTTCTTGGATGGACTTTAACTTGGCTATTCTATAGGAATTGACTATGTCCAGCGTGGAAACCTTAGCACACGATGTCTCGGGAGTACTCCAAATGTCCGGCTTGCCCAGCTCAAGGGCAAGATCCCTTATGTGGCAGAGCCATGGGATTTTCTTTATAGTGCAAATGGATAGAAAACGTAGATAGTTCAGCCCTAAAGGCAACACCTCTGGAGTCACCCACACCCTCCGCCAGAAAGTTAGGGGTCTCAGGGCGATTTCTTGATTAAGTGGCCTGAATCTGAGGTCCATGCGAAGGGGAATTAGGGGGTGCTTCCTGAAGCTAACTTTGGACATTGTAGTCCTTTATTAATTTAAGATGGTTGATTAGGTCATTAATAAAAAGACAAAATAAAGTAGGGGCTAAAACACATCCCTGCTGTACCCCCTTTAGGACAGGGAAACGAGAAGTGAGTTCCCCTTGCCTTCCACAGCGCACCTGTGCAAAAATATCAAGGCGTAGCCTCTTAATGGCATTTAAGAGGTATGGAGGAATCCCTAGGTCACTCAGCACACTCCAGAATTTTTCTCTAGGTACAAGATCGAAGGCCGACTTTAAATCAACAAATATTAGAGGTTGACACCCTCTATACTCACCGTTTTCCACTAGAGTGCGTGTAATCTTAATATCTGGTCAACGGTTGACATTTTTGATCTGAAGCCGACCTGGTAAGGACCTAATATTTGCTCTTCTTCGAGCCAACCCTGGAGGCGGTCCAGGAGCACCCGGCAAAAGAGTTTTTGGGAGATATCAATTAAACTAATCGGCCTATAGTTGGAGTGAGTGAGGGGGCAACCTTTTTTGAATATGGGGACAATCTCAGCCCCACGCCAAGTATCAGGGGGTTTGAACCCCTCAGTACCACATTAAATAAAGCACACATGTATGGGACCCATATTGTGGGTTCTTTGCGGAAAAGATTCCCCGGCAGTTTGTCTAGACCTGGGGCTTTAATACAGTGAAGCTTGATAATGTTGTTCCTCCCTTCGTAGCAGGTAATTTCCATTTCCCCCTCTAATTGAAACTCAGGTGCCGTGCTGATCGTAATAGTGTTGTCAGAGCCAGCGTCCCTGTGGGAGTACAGTGACCCGAAGTGGGTCTCTCATGCTTTGGCGGCTATATTGGGCTCGATAGCCGATCTCCCCTCCACATCATTGGCCTTGACTGCATCCAATAGACCCCGCTTGGCCTTAGGACACTGGTTATTAAACCAAACAGTGCTCCCCCATACAACTCCTGATAATGCACTTAGCCCAATATAATTTTTAAATTCCCCTGACTGTTTTTTTACCAATGTTTTGCGAAAATCTGAAGATGGCCTCAATTGATTTCACAAATTTTAGTTTGCATACATTTATATGTGTTTTCCACGTACCCTTACTATTAAAAAGGATACCTAGATACGAGTAGGAAGAAGTCCTCTCTATTCGTACGCCATCAATAAATGTGATTTGTTCTTAATATTTCTTTTTCCGCATGATATAACCAGGGTTTTACTCAAAGACTGCTTTATTCGATTTTGATTAAAAACCATAAAAGCACAATAAAATCAGTTTACATTTAAAATGTTGGACTTGGCCCTTCTGGCAGGTTCACCCCTAAACTTTTTGCTTTGTGAATGTGAATTGGTGGTAGTGATTTTTGGTTTCTGCGCACTTTCACTGTGTCCCAGTGGAAAGTGTGTGGAGTAAGGTTGGCCTGCCCTCCCATAGGAATGCATGGGGAATGTATGTGTCCCTGGTAGTTCCTGATGCATGGGGTGTACAGGCTCGAGTCTGGTATGTGCGGACTTGTGTGATTGAATGCTGTGAAATGATGTATGCGGCGTGTATGTGTCTAGTGTGGAAGTGCCACTTCTATACATGGCTGTGCGTGTGCTGTAAAGGTACTGACGTGTGATTGGCTTGAGCTGGCTGGGATGCCAGGCTCCATGAGTCATGATGGGTCTGCCCGGTGGTGAGTGTTGAGATTAGCATGCTGATGGCTGGGGAGGAGTGCACCTGGTTCCTGAATAGGGCTGGGCTTTCCCCACACAATGCTGACTCCGCCCCCTGTGGTGCGTCTAACGACCCTAGCCCTGCCAGTGAATAGAGTGAGGGGCTGAGCACATCAAGAGTGCTCACCAACCAGCTGCGACTGGTTTTTCCCCTCACCCTGAACTAAGACAAAGGAATGACCTGTATAAAAATGGGGCTGTGTCCCCCCAGAAACTGTTCTCTCCCAGGATCCTGAGGGGGCTGCTGCTGTTGCTGGGCAGAAGGACCGCCACTTGGATTGCCTCCCTGCCTGGAGGCCCAGTGAGCTGGCTCTGGGCCCAGCCTTGCCCCCCCCCTGCCTGACTGCATCTCTACAAAGACTTTTGGCTGGACTTGCTGTCCTCAAGCGCCTGGAAGCGCTTTGGCTGGGCCCTAGCGCTGGGAGCGCTTTGTTTTCCCCTCTTGCGCTGGGAGCGCTGTTTTTGCCATTGTAGCGCTTGGTGCTCCAAGCCGGTGCCTACCCGGCATTTGCCCCAAATTGCCGCGGATTTCCATTGGTAGCGAGTGCCACCTCGCTTTATATTTAAATTCTAGAGGGAGCCTACCCCTCGTGTGTCTCCCCGCATCACCGCCGCAGCCCGGGACAACCGAACATCGCCGCCGGCCCGCGACCAGGAAGTCAGGCAGGCCGGGGCGGGACAACCGGCAACCGGAAGTAGGAGGGCGGAAGCCTACCCTGCCTCCCACAGAAGTCGCGGCTGCACGAGCACCGGGGCAGGCAGGAGCCTACTCTGCGGCCCGGTGCTCTCGCCCAGGAGAGGGAGAAGCCTCCTGTCCAGCAGCGGGGCCCCCGTGGTGTGGGGAGAGCCCTGCAGCTGCCGATGAAGAGAAGGAGCCCGGAGACCCGGGGAGCGCCCGCCAGAGACCGGTGAGTGGGGCCCTGAGTGAGGCAGTTGGGGGGGTGTCAGGCATGCTTTCGGTGCCGCCCCGTGACCTGGGCCCCTTTCTTCCTTCCCGCTGAACAGTGACCAGCATTAGCACCTAGGGCCTTGTAGTTGTAGAGCCACGAGGGCTCTAGAGTGGCATTTCTTTCTTTATCAAGCCACGAGGATCCTTGGGGCAATTGCGAGGTTGAGTCCCCCGTGAGGGACTCCAACAAGGTGCCATTTGGTGTTGTTAATCCCCGAGGCTCCAGGCGGCATTGTGGTGCCACGAGTTCCCCAGGAGGGGGGACTCCAGCTTTCAGTGGCATTTCCTGGAGCTCGAGCCCCCAGAGGGGGGGCTCCACCGATGGGGCCATATTTGTCAAAAGAGCCTGAGAGGCTCAGGGCACCTTTTGTCCTCGAGTCCCAGAGCGGGACCCCCAAGCGGCATTTCCTTGTTTTGCGAGCCCTGAGAGGCTCTTGGGGGCATTCATTGGTTTCGAGTCCCCAGAGGGGGGACTCCAACGTTGGTGCCACATTTGCTCGAGCCTAGAGGGGCTCAGGGGGACAGTGTAATTGTTTAGAGCCTGGGAGGCTCCAACGTTGGCCCCATCATTGCTTACATCTGCCCAGCACTTCGTGGGCAGCTGCCACGTTTAGGCCCCTGACATTTAGGACACAGGGCGTCCTAGCCCCCACAAGGCCAGTTGGCCTAGGGACAGTCACAGGTGGTGACTAATGTAATTTCTGCGCAATTGTGCTCTCCTGCACCTCTGAATGTGTTTTTAATGCGTCACGTGCCTTGTTCTCACACTGCTGAATGGTTCTGCATCATGTGTTTTCCTTCCCTACACCTATGAATGTGTTGTGATGCATCATGTGTAATGTGCCTATACCCCTACATGTATTGTGGTACTTAGGTGGTTGTTCTTGCTAGTACAGGTGGTGCTAGTGAGGTCCTGGTTCCCCGCGTAATATTCTCCTACGGTGGTTAGGGTTGCGTAGGTGGTACTTAACTGTCACCAGTAGTTACTGGTTGTGTGCTTTATGGTCTATTTTGTTCTACAGTGATTTATATTCTATGTTCTAAGTGCTAATTCTACCCAGTGCTAAGTTCTAAAAGTGCTGATTCCTGGCAGTGGTCCAAGTGGCCCTGTCTTGTACATATCCCCTGTAAATTCTGCCCTTGCCTGGTGGCACATTAGAAAATGTGTGTTGTTATCTAATGTGTTTTGATATAATACAAAGGCTATTTTTATATATAACCTTGTGTGGAGTTTCCTTTGTGGTGGGCCTTGGGTGTTGTTTCTGGGTGCGCGCGCAAACACTTAACCTACGTAGCCTCCAAGTTTAGCCTTGCTGCTCGCGCCAAGTTACCTAGAGGGTGAGCAGGAGTTATCTTGGTGTTTAACTCCCTTGTCCTGACTTAGGAATGGTGGTCTCTGACTGACTTTGGCGCAAGCCCAGGCCAGCCAGTGATCCCATTTCTAACATTGGCAGCAGCGGAAAGGGACCGGATTTGTGTTTGCGTTGTACCGCAGTGGCAACTGGCCGAACTACAAAACTCTGCATTTTAGATAACCACATTTTGGGGATTATTGGTTTTTTGTTGAAGTTCCATATTTCTTCTCCTAAAGGTGTCATTTTGTTATAGTGTCCAGTGCATTTGTTCCTCGCCCCACGCCCATAGTTTGGTACCTGTGTCACATGTGGTCAGGTTGAGAAGTCAGGGGTAGTAGAAACTGCCTTACTAGTCCGAGGGGGGTTGTGTGTGTGGATGAATGGTGTGTGGAACTAGGCATGTGAAGGTGAGTTCTCTGGGATAGGGAGCTCACTGAATCCTTTTGTGAATTGTGTACTCCTGTGTTAGCTCAGACCCCCTAGGTTCCCTGTGTTAAACTTTGCCCAAGAACGTCCGCCAAAATGGAGCCTACTTTTGACTTCTGTGATCTGTTTAGGTACAGTATGTTAGAGTTGGTAAGGTTCTGTGGTGAGAGAGACATAGAGGTGGGTGAGTTAGACACCCCGCCCGAACTTAGGAGCAGCCTGATCCTATGGCAATAGGGTCAATGGGATCTTGAGCGCAGTGAGGAGCGAGAAGATTACAGTGAGTGGGCACCAGCAGATAGAGAAGACCCCATAGATAGGGAGTCCCTTGCTGGGTCCAGCGTAGGAGGCAGCGCCTCATCCCTTTCACTGTCCCCAGAAGAGTTGGAGGATAGGAGGAGAGAAAGGGAGCACCAGCTGGCTTTAGACAAGCTCAGGCTAGAGCATGCCCAGGCTATGGCACAGCTGGGCGTTAGAAAGCAACAGTTAGAGACTGAGAGGGTCCTAACGCAGGAGAGGATAGAGGAGGCTGAGAGGGCCTCCACCAGAGGCAAAGTAGCTCTGGAGGGTAGACTATCCCCTGCACGCAGTTGTAGTTTTCTGGACTCCCCAGGGAGGGTTGAGTCCAGTGGTGGCAGCTATATAGATTTCAGTGCAGGAAATCACAGTCCCAGTTCCCCCAGTCTGGTACCTGTTTCCCAAGAGGAGGAGTTAAGGTTGAAGTTCAGTGACAGTAAGAAACTGTCTCACCAGTCTTGGGAGGAGTTTGAGGATGAATGCTGTGGAGCACTGTGGGCTTGGGTACAGGTTCACACTGACTCTGATTTTGACAGACTGTTTGATCTGATTGTCAAAGAGCACCTGCTCAGTTGTTGTTCACCAAGGTTGTGCCAACACCTGTTGGGGTGTGGATTGTCTGAGGCATGTGAGCTTGCAGATGAAGCCGACCGCTGGGAGAGTACCCGAGGTTCTTTACAGTCATTAGTGAGTGACTCCAAAAGTAGTGGTTCAGGTATCTTCCAGCCCAGCGTGGTGGAAGAGGCTCAGTGTAGCCCAGCTAGGTCCCAGGATAGCGAGGAGGGTGTAGGGGCTTACTGCCTGGCTCGGTGAAGCAGGAGTGAGTGGGAGACCGAGGGTCCCCAGACGCACAAAGCGTCTGGGACTCGCCGATCCACTACCCGGATACTACCTCCAAGCTGTTAGACGCACTGACTACGTACGCTTTTTTCCTACTCAGCCGCCTTTCCATGATGCCATTGGCCCTGTTACTTTTGCCCATACCTGGCAATCACTTCCTGGCGTTTCTTCGCCTTTTGTATCAGGCGGACGAAGCGTTTTTCTCCGCCGCTCCTCTAGCCACTTGATTCCTCCTCTTTGTAGCCCTACAGACCTGATGAGTCACATCTCCTTCACGATGTGACAATACACATTTGGCTGGATACCTCCTCACTGTACTGTCCATTGTTTGACTTATAAAAAACTTTATTCACAAGAAACTTGAATCGTACGCTTCCTTTTTCAATCATTTACTCTGCATTAGTAGAGAACTCAGTCTGCACAATCGGACCATCAACCACACGTGCGTGTGCACAGGACCTGTTCTCCATCATTTCCTACCACCTTTCCATCAACAAATGGACCTGACTGATCAACCGCGAGGGATGCGCCAAGTACGCACTCCTCCCCCCCCGCCCACCCAAGCACCGCCATTGCGATGAGTCTGAATTATTCTCATTACACTGCACCTAATATTGTGGAGCCAATTGTACATTTTGATTCTGATCCCCTCCGTGATATGCAGTACTCACCTTGAACCTCTGCACCTGAGCATTTGCATTATTTGGCATGGGAGCTTGTGGCACCTGTAACTGTTGAGTAACTATCTGCTGCTGTGGCTGTTGACTTACACTTACCTACTTCTGCATTTCTGGAATCAAATTGTGATTACCTCATTAATCTTTTTATCAGATCTACACTCAATCTTCCAATATCCAAGCTTTTTGCATGCATGACAAGAAAATGTCTTCATAGCTTTCTCTTTATTCATTCTTCCTTTTCCTTTCCCTCCACTAGCATTTTATCCATTTTGATTCTGACCACCTTTTTGGTTACCAGTTTGAAAGTTATTTTTCACCTCTTGCTGCTCTGCTACTTTCACCTGTGCCCACATCATTTTCTCTTTTAACTTTTTATGTCGTGACTCAATGTCATCACTACAATACTTGGCATACCTCAGGATTTCATCAATTGATTTGCTCTGGCAGCAAATCAAATGCTGTTGAATCATTTTGCTAATTTCTGGTTTGAGTCCAAACACAAAACAATACACAAGATGTCCCATATCTTTTTCTCTAATATTTTCAAATCCACTATACTATGTAAATACCTGCAACAACCTTTCATAGTAGGCATGTACCAACTCTTTTGATTCTTGGGTTTTTCTGTTGATTTTAACCCAATGTGTTTCTTTTGGGGAAATTGTCTTTTTCAGAAACGTGATTACTTGATTATACCTTTTCATTACCTCGTCAGACGGTGCACCTTTTTTAGAGTCTCTGGGATATTCTTGTTTTGGCCAATCAACAGGGACCTTACACTCTGTCCATAAATCTGCTGGAACAACAATCCTTTAGCACAACCTTTGAGACCTTCACAAACCTGTCTACCTGCTTATATTATTCAACTGGTTTTTCTCTCAACCTGGGAAAATCATTCGTAAAAGACAATATATCCTGTCTTGACCTTGGTACATGAACATATCCACCAACGGCTACTTCTTGAATCGGATACACCCTTTCAACCTGTTCTGTTTCTTTTAACGGAAACATAGATGTTCTTTTACAAGCTGCTTCTTCCTTCTTTTTAGCCCATCTAATTTTTCATCGATCTACATCTCCCCATTTCTTCAGAATGTTCATCAATTCTTTTATCTGTAGGCTTTTTCCAGACACATTCAAACTCTCTAAATTCTCATCAGGGAACCCAATCTGTATGATTTCTGTAACACTTTCAATTTTTCTATGTCTACTCCATATTCACTAGCAGTTTCGTTCCCTGATGAGAATTTAGAGAGTTTGAATGTAAGTTATTTGCTCTCCAAGTAATGCTTTTACACAAAAACAACAGTTCATCTTCCCGATAAGTCCCTAACCTGTCTGTACTTATTGTTCCAATTATAATTTTTTCTGAATCTAATTTTAATTGATTCACATTAATACTCTGTTCTTGTGGTTTCGTCTGTCATTTCTTTTATCCAATTATTGAATTCTTGTGGTGAAGGACTTGCTGACTCTCTGCTACTGGAGGGACATTTGGTCCTATACTTCTTGGGTCTTATTGTATACCTCTTTGAGGGGACTCTGTTATCAACTCACATACCCAAAGATCTAACCAGGTAGTATTCTGATCATTTTGACTATTCTCATTCAATGCCGTCACTACTCCACCTCTGCTCCCACTACTTGGAACTTACTTTAGGCAAATATTGTCTTTCCCCATATAAGGGAACTACAGGACTAATTGTCACTGGTACTGTTGATGCTCCAACCTTGCCTTATTCAACACATTTGTTTAATTTTCTCTCACTACTCTAGCTATCTCAGTAACTTGGGAAGTTAATGGGGTTCCTATCTGTGCAGCACTAGGGGTTATTTCTCATGAATTTTGTTCATAAGGCGGAGGTCTTTTAGTCCTCATATCCTCCAACAGATCATCATCCTCAGAATTATTTGTGTTGTCTCTATATTCTTTTTTTTCTCTTTGCCTTTTCCTCCTATCAGTTCATCAGTAGCTAAAACTGGATACAACCCTTCGACCACTACATTTCTCCTCCATCTTTTCAACTTTTCTTTCCTATTTTCTAGAGGATAACCATGTTTCCAACTCCGGTACTTTCCATTACCTCCTCTATTTTACTCTCTTTCAAATGCCTCCACTTCCCATTCTTTCAATGCTTTGTACTGTGTCAATCTAGGATTTGGGGCCATATGTAGGTAATCTCTATTTACCGATTCTTTAATACCGAATTTTACCGATTCGGTATTTAAGAATCGGTAAATAGTATGTAGGTAAAAATTCTGTAAATTTGACCAATTCGGTAAAATTCGGTATTACCGATTCAGTATTTACCGATTTGGTAATTCCCATTCATTCCTATGGGCCTGGAGGCCCATAGGAATGAATGGGAAGCCATTCACTATTACCGATTCAGTAAATACTGAATCGGTAATAGGGGGAACGTATTCAAGGGTGGCAGGATGTCATATTGACTCCCTGTTGCACCCCTGAATCGTGCATGTGTGCACATGGCACTTTTAAAAAAGCACAAAATTGTTTTTTTGAAGATTTTCGATATTTACCACCAACTTGTAGTTGGTGGTAAATAAAGAATCCTTAAGTCAAAAATGCACTCACTTGAGTGCTCCCTACATAGGATTTAAGGATTCGGTAATTTACCGATTCTGTATTTTAAGGATTCGGTAATTTCCCGATTCCTTAAATACTGAATCGGTAAATTACCGAATTCTTATATTCGGCCACCTACATTGGAAAAAGGTAAATACCGGTCGGTAACACAAATTTACCGATTTTCGGCCGTTACCGACTGGTATTAAGCTACCTACATATGGCCCTTGGTTCTAATGCTTTCTTTCGATATATCAGATTCTGCAATATCCTTACATTGTATATACCATGTTTTGGAAATGCTCTGACACCATTGTCCTTTATATACTCAACTCAGTTCTCTAACCACATATTCTCTCTCCAACATCATATAAGAAGCAGGTGTTTTCGGGGGCAGAATGTAAATTCCCTCTCCAGTCACAATCGGTTTCTCCTCATTGAAATTTTTTTAATTTACTTTAGCAGCTTCATTTTTTAATCCTTTACACTAGCGTACCTCAACAAAAATAAACAAGGAAACTTTCCGTAATTCTATGTATCCTATTTGTCAGTTCTCGTCCTATACCAGCGCGAATCACACCAACCAACCAATCAGAGCACTGCTACATAAGAAAAGTCTCAACCTATGCTAGCGCGGCTCACACCAACTAACCAATCAGAGCTCAATACTTGCCAGCTTCTTGTCCAATGCCAGCGCTGCCTTTTTCAGATGTCAGTATTACTGCTTCTACTGACCCTTCCTTCACAAAATAATACAGCAATATTTTCTTAATTAAAAGGTTCTGTTAGGAACAATACAAAACAATGCTACCTTGTCTGTTCCACTAAATAAAAAGCTAGTTGTCACTTTTTCTGAGAGTTTCCTTCACTACAAGTCCTAATAACAACCAGCGTTATTTTACTTTTCACTCAAGCTCCGGGTGGACCTATTACTCCTCTAGGGATAAGACCGAGATTTCACAAGAGGACTTCTTGGTGTGAAAAGGGGTCTTGTTACTCTCCTGGGGATAAGGCTAGAGTTTTGGAAGTGGACCCTTCGCTATTTCAGTCAGTTTACTTATATATGAAATTCCCCTAATATGACACCTACAGCCCTCAGTAACTTTTAGATATTATTACAACAGACAAAGTACTTCTGCAGTGTGGCTTCATTATCACACTCTTCTTCCGTCTACTTCAGGCTAAATTCCATTCCCGGGATCCCGCAGGTATCTCTGTACTTGAACTTCCAGACATCATAAAACGAGACACTAACTTTTGGTGTTATAACACATAATCAACAATCATTACCAAACTTATCAATAATCAAAGCTCTTCTACCAAGAAACGGATCCAGTGCACAGTCAATACCAGATCAGGTATCAATACTCAATCACTTCATACATTTACAATGGCCAATACACATTCACCAAGAACCCCTGATGTGCTGGTGTCAATTTGTTTCGTTCAATGACGTTTCTCTTTTTAAAATCATGTAAAGCATTTTTTGAATACCTATCAATTCAATAAATCAACTTTCCTTCTACTTGGTCGATGGACCAATTAGTTGAATAGCTGATGATCATGATTATCATACCTACATTAACTCTACAGTTAACTAAATAACCACAGACACTTGGTAAAGTTAGATAGCTTTATCTCAATACATTGTGGGTTGCTTAATGCATTCAGTCACAAATGTAAATAATGGAAACCAGAAAGGGAGAGATACACATCAGCAACATAAATGAAATACAAACTCATCATATTAACTCAATGACATTATGCATGAAGGAGTAGATACTTTAAGAGACAAAAGTTTCAGAAAAATTATATGCAAAAACTGAATATACCTATCGGAAAGGCTAGATGAAGAGACAATAGTTTCTTCTAAAATAATACTTCAATGAGTCCAACCGAGTGGATAGGTGTAGAGACAAAAGATTCAAGAATAAATTTCATTTGCAAACAATTTGCATGTACGAATCAACAGAAATACAAACCTATTGGTTTGTAGAAAACCACCCCCTCGGCCTAGGGGGATGATGGGCATTCCCTGAAATTGGATCAAGGAACAAAGAGTAAAAGAACAGGAGCAGGACAGGTCAGGTACAGCTAAGCCTCTCTGCAAACAGACGGACAGCAACGCATCTCCTCTTTCTCTCCTGCCAGCCTAAGCTTAAACCACACCCCTAAAGGCACCCCAATTATACCCTAAAACTGACATGTCTATCCCACATTTGTTGGAAACATCATGTAACTCGCAAGTGGATTGGTGGGCTTGGGAGGTAGCATTATCACACCATGGTGATTTCACCTACGATTCAGCTAATTTCTTATTTTACATTTTTTCCCAGGGTCTGTCACTTAACTCGTTCTCACAATTTTTAAATATGTCATATTTAGACAGTCTTTTATTTATAACTTTAGCATCATTCGCAGAAAGTGTCTCTGGTCCCACGACTGATTATGGCATTTGGCAGTCAGTTGGCAACTTGTCCTTGAACTCTTATATTATTTCTCTACGGTGCACAGCGCGTCTGTCTTGCTTCTGACAAAGCAGATTCACTCCTCAGCTTCCCCTCCCATAATAGCCAACTTAACGAAGATGGCGCCTTTTCCAACACACTGAAGCAAATGAAATATGACCATTCATTAGTTATGTGATAATGAAACCCTCAGTGTTTACCACCCAGCTTTGCACTATTCCCTATTATAATTACCTAGCATAAGCTTTAACCGCAAAGCAGCATTATTTATGATTTGAAAGCAACATGCAACATGCAATCTTCAAATCCACATGCCACCTAGTTCATTTTCTCCAAAACATACTGCAAGTATGTTTTCCTCTTTCATTTATGACTTCATATTAGTACATACATGCACAAAGCTATTTCCCACTTGTTGTGTCAAGTGCATCTTACTTACTACTTACTGTTAGTACATATATTGGGGGTATTTAATTCGAGCAGGTTTCTTTTCTGAAACCCTGCTCCATCAGGACTTACAAGTACACAGTGCCTTCAAATTGAAAAGGTTTTGATCGCAGCTAAACACTCACATTCTATAGCACAATTTCTGTGGGGGTGTAGGTCTTGGCTGTGGCAACACAAATGTGCTCCATTACTCTGTGTTTTCTGTTAAGGTAAGCTTAAGTACAAGCTTTCTACCTTCTGGACAATCAGTAATGCACACCTGGGGTACCGTGTATTTTCAAAAGTCATAAGACATCCTTTTGGCCTTTAATATATAATAGTATATCCCCAACTCAATGATGTAGAAAGTAGTCATTACATTTGTTTAAGGTTCAAGGACTGAATGTATCCACAAAACTGTGGATCTTCCTGAAGTAGATGTTTTGTTTTTGTGACTACTCTCCAGCATGTAGGAGGAGGGAGTAACAGGGTTGTCTGTCATCAGGAATTCTGCCTGTTCTTCAGAGAGATGCTGCTGTTACCTTTTGCTTCTTCTACAGTTTCCTGATTTCAATTTTATTTGCTCTAGTGGAGTCTTGGTTCAGTTTGTTTATGTTTGCCTTAGTCACCCAAAAGGCATAAGAATTCCTCTCTGTAGTCTCCTACATCTAGTTTTATTTGTGATCTGGTTATTAGTTTTTAGTGTATTGAAGGCAGCTTTTTATTTTTCACTCTGTAAGAAATCGGGTTATTATTCAAGAGGGGTGAGTTATTGTTATTGTTATCTGGGGTTTGTATAGCGCCAGATCACCGTCAGGTCTCTAGGCACTTATGACAACGATAGTAACAACAACTGAGTAAGTAAAGAGAAAATACATATGTGACGACATTACTTAAATAGAGCAGAAAGCTTCCCTAAACAGAAGTGTTTTCAATTACTTCCTGAAGTGCAAAAGATTTACTTCTTTGCGGAGGGGTTCCAGGAGTTTGTTCCACATCAGTGGGACCTGAACAGAAAAAGATCTCCCCCCCTTGGTTGCCATTTTAAAACGCAGACAGGACAACAATTGGGAGTTAGAGGACCTAAGTGTTCGTTTGGGATTATAGACCTCAAGACGTTCTTTTATGTAGGCAAGCGCATGCCCATAGATTGCCTTATGGGCAATGCATAAGCTTTTAAACTCCACCCTTTGCTTTATGGGGAGCCAATGTAACCTGCATAGTAATGGGGAGGCATGGGTCTGTCTAGTTAGTCTAAAAATTAATCGCGCTGCATCATTCAGAGTTACCTGCAAACGATTAATCAAGGTTTTTGGCAGACCTAAGTAAAGCGCGTTCCCATAATCTATCTTTGAAATTATTGTAGCCGAGACAATGGTACGAAGCATATATAAAGACAGTAGGGGAACTAGCTTCCGTAGCTGCCTGATTAGGTTAGGACAGGTCCCAACAACAGAAGATATCTGGTTAGCCATAGTCAGCTCATGGTCGATCTTGATACCAAGGCTTTTTACATTGGGGCATGGTTTTGGGGTGGGGCCAAGTTCTTGGGGCCAGAACAAATCACTCCAGGGCGAGGCAGCAGTTGAAACCACCAGGACCTCAGTTTTTTCTGGCTTTATCTTCAGCAGATTAGCCGTCATCCAGCTAACCGTATATCTAAGTATATTCTGGGCCTGGGTCTGTGCAACTGACGTGTTGTCAATACTCAGTAACAGCTGAGTATTGTCAGCATAATTAAAAATTCTGCAGCCCATACTTGCCAAGGAGTCTATCAATGGTGGCAGGTAGAGGTTGAACAAAAGTGGGGACAATGCAGAGCCTTGTGGGACTCCGCACTCCAGAGTACCCACCTCAGATATGCAATCCCCCAATTGAATCCTCTGGGTCCGTCCCGAAAGAAAGGATTTTAGCCATTGATGTGCTAAATCATTTATCCCAAATGCAGCGAGTCTGTCTAGGAGCAGGGCATGGCTGACAGTATCAAATGCCGCTGATAGATCTAAAAGTATCAGGGCACTTGGTTTCTTACTGTCAGCCATGCCTCTAAGCTCATCCAGCACCGAAAGCATTACTAACTCGGTGCTGTGATGTGCATGGAACCCCGCTTGACGATCCTGGAGTAGATGGTGTGACTCCAGAAACGAAGACAGGGACTTCAGCACATGTTGTTCCAGGATCTTGGACAAGAAAGGCAGCTGGGATATTGGCCTATAGTTTTTTAGAATAGCCAGGTCAGCCAGGTGAGTGCCCTAATCAAATAATAAACACGATGCTTGTCATGGTGAACCACAAAAGTCACTAAATAAACCTGTTCTTATTCCTCTGGTAGCTTTGTACAAAAACATTCAGGCTATGTATACAGTATTTATGTTTCACTCAGACATTGATAAAGTGAAACACAACCCAAGAAAAATCCCAAATCAATTTATAAATATAAACTGTTTTAATAAATAAAATGACTCAAAAATGAAAAGATCCAATAAGTAGTACCAGAATTGAGCTTCTACATAAAATAGCTTGTAACTTAGTGCTCCTCTAGTCTCCCTTGTTTAGGTCCGGTGAATGAATGAATTTAATTTATAGAGTGCACAGCCACTTCATTAGAAGCGTCCCAGCACTGCAGTAAGTGATCATTCATAAGCCATTCTCTACCAAAAAAGGAAGGTTTTCAGATCTTTGTTTAAAAATCTGTGGATGTAGACTTCCTAAAGTCAGATGGTAAATAATTCCAGTTCTTTGCATCCAGCTAAAGAGAGGAGCACCCTCGCTTTCTTGCGTTGCAAATTGTGTTGATAGTCAATAAACATTGGATACAGCAAAATAATCGGAAGAGTATATACTCCAGTATCCCCTCTTAGGTAAACTAGGCCATTGTTATGATCTGCTCTAAGTGATAATTAAGGCCATAAATGTAATCATTTGTCCTCTGGAAGCCAGTGAAGTTGCTTCAGGTATGTGGAGATAAGTTTCCATTCAGACAGGTTAGAACTGAGCTTTGCTGCTGCATTCTGAACCCTCTGCAGCTTGTGGGTGACTTTTGTTGATACTCCTAGATAAAGGGCTCTCACATAGTCCAACCTTGAAGTGACAAGAGCGTATTCCCAGCCGAGGTACCCTCCATTTACCACGCCACACACAGAGCTTAGTATTATATGTCTTTACTCTGCTGAGTGTAGCCGCAAACTCAATATTCTAAAATAAGCTTTCATTGCATTGCGCTCTGACACCTATGTCATAGCTCTATGGAGTCTCTTAGGAGTCAAAAGGGTCTCATCATTACATATCACATGATTCTACATCCCTCCCTCTGTTAAATCAAAGATTATTTGTTTTACAAATCAAGAATAAAAAAACATACACAGAAACCCTCACTTTCTCATTACAAACTAGTTTACGTCAAAAAGGTGATTTTGCGTTGCCTTTATCTTTGACCTATGAGTCATAATTTGTTGACCAAAAATGACTACAAAATACTAACAAGCACTAACAATCACTGAGTAATTGTATTGCTTTTTATACTTAATATATATTGTTATAAAGCTATTTAAAACACTGCCCAAAAAAAGATGGCGCGACCCTCTGTGTAGGGTTAGTCTGCCATCAGTGTCGATGTATATACCATGTGAGTGTTGTTGAGGCTGCGCGCGCTTTTCACATTGGAGTGCCGCCTATAAATCAACATGATTTGGTAAGCGTCAGACTCCATCCGGCAATTGGTGTTACTGTCCCTCCGCTGTGAATCTTATAGGGAGTTTGTGCTGACATAAGAAGGTGAGCCCGAGGGTCTGTGCTATCTGTCTTTTGAAACATAACGAGTCTCTTTTTACTGCTTAGAGTCACTGCTATTTTGTTAATTGGAGCCGTTATTCCTAGCTCAAATGGTTCAAGTGATGTGATCGCTCTTCCATGGTGATCTTAATCGATAGTCTGTGCATCCTAAAAGATGATACAGAGGGTTCAGCATTGTCTGTCATCCGAGTAACTTATCAAGTCTCTGTACACCATTGATAGTCGCCGCTGTATTGTTAAAGGGAAGCTGTGACTATTAGCTTAATGAATAGATATAACGTCAATATGCGTTAACCGCTTTGTATATCTTTAATAGCGGCACTAGATACCAATATGATATACCAGTGCAGTACATCCTTGCATACCGGCACAGTATGCAAGACCCGATAAAAGGTTTAGTACAGTGAAAAGGAGAATGCTGGCATTAAATTTATGTCACGCGTCGGTTGATAGATGTATACCATGTAAATTTAATAAATAATGCAGCGAGGACAGACTAGTATATTAAGTACTTTTTATTGATATTGAAGTGTATATCTTTTAAAAATGAATCATGGACGAGAATTGTAGATGTTGGGTGTAATAATACCATGGCGCCTTATAGCAACAGCGCATACCATCTTTTTACAGCCTTGTTGAACACAATTTTGCAGGCGTTTCTCAAGCACACTTCAATTCAAGATGACGCCTGACTGGTTTTATGAATTATGAGAACAAATGACATTAAGTTTCCTCCAAAGCAAACATAAAAGGCATAATGAAAGGACTGATGATGATAAAAGCACAAATGTTAGTTAGTGGCTATGCTTGAGGTTTATATTAGCCTACATAAAAAAAAACTTTCTTAATTTCCACTACATTGTACTACTTCGTTTACAACAAACTCGCATCTATATTGATGTTGATGCACATTACATTGAATATTTAGGGTAAGATGCCTTTTAAATTAGTAGTGAGTCTCTTAAGGGTAACAATAGAATTGATAACTACTATTGATGTTAAAATTTGGCCTTATTTCCCCATTGACAGGGAGTGGTAACAATATTGAGTGAAACCGGGTCGTAATTACAAATCTTCGCTTCGATTGTTGAAGAAATATTAATAGTAAGTATTTCAATACGTATTGCAGTTGAAAGGATAGCTAATCTTATATTCTAAAAACGTACACTCTGGAGTAATGAATGGTGCACTTTTTATGTAACTTGTCTTTAACAATTTTTTTCTTGTGTGTTATATCGTTGGTGGTGGGGAAAAAAAACTATCCTTGGTGGCGTAGTCATAAGTAGTCTTTATTTCATTTTGTCTGCCCTTAGTGAGTAGGGATTGAATGATAAATACTATTTCACAATGGTTATGACACACTTTTCGGTTATTTGCACTATTTGGTGTTATGTGGCACACTTGGTTATCAGCACATGTCACATGTACATTGTGGTTTTGTATGTAGGTCCAATTGATATAATTTTACTGTCATAAAAACAAAACAGAGATCCTGGTCTTTGGCAAGGACTAGGACATCTGGTCTAGTGAGTGGTGGCCTCCATCTTTGGGAACTTGTCCATCTCCCTCCCAATCGGCCAGAAATCTCGGCGTTATATTTGACACATCACTCTCCATGACTCTTCAGGTCAACAGAACAGTGGCAACCTGCTGGGGGGTTATTAAGATTCTAAAAAGAATCTTGCACTATCTTTCTCCCCAAGCACGCAAGCAGACTGTGGTTGCGTTAGTGGGTTCAAGGTTGGATTACTGTAATGCACTTTATGTAGATTCCAACAAAGGCCTCATTCAGCGCCTTCAGGTCGTCCAGAACGTGGCTGCATGATTTGTTCTGGCGCTACCTAATGCATCCTCTGCTACAATGGCCAGAAAGAGCCTGCATTGGCTTCCTATACAACAGAGGATCTCCTTTAAGATTCTGTGCCTGGCCTATAGAGCGCTCGCAGCTGGTCCTTTGGACCCTCTGGGTTCCTTGTTAACGCGCCATGTGCCCAGTAGAACCCTCAGATCTTCGGAGATGAATCTGCTTGTGGTTCCTCGTGTGAGGAAGGTTCGTTGGGGCAGCAGAGCATTTTCCATTGTTGCCCCTAGGCTGTGGAACTCTCTCCCATTGGAGATTAAGGCCCAACCATCTCTGTCCCTTTTTAAATAAGCGCTCAAAACTTGGTGCTTTATCAAGGCCTACCAGTAAGAGGGTATCTCTGCTTAGCTAGCTTCTGTTTGGTTAGGCGCCTTGACGCCCATTGGGCTTAGTAGCGCTATATAAATCTTTTTTCATTTCATTTCATATCATGGGCTGTAAATTGATTACATTTATACTTTTTTAGGAATCTCCAGGTTCTAGAGAACACTGGTCTGTTATTTGGCGGGTCCTGATGAAGGTGGTGTTCATCTGCTCTATAAACCACCGAAACGCGTTGACCAAGGCTATTCAGATACTGCTATATGCAGTTGCCCGAAATGGGCGCGGAGACTGAAAACAACTCTATATCTCACATTTTGCAGATATATGTATCTGCGAATGGGTTATGAGTTTATTGGAAGAGGTATGAATGTATGAGAGTTAGTTGGTATGTTTGTGTTATTTCTCTACCTGGGGGTGGATGATGATGATACATGAAAAAGCTTTCAATTGTAAAGTTATTTGTATATGCTGACAATATTTATTTGATATGTGCAAATGATAAAAAAAGTATAAAAATATTCTTGATAAAAGATAGAAAATAAATAAAGTCAAATATTATAAATGTGTGTATGGTTACAGATTTTGTAATGGTTCACTGAACAGCCCATGTTTGAATTCATAGGTGAATCATAGAAAAAGAAGTATAGGTCATGAGGGAGTATTCTTAGAGTGAATGAATGAATGGGGGCATTCAACTGACCTTCGGGGGCATTTTGGTGCAAAGTAAACTCACCTGTCGGCTGGTAGTGTGTGTGGTTCCCCGCCGCCGCAGGCATAACGCGGCCGCCGGGTAGAACTACACTACCCAGGATCCCCTGGGACGCCGACCTCCGTGGTCCCCGGACTTCCGCGCCTGGAGGCGCTTAAATTCCAGCTGCCCCTCCGGTGGAGCGGGGCATTCAACTGACCTTCGGGGGCATTTTGGTGCAAAGTAAACTCACCTGTCGGCTGGTAGTGTGTGTGGTTCCCCACCGCCGCAGGCATAACGCGGCCGCCGGGTAGAACTACACTACCCAGGATCCCCTGGGACGCCGACCCTCGTGGTCCCCGGACTTCCGCGCCTGGAGGCGCTTAAATTCCAGCTGCCCCTCCGGTGGAGCGGGGCATTCAACTGACCTTCGGGGGCATTTTGGTGCAAATTAAACTCACCTGTCGGCTGGTAGTGTGTGTGGTTCCCCGCCGCCGCAGGCATAACGCGGCCGCCGGGTAGAACTACACTACCCAGGATCCCCTGGGACGCCGACCTCCGTGGTCCCCGGACTTCCGCGCCTGGAGGCGCTTAAATTCCAGCTGCCCCTCCCGCGTCGCGGGAGCGCGCGGGGCCGCGCCGGGCTAAGCCCGGGCAAAGGGCGGGCCCTCTGTGGCCCTCAGAGGCACGAGGAGGACGGGACAGGGCCACCCCCTTTCATTCACCTAATCGATACAACTTGAAGGTACTGTTCATAGGTCCATTGGCCATTCCTCGTTTGGGAACTGTGGGTACTACTATCATTTCCGGGACTATCTGCTTTGTTTTAACTATTCTGTTTGCTATGTGTCATTGACACCTGTATCTGAAGTCCTGCGTAACAACCCAAACCGCAGTACAGGGGTCAGTATTTGCCAGCATGTCTCCAAGAGGCACCCGCAGCAAAACTGCTGCCGCTGTGACTGGCCCCATTGACCTATTTATATCTAAGGCCAATGATGCCATCAATCAGGGCATTAACCTACTAGAACGCAGGGTATCACAAGACCTGGCGCATGCCAAACGTTCCTCGCTTGGCCTTATTGCTACCGCCACCACACCTGCACAAGCTATGCCCAACAATATTAGACCCCTACTTGATGTTTGTGCTGACATACACACCATTCCCAGCGAGGTTAACCTCTCAGCCTCCATTCCCCTGTTAGACACAGATACCGACACTAGCACAGATCTGGAAAAAACGCCTGACTTACTAATTAACCCCTCTCCCAAAGTAAAATCTGCTGATAACACCAGGCATGCTAGAGGTAGGCGAGAGGGGGCAGTTCAAAAACTGAAGTTACACGCACCCAAGCCCCGGGTCACTACGATCAGGAAATATGGCCGGGCACAAAGGAAACCTGGGAAAAATACCAACTCTGTCCCTGACAATAATCATAACGCGACTAAGGTCATGGTAATATCACAGAGGGATGATAGTGAAACTGTTCAACAGGGTAGAACAACGAACACCAACGGAAATATAGACAAGGCATATGACCCCCTGTTGGAAAGACTGGGGGATTTATTAAGCATTTATCTATCCCCAATCGAAAATAGGCTTGCTCGATTAGAAAAACAGCTAGATGAATTGAGCAACCCTCTTAAGACTTTCCTAAAGGGAGGTCCTGCAATTAGCACAAAAAATAGTAACCCCACCAATATAGCAGGTCCTAAAACAACTATTTTACAATTACCCCCAGCCGCCCCAAACAATGTAGATAAAGTCGTACCTGTTGCGCCGGCCAATGGCCCAATTACCAAACAAAAAACAGCAACACCACACACTAATAGCAAATCCACAGATAAAAGGAAGGATCCTGGCACCAATACCACCACGAACACTACACTCCCAATTGTGAGTACCACAGGCCACCCTTTAGTTTCAACAAGCAATCCTATCTTGACCCAACCCATCCCAAAAACATCCAGACAAGTTCCTGCCCGCATTAATCTTCCCCCGGAATGCGGTGCATATGTATTAGTGTTAGTAAACGTCACCAAACTAAGAGAGGATCAGGACGAAAATCCCACATCACTCAAAAATAAAACCCTGCACTGGCTAATTACTAACTGTAACTACCCGATTGATGGTGCAAGAGAGATTATCAACACACAGAGGGTGGGTTGGATTGGACCACTTAGGAAAAAATTTGAGGGCGACTGTGTCACTATTAGTTTTAGAAAACCACATTGGGCAGAGAAAACATTAGCCAACGCCCCTTTACCATCGCCACGGGAATTTAACACCACGCTCCTTCCCTTAGGATATTTTTACCGACACCTGATACCCCCAGAACAAGCCACGGTTAACTATCCCAACAATTTCTCCACTAATTCATACCCAGAGATGAATTTTGGTGCAAGGGTCAAATCACCCCTTTTTGCCCAAAACCAGAACTTACATGCCGCCTTTCCCAACAACCTCAATTGGCACCCACAACCTCCAATGCCAATCCCTACCCCCAACCATCCGCAGTACTTTCAAGCCCCAACTATGCACCAGAGCAATTACAGGGATAGGTCCTACTCAATCCCCAACCCATTCCAGTTTGCACAGATGACACAAGCTAGGCCAATGTACAATGTCCCAACTTTCAATCGGTTCGACTATCTATCATCATTAGACGAACAGGATTGACTGAGCACACCCCTTAATAAAGAATTACGCAACAACGTAAAAGCCTGTAACTAAGAGGATGCCACAATTATAAATTCACCTGCATCGCTCCATGTTAAAACAGCAGTTCCGGAAATCATATTGTCGGATATTATTCCGGCCATTGCAAACGAACCAACTATCTATGATAATGGGAATACTAGGCGCACATTTATTAACCAGGGGTTCAAACACGGCCTATCAATTCTAAGCTGGAATGTCGCAGGTTTAGAATCTAAGCTCTCTGACCCTGCTTGGACCGAACTAATTAATGACATAGACATACTTATGTTCCAAGAGACTTGGGCTGTTGATAACCTGTATATTGAAGGCTACCACTGTTTCAGCCTGACATCTCCAAAACCTAGCTTTGGCCGAGCGGTGGGTGGACTCTTCATGGGGATTAGAATTTTGGCAGGCGGTATAATTAATGTTTTGAAGTTAGACAACCTTGCCAATTCCAACATTCAAATTCTGGAATATAAATTGAAATCAAAGACCACAATTTATTTAATTAATTTTTACAACAATGATTTTAATGGTGTACCGAACAAAAATTTTGTTGCTTTATCTAAGGTTTTAAACATGATTGATTGTTCTTTGTCAGTAGACACTAAGACCAGTATTCTGATCGGGGGAGATTTTAACGTGAAACTTATAGATAACTATGGATCCACCAATTTTGATCACTGTAATGACCGCAGGGGTTTGGAACTGATTAGCATACTCTCTGATTTTAATCTTGTTGATGTAATGAGTGTAGGGTATGATATGAATTTTCCCTATGCCCCGACGTATAAGGGCAGGGATAACGGTTCAATTATCGATTATATTTTTACATCACCTGTGCTAACGGACTGTTTAATCAAATCTACTGTGGTGCAAACGTCCTTCAGCGATCATAATCCTTTGTTTGCTATTTTTAACCTCACACCCAGTCCGATTTTTATGAACTTAAATGGAGCAAGGGATATCACACCCTCAATTGATGGCCTTCGCCTTAGATGGAGAGGAATTGATTGCGGGGCCATTATAGATACGATTCGGGAGGCACATCCGGATCTATTGAAATGCCTCTCCTCCCCAAGTACAAATAATGAAGAACTGATTATTAATTTTGAAGCTTTATGCACCAATATAAAAAATCTCCTGTCAGTCCCACTCTCTACTGACCACAAAGAGCCACGGTGGTTTGATACATCTTGCTCCGTGGCCAATAGAGAGTTAAGAAAGGCCCTCTCTGCCAATCCCAGGTGTAAGGACGTTGTTCGAGCTGCCGGGAAAAACTATAAAGACAAAACATCAAAAAGGAAGGCAGATTTGCTCTCCGATCACTGGGATAAGCTGGTTATCAGCGCCAATCTGGGTGGAAGCGGCCCATTTTGGACGGCAGTTAGGAGAACGAGGGAAATGGGCAAAGAGCTTACAAAAATTAGCTGCAACATAACCAGCTCAGCCTGGGAGACCCATTTTTCTAATATTTATGCCGCCCCCTCTGATGAGCAACCTCTCCCTAACCTGAACCAAACAGGCTTAGAGATCTCGGACTTAGAAGTCAGGAAAGCTATCAAAGAGAGCCTAGGTAACAAGGCGCCCGGGCCGGACGGCCTCCCTATCGACATCATCAAATTTAACGTTGATCTTTGGACACCAATACTTTTAAACATTTTTAACAGTCTTCCACATGTAGCCATGCCTGCCACCTGGGCTACTAGTATTATTGTCCCGATCTACAAAAAGGGAGACAGATCTGACCCAGTAAACTATCGTCCCATCTCCCTCCTGGATAATACTCTAAAAATACTAGGACGAATAATTTATAACAGGGTACTGGAATGGGCGTCTGATTCTGACTTTTTAGACCCCTGCCAGATGGGGTTTAGGAGTGGGGTAGGAACAGTCGAGCAATGCCTAAACTTAAAATTGATAATAGATAAATACTGCATTGCTCGCTCATCCCCCGTTTACCTAGCCTTTATGGATCTTTCATCCGCATTCGATCTTGTGAATAGATCCAAGCTATGGTTAACCCTCCTGTCAAACGGTCTCGATGCCACTCTTGTTAGATTCTTAGCCTACCTCCATACTGACTTGAAAGCTCGGGTACGTATTGGGATGGGCGGAGAGGTATCGGGAGCCATCAAGATAGGGAGGGGGGTGAGACAGGGGTGCGTTTTAGCACCCCTGCTGTTTATTATCTATATTAATGGCCTGTCCAACTGTTTAAAGAAAGCTACCCCTGATGTCCCAATCATTTTAGGAAATCCCTTGCCCGTACTTTTATATGCAGACGACGCTGTCCTTATGGCACGTACACCTAACGCTCTACGTCTGCTTGTACACAGTTTTGTAAATTTTATGGAGGGACTGGATTTGAAAGTTAATTTTAAAAAGTCTTTTATCATGCCCTGTGGGCCGGGCAAAAGGAAACTCGGTACTATTCAAATTGGAACAGATAAACTTGAATCTGTCCATAAGTTCCCTTATCTGGGGTTGGTTTTCGCTGCGAACGGCTCCTGGAGTGGGCATGTGGCCCACGCCACGAGCAAGTTCTCGAAAGCCAACAACTCTGTCCTGAGTCTCCCCCGCCCTAAGAAAATTGGTGCCACTAAAGCTATTGTTAAAATTTTTAAACTACAGTGTTCCCCTGTTGCCACGTATGGAGCCGAAGTTTGGGGATCGGCCAGCAGCATTGGTATCCAAAGAGAGGAAAACCGTTTTTGCAGGAAATTGCTGGGAGCACCAATTTCCTCTTCCAATTTCATCTGTCATAAGGAACTCAATCTCCTTTTTATAAACGACTTTATTAAAGCAAGACCAGCACTCTTCTGGATCAGAATCTGGAGGAATGAGGCTGCTGCCCTTACGCAAAACATCATTAGGGACTGCCTTAATAGTGAAAATGGCATGCAGATCCCCTGGTTTAAAGAAGTTTTTAAAATATTTAATGAAATTGGTAGAGGTACTTTGTTTACTGAGCCAACGGCTATTGAACCAAAGGACAAATATGAGGTCCAAAAGGCACTCTATGCACTTTACCGCAATGAACGGCTTGGAATTGAACTACAGAAATCAGGGGTTAAGAAATACATTGGCAATGGTCTCTGTATGCAAATCATGTCACCCTACCTATCACTGCCTATGTCAAATTGGGAACGATCTCTACTGTTTCGTCTAAGGGCAGGAACTGTGAAATTTTTGCTCTCTTTTCCTCTGGGGTATCAACACCATACTGACCTTACCCCCTGCCCCTGTGACGGTACAAGCACTCAAGACGATTTGCACTTTCTGTTTTTCTGTAAATTTTATGCGAGATATACCAAATGGCTTTTAATCCCATATTTTAGAAAACTTAGACCTCTTACACTTCAGGAATCTTATATGCTGCTGCTCACCTTGGACAATGATGAACTGACATTTCGCACTAGCACTTTTCTAAGACTAGCCATACGCGCACGCAAGACTATGGAAAGTCCTTGAATCAGATTCAGTCAAAAATACTACTGCTAAAACCTTATAAGTTTATGAAATTTATTGTCTAACCGCTGTATGAATTGCTTTGTCACTATGAAATGTAAATTATTTACCTGTTTTTGTATTATGTGTATGTATATGTTCTTTGATGTGTTCGGTACTTTTATGAATTTTAACAAATTCGAATAAAGGTCTTTTGAAACTGAACTGAATGAATGAATGAATTGGGTTTGTAAAGCACGCAATACACAAAGGTGTCTTAGCGCTGAGCGGACCAAGCCGGACCAAGCCGACACGGCAGAACAGTTGATATACCTTCATGAAATTTCCCCCAAAAATGTGCCTGGTACTTCCGGCGCTATCTGGAATGTTTTGGAGTGGTTCCTCAAGGAGGGGGCGAGGGGTAAAACTTTGAACAAGTGTACAACCTGAACTGCTGGATTGAATTACACCAACGTTGTCAGGAAGCTATTTCTTGGTACACAGACCGTGCTTTTTGTGATCTGGTATAAATCCGTTAAGTAGTTTGGTATATCAAGTGGAAAACGAATTTGTGTATCTGTGTACGTGGATAATTTGCGGATCTACCCCCTAACTATCTGCAAATTGTGGTGGTGAAAGGAAGGCCCTGAATGGCTGGCTGCAGCTTGAAAGAATAGTTGCAGCCTCCATTTTGTTTCCTCACATTGGCTGAGTGAAAACACACTGTAACACAGACAGAAGGGGCAGGACAGGCATATGACCCTAAAATGATGTCTCTTTGTTTGGTGCACAGTCTATATATTGATTCTTAAATATCGACCTACAGAAATATCGAGTTGGAAATATCGAAGGTACAGAATATGGAGGTCAAGAATATCGCTGGACAGAATATTGACCCTAAGTTGAGTAATATTGATTTTTTTTATATCGATGTAAGTAATATCGATGTAAGTAATATCGATATCAAATATATTTATGTTACTAATCCCAATGTTACTAATATCGATTTTTGTATTATTGGTATGTATTTTATTATGTATTTAATATGTATGTGTTATATGTTTTTTGTTAAGTATTTTACTTGTTTTAAATTATATGTGTACTATTTTTATATATTAGTAATGTTATTTTTAAGTCAATTTTATGTTTTAGTACTGGAGCGGGTTGTGGGTTTATAGGGGAATAGGGTGGGACGTAATTTAATTATACTATATTAATTATTAATTATTAATTATTAGGAATTATAAATTAATTGTAATTAATGTTTGCATTTAAGTTCTGTAGCGGGTTGTGGGTTTATAGGGGAATTGGATGGGAAGTAATTTAATTGTAATTAAGGAATTTATTTTTATTTATTGGTATTGATAATTATTTAAGTTTAAAAAAAATATTAATTGGCAATTAATTATTTTAATTGGTAATTAATTATTTTAATTGGTAATTAATGTTTGCAGTTAGTAATTATTTTTTTAATTGGGAATTCATTCTTTTAAGTGGTAATTAATGTTTTAATTGGCAATTAATTGTTTTGATTGGTAATTAATTTTTATTAATTGGAAATTATATTTTAATCATTGGTAATTAATGTTTATTAAAAAGTATTTTTTGGTATAAAAAATGTTATTGTTTAATATGTTTTAATTGTTAATCAAGTTTTAATAATTAATATGTTTTTGTAATGAAAAATATTTTATTCTTCAATATTTATTATTTGGTAACTAATACTAATTAATTAATATTTAATGGTATTGTTAATTTATTAATCAATTGTAATTATATATATATATATATATATATATATATATATATATATATATATATATATATATATATATATATATTCTTCGGTTTTTAAAGTACATAAAAAGTAAAAACATCATTATACATGGTTAAAACAGAAAGCTGTTACAATTCGTTTAATCGTGTTATCCATACGGAGCATTGAGGATCCCTAACCATGCTAGCTAATACATCGGCATTCTTGGTTTCTAAAATTCATTTATTTTCAAAGAGATGAAACTTATCACAGGTTTGCTCTATGTTTAAAAATACATTTCAGAAATGTCACAGTGTATTTACAAGTCCGTTCAGTCTATAGAAACTGCAATCGCAGCATGGCTGGGCGACATCTTCTAAAACCCATGGATTTTAACAGCGGTAACAACCAAAGCTTACGATGACCGTCATAAAATTTACAGAATAGAAGAGTGTGAATGGTTGACTGCTCTGATGTTCCATCACATGGACAAGGTAAAAGGTTTCGATCCCAACTGTTTTGGACCGGAAATACCACCAATCGATGAAAGATGTTAAGTCTAAATCTTACCAAAAGAAATCGCTCAAATTGCGACAGATCATATGATAGGTATGGTTGAATTGAAAGGGTAGTCTTTATCACCATCGAGTGTTGAACTGAAGCTTTTCTAGCTTCCGTGGTGATACGTAGCTCTTCTGCATGGCTCAATGCCCTCACTTTCAATTCCTTCCTAAATATTTCACAGATCATCTCGGGAGCAGTGTAGTAATTCCCAAGACCCAGATCAGTCAAAAGATTTTTCACATACATAAGCCAAGTAATATTAGGTGAATGGTCTAATGACATACAATCTGCCACTATTTGTTTAGTGAGTGAGTTTTTCCTTGATGCCCAGATTCGACGCCAAAGTAAAAGTGGTTGTATTTTTGCCAAATCCACCAAAATTGTAATTATGTTTTTAATAATTATTAATGGGTATTTGTAAATGATGTAGAGTTATTTAAAACGTAAATTATTAATTATTTTATATTCAAATTTTTTTATACATATGTTATATTTAACTTCTACGCTATCCAACGCTTTCCCTACTGTTGCGCTCCCTGGATTGGAAATAGTAATTTTTACCCCTACGCTTTCCCTACTGTTGCACTCTCTGGTGTGGGAATAGTAATTTTTTCCCCTACGCCATCCAACGCCTTCCCTACTGTTGCACTCTCTGGAGTGGGAATAGTAATTTTACCCCAAGGCTATCCAATGCTTTTCCTACTGTTGCACTCTCTGGAGTGGGAATAGTAATATTTACCCCTACGCTATCCAACGCTTTCCCTACTGTTGCACTCTCTGGAGTGGGAATAGTAATTTCTACCCCTAAACTATCCAACGTTTTCCCTGCTGTTGCACTCACTGAAGTGGGAATAGTAAGTTTTAACCCTAGCGGTATCAAACTCTTTCCCTACTGTTGCACTCTCTGGAGTTAGAACAGTATTTTTTACCCCTACGCTGTCCAACACTTTCCCTACTGTTGCATTCTATGGAGTGGGAATAGTAATTTTTACCCCTAGGCTATCCAATATTTTCCCTACTGTTTCACTCTCTGGAGTTGGAATAGTAATTTTCACTCCTACGCTATCCAATGCTTCCCTACTGTTGCATTATCTGGAGTGGGAATAGTCATTTTTACCCCTACGCTATCTAACGTTTTCTCTACTGTTGCACTCTCTGGAGTGGGAATAGTAATTTTTACCCCTACACTACTCAACGCTTTCACTACTGTTTCATTTTCTGGAGTGGGAATAGTAATTTTAAGTCCTACGCTATCCAATGTTTTCATTAATGTAGTTTTTTTGGGACTTGAATAATAGTTTTATTTATTTAGCTATATCATATTTTTTATTATTTTAGATAATGTAGTATATAATTAATTTTAAAAATATTGAAAGTATATTTAATTTTGTTAATGTATTAAACATAATTATTTACTTTTTATTTATGTTATTAATGTATGTGTGTAGATGTTTTTGTAATTTATATTTTTTATTAAATTTATAAGTTATTAAAATAATTATTAAAAAGTATAATTAAGTAAGCATATATTATATATTGTATGTATATGTTTAATTAGTGTTTAACTATTATATATGTATTATTCATTAATTTTAAAAATGATTAAATATTTTTAACTACGTTTATTTTATTTATAAGTATTATTTACTTTATTTTACACATTTCTTTTTAACAGAAAAAAAACAATATTTTTAATTACCATATTTTTAACATAGATATTTGGGTTTCAATATTTTTGTACTTACCTTGTTGTAGATAGGATGTTGATATTCTTGCCTTCGACATATTTCTGCGTCGATCCTCTAAACTTTGGCCCAAGCAGAAAAAATACATTGAAATTCACTGACAAAACTAAAGGTTTCAGGGTTTTATAGTGCCGTTGATTTTTCACCCATACAAAGCCATAGAAATTCAGCAGTTACAGTTATGCTTATTATAAAAAAATTATATAGTGTGGGGGTGTCCTTCTCTTGGAGAAATTGGCGCCTATGGAGTTTGCTTCAGTTTAAGGTGATGAGCACTTCTGGTGGTGCCAGAGGTGATGGGATATACCCTGAGCCCCCCAAATTAGACCATAGGGTCAAACAAAATTACATCTATCCTTTGCACACCCTCTGATCAATCATAAGCTTTCCTTAAAGCAGTATACATAACACAATAAAAAAGTAATCTGTGTGATTTTGTTCTTTAATCTGCAATGCCCAGCCAACCTGTGTTTCATCATTAGGGGTGTAACCCACGACTTCTTAAGGGATACAAAATAACACATCATAGTGTAACATAAAATCTGTTCATTTCTGAACACATTTCATATGGTGAACACACCCATTCACCATGTAGTGGATACCCAAAATCAAACATGTACATAAGCACATGTGGTGTCCCATGAATTGTCATGGTGAGAATATTTCCTTCAAGCACATGCAAACATGGTGTGATGATGCTTATTCGACAAAGCTATCACTCGTGCGAAATACACTGAGACAATGAACCGCTGTGGAAAATCACTGCGGTGTCAGAAATAGTGGGAGAAAAAGAGGAAGAAGAATACTCCCAAAACGATGTTTAGAGAGATCCCAGCATCAGAAAAAGGGTCTCAAAATAGTGTCCCAAGAAATACAGAAGTTATTGTTGAGATCCAGCAACATTATGTTAACCTTAATCATACGTATTTCATGCAAAACGGCGTGTTTGTACGAAAAAAATCAAGGGGGGCCCTATCTGTCAGGGCTCAAAACTTTTTATGTCCAAGTCCTATGAATTGGAGTAAAATAGCCCAGATATAAACAGAGTATACACGTAAGCAAACCAATACGTTTTAGCACTAATAATATGGTGAGCAGTGAGTAGTGACCTCTCACCTCTTCACCGGTTCTACTTCTGACCCGGCTGGTCCTGTGGTATAGAGTATATCCAAAATAATGGAAGAATTCACTGAGTTTGTCTTCTGAAACGGTCCCTGTTGATAAGAAAATTAATCTTAACCCCTTAAGTGCTGCTGACGGCCAATGGTCGTCAGCAGCGCTACCTCCCCAGTGCTGCGCACGACCATTGAACGTCCATTCAGCACTAGTTCTAATGGACAGCGCAGCACTGGGGAGAAATGTTTACACGCAACTAAGGTGTTAAAGTCTGTTAAGGTATATTGCTCTGACTTACAGACTTGTGGCAATACAATGGTTAAACTGTGTTACAACTGCCCCATGTTTTCCCTTTCTGTTCCTATCAAATGATCGTTCTATATAGTCAGGTAGATTATCACAAATGTCCTCCTAAGTAAGACAAAACCAAAGTTGGCAGGGTAGGCCCTAACGTGGGTCCCTTGCTGACTTTGCCACTGGATACAAGCTAGCCTGGCTGATCATGGCTGATTAGCCAGAAACCGGTCCCAGCATGCTTGTTCTGGTCCAGGGAAGACATGGCTTGGCAGTTCGGGCTGGACTGTTCCCATGAGGCACAGGGTCAGGCTGATTTGCATATGGCCATCTCTGAACTGGGGTGGCGGAGTGAGCTAAAGAATGATGATGGAGGAAACCCAGATCAGTTGACTGGGGATGAGCGCTTGTAATGTTTAACACTCCGTCCATCATCCACTTTGGTTTTGCTTTGTTCGCCTAAGTTGGCAGGGATATGCCCAGACATGGGTCCCTTGCTCACTTTGCCACTGGGTTCAAGCTAGCCTGGCTGAATACAACTGATTAGCCCGAAACCGGTCCCAGGATGCTTGTTTCTGGTCCAGGGAAGACATGGCTTGGCAGCTCGGGCTGGATTGTTCCTATGCGGCACAGGGTCAGACTGATTTGCATATGGCCATGTCTGAACTTGGGTGGCGGAGTGAGCTAAAGAATGATGATGGATGAAACCCAGATCAGTTGACTGGGGGTGAGCGCTTGCAATGTTCAACACTCAGTCCATCATCCTCTTTGGTTTTGCTCCTAAGTAAGACCCCATATCTGGGTACCTGTAGGGGCCAAAGTAGTGTGTTGTAGGTAAATAGATCTAATGTGCCGTAATTGACCATGCCTCAATGATTTACCTGAGTGAGTATGCTGTAACTGGATCTCATGCTCTGCGTACAGGATCATGAACCGGAAACTAATCAGACAGAGTTTGGGTCTATTTGAGTAGATCCAATAACAGAACTCTAGAGCACTAACTGTTGTGATACTCAGCCACGACATGAACCGGAAGAAGAACCCGGTTCTGGCTGTCTTCTGGTTGTACTAGCCACTAGAGCAAAGCCTAATAGACTAAGTGAGTGAGTATCCACGGAGTGCTTCTAATGTGACTTTATTTATTGGTGATGAAACGAGACCTGCTGACGGTTAAGTCACTGCTCATCTTCAGATAATGCCTATGTTCCTATAAGGCAGGAGACTAAATAAAATGTCCAATAATTATAAGTGATTTTGATGTAATATTATTGGAAAGGTCATGTGTATAGTAAGGAGAGCAAGTTAACATAGTAGTTTCCAAACTGGAATCGGAGCTAGTGTAAGGGGTCCCTAGGGATCCTAATGTATTGCACTAAACTTATTGTTTCCTGTTACTGTTATTCATGTAACATCAATCCTTATTCCTGATCATTTTTACCTGTTGATAAAAACACACACATTTTCATATTAAAGGTTCACATATAGATTACAGTTAATTTCATAATCTAGCGCATCAGAGGGGATTGCCCCATGCATTCAATAAAGATTTAGGTATTCCGAATTATACATTGTTGCATCCAGTTTACCAATCTTGGTTTCTATCAAAATGTTGTTAGTTAAATTTTACTTCAATCTAGGCTTTGATGTTATACAGGATATATTAATATTACAATCATTGTTTGTTATACCTCGGAAAATCTTTAGGAGCATGTATAAGTTGGGTGTTGTATTTCCCAAGCAGTGTTAGTGGTACAACCTCAGCAGTGTAAAAGGTGTAGATATTCAATCCAGGAATCCACCATGGTGTGTACATGTTATGTCCATGTTTCATATTTTCACTGTCTTCTACTTGGTCCATTCCTGAACATAGTTCGTCAATCTCCTTACAGAATTAGTCTCCATGTAGTTTGTCTACCCACATGGTTTGTACTCAGTGATAAGAAAAAACTTCTTCTCCTGGTCAGTATTGAGACCCCATTCTGCTGTTTTAAGAAGCATGATCCATGTAGCTCCTGTGTGATTAAGTCTCAGTTCACTATTGCCTCCCTGTTCTGACCGACTTTTTGCCCCTTTCTTGAGTGAAGGTGATTGGAGGTGACTTTAGTCTATCATTCTAATAGGAGGACTAGAGCCTTAGATAGGGCCTATTTACAAGGCGTTTGATACAATTCCATACCCTTTCCTTTAGTTTAGGGCTTATAAATCTATGTTAAGGGATAGATTCCTTGGTAAGGGTAGTAATCCGTCCTTTTATAAGAATGCTAGTATATTTCCGATGGAGTTAGGCTTATTTCGGGCCTTGTAGGCCTCAAACGGGAGAGACTCCATTTTTCTTTTTGCCCCAGCAGCTTGAGATGCTTCTAGGTCAAATGTAATGTTTTAGTTACGAGGTGTTGTTCGCTTGGAGAGAACCGGCTCAGGCTGGCCCTTATCGAAAGACTGTATTTTTCTCCGTGTCGAAGACATAACATCAGGCCGGCCGGCTGAGAACGTGTCCTTGGTACGGGGAGGTACAAGAATTTGGTGGGCGGCAGGTTACTGGCCGTAACTTTCCATGAAGGGACAAGCTTCCATATTAGCGAAAGCGTGAGGCAGTGAGTCAGTCAGTCTGTAGGCGGCAGCTAGTCGTTAGCATCAATGCAATTAATTATTTCAAGGCAGACAGTCGCCATTTTGAAGTCCGAGAAAGACCGAGAAGCTGATACTCTCTTAGAAAGATTGAAGTTATTTTAGTTGGAGCAGCTGGCGAGCTTTGATATTACAATCAGAGCATACAGAGTGAAGCAGTTAGTTGAGAGAACGAATACCAGAGTGGTAGGAACTGAGTTATAAGATCGAAGCTGAGAAGTGAAGACAGTCCGTGATTGAGAGGAGAGAGGAGTAGTGCAGAACAGCCAGAGAGAAAGCAGCTGATAAGAGGAAGGTTCCAGTGACTTGGAGGGAAGCGGAGAAGACAGAGCATAGCGGTGCAGACTTGTAACCGTGACTGCAGAGGTGTGACCCTAAGACGAGCCAAGGCACAGACGAGAAGGGAACCCAGATGACTGCTGAGTCCAGACTTCATATTAATAAGTGACGTTGACCCTTTCTTATTAGCGTGCACACACATTCTAACCTTTCCTTTTCCTTTTCAGGCTATATGTTATAGTATAGTATTATACTGTTGATATTGTTGTTATAATCAAGATACCCTAGTTCTTAGTGAACCAGTGTGTATATTTTATTGTCTCATAGTAAAGTTAGCCTTTCTTCTAGTCAGGTACTGTTATGTGAATGGATGCAATTCCCGTCCAGGTAAATGGTAACTGAATAATGAGGGAGAGAGGATCTCTTGACATAGGGAATAAGTTGTACACCGTGTAATTTGGCCATTCCTGTGTGATCTATAATATTGTAGTATTGTACCTCTAGTGGATAGTGATAGATTCCCCAACATGAAGAGCTAAAGGTATTTATTGGAAAGTGATCGTCGTAAGGCGGCGTTAATGGAGCACCGGAGGGAAACGGTGTGTAGTGAGATCGCCTCTAGGGAAAGTGGCGTTAATGAGAGCATTGACTGAGGTCAATGTGTATACCCGCAGGATTGTGGCTTGTATAATAATGAGAAGACTGGGAGGACACAGTGTCTATACCCACAGGATTGTGGCTTGAGAGAGCACTGGTTGTGGCCAGTGTGCAATGGTAAGTAATCTGAACTGCCCCAGGGTAGATTAGTCTGGGCTCATATGGCCGCGAGACTATATTGTATGAGTGTGGTATTTTAGAAGATCTAAGCTTGTATATTGCTAATTCCCCATCCTTGGGTAGGAACATAGATACCTGTTATAAATAGGTCCTAAGGAGGGAGGTGGTTACGTTTCGGCTGGGTTAGTGGTGTCTTGGTGAGCTGATTCTATCTGGTCCGAAAATCCGGTCGTTACACTCCCCTAGGGTTCTGGGCTTTTACATCAATTCTGTAGAAGGTGAATTGTTTGTATGGTCCCTGTGCCGTGCATTCTGTGGCATGTATTGCCATGGGGTCTTTCTCATCCTGTTGTTTTAATGCCCTTGCATGTTCACTGATTCTCTCCTATAAATTTCTTATGGTACTTCCTACATGCAGTCTATTGCATCTGCATTCAATGATATACACCAAGTACCTGGAATTACAATTCATGTTGTGTCTTATTGTGTATTTGTGTTTATTATGTCCTGTGAACTCATTTTTGTTGGCAGCAGCCGACTGCGCTCAAGCCGCCCCCGGACACACCCATGGACCCTTCACGTGCAACTCCTGCAAGTTCGACGGCACCAAGACCAACTCCACATCCACTAACACCAAACAGAGACCTGACACCAACCACCTAAAATGCATCCTGCTCAACACCCGCTCGGTCCACAAACACGCCATCGACCTTTGGAATCTACTAGACACCATCTCTCCGGACGTCCCCTTCCTAACTGAAACATGGATGAACGCCTCCTCTGCCCCAGACATCACCATTGCCATCCCGGAAGGATACAAGATCATCCGTAAAGACCGCAACAAGCAAACAGGAGGAGGCATCGCTATTGTTCACAAGAATTCCATCCGAATCTCAACCAGCTCAGACGTCAACCTCGCTAGCGCCGAGCACCTCCACTTCCAGATCCACACCGACCCCAAGACCACACTCAGAGGCACCCTCCTCTACAGGCCACCAGGACCCCGAGCACAATTCAGTGAAGACATCACTGACTTTATCACCCCACACGCCCTCCCCTCCAAGGACTACATTCTACTGGGAGGCCTCAATTATCATCTGGAAAAAGTAACGACAGCAACACCACCGCCCTTCTGGAAAATCTTGCCAACCTCGGACTCAAACAACTTGTTAATACCCCCACTCACCTCGCAGGTCACACACTCGACCCTATCTTCACCTCCAGCAAACATATCTCCTTCAGTCACACCACAGCTCTCCATTGGACGGACCACAGCTGCGTTCACTTTATCTACAAAAAGACCACAACCCACAACCATCCTCAACCTACTCTGCGAAGAAACTGGAACAAAATCACCACCGACCAGATCTCCTCATCGCTTCTTCAAAACCCCCCTGCCCACTCAACGAACGCCAACCAAGAGGCAATCAACCTCACTAAATGGCTAACCAACAGCGCCGACAACCTAGCACCCCTGAAAAAACGTCAAATCAAACAAGGCAACAAAAACGCCCCCTGGTTCAACGATGATCTTAAGAAATCCAAAAAACTCTGTCGCTCCCTTGAGAAGGCCTGGAAAAAAGTCCCAAACACCAGCACCAGAGTCGCCTTCAAAAACGCCACCCGCATACACCACCAACTGATCCGGACAGCCAAGAAAACCGCATTCAAAGACCGACTTGACAACAACGCCCACAACAGCAAGGAATTATTCAACATCGTCAAAGAATTCACCAACCCCATTGCCAACTCCAACGACATCACTCCCTCTCAAGACCTCTGCGACTCCCTAGCTTCGTTCTTCCACGACAAAATCGCAGACATCCACAACAGCTTCAACAACCAACCCGGAGACCAACCCACCCAACCTTCTGCCACACCTTCACCCCCCTTGAACATCCTTAATGACTGGAACCCAATCTCCACAGATGATACCATCCGCCTGATGAGCTCCATCCACTCAGGATCCCCCTCAGACCCATGCCCTCACCACATCTTCAACAAAGCAGATTCCATCATCGCACCCCACCTCCGTGATGTCATCAACTGCTCCCTCACCTCCGCCACCTTCCCAGATAGCTGGAAACACGCCGAATTCAGCGCCCTTCTGAAAAAACCCACAGCTGACCCCACCGAACTCAAAAACTACCGCCCCATATCTCTCCTTCCATTCCCGGCCAAAGTCATCGAGAAAGCTGTCAACAACCAGCTCGCCGCCTTTCTCGAAACCAACAAATCCCTCGACTCCTCACAGTCCGGCTTCCGAGCCAAACACAGCACTGAGACCGCACTCATCGCAGCAACAGACGACATTCGAACTCTACTGGACAATGGTGACACCGTCGCCCTCATCCTCCTCGACCTCTCCACAGCCTTCGACACAGTCTGTCATAGCACCCTGTTACAACACCTCAGTAACATCGGAATTCAAGGAAAAGCACTGGAGTGGATCACCTCGTTCCTTGCCGGAAGAACTCAGAGAGTCCGCCTCCCACCATTCAAATCAGAAGCCACTGAAGTCATCTGCGGCGGGCCACAAGGATCTTCACTCAGCCCCACCCTCTTCAACGTATACATGAGCCCCCTCGCGGCCATCGCACATCAACACGACCTCAACATCATCTCCTACGCTGATGACACTCAACTGATCCTCTCACTCACCAAAGACCCCAACACCGCCAAAACCAACCTACATAAAGGAATGAGAGAAGTAGCCGAATGGATGAAGCACAGCCGTCTGAAACTGAATTCCGACAAAACAGAAGTCCTTATCTTAGGTACCTCCCCCTCCGCCTGGGACGACTCTTGGTGGCCAGAATCCCTTGGAAAAGCACCCATCCCAACAGACCACGCACGAAACCTGGGCATCATTCTGGACTCCTCACTCTCGATGACCAGACAAATAAGCGCAGTTTCATCATCTTGCTTCAACATTCTTCGCATGCTCAAAAAAACATTTTGCTGGATCCCCACTGAAACCAGAAAAACGGTCACCCACGCACTGGTTACAAGCCGCCTGGACTACGGAAACACCCTAAACGCCGGTACCACCGCAAAACTTCAGAAAAAACTCCAACGCATCCAGAACGCATCAGCCAGACTCATTCTAGACATTCCGCGTAAAGATCACATTTCTGGTCACCTGAAAAACCTCCACTGGCTCCCCATCAATAAGAGGATAACATTCTGCCTTCTAACCCACGCACACAAAGCACTTTACGAACTTGGACCCGAATGCCTCAACACACGACTTTCTTTCTACACCCCCTCCCGCCAACTACGCTCCTTCCACCAAGCCCTTGCTGCTGTACCTCGCATCAACAAAACCACCATGGGAGGAAGATCCTTCTCCTACCTGGCGGCTAAAACCTGGAACTCACTTCCCACTCACCTTCGCCTCACTCAGAACCACCTAGCATTCAGAAAGCAACTTAAAACCTGGATATTCGATAAGTAACTCCCCACCCTTCTCCAAGCGCCTTGAGACCCTCTGGGTATGTAGCGCGCTATATAAATCACTGAATTGAATTGAATTGAATTGAATCTGCATACCCCACAGGACCCACATTTATGAAATTCTCAGGAATGGTGGGTGAACCAGTCCAAATCTTTCTTGTTTTGTGAAACACTTGGACTCAGAATGGATCTGATTTCTGCCTTTTCTAAACTTAATCTGTAGACTTGTAGTGGCTCACTGGTTAGAGGCGGCAGACCCGAGAGCAGAGGACGGCCCGGGACCAGGGTTCGATTCCCGGCGCGGCAGGTTTCTGGACCAGGGTCAGCGGACTTGATAATTCTCTCGCCTCGGTGCCCACTCTGATCAGCGATCACACTCGGCAACTCTGGGCATTAGCTTGCCTCATCTTCACTAACGGCCCCACCAGACCGCCGGGGATGCCTGGTCTCACCCTGGAGATACCCATTAAGGGACCATCTCTCAGGGAAGCCAGGAAGGGTTTCGCAGCGGTCGAAGCGCCTTGGGACCCTACGGGTAAGTAGTGCGCTATATAAATGCCAATACATACATACACATACGTAGTTGTGTATTCATACAGTGAATTGTCAGCTTTCAGTATGTCCCAGTGTTTGTTCATGCTTTTTACGAGGACTCTCGTCAGGCTGTTATAGTTAATAACTAATCTCACTGGTTGTGTCGTGTTCTTATCCTTCTTCTTGTCTACCAGTGTCTCTCAGCTCAATATCTTCATGATTCTATGTTCTGCCTTCCCAATATTCAGTGGGTTATATCATCTTGCCCTGAACCTAGTTTTCATGTTCTCCAGACATGACTGGAACTCACTCTCTTCACTGCGATTCCTCCTGGCCTTTGTAAATTCTCCATAAGGTATTGCCTGTATATGGTGGGTGGATATGCACTGCCAGCTTTAGAATAGAATTGCATGCTGTGGGTTTGCGAAGTAATTTGCAGTGGAGTTTGTTGTCCTTTACATAGAGTTCAATGTAAAGAAAAACAATGTGTGTTCTACTGTATTGGTAGGAGAGCATAATATCCAAGGTGTTGGTGTTCATGTAATCCTAAATTGTACCAATTTCTCCTGGGTCCCTGACCATAATAATAAGCATAAACAGAAGAACAAAATGAAAAGGTTATAACAGTGACAGTTTATTCCTGGACCCCAACCTTGCTCAGGTAATTCTGTGTATTTAGCATGCCTGTTCCTAATAGTCAGGAGGCGTCCACCCTGTGGCCAGGGATGACTATGTCCAACAGGGCAAGGCAAACAGCCTTTTGTTTAGAAGGACCCTCACTCACCACTAGTTGGTGACATGCTTCATCATCGGGTCTAAGCATGGGCGAATTTTGCTAATATTGCGTTCGCGAATTTTGTGGATTTGCGAACTCGCAATCCGCAAAATCCGCGAATTCTAGCGAATTTTTTTTGTGTGTTCGCAAGGATTTCTGCCAGTTCGCGAGGGTTTCGTACCAGTTCGCAATTGCGAACTTACATTTCGGCACGCAACGGTCGCGATTATGTTGTTTCTACATCTGGTTCATCATCACAGGTTCCCAGCACCCTCTGTTTCACCACTGCAACCCTCTGTTACATCAATGCCACCCTCTGGTTCATCATCACTGTAGATTATGGGGGGGAAAAGCAAGCACACCAGCCCTGCTTCAACTGACATGAATTAATTTGGGGTTAGTTTATTAATGTGTCACTGTTTTAAAACACGTGTGAGATCGGATTCGGAAGCCGCAAATTCGTGCGAATATGCAATTTGTTTTTTTGCGGCGTGTTAGTTGGCAAGGTTTTGTGCGTTTTTGCGAGCCGCTCGTAGCGCAAGGCGCGAAGTTACCCTCGCGGTCGTTCAAGGGCGCGGCCATCTTGTTTGCCTGACGTATTTCTGTTTCCGGGCGCGAAGTGTAATCTCGCAATGCGGCTTGCCAGTACAGTTTTGCGCGTGTTCGCAAGGAAAATCTTGCGCGAACTTACCCGCGAGGTCGTGAACGGGCGCGGCCATCTTGTTTCTCATTCATTGCTATGGTTCTGGGCATGGTCTTTGTATCCTCTCTAAATCTATGCCATCCTTTCCTTGTTTGTAGTTTTTTTTTATCTATTTTACTTATTATCTATCCCTCTATTTTTCTAGCCCTATATTTTTGTGTTTACTGCTACTTTTGGTTAATTTTAAACTACTTTTTTAAACTCTTTTCTTCTCTTCCCTATTCTATTTTCTTTATTCCTTTCCGCCCAGATCATGGTGAAGGGAGCCGAGAAGGGGAAGGGTCCCGCACCCCGTGTCCGGCTCCCGTGTGGGCATTTGAGGGGGGAGGAGGTCGTACCCAGGGAGATCTTTACCCCGGAGGAGGTGGGCCAACTCATTTTTTATGTTCAGCGCCGCCTCCCCAGGACCATCATGGGAGGCGGCAAGATCAGTGCCGGGTACGGGGTCCGGGAGCGCCGGAAGCGGTGGGAGAAGGTGTGCCAGGCCATTTACCACCACTCTCGGGTCTGGCGCACCTACAACCAGGCCACCCACTGCTGGACGGATGTCCTGACCCGTGAGCGAGATCTGCTCGACCTCCTTGGCCTTGAGATCCCCGGGCTTGGTGAGTAGTAGTAGCTATTTCTTTACTTCTATGTTTTCTCCTGCTGTGTTATTATATTGCAAATTTTTGTTTTTTACCAAGAGCAATAATGCTGCTCATTACATTGTAGGTAAATGATATTTCAAAATCTTCTGTGCATTTCAGGTACACTGCTCTCCTTCTTCTCAGTAGTGTTGCTACTATGCTTATTTGTTTTCGATTTTGTGTTCATTTCATTGGCCTGTGAAATTATGTATGAGTGTAGTTTAAAGAACTGCGTAATGCTACACACTAAGGTTCAGATTTTTAATTACCGGCGCATCCCTGCAAAGTAGCAGGGATGCGCCAGTAATTGTGCGTCACGCCACCATCACCCATGGTGCGCCGTATTTACAATGCGGCGCACCATGGGCCCAAAACGTCACCAAAGCGTTACGCATCTGTGCCGTAAAGGCAGCGCATTGCTGGAGTTGCGTCGCAACGATGGTGCATCTCCATCAATGCTCTGAGGTGCCCTATCTCCCCAATGCTGCGTCAAGCCGTACGTCTGCTTCAAGCAGGCGCAGGGTTTGAGTCACGCATCATTGTCCTCAAAGTGACTGATTGAAATCTTGTAGATTTCCCTCAGCCACTTTTAGGATGTGTTCCTGCGCAGGAACGCCCTCCCTTGCGTCGGAATGCCCCCTATTGGCGCAGGGCTTTACAACGTGATGCATCTCCCATATGCGTCACGTTGTTAATATACGCCGCACCATTGCGCCTCTTTTGTGCTGTCGCTGCATCACAAAAGGTCACGCAACAATGGAGCAAAAGAGCCGCAAGGGGCTTCTAAATCAGCCCCTACAGACTCAAGTCCAGTCCTTCCTTTGTACACATGGCGATAAGAAGAAATAGTGGTGGTGGATTAATAGTTTGAATATTTTAATGACTGGTTAATGTAGTAGGAAACTTTAGTGTTGTCGCTGATCTTCAATCACGATGGACTTTGGCTGTCACTTCGCGTGCTGCGGACTGCTGCCTGCTAATCCTAGGCAAACCTTTTTAGTACTTTGTTTAGTGAGTGACATAAGGTAATTTCCAATTCGACGGTCCGCAAATCAAGCAATACTAAAGTAATAAAGTAGTCGACCACATGAGATTGGTCAATAATATATCCCGTGGAGTAGTTGTCTATTTGCTATTTCGCAAAAATATTTTATTAGTTCTTTTGAAATGTTTGATTTGGTTGACAAATATCATCCATGTTTTCTGTTTTTCTTTCTTTCATGTTGTACATCAGCTTCCCCCAGGGGCAAGAGGAGGACACAGGAGGAGGAGGAGGGTGCTGCTGACGATACAGGCCAGGACCGGGCAGGCGAGGGCTCCTTTGCTGGCCCCAGTAAGTTTTAATTTTAATATAGAGTACTTATTTTTTCCTGGCATTCCTCATTCGATTTTTTCTAAATCGTCTTTGATCTTCTTGTAGACAGGATCTAAATTCTTATCCTGCCTCGACTATGACTCCGTGTAGTATTACTAGATTATTCTTATTAGTCTGTCTGTGTAGCTAACTAAGATTGCACATTTGGCATTTCCATTGGACTCCCATTCTAGTCAGCAATAGCTCCATGCACTGAGTGCAGTCCTCTGGGATTGTCCATAATGTCTTTTCAAGTATTCTAAATGTTTATGCTTTGACAATTGCCAACAATAAAAAGGTGAATGACCACCAAGAAAGAATAAGATACTACTTTACTTTTAGTTTGGATAGGAGGACAATCCATTCTACTACTGTTGCCTGGACAAATCTGCACAAACAGAACTATGGACACTAAAAAATGCATTGCTTAGCTTATCAATTATAATAGGTGCTGTTAGACTTTCCACATACCTCAGTGATAACAGACTTTGTAGTTGAACCCCCAATCTCCTTACTGACTAGATAGTGTGGCAGAGTCATTTAGCTCCCAAAGTCACCGATGGCAGAGGCACGGACTCATGCTTGCAAAACTTCCAAAACCTTTAGCTCATCCACTCTAGTCTGGAGGACCAAAAACCACAGAGTCTATTTGAGTTTAAAAGCTTTATTAAAAGTAAACACATTTATTGAAATCAAGTTTGTCATAAAAGTAAACGTTTAACTGGAAATGGAAAAGTGCTTAGTGCTGACGATTAATTGGACACATTTCTTGTGGTCGAGCCGAGCTCTCACCTGGTTTGAACTTGATCCTGCTCGTGTTCTTAGAAGTCAAGCTTCTGTCTGTTAGGAGAAAAAGTGGTGCGTGTTAAAAATAAAAAGCAAGCATTCATCAGTTGTGCCAAAAAGTGCAGCAAGACAACAGCCTTCCATGGAAAAAGGGACATTTTTACATTACAGTAGACAGTCACAAATTATTAAATTGTATACAGTTTTTTTCACATTTCTTTCTTCCTCCTAGACCAAATATTATATAGTAGTGAGTGGTGTATTCTAACATTATTAAATGTACTTTGTAGGTGGAACATCTGGAGGCGGGGCCAGCGTCGAGGTGGTGGTGGCGGCATTGGACGAGGAGGACAACTCTGGGGAGGAGGCGGTGCAAGTGCCGGACAAATCTGTGGGGGATGACACGGTGGTGGCGGGCAGAGGTAAGCTATACATTCCTTACTCATTTGAGTTTGAAGACTGCAGAGTGTGCTTTCTGCACGGGTGTATTATATAAATAAACCAGGTAGTAGGCTCCTCTAAATGTACTTCGACTTAGCTGTGAAGTTTTTGGCGAGAAGAATCCCAATCAGATCTGAGGTGAACTTGATGGAAGGGCTGAACGAAAAGCGAAAGAAGGGTGTAAGTAAGTGTGGAAGGACGAGAAATGTAATGATGACTGGCAAAGAAGAATGATATGCGTTTGCTTGGTCCCCGAGGTGGCTGGGAAGGAAAGAATATGGTATGGTGCATGGCTGGGTGAATGATGAAGCAAGGATGGGAGTAAGGAGAACAGCCTGGGTGGGTGAAACAGAAACTGTATGTGTGCATATACTTTGAATGGATGGATGCTTGGATCATTCATGGTACTATCTGACTCTTAGATAGCATATGTGTATCTAGAGAGAGTAGACGGTCACTGGATGAACTAAGTGTTACTTTGAAGAGCATGTAACACCGCACCCGCATGTCCGTTCCAGTGTAGGAAAGGCAAGGAAAAGAAGTTGTAATTTTGTCCAAATACTACCATGAATAGTAGCAGTAGTTTGTATTGCAACTGCAAGCACAGCATATATCCGGTTATTACGGTGGACACTCCCTACCTCTCTTAATAACTTTAGTTTAGTAGTAGTACGTCATTCATGTGTGGGGGTATCACTGTTCACTCCATAATAAGCAAAGCACCTAAAGTCATCCCATATGTCATCAAATACATCCCATGTGAAGTGATAGATAATCAGATTATTTAGCTTCTTTATTTTCCTTTTCTAATACTCATTTGCACTGTAGGGTGAAAGCTAAATTAATTAAGCAGTAGCCCTTTTAACAGAGTATTCTCAGTGCCACCCGTAATAGAAAAGTAAGAGCTTCACCACCTGCATGTACTGGACCGGTACAGTAACGCAAGTCTGTCTCACTCACCATGGTGTGCGTCTGTTTTTCTCGGGTGCAAGTTCACTGCGCTGGCATTATGCCGGCTTGCATAAGATAACGTACCAATTTTCCTAAACAAGAGAGAAGAAGAGGAATAAGACTGGTGTACTGTCATAGTCGACTGTAATGGAAGTCCATAGTGCTTGTAGAATTTGTCCCTTAAACTCCCACTAATGTTAGAGCAAGGATGAAGAAGTCGGAGGTTACATAGATACTGTCCTCAATAGTTATGTACTGTGCTTTCAATTTGCTACTTGTACTGTGACAACTTTCTGCTCAATCATTTTGTGTTAATCTTAAGGAGCATTGGTTACAGACTATGTCTTTCTTTCTTCATGTAGTTGCTCCTTCCAAATCCAAGACACCATCAAGGAGGAAGGAGCTGGCTCGAATGGCCCGGCAACGGAGGCTGGATGCCACTGTCGCTGAATATCGGCGGCTGGTGGCCCTGGAGGAGGAGGAGACGCAGTCTGGTATAACAACAACGTCCACGGGGACAGCTGCATCCTCCTCCGTGCGGGCTGCCAGGCAGCGCATTGCTCCAGCGGTACGGAGCCGGGCTACCAAAGCCCAACGCCAACGCCGAGCAGCAAAGACAGCAGCTGCCCCCCACAGGATTTGCAAGGCACACCGGCGCCGCTTATCCCTCAGACTGTTCTACCTGGAGCAGGAGCTCCTGAACTATAAGAACTTGGTGGAGGGCCTCCGCTTCGAACTTGCCACCCTCCGCAAGGAGCATGATGCCCTGGCTGCTAAAGGCAACAGCACCCTGCCATAGTGTCCCTTGCCCCTTTTTTAGAGACTTTTGGGGAGTGGGAATTGGGAGTTGGGTTTTTTGGGGACTTTTGAAGGACAATCGTTGGGGTTAGGGAGGGTCTTGCGGGAGATTATTTTGTTAGGGCTATAAAAATATAATTTTTTTAACTTTATCTGACCATACCTGTTTTTTACAGCTTTTGAGTCTGGTGGGTGGGGGTTTAACAGTAAGTTTGTTTTCCTGAATAGTCCTGTGACTTTAGTAGTACTACCGTCAATCTCTCGTCTCTCCTAATACTCCATTATACTACCTCCAACCAAACGCCTATCTTACCTGTAATTTCTGTTTGCAAGTAGGGCTAGGCCCAGGGCTGGCTCCACGGGAAACAGCGAATAAGGTTGGCAATCCTGGGTGGATAACATTTCCTCATAGCGGTGGTACTATTGGTGTGACACGGTGGCAGTTGCATGCCTATGAAAAAAAAGAAAATGAAATCTGGTTTGTCCTCCTGAGCAATACAACGGTACAATAGAGAATATAGCAGGTGACAGTACACTAGAACAGTGCCACATTGTAGCCCAACAAATGGTAAAGTATAACTACTAATTCGGTTGAAGTTCTTTGACATTAGCCATGGGTCTTTGTCAAGCAGAGTAAGAATATATCCTCGGATTTCTTCACCAGCCTGTTGGTATCACCATATCCTCCCCAGCAAGTGTGTGGATGTATTGCTGTAATTTAGTCACACATCAATCAAAACCACACAGCCAGGGGGAAGAGGGTTAGGGTTTGAAAAATGGATGGGTACGGGGGTTTTTGGGAAAGGTTTTGTGAGACAAGAAAAAAAAGCACAGCATGGACAAACAATTGTGAACATAAACAAATCTTTTTTTACAAACCTATCCATCAATCTTTGAAAGTGCATGCACTACTGCATGCATGTCAGTGAAAAGTCAGTAGTACTTTCGACAACTGTGGAAGAAAGAATGGTACAGTACAGGGCGTGTGTGGAAATATTGATAACTATATTCAACATAAGGTCAGATACCTGAGAGCCTTGCTGGTCACTATAAATCCATTCACAACACTCAATGAGGTTGTTCTGGAAGGTGTAGTAGATAGAAAAGGAGAAATTGCTCTTTTTCTAGGTGTCCCCTCACTCACCAGGGTTGCCCCTTGGTGACATGCTTCATCATTGGGGCCATCCCAGTCCTCTACGGGCTGGGGCGTGCAGCGACTTGCGAATTACGTAGGAGCACTTACAAATGACTATGTGTGGTGCAGATGTGATAGTGGAGTGGACTAAGTGATGTGTTAAGGGATCAATTTAGAAGCAGAGAGAGATCCAAGAAATGCAGTCACAGTCATAGAAAAACACAATGGATACTGTATCTGTATGTTGTTGTAGTTGTCCTGTTGAATTTGGTAAGTAAGTTGCATGCAGAAAAAAATCCTCTTATTAGCGGCACTCCTCCATTCCATCTCACGCTTCGTCCATCAATGTTGGTGACCAGAAGACGCCCTGTCCACTGCCTGCTTGGCGGATGCTGAATTGCGGCTCGCTAATGTGAAGCCTGACTCCATCCTTTTTTCCCCATTGCACACACTGAAACCCGGCCTGTAATTATTCAACGAAAAACACAAAGTGATATAATATTACAACACAACTGATAAATAAATATAAGGTATGTAGGCTGTGGAGTGCAAAAAGTCACACTTTGCTTTTCCTAGTAGACAGTACAATATTTTTGACAGTGCGTACTCTGTCTGAGTCACCTTTTGAAGGATAAATAAGTATGGGCAAATTAATATAGCGGATCTTTCCCCTCAAGCTAGGTGTACTGTAAACTGTGTTTTAGAACAAAATTAGATCTTCCCAGCAGTGCTCCCACCAAGACCCTTACTAAAGCCAGTCGCAAAAATGTAGAAGACCCCCCAATCAAATCGGAAAAAACGAGGCCTAGCAGAAAACTGGTGACAAAACGTACTTTGAAAGTAAAAGTAGGCCCAAATACCCCCTTACCCACCGTGGATTGCATTCAAACCACTTGCAAGCAACCAAGCAAAAGTATCCATAGCCAGCATCGCTCCAAGACTCGAAAACCCCCCCACCCAAACACATGCAATAGAAATACTGCTAACCCTAACGAGCCCTAAGTTAAGAGTAGTGGCAAAGGCTTTCTTTAACTATGCCAAATCCCCCCTTTCCCACCCAGGATTTTCTTCAAATGACTTGCAACCAAAATTACACATTCTCACGAGTGCTCTAAGACCCCAGAACTCAGTTGCAAAAATGTAGAACACCCCGAAACACATGCAATCCTGCTGCTAGGGCTAACGAACCCTAAGTTACAAAAAGTGCCAAAAGGCTTTTCGGTGTGGATTTTGTCCCAACCACTTCCACCCGGTATTAGACCTTCCCAGGAATGGCCCAAGACCCGCCAACCCACCCGCCAAAAAGCATAACACCCCCAAACAGGCCAAAAGCAACATCTCCTACTTACAATATTTCTCGGCCTCCGGTCCAAACGCACTGCGTAGCTAGGCCATAAGTCGGGGTTGCCACCACGGATTTCCTGAAAAGCAAATTCAATCAAGATTAGAGTGTCCCAGCAGTGCTGACAGACCCTGAAACTCACCCACAAAGAGACGGAACCCCCCCTAAGAGCACCTCAAAGGCAAGCAAGTCAGCAAAAACACAAAAAAATGTGCGACTCGGATTTGGTCCAAACCACTTTTATCCGGTATTAGAGGTTCCCAACAATGGCCCCAGAGCCGTCAACCCAAGAGAAAACGAGTCGAAGACCCCCAAACAGCCAAAGAGCAAAAGTACCAAAATGGGGACTTAGTCATTTTTTCCCAAATTTCCCAAATCACTCCGCGCGCGCTCTGCAGCTAGGCCCTAACTCCCCTCTGCCACCATGGATTTGCTTCAAACCTCTTGCAATGTAAAGTATCCATAGCCAGAAGTGCTCCCAGACCCCGAAACCCACCCACAAACACCAGGAAGCCCCCCAAACCGGGCCCCGAAAACGCTACATTGAGCAAAATGTCAGAAATAGCACAAAAAAAAATCGGCCTGGATTTTGTCCCAACCTCTTCCACCGGGTATTAGACCTTCCCAGGAATGGCCCAAGACCCGCCAACCCACCCGCCAAAAAGCATAACACCCCCAAACAGGCCAAAAGCAACATCTCCTACTTACAATATTTCTCGGCCTTCGGTCCAAACGCACTGCGTAGCTAGGCCATAAGTCGGGGTTGCCACCACGGATTTCCTGAAAAGCAAATGCAATCAAGATTAGAGTGTCCCAGCAGTGCTGACAGACCCCGAAACTCACCCACAAAGAGACGGAACCCCCCCTAAGAGCACCTCAAAGGCAAGCAAGTCAGCAAAAACACTAAAAAATGTGCGCCTCGGATTTGGTCCAAACCACTTTTATCCGGTATTAGAGCTTCCCAACAATGGCCCCAGAGCCGTCAACCCAAGAGAAAACGAGTAGAAGACAGCCAAAGAGCAAAAGTACAAAAATGGGGACTTAGTCATTTTTTCCCAAATTTCCCAAATCACTCCGCGCGCGCTCTGCAGCTAGGCCCTAACTCCCCTCTGCCACCATGGATTTGCTTCAAGCCTCTTGTAATGTAAAGTATCCATAGCCAGCAGTGCTCCCAGACCCCGAAACCCACCCACAAACACCAGGAAGCCCCCCAAACCGGCCCCCGAAAACGCTACATTGAGCAAAATGTCAGAAATAGCAACAAAAAAAATCGGCCTGGATTTTGTCCCAACCACTTCCACCCGGTATTAGACCTTCCCAGGAATGGCCCAAGACCCGCCAACCCACCCGCCAAAAAGCATAACACCCCAAAACAGGCCAAAAGCAACATCTCCTACTTACAATATTTCTTGGCCTTCGGTCCAAACGCGCTGCGTAGCTAGGCCATAAGTCGGGGTTGCCACCACGGATTTCCTGAAAAGCAAATTCAATCAAGATTAGAGTGTCCCAGCAGTGCTGACAGACCCCGAAACTCACCCACAAAGAGACGGAACCCCCCTAAGAGCACCTCAAAGGCAAGCAAGTCAGCAAAAACACTAACAAATTTGCGCCTCAGATTTGGTCCAAACCACTTTTAGAGCTTCCCAGCAATGGCCCCAGTGCCGTCAACTCACCTGCAAAGAGGTAGAACAACACCCCCACAAGTGCTGAGTCTTTCTTCATTGGGCGTAAACCAGCCCTCTGCTTTGATGGAAATAGGAGTCTGGAGAAGGAGGATAGAGGAGCATGTTCTTCTGAACTTGCGAACCTGAGGAATGCAGACTGCGGCACCTTCAAATCAATTAGCAAACAAGTGAAGACAGTTCTGCTGATGGGCTTGTTTTTGTGATTATCTGATTAAAGTTTGAATTATATTAACTGTGCACAACAAAGAAAGACAGACACACAGGAATAAAAGTGAATAAGGACGAAAAAGAAAGTTATTGATTCGTTGTCTCATTTTCAGGGCTCGGTATCACGGTCCAGGAATAAGAATAAGGCTTCGTCATCATACTCTGCGAATTCAGGCAGGGTGAGCTCAGTGTCACCTGACAGAGTAGAAATTCCCTTATCTATGTTGCTGGCCACCTCGTCTTCATCCGGCGCGCTTTCTCGTACTCTGAAATCTGGTGGTATGAGGTGCTGATTCATCTTGATCATTGTTAACCTCTCCACATTTTTGGGCGAGAGGCGGCTCCGTTTGGAAGTTACAATGCCACCAGCAGCACTGAAAACACGTTCAGAAGACACGCTTGCGAGTGGGCAAGACAAGTAGTTTAAAGCCAGGTTGGTGAGCTGTGGCCACAATTCTTTTTTCCCATGCCAATACGCCAATGGGTCAGCATTAACATAGACCTCTGTTGAGTCATTCAGATAGTCCTTGACCATCGAATCAAGGTTCTCCTCCAAGGTTCCTCCTCTTTGCTTAGCTGTTGCTGTGACCTTTTGAGAACCAAACCCAAGCCGAGCTAGCCAATCCTCTTCAGCCTCCAATGTTACTATTGCGTCTGGTGGTGCAGATGATCCGGTTGCCGGTCTCTTTAACGGCTGAGAGGTCACTTGTGCCGCAGCCACAGGTGCAGAAGAGGATTGTTGTGACTGGGGATGGCCTGCTGATGTACTGCCTTCTCCTTCAATTTGCTGCCGTTCTCTTTCAAACCTCTTGACTGAGGAGGCTATCCACCGTTTGTAACTTGTAACATCTTCATCAGCAAAAGGAAAGAATGCTTGGCCTGCCAGCGCCTTTTTGTAGCGTGGATCCAGAATAGTAGCACAAATGTAATGCTGTTCTGAGTGGATCATTTTAAGACGTTCATCACCTTGTACGAGCTCTAATAATTTCTCAGCCAGAACAAAAGAGTCTTGGTTTTTTACATCTTTTTCAAACACAGAACACACCTCCTTCAGTTGGTGCTCCAGCATGTACAACAATGGGATAGCTTTTCCCAAATTACAGTCCTCCTTGCTGACTGCACGCGTGAAGAACTCAAAAGGACGAAGCATGCGTGTCAGGCTTTTAACTATGTTCCATTGCGCCGCACCCATCCTCAGGTCCTCCTTCTGAGCTGTACCCTCTGTTAAGAAATAGTGTTCGAGTACCGTATACTGCTCATACAGACGCTCAAGCATGTAGAAGGTTGAGTTCCAACGTGTTACCACCTCCTGGATGAGTGCTTTCACTGGCATTTGACGTTGATATAGCAGGCTCCTCAGCTGCTTCCGGGCCTTAAAAGAATGGCTGAAATGGTTGCACATTTTTCGGCAGGTGTCCAATACTCTGTACGCTGCACTGTCTTTATTACCCAAGAATTTTTGGACAACCAGGTTTATACAGTGCGCCAAACACGGCACTCTGAAATACTCACCCAGCTTCATGGCCTTAACTATATTGGCGCCATTGTCCGTGGAAATATAACCGTTTTTTTTGGTTGTATAAGCTTTATTCGAGACAATTCTCATAAAAGCACATAAAATCAGAACAATTACACAAAAATACATAGTCAGAGTAAAAAATCATTAAACACAGTGCAGCTCATACTACATTACACATAAAACAATTTATACCATTTACATAAAAATTTGTTAAAAAGGGAATCCCTGGTTACCTGCTACCCCTCAAAGACCGTCGTCTTATCGCCCAAGCCCAACCCATGTAGTTGGCTACCCCCATGACTATCGAATCCTGGTTTGTTGTGCACAGGATTCTTAGGGCCACTGCACTATCTCGTGTCCCCAGGTTTTTGCATACCGGCGAGAGCCATTTTCTCCTCGGATTTACATAAGCTTGACATGCGAAGAGAAAATGGCCTATACTCTCCTCGGCATTTTCACAAGCAGGACATAAGTTGTCAGTGGGTCTGTGCCAGCCAGATGTCAATTTCTTAAGGGGGATAGATCCTGACCTTAACTGAAAGACAAGTTTCCTGTCCATAGGTACAGTGATATTGGCCCAATAATTTTCTAGGACAGGAAAAATTTTAGTCTCCAGGAAACGACCAGACATAGAATCTGCCCTGGTGTCATTCAGCATCTTGCCTCCCACCCAATCCCAATATTGCTCTTTGAGGGCTTCTTTGCTTGGGAAGATTTCCCCCTCGGGGTTGTTCCAAAGATTCGAAAACCCTAGATTTACCAGCATGGTCTTCAGGTGTTTTAACCATTTTATCTTATGGAAGATATCTTCCTTGATTATCCACAGAAAGCCCTCCGCGTACTGTCTTATTTCTGGAGTCGTCCAGAGGCGTCTCCAGTAAAGAACTGGTCGCAATCGAGCTCCGTCGACAATCGTACGTCTGCCTAGCTCCAAGAACAATGGGATTAGGGGGGTACTCTGTGGAAGTCCAGTAATCCCACGCATGAACTTGTTCTCGGAAGTCTGAAGAGCCACCAGACTATTCCAAGCCCATAGTTCCGCGCCATATAAAGTGGCACCCAGAACCTTCGCATCGTACACTGTCATTGCAGGTTTTATAGGTTTTGTTTTTGATTTACGATGTTCCCCCCTTAGGGCACCTGAAAGCTGCTGGTGCTTTAGGACTACTTTATTCACATGATGCGTCCAGCCATTCCCCCCCGCGATCTGGACTCCCAAATACGTGAATTCATTAACTATATCGAGCCTGCTATTATTTAGGGTATCTTAGGATAACTCCTGCGTCCTACAGAGAAGGCCATTAGTTTGGTTTTTCCTACATTTACCTCTAGCCCGTGCTCCAAGCAGAAAGCATCAAAAATGCTTAATGCACGTTGCAGCCCCATGGGGGTCTTAGACAAAATAAGAGTGTCGTCGGCGAACATCAGGATTGGAACCCTGGTGTCCGCTAACGATGGGGCATCTACACTAGCCTTCAACATTCTCTCTACTATCCCATTAATAAATAACGAGAAAAGTAGAGGGGCCATGGAACAGCCTTGCCTAACACCCCTTTCCACAGGGAAATCCAATGTTGTTTCCCTACTTCCTCCCCACTGGACTCTAGCAAAGTTGGATTCATGCAGTCGCATGATTAATGTTAGCAGTTCAGCAGGGATCCCCAGCTTTTGGAGGACCGACCATAGCTTGTACCGGGGGACTAGATCAAACGCCGCCCGCAGGTCGACAAACGCAACGTACAGGCTGCCCCTTCCCAACTCGACGGTCTTCCACCGCAATATGGTGAAGCGGAAGACCTGGTCAATGGTACTAGTTGCTCGCCTAAATCCCGCTTGGTATGGGGAGAGGGCGCTATTATCTTCTACCCAGTCCATTAGCTGGTTTGTTACCATTCTCCCAACAATTTTCTGCATGGTGGCTATTAAACTTATAGGCCTATAATTAGCAGGCAATGAGTGATCGCCCTTCTTGTGAATGGGGATAATGGTTGCACCCTTCCAAATGTCTGGAACCACTGCCCCCTTTGCTAGGGCATTTACTACAAGGTGGGTGTATCTCGCCCATCGAGTCACATCATGTTTGAAAATATCGGGTGGGATACCATCTGGACCTGGCGCCCTCCCACACTTCGCAGAACAGATGGCAATTTCTGCTTCTCTAAGGGAGAATAGATCTTCGGTTGCATAAACCGGTATTATATTATCAGCTGCCACGGGTTTGTTGCTTTCCGCGTACTGTGGCCCGAAGTAATCGACCCAGGCTTCCACTGGTACATTGTTGTCAGGTTTTACTGGGCCCGCACCACTACCCCACTTGATAATTTTCCAGAATGACATTGAGTCTTTATTATCAGAGGCTTCTTTTAATTGGGCCCAATGGTCTTCGTCCCATTTCTTTTTGGCACGATAAATGGCTAATTTGTACAGTTTCCTATTCTTTGTCACTGCAGCACGGTCCCTGTTCCTTATGGCATGCCCCAGGTCTAGACGTGCTTGTCTACAGTGGTTATCAAACCACCTGCCCACTTCCTTAGTTTTCTTCCCTTTTCTTTTCTTAATGAAAAAACATGGTCTTAGAAGGGAGAATAACTTATTGTGAATTTCAGTGATACCGTTGTCCCCTGGAACCACTGGGACTGCTGCTTCAATCGCGGAAATTGCACGATCAACCTTATTGGTAATATATGTCATAGTGGCCTCATTTGCTAGTACCTTGGGCCATTTTAACCTTCGCTCATCGTTACTTAAAAGAGGGGTTTCATCGTGTGTCTCAATTGGGTTTCCTGAACCGGTATATAACCAACCTGGCGTTTTTTTGGGGACAGCCAGTTAAGGACCTTTGTGTTAAAGACATCCAAAATGTTTTCTGCTGTGTGACGTTTCTCCAAACCAAACATGGCTAGTGTTGCATGTTTCCGAGCAGCTTTAAAAACAATGTCAGGGTCAACACCTGCGTTTAGCTTTGCTTTAGCCCCTGAAAAAGAGACCCAGTGTGCAGTGATGCACATGTAATCAGCGCCTGCGCCACTGGTCCACATGTCTGTTGTCAGATGTATAGTGTGAACAGCACTCTTCTGCAAAGCTGCCCCAATCACCTCCAGAACATCTTCATGTAGTGCTGGAACCGCAACTCAGGCAAAATAGAACCGGCTAGGAACCTTCCATTTAGGGCAGAGCGCTGCCACTAATTCTAGAAAACCAACCCCTTCTACAAAAGAAAAAGGGAGAAGGTCCAGAGCTAGCATTTTAGCCAGCTTAGTGTTATACAGACGCGTCAGTGGGTGGTTGCGTTCATATTGCGCTTCTGTAAACAACATCTTTTTAATGTTGCCCTGGACCAAAGATTTACGGGATGATGATGATATCTTCGTCCCAGTTATGCTCGCTGATGAACTTTTTCGCATTGATGTCTCACTCTCTCCCACACTCTTAGTGTGTCTCACATGGGGTGTGCTGCTGACAGGGGTACTGGGTGTAAGTGAAGTGTTTGAATCGTCTTCTTCCTCCTCGCCATCATCAGATGAAAAATCAACGTTTTCATTACGTGCAATTCGGGCTACCTTGACCGCCTCTAGTTGCGCAAACCATTGGACAGGGTGCGCTCTCCTAAGATGACCTCTCGGGCCTCCGGTACCATAGTTGGTACCAAACTTACCATGACTAACTCGAAGCTTACAAATGGCTACGTTTTCCTTTTTTGGGCAAACACTAAAGAAGTCCCAAACTGGAGACTTGAAATGTCTTTGGGGGCCGGAGGAGGCGGCGATACTGGTGGTGGTGGACCTGCTGCTAATGCCAGATGAAGTGGAGGATGTGGATTGCCGAACTTCAGTACGTTTTGCACTTTCACCACCACTAATTGAGGTCGAGGTGGATGGAGGTCCCTTCTTGCGAGAAAAAAATATGGAAGCGGTAGGTGTTGGTGTACTAGTTAACTCCAAATCTAAGGATTGTTGTGTTTCCATTTCCATTGCCTCCTCGTCGACATCATCATCACGCTCAGCAGCTTCTCGGGATAGGGTCAAAATGTCTCTTTGCTGCATGCCGCTGGGGCTGCAGTGACCTTTATGATGACTGGCTCGTCGTCATCGTGAGAGGCTTCATCAGCAGCAGTATCCCTCACTTCTTGTTGAGCCTCATCACACTCCATAGCTATGAGTTTTTCGACGACCTTCCTTTTACGCTTAGGTACCTTTGTCAGATCATGGTGTGCCTCACTCTCAGACGGCAGTGGTGCTGGTTCCCAATTGGGATCCGTTTCATCAGAAGGAGGTGGGCTTGAAGAAGATGTAGACACCAACCTTGATCTTTTCCTTGCTAGGGATGTGGAAGACAATGAATGATCATCAGGAGGAGTGGCTTCCAATGATACCTCGGCTTGATTGTCGATTTCCTGATGTGCCCCTACTTCGGGAGGAACAACTATTGTGGGCACTTGTGACCCTCCATGCACCTCTGCTTGCGCATCTCCTTGCGCTGCCTCTCCTTCCACATGTACTTGGGCTTGTACTTGCACATGGTGTTGTTGTTGCGGCTGTGGTTGTTCAACACTTGTCAGGTGAGTTACAACAACCTGTGTTGATTCAGGGACATTGCTGCTACTTTCTTGCGATGAGCCAACATCACTGGTCGATGGTGATTGGAGAAGTACACTGACTGCCTCTGAAGCACTCAAGGGCTTTGACTTTGGCGTGGTGGTGGAGGCACTGAACCCAATGGAGCGGGGGTGCTTCTCCCAGCTTGGTCCCCAGCAGATCCTGCTGCTGCAGGCGTACTTTTTTTTTTGCTCCCAAAAAACGTGGTGGCCGGCACACCAGCCTCCTTGGTAACTTGCTTCTTCTGCTCCTTACTAGCAACTTTCTTGCTAGAGGAGCTACGGAGACCTTTTTTTGGGGCCATCTTCTTCAGAGCAGGTCAGACAGCAGGCCGCAGTTGCACGAATTGTAGAGTTGTCTGAGGCCAGACGTGACGTCGCGTGACGTTATGGTGCACACACGCACCGCTGCAGGACTTCTTCCTGGCACTGGTGGTTCTCTTGAGTCTTGTGCACCTAAAAACAATGGAAGACAGAGGAACATCAGTTCAGTTATACACCCCCAAAAAAATCGAAAAAAAACCAGAAAAATCAGCACAATCCCATTCCATCCATGCCCTCCATGATGTTTAAGTTCAAGACACCCCACAAAAAGACTAGGCCCTGCTAGACTCAATACCCCTGGTGAAAAGGCCACAAGTACAGCCCCAAAAAACGAAAATCACTGAAAAATCAGCACAATCCCATTCCATCCATGCCCTCCATGATGTTTAAGTTCAAGACACCCCACAGAAAGACTAGGCCCATGCAAGACTCACTACCCCTGGGCATGAAGGTTGAAAAGTAGGCAAAATGGTTGCAGGCCTAACAACAATGCCTACATTCAAAATGGCCACTTGCCTCCCAGCACATGGCCAGGGCCTGTAGCAGCACTCAAAATGGCCCCCAGCCACATGGCCTGTCCCTCCCCATAAACACCCCCAAAAATCGAAAAACACTGCAAAATCAGCACAATCCCATTCCATCCATGCCCTCCATGATGTTTAAGTTCAAGACACCCCACAGAAAGACTAGGCCCATGCAAGACTCAATACCCCTGATGAAAAGGCCACAAGTACAGCCCCAAAAAACGAAAATCACTGAAAAATCAGCACAATCCCATTCCATCCATGCCCTCCATGATGTTTAAGTTCAAGACACCCCACAGAAAGACTAGGCCCATGCTAGACTCAAATACCCCTGGTGAAAAGGCTACAAGTACAGCCCCAAAAAACGAAAATCACTGAAAAATCAGCACAATCCCAATCCATCCATGCCCTCCATGATGTTTAAGTTCAAGACACCCCACAGAAAGACTCAGTCCACCCACCACTGAGTACCCCTGGGCAAAAGGCCCCAAAACTCGAAAATTCCAACATTTTAGTTGCAGCAACTGTAATGCCCCAAACAAACTTACTTGTAAAATTTCTAATCCAAAAGTGATCCAAAGAAAGTCAAAAAGGCCTCAAATCCAAATATCCAGCAGCATCCACAAAAAGTAATCCTTCCAGCTCCAGATCCAAATGAAAAGTGACCAGGAGATGGACAAAGCACTGGGAGGAGCCTGCTGGACAGGAACAGGAAGTTGAAGACTGTGGGGCACTTCCTTCCTCCCACCCCCCTCCCCCCTCCCCAAAATGGACTCCTCGCAAAAAAAGTGCAGGCAAATGTCAACCTAAGGAGTTATTCAGATAAAAATCATCATTTCAAGAAGGTTTATGCTGCTTGCTGGTGGATTTCTTGTGCAAAATTGCAAATTTTATATTTTCGCGTGTGCGAGATTGTTGCTGCTCGCCGCATCTCAAAGCTCGCAATTGCGAAGTACCGCGAGACGTGATCTCGGCGTACTCGCGTTGACAAACGCTCGCTGCAAAAGTTGGCAAGCCGCGATTATGTAATCGCGCTTGCCAAATTCCCGCGGGATCCCGCAGCAAGATCCAAAATGGCGCAGCACTCGCAAAAATATCGAGAAAAACAACTCGGCAAACGATGATAAACGCCGCACGCCGCAAAATTGTATCACCAAGAAAAAAAAATCCGCTGCGTGCGAATTTGCGGATTTTGCGGGAAATTCGCAAATCTCGCGGATTGCGAATTTACCGAAAATCCGCAAAATCCGCGAGCGTAACGGATTTTCCGCCCATACTTAATCGGGTCCCTGCTGGGGTGACCGAATGCCGCCCCAGCGTTTATGGGTTTTTAAAGTTACACTTAAGCACTCCTTTGCTGTTTTCAACATAACCCTATGGGCACAGGAGTGTTGACTCAAGCCCTACCTCTCCCGTTGACACATGAACATAGTAATAAGCAATCATTTATGTATCGTCCCAAGTATATGATAGAATCATTACAAGGGCATCCTCTCTGGCCCCATTTCCACATGTATTCTAAGCTACCCATGAATAGGTTTGCAAAGGACGGGGAAATGTAGAGCCCATGGCCACCCCTTGCTTCTCTCTGTACCATTGTTCTGAGGAAGAAATTGTTGTTGAGGATCAAATCCATCATCGTCATTAGCATTCTGGTGTGCTGCCACTGTGCAGCTTGTCTCTTATGGAGATTATGTCAATAACCGTTCAAGCCTAGGTTGGGTTTAATGCTGTTGTATATGGCTACCGCATCTAATGTGACCAGAATTATATCCTCTTCCCATGTCAGGTCAGCCAGGATGCTCAGGATGGATTTTGTGTCCCTGATGTAGGACAGGTGGTTTTGCACCAACTGTTGAAGAAAAAGGTCTTCGTATTCTGCAAACCTTGCAGTGGGACCCCAAATACTAGAAACTATGGGTCTCCCTGGTGGAAATGGTAGGTGTTTGTGGCCAATAGGTAAGGTATAGAAGCATGGGAACGTGGGTCTGAAAACCTTCAGGTATAGGTGTTCATCCTCATCTAAGAGACCTTCAGAGTACCATTCCTAAGCATCTTTATTTTGATGGTGAATGGACCTTTAGGGTTCACGTCTGTCTTCTCATAACACGCATTATCACTTAGTTGTGTCAATTTCTACAGGTTATAATCATCCCTATTCATGATCACAACAATGCCCCCTTGTTCTGCCTCTCGAATCATGATCTGATTATCTGCATTCAGTTCCTCCATTACTCGTTGCTCACCTCTGTTTAAATTGTCCTGAGATCTCGGCTTCCTGTATCTCATCCTGTGACTTGGTTTGTCTAAGTCATCTAACACCAGTGTTATGAAAAGTATCTATAGTGTTACCGCCAGGTAGAACCGGAGTACATTTTGACTTGGTTTTTAGTCCACTGGCTGTGGTGCAGTCTGTGTCTAAATTTAGTTCCTCTAAGAGTTTGTTCATGTTACTGGGTGATTGCTCCAAATCTGTGATTGATAATAATAGTTGAGTGTCATAAACATCCTGAATACTTAGAACATCGGATATCATACACATTAGAATATTCTTGCTGCATTTATTGACAGTGGGATTATTTTAAAAAAAAAGTATTTCTTCTTTTCAAACTTCTTACATATTTAAAAAAATCAATTTTCAATTTGCACAATCCGCCCTCCTCAGCCGGGCTATAACTTAAACATTTTTTCCAAAAGAGAAATCATTTCATCAGTAATCATTTTAGATGATAGATTGATTACTTACATCCCACTGTCCTTCAATTCCAATAATTCCTCTTTTCTCCTTATCTCAGATTCATTATGTATTCTTCTTCCCCTGCTCTTTTATCTATACAGGTTTTTTTGTTTGTTCTCCACACCTGGCTTGAGTGTTGTTGCCTTTCTTTATCCTTTGGACTTCCCTTAAAAAAAGAGTTCCCTAGTCCTGTGTCCCCCAATGTGCTTGCATTCTTCTCTACTTTGCTATCACTAGTGGGAGGAGCACTAAGAGATGTTGAGCTTAAAGAGAGGGAGAAAGTGTCTGTTTATTCAGTTTACCTCTCTGGATCATATTATCTGGCAAATGTAAATAGTCTGCCCTCCCTGTAGCCTATCTAGTCCCTCTTCAGCTTACTAGCTTTTCTTTTTTTATATCATCTTGGTTTCTCTATAGGACCTCCTTCAAGTTGGTATAATTCTTTTCAGTAACTTCTCGTGAATCTTGTTCTCTAATCTCACCCTCCAGAAAATCTATTTCCGTCTGTAGTCTAGATACTTTGCGGTATGAATTCTCAAGTAGACTTCCCATCAATGTGTTTGAATTAGATGTTTGTGCACCTTCCCATTGTTTTAAGGGATCATCGTCTGGGGGACATATCAGGGGATACTACCCCATCCTGGGGAGGCAGACTGTGGCATCTTTTTGGGGGGTGGGGGCACTGGAATACCCATTCCATACAGACCCCACTCCTGAAGTTTGACTTTTTTAACTCTGGTGCCTAGTGGGCTTTCTGCCTCTGAGGGGGCAGATAATGGGCTATTGCTCCTCTGCCTTCTGGGGTAGCAGAAAGACTGTGGTAAAAATCCCTGGTGTCTAGCAGGGTTTTCCCCCCCAGGTGGAGATCAGGGGATTTTGCCCCATCTGCCTCCCATGGGGGGACAGAAAGCCTGTAGCTTTTTTTGGGTGGGGGCATTGGCATGCTCATTGTGAGCAGGCCCCCCTCTACATATATAAAAAAAATCCCTGGTGCCTAGTGATGTTTGTGCCCCCCCTAGGGGGGAGATCAGGGGCTGTTGCCCCATCTGCTTCCTGAAGGGTCATAAAGTATTTTGCCTTATTTGCGGGGTGGGTAGGGGCATTGGGATGCCCATTCTGGGCAGCCCCCACCCCTGACCCCCTGACCTATGAGAGAAAATAGTTTGTGGCATCTACAGTAGTTTCTGCCCCCCCGGGGGGAAACTGGGGCTACTGTCCGTCTGCCCCGGGCAGAAAGATTTTCTGTGGCCCAATTCAATGGGGGGGGGGAAGGCCCTTGTCCAAGGGCCGCTCCCCTCTCCCTGGTGGCTAGTGGGTGGATCCTTGCTTGGGGATCGTCCTCCAGGGGCGATCCTCAAGCAGGGATCCACTAGGGAAGAGTTCCATTGTAAATGGGAGATTCCCCCCTTACCAACGATACCTCTCCCAAGCGTTTCGGTGCTCAGGGGCTGAGCTTGCCCCATGAGCACCGAAGCAATGAAACTGAAACTAAGTTTGTTTCATTTTAAATGCAATGACGTCAGAGCTCCATACTTGCGATCGTCGTTGCATTGGAAATACAAAAACGGCCTCAGGATGTTGGGGAAGCTAATCCCTACCTCACTCGGGCAACAAAAAAAATGAAATCCCTCTGCTGTCCGCAGCAGAGGGATTAGGTGCCACTGTACTCATGACAGAATGGTTCGGTCATGTGCACAGGAGCACTAGTGCTCATGACAGAACCATTCTGTCATGATCACTGAACGGGCTAATAAGCACAGCAGTCCTTCTGACGGAGGTTTAGTTCAAGATCCAATAGTCTCTGATTTTAGGAGGTCGGAGAACCAGTACATATTACCAAAAGTGCGTTTGGTGTAGGGGTGAATTAAAAGCAGCTCTCTGAAATACACAAGGATCCCTGTCAACCCACTCCTGTTTGCCAGGCTATCTTTAGGACACTACCTAATGAAGTGTAAATGTCACGCCCTCCCATTCCTCCCTGCCCAGTAAAAACCAACATATTGCAGATGAATGCAGATGAGTGCTCAGGGTGCAGATGAGTCTCACCTTCCTGTGTTTGTGGCTGTCTGGAGGGAATGCACATAGTGTAACTATCGCCTACCCCAGACATGTATTGGAGATAGGATATGAGATACAAAGAGAAGAAAGTACAGAGAAATGTCAACTTTCGAAAAGTGGCATTTCTAAAACCGTAATGTGAAATCTAACTTCACCAGTAGGGAGGAGTTATCATTACTATTCTAAAGATATGAAACTGAGAAAGCTACTCCTCTCTGATCAGGAATGACAGCTTAAAAAAAATATCAAGGAATTTCTAATGCTGGCCTATGAGAGGGGTGGGCCTCACAGTAATGAAAAATGAAATAGGCTGTTTGTCACTACGAGGACATGCAAACATAAAGGTACAAGCCTTACCTTTTACTTACATAGCAGCCTGCCCTTAGGGTTACTTAGGGCATAATTTATGATTGACTGATATGTAAAACAGGGGAGTTAAAGGCTTGGCAATTAGTTTTAAATGCTATTTTGAAGTAGCAGTAAACTGCACACACAGGCACTGCAGCGGCAGGCCTGAGACAGGTTTGAAAGGCTACTTCTGTGGGTGGAATAATCAATGTTGCAGCCCACTAGTAGCATTTATGTACATGTTCTGGGTTTATGGTATACCACTTTACAAGGAACTTATCAGTACAACAAATATGCCAATCAGGTATACACCAATCTCTTCATGTTTAGGGACAAAGCACAAGCACTTTAGCACTGTTTAGCTGTGTTAAAGTGCTCTAAGTCCAAAGGCCAACAAAAATAATTGGCAAAACGTGGAAGCAAAAAGTCTGGGAGAAGACCACCCTAAGGATGCCAGGTCTAAAAAGTGTACGATTGTGTCTCAATGTATAATTGTTGTAAATAAACATTATTTATGATCAATGCTCTTCTTCGTACAGTGCGCTCATGCAGAAATAGCCACTCCTCACGCTCTAAGTGGTGAGTAACGTGAACGTTTTGTTTTTGTTTTTCTCAGACGAACGATTAGCTAGCAGTAAGGAAATCTGACTGGAGCCAGTAAAGTTAACATTCCTTGTGACCTGGTTGCTGCAGTTCTCAAGGGACATCTGCCCTATGTCCTGGAGAGCTTAATTACAGCCTGCAGAGCAGCGAGTAGTCATAAGCCCTTAACATGGGGCTGAAGATTTGAATAGAGAAAGATGTTGAGGGGCCTTTAGACCTGATGAGAGGCCTCAAGGTCACAAACAAAAGCGCCGCTGGAAGATTTCAGAGGAAAAAGGGTCCACCAGCCATGTACCTTAGATGCTGATTCCTTAGCAGTACAGCTGAAGTCCTCCTCACCACTGGTCCTTGCTGTTTGGAGGGGGGAAACCAGCATTATGTCTCACCCACCAATGTCACTCTCTTGTATCTCTTCCCCTGCTCAACCACTATTTCAGAAGCTCAATACAGTTTACCAGGTAACAAACCCGAAAAATATCTACAGCCATTCACCTTTAATCTCATCATGGCTTTACCAATCCTTCATCAATGTTGCAAATGGCTGTGGGCCAGCAGAATCACCGTCAGACCCAAGTCCTGATGACTAGCTCAGCAGCAAATCCAACCAGAACAGCCAATAACTCACTGAATATAGGCATTTTCCTAAAGGAACTCTAAATGGCTTACATAAAATCCACCATAAAGCAAACAAGCTTTGAGCAAAGAGGTCCTTCCAATTGCCGTCCAATAACAGACTGTTTTAGTCAAGAAGAACTATTGAAAGATCTGCCTCAAATCATATACCTAAATTCAAAATAAAATAACCCGCTTTCAGATTTCCAAAACAGATTCTAGTACGGCTGAGGCACATAAGCAGCAATGATTTCATCAAAACAGTAAATTAAAACTGGAGTACCGCTATACCTATTACTTGAACTCTCCATTACCTTTGATACTGTTCACCATCCCAAGCTTCTACAGAGTCTTTATGACATCTAAGTGCAGGGCACATAACTGAAGAAGATTGCATATTTTCTATCAGGCAAATCATCATCTCGCTTCTCCCTACATTTCAGCTCCATTCATTTACAGACGAATGTACCAAACCTCTTTAACCCCTCTTTAGAATGTAACTTTTATTGCACCCAATCTGCTCCTGTTACTGTTAAGCAGATAAAGAAAAAAATCATTCTCAAGTATGAAAACCCATCTGACTTTGACTTGCACTCAATCGGACAATATCTCAAAGTGAAATAATAAATGATATCTAACCATAGCTAAATAAACACGTCACAAATCAAAATATCCATATGCTTTAAAAGGATCAAACACCACCCATCAACAATTTGCCCCAGTAAGTAGGCTCGCCACCAAACAACGGAGCCTGAGTGAGGAATCTAGCGATAAATACAGACTCCATCTCTGACTCAGAATAAGACTGTGTTTGTCTTGTATGTTTAAAGTGATTTGGCAAGTCTTTCCCTCATATTGGCTATAAAGATGTATCTGTCTACATTGCCTGAAATGCTTGTCCCGCCCCGCTGACTGAAGAGTTAGCCTCCACCTCCGAAAGTCAAGTTTAGCTTCGCCCCTGCATGCAGGAACAAGTGGAAAATGCCCTTGAGCAACAGCCAGCTCAGCAGGAAGAAAACATTAGTCTTTAATAATTGTCCTAATGCACTAATTCAACAGGTATTACCGGCCGAGGAATGTTTTATTTTCTTTCTCAGACCTTCTGTTTTGGTCCTTAGGCCAGCTGAGGTCAAATAACTGGCATAATTCTCCGGATCTCCAAATATTATTGCTTCGTGATGAAGGATACCATTTAAAGAATTCTCACCGCCACTGACACTGTTCAGAATGCCGTGAGTCATTGAAGTGCTGGTGTCTGTGATGAACCTAAAAATATAATACAACATCCACTTATTTACTGAATTCCTCTGTTGCAAGAACTGAACTAAAGCACAACTGCTAAATCACGTGCATTGTTCAAGTTTTGTTCCACCTTCCTAATTAACTGTGTCTCATTACTTTACCATGTTTCCTAAGGTGTTCTTTCCTTCACAATCCTTGGCTGTTGATTCTACATCAAACATGAAAATTACAGAAAAGGTTAAGAGATGGACTAGTTTCTAGAGTGAGAGGGATACTGTAAGATGCCCGTTCAAGGAAGTGCCTCTGCAAAGCGGGTCGTTTTGGGAAGAGTCAGTCTCATGTTTCATGTTTGCTGCTCTGTCAAAATGGTGGAAATTGGGAGAACATTAAAGTGTTTACTTTTAACCCATTTTGTTAAGACAATGAGAAGCGTTTCTGTGGGGGGTCACATATAGAGAGTGTTTCTGTGGCAGGAAACCTTTGCTACCAGACTTGTATTTTAAAGATATTTTCTACAAATGTGATTTTTGTTATGTCAGATTACTTGTTTAATTCAGCAGTTTTCCCACCACATCTTTTAAATTCGGTGGCATTGTTTGGTTGTCTTGTGAAATACGTTCTTGGGTAAAAACTGTATGAAAAGACTGTTTACTCTGCGTCCTATGCAGTGGGAATGTCATCCCGAGGACAGATCATATTCAAAGCTTTTGTGAAACTGGCAGAGACCTCCTAGTAACAGGCCAGCTGGAGGGGTCCCGATGGGCCATTGGCACTCTATGTAACAAGAAGTTGCATTATGGACGGATAATGACCTAGATTTAGAAATATTTGACACAACACAGTGGATCAATCAAAACTGCTATGCTTCCTTTCATGATAAGGCTGTTGACTTAATCAAACGTGAGACTGGTACTGGTCCAAACATCAGTTGAATTCTGTCAACCTACTTATAATATTTGGCCCTTGGCAGGAGGAGTAATACAGCCATGCAAATCATGTATATATTACGCAAAAAATAAGATAGTATGAATTTGTGAGGACCACAGCAGCTGACCTTTCTACATTTCGCAATGTATATAGCATAGAGTTAGTGATTGGTGTCTTTCTTATAAAAATATGTTGATCAAATTCACACAGTGACTGAGAAACTTGATTTTGTTCAGAACGTATAGCATTAGTAACTCTGTTCAGTTACCAATGAGGGAAACCGATGAAAAAACATATACAAAGTTATTGTCTTCAACGAAGATGTAGATGTTCATAAATGTCTGTCTTTCCAGTAGTCTCCCTAGGTCACACAGCAGGGATATAGAGTGGAAGGTATTGGACTTAAAAAAAGGGCTTTTAGTAAAGGTTTAACAAATGCTGATTTTCAGATTTCTGGAGAGAGCCCTCTTTGTTAAAAATATTAAGTATCATATGGAGTTCCTGAAATATATAAGGGCACAGGGGTTCTATGAATGTAGAAGGACAACAAAGGTTGGACTATCCGAGGGGTGATCCCATTATTTCCATTCCGTAATCATTATTTCCGTGTGGGTTAGAATGTTTTCCTGAGTAATATGATTCAGATTCTTAAGAACTATTAGCATAGTCCTTGTAAGACTATGCTAAACCCTCACCTGGAAAATTGGCAGGCATGATAGGAGTATGAGTTGACTGAATTCTTCAGTATTTGCAGATTGAATTAATGTTGCTCTCCCAAAATAATCAGGCTGCAACACCCTTATGTTGCGCTTAGGATATATGAACTTAACAGGACTCTGAAGGCACTTGATTTTTAATACAAAATGCTTTCATGTCATGTAAGCAGTATGTTCATCCAACGTAATAAAAAGTCAAAAATCAAATAATCTTTCATTTCTTAATGTGATATGCCAGTGTGTGTTGGTGAAATTCGGTCAATAACTGTGGTACACTGCCTGCACAACAGTACAAAGTACCAGCCCTTGTTAGCCTTATGACCGGGGAGGCTTCCAAAGTTGCTATGGTCGTAAAGCTAGGTAAGATTTTCGAACTAGCGTCTCTCCTTGACGTGTATCAAATGCAGTGTCTGCCTGCTCTTCCACCCTTACATAGAAAGACTGTGTTTTAGCATTTGCAAGGACTTCCATATAGGCTAACGTTTGGGGAATCTGGAATACCTGTATTTTACATTTGAGAAACCTGTTACATATTGTAAAATAGTTAGAACCACCAGAACACTACCATTTATTTTGAAAAAAGGGTTCTCCAATATGTACAATGTCAGCAGAAGCTTGCTTGTTTTGCCAAAATAGACTGTTTTTCAGTATTTATAAAAGACGAAAAGTCCTGGGTCTAGTCATAAGTCAATGATTAATGTCCTCCTTTTTCCATAAGTTATTGTTAGATATACTCGATTTTTTAAAGTTATATGCAAGAAGTAGAAGGTAACTTGAACAAAAACTACTCCACACTGAAACAGTTGTAATGGTGTACTGGGCAAACGCAGTAGTGGAGGATGTGACTGTGTATCAGTGGATCACGACGTGAGAAATGCTGTGGGGTGACCTATGGCTCCTCTGGAGGCCAACAGTTTCAAAGCAGATGACTTGGGGTTGAGAGGGGACCCTAGGGTAATAGGCCTGGGACGAGGTGGGCTGGTGGCCCTATACACCTTGACATAAATCACAGAGGCCAAAATGCTCCTCTGAAACTCCTGATGATGGCATGCACATCCTACCTTTGAGTGGAGCATGGGGATGAAGATAGCGGACATTGATAAAAGTTAATATTACCTTACCAAACACACAAATCATAAGGCCCACAAGGAATCCCAATAGGAACACTATGGTCAAGCTGGTCGAATCACAAGTGCAAACTAAAATAGACCAGTTTGCTACCAACCCTCAGTACATGGTAAGTTGGGCTTGTGCGAAATGTTTATATTTTGTTTTTGCACTATTATGTGAAATTTGGAGGACATTATGTAAAACAGACGTAATTATGCAAAAATCAAACCCATAATTTAGCACTATATCTTGGAACAAGTAGCACAAAAAACACAAGTTAGGCAAGCAACAGCTGCTTTCATTCTGGCTGTTTACTTTATTCCTGCACACGTGTGATAAACTTTTACTGTGAACGTCGCATGATTACATGATGTGGCATCATTTCTGTAATTTCTCATGACAAGCATAATACAAAATTCCCCAAATTATGTGAAATACACTAGTGAATTTACATTCCATCCAGGCCTAAAGGAGACCCAGCTCCTTGTTTCATCGGCAAAACCAGAGTCCCAGTCACAGACAGAGACAAATATAGGTGCCATTTTACTGACCATACAGGACACTCACTCCTCTGTGGAATCCCATATCAGGGAGGTGGCCTAGGCGTCTCTCCTTTGTACTGAGATGTATGTAATGCCATTCATAATGTAACAACAGCAGAAGAGCGAATGTCAGATGCTGAAGATAAGTTGCACTCAATGTAGAGCCCGGTTAAAAGCCTCTTGCACACTACTCAACATTTCGTCGACAGGATAGAAAATGCAGTAAGTGAAGCTTGGAGAGATAGCATGTGCATAGTTAGGATCCAAAGAGAGTTGTGGGCAAGACCCCAGAAAGCTTTATAAAGCGGTGGTTACACAGAAGATATTTATTCACGTGTTTCTGTTGAGAGGTCGCACAGTGTCATCTGGTAGTGTGACCAGGTAAGCATGACTCCTGGTCTGACTCTGCAGCCTATTAGCTGCAGCTCAACCAGTCAAAATAAACTATTTTTGACAGGAGAAAATCTTCCAACCTTCTTTTTAATTTTAACAAGTAATCCCTATGTAGGACTTGTAGCCCATAAAGCAGGGTACATGGGATTTAAAGTTAGGACATGTAGAAATGTAAAGTTAATATGTCCTTACAGTGATTAGCTCCCAAACATTGTTTTCACTGTGGGAAGACTGGTGGCTAGTAAAGAAACATTGGGAAGCAACAATAAATATTAATCCTGCTATCTCAGGCTGGGTATCAGCAAGAAATAGTTTTTAAAATTCATTGAAAATGAAATTCAATGTTAAAGTCATATGTGTTATAAATATTAAGAAAAGGGGATTTTTAGAAAGAGACCTTTTGTCTGCCAGAAGCGCCTGGAGGCTAAAATCATGCAGCCTCCAACTATCATCCAGCTGGGGAATAGTCCTGATGAGATGAGGAATCTGCTCTCAGGGATAAACAAAGTCCTAACTGTGGGGAGTTGTTTTGTTCCTCTCGCAGGAAGACCAGTTAAGCAGCGCCCACGATTTACATTTTCTTCAAAGGGGCCTCCACAGTCAGATGACCTCTGCACGTGCCCTTCTTTTGTTCTACCACTCAAGCAGGCACCTTACGCAGTGGGAGGGAAGTTGCCCCCAGAACAAATTTTGAGTGACCAAGGAGGAATAGCTTGCTCAGTAACCTGCCAAACTTCTGGGTGGGTACATAGGCTCTGCACAAGGGGCGAGGGTTTTCACATCTTTGATTTAGTGAGAAAGTGGCACTGTTCGGTTGTTTGCAGTTGGGCAGATAGTAACCATGCCAACGGATTGTAAGGTTATCCCAGTGAATTTTTTGTTGTGTTGTTTAAGGAGGGGTCTGGAGTCTCCCCAACCCACAAGCCTGGTGCCAGGCATCAATGTGGGACCACCTAGAACCCTTCTGGACCACTTCCTGGACCTGTGGAAGAGCTGAACAAGGACTGCACCCACTTTTTGAGACCTGTGAGGACGACACCTGAAAGGATAAAGAAGTGGATTCCAAGAGTCAGTTGGATTACATCCTGTATAAGCTATGGGAGTGCAACAAGCAGCAAGAGTCATTTTCCTGAAATGCCCAGTTTACTAGTACCAACGGGACCTGACCTGAACCCTGCTGATGGCCCATGCTGGGGTGAGTTTTGAAACCCAAGTGCTGTTTCTGTAGTCCTGGGACACTTAGCTGTGTAATTGATTTTCTCCTAAAATCCCTGAAAACCTGGGAACCCAACATTTTTTTGACTTGAAGACCACTGGAGTATGAGGACAAACCAGCCAAGCTGATCTGCCCATGGTCTGGTGCTACTGGGCTGAAGAAACAGGATCTTCCCACACAGAACTTCTCTGAAGCAGCAAATCAGTTACAGCTAAAAGGGATCCGGCTTTGTGGAGCCCTCTACGGATATACTCTTCCCCCATTGCAGGAGACCAAAGGTAGAAACCTTGACCAGGACAAGTCCTGAAAAGTATCCAACCAGAAAGAGGACTTCAATGGGCGCAAAATTTAAATTGTATTACTCTGAGAGCTTTTCCTGCCTAAATCAATGACTTCATCAGGACCTCGTCCAACACCTATCCATCGCCATGGAACCTTCTTCGTATACAGATAGTGACTTGCACTGCTAAAGGAGTCTGGCTTCCAGAAATAAGTCCAAAGGTAAACCCTCCAATTGTGTCAAACCTGGCTAGTGTATTTAACCTGCACTCCAGCGGTGTTGGCTTTAAATATTCCTAGGTCCTGGTCCATGCACCCATTGAGTACCATTGGTGCATCACACTCTTTAGCGCTTTTCTAACTTAAAATTTTAAAACCCATCTCCTGCTCCCCTTACTGGAATTTTTTTCTTTTTATGTCATTTTCCTCATTGAATTATTTCCTATTTTTATATATTGGAGTAGGGTTTTTTTGTGTTGTGATTTTGACTTTTTAATTTCAGGAATCGTGCTAATAACCTGGTCCTTCAATCAGAGCATCTGTACATTCCCCTTTTCTTATTTAGTTCAGATTTGGGTTACTCTCTAAAGCACCAGCAAACCCTGTTATTGAATGGCAGATTTTATCAGTAAACGGAAGCTAGTTATCAATAAGAGTAAAACTCATCTGTGGTGCTAGAGTTAAGAAAAATCATGCCTTTTTTATTGATGGGGTGAAAGTTCAGGGTGTGGATAAATTCTGTAATCTAGGCGTCCTCTTTTCTCATGATGGTAGTTGGTTGTATGATTTAATGAATGTTAGGTCCAAAATGAAGAAAAGCGCCTATGGTATTTTTAAATTTGCAACTAAGATCGGCGACAGAAGAATAAGAGCCATGATCCAAATATATAATGCAAGGAGTGTTGCCATCGCATTATATGGGGCGGGGCTGTGGGGCTATACTAACACTGACTCATTGCAAAGGGAGGAACATTGTTTTGTTAAAAAATTGCTATGTATTCCCACATCAGCCTCCACTGATTTGATCCATAGGGAAGCTGGGGTTGCCCACTTAAGTGACCTAATTTTGATTAGGCCACTAATGGTATGGCGTGCCATCTGGATTAAGGAAGAGAGAGCCTTTAACCAGTCTGTCATTGGGGATTGTCTCAAATTGGATAATTTTTTGAAGATACCATGGCTCAAATATATTGTGGACAGTTTTCAAATTATATATGGACTCAATATAGTGGCTGATCCAGGCTCTGCTAATAATTATTCAAAGTCAGACATGAAACAAATTTTCATGATGCATAGAGCCCAAAAATGTGTAGCATCCAGTGGACACCTCACTTCAGTTATTCTGTACAATAAATATATGAAAAGTGAGGGCCCCCAATTGTACCTGAGCCAGGTAACCAGACCAGCTCATAGGTTTGTTCTGACTAGACTTAGACTTGGGTTGGCCCATGGATTGGTGGCTTTCCCACAATTAAAAAAGCATCCAGTTGGACCATGCCCATGCGATGGTCACTCGAAACAGAGCACCCTGCACTTTATGCTAATTTGTACTCTCTATATGAACTTGAGGATTGTTTATCTAAAACCATTTTTTTAAAAATATGCTATTTATAATGTTGATGATGCTATGAAATTGATTTATGAATTAAATTCTCTGGACAAATGTTTTTATATTGCCACGTTTTTATGTAAGTCAATGTAGCTTAGGAAAAGCATGATTTTTTAATCCTGTTTTATCTGTATAATTATGTATCATTTTGCTTATGTGCTTTTATGGTCATTGTTATTTTAATGCACAGAATGAAGCTTCATGAAATGAAATGAATGACAGTCTCATGTACAAAATTCCATTAAATAAAATAAAATAATAAAATAACATACTGGAGTTGAAAAACGGACAGCAAATCTACCCTGATACAGTGTAGAGAAAGATTTCAGCATATAGTCCTTTAGGTAACAGAATCCTGTAGGAACTACCTTTGCAGAAAAGAAGCAAAACCCTGGAACCAAAGAGATGTAAGATGGTTGACCGATGCAAAGCCAATGTGGGACTGAAAAGCACTTCTACATATCCTCAGAAGAAAGTCTTCTTATAGATGAGTTAGCAAGGGAGTAACATCACAGAAAATGTTTGGGCACAATTTTGGACAGGGAATTTTGCTATAAGCTGGAAAGACACCCATCTTGGCTAGGAATAGATATAAGGCTAATGTTGCTCTTGTATAGCAGGAAAGAGAAGGGAAACTGCTTGACATCCTGCTGTTCATCTATCTGATGCCTCGGATTCTCCATACTCTCATGCTCCTTCGTCTAACTCTTAAGCTTGGACCAGGTGTCCTGTACCACAAATAGAGAAGCTTGCGGGAAGGGGAAAGCCCTTGAATACTCCCTGCACCAACTGCAGTGATGTTTCATAGAGAATACACAACTGTCTTCCACTCTGCAGATGCAGCATCAGATGAACACATTGAAACCTCAGTGGAGCCAGAGCCTCATAACTGATAAGTTCTGTTTGTCTACCATCTAAGGTTTATTGCAACTTCAATCCCACTAGCATTAGGGACAAGGATTCACTGATTGTTATTGTACCTGCCTTTCTGTGAGTAGTTCACTCTTAGTTGTTCTTTCTGAAACTACACACATCCTGCTAGGGTAAATTACTTAAATAGGGCCCCTTTTGGAGATACCACCAGAATGTTGTGTGAGGACCTCCGCAAGGTTAAAAATCAATGCTGCATTCAGTTCCTGAGACCACTTTTGGCCTGTGGCGGTTTTTCGCTGGCGCTTCCCATTGGGACCATCACCTTTGCACTGTAAATTGCCCCCTTTTTTTGTTTGCTGGTTTATGGCAGCTACTGTGTTAATTACGACCTGGATATGTGCTGCCAGCCTTTCCACGTTTAATAGTTCACCCCAGACTTCTGTCTCTATAAACACATATCACTAGCTCAAATAGGCCTTCCTCCAGACATTTAGATAGCTCTTCAAAGATATAATTGGTCATAGAAATTAGACTCCCATTCCTCTACAGAAGAATGGAGACAAAAGAATATAGAAATAGAGAATGGAAATGCCGGTTACACATAGAAATGCAAGTCTAAACAAAGAGAATATCTGAACTATGAATGGTCATAGTGCAATCACAAAGGTTAAGATCCCTATTTAGGCTTTGCTTTATTCCAATACGCAAAAACAAATCTGTGTGACAAAATGCAGGCAGGCTCTTCATTATAATTTAAAAGCAATTGTTATTGCAATTGTGCTTTGCCTGTGGCTTTTCTTTAGAAATTCTACATTTTTAGGATACACCTAGACTTTTTAGTGTAATAGAAAATGTTTCTCTCATTCAGGTTTAATTTTTGACAATTACTTAGAAATAAGAGATCAGGATGCAATCTCAGTTGCACAGAAAGGTGAGTTTTAGTAACAAAGACAGGCACATTTTTTATCAGATCATTATTCGAAAATTTGCCAGCATATTCACCCTATCTATCTTTCCTGTAGAAGTGCCACACGTTAGAGAAATAGGATGCCCATGGAATATGGTGAGACAAGTGAACTCGATGCAAGACATAGTATTGTATTCAGTTCCAGTTTCAGGCACAGATTGGGACACCTCAAAATCCATGGCCAAGTTGTCCACTGTGAAAACTGGATAGCTACTCACCATAGAACTAGAGTTCGAGTAAGTCAACCAGGAAATATTTAGCATATAATCACATCATCTGTTCTCCCTCCCTCATTACCAGGCTAATACTGAAATCATTCACAACATATGTCACAATATACAATTTCATATTCGCAATCAGAGTGCCTTGCTTCAGTTGATTTTTTTTTTTTGAAGGTACGGTATGGAATGATACACGTGGAACGACCCTGCCTGCATGAAGGGAGAACAGCATTGCCAAAATATGTGTCCTATCTGGATGGCAGATCCCAAACGGTCTTTTTCCCCCATTTACATCCTCCGCCAAACCAGTTAAGCGAGGGGCATTACAGGTTCCTACCCTGAGTATGGCTCTTTTTAATATCCTTTTGATGAAGGCATGGGGCCTAAGGGTTATCTAAAATGCCCACAAAATGCAGTTGATGCTCTCATTCCAGGAGAACAATATGGAAGCATCAGTGTTGGACAGGCCACAGGAAGGGCTTGCTCCCTCCCCGCATGACAGGGCCCGAGCCCCGGCCCTCCAGGTGTTACCCACAGAAGTACCCCGCACCCCGTCTCATACGGGACTCCTGCCCCCGGACATCTCTGTATCATGGGGCCGAACCACTACCGGCCCTCCCGCCATCTTGGACACTGCACCACGAGGCCGCGTGGCCTCAGGTCGACCCTAACCCTGGGCCTGGCCAGGCCCCGACATCCCGGCACCACCATCCACCCAGGAGGTGAACGGACCACTTGGCAGGTCAATGGGAGAAAGAAGTGTCGATGGCTCTCCCCCGCCAGGTGCCGATCGCCCCCCAGCTCCCCCGGGCGCTGGCTCCACCCCCCTGCTGGGTGTCTGGACTCCCTCATCCCGGACCTCCCGACCTCCAAGTGCGAGGGTCCGGACATCAAAGGGCGCCAGACCTATAACTGGGGCAGCCCCAGAGCAGGAAGGCAGTTGTATCCTGGAGTTAAGAGACACCGTGAAGAACTCATCCTTGACGGACTACTGGCGCTGCCGTAGTCCTGCCTTGCGAACTATCGTCCTGCCTGCTGGCGCTGCCGCAACCCTCTGCATCCTTCATCTTCGTCTGGACCTGCTGGCACGGCCGCGGACCGTTGTAACTACCACCTTCATCGGGACCTGCTGGCACCGCCGCGGACCGTCGCTACCTACGATCATCTCGGGACCCACCGGCGCTGCCGCGGCCCGTCCATCTAGAACGCCGAGCTCGAGGATTGTGAGCTATTCATCATATCATCGCATCTACCAGAGTGGTAATAAGACTGTCCCGCTACCCCCTTCCCATCCAAGAGACTAGAATCGAGGGGACCCCTGAGTCCAGACCTCCTTGTACCATTCTACCGTACTTAAAGATCACTTATAAAGAACGTTAAACCTTATCTCTGTGTGGTGTACGTCTGTGGGGGGGAAGTTACTTGTCTGTACGATCGCTGGAGGGGTTCTCCCTGGAGACCTCTCCCATTGTCCTCGGCCGACCCTCCCGGTCCGTCTAACATTGGTGGCCAGCGGCGCGATCCGAATCAACGCGTAATCGTACAGAGAGTAGCTCACCCCACGACGAAAACACAATGACAACCAAAGAGAGCGGATCCACCGAGAAATTCCAGATGGAGAAATTGGAAGAATACAGCCATCGTGAATTGAAACAATTCTGCATTGAACTAGGCATTGCTACCACCGGTCTGAGTACTAAAGACTATTTCAAGCACGCCATTGAGTCATGGGCAGAAACCGGGGCCGTCAGACCCCCGGACCAAAACGTTGCAGCATCAGAGAGGAACACCACGGCTCCCGAGGAGCGAAGAACGGGTCTCTCGCAGGAAGAGATCCAAGAGAGAGAAAAAAGCAGACTGCATGAGTTAGAAATGGCCCGACTCAAAATGGACAGTGAGCTCAAATTAGCCGAACAGAAACTGAACCTAGAACATTTGCGGCTCCGAGAAGAACGGGAAGAAAAACAGAGGCAGAGAGAGCTTGAAGAAAAAAGATTAGCGTACGAACACAAGCGCAATCTAGCAGAAATAAACCTACGGAAACAGAACAAAGAACTGGGGGTGCCCGAGCAACCGCGCACCCCAGGAACGACAGAAAAGAAAGCACACATTCCCAAGGATGTCGTTCGAGAATATTTCCGAGATGACGACATACAACAGTGGTTCAAGGCCTACGAGATCGCCATGACCTCCCACCGGATTGATCGAAGTGACTGGGGAGCCGGTCTATGGGGGAGGTTCGTCAATGAAGGCCGCGATGCCCTGCTACAGCTCCCAGACCATCTGATGACCTCCTATGACCACATGAAGGCAGCCCTCCTCACCCGATATGGGCTCACACCCGAAATGTACCGCCAGAGGTTCCGAGACTGCACCCGGATCCCGGGTACAACTTGGGTGGAATATGTAAACTATTTCAGCCGAGCCTTCGAGGGTTGGATCAAGGGAAGCCATGTAACAACCTACGAGCAACTTTTTAATCTCATGGTGTGGGAGCACCTCTCTAACAACTGCTTCGTCGAGCTCAGGCAGCACCTCCTCGACAGTAAATTGACTGACCCACGGCAGCTCGCCGCCGAGGCTGACCGGTGGGAGAGCACTCGAGTAGGCCGGAGTGGGCCACACGAACAGAACCGGAACAACCAAGGTCAGCACCGTCCCCGAGGAAGAGGAGGCCAGGGACGAGGAAGAGACACCGTCCCGGCCGCTCCCACTGCAAGCACCCCGCCCCCGGCCAACCGGGGCAACCCCCTGGTGCGCCCGGGGTTCCGAGCCAATGTCACATGTCACCGATGCCAGCGAGTCGGCCACTACGCCAATGACCCGAACTGTCCACATAACCAGACTCCGAGACCCTGCCAGGTAGCTGCCGCCGCCCTGGGGGGAGAACAAATCTCCGAGGAACAGGAGGAGTGCGAACAAGAACAACAAGAGTGGGAACTGGCCGCCATGGTTCTAGCGTGCCTAGGGGGAAGAGACATGGTCCCGCGGGCTCCCCTACCCGCCAACACCAGAAAATATGGTCAGTGGATGAACATTAATGGGCGTAGGGCCGAAGCCCTACGTGACACAGGGGCCAGTGTGACGGCCGTCCGCTGTCACCTGGTGACCCCAGAGCAGATCCTGCCGAACATTCTCTGCCCCGTCCGTTCAGCCGACAATTCGGAGAGTCTATGTCGGATGGCCTGCGTCCCCTTCGAATGGGGAGGAGTATCCGGCATGTTGAAGGTGACGGTCCGAGATGACGCCCCGTGGACTGTCTCCTGGGAAATGATCTTGAGAGTTCCCCGTGGGCCGCCGTAGAAAGAAGAGAACACCTGGGGATGTTGGGCCTCCCGGACTGGGCGTGTGTAACCACCTGGTCCATGGCCGCCCGTACCATCCCCCGACCAGAAGAACCCGAATGACCAGCACCCCCTCCTCCGATCGCTCCAGTAGAGGACACCGACCCCCCGGAACAAACTCCTGAAGGGCTCGCTCAACCCCAGGACCTTCCTAGCCTGGCTCAGTGGTGTCAAGAGGGGGGGCCCACCCAAGAACAGTTCCGTCAAGAACAGAAGACCTGTCCCTCCCTAGAGGGACTCCGCCAGCAAGCCCTCGCCCAGAGCGCAGGGGACACCACCGAAGCCCATTGGATCTATTGGGACAACGACTTGTTATACAGTGAACAGAGAATCGCGGAGTTAGGGGCCAGTCGAGTGCTGGTGGTGCCCCTCCGTTTTAGAGACTTCTTGTTAAATTTGGCCCACGATGTCCCCCTGGCTGGACACCTGCGTCAAGACAAAACCTACAGTCGCCTGGTGACCCACTTCTTCTGGCCCAAGATGAGAAACGACGTCCTCAACCACTGCCGGTCCTGCCCCACGTGCCAGGCCAGCAGTAAAAGCGGCCGCAAACTTAAAGCACCTCTGCAACCCTTCCCAGTTGTCACCACCCCTTTCGAGAGGGTGGGCATAGACATTGTGGGGCCCCTGGACCCCCGTACAGCACAAGGACATCGGTTCATCCTGGTACTGGTGGACCACGCCACCCGCTACCCCGAGGCTGTTCCCCTGCGAACTGTAACAGCCCCGGTGGTCGGCCAGGCCTTAATGGGGATCTTCTCCCGGGTGGGCTTTCCCCGAGAAGTCGTCAGCGACAGAGGCACAAACTTTATTTCAAAATATATGAAGTCCCTCTGGCAACAGTGCGGGGTCACCTACCGATTCACGACCCCCTATCACCCATAAGGAAACGGACTCGTCGAGCGGTTCAACCGCACACTCAAAGGAATGATGGGGGGGTTGGAAGAGCCCCTCCGTCGCCAGTGGGATGTGCTACTGCCGTGCCTCCTCTTCGCATATCGTGAAGTCCCCCAGAAGTCCCTCGGCTTCAGCCCGTTCGAACTCTTGTATGGACACCCGGTGCGAGGGCCCCTCAGCCTAGTCAAAGAAGGTTGGGAGATGGCCCCCCTAAAGACCCCCCCAGATGTCTTCAAGTACCTCCTGACCCTACGCAATCAAACCAGGTGATTCAGAGAAATGGCGAAAGCGAACCTGGAGGCCAGTCAGGAGGACATGAAAAAATGGTACGATCAAAATGCCTCCTCCATCGAATTCGAACCTGGCCAACAAGTGTGGGTGATGTCCCCCACCGAACCATGTGCCTTGCAGGACAAGTGGACGGGGCCCTTCAAAGTGGTCGAGCGCAAGAGCCCCGCCACCTATCTCATCGATATGGAATCTCCACGGAACCCCCTCCGGGTCCTCCACGCCAATAGACTCAAACCCCACTTTGTGCGCTCGGAGCTCAGTCTCCTGATGGCTACAGACAGCGGAGCGGAAGAAGACTCCGAGCCTCTCCCTGATCTCCTAAGGACCGGGGAAAAAGATGGTTCCGTGGACGGGGTCCGACTCTCAGATGCCCTTACCCCGGAACAGCGCCAAGGCTGCCGAGACCTCCTGCTGCAATTCGCGACCCTGTTTTCCCTCACCCCAGGGGTCACTCCCTGGTGCTTGCATGACGTGGACACAGGGGACAGTCCCCCTGTCAGACATCGGGCGTACCGCGTACCAGATCGGGTACGGGCCTGCATCCAAGAGGAGGTGTCAAAGATGCTCACGATCGGGGTCATCGAGCCTTCGGACAGCCCATGGGCCAGCCCGGTCGTGCTGGTCCCCAAAGCTGCTGCCCCCTGCACCACCCCTGAGCTCCGGTTCTGCGTGGACTACCAGGGCTTGAACGCTGTCACCAGAACCGACGCTCATCCCATCCCCCGAGCAGATGAACTGATCGACCGCATGGGGGCTGCCCGCTACCTCAGCATCTTCGACCTGACGGCGGGCTACTGGCAGATCGGTCTCACACCCCGGGCTCAAGAACGATCCGCCTTTTCCACTCCCGATGGCCACTACCACTTCAAGGTCATGCCGTTCGGCATGAAGAATGCTCCAGCTACTTTTCAGCGACTGGTGAACCAGGTCTTGGCGGGGCTCGAGGAGTTCAGCGCCGCCTACCTGGACGATATCGCTGTGTACAGCCACCACTGGTCCGACCACCTCCACCACCTCCGAGAGGTCCTGCAGGCTCTCCAATGGGCCGGCCTCACAATCAAGGCCAGCAAGTGCCAAATTGGTCAGGGGTCCGTAACCTATCTCGGACACCAGGTGGGAAGCGGTCTGGTGGCCCCTCTTCAACTAAAGATCGCTGCCATCCAGTCCTGGCAGCCTCCCATCACACAGACCGAGGTCCGAGCCTTCTTGGGGCTCACCGGCTACTACCGGCGATTCGTGAAGGATTATGGCAGCATTGTGGGGCCCCTCACGGAACTCACATCCAAGAACCACCCGAAGGAGGTCAACTGGACCCCAGACTGTCAAGCAGCCTTCGAGAAGCTGAAGGCCGCCATGTGCACTGCCCCTGTGCTCCAGGCCCCCGACTACAGTCGGGAATTCATCGTACAAACGGATGCCTCCGACCATGGCATTGGTGCGGTCCTCTCCCAGTTGAACCCCGAAGGACTTGACCAACCAGTGGCCTTCATCAGCAGACGTCTCCTGGCCCGAGAACAGCGCTGGAGCACCATCGAGAGGGAGGCCTTCGCAGTGGTGTGGGCCCTCAAAAAGCTCTGGCCCTATCTCTTCGGTACCCACTTCCGGGTGCAGACAGATCATCGGCCCCTGCAGTGGCTAATGCAGATGCGGGGGGAAAACCCCAAACTATTGCGTTGGTCCATCTCCCTGCAGGGGATGGACTTCACTGTGGGACATCGACCTGGCCAAAACCACGCCAACGCAGATGGCCTGTCACGCTTTTTCCGCCTCGACGAGGAGAGTCCCCAAGAGGATGGGTGACTCTCCCCGCCTTCAGCTGGGGGGGGACGCATGTTGGACAGGCCACAGGAAGGGCTTGCTCCCTCCCCGCATGACAGGGCCCGAGCCCCGGCCCTCCAGGTGTTACCCACAGAAGAACCCCGCACCCTGTCTCATACGGGACTCCTGCCCCCGGACATCTCTGTATCATTGGGCCGAACCACTACCGGCCCTCGCCCGGCCCGGCCGCCATCTTGGACACTGCACCACGAGGCCGCGTGGCCTCAGGTCGACCCTAACCCTGGGCCTGGCCAGGCCCCGACATCCCGGCACCACCATCCACCCAGGAGGTGAACGGACCACTTGGCAGGTCAATGGGAAAAAGAAGTGTCGATGGCTCTCCCCCGCCAGGTGCCGATCGCCCCCCAGCTCCCCCGGGCACTGGCTCCACCCCCCTGCTGGGTGTCTGGACTCCCTCATCCCGGACCTCCCGACCTCCAAGTGCGAGGGTCCGGACATCAAAGGGCGCCAGACCTATAACTGGGGCAGCCCCAGAGCAGGAAGGCAGTTGTATCCTGGAGTCAAGAGACACCGTGAAGAACTCATCCTTGACGGACTACTGGCACTGCCGTAGTCCTGCCTTGCGAACTATCGTCCTGCCTGCTGGCGCTGCCGCAACTTTCTGCATCCTTCATCTTCGTCGGGACCTGCTGGCACGGCCGCGGACCGTTGTAACTACCACCTTCATCGGGACCTGCTGGCACCGCCGCGGACCGTCGCTACCTACGATCATCTCGGGACCCACCGGCGCTGCCGTGGCCCGTCCATCTAGAACGCCGAGCTCGAGGATTGTGAGCTATTCATCATATCATCGCATCTACCAGAGTGGTAATAAGACTGTCCTGCTACCCCCTTCCCATCCAAGAGACTAGAATCGAGGGGACCCCTGAGTCCAGACCTCCTTGTACCATTCTACCGTACTTAAAGATCACTTATAAAGAACGTTAAACCTTATCTCTGTGTGGTGTACGTCTGTGGGGGGGAAGTTACTTGTCTGTACGATCGCTGGAGGGGTTCTCCCTGGAGACCTCTCCCATTGTCCTCGGCCGACCCTCCCGGTCCGTCTAACAATCAGCTACATCCAGATCGTGACATGCGAAGAGAACCATGTCTGCTAAGGGCAGAGGACACCACTACTAGCACCTGTGTGACAAAATGCAGACAGGTTCATAATAATAATAATAATTTGAACATGAAATGTTGGGAGCTCATTGAAAACAATGGAGTGCTGCAGGCTTCTAATGGCGGGTAGAAACCTGGAGCTCCAATATTCCAATGTTGTCCTTCACAGCTGCTGCTGTGAACAAAGGCCTCACAGAGCCTGAGGGCATTTGTTTTATTCAGATTTCTTGTGGTGTAATGTTCTAATAGCCTTATAGCCCTCCGTAGCTGGGCTATACTGGCATTAAAGTCTAACTCCCTTGCTGAAGGCCCTTGCCCTGATGGAGTACGCCTTTGATGACCAGTATAGCCCTCTACACGGGGGCTATAAGCCTACATTAAAAAGTAATTGTTGGTAGAATAGTGCTCTGCCTGTTGGTTTCAGTCTGTACCTCAACATTCCAGCGGGGCACTTTCTCAAGAGTCTTTGAGCAAAGTTGCTGATTTTAATTCTAATTATTCTGGAGTTGCTATCACTTTTAGTGGTAGTTAAGAAAAGGAAAAATGAACTTTCAGTAGGAGCATATGAAGCCAGTACCTTCCACGCTGGCAAAAGTGCACGAGGTATCCTCGATCTGCCTGGCATTCAACAAAGGTGAAGTGAATCTGCTGCTGCTAAGAAGGGTTTCCTGCTGTAGGATGTCCAGTAGGCAGGGTATCCACAGCAAAACTTCCTGTTGTATCTTTGAATGGAGGCCCACATCCTTCCCACAGGATCACGGAGCGGGAAGGAAGGCTGCAGCAGACATGCAGAGTGGAAGGACAGCACACTAGTGGAGTGGTGTTGCTCACTGGTTAGAGGCGGCAGACCCGTAAGCAGAGAACGGCCCGGGACCAGGGTTCAATCCCCGACGCGGCAGGGTCATAGACCAGGGTCAACGGACTTGATACTTCTCCCCTCGGTGCCTACTCTAACCAGGGAACACACTCGGCAACTCTGGGCATTAAGCTTGCCTCATCTCTACAACGACCCCCCACAGACGCCTGGGATGCCTGGTTTCACCCTGGAGATACCCAGAAAGGGACCATCTCACAGGGAAAACCAGGACGGGTTCCATAGAGGTCTTCAGCGCCAGGATACTCCTTGGAGTCACAGTACGCTTTACAAGTACACCCACATTTACATTACATTTACACTAAAAGGGCTGTGAGGAATGGGGATAGAGCAGAGCTGGACACTCACTGCCCCTCATGGTGGCGGCAGTGGTGTCATGTTGTCAAAGAGTGCTAAAGCTGCCTATCTCTCTTTTTAATACTTCACTAGATTGGCACGGCACCAAACGCTGATGCCTTTGGAAAATATATTAGGAATATGCAAGTCACCTATCTTTAGAACTTCACATACACCTGGTTTTCTGTCCTACAGAGATTTCTTAGAAATTCAAAATTTCTCTGACAAAACTAAATCCATGGCCAGGTTGTCCACTTCGAGAACCGTATTTCTCGTCACCAAAGCACTGGAGTTTGGGTCAAGTCAACCAGGAAATGAAATATTTTGGGTATAATCTCATCACTGATTGTACGCCCTCATGCAGAATATAAGTGACAATATATAATTTCCTAACCCAACACCGTGCAGCACGTTTTAAGTTTTTATTTTCAAGGTGTGGCATGGAATGCTACACAGGGAAATGCCCTGCATGACGGAAAAGGATACCATCATTTAGACATGTCTCATTTATTCCCTGCTCATTATTCGTCTTTCCACATAATGATTGAGTCAGTTTCATGATGAATACTGCCCACCGCTCATGGGTGGGGCTCTGCTTGGGGTATATAATCACCTTCTTGAGATAGAGCAAGCACAGATCATAGCTTTGCTTCTCCAGTTTTCCTTTGAGAGCAGATCGTGCCCCACACAGCCTGAAAGAACCATGTCTGCCAAGGGCGGAGGACACCACCAGCAGCACCAGCAAAAGCCCCGGTGCCCGGAGCCGTGCCAGCCAGAACCCTGCCAGGAACGTAAGTGATGCCAGGCAACAGCACCTTCCTAATTATATATATTTGATTCAGAGGAGAGTGCTAAACAATACCTATGTTTTGCCGCACTAATTAGCTATTAGCAATGTTCTTCAATGACACCGCATCAGTGACGTAGGCAGGAATTGCAAGAAATGTGCTGATGCACTGAAAGACTGTGTAGGTGTTTCTCTGCTGGTGTACCTCGGAATGTACTGATACAGCATAAAGATCAACATATACAACTGCAGGTGAAGCTGTACATAAAGGACTGTGCGATGAGACTTGTAGAGCTGGGAACTGGAGTACTAAAAGGGTGTTCAATCTCTGAGTAATAATGGTAAATCGAGGGAGGGGTCTCCCAGAAAGAGGGATGAAAGCTAAATCAGCAATGAAACGCAATAATGTATGGGAATTAAGCATTGGGTGAGAGCAAACACAAACCTTTAGACGATGTATTATGTACTGAGTTAAAACAGGGATAGACTATGAACCATATATTGTGTTACACCAATCATGGAAACTGCAAGTTGGATAACAAAATGAGCATCTATATTCAGAATGTAGGTAAATATTTTGGAACTTTAAATTTGCTTTATCTAGACTGATACATTTGATTAGTAAAAGTGTTTGAAATTGTTAACTGTATATGCATTTTACAATCAGTTTGAAAACATTTGTGGGGCTCTTTTGAATTTCACAATAGGGCCCCCAAACTGACAGGGATCTGCAGTATCAGTTGGGAAATGTTGCTGAAAATTCTACCATCAAACCTTTGGGAACACTCTCAGGGACATTGCAGTGACAGACAGGTGGCCATAGAATAGTGGTCTGCTAAACATTCCTTTTTCTGCTTTTCTAGATCAATCCCTCGCAGCTAGTTTATTATTTATGTTTTAAAGACTGATGTGTCAAATTATTTACCTTCTATCCAATACTTAAGTACGCTCAGTGTAAGCCATCTATCTTCCTTCCTGTGTAAACGGAAAGAGTAAATGGAGCCCCAACATAAGTTTGAGCCATAGAAATCAGTAATTACCCAGGAACCCAACAATTGTAACCAGTAGAATACATCCCTCTTTCAGAGTTGTACAAATGATGTACTGGTCTTCTTTCCTTTACATTTAACCACACTTTACATTTGTAAAAGTCATCATAAAATTGCCTTTTCCTAATATATTACTTGTGAATTCCAAAGCTCTAGGATATCAGGTTTGGCTTCTGCATTGTGCATCATCACTGCAGGTTCTACCTTGTGTTCTCTACTGGGTGGCAAAATATCAATTGGGTAAAGTTTGGCTTTTCCAGTCAGTTTCTTGTTCTGTGAAGTCGTCTTTTTAATACCCTGAATTACTGTGTTTTATATTTTATAGTCTCATTAAGATCTCTCCCTAATTCCGAGGGGGCTACCAATAAAAGTTAATGTCTCCATGGGAATTAAACAATCTAGGAGAACACAAGGATCTGCTTAGTATCATCCTGAGAGTGCAACTGCTGAAAGATGCAAACAACCCTGGGTGATGCTCCAGAGAAAAAGGGGAATTACTGGGAGAATAGAACCCAGAATTGCTCATTCCTCTGATATTTCGTAATTCCTAAAGAAAACCTAAGGCTGTGGCTTTAAATCCCCCTATACCTCTGTCCCTGTGGTTTCCAAAGCCCCTGGTAAAGGGGACCATGAAATGAAGTCCATTAATGCTGAAACATTCAAGAGCCTTTCAAATATTTAGGAAAAATACAATAATGACTTTTTTGATTTTCACCTCATTTTCTAAATTGTTCTTACTATTAATTTCAGCCTGTCCACCAGTTCAACAGTGCCAGGACCGGGAAGTGCAGCAGTGCCAGGACCAGGCCCCAAAGTGTCCTGAGCCAGGTATGGAAGATGTACCACAACTGTCATGTTGATAAACTGTTTATCACCTATTTCATAGACTAATCCTTTGTTATCTTATGTTTGTCACAATATCAACCTGTGGTGCAGTTCTCTAAATGTAAATTATAATGATATAGATTTTTGAATTTGACCTTTCCCACATGGAAGTCTATTTGTTATGATATGCAATACGAAACAAAGTAATAATGTGAATAAGTACATGGTTAAGTTAATGCGAAAGCACTAGTGTTTGTTTAATCATCTATCAGATACGAGGTATAGATTTTCAGCTCTCCATGCAAATAGAAGTTTGCCAACTGGAGCACCCACAGTACAATGAAAAAAAATGTATAATTTTTTTATATAATTTGTTACAATAGCTAGGTGGAACTGTAAGGGTCCTGCCTTAACTCACCGTGCAGGAGTGCTAGGCTCACTGTTTATAGCAAAGTCTATGCAAATTGAACATTTAATAAGATTCCACATGTATTAACCACATACCACTCCTTTCCAGTGAAACCCTGCAACCCTTGCTCGCCCGAGCCTTGCCAAGACCAGCAGAAGCCATCCCACCAGGGTGGATGCAAGAAGTGATGTGTACAGTTCGCAGAGTCAACATACCTCACCAGCTATGCTCAGCACTGGAAAGTGTGTGTTCAGGAATCGCATGAAACATGCTAGAATGCTATACCACTTGCGATATTCAGACCAGTGCCTTCATGACAAACCATATATTTAAAATGTGAAACTTTATTTATGATTACTGTTTGAAAATTTTGCAAGCACCAATATTAAAATTGTTTCATCAAATAAACTGCCCCATGCTGGTTCTTTGGCCTTGTCATAGCTAATTGCTTAGAACATGAATCAGCGTTATGAACTGATTACAGTACTTCTGATTAAACCTGCTAAATATGGTTGTACGGATATTTTTGAGGAGTGCATCTAATATATTGAAGAGACACAGCAAATACATGGAGCGAGATTCAGGGAAAGGAAGTCCTGATGTTATAAATATATGTACCAAAAGAAACTTTGGCAACACAAGAAATTGCACAACCAGCTGTGAAGGTGAGAAATTGACGACATACCATATTCTCCTAGAATATACAGGTCCCTTAAAAACCTACATTAAATTGTTGTATTATAGTAGGCATATAACGTGCGATTCGCCGCACCATACTTATCCGCCTTTTGCCAACCACAAAAAGGCACCATACAAAGTGGTTGGTCTTCACTGTATAGTCTTTAATAATTCTCAGATAACGCCCTCTTTATTTGTTGATGCATTGTCAACATTAGACCAAATTTATTAACCCGTTCCGTGCTCCCGACGGCCAACGAAAGCACTCCCTCCCTGGTGCTGCAAACGGCCCTTGGCCATAACAGCCCCGCCCACCCATTAGAACGCCCGCACCATCGCGGAATTGCCACCGCGGTTAAGGCGTTAAACCAATCCAACATACATTGATAAACATTAGGTTGTGCAGTATTCGTTTGCCCCACCGGTTACAATGGTATTTCCAATTCAGGATCTCCAGAGCCACCTTGGATGCGGGTTGTACCAGCAGGCCTCAACCCATCTCCATTGCTTCCCTTCCTTTTCAGGTAACTACCAGTCGTCTACCCCCTAGACGCGTCCACCTGGTACTGCTTTGCGCCTTTCCTTGCGCAACACTTTTCACCAAAATTGCTTCTTCCAAGCACCGGCATCTTGGATAGTGCTAGTGAGTCCAGGACCACCAGCAGGACGGCCCCCTCTCCCGCCAGCCCAGAGCCCCATTGACTTCCCTTCCTTTTCCAGGATGAGCCAGTCCCCACCAAAAAGGAGTCCCCGCCATTTTTTTTGCCCGCGACCCCGCCAGTTCTACCTTTAACAACAGGGATGGGTGGGTGGGCAACTCGCTTCTAGCTGTGACCCGCGGCGCCTGAGGCAAGAGAACAAAGAGGGCTTTTCCCTCCTGTTCAGTGCTTTTATCCCTCTGGGGGGGGGTCGCCTGCACACCTAGGTGACGCCTAAGAGCTTGCTTACTCCTCGTTTTTCCTGCTGATCCCTTCTACTCCCCTTGCCCACATGTGCACTGGCCCAGCCTCTCTCTCGCCCGAAATGCCACTAATGGCCCCGCCCCTAGACACGGGAGGCCTCTCATAGTAGGCATATAACGTGCGATTCGTCCCACCATACTTAGCCCCCTTTTACCCACCACAAAAAGGCACCATACAAAGTGGCTGGTCTTCACTGCGTAGTCTTTATTAATTCTCAGATAATGCCCTCTTTATTTGTTGATGCATTGTCAATATTAGACCAACTTTATTAAACCAATCCAACACTCATTGATAAACATTAGGTTGTGCAGTATTCGTTTGCCCCACCGGTTACAATGGTATTTCCAATTCAGAATCTCCAGAGCCATCTTGGATGCAGGTTGCACCAGCAGGCTTCAACCCATCTCCATTGCGTCCCTTCCATTCCAGGTAACTACCCTTCGTCTACCACCTAGACATGGCCTTCTAGCACTGCTTTGCGCCTTTCCTTGAAGCCCAGCTTTCACCCAAATTGCTTCTTCCAAGCACCGGTATCTCGGGTAGGGATGGAGAGACCAGGACCACCAGCAGGACTGCCCCTTCTCCTGCCTGCCCGGAGCCCCATTGACTGCCCTCCATGATCCAGAATAAGCCAGTCCCCGCAAAAAGGAGTCCCCTCCATTTTTCTTGCCTGGGACCCCACCAAAGGGCGAGAAGCCAACTGGCGCTCCCGCCCTCCCCCCCCAATAGCTGCGACACTTTCCAGATCTGGTGCTAAGGCCCCCATTATAATGTGGATGAATCATTCCCACCTTGCATTCCTGATCACAGGAGACTCCTTCAAATAAGCATGTTGGTACTCTCCCCACTCTGTTAATGTTGGCTTATTTATGGAGAGTGTAATCCTGCTGCAACGCTTGAGGCACCAGCTCCCAACTGGCCCCTGTTCCTAATAGGCAACCTTTTCGCCCATTAAACTAAGCAGTGGTATCACAACCCCCCTAGAAAATTATGCAACCAGGTAACGTGTTAAATTGATCCGGACCATATCGTCCCTCAATATGGCGATTTTTCCCACTGTACTAATACCTGACCTTTGCTCGAAATTAGTGCTGAAAAAATGTAATCAGGCCTGCAGGATAGAGTACCTAGCCTATGCCACATCCTGTGCCCACATGCGCCATGAAATCAGCAAGGCTGAACCATTACCCTGCAGTATAGGCTGCACTGCTTAAACCAGATAGCAAGTGCCAATGAAGTGCAAGTAGTGCTGGTACCTGCTATCTCCATGGTAATTCTCCACACCAAACACCAGGCCAACTGAGCATGCTCCGCTCTCCAGGCCCCCAGGCGGATTACCTATAACGTAAAGTCAGCACAGAACCAATAATGTGTTAGCGCCCAGGGGGAAGCTTCTGCTTTGTCACATATCCATCAAATTCTACCTACATGCGGCTATGCCCCGTGTGATTACCTTGAAACATTCCTTACGCCCTCAATGGTAAGCGCTACCCTCTGTACTTTTTCTCCCTTAGGATGGTGAGACGCACTATGGCCTATCCCATGACAGGACACATAGCAACTGTTAAAGTACTTCCACACCGAACACGAGCTCCTTCACCCTTGTGTGCTGGTACTGAATGTTGGCTATCCTGAAGGTTCTGCCAGTTGTAATCCAGAGATCATGTTATGACCATGTCTGCGCAGTGCGCCTCCCACCAGCATATGGAGAAAAAAGAAAACAAGCAGTCTGTGTTTGGTGATCTACCCCTTTGAAGGTGCACCTATAAATATATAGTAGAACGTACATTTGTATAACCCCAAGAGCAGCTCCCTGGCAAGAAAGCTGTTATTCCTGTACACTCTGAAGTTGCTCATACCCAACCGTGAGCTTTGTAAGCACCCTTTGCATCACCCACACCCGTACTTCAATAACACCTTTGAAGACATTACCCTGCATGTTTGGAATGCCTTAACCCCTGCAATAATTATGCCTCCTGCATATCAGCTATTAAGTTATTTGTTTCCAGCACTGCCAGTGGCCCTAAATCTGACCTGTCGGCCTGTCAGCCATCTAATGTAATTGCCCCAACTGATATTGGGAGTAATCTACCGGCCTGCCAGCTATTTATTGTAAGTGCCCCAATGGTTTTTGGGAGTAACCTAATGACTAGCCTGCCATTTCATGTAGGTGCCCCATTTGGCAGTGGGAAAGAAAACAACTGTCTAAAACCGTTACCCACCTATGTATACATATCCAAACAGTTATTGCTGTGCAAAATAAAATCTGACTGAACCTTTTAGCTCCCTCCTGGCAAACAAGGGGCATGTTACTTGCTGTTTAGCTTTCAACGCTGAATTAAGAATGAAGTGGTACCCAACTCTGAATGTGTGTCTTTTTTTTTTTGACTTGGCGAAGAAGCCAGTGAATTGAATACCCATCTATGCTCCACACCTAAAGAGCGAAACAGTCCAACCTATTTCCTGGCGCATCAAGTACTAGAACAGTGCCCCTTTCACAAATGCCCTACATCTTACTATACACTGAATCCAATTAACTATGGAGTAACATGGATTACCACGCTACTCCTCTAGCAAAGACTGTCACGTGCGACATGGAAATGCACTTCTGCTGTTTGTGCCCGGCCCTGTTCTTTGCCTCGAATATTTCACCCATAATGCAGGAAGATTCAGAGGACTGCCCAGAAAGACAGTCTATTACTCATAATTACTCAGCCAGAGGTGGTTCGCCCCGGTTAAGGTGAACCATTGTATCCCCGCAGAACATAAACCTCTCCAACCTGGATGTCAATTGTGCCGCAAGACCCACCAGCAATCATTAAGCTGGGTCTGGCGGCTCAGAGAACCAATACAATCCTGGCGGGTACACTCAGCCTTTCGTCCATCTGAGGACAACAAAATGAGTACCCATGAGTTGAGCCCAACAAACAGCTGCTATTCCGCATCAAGATGCCCACGGGTGAACATGCATTTTACTGATACACAGGTTATGTGAGAACAACTCCACTAAAGATGTCCCCATAACATGCAAACACATTCTTGTCAAATATTAACCGCACCCCCAACTCCGTTTCCAAAGGGCAGTGATAAACTATCATGCTATCACAGAATCACCTCAAAACAACTTCATTGAGACAACTGAGGAGTGCAGCAAATTCTATAGAGCATCCGTCATCTGATGCCACTTACCATTATTGCACTACTGAACCTGCAGATGTGTGCATAACTATGAATCCCTAATAATAATAATAATAATAATAATAATAATAATAATAATAATAATGATGATAATAATTCAATCTTTATTCGGATAAAAAAAATCCATAAAAGCACAATTCAATCACAGTCGAACAGAAATTTCCACGGTAAACTCAAATAAAAAGACACAATAAAAATGAACAACGTCATAGGGTGACATTTTAAAAACAGTTGGACGGGCATTCCAAGACATCATTATATAATAAAGTGCGAAAGTGTAAACAATGTTAACCACATAGTAGGTATACGGCTAAGTATAAATATAAATATCAGCAGAAGCATCAAATAGAATAAAGTGCAGTATAATTGTAAACAATAACCGCAGCATAGTGCCTAATAGTTATTTTACTTGCACCTCCACACCTAAACGGGCAGCCGTAATAGTGCTCAGATGAGGAAATAATAATTGCTAGATGCACCCAACCATTATTGAGTGTGTTTAGCACATTATAGGTCACCCATGGAGGCATGCGAATGTACTGCTGCAGCTACAAACGAGCATACTCGAAAGATCAGATCCACACGACCCAATTGTAAAATTTCATGATCAGCTGTGTTGTGATCTGTAACGCTTACTTCCTTAAAATGCGGAATCAAATATTGTTTTGTATATTTACCATAATAATTGCAAAACAATAAGAAGTGTACCACTGTTTGGTTACTTCCAGTGCCACACAGGCAAGGCATCTGACCAATAATTCTGTTGAAACCAAGAGGGAAGCATAGTGAGTATTTTATTGAACCATCTCTGAGGCGGAAGAGTAAACCCCTCTTCCAATAGCAAATGCTGCTCAAAAGATATTTAGGTAGCATTGGGTTTTGAGGGAGGGTTGCCTCACTGAGGGCCAGGTACCTAACTACCAAGGGTTTAGGGGACTCAGTGGCGTGTCTTTCATTACTATATAGTTTATATAATGCCCCCATGAGGGATCTTCTGGTCATGCCCTCATTTTCTAATGGATGTGAGAAAACACGCGCCATGTTCACACTTATTCAACTTTTTCTGACCGCAGAGAGCCATGGAATAGAACCACCCTTGTCACGCTTGAGGCAGTCAGTGATGATTTCTCTAGCCAAGGATGCAGCCAGGTTCTGCCAAATTGTTAACCAGAATATGGCTGGGCGTGACCGAATAAAATCTTCAATATAAAACAAGTTAAGTTCCCTGTGACATACATACGAAGGTGAAGAGATTAGAGCCCCCCCAAATTTTTCTGCAGAATCTATTTTCTTCACTTTGGACCCCGCTGCAATTTGTGAATCCCCAAACTTCTGCGCAATAAGTGACTGTCCGAATGCACTGCAATTTATATATTTCCATTAAAGGTAAAACCACCTCTGCCTTTTTCAGCTGCCGAAGGCACAAGATAGAGTTAATCACTTTTGAAAATTGACTTCTGCTATGGGCAGCATGAGCTTGCCAAGATCCTGTTTCAGAGAACACTAGGCCCAAATAAGGGAAAGTGCATGTGCGTGATAGGGATTCAGTGCCAGATGTTATAGAGTTGATGCAATATTTTTTCGTACCACAACTCATTATATACGATTTTTTTAAATTGGTGCGGAGCTCCAGATCTGCCATGTTGGCCACAAATCCCTTCACTAAAGTGCGGAGTGCATTGGGGGTGCGACCCATAATAACAGCATCGTCCGCATATAAAAGCGCAGGGAGTATATTACCATTAATTTTTGGGACATCATTGGTCAGTTTTAACAGGGTATTATGTAAGTCATTTATGTAAAGCAGAGTTATTCAAACTGTGGGGCGCGCCCCCTGGGGGGGGCGCGACACCTTCTCAGGGGGGGGCACGCACTCCACCATAAAATTTCACCTTTCATTGTTTCCCACGGCGGAGAGGCAGAGTGGAGCTCCAGGGGCCCTAAGAAGGGGTGAAGACCATCAATGCCTCATTAACAGGCAAAAGGTTTTTAAAAGACCTGTGAAATACTCGGGTGCGGCTGTGGGTGCGCCTGCGAAGCTGTCTCATCCCGGGCTGCCACCCAGAGACGCAGGAGGGGGGGTGGGGTCGAGAGAGAAGCCCTTTAGGTACAATGGGCGTTGCACGCCTGTTCTTCACCCTTTTCAAATGGGGCTTTTGGAATAGAGAACAGCAGCCGATTAGCACATAGGAATGTCACCACTGACGTGCCATCAATAAAGTGGACAGTACCATAGATGGCAGGAAGTGCTGCAAAATTTGTGTGCACAAAGCTCCTGCATACTACTACCTTTTGGTACAGTGGCACTTCACTCCTGCTGTTTGTCCTACATGCTGCCTCGCTGTGAAGGGTTATGCCTCTGAGCATTTTAAAATCACCAACAGGTAAGTCAGATCTGAAGAGAAAGCAAACAGACAGTCCTTCTTCATAGGGCATCTGCTTGCCTGAAAGTAGTATGTTCACTTTCGGTTTCACAGCACAGTGAACATCGCATACTCCCGGTATCCTATTTTTGACTGTCTCACTTAATGTCTGCCTCTTTCTTTAGTTCTATTGTTTATTTATTTGGGAGTTTTATAACTCCCTGCTTTTAAACGTTCGGTTACTTCACTGGGCAGTTTTGATTTAAGCCTGGCACCCTCAGGCACAAAACACCCTAATTAAAGCCCCCTACAACATCCATTGCACGATAGGCAGAGGCTTTGCATCTTCAGGTTTAGCACCCTACTCTAACCTCAGCATCCTAGTCCCTCACCTAGATATGGTGCAGAGTTGTCCTTTTCAGAGAAGCACCTCCAAATACAGCCTCTTTGTCCAATCATCACACTCCTGGGATAGTCTTGGCATCTTGCGCCAGAGCACCCATAAATACAGCAACATACTAAAATGTACCCCCAGGGCGCTCTTCTACATGTGGTATACACCTGACATTTTTAGGCACAGCAGCTGGGACAAAAACCTCCTAGGTCACACATCCCAGACACTGGGTATCCTTTGGCCTATTGTTATATTTTCAAACTTGCACCCTTCAGAATCAAATCACTAGCATTATGATAACAATGCAGCGTCTAGAGCACTACAGAAGTAGAAAGTTCCCTTTCATCGGCTGTGAAGGAGAAAGCCTTCAGCCTCAAAGTCTATCCCAGGGATGAACTTGTACCAATCACTACCCCAGAGGAGCGACCTGCTTCACCTGATCCCAGAAATCCTGGCCACTACCATTGTCCCAAAGAAGACACCTTCCTCACTCCCTGGTCCAGGGAACAGGGAACAGGGACATCTTAAGGATTTTGGGGGGTCCATATTCAGAACAGCTTTGAATTTATGGTCCAGTTTCAGCTCTTTCATGCCCTCTTCGGTCTGGTCACTGACAGTGCACAGGCACACTGGTCCAAATTCTAAATGTGTTGACATTTCATATTCAGGGATAGTGACTTGTGTATTCAATATTGTAACACAGCAGCAGCTCACTAATATTACTGCAAATAATCTCTGTGACACCCCCCATTTCTTGTGTGTGCAGTGCTGTTTTGTTCTAAAATAAACTTTTTTATGGGTGTTGCATGAAACTTATACACATTTGTCTGCAAAATGTCTTTAGTAGACTCTCAAACATCACCACAGTAAAAATAAATGAAAGGAAAACGCTAATTAAAACAATCTGTTTAAGAATGATTCAAGATAGTCAGGGTAAGACTCTCTCTAGAACAGAGCTGGCTCCATCAGGGGTCCCCCTTAAAGACTGGGGCCCGGGGCCAGAGCCCACGTTGCCTATGTCTTAAAACGTCTCTGCCACGGAAGACACCTGCTACAACCTGGCAGAGGGAGTCAACCGCTTTTTTTCATGGAAAGAGAAGTTGTGATAGGATTGGCAGTGCAGGAACAGGGAGTTTTTTCTTGGAGGTGAGAATGGGGCAGTGCTGCTTAGGATGGCCAGCGTTGAACTTGTTTTTTTTAATGCCATTGGACAGTGCTTCTCAGTGGAGAGCATGGTATTTAAATGGTACTCATTTTATTGACCACAGAAGTTTCTTTGAGGAGGCTTTGCAAGAATTAAGTGGAGAACCCGTAACAATTTTCACACATTTTATCTTGAAAAATTTAGTTTTGGACTGTGTAGTAAGCCTCTGTCATTTCACCGCACCAACTCGCAAACCTGCAGTTTTCTAAACACTCTTACTGTGTTTAACATTATTAGCAAGATGTGGACTGGGAAATGCGGATGATGGTCGATTACCGTATTTTCCGGCGTATAAGACGACCCGGCGTATAAGACGACCCCCTACTTTGCTTAATAAAATGTAGGTTTCGTGCTATACTCACCGTATAAGACTACCCCCACTCCCCCACTTCCAGTGCAGTCCAACGCAGTCCTGCATAGCCATTTTGAGAATGTATTTTATTTTATTTTGGCTCGTACTTTGTATGCTTTGTATGCTTTGTATGCTTTTGTAACCTGCACACTTATCACTTTTTCTCCAGGAATGTACCGATTGCTACCTCATGTATTTTGGTTGCTCTCTATTGTCACTTGCTTTTGTAATTTGTCCATTGTTATTGTTGCTTACATCAGCCCATTTTTATATAATGCAGAAGCAGTCTGACACCTTCGGGTGTAGTCCGCGCTATGTAAAAACGCATGAAAACATTCCTTCAAATTTAGCATCCGGCGTATAAGACGACCCCTGACTTTCCAGAACATTTTAAGGGGTTAAAAAGTCGTCTTATACGCCGGAAAATACGGTATGTAGAATACCAGGTTCCAGAATTTAGTAGTGGGGGGTCCGATATCTAAATAAATTCAGCTGGGGGGGCTCAACCTAAAAAAGTTTGAAGATCTCTGATGTAAAGAATAAAAAGTAGAGGGGCAAGTAGGCATCCCAGTCTGACCCCTCTACCAATTGCAATCTCCCTAGAGACCTCCCCATCATTGCCAATCCTGACCCGCTTCTTCAAATCACTATGTAAATATGCCAGGAAAAAAACCAGGGCCTCGTCCAACCCATAATTTTAAAGGACCGTCCATAAGCGTGACCTATTTACAAAATCAAATGCTGATGTAAGGTCCATAAAACCCAAATTAATTGATGTGTTTTGTGCGATCGTATATTTACCAAGGATTACATTTAAATTCAAAAACTGTCTGACTGTTCCTAGTTTACTCCTAAAACCCAACTGACATCTGTTTAAAATGTGATCCTTCTCCGCCCAAGACTTAATTTTATTAAACACAACCCTTCCTAATATTTTCAGGGTGTTATCTATCAAAGAGATAGGACGATAACAACTAGGGTCGGATCGGTCGCCTTTTTTAAAAATCGGCACTATAATGCTAGTGGTCCAAGTCCCGGGGATAGTTGTTTTGGACAAATTGTTAAAAGCGTTACATAAAAGAGGTGCCCAAAATTCTGGTTCTTGTTTAATAAAGTCAATAGAGAGCCCGTCTGGACCTGGGGCTTTGTTCCCTACACTTTGGTGTATGCCATCCTCTACTTCTATGACTGATATAAGTACCTTGGCAGCTGAAGGATTAATACTAATGTCCAGGGTCGTTGATGGTGCTGTGTAGATCCTAGCGAAATGTGCCTCCCATGATTCGCTTGCTATATTACAGCTTATGGGAGTGAGGTTTAAACCCATCGATCTAATAGCTTTAACAGCTAACCAAAATCCGTTCCCGTCATTCAGTGCGCAGCACAGGCAAGATTATCCCAGCCTTCTTTTAAGATTTAATCAGTTTGCAACCTGGTCGCTTTCTTGTAACAAGATCTTAACGATCTGACAAGAGTTACGTCCCTGGGTGAAGCCGCTAATGCTGCACGCAGTTCCCTGTTTGCCCGCGAACAGAAGCCATCGAACCATTTAGGGTTCGTACTAGTTTTTAAGGCTGTTTTTGAAATCATGTGTTTAATGCGTGCGCATAAGCTACTGAACCCCTCAATGATCTCTGCGTCGGAGACACAGCATGACAGGCAGGTGCTAATAAGCAGTGGGTAAGATTTTATCATTTTCACAAATAGGGCTTTATTATCTATTCCCCTCCATATGACTCTTACCTTATCAGTAGTGGCCACTAAATTAGTAGCCCCTGGTTCTGTCAGAGGGCTCGGTTTGGTGGAGAATCTAATGGATATTAGGATTGGGTTGTGATCGCCTAAGGTGGTACATAAAACCTCTGCTTTTAGTAAAAGATCCTCCAATAAGGTTGATAGAAAAACATAATCAATTACAGAGGACCAACCGCGACCACTGTAGGTCGGTATGATGCAATTCTTATTTTGGTTTACATCAACTCTTTCCATTGCATTAATTAGGTTGCAGGCTGATAGATAGTCGACTAGTTCCGCTCCTCTTTTACTCATAGGTTCTGTAGTTGAGGAAAAAACAGCTAGGCCAGGGTTGCTTGAGAGTCTAACATTAAAATCACCGGCTAAATAAATGTCCACCAATTTATCATGCGGATTATAATTTTGTAAATTGGAGATAAACTCAAACAGATTAATAAAATGCTTGTTCGGTAAGGTTGTGAAATCATTGTTATAAAAATTGATAAAACAAATTGAGGCCCCGCGTGTGTAAATTGTTGCTTGAAAATTATCGTTATTTGTTGCCAGGGTTTTTATGCTCCCCCCTGCTGAGATGTTTATCCAGGTCGAAAGACCACCGGATGGACGACCCGCCTTAGGACAGGATACAATACTGTTATAACACACAAAACCTTCTACGAACAATTCCTTTGTACACCAAGTTTCCTGAAATCATTAAAATGTCCTTTTTTTTGACTAGGTCAACCCACTCCGTCAAATTTAATTTAGAGGCTAGGCCTGCAACATTCCAACTAAGCACATCTAAGGTTGGATTTGGCAATTTGGGGCCTGCGGTGGTGATAGCAACTAATGAGGATCCATTAACCGCAGGTATGGCAGTTGGTGGGCAGAGTGATGGTCAATCTAGACTCTCTAAGCCAGAGAGTACAGAGAACCGGTTATACGTAGTGTTTGTTGGACTAGCAAGGTTATGTGAAACCCGGGGTGGTTTATAAAAGGACCCCAGAGACAGTGGCCAAATAAGGGTTGGAGAATTGTTATTGAATACTTGTGCTGACAGTAACCATTTTACCAACGGTGGGCGTCTGAAATTTATGACAATACAATCCCCTTTCATGTTCTTGTGGGAAGTACCGACCCAGCCCAACATGCGCACCATTAATATCTCGCTAATGCTTGCCATCCTTAAACCCTTATGTTTGACCAACCAGTCCTCGCTCTTGTTCCTACCTTGCTCCCAAGACTCAGTTTGATTTTTCTTTAGAGGAGGGACACCCGCTAGGACTAAAACAAAAGGGCACGCTTCAGGATGTACATTGATAACAACTGTAGATGGCATAGTGTCCTGATTGTCTAAGTTGTAATTTCCACTATAGGTGATTTTAATGTTTGGTTGTATGGGGTGCAAATTCGTGGAGTTAGCCGATGCAACATTGCGAGGCAAACTATTACTTGTGTTTTGGTACTATTGTGACTAGGCACTGTGCTTGTTAAAGGGGTCTCACTGGAAATTAGTTTAGAAAGGGCACTGGTGTTTTGATTGCCGCATGCTAAACAGGCCGTGTTACAGGGCTGGTGCATAGGGTTGCTGTTCATTTGAGGAAAATTTAAGTTAACCAAACTTGGTAACATTGTAAGCATACCCCCCCCCCCCCCCCCCCCATTTTTACAGATAGCACTAGGAAGACCTTTTTGTGTGTCAGGTTTCTTAATCAAGTTCTCCAGCCAATCTAGACGTTTTGAGAGAGCATTAAAATGTTTATCAATCAAGTTTTTCAGACGCTCATACACCGGGTCCGCTAAATGTCACCAGATCTGATCTGCGTAGTTGGAGCTATTGTATGCTCAGTCTGGGTCTGAGTGAAGTGAACAAGGTGGACATGGTGATCAGTAGCTTCTGGTGCAGTTAAATCAACAGTACTGACAGTAATGTCGGTTATTGTGGCAGAGGGTCCCGTGAGTGCGGCCGTAGTTCCTTGTATCCAAGAACTCAAGGCTGTGGGTTGGGGGTTACGGCGTGTTGGCTGTTTTCTCTTAGTAGCAAATTGTTTTGCACAAGTTATTTTTCCTTTTGGCCCCTGATATTTTAGGATCCATAACGGCACTTAGGGTGCTGTCCTTAACAAGGTTTAGGGATTGCCGATCTAATGGGGCTGCAGCAGTCTCATTGCCCTCCGGGTCCATCAGCTCAGGAACATCTGGCTAGGTTTGTGGGTGGCTCACAGTACTAACTATAACGTTATATGACAACGGTATCTGAAGAGAGTGGCTAAAGATCCCCAACTCATCTCCTTCCAGCACAATAGGATGGGGTGCGGGCAGTCCCAAAGACAGTCTCCTCTCTGTTAGCTCTATCTCCGTGGAGGCAATGCTAACTGCTCTCTTGAGCATGCTATCAATGGTGGTTACAGGCCGTGTCCCTGAGTTGGCCGTATGTCTTCCCATGTCACTGTTGCTAGTTTACCAATCACCTTTCTCATGTAGCACTTTTCAGGGGGATGGCCCGGCCCGGCCTCTTCCAGCCTCTGACGGGCGAGAACGGGCCCGTCTGCCCTCAGCCCGGGCTGCGCCTTGGGGGCCCACAAGGGGTTTAATGGCGCTTCCTGGCTGCTGCTCTGACACGGTGGTGGGCGTGGCGAGAGGGACAATGGGAATTGTAGTCCCCTCCGCAAAACGGCAGCAGAGCAGAGCAGGCAAAAAGCGGTGATGGATGCAGCCCCCCCCGGGACTGTTTGGAGCGAGGCAGACAGATGTTGCAGTCCCCCCGACTGCGAGTAGTTTGGTCAAGGGCTTCATGGGCGTCCCACAGTAGTTTGTTATCTGGCCCTCACTTGGTCCATAAATAAAGTTCTGGATGTTATAGGGGGGACCCGACCACCAGGCTCCGACTGGCGTGGGTCAGCACCTCGCTAATCGGTGCTGTGGGTTGTAACCCACTCTGATCCCTTCTGGTCCTCCAAAAACAGTCCCCACAGTAGAAATAGTTGTGGCAATAATTGTCAATAATTAAGGCAATAATTGAGGCAATACCCATGCACAGGATCTGACAACTCTCAGCTCTCAGTGACGAGCCCTCTAGCCCACCAAAATCAGTTCCCACAATAATGATTCTTATCGCAGTAAATTGGGGCGGTACCCGTGCAAGGGGTCACACGGGTCACAATGACGTACTGTCGTTCCCCTACTACTGCTCCCACCGCTCCTGCCATAACCTCGTAGCCTCAACATGGCAGGTGGCCTCGTTGGCAGTCGGGAGTCTGCAAACTTATCAGGAATCCGGTACCACTTTGGCTCCCATGGCTCCTAAAGCCATGCAGTTTCACAGGCTGAACGGGATTCACGCTCCCCCATGAGAAGCACCGTAACCCCCTGCCGCCGCCGCCGTAGCTCCTCTGTCTGTCCGCCCGTACACAGCGGACACAGCAGGTACACCACCTCCACGCCTCAGTGTCAGCGTCTGTCATATGCATCCCCAAAACTCAGCCTGCTACATCATCCTTTTGGAATGTTTTCTTTTATTCATATACCTGTAATCAGCAACCCCTTTTGCCGTCATATTGACAATGTGACCCCAAAACGACAGGATTGAACACATAACTTTAGAGTAATAGTCTGATACCTTTACCACGAGGCCACCGCAAATCATTTGAACTGACTGTTGATTAATTGGGCCATTGTCTGCCACCCCATTACGACTGCCACAAAAAACAGGCAACCTTTCAACTCATTTACCACTGGTGGCAGTGATAAAGAATTTTTCTATCACAGAATGACCTCCCAACCAATTCATTGAGACAACTCAGAGGGGCAGCAGTTATTCCAGGGCATCTACAATCTGAAGCCACTTACCATTATTGCACTACTGAACATGCAGATATGTGCATGACTATACTTCCCCAAAACCTTAGCCCGCTACGCAATTTTTCCAGAATTGTACATGTTGTCCATACAAAATTACTACCCGTAACCCCTTTTGAAGTAATACTGAAAATGTGACCTCAAGACGACGGGATTTGAAGGCATAACCTTTGGAGTAAGAGTCAGAGACCTTAACAACGAGGTCGCAGTGACCCATTCGCACAGACTGTTCATTAAATGTGAAATCGTCTGCTCCCATATTTGGGCTGCAAAACAAACCGGCCACCTTTAATCTCGTCTACCACCGGTAGCACCTGTTACAAAATCTGCAACTCTGGCTATTAAACCACATGCTCTCCACATGTCCAATCCCTTTCAGATGCAGGGGAAATATGCAAAATCTCTCCCCCACCCCCATCACGTGTCATACTGCCCCAAGAGCCTACTTGACCCCGCCCAGAAGCCCTGTTCTTTTGCAAAGCGGCTAGTCTAAGTGAGCAGCCCAACGTCGTTTTCACCTAGTCACATAATCGTACCTGAACAATGTATAGAAAAACCCATGACGGCACCATTTATATAGCAGCCCAGTAAAAGATTTGCTTTTCAACATTGACAACTGCAGCTAGTCTAAGTGAGCAGCCCAACATCGTTCTCACTAGAAATATAATCTTAACTGAACAATGTGTAGACAGCACCATTTATAAAAACAGCCGAGTAAAAGCTTTTCCAACATTGACAACCATATTATTTGCATTATCATTTTTTCTTTATAAAACAGGAGCTTTTTGCTGTAGCCCAGCCCGACCCAATTGCAAGAACCACTAGCCTGTTGTCAGCTTCTTCCCCTCCCCCCCAATGTTTTTTTTTTTTTAAATCATTCACTAAATCAGCCTGAAGAGAAGCACCTTGCTGTGTGCCAACTGATCCGGGCATGCATACCAAGCCATGGGCTGTATTTAAACCCGAGTAACACTCGTCCGAGGGTGGGACCTTCGTCCTTCTTTCAACTTCCCCATACCACTCCTTCTTTGACATCCCTGATGCCCTGCTCCCCATTCTCACTATGCTGGCTCTTCTTTCTTTTTCACCAGCAGTTACAAATTCAGGACCCATTCCATCATTCTCCACCTACCAGTTTTATGAAGCTGTCTAGGCTCCTGGAAAACCCAATCATTAGGCAGATTTCTAATATATGTAACAACAAAGGAGGAGAGTAAGGGAATTTTATTCACCAAGTGTGAATGGGGATTACTCCTGTTCCCCTGGGTAGGTATGTAGTAAACAATGAAGGAGTATCGCCATAGAGAATCATGGACTCCTAATGGGATGTGTGTTAGAAATAAGGAAATATTTCTTCCTTTTATAAAAATCCCTCACTCACCAGCCTAGTGGTGACATGCTTCATCATTGGGGTCCACCCTGATGACGGAATGCCATCAGGGTGTGCTGCAACACCTGAATTACAGTGGAACTGGTTTGTGAATGTTTGAGTGAAAAAAGAGTGTTAAAAATTGTCCTGGTTATACTCAAAAAATACATTTTATTAATAAGTAACTGGACAACGTTAAAAGAAGTGTGGAGATACTTTGAGGGTGGTTATGACCAAGAGTATCTCAGTGAGTGGTCTGGTCTACATGTTTCAACCTTATAGTGGAAATTACCAGGTTTTCTTCAGGACCAAAAAGGAAGAAAGTGGACGCTCTACACCCCCTAAAAGGCGTACCCAATCCTAGATTCTTGTGACAAAAGAAGCAAAAAAGGTTTCTGCTTGTGGTGTGAGCACCTGCCAAAATGGGAGGGCTAAAGATAAAAAGAGAGACTCCTATTGGATTTCGTTAGGCATCGGAGGGCAGAGGGGGGGATTGTCCTCAGCTAGAGCATATTAGTTCCGCTGTGCTTAGGACGGCTATTAACCTATATGCCGTGCCCGCTGCCGCGCGGGGCAGCGGGCACAGCATATAGGTTAATAGCCGAACTAGCGGAACTAATATGCTCTAGCTGAGGACACCCTGATGGCATTCGGTCATCAGGGTGGACCCCAATGATGAAGCATGTCACCACTAGGCTGGTGAGTGAGGGTTTTTTATAAAAAGAAGAATTCTTTCCTTTTTTCTAACACACATCCCATTAAGAGTCCATGATTCTCTATGGCGATACTCCTTCATTGTTTACTACAGATTTCTAATATAACCTGACATACTTCGCTGCACTCTAACAACAGGGTAGACATTGCCAAGACTTATATACAACCCTTCACTTGTCATACCTATTACCAAGTGGCTTTTTACCCCGAGCTTCACCACTTTTACCAACTGGCGTGGACTGGACCGGGAATACTCCCAAAACCTGTCTGCCCCCAGCGAGTAGGTGTAATGTTACTTGTTGTATTATATAACTGGATACAATGATAGAAGCAGCAAAATACCTGTAGGGAGGCACACTATGCGAAGCACAGATTTTTCGCATATGTGTTTTAAGCCACAGCCTTAATTACATCTGCAACGTCCTCGAGAGACCCCCATCAGTTTTTCCATCCCACTTAAAGCCTTGTTTAGAGTCCTGAATTGTACTAACAAAGGACTCTGAGTACCAGAATGCAATAAAATAAACATGCACTGAGTGAGTTGTGCACAAATGGATCAGGGGAACTTGAAATATCTTCATTATGTGCCAGGCAAGGTAGACAGACTACGATAGCACGCACGCTGTTTTGGAAAAACGTTTTGGGATTTCTAAACCTATTTAACGTGGCAGAAAAAAAAAAGATCTAAAACGGCTGGAAGATGATTGCTAATGATGCGAGGTCAGTGAATGGTATGTTCAAGAAAAGAAACAAATACTACGGAAGTTTAACACCTTCGCTGCGGCGGCTATTCCGCCGCAGCGCTAAGGGGGCGGGGCGGCCCTGCGGCGCGCCCATGCTGGTGACGGAACCGCTCCGTCACCAGCCTCGGTTAAGGTGTGCTCATGACAGAGCGATTCCGTCATGGCCCCGCCCGCTCAATGAAACGCCCAGTGCAGGCGCGGAATCTGCACCGCGCCTGCACTGGGCCATATTCCAACAGCACACATTTGTACAAAACTTGCTGAAGTGCAATTAACTAAATAATTAAAATATCATAATAATTAATCTTTGATGAGCTTTAGGAAATAGCAGGTGCAAATTCAGATAATATTGGATTTCCTTGCTGCTATACATTTTAAAATATATGAAGCGACATAAAAACAGACATCTGTGCCTTCCAGAGAAGATATTAACTTCGTAGCATTTTTAGTGGTACAAACATTATATTTTAAAAAGATAGGTTTCAGATAAAATTTCCTTAAAAAGATATAAAATTTACAAAACATAAAAAAATCTGGGTAGATTTACCATCACATGGGCATGTGGAATTAGAACTCTTTTTTATATCAGGGAAAGCTACTATATGGTGAACAATTCCCAGCCTAAGGCGTGCTAGCACAAAGCGATGCGAGTTTCTTGTTACCTCAGTTAAATATAACTGGAAACCACTTCTAAGATTTAGTTCTTGACAAAATGTAACAGTTGGTAGTTTCACGATTAAACTCTCCCTGGATACCCTACTATGCGCCAGAAAGGTAGCTTTGAGCTCTTTTTTGGATATTGAGGCTGCATATTCTGAATACAGGAAAATGTTACAATTGAACAGGAGTTTATACCAATGATAAATATATTTGAGCCACGGGATACGGGAGATATGTTCCAACTTCATACAGTCGTCAATAGATAGTCAATAGTCAATAGACTGCGTAAACAGAGTTTCATCTTTCACCCAAATCGAACGCCATAATAACAAAGGGCGTAAGGCTGCTAAATCTGCAATATAGTTCAGTCCTACTTCTTGATGTATTATTTGAGTTGAGGCCGAGGTTGGTACACATAATAATCGTTTGAGGAAAATATTCTCATCTATCTGGAGCTATTTTACTTTTTGGTGACCCCAAACTCCCGCCCCATATAGAGCAGATGACACGCACCTTGCATTATAAACCGTTACCAGGTCTTTTATTCTTCGCTCTCCCAGTTTAGTAGAAAACCTAAAAATACTATTGATACACCTGTTCATTTTAAAATGTACATTTTCTTGTCCATGGAACCACTTCCCATTGCTTGCAAAAGTTATCCCCAGATAACAGAACATTTTGATTGATTGCACTTTCGAATTATCTATGTACAAGGTTCTAGTTGATTTAATCTTCTTATCGCATGTCATAGTAAAAGTCTTGGTTTTGTTAATTAAAATTTTCCTCCCTTTAATAAAAACTGAAAAATTATTGATAAGTAACTGAAGGCCATTTTGTGTACGTGATAGTAAACCAGCATCATCTGCATAAAGCAGACTTGGAATTGGTTTCCGATTTACTAATGGGGCATCAGCAGGGATTTCTTTTAATATTACATCAATTTGGTTAATAAATAGTGAAAATAATAATGGGACCAAAACACAACCTTGGCGAATGCCTCTTTTCACACAAATAGACGGAGTGCATTCACCAGCCGGTCCATAACGCACTTTGCAGGATAACCTCTCATATAATCTAGCTTAAAAAGATATAATTTCCTTGGGGGCACCGCAATCGAGTAGTGTGGGCTATAAAATAGAGTGGTCTACAAGATCAAAAGCACTACTCAGATCTGCCAAACATAAAAACAATTCCCCGTTTTGGCAATTGTGTATTTGTTAATGAAAAGATCCAGGTTAACATACTGCTCCAATTCGGACCTGCATACAGGAATAGCTAGGGTCACGTTTTCACCTATACCCACCACAGATGTTACTGATGGTGTTGTAACTACTTCCCTCTGCAACAAACCTTTTGTGCCTTCCACTTTAGTATGACCTATTTCTAAATGACATATGTCAATAATATCCGCCTCATTATGGATTTGCCAGGGAGGTATAGCCTCAGATCTTACTGGTGTCACTAGTGCCTGTTCCCTCAATGTTAAGCCTAGTTCCCTTTCCATTACCGTATGGCTTATTACCAAATAAGGGCTATTAGCATTATCTCTTTGCTGGGGGGGGGGATGATCAGTCTTCGATATTTAAATCATCTTCCTGTCTATTCCCTATATAATCATGAAACTTATCCCCGTCATAGCTAGCCCTGTCCGAGTCAATCATTGTCTTCTAAAGAATCCAGAGCCTGGAATCTATTGTAGGTTGGCACTGAAAAATCGTGACACATTTTCCAAGATGGTAACATTGTATTAGGATTAAAATTAGTATTAGAATAGAACTTGTGACTAGGGTTTTCGTGTCTGTTAGTTGTCCTCAGGTGCCTTTAGAAGTATCCCAATGGTAGGAGGGTTGTGTTATACTCCCATTGTGATGGGCGGGGGGCATTAGCTAGTGTGGACTGTGCCCATCCTGTAGATCTAAAGTTTATTATTATGCAGTCTCCCCCAAAGTTCTTCTTGAGATGACCAACCCACCCTTTGAGTAAGCAGTATCTGGTTTGCCCCTTTCATTGGAAACCCAAAATTTTTAGTCAACCAGTTCAAAGTGTTGTTTTTAAGTGTGTCATGATTTTCCTGTTGATCCGACCTCAATTTTGGCACATTTACAAGGACCGCGACATAGGCACCACATTCTGGTGGTAAATTAATACAAGTCGGGACCTTATTCATAGTTACAGGCATACTATCTAGCTTAAGTAGATAAAGTAATTGAATTTGGATAAATGCACAGCTGGTTCATAGAACTAAAGTTAAACTTTAGTTCTATGAAACAGCTGTGCATTTATCCAAATTCAATTACTTTATCTACTTGAGCGTCCCATGGACTAATAGCACGCATTCAAGAGTTCAAACAAATATCTACAAAAATGAGTAATTATGATGACATTTCAAAGAGCACAGAGGCCAGAGCCTCGACCTTTGCGTTTGAAACTAAAGACGTGGATCAAATTTATTCTTTAATCAGGGAAGAACTCACACAGGAAACCACAAGTCGGTCCAAAGAGCAAAATATAAGACAATTACTGTATTTACTTAAGAGGAAAACGAATCAACAACTTCATGCCAGCACTCTTATAAGATATCACCGGAACTCACGCATACCACGAGGCCTGAGAATTGCACTTAAACCATCCCTTTGTAAACATTCGAAAAAGTTTCAGGAACGCTGGTACGAAATCTTGAACAAATGCTCTTTAGATTTGATTCTGTTAATTATACAAGAATTATCTACCATCTTAGAAGAATTGAGCATGGAAATTGAGGAAACACAATCTGAGCTATCCAAGATGATGACTGAAGAAGAATTAAAGACTACCCTAGATGATATTAAAAGCCAAATAGATCGTCATTCTAAAGAAATCAACGAACGGAAAATCCGTAAGTGCAAGAGGGATACATTAGACTATCGTCTTGGAGAAGTATATACATGGGCTGAGGTGTATGCCCAAAAACGCAGAAATCGTCCGTATAACTCTAACACAACGACATCTTCTTCAGATAGTGACACCAGTCAAAGACCACGTAAATCTCAACCTATTCCAACACTACAAGAGAAATCAACAACCGAAGAACCAACTACCAGCAAAACTACAGACACTAATCCTTTTTTAGGACAGGGCCAGGCCCAAAAAAGAGACCCCGGAGAGGGTCAGGAAAAGGACAAAGAAAGGGATCCGCCGACCACTCGAAGCACGTCAGCCATATCCAAGGAAAAGGAGAAAGAGAAGAAATCCAAAAAACCAGCCACAGAACAACTAGTAATCAACATTAGTGACCAAAATTTCAATTCTTATGAATTAGGTTTACTACAAAAAGGAACATCATTTGTCCCAACTACCACCACGGACAGTTTGGAACTCGAAGTCAGCCTGTTCAAGCTGATGCGAAAACTTAGACTCAGAAATTTTTTTGACAACACAGTACCTGATCGAACAACAACTGAGAAAGACCAACTGTTAGGTTTAAGACCTCATAGTACCTTCCAGGCTCCTATTAGCCATAAGACGTTAGATCTATTTGAGAATCTAGTCAAACAAGACCTCCGTAAGATCAAACACACTAAACCTAAAAGAAGGAATACCACACAGAAGGATCTTGATACCCTGCACAAATTGGCTTCTAACGACAAAATCATATTCACCAAGGCCGACAAAGGTGGTGCCATTGTCATAATGAACATGGAAATGTACAATAATAAAGTGACTGAACACATCAATGACCCCAACACTTACTGTAAACTGGACCAAAATCCAACATTGGAGTACTCCAAAATTCTAAAAAACATCATTAATGGTGCACGCAAACAAGGTATCATTACAGATCGGACAAAGAACTTCTTGCTAACACTGAACTCTAGAAGTCCAACATTGCGGATGGCACCAAAAATACACAAAAATACCTACGATCCTCCAATGCGACCAATAGTGTCTACAAGAGGGAGCCTACACGAACCAATCGGTCAATTTATTGACAGGTACCGACAACCGATAGTACAATCAATGCAAACTTATGTCAAAGATACATCCCAGTTTTTGCAGATACTACAACAGATAACCTTGAACCCAACAGAAAATGTGATTCTTTGTACAGCTGATGTATGTAGTTTGTATACCAGTATACCCCATGACATGGGGATAGAGGCAATGGAATCTGCTCTCTTGACCACAGAACTGGATCAAGACTTCCAAACTTTCCTTATGGAGCTTATGTGTTTCATTCTGTATCACAGTTATTTTAAGGTCAATGGAGCTTGGTATCAACAACTCACCGGCATGGCTATGGGCAATTCAGCTGCACCCGTGTATGCCAATATATTCATGCAGTGGTATGAAAATCAACATATCTTTTCCAAAACTGAATGGACTCACAACCTCAAAACAATGATCAGATATATAGATGACCTCTTCATCATTTGGACTAATACAGAGGAGAAACTAATCACGGAACTTACTAAATTCAATGAGTTAGACGAACGAATACAACTGACATGGAATACATCAGAAACCATGGTAAACTTTCTTGATGTTAGAGTGACAAGAACCCCAGATGGTTTCATGACTGATCTCTACACCAAACCCACGGATAGGAACAACATGCTGTTATATTCAAGTTTTCATCAACCCAACTTGATTAAGAACCTACCGTTTTCACAGATGGCAAGAGTCAAGAGAATTACCTCAGATGAAAGTGTGCTCAACACAAGGCTTAAAGAAATCGAAAAGAAATTCACTGACTGAGGTTATCCCCAATCTTTAGTTGAGGAATCAAAGAAAAGGATTGACAAAATGGACAGAGTTAAACTTCTAACCACCAAAACAAAAACTGAACAAACACGTACTGTGGTGGTATCAAGATACTCTACATCGAGTAAAAAATATAAACAAACCATCTTAAAACATTGGTCCATATTGAACTTAGAACCTGATTTTAAACAGTCATTTAGCCAATCTCCCATCTTTGCCTTCACAAGATCAAAGAACCTTGGTGAAATTCTTCAACACAAACCACCAGACAATACGACACTTTCAGGAACTTTCTCAGGAACCAAACCCTGCCTTAACTGTGGTAACTGCAACAGTGTAATCCGAGGAAATACCATTTGTCACCCTTCAAAAGGTTACCCCATCAAATTGAAAGTGAATGCCACTTGTGAATCTAGTAACGTAATTTATGGGATCAGATGCCCTTGTGGCAAAGTATATGTCGGTAAGACAGAACGCCGTATCAAAGTGCGACTAACTGAACATAAGTCAAACATTCGCTTGAAAAATATGAAATCAGCACTATCTTCGCACTTTGTAGAGGAGCACCACAATATCTCTCAAATTAAATTCATTATCCTCGAAACTGTCCAGAAAGTTGAAGGAAGAGACAATTCTAAACACCTTCTGAGGAGAGAGAACTATTGGATACAAAATCTATCCTCCCAGAAACCAATGGGTTTAAATGAAAGAATTGAATTTTCATGTTATCTATAATTAATTTCTCCGTAGACTGTATCTTGTGTATACTGTGCTTGTTCACACCTACATCTGACACTCACACTGATACACTTCACACCGCTCTAAGACCCCGTAATGGCTCTAACCACTGAACAGCCCGTCCGCTAACCCCTCCCGATAAGGTTCCAGACCCGATACCTTCACCACATTATGTTTAGACGTCGGTTTAGTTTATCCCCTTTTGTGACCAATCCATTTTTTCGTCAAGTTGACTTTAACATTAATATATGGTACATTTTTGACCCTGTTAGTTTAACCTTAGTGGTGACACCAATAACTTTTACGCGCGATCATCTTTCCTTTAACTGAGTCTTTCTACCATGGTAGTGGTCACGTGATAACCCACATGACCGGAACTTACTTTAAATATCTAAACGCGACCGACATTTACCGTGCCGACGCGAGTGAAGAGGAGAATCGAACCGAAGCGTACGTCTAATTTCGTTAAGGTTAGTTTGTTAGAACGAGCCTGATTTTTGCGGGTCTATTAGAACGAGCTCACTTTTTCGGATTGTCCCACTAGTCGACGTTTCTCACAGTATTGTTCTGTTTTATTTTTTCTTATTTAGAATTCACTGCAACCTTAGAAAACCAGTCATGTAAGTGACGCTACGTTTCTTTGATTACTCTGCATGTTCACCACCATCACTCACCATAGCATGTCAAACACTGAACCTTTTCAGACCGTAGGCTGTCGTATTTTTAACAACATGTATAAGGGGTTGATGTAATTTTTTTGATGTACGTTACAGATTTATTTACTCCATAGTAATAGCACTTTATTATGTTTTTGCAGTGTCGATTTCCCTGATGAAGGGCATGCCATATAATGCCCGAAATGCATTGGATGCTTTACAATGACAATGTCTGAACAATAAGTGTATGTGAAACATTGAACGAAGGATATCAAGATATGTTTAAGATCAACATCACCTAAATTTACGAAATAAAACACATGAACAATTGAATCATTGGAGTGAAAGTCTTCTTGTGGAGGGAAGACAATCATTTGTGTGCCCGTGAAGGGATGATCCTAGAGAACCTCTAGTTTCACTTCTCATGTTATGATACTATCTAGCTTGCCTGTATTCCCAGGTTCCTTGGGGGTTGGGTTTTCTTTCCCGCTTACAGCCACAGTACGGCCCGAGGTATGTATTCCCCTATTAATAGGGGCCTTTACTATTTCCCCGGGATTTAAAATTTCTTTTAATTGCATCCGTGGAGTAACCTTGCTAGCTTCAGGGGCCGATAATAGGTTTCCACTGTCCTTAGAACCAACTACCCCCTTATTACCACTATAATTTTCCGTTCTCTGTCTATCTTGTTGTATACCCATATTTGTTTTTTCAAAATTGCCACTTAGTTTGTGTACCTCCCTCATAAGATTATCAGCCTTTTCATGCAGTGGTCTAATTAGCTCGATTAATTTATCATAAATAGCTTCCATATCATAAATACTATAGCCCACTTCTGGATTCTGTTTGGATCTAGTTGTTACCATATTCACGTTTGACCCTACTTTCTTATCTTTTTTAGCTTTTGGGTTCCCCTGCCCTTGTATTTTCTTTTTTGGTCCCTTGATTTTATCTGGGGAAGGAGATGGATTACTCATTGGAGTATACGTCGCTAATAGTTGGGGGGTTACAAGAAATACGTGAATCTTCGATATTAATAGAGACCTCTGGTGATCCTATATCCAGAATAACATCGTTTGTTGGACTTAGAGCTATACTTGAGTTAATCTGATCGCCCAACGTGGTACCTGAGCCCATAGACAGCCGCCTCTTGGTACGACCGATTTCCTCATTTAGAGCACTAACTGCCTTAATCAAATAGGTATCAATAGTGTTACATGTATTCTCTAGCAGAGGTTTTGCCCGTCTCCTGGCCATTCGACCTCTAACACCACAGAGTAGTATTTAAATAATACTTAGTTTAACAATTAGCGGTATGACTCAAATCAGTTCCTTATTATAACATATGAACGTTCCGGATACACGCTTACTGACTAGTTCCAAAATGAGGTCGTTAGGGGGGTGGCCCAGCCCAGCCAACTCCGGCCTAGGACGGCCACAGATGGTCCCTCCCTTGTCCCGGGCTTCTCCCGGCACGTCCCGTGTGCGTCTTGTGGGGCGAGGATCCAAACTCTCCTTTATACGCCTCCTGGCGCTTGCTAATGGCATGTTGCGGGTTGCGGGAGCTGCAGTTTCGGCGGAGCCAAGCCCGGCCAGTCAGTCAAGGAGCAGAGCAAAGCCCGGCCTGAAGCACAATCCCCAGGCTTGATTCAGTCACAGAGGGGAGTCGGCGGAGCCAAGCCCGGCCAAAGGAAACAGCGGGACAATGTCCGGCCCACAATTGATCCCCAAACAAAGATAGCAGGTACCCAGGGGACCCAGCCCCAAACTCTCCTTTATACGCCTCCTGGCGCTTGCTAATGGCGTCTTGTGGGGTTGCTGGGAGCTGCAGTTACGGCAGAGCCAAGCCCGGCCAGTCAGTCAAGGAGCGGAGCAAAGCCCGGCCCGCAGCACAATCCCCAGGCTGGATTCAGTCATGGAGGGGACTCAGTGGAGCCAAGCCAGGCCAAAGGAAACAGCGGGACAATGTCCGGCCCACAATTCAGCCCCAAACAAAGATAGCAGGTAAATGACTCATTATCACAGTAAATTTCTAAAGCGCCGACAAACGGCCCTAAACACCAACTGTATCTGTTTTGCTAGGCCCCCTCACTCTGGTTACCGCCGCAACTTTCAACTTGCTTCTAGCTGCGACCCGCGGCGCCCGAGGCACGAGGACAAAGAGGGCTTTTCTCCCTTTTCCTGGGGGGGGGGGTCGCCTGCGCACCTAGGTGACGCCTAAGAGCTTTCCTACCTCCTCGTATTTCCTGCTGACCCCTCCTACTAACCTTGCCCACATGTGCATTGGCCCAGCCTCTCTCTCGCCCGAAATGCCACTAAAGGCCTAGACGCGAGGGGGGGGGCTCTCATTTGTTTTGGTCTGTTTTTCCTATGACTTTTCCTTCTTCAGAATGCCATGTAAATTATTTCCAAATACTTGGTGAAATGTTGTGTTGAGTTCCTGTTACTGGAAACCACTGTGCCGTCCAAGCACTAAAAGTAGTCCCCACCCTTGCTTCTGTGCATGTTCACAAAGAACTGGACATATTTCCAAAAGGAAATTGGCCTCACATTTGAGGCTTCCCTCAGTACAGCAACAGCAAGGGCTACTAATGGCTCTCTGAAAATGGTTCAATGAACATAAAATACTGTGATACTGTGGGAGCTGACCTCCAAAAATATCCGGAGCCCTAGTATTTGATCACCCTGATTTTTACCAAAATAAATCAGCTCTGGAGTATCCAGTTGATCTAGTGGTTAGACACTTAACTGCTCATCAGGAACACACAACTTAGCAGAGTTAAACAAACTACACTCTGGAAAACTTAAAGAACTGAGTTATAGAGCAAAAATAGGACAGACAGTGAATCTATTGCAGAGTATTCAAAATGTTGTACAGAGGAAAATGCATGAAATGCCATGAAGGCCCAATTACAGAAGTACAGAAAAATGAAACTTCATAAACCTAATCATCTGTAAATAAGCAGAACCTAAGTAAAAAATGCTAAGTGTCAAACTCATAAAGAATACGGACAGCATCCCAATAGCAAGTTGTAAAATCCAATAGTATGTTGATAAGTCCAGGATTTATTCAGCTGCAGCACAGTACTCCCAACCTTCAAGTTAACAATACCAGTCTCTCATTTCAGATCATAACAATTCTAAATGGAATGATATAGACAGTGTGCATGTGCAACTAAGAACAAGATTCTATTAAAAGGGAAATATGTACAGGGGTGGATTAAAAGGGAAATATCATTCCATTTAGAATTGTTATGATCTGAAATGAGAGACTGGTATTGTTAACTTGAAGGTTGGGAGTACTGTGCTGCAGCTGAATAAATCCTGGACTTATCAACATACTATTGGATTTCTCTTTATTTATTACAAATTGGCGACGAGGGTGACCAGTACCTACTACTCCTACATCAGCAGCACAGGCGTGGTACAAAACTGGAAATTGGGAAATTTTTGGAGTGTTTGCAGTGTTTTACCCATTTTCAGAAACTTTTGGATTGTGGATTTATCCTCCAAAAGTACTTGGATAGTCCTCCAGAAGCTGTCGTTTTATGGAGTGTGACCTGTAATTCAACAGGGAAGGATACAGGAAAGGATCAAATTTTAACTCTGTTTGCCTGGAACTACGTGATATTTTTTTTTTTTAATTTTAAGACAACCTGAATTGACCGCTATCACCGTTTTGTATTTCTCCACTACGTGAAAACTACGTGAAAACTACGATTTCTGGAAGTTTCTTGGTGAAATCGTACAACTTGTAAAGAAAAACATCGCGTTTACCTTTGAAAACGGCACACGAGTAAAGTTTTCTGTTCCTTCTTCCGTGCGCTGTTTAGCGTGCCGAATCCATGGAGATGGGAAAATACAACGCATGACGTAATGCGCAACGTCTACGCGGCAGCCATATTTGTTTACTTTCAGAAGTTCACGGACGCTGCCGCGAAGTAGAGCGCGTCTCCCTGAAAGTGTTTGGAACGCACATCAAGAGTTGTCAGTTCACAGCGCGTCTCCCTCAGGGTATTTCTGTCACGTATTACAACATTTTAAACAACGAAGGTACTGCAATTCGAGCATTTTAAATAACGAAGGTACTGCAATTCGAGGTACTTTTAAACTGAATTCGACCTGCAGATTGGAATATCAATCCTGCGCTGATGAATTGGATTTTCGCTGATGTACACAGCTGGTGTACTCATTAACTTATATTTCGTTAATTTGTAGCAGTTAGTATATGGTATTTTCACTCTTATTGTGTTTCACTTGTTTATGGTATTTACATTTTATTTATTTGTGTTCATTGGTGTGATATTTGCTTTTATTAGTCAATATGCAGTTCGATCCTCCTTCAAAATGTTTACAAAGCAAAGGTGACCCTCCCATTCCCTGGAACAGGTGGAAGGAGGAGTTTATGACCTATTTAAAAGCTATTGATGGGGAAAGGATGGGGAATGAAAGAAAGAAAAACATTTTCTTACATTGTCTGGGTTCTGAAGGGCAAGCTATTTTCAGAAATTTACCATCCGTTCCTGGTGATAATGGGGTTTTTGATGAAGCTATGCTTCGTGTAGAAACACGTTTTAAACCCACCACTAGTCTAGCTTTAAATCGATACAAGTTTTATACCAGAACGCAAAAGGAAAATGAATCTTTTGATGATTTTCTAACTGGTTTGAGAGCTTTAGTTATGCCATGTAACTTTGGTAATATGACAGATGAGATGCTTAGAGATAACATAATTGTGAATGTTAAATGCAAGAAAACACAAGAACAGTTGTGGATTGTAGGCAACCCAACTTTGTTGGAGTGTATCTCTACTGCTAAGGCTTTTGAACAGTCTAACAAATGGATGAAAACAATAGAGGAAACAAGCAATAAGGGTAGTAAAAGTGATAAGTTAACTGAAGAGGTATGTGCAATGAACAATGTTGCAAGAGGTCCCCAAAGTCATAAATTTGGACCACGTAACCGCATCGTGTGTTTTAGATGTGGGAGTTACAATCATGTTGCTACGTTTAAATTTTGTCCTGCTTTAGGCAAGGAGTGCAACAAGTGTGGAAAAGTGGGTCATTTTTCCAACTCATGTAGAGAAGACAAAAAGAAAGGTGGGGATAAAGGAAGTTATTTCAAGAAAAAGGAAGTTTCTTGTGTGAGAGATGAAACAGACTATGATTCAAGTTTGGTTAGATATGAACATGCTGTGTCTGATGAACCTAACAGAGTAAGTGGGATGATTGTGTCTATTATAAGTATAAGTTTGCTTGAGGAGGATTATTTGGAGTCTCCAAAATGTGTTGTTAGGTTTAAAGGAGTAGAGTTAGAGTTGATGGCTGATTCTGGGTCTCCTTGGACCATCATAACTGAGAAGTATTTTGATGAAATGTACAAGAACATAATTTCTAAAAGTGAATTGTGTCCTCCCGATGTTATGGCAAAAGGTTTTAATGGATCCAGTATTGATTTTATAGGATATATTGCCTCCATGATTTATTTTAAAGATCAATCTGCATATATCAAACTGTATGTGGTTGTGAAGGGAGTGAATGTTTTGGGGTGGCGGGATCAATTCAGACTTCACATTACGTTGAATCCACGCAACAAAGATCCTGTCATGGTGTCATATGATTGTGATAGGTCAGAAGATAGTATCAGATCAGTAGAAGAGAGTAATGTTTGGAAGATTTTGTCGGATGAGTTTCCTAGTGTGTTTTCAGACAAATTAGGTAAATTAAGTGGTTTCACTCATGTCATCAAGCTTAAACAACGAGCTATGCCAGTTGTACAAAAACTTAGGCCAGTACCACTTAATGTTAGAGAAGAATTAAGTGACGCACTTAATGACATGTTAAAAAATGATGTCATAGAAGAAATAGAGTCATCCGAATGGGTTTCGCCAATGGTTTTGGCACACAAACCTGACAAATCTTTGAGGTTGTGCATAGATTTGAGAGCACTCAATGCAAACATAGTGGTAGACTGTCATCCCCTGCCCAATATCAACGAAGTTGTGAGTATGCTGGGAGGTGGTATTATATTTTCCACGTTGGACTTGAGATCGGCGTATCATCAGGTTGAGTTAGCAGAGGAGTCACGCCATCTCACTGCTTTTATCACACCCCAGGGTCTGTTCCAGTTTAAACGTATGCCGTTCGGTTTGGCGTCGGCAGCCTCTGTTTTTCAGAGATCTATGTACCATATATTTAAGGACATGAGTGAGTACGTGAAGTGCTTCCAAGATGATATTTTGGTTTTCTCCAAAAATGATGAGACACACATGGAGCATCTGAGGAATGTGTGCAAGATGTTAGATAAGTTTGGACTTACTATTAAGAGTAAGAAGTGTAAGTTATTTAAAAAAAACTATAGAATATTTGGGACACACAATCTCTGGTAATGGTGTTGCTCCAAAAAGATCTTTGGTAGATGCTATTTTAAAGGCTCCACAAGTCTAAAGCAAAATGAACTGAGTCTTGGAGGAAAATGTAAAATCATCCAGAAAATAGTGAAAGAAACACCCCACGAAAACAGAAACCCAAAGGTTTTATAGACATATCACAAAAGCTATTAAGAGGTTCTGCATATTCAGCATGGAATGATCAACGTTAGGCGCCCCACTGGCTCAGGGCCAGCAGCTGAAAAAAATAAAACAATATTTTATCTTTGTTTTATTTTTCAGCTGTTGTAGGGAGGGGCAGGGCCAGGGTTATGGGAGTGGGAGTGGTAGTGGGAATGGTAGGTGTACTTCTAAGTGCGCATGAGTGTTTGGCTGGCCATTGTAGGCCGGTCAACCTCACATGCGCACTTAGGTTTCTCCAATCCAGCTGTATTGCCGGGGAGAGATGGTTTTGCAGTGATACACTGATTGGGAGGAGCAATTAACAGGAGCAAGTTGAGTAGAACACCAGAAACTGCAACTATTTTAAAAATTTTGGTGTATTACATAAAAATGTGGGATAACTATTCATAGCATTATTTACACTCCTCAGGGACCTAGGTAATTTGTTCCAAGTGCAACATCATAAGTTCATAATTAAGATACTATGCTTCATTAAAACAATAATTATAAAGAATAATTTGTTGACAATATGTGCACATTTTGTACATTTTGAAAACTACAATAATACCAACCAATTCAGAGGTAAAATTGTGAATCCAGCAGAGACCTCCAAACAAGCCAGTACCTCACCTACTTTCTTCGCTGAGGGTTCTTGGAAACTAAAAGGTTTGCCCTAACGTACAACAAATTTCAGCCAAGAGTTGTTTTACATTGAGGCAGTGACAGAACAAATCCATAGAATGACAGTGCGGGTGGAGTGGAAACCCTCAAAGAAAGCAGCTGCACTTTACATAGAGGAAATAGTAAATGGTGACAAGAGTAGTCAGTCCTAAATAATGATACGATTCTGATGATCATTGTATCCAACTTGCAGAATGCTATCAGCGCTTGGTATCTGGCAACACTAGAAGTGTTTTGCAACCATTTCAGTTGTTTAGGGGATCTGAGCCCACCAAATACATTTCAGCTTTGTCTTCGTGTTTGAAGGGCAGAAGCTGACATTCCTTCTGGGTGGGACAGTTTCCTTTTTCCTATTAAAAATGTTCAAATGAAGAACAAAATGTGGAATTCTATATCATCACAGCCATCCTTTACTTGCTTGATTAGGTTATTCTGTTCCCTGTACAGATAACTCATATTTGGGTTTCAGAGGACCGGGGTAAAACAGAAGATTTCTTGAATATATAAATGTTAAGAATTCATGTTCTGGCTTCTTTCTCTTCATAAGGTTAGTCGAAGGTGCTACGATTACTGAACAAACTTGAGGCAGTAGCCAGTTGTCCTTAGGAGAACTAAAATTGGGTCTAGGTTACAAGCTGAAAACACTGAAATGGTAGTCCACACCCACCACATCTTTACATTATAGGTTTGTCACTGTCAGGGAAGGTGAAAAATGTTGGTGCCTACTTAGACTCCAACTTGTCCCATCAGGCAGTGAACTTGGTGTTTCAGTAGACTTTCAGCTTAACTTCCGCAAGACACCACACTTGAGGTTTCCTGCATCTTTGGTCCATTGGCTATTCTAGTGCAGAATGTGGCATGACATAATTATACATAAATACAATCATGTTAGCCAGGCCAATGTAAATTGTAAAAATGTAAATTGATACTTGTATAGCACACTACTCACCCGCAAGGGTCTCAAGGCGCTTGTACAAATACCGCTGTGGAACCATCCTGGCTTTCCCTGTGAGGCGTCCACTCCTTGGCACCCCCAAGGTGGAGGCCAGGCATCCTTAGCATTGTGGGGGCCGTTGTGGAGATTAAGCAAGCTATTGCCCAGAGTTGCAGAGTGGGACTCATGATTGGAATAGGCACCGAGGCGAGAATTGTCAGGTCCGTGGAATTTTTGAGCCCAAGACCCGTCGAGGCAGGGAATTGAACCCTGGTCCCGGGCTAGACCTCTGCATCAGGGTCTGCCGCTCTAATCATTGAGGCCAATCCATTGCCTACCTGTAAATTAGTGGGTTCAAATTAAGGCAGAATGTCAGCTGTCAAGGAGTGGAAGCAGAATGTCACCACTTTTCATTTTTTAAGTGTACCTATCTTCCATATTCGATCTTGCTCATCCTGGGGAAATTTAAAATGAAATTGGGCTCTGTAATAGAGTGTTTCACATCACTCCTCCTTCACCAACTGCAGATCTGGAATCACATGACAATGCGATGGGATAGCCCTAATAAAGCCCTTCATGCCAATCACATTGTGTGTGTGTGTGTGTGCATGTGTGTGTGTGTCAGTGTGTGTGTGTGAGAGAGAGAGAGAGAGAGAGAGAGAGAGAGAGAAAGAGAGAGAGAGCACATGGATGTGTGTTTACAAGTAGGTGAATGCATGGGCTCATACATAGGTGCGTGACTGCATGTGAAGGCAAGTGCTAGAAATGGGGATTTCCGATTGGCTAAGACTTTCGCCAAAGCCAGGCAGAAACCACCACTCTAGTCAGGGCAAGGAAGTAACCCGCCAAAGATAACCCCTGTTCACCCCCTTGGTAGCCTTGGAACGAGCAGTCAGGCTTATCCCGGATGCGATGTGTAAAGCGTTTGCGCTCGCACCCAGTAACAACACCCAAGGCCCACCACAAAGGAAACTCCACACAAGGTTATATATAAAAATAGCCTTTGTATTATACCAAACACATTAGATAATAAACACACAATTTACACTGTGCCACTGGCAGAATTTACAGGGGATTATATACACAGGACAGGGCCACATGGACCACTGTCAGGAATAAGCACTTGGTAGAACTAGCACTTTGTAGAAATAGCACTTTGTAGGAATAGCACTTAGGACATAGAATAATTGTAGCACCAAATAGCAACTGTAGCACACAACCAGTAACCACTGGTAAAAGGGAAGTACACACTACGCAATCCTAACCACCTTAGGCATATATCACCCAGGGAACTATGAACTCGCTAGCTAACTATACTAGGTAAAACAACCTCCTAAGCATAAAAATACTTTTAGGGGTATAGGCAAAAAGCATTGCATAAATCACATTAGGCGAGTATCACATTTGCACAAAAGTCACATAAGGCATAAACATGTACCCCAAGTAAGGGCACAACACATGGAACTGTCCCCAGGCCACCTTGGCGTTTCAGGGGGCTGAAACGCCCTTTGTCCACAATATCAGGGCTGGGCTGCGCAGGCAGCCAAAGAAGAATGTGCAAGGGTTTCAGGCCTAAACAATGCAGCTGCCCACTAAGTGCTGGGCAGCTGGGGAACTGAGCCTCCTGGCACCAGCGTGCCTCCTGGCTCTCCTCTGGGGCTCTTACAGAAGCAATAGGGCCCAAAACAATGTAGGAGCCTCGTGGGCTCTGAATACAAAATGCCCCAGGAGTCTCTCGGGCTCTAATGCCTGCAATGCGCGTTGGAGCCTCGTGGGCCCGAGATAATAATGTGCCCGGGAGCCTCGTGGGCTTTGGAACTAAAATGCGGCCCAAACGTTGGAGCCACGGGATCTAGAGCAGAAATGCCCCTGTAATCGTTGGAGCCTCGTGGGCTCAAAACACATTACTACCTCGCTGGGGGAGTGGCTCGCTGCCAGCCGGGGCCGCTCTAGCACCAGAAATGCCCCAAATCACGTTGGAGTCTCGCTGGGGGGACTCAAAGAACAATGGCCCCCCACGGTAGAGTTCCACTCCTGGAACTCGGAACGCCACTCACCGGTCTGTACGCCGGCTGCTGGAGGCCCTGTCTCCTTGGGCTCCTTCTCGGGCTGCTTCCCGGGGACTCGGCGATCTCACTGGTGCAGCGGGCGAGGCTCCACCTCACCGGGGCCTCGCTGGCGGCTGCACCTCCTGGCTGCACTCCGGGGCTCTCCCTCGCTCTTGGGAGCCCCAGGGGAGAGAAGCCGGCTTCCTTCGGTCACGTTGGGTGGACGCAGGGTGGGCTCCCGTCCTCTTCCTGTTTGTCCTGGCGGCCCCGCACACGTCCTCGGTCGGGTTGCCTGACTTCCTGCAAAGCCCGGGCTGCGGCGGTGATGGGTTTGGGTAAAACGTGGGGTAGGCATTCTCTTCAAGATAAGGTCCCTGGCAGGGTGGGCATCCTCTAGGGTTTCAAGACAAGCAGCATGCCCCTGGCGGGGTGGGCACCCATCAGGGGTTAAGAAAAAGTATAAATACACGGGGTAGACTCCGGCTCGGGTATAAAACAGCAGATAAGCGGGGTAGGCTCCCGCGCCTAAATCAGCAAAAAAAGGGGGATCCCTACGCCGGGGAATCCCAATGTGCTGTTTTCAGAAGGGGGAGGCCAGCGCTCCCCAGGGGCTGGCAGGCAGGAATCCCACAGTCCAGGAAAGTTCTTGTAGGAGGTGGAGGCAAGGGTTGGGCCCAGGGGCCAGCTCACAGGGTCCTCCAGGCAGAGAGGCAGTCCCCAGTGGCGGTCCTCCTGGCGCCCAGCAGCAGCAGCAGGCCCCCCTCAAGATAGGATCAGGAAGAACATTTAACATGGGGTCACAACCTTTTTTTATACACCTAAATCCTATGTCTCAGGCTGCAGGGTTAAGGGAAAACCAGACATAGCTGGTTTTGGAGCACTCTGTTGTGCTCAGCCCCTCTCCCCATTATTAGGACAGGCTAGGGACATCAGACACACCACAGGGGGTGGAGCCAGCATTGTGGAGGGAAAGCCCAGCCCTATTCAGGTCCCAGGTGCACTCCTCCCACCCATCTGGATTTAAATCTCCCTATTCGCCACCAGGGCAGACACATCCTGACTCCTGGAGCCAGGCTCGCCAGCCAGCTCCAGCCAATCACAAGCCAGACAGTCACCTCACATTTATTACACAGACATGCCAACTTCTAGAAGTGGCACTTCCACACTAGGCACATTAACCTCGCACACTTCATCGCACAGCATTCAATCTCACGAGTCCGCACATACCAAACTCGACCCTGCACTCCCCACGCATCAGGAACTACCATGGACACACACATTCCCCATGCATTCCTATGGGAGGGCAGGCCAATCTCACCACATGCACTCAGAGTGCGCATGCACCTTACACTGGGACACAGTGAACGTGCGCAGAAGCCAAAAACAACGAACACCAAGTCACATATCAAAGCAAAAAGTTTAGGGGTGAACCTGCCAGAAGGGCCAAGTCCAACAGCAAGTGTAAGAGCTCTGCCCATAGGATTTTGGCAGCTATTTATAACATATTTGGGTCATCCTTGGCATGATCGGGCTCTCCTGTGACAAAATGATATTCCTAGATTATGTACTGTATTTTGTTCTGAAATAAAAAATGTGCATTTGAAAGCAAAATGTGCATATTTTTAGAAGCTAGCAAACTAATATTTGTGAACAGCGTGCTTGCTTTTGCTCAGTTATCAGATCTTTTAGTGATTATTACAACTGCTGTTTAAATCCAAATTTGTAAATGCAGTATAATTTGTTTGCTGTCCTAACCTTAAATTCTCCATAATTTTAGGAGCAGCACTGCTGTTTGAGCCTATAACATCTGTCCAGCTCTTCATTTCTGCTTGAAATGGCAAGATTGACATTTTTTGTATTTTTACTCTACCACCCCTAAAGGGATTCTCAGGCATAATTTGTGATTGTGATCCTACCAGAAATGGGTATGATGGAGACAAATTTAGCGCTATGAAATGTAGACAAATAGACATATTCCTGAAATTCTCTTAGAGCAGAAAAACCTTCAACACCAGCCGCGGCCGGTAGTGGGAGTACCTGCCGGGCGGTGACATGGAGAGGGGGAGGGGCTAGTAGGGGGTAGTAATGTATGTATTATGGACCTTTACAGGTAAGTAAACATATAATTATATACAACGAATTTTGTTGTGCACACTGCATCGTATTTGGTGATGCAGTGCGCACAAAAAAAAATTGTTTTATTTATTTATATGTTTACTTACCTGTAAAGCTTCATAATCCATACATTACTACCCCCCACCAAGCCCCTCCCCTCCCCAAATCACCACCCGGCAGGTACTCCCACTACCGGCCGTGGCAGTTCAACACATCTAGGGAAGGTCAGGGACAAACAACCCTATGCACACACATCAAATTTCAAAACTACGTATATAGTGTAACATGTAGCAAGAAACATACAGGTAAAGCTGCAGAATAAACAATCGTTTCAACAAGGAGAAGAATAGGTAGTCTTCCGTTCTTTAATTTTCATATGATATACAGCAGCCAGCCGACACGTGTTTCATCGCTCTCGCGAATCTTCAGGGCTGAGAATAAAAAAAACAATTCCTTTGTACATAGACTATTGCTAATGTCAATAAAGTTTGTTAAACATATTGATCAAGTGATTCACACTTCGCGACAAGTTCAGTGATATTTTGTCCCCTTAGACACTAACTAAGAGTGATGTGACCACCATTGTGCACTGTGCAACTTTATCGCGTGTAGAGGTGCCCAGAATCATAAACGACCACGAGGTAAAAATGTAGCCCTTGTGTTGATTTCAAAGATAAGTTTACATTTAAATGAAAGCTCTACACAGTTCTGTAGTGTCATGCTTTTAGTAGAAAAGAATATAACAAAAGTGAAGATAGATGGCTCTCGCCAGAAAGTGAGGATGTACCTTTACCGTCATTACACCATCAGTGTTTTGGTAAAATTAGTAAAGGCTATTCTATATAGAAAAGATGTAATCAGACCATTATATCTATTCAACACATACCTCTGAATGGCTGTATCTATACCAAAGGTCTGTGGGGACAAAGACATAAAAAGAAAAGCACCAAAAGAATTAAGGGAGGGGGGAGAGAGAGTTGAGCTTGTTAAGTAAACTAGGAAAAACAAGGAGCGACCGAAAGTAGAAAGTCACAGCCCAAATAATGGACAGCTACTATATAAAAACGCTCACCGCTCTGCCGGTGATACTTCCGACCCGGTGGGGCCCTTGAACAATTCAAATGATTATATTGAAGGCAGGATAAACACTGTATATCAAAGTAAGAAAGAAAAATTCCTTTTATAACATCACAATTCTTGATACCTTTCTATTTTCTTAAATTGAAAATTCATATCCAAACGTCTGGCCCATGATCAAGAAAAGCATCGCGTATAAAATTTTAGGACTGAATGTTATCGACTGGAAGGATATGAGTCAAGAGGTAGACATCTCTAGTAGGCAAGTCATAATATCGCTACACTGTCCACTTTAAATCACAAGAACCAGTATGTTTGTAACACTTTTTGTATGCAAGTCAAAATATCCCAACACTGCCAGCTTTAAGATCGAAAGAACCATTATTACTTGTAAACTCCCATTTTACTCTTCATATACATTGGAATTTGTTTTATCCGCAAGGTCATCTGTAGCACCCTACCTGTCACGTATATCAGAATCTACTGTAATTCCCGGAGCTTCTCACAATGAAAAAAAGTAGTGTAGCGAGTAACTCCCATCTACCGTCTATCATAAAAGAAAATAAAGTGACATAAGAGATGAGAGATAGTATCCCTTATTATTTAAGATGTTCTAAATTCAGGTCTTACAATGGCTCAGGCAACAAATTGTTTGATGAGACACTCACCTTTGTAAAAGTATTCTACCGAAGCAAAGGGAGAAGAGAGGGTTGCCTCTAAGTCCCTATGTGTAGAAAAACACTGAAAGCGAAGCAAAAAGGATAGATGGCTAAGTGTTTTGTTTAATTGAGACAACAAGTATATCATGAAAACGTAGGTAGAGGCGTGATGTCCTGCCTCAATAAGTCGAAAAAATACTTACAAGGAAAACGCGAAATGCGTGCTGTTTGTGAAGCTCCCGGGTCGCTGTGTTCCTAGTTGTGGACACGTGACCCGGAAGTGAAACCTCCTTAAATACACCCGTGTTCTTTGAGATTCTACTGAAGACTAGACCGCTAACCATAAGGGAGGATGTACCTAATTACGGGTCTCTGTGCATAATCCTTGATCAAGCGACCATTACGTAAAATTACCCCTTATGTAGCCGCATATATCGAATGCCGAATTACAACTAAAATTCTTACTCAATGCGTATTGAATGCAAGCCCAAGGCAAACAATACCTGTACGTCCCATTCATCCTTTATGGGTTATATTGTGTCTTTGACTAGTCATGTGACTAGCAATTTAGAAAAGGATAAAAACAATCAGTGTGAATGATGTAATAACCATTCAAGATGAAGAAAGGTTGTTGGAAAATATGCTCAATCTTATGTCTTCATATATGGACAAATTAATTCTCCGTTGTCCAAGATGAAAAATGAAAGTGCAAAAAAGTCCCCGACTATTTCTTTCGTGAAAAAAACTTCTATATTATCCCCAAGAGACAAGATGCTCCTTTGTGATAGAGTGCATAGCAGTGAGAACATGCACGAATCAGTGAGTTGTACAACCCGTGCAATAAGAGTGTTTCTTTACTCATTCACTTTTATAAAACACGAGTTACTTGAAATTCACCTTGATATATACAAGTAACAATATCCACCCTAATAAAATTCATTTCATTTAGTTACAAAAACCAAAGAATAAATTGTCACTCACTAGACATTAGTGTCTCCTGATACATATATTCGAAAGCATTCGAAAGAACTCATAGTGCTATTACTGTGTCTATAAAGGCAATCTCATGCATATTCCAATCAAAAGGTACAGTACATTAATTAGTCATGTGATGATGTTCTAAAACATAATACAGTCGACTAGAGGAGAATACAGCTGGTAATAATAATCATGGCCTCCTAATCATCACAGTCACATTTAAGACAGATATATATACAAACAGTCAATCAAATTAGGTGGCAGTCAATCTCCCAGAAAAAATTGCATTTCTGAGTCATAGTTAAGTCCCTGTCCCACCACATACAAACGCATGATCCAAAATGCTTTAGCACGTCTAAGTTTTAATTCTCTATTGCCACCACGGACACCCATAGCTATTGTGTCTATGCCAAAAAATCGCACCGTTCTGTCAGTTTCTGTACTTTGGCAAGTCGCTACATGTAATGCCACAGGATATTTTGGGTCTTGTTTGAGTATAGCTCTCATATGTTCAGAGATCCTTTCTTTAAGGGGTTGAATTGTGCTGCCTACATATTGCTTCCCGCAATTACATACTATAATGTAGACCACATATTTTGTCATACAATTTATGTTGCACTTTATAGAGAAAAGGTCCCCCTTTGGGCTAGTGAAGTTTTTGGTGCCATGCTTAGCCCATCTACACAGGTCAGGGCTTGGTGACCATGCTGAAATATTTGATACAGTCTGAAGAATTGCAAACCCTCTCCATCTAATAAGTAGATATCGGGCAACCAAATATGAGCAAAGGGAGCATTTTTATTCCCAGTTTCCAACCATAAGAGATATGCACTTGACGTTCTGAAGATCTCTTTCTTAAAGTCTTTCAATAAAAGGTCCCGTCTTTCTGTGTAGGGCCCTTTGATTCATTCCTTTCCAGTAGGAAAGATTGTTTCCCCCACATTTTATTTCAAGGCAAAGTCTATTGGGTAGGGCTTCCGCCTTTCCTTGGATGAGATAGTTTTCTCCAATATGGATTGTCTATCCTAAGTGGATTTGGACACTCCAAGGGCTCCATTATTTCTGTAATCAGACAAAGGCCAGTTCAGGGAGATTCTTGTGTGGCCAGCATCTTCCTCCAGACTGACTTGTTTGCCTTCTTTATATGGTATGAGGGTGGAGGGTTCCCCCTACTCCGAATCAGTCAATATGCTATTGGCTCTGGCTTAAAATCTGTTCCCTCATGTCTTGGGCATTGGCTGTATAGCCATTTTTCACTGATGTAGCTTCTACCTTTAAAAGGCTTAGCACAACACTTATTTTCCCTTTGTGTATTGCTTCCTGAATCATGGAGACCAATTTGCTCACCTTACCATCTCTCCTTTTTCCATATTGCATGCCTCTGGATCCCCAAGGTAAGTCCAATGTGGTGCCTTGTCCCAGCTCCCTACCCCTCCCGATACAGCCACTGTTCCTACAGTAACAGTCGAGTACGTTCATGGGAGACAAAAGACTTCTCTGTGTGTGGCCCTATCATTTTTTTCCTGATTGGGAGAGGGGGGTGATAACAGTTAAAAGTAAAATTACTTGTCATGGTTAATTGCAGTTTTCCGATGTGCCTGTCTAAAAGAAAAAAATAGGATGTCATTTGTGTAGCATTCAGGGACTTAGCAGGCTGGGGATGAGGATGCTACGGTGTTCCCCCAAGATGTAGCATAGACCCACGGGCAAGTCATTCAGATCAATGTCATTCCCAGAGTCTCTAGCATCAGTAAAGTGAAGTCTACCATACAGTTTTCAACCCACTAATGTTATGTTATATGTTATATTATCAGCGCTTATAGAGCGCATGGCTACCTATAGGCATCCCGGCGCTGATAGTACAGAACATAATACTTTATCGGGGGTATCCTATAACTGGAAAAAGCCAGGTCTTGATCATTTTCCTGAAGGGAAGCAGACAGTTTTCAGAGCGGAGAGAACATGGGAGGGCATTCCACAGTGAAGGCGCTCTATACAAGAAGGATAATCCTGCCATTCTCTCCCTCACAATGCAATGGATGAGCGCTAGGTGGCCAGAACTCTGGAAACATGATTGAGAGAGAAAATTAATTGGGTGCCAATCAGCATAGGTGACTATTGAGATTTTAAATGGAGTAGCGATATCTGCCAAAGGTCTCATATAAAGGTTAAAAAGTGTGGGGCTCAGAGAAGAACACTGAGGTACTCCACACTTGAGTGAGAGAGGGTCGGAAAGACCACTGTCTTCGAAGACCTGAAAAGTCCTGTCTTGCAGGAATGATGTAAGCCATAAGAGGGCAGTTCCTGAGATTCCAATGTTCATCAGTCTATGCACAAGGAGGTTGTGATTTACGATGTCAAACTTGGGGCTTAGATCGAGCAGGATGATGGCGACCAATCCTCCGTGGTCGAGTAATCTCTTGGATTCTTAAACCACTGCTAAGAGGGCAATCTCTGTACCATGATTGGGTTAAAACCCAGTCTGGGTAGGGTACAGTAGGTTGTGACTCTCCAGATGATCGGAAATAATCTGATTAACATATTTTTCCTCTATTTTGCTAATAAAAGGAAGGAGAGAAATGGGCTGATAGTTCCCCAACTCCAGGGGTCCAAGTTTGTTTTTTTGTAGTAATGCTTTGACCATAGTGAGTTTCCATGACACTGGGAGGTCACCTGAGGTGAGAGACAGATTCTTCACTTTACACTTGGCAAGGAGTATCTCATCAGTGGCTAGATCTAGAATATGTGGAGGGGCCAGGTCGCATGGAGAGCCAGATTTAATTTGTTGGAAGATCTCTGCTAGCTTGTGACAATCAATTTCAGGAAATTCCATTAATCCTAAACCAGAAGGAGGCAGATGAGCATTATTGCACAGAGGAGATGAGGCGGGATGAGCATGAAATAGACCATAGATATCTTCAAATTTCTTTTTTAAAAAGTTGGCTCAATCGTTACACTGTCCGGGTTGCAGTGTTGGATTAATACAGGTGGACAGGGTGCTGAGTAAAGTTTTGGCAATGGGGAAACGTTTCCACTGGTGAGTTGTTTGCCAGAGTAATTTTTTTCTTCAAAGTAAAATGCTTGAGCTTTTTCAATATCTGTTTTGTAGGTTTTAATAGTACGTCTGTAGCTCTGCTTGCTTACTTCCCCATAGTACTTCCCGCATATTCTCTCTGCTCGTTTACAGTGTTTTTTAAGTTCACACAGCTTAGGAATGTACCAAGGAGACATTTTTTCCTTGGCTTGTTTAGTAATCACTCTTTGGGGGATGATCTGATCCAGAGAGGACGTAATCTAATTAGCATGTTTGTCAGAGGCGTAGGTAGGATTCTCGTCTAGGGTGGGTCTGAGGCATTATTTCCAGAGGTCTGGTAGTGAGTATTGGCTTAACTGTACACATCTCGACACAAGTGCCTTCTTAAAAACCATGGCTCTTTAGCACAATTATGTTAAAATAGGCTAGAAAAAGCACAATTTGACTACATTTTTCGTATTGTTCTCTATGGGAGTATACCTAAAGACACAACCAATAGTTACTTTCATGTAATGGGATATTGTGCACCTGAAGCTATGGGAAGCTTGGGGCCTTTTGTAAATATCATGTTTTTTCTTGACATTATATCTGTTAATAATTTACGTATACATGAAAAATATAGAATGCACATTTGTTTAATGTTACTTTTCCTTTCAGTGTGAAAACCAAGTCGGCTCAAATATATCCACAGTAACTAATCTGAGCTACATTCTATGTTCTAAATTTATTGTTGTGAACAAAATTTGATGGAAGCTGACAATGTAATTTCTCTTTAAAACATATAAATCTAAGAACACAGTTTCATAGAATAAAAATAGGTAGAAAGGGCCTCAGGGTTCTTTCTGCTAATTGTTTATTCCGAAAGATTCAATATCAACCACATAATGTTATATAAGCTAGAAACAGAGTGAGATGGGTTAGAGAGGAAAAACAACGTGGGTGATGACGCTGAGACGTTGAGCCATCACAAACTTTTGCTATAAATTATATACACGATGATTGTTTGGTATTTCAAATATTAACCTATTTAATACTATTTATGAAATATTTGTTACTATAGTGTTAATTCAAGGTTGTTTTAATCAAATTGTAGCACAATAATATGTTATGTGTATTTCATGGAAGCATTTAGTCAATCATACATGATACATGTACTTACTTACAAAGCTATTATATTGCGCAATAACTTAATTGCTCGATACTTGTAAAACAGTGTAAACCAGCTTAGAAACTCGACTTAGGGTTTTTTTTTATGCTGAGTTTAGCTTAGTAAAATATAAGGTTGGGGTTGATCTCAAGTTAAACATTACGGGCCCGATGTAGGTAAATTCATTTTACCGGGTCATAAATACCGATAGATACCGAATCGGTATTTATGAATCGGAAAACCGAATGTAGGTAAAAAAATGGTAAAAAAATACCGATTCAATATCATTCGGAATTGTGACTTGGAAAATACCGAATCGGTAATGTCCGAATCGGTAATTACCGAATCGGTATCACCCATACAACCCAATGGGCCTCCAGGCCCAGAGGAATGAATGGGAGATGCTGAATCGGTAAATACCGAATCGGAAATTACCGAATCGGTATTTACCGAATCGGTAAAAGCCGATCTGGAAAATTCGAATGGAAGACATGTGAGCCAGTCAACCAATCAGGGACACCCACCACACCCCACAACAAAGCCAATGTAAAACCAACCAATCAGAGGCAAGTACCAGACCCAGTACCTGGAGTTGGCCACACCCATGCAGGTGCAGAGCCACAGAACTGTTTGGCGAGCAGGGGGGAAGACAGAGGGGCAGGCTGCACTGATCCCAGCAGAGCATCACCATGGAGTCCCAGGAACACCAGAAGGATGGTGTGGACAGAAAAAGAAAGATCAAATTCAGCCCAAATGAGCTGTAGGTACTGGTGGAGGAGGTTGTGCAGCATTACAGCCCACCTCGATCTATTCCTTATTTTAAACGGAGCCGGTGCCCACCCGGCATTGCCCCTCGAAATTCACCGAGTTAATCTTAGCAGCGCGCCCCGGAGCCTGGAGGCTCGCCCAAGGGGTCACGCTGCCATTGGCTGCCAGACCGGAAGTCAGGCAGGCCGGGGGCGGGACATCGATACAACCGGAAGCAGACGGGAACTCACCCCGCGCTCCGGTGAGAAGAGAGAGCCGGCGCCTGGTTCCCCCCCCCCCCCACCCCCGGGACTCCCAAGAGCGAGGGAGAGCCCCGGAGAGAGAGGGAGAAGCGTTGAGAGAGCCCCCGAGGAGCGGGAGCTCTCGTGCAGAGCCGCCGCCCAGGAGAGACTCCGCAGGGACCCAGCGTGAATCCGGAGAAGCCGGTGAGTAAAGCCCGGGGTTGCTTGCAATAGAGGGGGGGCATCGGGGCACATTGCCGGTGCCCGCCCCTCCTGTGTGCTCTCTCCGCGTGAGAGAGCAGTTTCCTCTGTTGGTCTTAGAGCGGCCCCGGTTGACAGAGGGCCGCTCCAAAGAAGGGGGCATTGTTTGTTTTGAGCCCTGAAGGCTCCACCAGTGGCCGCATTCTTACAGAGAGCCTAGCGAGGCTCAGAGGGGGGAGGCGGACTCCAACGCGGGGCATATTCTTAATTTGAGCCGTGAGAAGCCCAGAGGCGCCATTGTGTATTAGAGCCCACGAGGCTCCAACGTGATTTGGGGGCACAGCTGTTGATCTGGGGGCATCCCTTGTTGTAGAGCCCCGAGGCTCCCAGCCCACATTTTGTTCTTGAGCCCTGTGAGAGGCTCAGCAGTGCCACGTTTGTTTTAGAAGCCCAGAGAGGCTCTAGGTGGCAATCAGTGTTCTTGAGCCTGCGAGGCTCCAACGTGTTGGCCCTCATGATCCACACAGCTGCCCAGCACTTCGTGGGCAGCTGCAAAGTTTAGGCCCCTGGCACTGGGACACAGGGCGTCCTAGCCCCCACAAGGCCAGTTGGCCTAGGGACAGTCACAGGTTGTGACTTATGTGAGTTTGGCGCAATTGTTTTTCTGCTGCACCTCTGAATGTGTTTTTATACGTCATGTGCCTTGTTCTTACACCTCTGAATGTGTTGTTGATGCATCATGTGTCTTCCTTCCTTACACTGCTGAATGTATGTTTATGCATCATGTGTTATGTTCCTATTCTTATACCCCTACAGGTATTGTGATACTTAGGTGGTTGTTCTTGCTAGTACAGGTGGTGCTAGTGAGGTCCTAGTTCCCTGCGTGACCTGTTCCTAAGGTGGTTAGGATTGCGTAGGTGGTACTTACCTGGTTACCAGTAGTTACTGGTTGTATGCTTTATGTTCTATTTTGTGCTACAGTGATTTATATTCCAAGTTCTAAAAGTGCTGATTCCTGACAGTGGTCCATGTGGCCCTGTCTTGTACATATCCCCTGTAAATTCTGCCTGTGCCTGTTGGCACATTGTAAAGAGTGTGTTTTATCTAATGTGTTTTAGTATAATACAAAGGCTATTTCTATATATTACCTTGTGTGTAGTTTCCTTTGTGGTGGGCCTTGGGTGTTGTTGCTGGGGTGCATGCGCAAATACTTAACTCATATTGCCTCCAAGTTTAGCCTTGCTGCTTGCGCCACGTTACCTAGAGGGTGAGCAAGGGTTATCTTGGCGTGTAACTCCCTTGCCCTGACTTAGGTGTGGTGGTCTCTGACTGACTTTGGCGCAAGCCAGGGATCCCATTTCTAACATTGGCGGCAGCGGTGGGATAAGGATTTGTGTTTGCGTTGTACCACAGTGGCAACTGGCCGCACTACAAAACTCTGCATTTTAGATAACCACATTTTGGGGATTATTGTTTTTATGAAGTTCCATTGTTTTCTTCTCTGAAGGTATCATTGTGCAATTGTGTCCAGTACATTTGTTCCCCCGCCCCGCGCCCAGAGTTTGGTACCTGTGTCATATGTGGTCAGGTTGAGGAATCAGGGATGGTAGAAACTGCCTTACCAGTCCGAGGGGGGGGGGTTGTGTGTGAATGAATGGTGTGTGGCACTAGGCAAGTGAGTGTGAGTTCTCTGGGATAGGGAACTTGCTACACCTTTGTGAATTGTGTACTCCTGTGTTAAGCTCAGACCCCTAGGTTCCCTGTGTAATCTTGTCTCTGTAACGTCCTGCCAAGGTGGAGCCTGCTTTTGATTTCAATGATCTAGCCACATAAGGTATGTGGGAGCTGATAAGGTTCTGTAAAGAGAGAGACATAGGGGTGGGTGAGTCAGCCACTCTGGATGAACTTAAGGGCCATCTGATCCTATGGTTTTGGGATCAAAGGGAGCTTGAGCGCTGTAGGAAGAGGGCCTGGGCCTCACACCATGAGGAGGGTGGGTCTGTAGGGAGCCCTGAAGATTCAGAAGAGGAGAGAGAAGATGGCAGTACCTGGATGCCACTAGAGAGTGAAGACCCCATAGGTAGGGAGTCCCTTGCTGGGTCCAGCGTAGGAGGCAGCGCCTCATCCCTTTCCCTGTCCCCAGAGGAGCTGGAAGATAGGAGGAGAGAAAGGGAGCACCAGCTGGCTTTAGAAAAGCTCAGGTTAGAGCATTCCCAGGCTATGGCGCAGCTGGGTGTTAAGAAGCAACAGCTAGAGACTGAGAGGGTCTTAGCGCAGGAAAGGATAGAGGAGGCTGAGAGGGCCTCCACCAGAGGCAAAGTAGCTCTGGAGGGGAACTATCCCCTGCGCCCAGTTTTAATTTTCTGGATTCCCCGGGGAGGGTTGAGTCCAGTGGTGGCAGCTATTACGATTTCAGTGTAGGAAATCCCACTCCCAGTTCCCAGAGTATGGTACCTGTTTCCCAAGAGGAGGAGAACAGGTTGAGGAACCATAGGAAACCACCTCACCAGAAGTGGGGGTATTTTGTGGATGACTGTTCTGATGCAATGGAGGATTGGCTGGCGGCTAACCCGGACGATGAGAGGGACGGAGTAGTGAATGTTTCTCAAAGAGCAGTTGCTCAGTATCTGTTGTCCAGAGTTGTGCCAGCACCTGTCTAAGTTTGGATACTTTTGCCCTTGGAAGCTTGCTGAGGAAGCAGAGCACTAGGAAGGGACTAGAGGTTCTCTAGAGTCATCAGGGAGTGACTCCAAAAGCAGTGCTTCAGGTATCTTCCAGCGCAGCGTGGTGAAAGAGGCTCAGTGTAGCCCAGCTAGGTCCCAGGATAGCGAGGAGGGTGTAGGGGCTCACTGCCTGGCTCAGTGGAGCAGGAGTGAGAGGGAGACCGAGGGTCCCCAGATGCCCGAAGCCCTGCCTCAGGACTTGGATGGTTACTGTAGGGAACACCAGGTTGGGGACCTAGGCTGTCCTGTTAGTCAATTTGAGGAGGATCTCCCAGTGAGTAGAGGACCTGGAGCGTCTGTAACCAGAGCTCCTGTGGTTCCAGTGTCCGGCAGTGCTACTCCAGGAGGGAGTGCACAGAAGTCCGAAGTGAGGAGTGATTGGGGGATGAGTTTCCCAGTGGATGCACCAGTGGACCAGGGATTAGCCAGTTGGGCTAGATCTTCTTGGGGGGACCCAGGTGGCGCCACTTCTGGTCTGGGGGATCTTCACGCACTGTCAGGTGGTCAGGGGACGGGAGATCTGCGCCAGACTGACAGTCACACAACATATTTGTCATTTGTTAACTTTAGGGGGATGGTGTGTGAATCCCCAGAAGTCCTGGAGTGCCAGGCAATTGTTCCACCAAAGGTTTTAGACCAGAGGGTGGGAGGCCAGGTTCATGATCAGCCTGACCTGAAGGGTAGGATGACTGTAACCAGTGTCCTGACCGGTTCTTCTTCCAGAGGAACCTCTCCAGTTGGGAGAGGGCAGACCTCTGGAAGGGGGTACAGAGGGTGGGAGAGCCCACCTCTGACCCCAGTGCAACCTGAGGAGTTAAACCCTGGGTTGGAGTGGCATTGTAAGGGTACCCCTCGCTGGAAGAGGAGGAACCCTAGGAGAAGAGGTAGGGGGAGGAGAGCCTTCCCTGAGACTCCTGGTCCGCCTGAGGGTGTAGACCCTAGGCTGAAGAACCAGTGGCAGTCTAGTCCTGTCTTGCAGACAGGAAGAGTGGAGAATGGCTACTATGTACCAGGGGTTACTACCCCCCACTCTGTAAATAGGCAAGGACCGGTGGCACCTGGGTGGCCCAGGGCCTGGTCCTGGCCGCGGACAGCTTGGGAGTACCAGTGGGGTAGCCCAGTTGGTCCAGACAGGGTTTTGAGAAGGAATCCCATGGGTTCACCGTGGCGTAGAACAGGAGGGAGTCCCTGCAGTTGCGGGCCCGTGCCCATGTTCTATCGCCCCAAGCAGGGAAGTCCATCATGGTGGTGATTGGTCTGCCCTGCGTTTTGGCTGGAAGGGGGTTGTGTTGGACTTGGCCCTTCTGGCAGGTTCACCCCTAAACTTTTTGCTTTGTGTTTGTGACCCAGTGGTAGTGATTTTTGATTTCTCTGCACTTTCACTGTGTCCCAGTGGAAAGTGCGTGCGCACTCTGAGTGCGTGGAGTGAGGTTGGCCTGCCCTCCCATAGGAATGCATGGGGAATGTCTGTGTCCCTGGTAGTTCCTGATGCGTGAGGTGTGCATGCGTGAGTTTGGTATGTGCGAACTCGTGAGAGTGAATGCTGCGCAATGGTATGTGCGGCGTGTATGTGTCTAGTGGGGAAGTGCCACTTATAGACATGACTGTACGTGTGCTGTGAGGGTGCAGGAGTGTGATTGGCTGGAGCTGGCTGGGATGCCAGGCTCCAGGATGTCTGGATGGGTCTGCCCAGTGGTGAGTGCTGAGATTAGCATGCTGATGTGAGGGGAGGAGTGCACCTGTGTCCTGAATGTGGCTGGGTTTTCCCCACACAATGCTGTCTCCGCCCCCTGTGGTGCGCCTAATGACCCTAGCCCTGCCAGTGAATGAAAGGGGTGGTTGAGCCATCAAGAGTGCTCCAAAACCAGCTGAGACTGGTTTCTCCCCCACCCTGCACCTACAGACAAAGGAATTTGAAGTATAAGAAGGGGCTGTGTCTGTAGTGTAGTTCCTATTTTCCCAATAGGCCCTGCGCATTGGAATAACATAAACAGTAGTATCGACGTAGAAGTGCGGATCTTCCAGGCCTCCACTGACCATGTTAAACTTAATTGGGGTTGTTACCAACTAGCTCAGAGGTCACTGGAAACTTTCTTGACTGAATAGGAAGTGATCAGCTTCCCTGGCACAGCAAGAAGGGATTCAGTTTTCCAACAACCGTGCAACATGACAACTTTGCTCCTCAGATCAAGAGTCAATCTCTAGGGTTGTGTGAAACAATAGACAGTTATTTTACTCAGTCAGTGGTTGTGCAGTTTACTTTCACAATATGTAGAGAATAGAGAGACGGGCGTTTTCAATAAAAGGTAACATTTATTGAACAGTCTTTCTTCTCGTACAAGAGAAATGAATTGCCACAATTGCAAGACTTGTTATTATAAAAAGTGCGTACAGAAAGATAAGTATTGCGAAATAATACTGTAAAAGCATTGATATGGTTTCTTAGCCATACAATGGTTTAAAATGAATAAAACATATATACATTCATATATACATTAGGCTAAAATACTCAACTGGTGCTTCTAACTACGCCTACCCCAGTGTACCTGACCTAAGCCTAATACTTGGGAGGGGAGTAAGTAAGTAGCTTTAGTTTAAGTTGGTTTTGCCAAGGTTTGCTTCAAGAATTCTCTCTAAGGGTTTAGTCAACACCATACCTCTGGAATAGAATGATGGAGGTCTGGTATCTCCTTCAAGGGGTCGATATCCCAGTCACCCGCAAGGGTAGACTAGAAACGCCGGAGCTGGATTTCTCTGCAGGAGAAAGACAGCGTCTCTTCTGAGCGCGTCGAGGAGGAGAAGGAGGGGCAGCGTCCACGGGCAGCTTGCATCTGCTGGGCTCTTGCAGGGGGACGGCTGTTCAGCTCCTAAGTTCACCACACCATCGTTCGCTAGTTAGCAGCGATAGCAGTAGCGATAGCAGCTATGGTGTCATCAGCATGACTGCTTCTTCAGCAGCAGCGAGATAGCTGGCAGCATCAGCTTCAGCGAAACAGCAACGAGACAGCAGCAACGTTTGCTTAAGGCAACGTTGGTAATATTTATACCTGAAAGGTGCCTTGTTTGACGTAGGTTTTTGGACATAAGACGTCAATAAAGATGTCACTAGGAAGTGATCGTCTATCAGTGCTAATTAGAGTTCTATTACTAATAAAAACACAGCAAGCGGGGATTTCCAGGTTGCTGAGTTTTTATCTTGTTGAAGAACTCGGAGTGTTAATCTAGGAATCTCAGATAGTAACTTCTGCTATGTCATTGCACTAATTGGTTGCAAAGGAAGTGGCAGAGAAAGCTATTCTGGAATGTGGCTCTGTTCGTGTGAGGCCAGAGACGAGTTTCTGAATACTGCACTTGAACGGTTATGCCAATATAGGGAATAAATGGATTTATAGCCGAATAGGGGCATAAGGTCACAGAATCGATCAGGGTCCTAGATTAGAACGCAACACCCACTCCACGAATTCATGTCCATCAAATTACTAAAACTAGAGCAATAAGATGCATCTGTAACATTGCCCACCCCAAAATACATATATGCATTTGAAATAGGCGTATTTGTAATACGTGAAAATTTAGGTACTGTACGTTTTTGAAGCATAGAAATCATTCAAAAATTATAGCATGTGAAATCAATGAACGATTATGCAAAAAGAATTACACATGAAATATCTCTGAAACAGAAGAAGGGCGAGATAATTTCATCACATATAAATGCATTGCAATAAAATGTGCTAGAGGCTGGTGTAAAGTTATTTTGTCTCTAGATGTGTTTAAAAATAGAAGTAGAAGCTTCTGTTCTCTATGAATAGTTTTACTTTAAGCAAATAATTTTTCGTGCCAGAAAAAGGGTGAATATTAAAAAGTGTTCAATTCAAAAGAATTATTGCTTGAACGGGGAAATTAGAGTTCCAACGCTTTTAGCAGTTTTTGTTGTTCAAAACTGAAGGCCGAATCCAGAGTTCATGGGAACGCTGTGTGTCGGAATGCTTCTCTAAAGTTATTGTTTCTGTTCGGGCGAGAACATCATATCAGACAGGCTTTCAAAGAATTGGTCTACAAAATCAGGTGACAGTTCGACGGTATACACCTGTTACAACGCAACTTTTACAACTACCTACTATTACAACGCAACTTTTACAACGCATACCATTACAACGCATTGCGCTGGGGGGCGCTCTAGGATAGGGAATAAGTTTAATTTACTATCCAACACCTTCCCTAGTGTCCACGGGGACTGGAGTTGGAATAGTAAATTATACTTACCACTATACAGCACCTCTAAGCGCTATGTGTTGTAATGGTATGCGTTGTAATGGTCGCGTTGTAATGGTAGGTAGTTGTAATGGTATGCGTTGTAACATGGTACATCCCAGTTCGACCAAATTTGATAGTGCTGTAACTTGGCAGGTGTGAGAATGATTGCTGTCATCAAAGTCTGGATCAGCAATGCTCACAGAAGGTCGTACCTGGGTGATGTTGCTTTTGTCACTCGCTCCACTGTTACCACCTAGTCGTAGCACAGGAGTCTCAACGAATGCCGTCATCAGGATTGGTAGCCGCTGGGGACAACACAATGCGTGAGCCTTTATCGGACTTAGCAAAATATCGATATCCATTGGTACTGCTGATGGAAGTGAAAGACAGATGTCCAACACACACTCATCTCCGCATAGCATACATCGTAGTACAGGTAAGATGCAATTTTGCCATATCGGTCTGAATGAAAGGAACCAGGTCATGTTTAGATCTCTCAGCCTGGCCAATCCAAGGACTCTAGTTATTCTGTCCCGGTAGGGGATTGCTAGGATTGTCTCTTCCTTTCCCATAGGAGTCATGTCTGAGCTGTGGCTTGCCATAACGAAGCAGGAGGGTCAAAAATAAAATCCCTGCTACAAGTCCCAAAAATAGGGGTATGCCGCCAAAAACAGAGTGGACAAAATTTGGAACGATTCCCAGAATTGCTTGAAATGGTGTTAGCAGTTCCGTAAAAATCGTCTTAAATATGCCTGGGATGCCTGTGGCACTAGACATGTTAAGGAGTTGGCTCAACATTTCTACGAAATGCACGGGGCAATTTGTGGATAAAAGGTCATGAACCTCTGTAGCTGTCCTTGCAACTAGGAGATCATACCTCTCTTTTGATGACGTTATGGGCACTGTTGTCTGCAAAAGCACAGACTTCATTTTGCTTAAAGTATCAATTCGTATAGAATAGAGATTCAGACGAGGCCAGATGGGAGTCTCTATGTCTCCAGGCCCGCTCGGGAACAATGCTTGCATACAGCATTTGACCATGGAAGTTACGCTTACGAGATAACTTTTCCCTGGCACTAGGCCACAACATCTGTGATCCATTCTTAGAATGTAACTCCCATTCGCGAGTTGCATAAAGAAAGGCTCTATCTGAGTTGCAGGTGTGACAAGCTGGTGGCATGAAAGGTTGTTAGAATTACCTTCACAGGCTCCATGTAAATTAATACCCTGGCACAAAAGTATACCGCTTAGTGAACATTTACAGTTTTCACCACTAAGAAATACATTTTTGTCGCTGTCACTATAGCATGAATGTGTGTAGGGTAATTTCCATGATGATTTAACATAACCTTTACCCAATCGTTCATACTGGCCAGTAGGTATGTATTCAAGGCACTTTTTAAATCGGAAAGTTGTTATCGGAATAGTGATAATTCCGTGTATTATCCATTCAATGACAGGACTTTCTGACATTGTCAATGGTAATCTCTCAAGTTTTTCGATGCTCAGGATTGTATAGTCTGTTCCTTTCTGTGCCAAGCTGATTTGTTTATCAGTAAGGTTAAAAATGGAAAACAATGACGTTGTGTGGATTAAACGCCAAGGCACATAGCCTGAACGAAGATTTTGCAGAGTCCAGCCTAATTGTACAATAGAACGTAATTGAGATTTACCATGCTGTAACATTAGCAAGTCTCTGTCTATTATGTCAAAGGCAGAAGATACAATATTGTCCAACGAATATATTCTGGAGGACAGAGTCACTAACCCATTGTCCACTACAGAAAGGGATTTTTCCAAATTAATACGATCAATTTCTCGTATTTTTTCAGCTGTTTCAATTTGTGTGACTTTCCAAGCCTCGTTGTATGCAGCATAGATGCTGGCCGCTATGAAACGTTTTTGACGCTGTTTGCGTGGACCAAGAATGAAATCGCGCAAATCAGCACCATCTTTTAGTAAAGACAAGTGTTGCTTAATTTCAGCCAGTGTGGATGATCCTAGCCATTCGAGGCAGAGTTTCCCTACACTGTATGTTGTTACTATCCCTGGATGTTGTCTCTGGGAGTATCTAGGGTCTTGTCTGGTCATTTTTAACCCCTGTGTTTTGTTCAGGAATCTATCTTGACAGTTGTTTGTGTCAGTAGGCCAAATTAACCACTTTTTCCAATCAGGATGTGTTCTGTTAAAATGTAACATTTTAGTTACGTCTATCTCAATATCTGTTGTTGCATTATCAGGTATTGGCTTCAGAATAGACGGTTTGTTAAGGTCTTTGATCTTAGCTAGGCCAAGACAGGATGTTTGGTGAATTGTGTCATTTAAAAACATCATTTGTTCTGGTATCATGCAGGTTCTGAATAGTGCTTCTAGGCCTTGTACCTGCCAATCTTTCGTACCCCAAATGGTTTTTGTTTCAATGTTATTTTTCCAATAATCAAAACCAAATGTCATCATTTTTTCATAAAATGCTTCTGAATATATCAATTTAGTGTTTGTCAGCATTGTTTTCATTCCTGTTTTATCTAACAGTTTGTAATAAAACGTTTCTGCATCACTGGTGTTAAACCCTGAGAAGTTCCTGAATTTCTCAAAGAATGTTTTAGAACTGCTTTTAGGTGGTGTAGCACAATGTTCCCATTGATTATACTCAAAAACATTTCTAGGCTGTGCAGATTTATGCAAATAATGATCGCCATAATGTGTATAACAGAATAACTGTTCATAACTAGACGAACCTTGTAAATAATCATGTTCTGTGAATCTAGCTGACATTACTAAATCAGACATCATGTCATTAATACTGTTAAAGTCCCAATCATCAGAGAATGTACTAGGTTTTACAAAGTCACTTAAGGAAACCTTCAGTTGATGAGGATACTTCAGGATCTCGACCGGACAATAGATCTCATAGTCAATTTTCTCCCATACCACCCCACCGGGTATTGGAATGGCTGTGACATTTACTGTTGACAGTTCTCTTTTCTTCACGTGGGATGATCTGTGTGGTTTGAGGACTAAGTTGATGTTCTGACTTGCTGTGTCCATTCAATTGTAATAAACTTTCCTAAAATTAAAACTAAAATTAGGCATAGTAGGAGTATGAGTACCCCTGAAATAATCCAATGCTCAATCAACGGTGTATCCTGATATAATTCTTTGATTAGTTGAAGGAGTTCTGTTGTATTTTCTTTAAGAGTCTTTTTTGTTTCTGGCATCACTTCAGGGTTACTTTGATCCTCGGAAAAGTTGTCGAAGTCGATGAAATAACCAGAGGCAGTTCTGTCAATTGTTGGGATTGTTCTTTCAATCTGTCTCTCGGTAGCATTTTCTGATGCCACAATATTGTAGACTGGTGTTTCTTGACGAACTGTTTCAATCTGTGTCTCAAGAGGCACAAGTTCCATGGCATTATTGCATAGTCCTTCTCTGTGCACTGCAGGCTGATCGAATGTGATTAGTCTTTCAGTTTGAACCTCTTGGATTGTTGCAAGTTTGGGTATTCTGTTGTTTCTTGGGAGTCCACTGGGCCTACTGTTGATTATAGGCCACATGCTTGTGGTTTTACCAGGTCGATTGATACAACTCTGTTCTCCTTTTTACCAGCAAGGGGCGGTAGTACTACTGATCTTGTTCCGGTGACTGCCAAGACAGGTACTGCTTTTCTGTAAGAAGGCCCAAATTCCTTCTTCACCGCGATTTTTTCTCTGACTAGATCCCCAAACTTTGGAATCCAGACAGGCCTTGCTGGGGCTGTGGCTTGTGGTGCCTCGTCAGTGGTATCTGGCTGTTGCTTTAACTTTATGTTGCTTAAGGATTTTCTTGTTTCATTCAGTTTTTGTAAAACAGCCAAACGATCTTTGATGTCAAAGTCTGTTTTATTATCTTGTACCACTGATACCTGACTATCTAAGTCCTGAATTCTCATTCTAATTCCGAACAATAGTTCGTATGGGCTGAAACCTTTTAGAGAATTTCTTGGCAAATTGTTCAGACTGGTCTGGACACTTATTAAATGTTTGACCCACCCAGCGCCTGAACCTAATACCTTCGCTGTTATAGATCGCTTTATGTCTCGTTTTTTTCTTTCTACCACACTATTCCCTTCAGGCTGCGACGGACAAGAATACCGCAACCCAATTCCCAAGTTGGCCATGGCCTCCCTATAAGCTCGAGAGCTGAAAGCAGGACCCTGGTCAGAATGGAACGTGGCAACTGCGTATGTGCCGATAGAGACTCGCAGATCTTTTATAACTGTTCTAGCGTCAGCCGAGCGCTAGAGGCCACATATTTTAAGTGTGTTTAGCCTTAATGATTAATAGGACGGAGGATGGGGTGTAGACAGCGTTACGCTGTTTCTGATTGGTAGCCGGTAGCATGGTTCACTACTGCGATACCTGTTGCAGTTTTCACAGTTGTTTGCATATATTTGGTGTTGTACACTCATTCCCGGCCACCAGTATACTGATTGTAATTCAGTCAGGGATTCCTTGATCTTTCTGTGCCTAGGACCCAAACCCATGTGTGCGTCTGCTATTAAAAATATTCTCCTGTTCGTGTTTGGAATTACCCTATTCCCCACTCCAGGGATTCGAGCAAAAGGAACGGAGTTTTCATCGATTATGTATGCATAATTGAGTGGATAGTTCACGGGTAGTGCTGCACAGTCGCCTTTTACGGTCATTTTTACTGCCAGCATGGTTTCACCGTCTCTGTATTTTTCTGCACGCTTTTTTGTGGCTACGGAAGCCGGTTTAGTTGCTTCCGCTGTGGCTGTGTTAGCCAATGAATTCCCTGCAACGTGAACGCCATCACGTTGAAGACTCTGTGCGTGTATCACATGAGTCTTTTGTAGTTCTTTCTGTAAAAGAGCTACCTGTTTCCAGAGCAATTTTTTGCTTTATTGTGGCACCTGTGTTATCTTTGTAATCGTTTTCAATCCAGCTCTGCAGTTTAATATTGTAAGAGTTGATGCATAAATTAGAATCGCACACGATTAGTGTCGGGAATTCACGTTCTGCATTTTCGAGTGCCATCATTAAAGTTCTGATTTCAGCTCTCTGAGCCGAACAGTTTCTTACTGATTCAGTTTTTGTTACTTTCGGTCTGAATTTACCGCACAGCCAACGACCTTTAACAATCGCACAGGTTGCATTGTAGGTTTTGCTCTCTACGTTTAAATGCTGTACAAATCTATCTGTATAGATTATACAGGCGTACTGTGGGAGAGGCAGAAGTTCGATTGGCAGAGGATATTCTTCTTCATATTCTAACTCATTCAGTTCTTCGAATTGCGGGGCGAAATAGTATTTCACATCTTCCGCTCCTAGAGAATCTACACACTGTATCCATTTCGGATCCAGTGACACTGTAGGCAGGTTTACTGGGCTGAATAGCACCTCGAAGGCGGATTCCGCTGTGAGGATATTAATCCTTTTACCGTGTGCTAGTTCTCGTTCATTTGCTAATGCAATTTGCACTGCTTTCACAGTTCTTTCTGTGAGACTGAATGTTTTTTCTACTTGTGTGTACAAGTGAGATTTAATTGAAATTGGTACCTTTTCACCCTCATTAGAGGTCAGGTACGTGAATCCGCATCTTCCTGGGATGACTCGATTACAAGATTGCGTGTGTTGTCACGTGTATCTAATTTTGTTTTAGCTAACATGTCTGTTTGCAGTGATCTCAAAATTTCTGTGTGTTTTTGAGTCCAATTGATTTGTTTAAAATCAGGTTTAATTAGTTCGTAGAGAAGTTTAACCCTCTCTGCGTAATTTAGAATGTATGTTTTTTTTGAAATTCAGAAAACCTAGTATGGATTGTAAATTCTTCAAAGTTTTTGGAGCTTGGAGTACAGCGCACTTCTCTAAGAAGTTGTCCGCTAGGCTTTTCCCTTCACTTGATAATTCGTACCCTAAGAATAGTACTGTCAGATGGGCAATTCGAGACTTTTTAAAGTTGAATTTGTAACCCTCTGCTGCGAACCCAAGTATAATGGTGTTCACTCTTTTCAAGTGAGTATCCAAGTCGTCGTCTGTGAGATAGATATCATCTACGTAAGATAATGCCTCATCATCATATATTTGTAGTAACTCTGTTACCCTAGCTGAGAATAGTCCTGGGCTGTTCTTGAACCCCTGTGGGAGTCGACAGAAATTTTTCTGCGACCCAAATGCTGAGAAAGCGGTCAAGTATCTGCTTTCTGGTGCAATGTTTTGACAAAAGAAACCATTAGATATGTCTAATGTCGTTTTATATTTTTTCCTAACTATGTTATTCATTAGGGCTGCACTATGCGAGTTTTGTACTGCAAATGTTTTGCAACATGCATTAAGGTGTCTGTAGTCCAAAACTAGACAATATGAATGGTCTGGCTTGGAGACAGGAAACAAAGGATTGTTCATTTGAGAGGTGCATGTTTCAATCACCCCCTGGTATTCAAGTTGATCTAAGATCTCCCTGACTTGTTTTTTAGCTTCTTGCTTAATGGGATACTGCCGTTGGGCAGTTGGTTCACTTTTTAACTGGATTTTGTGAGGAGGTGAGTCCTCATCCCATCCTACATGATTTTTATATAATGCCGGTGCCTGGGCTACTGCCCATTTCCTTGCATAAGTATATTTTTTGTGAATCAGAATGTGATTCGAGAAAGCAGGCATAATCATTTCTTCGCCACGCGGGCACTCCCTGACAAACTCTGGGGGCCAATCTTTTTCAGCTAACAGAATATCATAGCCTTTTGAGAGTTTTTCCCAAAATAGACCCCTTATTTTCTTAGTCTTATCACCCTCTATAGGCATTGTTATTTCATATATTTTATGGGCCTCGCTAAGTCTGGTGTCGGCAGTTTCAACCTGAATGTATTTATTCGTGTCCACTGTCTCCAGATGACTCATCAAGATCTTGCGAGCTATACTGATTTCTGCTGCACTGTCTAACATTGTCTGTGCCCACTCCCCGTTTTTCAACTGTGTCCTCAGTATTCTCGGCATGGTTGATTACTCTAATACTGGCTACCTTCTTTTTTGGAAATTGAGATTTTTTACTCTGAGCAGGTTGCTTGTCTTTGGACTTGGTGTGCTCTCCTGGGTCTGACTGTCCTCTTCTTTCCGATTTCTGCGAAAAAGATCGAGAGGGATGTGTATCAATACTTTGATATCTATCAGGCTTTTTCAAATTATCCCTATTTCTAAGGTTGTATCTTTTCTCGGAGGGCTCCCTCTGGGGAGACTGGTGTTCTCGAGTCGGAGTTCTTTCCCTCCGTCGAGGAGACCTTCCTCTGGACTGGAAAACTTTTTCCTTGGGAGTGGATTGTTTATTTCCATTCCAGCTCTTTTTAGGAGTGTTTAAATTATTTTTAATAAATAATTTTTCAGGATTTTCGAGCAGTTGGGGCTTAACTGGTTTTCCACCCAAGCTGTCTCTACCTAGTTCTTCATAGCATTTCTCTATGATTCTGACAAGCTCAATTGGCTGATCTGTTATATCTGTTTCCTTCAATTTCTGGCGGATCGCCACAGATGCTGCTTCTCCCTTTATGTCCCTCTCGCACGGACATAAAAGATGTGCCTCGCCAGGAAGCGCAGCGGACGGGCGCAGCGGGCGCGCCGTCAGCGCGCCGAAGGCGCGCCAAAGGCAAGCCCGTCTGGGCCCGTCCGGGCCTGGACCGGGCCCAGGGCCAGTCCCCCTGCCTCTTCCACCAGCCCCTCCCGCATCTGCTGGACTTCTGCCCAACTACATCTGCCCAACTACATCTGTTAAATTCGCATCTTTGCCCGACCTGCCCCCGCTGCAGCCCGATTCACCTGGAAACCGCTCACTATCTCTGCCCACAATGCAGCTTTACGCTTCCACCCTGCCAACCCCGTCTCCCCCCTTGCTCACTATCGCATTCTTCTTCCTCCAATCAGCCCACTCTACGTGCAGGTTTGATTAATTGTCGATCTCTGCCCCGTCACGCAAACGACATCTGGATGTCCATCTCGTCTGAGGAATGGGATATTCTTTTCCTTACTGAGTCCTGGATCACAGACTCTTCCTCACCAGATATTTATCTGGCCATCCCCCCAGGCTACGACATCAAATGCCTAAATCGAACCGGAGGCAAGCCCGGTGGCGGTCTTGCCGTCATTCTCAAATCTTCCTTCCAGCTTACTTTCACTAGACTTAGTGAAATAGGCATCATTGAAGCCATGTACTTTTCCATCTCCGACAATGCGTCTACAATTCTAGCTGGCACACTCGTCTACTGTCCCCCTCCTGTCTCCACGCCCTCCCTTAACGCCCTTGTCCACTTATTAGCCGATCTCTCTATTAAACATCAAAACTTCATTGTTCTGGGCGATTTTAACCTCCACATCGACAACCCGCTTTGTGCTAAAGCTACTAACCTGGTTGACACCATGGAAAGCCTCAATCTTAAGCAACTGGTTGCAGGTCCCACGCATGTGGCAGGCCACACCCTGGACCTCATCTTTGCAAACTTTCTGCGCATCACTGTCCTCCAGCCTCTCCCTCTAACCTGGACCGATCACTTCCTCGTCCCATTCTCGCTTACTTTAGGACGCAAATCTGTCCAACCGGTTCATAGGAAGGAGTTAGGACGAAAGTGGCATAAGGTCACCTGCGCTACCCTGGACCCCATATTCCACTACCAATCGGAGCACCTCTCCCCGAACATTGATGAAAATGTCGCTAGGCTAAATTCTACTCTCCTTAAGGCAATTGACTCCATTTCCCCCCAGATAACCATCTCCTCCACCAGGTCACGGCCCTCGGCTCCCTGGTTCTCCACCTCCCTTCGGGAGGAGAAAAGCAAGTGTAAGGCTCTGGAACGCAAATGGAGGCTCCACTACGACTCTGATGCCAAACAACTCTACAGAATGGCCCTCAAACAATTTCTTAAACTGAAAAAAGGCGCTATGAAAGACCACTTTGCCACCCAAATTAACAGAGCAAAAAACTCTTCAAAAACGCTCTTTAACGTTGTTAAAGACTTTATCAACCCTCCGGCTAGAGCCCCCCAGAATACCGCTAGTCAGGCCCTTTGTGAGGGACTCTCAGATTTTTTTCTAGAAAAAATAAATAAACTATGTGTCTCCTTCCCCACTGAGACAATCACTTCACCTCCTGCTTTCAATCCCCCTGAGTCTCCATCTCTCCTTGCATTTAACAAACTTAGCACGGACGAGGCAATTAGATTGCTCATCGCCTGCAAATCTGGCGCCCCCTCCGATCCTGTTCCCGCCAAAATCATGGGAGAACTGGCACCCTCACTGGCCTGCCCTTTCCTCTCCGTCTGGAATGCCTCCCTTCACCATGGCTTCTTCCCCACCACCTGGAAGGAGGCACTGGTGATCCCTATTTTGAAAAAAGCAGACGCGGACCCCTCGATCTTTTCCAACTACCGTCCCATCTCCCTCCTTCCTAAACCTGCCAAAGTCCTGGAAAAAGCAGTTCAGCTCCAACTTACTGATTACCTAGAAAGCCACTCTCTGCTTCACGGATCCCAATCCGGTTTCCGAGCAGGGTTTAGCACCGAGACGGCCCTGCTGGAGGTGTCGGAGACCATTCGGGAGTGCGTGGACAGGGGCGAGGAGGCCATGCTGGTTCTCCTCGACCTGTCAGCAGCTTTCGATACGGTCTCTCACCCCATCCTCCTGGACCGTCTCAGGCAGATAGGCATCGGTGGCACTGCTCTCGGCTGGATAGAGTCCTTTCTCTCATCTAGAAGTCAGAAAGTACTACTGCGCCCCTACAAATCACAGAAAAAACCTCTGTCTTGTGGGGTGCCACAGGGCTCCGCCCTCAGCCCTCTATTCTTCAATGTCTATCTGGCCCCCCTGGCTGACGTCGTGGAGTCCTACGGAGTCAGGGTGGTATCCTACGCCGACGACACTCAGTTGGTGTTTTCCTTTCGGGACCACTCTGACTCCGCATTCTTCAACTTTCGCCAATGTCTGAATAACATCAGCAGCTGGATGACTACGAACCATTTAAGACTGAATGCAGATAAAACGGAGGTTCTGTTTTTCAATCAGAAAACCTCTATTCCCTCGCTTTGGTGGTGGCCGACAGCTCTTAATCCCGCCCCAACCCCGGTTCGCTCGGCGCGAAATCTGGGTTTCCAATTTGATGACTCCTTGTCATGTAAAACCCAGATTAATAAGGTTACCTCTGCCTGCTTCATGAAATTGCGGATGATAAAAAAGATCCTCCCATACCTTCCCACGGACTCCCGCCGCACAGTCACCCAGGCCCTTATCACGTCCCACCTGGACTATGCGAATAGCCTCTATGCAGGAGCTCCGCAGTACCTGATCGGCAGGCTGCAGATTGTCCAGAATGCTGCGGCCAGGCTGATCGGTAACATCCCCTACCGTCAATCTGTTTCTGCATATCGAAGGCAACTCCACTGGCTCCCTGTGGCCAGCCGCATCCAGTTTAAGGTCCTCACCCTTACCTATCGAGCCGTCAACAACTTTGGTCCTACTTACCTGAAAAATCGGGTCTCGATATCCTGCTCCACCAGATCCTTGAGATCCAATGACCTCCGCCTCCTCATCTCGCCCCGCTTCAGACTTTCCAGAACCGGTGGCAGAGGTTTCGGTGTCATTGCTGCCAGACTTTGGAACTCCCTTCCTCTTGAGCTGAGGTTCTGCCCCTCTGAAACCGTCTTCCGAGCCAAGCTCAAAACCTGGCTCTTCTCCGGACTCTAACTTCCTTGCACCGTCCTTTTCTCTTCCCGTCTCCACTCAGTAACCCCTGGATTTCAGCGCCGGGACACCCCTTCGGGGGTAGCTGCGCGCTTTACAAACTCCATAAAATAAAAAATAAAATGTTGGCTAATAATATAGCCGAGACCTGCTTGAAGTCTTTCAGTAATTTCATACCAAGAGTTAAAGCAGGTTCTGGACCGTATTCATTCTGAATCTGTTTTAGCACTTCTGGTATTACCGCCATAGACGGAACACCATGTGTTTTTGTGTAAATGGAAGCAAAGACTGTACCCCAAGTGTCACAGTCCTCCACGTGTGGTGCATTCCCATAGGAAGGCAGATTGTCAAGATTCTGTGTTTCTCAATAGGGGTAGTATCTGGAAATACTGCCTCTATTTGAGTGATTTTCTGTGCTAACCAGAAAGGAATTTGTTCCCGTTTTACGGGTGTTTTACCAAGACATGATTGTATGTTCTGTGGTGTAATTTTATTAGTGTTCCCCTGATGAGGGGTCAGCTGTGGTACATTAACAGCTGGTTGGACTGTTGCAGCCCGCATTACATATTGGACTAATTGCCTATGTATTTTTATAAGTGTTTTTAGCTGTACAGCTCCTCTTTAGACATTTTTGCAATGTCCGGATGTGGTGTGTAGCTGGCTAGAACCGGCCACGTTGCTCCTGGTCTACCTAGTGGACCGAGCCTGGTAATATGATCATTATGTTTTAGGGCGCCATTAAACCAGAGCAGGTGCTCTTGGAATTTTAGTGGGATTTCAGTCTCCTCGAAAGGAGCGTACTCATCCGGTGGTTTCTCTATTTTGTATTAGTGAAACTCTTTTGTTCTAGCGTTTGCCGCTGGAAAGTTTATCCATGAATAGAATACCTCTGTCTGCCGATATTCGTGTGCCTCTATCACGAAAATTACTGTACCACCTTGTGGTGTCAGTCCGTTTTCTATAAGTTTTAAAGTTTATAGATTTTCTTAAATGTACCGGGATGATTATTGCACCCGGTACCGTATCGTCGAGACCCTGCTGAGTCACATCTGCTGCGCCCCCAGTGGTTCCGTTTTCTAAGTCTGACATTTTATTGTCAGAAATGTTTTTGCAGAGCAGGTCTCCAAGGAGACAAAGATTAGGTGCACAATATTATGGAACAATGTATCCTTCAACGTTGAATAAACCAGAGCTTTACGTAGGAATCTCTTCCTACTGAGTTCGGGCGGATTTTAACCTTTCACCCACTCCAGACGTCTATTGGAGTATTTACGGGAGAAAGGGGTCTGTGTGAAAAATGCACGACTGAGTTACTCTAACGTCTTGCGTTAGTTTATCGCCTTACCAAACGTTGGGCGCCATGTAGTGTAGTTCCTATTTTCCCAATAGGCCCTGCGCATTGGAATAAAATAAACAGTAGTATCGACGTAGAAGTGCGGATCTTCCAGGCCTCCACTGACCATGTTAAACTTAATTGGGGTTGTTACCAACTAGCTCAGAGGTCACTGGAAACTTTCTTGACTGAATAGGAAGTTATCAGCTTCCCTGGCACAGCCAAGAAGGGATTCAGTTTTCCAACAACCGTGCAACATGACAACTTTGCTCCTCAGATCAAGAGTCAATCTCTAGGGTCGTGTGAAACAATAGACAGTTATTTTACTCAGTCAGTGGTTGTGCAGTTTACTTTCACAATATGTAGAGAATAGAGAGACGGGCGTTTTCAATAAAAGGTAACATTTATTGAACAGTCTTTCTTCTCGTACAAGAGAAATGAATTGCCACAATTGCAAGACTTGTTATTATAAAAGTACGTACAGTAAGATAAGTATTGCGAAATAATACTGTAAAAGCATTGATATGGTTTCTTAGCCATACAATGGTTTAAAATGAATAAAACATATATACATTCATATATACATTAGGCAAAATACTCAACTGGTGCTTCTAACTACGCCTACCCCAGTGTACCTGACCTAAGCCTAATACTTGGGAGGGGAGTAAGTAAGTAGCTTTAGTTTAAGTTGGTTTTGCCAAGGTTTGCTTCAAGAATTCTCTCTAAGGGTTTAGTCAACACCATACCTCTGGAATAGAATGATGGAGGTCTGGTATCTCCTTCAGGGGGTCGATATCCCAGTCACCCGCAAGGGTAGACTAGAAACGCCGGAGCTGGATTTCTCTGCAGGAGAAAGACATTTTCTGTTGCAGCAAGAGAATTAACCCATTGTATCCATCCCGGATATAAAGCTTTTGCATTTGAAATGCTCGCTTTCGTCACTGCCTCTAAGGCAGGTACAGGTGTAACAACCATAATGTGCTCACCCTGTGCAAGGGCTCTCTTTTTTGCTACTGCAGTTTTGACTGCAGTCAGAATGTTTTCTGTGGAAGTGAATTTAATTACTGCTTGTGTGTACAAGTGTGGTTTGTAAGCTATTTGTACTTTTTAACCTTCATTAAACGTTAAGTATGTGAATCCGCATCGTCCTGGAATGATTGCCAACATGTCTTTTTGCAATGAACGCAAAATTTCTGTATGTTATTGAGTCCAATTAACTGTTTTGAAATCAGGTTTGATTAATTTGTAGAGAGGTTTAACACTTTCTGCGTAATTTAGAATGTAAGTTCTACCGGAGTTCAGGAAACCTAGAATTGACAAGTTTTTCAGCCTTTTTGGAGGTTGAACAAAAGTAAGGCCTGGCTTTTGTGCAGTAAGGCCAAGCCACATATCCAAGAAACAACTACAAATTGCCACTACTGCAATTTGCTCATACCATAAATGCTCATTGAAGAACCAACTCAAAATAGCCCTTCTAGACACTTCTTCGTCTTGAATTGAATCATTTATTTCTGGAATAAAATTCAGTCATTTTATTTTGACCAAACCTTGTTCATTCTGGAACTAGCAAAATTGGCATTGAAAAGAAACTATTTCAAATTTCAAGAAGATTTTTACTATCAAATCAAAGGCGTGGCGATGGGGTGTCCTTTCGCCCCAGAGCTTGCCGTTTTATTCATGTCACAATACGAGGAGAAATTCATCTACCAAGGAAACCCTTTATCATCAGTATATCGGATGTTGGGTCCGATAAATTGATGACATTTTTCTGATTTGGACAGGCACGGAGGAAGAACTTCAGAAATTTCACGATTGGCTGAACCATCTAACAGAAGACATCAAATTCAGTTTAAACCATTCAAGACACAAATTACCGTTTCTAGATGTCTAAATATACCCTGCAGAAGGAGGCCTAAAAACAACCCTATACAAGAAAAAACAGATAGGAAAAATAGTCAAAACAAAATAGTCAACAGGGTCTTACGCTAAACATAAATAACGCACTCTAATCTCTCGAGATGTCGGCAAGCAGGAGATTCGAGTACACCGAAAAAACGACTGATTACTTCCAGTTTGGGAAACAAATTTGAATCGGTAAGCTAACTTCTGCGGTCTACTCGTAGATAGAAATAGTTAAATCATGAGGCTAAATTTAATATAAGTTAAGCTTTTAATCGCATTTCATGTCAACTTTGCAGGATAAAGACCCCACAATATCGTTAAGAACGGAGCGCCCACTTATGACCCACAAGCACATGTAGGAAGGCGAATCCATGCCACAAGGTACAAACAGTATAGATGTTTTATAAACAACAGAGTTCAATACATAGTGTGACAAGATATTAAGTCTTAGTTATTATCTTTTCAGTTTCCCGTATATGTAAACCTCTCAGCTGCATATTACTGTAAAGAAAACAGTACCGAACGATAAGGTAAAGAACATCGTTTTTCAGTGCAATGTTTATGTATACGTTTAACATCCAGTTCTCTTAGAAGCAATCTTTTATAGAATTTCTAATCACCATTCAGAATGCACGGAAATACTCAGTCTTTTTTGATCTGATTTATAGACTTTCACCGCAACAGGCGAAAGTAAAATAACCAGTTTTTCCACCTTTAGTTTTTAACACAAGGAGAATTATCGTATAAGGTCCAACCTCCAGTTTAAAATAAAGATTCAGTCATCATAAGCTCAACACTCGCAGAGTAGAAATGCGATCTACTCACAGATACAAAAATGTACTAATGAGATAAGATATAAGAAAAGAATTGCTAAATGAAGAAGACCATGTTAGAAGACACGCGTTTAAATGTTATATTGGTGGTCGATTTGAGAAAAGATATAGGATAGGAATTGCAAAATGAAGACAACCTTGTCAGAAGACATGCGTTTAAATGTTACATTGGTGGTCAATTTGAAACTGAAAGTGTCCGTCGAGTTGAACAGTAAATGTAAACATGTAAATAGTGAGAAGTGATAAATGATACACATGTATTTTCTTTACAGGCAGGCCCCCGAAGAAGGGACAGGGTCCCGAAATGCATCGGGCCAACCAAATCCTCAATCGTCAGTTAACAATTGTTATGGGTTGTGTTAATGTGTGATCTATATCACACTAAAGATTAATTGTATGGGAAAGAATTGATATTGAATATGACATGAAGAGAATGAAAAGTTAAATATACATGAAAACAATGTGTTCATCATAAAAAAGTACGGTGAATAAAACCAAGAGAAATTGATGAAAAAATTGAGTAAAGACATTTTTGTGAATTTAGATTAGAAGTACAACAAAATTTCAGCTGTGCATTAGGTCAGGGAGTAACAGTGTTTACTACCCGCTTAAATATGATGATTTCTTCACCATAAGGGCATTCCCTGACAAATTCAGGTGGCCAGTATTGTTCAGCTAGAAGAATGTCAAAACCTTGAGAGAGTCGTTCCCAAAAGAGTGCTCCTATTTTTCTTGTTATGTCCCCCTCCATCTGGAGTGTTACTTCATATAACTTGTGTGGGAGACTAACCCTGTTATCTGCAGTTTCAACTTGGATGTACTCATTCAAGTCCACTGTTTCAAGATGATCCCTCAAGTTCTTGCGAGCTATGGTGACTTCTGCTGCACTGTCCAACATCGTTTGAGCCCATTCTCCGTTCTTGAGTTGTGTCCTCAGGATCCTCGGCATGTCTGTTCTTTAGTCCTGATACCTTCTTTTTGGTGAATTGAGGTTTCTTATTTTTCTGAACATTTTGATAGTCTTTGCACTTCACGCATTCTTCCTTATGTTCTGACTATCCGCTTTTCTCAGATTTCTGTGATGAATTCTGAAAGGTACAAGAGGAACATGTATCAGTATCTTGATATCTATCAGGTTTTCTCAAATTATCCCTATTCCTAAGGTTATACCTCCTTTCAGATGGCTCTTTTTGAGGAGACCTACCCCTGGATTGAGAAAGCGTCTCTTTAGAAGTTTGTTTAGTGTTCTCCCACTTCTTTTTAGGAAGAGTAGGAGTGTTTTTAACAAAGGCCTCTGACTGTGTAATTCTACTAATCTTTGTATATTACTTAGTATTTCATCATCTGACATTGCTTCAATGTCAGGACTCGGTTTTTAGTTGGCTAATGCTAGCCATGTTGCTCCTGGTCCACCTAGTGGACTGAGCCTGGTAATGTGATTTATATGTTTTGGGGCGCCTTTAAACCAGAACGCCTGCTCTTGGTATGTTAATGGAATTTCAATATCCTCAAAAGGAATGAATTCCTCTGGTGGTTCATCTTCTTTCTAGAAGTGAATCAATTTAGTTACTGCATTAGCTTCAAGGAAGATTATCCATGAATAGAATACCTCTGTCTGGTGAAATTTGTGTGCCTCTATCATAAAAACTACCCTACCACCTCTTGCTGATAGGCCATTTCTTATACGTTTTATAGCGATGGCTTTCCTTACATTTTCTGAAATGCTTATAGCATCATCGTCGGCTTCATTAAAGCCTGTTGCGTCAAGAGCTGCGACAAGTCGATCGACCGCAGCTCCACCATTCTCTGTGTTGTTGCCGTTATTCAACATTATTTAATGAAAGTTTGCAAAGCAAGTTTCAAGGAAACAAAGATAAGGTGCACAATATTTTGGAACACTGTATCCTTCAATGTTGAACAAACCAAAAACTAATACATAGGATTTTTTGTCCTCTCAGCTATGGCGAATATTTTATCCTTTTACCCACTACAGACGTCTATTGGAGTATTTTACGGAAAAAGGGGCCTCTGAGAAAAGCACGACTGATAGTATCTAGCATTAAATTAGTGCCTTACCAAACGTTGGGCACCATGTAGTGTAGTTCCTACATTCCCAATAGGCTCTGTGAATTGGAATAATATATCCTATCATTTTGACGTTGGACTTAGGTCAACTAGGTCCCTATCGAATAAACTAAACTTAAACCCTTCCATGCTCATGACGGAACGGTTCCGTCATGAGCGTAAGTTGGCCTGTGCTTATGACGGAATCGTTCCGTCATGGTTCCATAGGCCCAATGGAGCGTTCAGCACCACAGCAAAATTCGTGCAGCACAGAAGGGGTTAATAGTGAGTGCCAGCTAACTCAGAGTTCACTAGAAACTTTCTCGAATACACAATCAAGGGATTAGTTTCTGACAACCGCATAAACATGACAACTTTGTTTCCCAAGAATAAGAATATATCTCTCAGAGTCTTGGAAACAATATATAAGAATTTCACTCAGTCAATCGTGCATGCTTCATTTCTACAGAGTTGCAGAGAAATAGAGAGACGGGCGTTTTCAATAAAAAGGGTTATTGAACAGTCTTTTTTCTCATGCAAGAGAAGTGAACTGCTACAATCGCTAGGCAGACTGTAAAGTGTAATGCGCACAGCAAGAATAGTATTATAAAATATTACTGTAAGAGCATTGTATGGTTTCTAAGCCATATAAAAATACATACATAAATACAGAGGCTGAAATACTCAAAAGGTGCTTCTAAAATATGCCTACCACAATGTACCTAACCTAAGTCTAGTACGCGGGAAGAAGTAAGTATTGTGTAAAATAGGTTTTAGTTTTTGCCAAGAATCTACCAAAGGTTTCTCTAGGTTCTGATCAGCTCCATACCTTGGTTTAGAATGAAGGAGGTCTGGTATCTCAGTCTCGGGACTCGATTTCCCAACACCCCGCAAGGGAAGCCAGAAACACTGGAGCTGGATTCTCGGCAGGAGAAGGGCAGCTTCCTGATCAGTGCGTCAGCTGGAGAGTCGGCTTCCTTCGGCACTTGCTATAGCGAACTGCGTCGGGCAAGTAGATAGTCGAACCGCTCCGAACCACCGTAGTTTGCCATAGCAAGTGAAGGTATATTTATACCTTGAAGGTAATAAGAAATGCCATAGTTTGACGTAAAGTCAGGCATATGAACATCATAATGAACCCCTGGGGAGTAGTTGTTCATTGTAAAGTATCTGAGTTCTTGGAGAAATCAATTTTCAAGCAAGGGAAAGTTCCCTAACCGCTTAAGCCGGTTTTCCAAGAAATCGGTGTGACGTTTGGTACGGGTGGAAGTAGCGATGCCTGTATTTGGGTAGCATGGGCTATGCCTAAATAAGGGTTTAAGTTCTATGCCTAAATAAGAGTAATGTGAATTATACCTATATAAGGGCATGAATCAGGAAAATTCACTCAGAGTCTAATACGCCACACAACACTTGGTTCCTTATAAGGTGTACCTCATAGGGTAAAGTGCAGGGTGCTTTGTTGTGATGAGTTATTACAAGGGCAAGGAGTGAGGTTATTGCACCAACCTGCCTGTTTGGGAAAGGCCACTAAAAAGTGCAGTGTGCAAAGCCAAAGCCTAGTCAGAAGAAATCTGAACTGTGCTTTCGTGGTAAAAGACAAATAGAATTGTTGATGTAAAAGCGACCAATCTATATAAGGTTGAAGCCCTGCTTGCCGCCGGGGATTGACAAGCTCACCACAATATGCATATTTTATGATCCGTTTCATATTTGTATCTATGGTGGCAGGATTATCATAATAATTCGTTAGGCCTATTTCCTTTCACATAGTGGAGCCATAGGATAGCCTCTGCATCATTTAGCATCATAGAGTCCTCAATAATTTCCCTTGTGAGCTTTAGGTCTTCCGATAGCCAGACTTTGACCCAGAGAATCAGCGGGGCAATATTAAACCGGTCAGCAATAAAATCCACCCATACCTCTGAGTGACAGAACGCTGTTGGGGCACTTTTTGGGATTATCAACAATCTTTTTAAAAACTTGTTTTCTAGCATTTTTAGTTGTGTGCTTTTAAAGTATCTCCATACTCCTGCCCCATATGTAGCAGTAGACAAAAATTTGGATTTATGTTGGGTTATCAATTCCGCTACTAGCTTCTGGCCCAACTTACATGCAAAGCGAAAGAGACCTTCCACAGCACAGCTAGTGTTCAGCATCCTAGATGTAATAAGATGTTCTCAATTCAATTTATTATGAACAAATTTCCACAGGTAAGTAAACTTTGAGACCGAGGGGCATATTTCATCCTTCTCTGCAGTTAATATTACTGTGAGCACCATGGAATTGGACAATAAAGTACTGGAATACCGTGCCTGCAATCAGTACGACTCGCGGAGGGATTGTTGCGGGGCGCCGGGGTGGGGTCGAGAAGGGGCAGGGTAGGGGGTAGTAAATTCCAGCATGCAGTGCAAATGAGTTAAGTAAAGAAATAAATACATAAAATAATTTATATTGCGAGCGCTGCAACACCGAGTTGGCGTTGCAGTGCGCGCAATGTAAATTGTTTTATTTATTTATTTATTTACTTAACCCTGTTGGCCATATGCCGGAGTTTACTATCCCCCACCCTGCCCCACCACCCCGCAGCACTCCCTCGGCGAGCTGCCACTGCCTGCAATTAACTTTTCAGCTCTCCTAGGAACAATTATTCCTCAATTTCAGTCAGTAGACTGTAGCTGAAAAAGACATATGGCTATGTTTACCTATTTCATTGGTGGAGTTCATAAAGAAGTGACGTCACGTACCATACAGTAAACTGCTTAAAATAATAGAGATTTTTGTTGAGCAAATGGTTGTAATTTGCGATATTTACACGTTTCCCTTGTCTTCATTGCTTTATGTTGCTCGCGAGAGGTCTCTCATACTCGATCAAATGTCACTCATATTGGCACTGAAATTATGAAAATGTCACACATGGCAATTTGAAACCTTGGCAGCTATGTCAGAGACGCGGTCCCGGCCTCAGCAGGAGAGCTCTCTTACTTGACTTTATTCATGGAACGAGGGAACAGAACCGTCAACACTAAAATAACAAAAGTACTCCGAAAAAAAATATCACACACAAAAATCAGAGGCACCAAAGAAAACTCTGATGCTTTTAAAAGGCAAAAGTGGCAAAATAAAGGTGTCTGCGGTTCTGAAATCAGCGACAACTAATTGAAACTAAAATAATGTTCACAAAAAATGAGTAAAAGACTCGCATTTCGTCGTCATCAGTCATATTTCCAAATCAGACGAAGTACTCCGGGGTCTGCTTGTCTGGCACAAGTTTAAACAGGAGCAGGTGGTTTACCAACAGCTGGGTGGTGGGAGTGCACCCCCTGGAAGCCTCTAGGTGGTGTAAAAATTAAATGGGTCAATACAATTCCGCTCAATTTAAAATGGCTTCACTGCGGTCCTCGCTGAGGCAGCAGGTGCTCTATTTTGGAAATGCAAATTATTGTAAAGAATGCAGCGTGGGCTACATGCGTTTAACGGAGTCCCTAGTGCACAACAGGGGAGGGGGGGGGCGTTTTCTCGGCAGGGGTTTCTGACGACGCCCGCAGCCGAGCCCGTGTCCACTGCCCTGCGAGACGTGAGTGAGTTCATTTAACCTGACACTTTTCAGAGTTAGTGCTTTCTTTTCAGATAGCACAGCTCAGAACCAGCGAGCAAGGTTTGCCTCTTTCTGCTTCTGAGCTGTACTTGTCTGACAGTAAAGCACTAATTCGGAGACATCGTGATACATGAATTGCCATACCCAGGGTTGCGCAGGCGAGAAATTTTGATCTCCAGCATGGGGCTTTAACCCGCCTCTCTCTTCCATTGGCTAGCTCCATAAATGGAGGCTAGCCATTGGAAGAGAGATGTGGCAATCATTCTCGGAGCAGATTCGTGGGCGTTCCTGTGTTTTTTTAAGCTCCCCCCTTTGCCTCGTCATGAAGAGATGGGTGTTTCCTTTTTTTTTGTTCATGATGTTTGCGGCCGCCATTTTTTTCATGGAGCTGGGGCGGGCGGGTCGTAATTCCAGTCACTGTACAAACGCACTGCACCGAGTGACTTCCTGCTCTGTGGCTGCGCCCAGCTGCTTTCGGCCCTTTAAACTCCTGAAAGCTTCTTAATCCCACTGTGGGCAGGCCCTGCATGGCCGCTCCCCTCCCCTCGCCTCCTGATTGGTGACACCGCGCGGGCGAGTGGCGCAGCCCGCACCAGCCCGAGCCCCACTCTGTAACTGGAGATAGACGGACGGAGTGCTGCTGCAGCTTCTCCCCGGCTCCTGGACACCGTACGGGGCTCTTCTTATCTTTGCCCCCTGGCTGGGAGTAGCTTTTACATTTATGCACAGAGGTTGGCCACGCTGGATTCTCGGGCACTCGGACTACAAGGTTTGCATAACCCGCTCTACTTCAACAAACAGCGCCTACTCTCATGCCAGCTTCGGGATGCAGAAATCGGGAACTTTCCAAAATAAGCAAAATCGAATACAGTTATGTTGATAGTGGATACTATTACTTTTTTTTAGAGAATAAAGAAGTTCTCCGGCACAATAGCGCCCATTGTTTACATAACATGTACAAATCGGCATTTAGTTTGTTTTTGAGCTTGCAATGCTCTCAGGATCACGCAATGTGTAGAAGTGGGGGAGCCGAGATTGTAGCTTTTCCATTTCTTGTTTTTCTAATGGCACCTGTGGGGCAGTTTCTGTGGGTGCCATCGCTGTTATTTTGGTCAGCCAGGGGGCATCTTGTTGTGTTATGCTTCTGTGAACCTAGATAAGAAGATGCATCGGACTGGCCACAGAGGTGCGGGCTCGGGCAGAGCTGGGGCTGCCTCCTCAGGGGCCACACCAGCGGCCGCCTCACCCTCCTCTGCTACGGGCATCTCTGGCGGGCCTCGGTCCTCTCTTTACTGGTAGAGCGAGTCAGTCGGCTTATGAGGATGTGGAACAGGAACTAAGGAATGCATTATTCCATGCTGCTTCAATCGGAGGTCTCCCGTTTTCCAGTACAATGCTAAAAAAGCTCATTTTTTTATTTTAGTATTCTTGGATTTGTAGTCCTGTTTCCCCTACAATTAAAATCAAGACTACGAGTCCCAGAATGCAAAGCAAAATCCGGGATTCACTCATCTAGTCATGCAAGAACTCAAGAAACTTGAGATCTCAATTTGTGTAAATGACCTACAAAGACGTTTATATAGGAATCATTTTGGAAAATTTTACTCCCTACAATTATACTCACAACAAAAACAGTAAGTCCATAGTTTGTCAGATATGCGAGGGGGGAGGGGGGTGTGCGAGAAGGGGCTCATATTCACAAGAGGAAAGAGAGCGCCACACAGTGCCTTTACTGGCACCTCCGCCATCCGCGGGCGCCCCTTGAATCCATCACACGGTGCTGTTAAAAGGCATCACGCGTGAGCTTCTGCACGTTTTCTATGGTGCAGGGTCCGAAGAGGTTCTGCATGCAAGCTCCAGTCACGTGACATTGGGTGGTATTGCTAGCCCTAAGTGTTGTATTCGAGGATGGTGTGTTGAGCGAGTGTGGTTTGCAAATTTGGATAACTTAACAGGCCCTTTGCTCGATTGTTTAGTGCCCGATACCGGCACCTAAAATACTTGCGTATAGCATCTTGTGACCCCCCTCTTCACCTGCATGTGTGTTGTTACTTCTCCTTATGCCAGTGTTTGTGACTCGACGACAATGGAGTCAGACTGAAAGCAGACGTGTGCTGCCCTCACTGTTCCGATCTTACCTTCCTATCTTGGAGTGGCGGGTTAGATGCTCAGGCTGCACCTCTTTTCCAACTGCAGAAATCCTAAGAATCTTGCAAAATACTGACTGCTGACAAAATGCAGTGGCTAGCCTCTTATTCAATGTGTTAAAAAAATGCACCCAATAGATATGTTTCAAGGATCATGGCTAGAGTCAAGGCACTTGCAGGTTATGTATTTTTATGAAAGCAAGAGCTCTGATTGTTCAATTTTCCCAATTTGTTTTTAAAAGCTGCTGTTATTTCCTGTTTCGCATAATACCTCTGTTGTCCTTGGGCATTTTGCTTTTCACCTGCATTGCTGTCGCACGCAAGCCACATCTGGAGAATGGAATGTAAACAAACTGTCATATAGTTACTGCTTACCTATATACCGTGTTAAGTTAGCATGAGCTTATTAAATGTTTAAACACCATTTTACCTTTTGATGCTTCTGCACACAACACATAATTGTTGTTTTAGCTTCCAACCCAGAAGAGCGTTGTGATTTACACGGGAATAATATGTTATTGCTCTGATATCAACTTTGCTTAGTAAACATTGTCTGTACAGTGAGTGCTGAAGCCTTCAAGGATAACTAAACACAGTGTTGTTGTAAGGTCTCCTATTGATTTCAACATTTTAGCATGTTGTCACCTTTTGCCTTTTATGGACTAGTAACTATGCTGATAACTTTGCTTCTTATAATATGTTTGCTTGTATTATCTAAGATACTGCATTTGAGAACCCTGCATTAGTAAATAAATATTTCAAATATGCACGAGTCCTCATTTACTTCACGTTCTGGTTTGAAATGATTGTATAACGAAAGAGTGTCTATGTGTTCCACTTTGACCTGAGGTATTCTAAGATCATGTTCTGGTTTGTCTAAACATTGGGAGTTTATTATGACCAATGAGACACTGTAGCTAGCTCGGTAAGGGGATTTTGGGTACTAAGGTGAGTTTTGGGCCATCCTAATTCACTGAGGTTCCAAATCTCTATGCACAGTTTTGTAGGAGAACGGAATCCCTGCTACATGGCGCCCAACGCGTTGGTGGTCTTATATCATGACACTTGAGTAGTGTATCATTCAATCCTTCACCCCTTCACTGTCGTTTCCGGAAAACAGTGGTGTCGGATAAAAACTTACCTATTTGTGAAATAGGTCTTTTCAAGCTTGAATCTTTCTAAAATGGTTTCCTTGAATTACTACCAGTTGTGCTACAAAGTTTACTTTGTCCTTCTAGGTTTCTTTGCCGTCATGGCAGCTGCCATGGAGATTCCGCAGCATAGTCGCATTGCGGTGCGCAATCATTTGCAGAATTACAATGTCCCAGTGGATGGCATGGTCGTGATAATGGTGGTGAGTGCGGAAACAGCTTAACCGTACGAAATCTTCTATTCGTGGGTGACATTTCCGGCTGTAGACGCGAATTCTGGTGTGTTCCACACTTACACTCCCTCTCCTGTACCAAATGAATATACACCGTACAGGGCACAGGAAGTACCTATTGATGTTTGGCAGCATAGAGTTTGGTTTGGTGGCGCCCTCCCCCATTCTTTAACCGCTCCGAGGTTAGGTCCTTTGTCCATTCCAGGCGCGAATTGGCCTGTCTTGGCTGGATTTACTCCTCATCCTCTACACGGTAATTGTTCTGTGGTTGAACTACGTAGATTACACGTAGTGTCCATTAGCGTTATTCGAGCTTTGGTGCAGTACATCACCCGTAATCTTCCGGGTGGGCCCCCGGGGGGTGTGGCGCTTCTGACTGGACTGGGCGGTATGAAGCTCAGTCCCATAATGGTCAAAGCTGTGATGGTTAAGCAGGATAAGGATGATTTTCCTTTCTGGCTTGCCGAGAAGTTTGACCAGCTGGAAGCTGTATTTCCTAACATGTCTCCTGGTGAAAAACACAGGATTATGACGATTAGTTTGCCCAAAGACTTGGCCCCTGAAATCGGTGACTGTGAATCCTGGGGTAAAACATTTGCAGCGGTCTATGCGAGGTGTTCTGGCACTCCGTCTACGGCTGTCCTGCCTACGGTCCTTAAGCGTGTTCAGGATGAACACGGACCTGAGGCTGCGGTTGAATTGGGTATGCGCCTGTGTGGCACCTTTGATGTGGTTTGCGATCTCATTCTTGCTAATGTCAAGCGGGATGCTGTGAACTTTCAGGTAGCCAATGCTTTGGCGGCGCTTCCCGATGCTGTGAAACCCCGACAGTTAGCAAAGATTATTGTAGCAGCTTATAAAACCGTGGGTCACAATAGTAGGGGACTCAAACCTTTTTCTACTAAAGAGAAAACGCAACCCCAAGGGCAGAAGTCTGAAACAGACGTTCAGCCCAAGTCCAAAAAACAAAATTGGCCTAAAAAACAAAAATTGGGAAAGCAATAGCAACAGAAACAGGAGTCTCGTCCTGCGTCTCCATTGCCTGCGCCCACAGAACGTGTTTATGACTTGCGCGATCGCGCGACGATTAAATCACCTGATCGATTTCAGGTTTCTGATCAACGCTCTCCTCGTTCCTTTCAGGACTCATCGGCCTCAGCGACCGGTGATGGAGGAGGTGGAAGGGGTTGGGGTGGCCAGCAAGGACGTGATAAGCCCCGCCCGAAAGAAGGTGCAGGAAAGCAGGACGGCTCTATGCCCTAGAGACCGCAGTTTCAAAAGAAGAGAGTCGCAGCTTTAACAGCGAAATATGCCACAAATAGTGAGAACGCAGCTTCGGAATCTGACATTGGCTTTGACCTTGCTGGACAGTGCAGCGGAGATTACCATAGTGCGGGAGGCCCTGCGTCCACTACTGAAGGTGACAGCGACTGACCGTTATGTTGTAATCGAAACAGCTGATACTAGAGTTGCTCCCCCTGACAGACTTTATGAAATAGTCCTCTTAATTGAAGGTGACATACAACGTACCATAAAAGGGGTATTTTGGGAAAATCTTTTGTCTACGTATGACATTCAATTCAATTCAATTCAATTGATTTATATAGCGCGCTACATACCCAGAGGGTCTAAAGGCGCTTAGAGAAGGGTGGGGAATTACAGGTCGAAAATCCATGTTTTAAGTTGCTCTCTGAATGCTAGGTGGTTCTGAGTGAGGCAAAGGTGAATGGGAAGTGAGTTCCAGGTTTTAGCCGCCAGGTAGGAGAAGGATCTTCCTCCCATGGTTGTTTTGTTGATGCGAGGTACAGCAGCAAGGGCTTTGTTGGAAGAGCGTAGCTGGCGGGAGGGGGTGTAGAAGGAAAGTCGTGTGTTGAGGCATTCGGGACCAAGTTCGTAGAGTGTTTTGTGTGCGTGGGTTAGGAGGCGGAATGTTATCCTCTTATTGACGGGGAGCCAGTGGAGGTTTTTCAGGTGACCAGAAATTTGGTCTTTACGCGGGATGTCTAGTATGAGTCTGGCTGATGCGTTCTGGATGCGTTGGAGTTTTTTCTGAAGTTTTGCGGTGGTACCGGCGTACAGGGTGTTTCCGTAGTCCAGTCAGCTTGTAACCAGTGCGTGGGTGACTGTTTTCCTAGTTTCGGTGGGGATCCAGCGGAATGTTTTTTTGAGCATGCGAAGAATGTTGAAGCAAGTTGATGAAACGGCGTTGACTTGTCTGGTCATCGAAAGTGAGGAGTCCAGGATGACGCCCAGGTTCCGTGCGTGGTCCGTCGGGATGGGTGCTTTTCCAAGGGCCTCTGGCCACCAAGAGTCGTCCCAGGCGGAGGGGGAGGTACCCAGGATAAGGACTTCTGTTTTGTCTGAATTCAGTTTCAGACGGCTGTGCTTCATCCACTTGGCTACTTCTTTCATCCCTTCATGTAGGTTGGTTTTGGCGGTGTTAGGGTCTTTGGTGAGTGAGAGGATCAGTTGAGTGTCATCCGCGTAGGAGATGATGTTGAGGTTGTGTTGGCGTGCGATGGCCACGAGGGGGCTCATGTATACGTTGAAGAGGGTGGGGCTGAGAGATGATCCTTGTGGTACTCCGCAGATGACTTCAGTGGCCTCTGACTTGAATGGTGGGAGGCGGACTCTCTGAGTTCTACCGGCAAGGAACAAGGTAATCCATTCCAGTGCTTTTCCTTGGATTCCAATGTTTCTGAGGCGTTGTATAAGGGTGCTATGACAGACTGTGTCGAAGGCTGCGGAGAGGTCGAGGAGGATGAGGGCGACTGTGTCTCCATTGTCCAGTAAAGTTCGAATGTCGTCTGTTGCTGCGATGAGTGCGGTCTCAGTGCTGTGTTTGGCTCGGAAGCCGGACTGTGAGGAGTCGAGGGATTTGTTGGTTTCGAGGAAGGCGGCGAGCTGGCTGTTGACAGCTTTCTCGATGACTTTGGCCGGGAATGGAAGGAGCGAGATGGTGCGATAGTTTTTGAGTTCGGTGGGGTCAGCTGTGGGTTTTTTCAGAAGGGCGCTGAGTTCGGCGTGTTTGCAGCTTTCCGGGAAGGTGGCGGAGTTGAGGGAGCAGTTGATGATGTCTCGGAGGTGTGGTGCTATGATGGAGTCTGCTTTGTTGAAGATGTGGCGAGGGCATGGGTCTGTTGGGGATCCTGAGTGGATGGAGTTCATCAGGCGGATGGTGTCCTCAGTGGAGATTGGGTTCCAGTCATTAAGGATGTTCGAGGGGGGTGACGGTACAGCAGCAGGCTGGGTGGGTTGGTCTCCGGGTTGGTTGTCGAAGCTGTTGTGGATGTCTGCGATTTTGTCATGGAAGAACGAGGCTAGGGAGTCGCAAAGGGTTTGCAAAGGAGTGATGTCGTTGGAGTTGGCGGTAGGGTTGGTAAACTCTTTGACGATGTTGAATAATTCCTTGCTGTTGTGGGCGTTGTTGTCTAGTCGGTCTTTGAATGCGGCTTTCTTGGCAGTCCGAATCAGTTGGTGGTGTATGCGGGTGGCGTTTTTGAAGGCGTCCTTGGAGCTGGTGTTTGGGTCTTTTTTCCAGGCCTTCTCGAAGGAGCGACAGAGTTTCTTGGATTTCTTAAGATCATCGTTGAACCAGGGGGCGTTTTTGCTGCCTAGTTTGATTTGACGTTTTTTCAGAGGTGCTAGGTGATCGGCGCTGTTTGTTAGCCATTGAGTGAGGTTAATGGCTGCTTGGTTGGGGTTCGAAGAGTGGGCAGGGGGGTTTTGAAGAAGTGATGAGGAGATCTGGTCGATGGTGATTTTGTTCCAGTTTCTTCGCAGAGTAGGTTGAGAATGGTTGTGTGTTGTGGTCTTTTTGTAGACAAAGTGAACGCAGCTGTGGTCTGTCCAGTGGAGAACTGTGGTGTGACTGAAGGAGATATGTTTGCTGGAGGTGAAGATAGGGTCGAGTGTGTGACCTGCGTGGTGAGTGGGGGTATTAACAAGTTGTTTGAGTCCGAGGTTGGCGAGATTGTCCAGGAGGGTGGTGGTGTTGCTGTCGTTGCTCTTTTCCAGGTGGAAATTGAGGTCTCCCAATAGAATGTAGTCTTCGGAGGGGAGGGCGTGTGGGGTGATGAAGTCAGTGATGTCTTCACTGAATTGTGTACGGGGTCCTGGTGGCCTGTAGAGGAGGGTGCCTCTGAGTGTGGTCTTGGGGTCGGTGTGGATTTGGAAGTGAAGGTGTTCGGCGCTAGGGAGGTTGACGTCTGAGCTGGTTGAGATGCAGATGGAATTCTTATGGACGATGGCGATGCCTCCTCCTGTTTGGATGGTGCGGTCCTTGCGAATGATTTTGTAGCCTTCCGGGATGGCGATGGTGATGTCTGGGGCTGAGGAGGCATTCATCCATGTTTCTGTTAGGAAGGCGACGTCCGGAGAGATGGTGTCTAGCAGAGTCTGACTGGCCCCCACCTTTTATTCTCGCAGCTCCGCGAGCGGAGGAGGTGATCCTCCCCAGTTTCGCGCACACAGTCTCGAAGGAGCATGCGCTGAATTTTGCAGAGGAGTGGGCTAAGGCGCCATAGCCGGTTCTGTATCGTACACATTGTGGTTGGGATAAATTTTCCCACAAGCCACGAGATTCCTTTACGGTCTCAGCCGCAACCTCAACCACAATATCCCATTTGACGTGAAGCCAAAGCTTCCGTCGCGGCAATCCTTGAACAATTGGAATATCAAGGTGTGATTGAAACATGTGTGTCACCTATGAATAACCCTCTTTTTACTGTAACCAAACCAGACGGTTCATATCGTTTGGTATTGGATTACCAGCATTTAAACTCGCATTGCCGTACCTGTGCAGTACAGAATACTCACGGCTCTGCTTTGGTGGATAGTCTTGAGCGTAAGCGTTTTAAGACCACGCTTGACATTTCCAACGGTTTTTATGCCCATCGTTTGGACGGTCTAAGTTCCCAATGGACCTCCTTTACTTGCGGCGGTGTGCTAAAAACAATTTCGACGTTTGCCTATGGGCTATAAGAATAGTCCTGAGATTTTTACTGACCGCATAGTCTCTCTTCTAGAGAGAGTAGACCTGGATGCATGCTCGTATGTGGATGACATTTATCTCACAGACGAACTTTGGGAGCATCTGTGTCGCGTTGACCGCTTAATTTGTAGCTTTGCAGATATGGGTTACAAATTCAATTTTGCAAAATTGCACATTGCAGAAAATACAGTGTTGTTCTTGAGCTACGAGCTCAATGATGAAAGTAGAGGTTTGGCTCCTCACTTCCTGGAGAAATGCGCCCAACTGCGCGCTCCGACAACTCCAAAAAAATTACAGTCTTTACTGGGTTTTTTAAATTTCGGGAGGACATACATTCTGGAATATGCCCAGCGTATCAATTCTTTGTATGCTATGATACAACCAACTTTTTCCAAATCATGCTGGCTGCCTGAGCACTCAGCTATTCTGCAATCTTTGCAGGCTGATCTGCTCACTTCTAAATTTCTACTGACTCATGACAACCACACCAACCTGGTGATAAGAATCATCCCTGGGACAGTGGATTTCACATACCTTACTTTTAATGAAGGAGACACAGTACCTATTGCTTACAAGTCACATTTATACACTTCGGCTGAAATGCGATTTTCCACTGTGGAGAAAGTTTTAACTGCTGTGCAGATGGCGATTCTTAAGGAACGTGCTCTGTCACAGGGAAAACGCATGTTGGTTGTTACCCCGGGTCCTGCCTTAGAGGCAGTTACAAAAGCCAGTGTACCTAATTCTAAAGCTTTGCACCCTCGGTGGATACAATGGGCTGCTTCCTTGACGTCCTCGGATGTCACGTTTATATTTGACGCCTCATTACGATCGCAGGAGTTTTTACAGTATGAATTTGTTCATCCAGCTCCTTGGCTATGCGACCTTTGGAAGATTTCCATTGCATCATTTACACTGATGGTTCGGCGCAGGTTGCGCATAGATTTAAACACGCCTACATTTACACATGCACCATTGTGGTAGGTGCCATGGTGAAAGATGAGTTCAAGTCCAGAGTGGTGCACACGCAGACTCTAGGTGACTGCGCCGCACAATTGGCAGAGCTCCGTGCTCTGATGCTTGCATTGGAGTACGCAGATCCAAGTGTGACGACTCTTATTGTTATTGATTTCTATTACTGTGTCCAGTCTCACAATGAAAACTTGAACTTTTGGATTCAGAATAAATTTCGTGATTCCAAAGGTGGCACAATAAAACATAAATGATCTGGGTCCGAGTGGCTGAGCTTAAAGAGCAGTTGCCACTTGTGTTTGTGATTCATACTGTTGGCCACCAGCGTGTTGGAGTTCATGCTGTGGGTAACTCGCTTGCTGATGAAGCAGCAAAGTCAGCGGTATCTACATATTTAGTTGCAGCAGTTATACGGTCCAAAAGTAAGATAGATGATGACATCTTGGCAGCGGTGGCTGCCACTGAGAAGGGAGGTAAATGTCCTACGGGTTTCCCTTCGAGGTACACATACCACTTAAGTCCCGATAAGGTTCCTTATGTGAAACTTCCTGGAGTCGGGATCGGTTGATTCCCAACTCTGACCGCAGGAATACATTGATTACAGCGGGGCATGAAGGTGTGGCGTCTGCGCATGCGGGCATCTCGGCCACTGTATCACAGTTACAACAGCATTTCTGGTGGCGGGGACTGTACAAACAGACACGCGATTATGTCCTTCAATGTGACATTTGCCAGCAGATCAAGCCTTCGACTGCTGCGTGTCCGCCACAGACACAGTTGTACATATCTAATAAACCACTAGGATGTGTTTATTTAGATCACTGCGGTCCTTTTTCTTCTGATACTGCATACAAGTATATCTTGGTGGCAGTTGATTCATGTACACGCTTTGTGTGGGTCTGGCCCCATCCCAGCGCTGATTCACGGACTGTCATAAGAGATTTGCGTGTCTTTGTAGGGATTTTTGCTAGTGGTACCTTCCATTCGGATCAGGGTCCGGCTTTCGTCTCTAAGGCGTACAAGGATGCCATGGTTTCAATGGGGGTCCAAGTCAAGTTTTCGTCTCCATACAGACCTGAGGGTAATAGTGTAGTGGAACGGATGAACCGTGACTTAAAGCAATCATTGACAGCTCGAGTTATAGGCACTGGCAGAAACTGGCTGGCCCATCCTAATGGCAAGCAGCGTGCTCTTAATAGTCTCCCTAGAAGGTCTCTGGATGGGCGGACACCATACAAAATGCTCTTTGGTACAAGATGTACGTCCCAGACCTTGATGGTATAGACTGCGTGGCCCAAGCCACAGCCTTTGACGTAGATGAACATTGCAATGTTTTACAGGATCTACAAAAGACGAGAGATAGTCTTGCAAAGGAACATTTGCCCTCCACATTGGATGATGCGTTGCAGATCCTGGTAGTTGGCTGGCTACCCCAAGTTGGATAACTGGTTAGAGAAAAGATCGATAACAAGAAATAATTTGGTCCTTCCTATCGAGCTCCGGTTCCTGTGCTTGGAGTGAAAGGCACAAGAATAGTCATATTATCACCACTTCCAGGTCGTACGGAAAACAGTTTCATCTCAATTGACAATGTCAAGATACACAGAGTGGCCGATTCTTCTTAGTATGACACCGGCGGTCTCATGTCCTTCGATTGTGAGAAATTCTGTTTTGGGCACTGCTTCTATTCCTGAGCCAGAGGTGGCCATCGAGATGCCTACCATTTCCAGTCCATATTTGAGTACTTTGCCTGGTACTAACGTTGACAAACTTGATTATACTTACCCAACTGACTTATCTATGCCTGATTTGCAAACACGTTTGCCCACGGAGTCCAGATTTTCTTTTGACACTAAATTGTAAAAATTGTAAATTGATACTTGTATAGCGCACTACTCACCCGTAAGGGTTTCACAGCGCTTGTACGAATACCGCTGTGGAACCCGTCCTGGCTTGCCTGTGAGGCGTCCACTCCTGGGCACCCCCAGGGTGGAGACCAGGCATACTTAGTGTTGTGGGGGCCGTTGTGGAGATTAAGCAAGCTATTGCCCGGAGTTGCAGAGTTGGACTCTATGATTTGAATGGGCACCGAGGCGAGAATTATCAGGTTCGTGGAATTTTGAGCCCAAGACCCGCCGAGGCGGGGAATTGAACCCTGGTCCCGGGCTAGACCTCTGCATCAGGGTCTGCCGCTCTAACCATTGAGCCACACTTCTCCACTTATATCGCATAATTCAAAAAAGACCTCATGTTTTGCGATTTATGCCAGTTTATTTAAAAAACATTTTTTGATAACTCCTTGGACATATATTTGGCTGGTTCTTTTTTCAATTTACCTTTTTATGTCAATTGGTTTTGTATTTTATTTTTTTCGAATTGTCAATGGACATTATGTCGAGGAGAGAACATGCATTCGGCATCTAAATGGAACTTTGGCCCCCCTTTCCTCATCGCATTCAGCACACAGACTGAAGAGAGACTTAACTTTTGTTAATATCACTGCTTGGCCTGTCCTTGATGGGATTGTGTGGGATGCGGTTAAATTTCAAATCCATGGCCCAACTGAGGTTGTTAATGTTCCTTATGTGCTCAGAGTCAACATGGGGGATGTAGTTAAACAAAACATACGTTCTGATGATTGAGATATTCAGGCCATAGAGGCATTGTTTTCTGATTTGAAATAATATGCTGCTTTTGATGCTGAAGATTTATACTTAAAATCAGCTAATTATGGTGATTTATTTTGCTTCCAACATTTTGGCAACCAATATTTGCATAAAACGAGTTCCAGAAGAAGTTCTGTTAATTATACACAGTCGGAGAATTGCCCGGCTCCTTTACAAGGCAGTTCGGGTACTTTTTTGAAAAAGTACACTTATTTTACTGACTTTAATCAGTCCAATCCCGAGTCGTTTTATTTTAAAATGACACAGAAGTCCATGTCCAAGGTTAGACTTACCGATACTAAATTATTGTATTCGAAGTCCTTTCTAGACAAGTTGGCTGTAGAAGGCTACGAATTATGGAAGAAAAAATTGACCTTAAATCCGTTTGGGGTTCTAAAAGTTGGCAGGTACAAGGCACTGAGGCTTTGCACCGTGCATGTCTCATCCCAAATCATATGTTGTTTTTAAATTCTACCATTTTTCAAACCACATGTTTTGGATTGGCTACTTCTAAAAAGTTAAATTCTCCTGCCATACCTGATTTGGAAGAATACTCTGGTTGGAGTAATATTACTGATTTTTCTATTAGAGAGTTACAAACTTTTTTTACAAAATTCGTCATATAATATATCCAGTTTGAATCCAAAGGGTTGGCTAGTGTGGCACAGAAGTGCAGATTCCTGCCAACGTCGTTTTCTGGGTTTAGCTGATGGCTTTACTCAGGTTAGGCCCGATCCTCGTTTTGAAACTGACCATTCTGTCACCACTTATTCAGTAAGCAAATTATGTCAGAACTGGCTCAAACATTCTACTTTGGCATCAGTTAAACTGCATCTATCCAGGTTGACAGATGATGTGGATTTGAATGATTTCATAAAAGGTCCGGCTAGTGGTAGATCAAAAAGATGGATATATGCGATTTATAATGAAATCTGGAAAACTTCACAGATTGAGGTGGCAAAACGCCTTAGGGCCATTGATCAGGCTAATTTAAAAAAAGTGCTTGCAGTTGTGGATAATAGCATTAACATGCTTTCTTCCTGCATTAACACCTTAGATAATATTGTGTCTTCTGTTGTTGATATAGTGCAAGATGAATTGTCTGTGTTATACCATGGTCAAAATGAATTGCGTTCCATTATGCAATTTGCATGGACCCTGCAGACACTTAAGTCTGGAAAAGTGCCTTGGAATCACATGAACATGTCCTCCCTCTTTGCCCCTTTTAATTTAACTGAAAAGCAACTCTTACTTTCAATGAGGGATGCGTCTTTTTCTATGTCACACATTGAAAGGCTGGAGTCCTTACCGTTTTCTGTGGCAGAAGCCACTACAGCAACGTGGCTTATCCACGGGTTAATCACACTGCCATTTGCTTTATTTAAATTTACAAATTGTATGCGATATATTGCGATAGGCCGATACGAACCCCTTGGTAGTGCATTTCTGCACGAGGCCTGGTCCCTTCCCTTTACATACAGATGTCTAAAAGATGGGAAAGAGGTTTATCTTAAAGGTGAGGGGTGCACCTAAACACCAGATCACTCACTAATGTGTAGACATATCCAATTACATGGTTCCTGTAACCAGGAACGTCCAAATTTAGGCTGTGTTTTGAAAGGTACGCTGGTTCCCGCAATCGTCCCTACTTTCACATTACTGGCAAACGGTAGGTATTTACTTTTGAATAATGAAGATTGTTGTGGGTTATTTCGAGGCATTGCTTATGTGGTAACTGTATCTGAACGTGTGGTTTGTTGAAAAAATCGTTCTGTATCCTCCTCCGCATAGGAATTCAGATGTTTCCATCTGGCCGTGAATCCCAACCTTGACAGCAGAGTTCAATGGAATGAGTAGAATAAGAGCCATTTTGTCTCAAAAACAAGTGGCCCGGAGTTCGGCTCGTGAAACATTTGTCCTTCACGTCGCCAACACCCGCACAGAGGTGCAGGCCCTATTAAACACTGACTTGCCATTGCATTTCAGCGAGTTGATTCATTCAATCTTTAATGCGTCCTCCATTTCTGGCCTCGCACACTTTTTAAAAAATAGTTAGCAGTGGTCTTGTGACTTCATTTGAGAAGATATTTGGAGTCATTCCTGCTTTCTTCCATTCAATATTCTCAAGCTTATTTGGTGGATTTCCTGTTTTGCTGACGCTGGCTGCAGGGGTTCTGGTTATATTTTGTTTTGTTAAAAATGGATGCCCGTCCTGTGTTATTCGCCGCACAGCCCCACCTGGCACTGTTCTGCAACAGGATGCTTGAATACTATGGCACGCTGCCGCTTGCGACCTTAAGCACGGCATATGGATTATCGTTTCGATTTTCCTATTCCACATGTGTCCAGCCTGTGTTTCATTGCCTGAGCTGATATTTCGACTGGGCCCTTGATTTGTATCTCTGCAAGACAGTGTCTCCTGACGTTGATTTTAATCATCTGATGAGTCCCATAGTTACTCATGAGCTGGTTTGTTCTGGCGGAAGGATTATGGCCTTGGCAGCTATGCATGGACTAATGGGTCGTTGGAACATACTCGCAGCAGCACAAGATTTCTTGGCACAGAGCTATATTGAGACCCCGCCGAGTTGTCCTCTGATGATGCTAGAGGCTCCGGTGCTGGAAGAGCACGTATGTTCTTTCCCTCTATTGAATTGGATGGCTGAATTGTTTTCAGATGATGACAGTGACTTCATGCTGGAGGCTGTTGCTGCATATTTTGCATATTCAGTCCTGTCCTAAAGGCTTTCATCGCTTTTTGGTAATGACCCGTTCCTAATTACAAAAACTTTTGTTTGAAATTATGCGTGACTTTTTCTCTACCCAGACCTATTGACCTTCGTAAACGTGAACAATGAATTGGCGAGTTGAATTTTTCTAAATTGACTTACAAATGAGTTTTTTCGAACAATTTTATAATCTGACTTGGCTCATCGTTCTTGAACTCTGCTTTCATGATGTGCCCCGTGCTTTATCTTATCTTATCCGTGCTAGGATCATGGGGGGATGTCATATAGTTACTGCTTACCTATATATCGTGTTAAGTTAGCATGAGCTTATTAAATGTTTCAACGCCATTTTACCTTTTGCTGCTTCTGCACACGACAAAATTGTTGTTTTAGCTTTCAACCCAGAAGAGCGTTGTGATTTACACGAGAATATTATGTTATTGCTCTGATATCAACTTTGCTTAGACACTGTAGCTAGCTCGGTAAGGGGATTTTGGGTACTAAGGTGAGTTTTGGGCCATCCTAATTCACTGAGGTTCCAAATCTCTATGCACAGTTCTGTAGGAGAACGGAATCCCTTCTACAAAACCAACCCATTAGTATGTAAAAATGGATCTCTTTAAATGCAGTGTGTGTGTGTGTCATGCATGTGATGTGTATTGAACTCATCTTATGTTTCCTATCCCAGCTTATTGAGTGATACTCGCTTACTGCCAGCCGGGCCAAACGGCACTTGTGTCTTTAAACACGGTGGAAGCATGAAGGCCTGGATCCGGCGTGCAGCTACTAGGTGTGTGTAGTGATGAATTCAAAGGGCTGCGTGTGGTGCTGTTCGTGGTAAATTGTTGCAGTTCATTTAAGCGATGATTAGATGGGAACGCAGTGTTTGCCAGAGAGATGCAAAGCAGCAGCCGAAGCAAGGCAGCTGTATTCTAATTCAACCTCAGCCATTCCGGCGTTATGAGGCAGCGACGTAATATGCATTTTGTACCCCCTCACCCCAAGCCTGGTTTTGCATTATTGCCCCCTCCACCTCACGCCTTGTCGCATCAGTGTCCCACCCCACACTCCCCCGGCATGGTTTTGCGTCAGTCCCCCCACACCCAACCCCACCTGGTTTTGCATTAGTGCCCTCCCCACCCCACGCCTGGTTTTGCATCAGTGCCTCTGCCTCCCCTCCGTCAAGGCTGGTTTTGCATCAGAGATTTGTGTCTTATTTTCTTTCCTGAAACAACCCTCATTTATGAGAGACAGAGTCCATCCCTTTAGTATTGTTTTAATGCTGAAAGGTGCATGTGCGTGTTTAAATTATTTTACTTTAACTCACACGTTAAAATGTATTCTGATTCAAAAGATAACTGCAGAATGTTTCCTTCACGACATTATCCTTTGCAAAGGGGCCTCTGTGTGATATCTGTACAACAACAAAAAAGTCACCCAAGTCAGTCTAAGGGTCACCAATCTGAACGGTACATAGGCTGAAAATGCGCAGAAAGGAAATATCCAAACCCAAAAATAAAATAAATATACCCAGACGTAACGTAAAGGAAAGATGTGACTTTCACCTAGATGTGATGAAAAGTCAGCTTGAAAGAACTGGGAAATACTCAGGGTTGTACAAACAGACATGCCCTTCCTCATTTGAAAGAAGAACGAATGTCTACTGTGAGCCCCTCAGAGCAAGATTTGTGTGAGTCGTCCAAATATGAAGCGAATTTCAATAATCTTAATGGAAGCAAATGTTAGAGCTGGCAGCAGTCATCTTTTGGCAGGAGAGTATGTGGGAGATGTTTCAATTATATGGTTTGCTCGGGAGAGGAAGTGTGTCTTGAATGGTCACATAATAAAAGTGTCTTTGGGTTGAACTGAGACAAGTATATCCCAAAACACAGGTACGTGACTGTGTGTGCACACGACCATAGCATCACAATCTTTGTGTGCTCGAAGTTTTTAGCAGTTCCTTTTCTTGGCTGCGAGAGGAAGTGGATAACAAAGGGTTATATGAACGTGGTTGTGATTCAGTAAGAAAAGAGAGTAATACAATTATATTAAGCACTGGCAATGCCAGAAGGCCTGGCTTTGGCCAGCTGGTGTGATGGTTAGTTTTGTAAAACAATTATTATAAGCCTGTGTGTGTGACACTGTGACACACTGTATGTGTGAGACACTGTGCGTGTGAGACACTGTGTGTGTGTGAGATACTCTCTACTCAATCTCTACTACTCTCTACTACTCACTCTCTAATCACTCTACTACTCACTCTACTACTCTCTACTACTCACTCTCTACTACTCACTCTACTGCTCACTCTCTACTACTCACTCTACTGCTCACTCTCTACTACCTCTCTACTACTCACTCTACTACTCACTCTCTACTGCTCTACTACTCTACTCTCTCTGTCTCTACTACTCTCTACTACTCACTCTCTACTACTCTCTACTACTCATTCTACTACTCTCTAATACTCACTCTCTACTACTCTCTACTCATTCTCTACTACTCACTCTAGTACTCTCTACTACTCACTCTCTACTACTCTACTCTCTCTCTACTACTCTCTGCTACTCACTCTACTACTACCCACTACTCACTCTCTGCTAATCTCTACCCATTCTCTACTACTCTCTACTCCTCACTCTCTACTAATCTCTCCTCCTCACTCTGGCTGTGTGTGTGTGGCTGTGGGTGTGGCTGTGTGTGTGTGGCTCTGTGTGTGTGTGTGTGTGTGGCTCTCTGTATGTGTGTGTGTGTCTGTGTGTGTGTGGCTGTGTGTGGCTCTGTGTGTGTGTGTGTGTGAGGCTCTCTGAATGTGTGTGTGTGGCTGTGTGTGGAAGAGACAGCAGTGGGAGAGCATGGTGTGTGGGAGAGCATGGTGTTTGAGCGACAGCAGTGTGTGAGAGACAGTAGTGTGAGAAACCTTTTATTTGTTTTGATTTTTGAAACATAAATAAAACGCATTGTTGTTTGCAATATCAATAGCTCAAACTCACTTAAATACGCGACCTATGCAATAGGTCTCGCATTTGCGAGAGATTAAGCTATTGGCATTGTAAATGACAATGCCATTTATTTATCTGTTTTCAAAGCCAACACATAAATAAAAATGTTGTAATTTACAATGCCAATAGCTCTAACGTTTGCAAAGGCGAGACCGTTGCATTGTAAATGCTTGTGAATGTGGCTGACACCAGTATCACCCTCCTTCCCAACCCGATCCAAGACAGCGCGGCTGCATGCAGCAGATTTCCGGTTTGCTAACATTTCCTTTATATTATGGTGTCATTTTCTGTGCTCTCATTAACGAGTCTCGTACCCCTTCTGTGTACTCATGTCCATACTTCAGGGGGCAGCATGTAGTTTTTCTTTGATCTTGAGCTGTCCATTCAATGCTGGACATGTTGATAGGTGTTTAGTAGTGTTTTAATAGGGGTTAAGATCTGGAAATTTAAAATGATCAGAGAGGGGGGTTCCCCACTGTTTTAAAAATGTTATCTTTGTGAATTTCTGAGAATTCTAAATCTTGTTTGGAACAAAAAATAATTGATTAACAACAGAAAGGACCCCCACCTTTTGAACCCAAATATTTGTCATGTGTATGCATTTTGTCATGGTCATGATAGCTGACATGGTTTCTTCCTTGCCCTGTCCCTTGCCACCTTTTAAGAAATGCAAGTTATTGGAGTAAAACACAAAACAATGCTGATTACTATAAAATGGGTTTGCCACCACTACCATTAAGTTCATGTGTGGCTCAATATGCCAGTGCGCTGCTTTTTATGCTTATTATGCCACAGTAACGCTAAAGATGACAAGACCCTGCTCAATCAACCCGAGCTGCTTAACTTGCCACAGTGCTGCTCAGTATTTCAGTGTTTTGCCAGTATTTCGAGGTATAGTCAGTAGTATTAGTCTGATGTATGCTATGGCATTGTACTGGTTTTATTCCATAGTGTAGCATATTAAAATGGGTACTCATAACCAGATTAAGTCAGAATACTGATCAATATGCCAGATGGTCCTCTGTGACCCAGTACTATTTTTCATTGTGCCAGTGGTGTTGACCAGTGGGACATGGTGCCACCAGTTATGTGATGTGCTGATCTTTTCCCACTTGTTTCTCGGTCTTGTGGATACTGGAGAAAGCAGTCGGGCACTGCTGCTCTGTGCACCAACTCTATCAATCAAAGTCTTGTGTGAAAAGCAGACTACATCTCTTGTCCACCTAAGATTCTTGCGCCCAAACCCAGGGTGCTTAATGGTCAGTATTGTGAAGGTGCAGAAATGATGCTGAGGGACTCAGTGCCTGTGATCCGCGTGCCTGTGCCACCAGAGACCGCACTGAAATAGTACTTGAGTCAATGAATAAAGATTCTTAAATAATACCAAGACTATGCCATAGGTATTGCTTGCCGGTACCCGTGGGAGTAATGTGGTACTTAAAACATGCCTGGATTTTCAGGGACCAAGTAACACTTGAGATGACATGTTTAAATCTGTGACTCTAAGGGGTCATGCTGGCAGGACCTGGAAGATGTTGTAGGGAGAAAAGGGATCACTATTGCAATCCCTAAATTACGCCAGTGGCTGGATCTACGGGAAAGTCATTATTTCCGTATGAACTGTGGGACATCTGAGCCATTGCATAAATCATGAAAGCTCAATATTATTGCTAACAAAGTGGGAAGATATTTATGAATGTTGTCAGCCCTCCAACCACATGCAATAATGCGTTCTTGCTCACGACTAGCTGCTTCTATTCCCCTGTGCCCTTCTCCCACTTGTCATTGAGCGCCAAGAAACCAATTGGTGTATGTGCCCGGTACTAAATACCTTTAACATAACATAACATAACATAACATGTTCAGGCATGGCTGCATTTCTCTTTTTTCAAAAGATCTTACCCAGAAGCATTGATCAGTATATAACAGTGGTTCATTTTCAGAGTAAGCAGCTGGGACAAAGGCCAAGAGACTAGCAAGAGGCAACTTAGTTAATCAAATTAATTTAATACTGGAGTTATTTCAAAAGAACAATCATAAATACAGTTAGAGGGTTAGACAGGTGTACCGACATCGAGGCACTGCCCTAGATAGCTCGCATGGTGCATGTTTTTAAACACTTCCCAAACACATGGATTCTAATGGATTGATCGTAGGCGCAGGGCTGTGAGTGCTGAGATCTTCACTTCTTGCATCCACCTTGGTGTGCTGGCTGCTGCTGCTCCTGGCAGGGCTCTGGAGGGCATGGTTTGCATGGTTCCACTAGGAAAGAAATGTCATGCGGTTAATACACCTGAAAGTTTGAAACGTGTTAAGGGTGGATTATATTGCCACCAATAGTGGATTAGATATGCAGAAATGCCATGGCATGAATTTATCATACTCCAGTTATCTTAATCGCTTTCTCTTGCATTGCATGCCATCACTGATAGAAATCTCATGTAGGTAAGGTCTCATTCTAAATTATATATAATTGCAATATACAGGTTGGAAACAAAGATACAATGTTTTGATAAAAATCTGATGTTCCTTGACAGAGGAGAATGATGGGGACTCCAAACACCTTACATCAGTGTGAAATGATATGAATTGCAGGAAAGACAAATTGACATATGCCTGGTTGGTTAGACAGATGGTGTGTTAGGTGCCTGGATTTCTTGACAGCTGGCTATTTGTTTAGATGAATGGTAAAGAGTTGCTCAAATGGCTCATTAGATAGTGAGATGGTTGAGAAGCTTGGTGGTTTGTCGGTTAGGTGTTTCATTTGGTTGTGTAGATACAGGTTGATTGCATTGGTTCTGTTTATGGTGGGTGGTGAGTTGCTTCTTTGATCAAGGGATTGATTGCTGCTGATTCATTTGATGTTTACTGCTTGTTTCAACGGCTTGGCAGTTATGTGATGGGTGGTTTTTATGACTAGGCACTTAACTGGTTCTTTTTTCTATTTCCGACTAACTGGGCATGTAACAAATACTTTCGTGGGTTCTAATATGTTAAGTATGCGACTTACTCATTTATTGAGAGATTGTTTGTGCTTTTGGGCTGCAAATTGGATGCTGTTGTCTACATAGCTGATAAGCGAATGCTGTGTAGCTACACACGTTAGATTATTTGTTGTGTTGGTAGGTTGATTTAGCAATTCTTTGAGTAGGTACATTGCTATATTGATAGTTGGTTCAATGACTAGCTAGCTGGTTTTTTTTAAGGCAGATTGTTAGTCGTTTTGTGTATTGCACCTAAGAAAGTACACATATTGATACATAACAAAACTTTACGAATGCACTTTGCACGATTAGACAGCATATGAAAACACAAAGTAGACGAAGGTCCTGAAAAGGTGTTTGATAGCAAGATCAGACATTGGTAAATGAGTGTTATACGAAAGAATTGTAGCTACTTCCAAAGAACTCCACACTTCATTAACACTTAATGCAACACCAGGTACTGCTTTCCTCAAGAGAGTATCAGTCGGCCATTCTACTTAAAGCACCATATTGTGCATATATTCTACTTATTAGGTATATCAATGAATGTGTATCAATGCCGCAATTGTAGTCCATAGTCCATACCTGGTGTAGGACACTTCTGTATCTCGTCCTGACACTGCTGAACTGCCTGGTCCTGGCACTGCTGAACTGGTTTACATGCTAGAACGAATACAATAACAATAGTTAATAAAATTGGGTGTGGGCATAGATCTGCAGCTGTTTTTGTTTCAATAAAATACTCCAACTTTGATGAAATGTAAAACAAATTGGTGCAGGGCAGTGAATAGCAGTAGCAGTGAGTAACTGATTGCATATGGCATGCAGGATTAACGGATCCTCTACAATACATCATATAATACAAAGCTATACCAAATTGTTCCTACATAATGCCGAGCCAATCCCTAATAGTCTCACCCACCTGCTTCCACACCCTCTGCACCCTCTGAAAGATATTAAGGTGACTACCAGTAAACACCAGAAGGGCCGTCACACAGGCCCTTGTCAACAGCAGCTGGATTACGGGAAGACATTTTTTGTAGGAATCACCACACGCCTCCTGAAGAGACTACAGGCAATACAAAACTTAGTAACCAGACTCATCCTCAACCTTCCCAGACGAATCCACATCACACGCCCCTGAAGAAGCTACACTGACTCCCGATCCAGAAGAGATGCCAGTTCAAAATGTTGACTGGCGCACACAAAGCACTGCACAATGAAGGACCAGCTTATGTCAATAAACACTTGGGCTTCCACCAACCAACCAGATACCTATGATATGCCTCCCTCTTCCTCGCAGACACTCCCAGGTTTGCTGAAACCTCAGCATAGGGCGTCCCTGCTGACTCCTGGGAACCAAAGCTTGGAAAAACCTTCCCCTGCACCTCAGGACCAAATCATCTCCAGCAATTCAAGAAAGGGCTCAAGACCTGGCTGTGTAATGTACAGATCACCTCAAAGAAAGCAGCAACTCAAGAGCCTTGAAGCCCTCACGGCTGATTTGCTGTGCTTTACAAATCCATTGATTGATTGATTGATCAATTGTTAGCCTGTGAGCTTCTAGTACCATGTATCACAAGAAGTGTAACCAGGACAAAAAATATGATGCCCATAGTGATGAATTGTACAGGATGTAAATGCCCATGCACCTCTCAAAATAGGCGTAACACTATATTTTCTGTATTACGCAGCTTGAAGGGGCAGTCATTAGTTCAAATTATAGGATGGCTGGTACATTACAGACTTCTAGGGGTCAAGGTGTTGCTGATGGCTTAACTACTAAAATTACAGGCTATATAGAAAGAAAAAACGAGTCATAAACTATTTTGATCTTCATGCATATAAAGACAGAATAACTGTCAAATAGTTTGAAACGTTTGGGTTGAAAGTAATTTAGTTTGAACTCATTATTTACAAAAACATTTACATTTAAAAACATTCACATGAAAATTATAAATTAATGTTTGCATTAATATGCTAGTTCTAAGTTCCACAGTGAATGTGAATTTGGGTGCGACCACAATTTGCACTCAATTTTACATTCTGTTTCAGAAAACAATTTGTGAATAGCTTTGTGTTTTACATTTGCACAATTTAACGGTTATTACCTGGAGGAATTTGAAAATGGGAATCAGGTCAGAAAGAGAACGGGTGTGCAGTGAAATCACTTAGGAAAACCAAAATTGCATGTGAGTACAATATATCCCTGTGAAACTCTAAAGGGCACAGTTAAACCACCAGGGGTTAAGCCCATGTGCATGCAGTATCAGTATTTCCAACCCTTCCCCTTTGAGTTTGGCAACGAAAATATTTTCTAAGAGCAGACCTAAAAAAATGGGTAGAAATCTTTACATTTTTTTTTTTTTAATTCCGTCCCTTTTTCATTGAAGAAAATCAGACTGCATTTGAAAAAAACGTTGCTTTATTTACAAAGCTAATACAGACATGGTGGTCTGCTGTCCCCAGCAGGCCACCATCTCTGTGATTGGAGCCCATTCCCAATGGGTCATAAATTGCAACCTGCCTGATGAATATTGATGAGGTAGGTAATTTGCGACCTCATTGGGAATCACTAAATGTGTCTGAGACACGTTAGTACATTTCGGTTTGCGAGTCGCAAATTGCGAGTCACAAAAAGTCACAATTTGCGACCCGCAAAACGGAATGGTCTTACATCTGCCTCTCGATCCAGAGCTACACCTGCACTGGAATATGTTTGACCTCCCTAATTTTATTTGCTATTTTCAGTCTTTTCAGGATCTACTAATGTCATGCAGTCCATGTTCAATTCATCATTGTGGTCTGATTGAAAGAAAAACATGTTTTTGAATTTAAAAATACCTATGAAATTGTTTGGTAATGAACATACTTTCATTTGACTTTGTTACAATTTATATATTTGTTTAACTTGTTTATAAAGCAATAAATTCTATTAATAGCGACAGGAGACCAGAGTCACAAACAGGGGTGAAAATACAGTGCATTCTGGGAATGGAGAACATTTCTATTTTTCCTTGATTTTACACAGAATTCCAAGTGTGCTATTGGGAAGCTGAGACAGATTTTCAGGAATACTCACATGTATAAATATGATTACATTGCAAATGGTAATAGGTGCTTATTACGCAATCAGAAATTGTAGCAAATATTCAGCATTTGTACTTACTATCCCTTTTCTTTGTCCACGGTTTTTTTCCCCTCTGGAGGAACTTTTCCCCAACTACCTCTACCAAAGTCTTGGCACTTTCTCTCCCCTTTTTCTTCCGAAACGATTTGTACTACTGCCCATAACAGGTTTACATTTCTGACTGCTTGCAAAATAGGAATCTGCCTGTGATTTTGCGAGTGGTCACCAACTTGTGCGGGTGTCCCCACCACGGAATTACCACAACTTCCCTTGTGAGGATTGTACTAACTCATACATTTATAGCATACTTGACTAAACCGATTCACAAAATCAGTCTTGTTTTATGAATCATAAGGAATCTGCACTTATAAATGATGCTCTTTGTGCACTTACAGTAGAATGATGTATGGAAATAGCTCAATGAAAGGCTCCCATAGTGATGAACAACTTAGGTATTGATGATGGCACACTAGAAGCACATTGGATTATTTGCTATTTAAATGACAAATACCAATAGTAGTAAGTATCATCCTACCATCATTTCAGGTATAGATACATAAGGATTCCTCAAGTGGGTGCCTTAGCTTGGTAGTACTTACGTTCCTGGCAGGGTTCTGGCTGGCACGGCTCCGGGCACTGGGGCTTTTGCTGGTGCTGCTGGTGGTGTCCTCCGCCCTTGGCAGACATGGTTCTTTCGGGCTGTGTGGGGCACAATCCGCTCTCAAAGGAAAACTGGAGTAGCAATTCTATGATCTGTGTCTGCTCTTTCTCAAATGGGGTGACTTTATACCCACGAATACGACCCACCCTTGTGACTGAGACAACAGTCATCATGAGCAGTTGTAATTCAAATGTCACAGATTTCAACATAGAAGGATACATAGTTAGGCAATTATATTTCACTGTTCCTGGAGGCAAGGGCATTTCCTCATAGAGCCTTCCAACCCAGAGTTTTGCAATAAAAACCTTAGTCACAGCAATGAGCTTTGGGAATAGTAAACCGTATATTGTGACATCTGTTGTAAATCATTTCTGTAAGTATGTACAGGTTTGGGAAGGTCTGGGACAAAAAACATGCCAGGAAAATATATCACAATATCTTCAATAGTTTTTTAATGACTTGGGTCAAAATTCAGCTCTTAGTTGAGGAGTTCCCAGGACACTGATATGCAATGGTATTTTGCGGCCGCAAAGCCTACGATTCCCAAAATCATAAGGCGTGTAACTGCAAATTCCCTCCTACAATTTACAAGAGCCCATTTACGAGTTTGAAAAGTCTTTCCAACTCTTAAAAGGAGTTAAAAAGGAACGCCCCTCGTGTCTGCACTTTGTTGAGAAATGCATCAATGATTTGTGACGGATGTACCATGTTACAACGCATACCATTACAACTACCTACTATTACAACGCGACCATTACAACGCATACCATTACAACGCATAGCGCTTTGAGGTGCTGGATAGTGGTAAGTATAATTTACTATTCTAACTCCAGTCCCCGTGGACACTAGGGAAGGTGTTGGATAGTAAATTATACATATTCCCTATCCTAGAGCGCCCCCCAGCGTAATGCGTTGTAATGGTATGCGTTGTAAAAGTTGCGTTGTAACAGTAGGTAGTTGTAAAAGTTGCGTTGTAACAGGTGTATACCATTTGTGACCTCAATTGTGTTGAAAATTATTGATCAGGCACCAACACTTGAAAGAGGATGCTTTCTCATTCCGATTGGAATATCTTCACGTTTGGGAATTGTAGACCCAGATTCGAGGGCAGCAGACAGTGGTAAAAAATACCACTGCCTCCTCTCCCCGATGACTTCCCAAATGGGATTTTATTTTTACATGCAGCACCGGTCCCTTTAACAGGACACAGGCTGCATTGTAAAAAGCAAGCATTGGCAAAGCCAATGCGTTTCAGCATTGCCCAGCTATTGGCCTTGCCAATGTAAATGTCTTTTGGCCATGGTGTCTAGCAGCACATCTGCTGTTCACCAACGCTGAAAGTTACTTAACGCCTAGAATCACAGTATGTTGGGCTGATGCCAAGTCTCCTCCCCCCCATGTTGATATTTTGTTCTGCCCCTCCTAACACAAAAGAGCTCTATGCCATAGCCTGTGCTGGCCGCATCATAGTGCTTTTTCTCAGTGAATTTTGGCCATGCTGAACAGCAAATTTGCTGCTTGACAATATTTCTAAAATACATTCACATTGACAAGACCAAGGGATCAGGCATTTCTGAAATCTATTGGCTTTGCCAATGCTTGTTCGTTGTTGACGGAGTATTGCAGAACAAATGTGGAAATGATAGTGAGAAATAGATGAGGAGCTTTGAAGTCAAGTGAAGATGAGACTTAACGGTCAGAGCTGCCGACAGGGGACCTGGGGAACCAGGTTCGAATCTCGAGGTCGGCTGAACAATTTGTGATTCTGGGCAAATCACTTACGCTTCCCCCTGCCTATCACAATAAATGTATCATTGTGTAATATAACTACTGAGCACTGAAAGTGCTCCAATACCATCAGCAGGTGTTAGCACTATGGCAAGATGGAGGATGGAAAAAGCGCTCCAATACCATCTGATCGTGCAAAAATAAAAGAGAGGTAGTGAGGGGACAGGTCAAGCAGGGAAGCAGGAGGGGATGGGGATATGGGCAAGCAACAACGGAAAAAACACCCTAACTGAAGCAGGATCAGCGATAAAAATGAATGTGTCCCTGTGTAGTGTACCTGGTGAGCACTTAAAGCGCTTCAATACCATTGGTTTGTGTTAATGCTATGGCAAGACGGACGATTGAAGTGAGCGCTCCAATACCATCGGATTGTGTTAAAAAAATAAACAAGTGCTGTTAGTGTTTTAACAACTTTTTAAGAAATGCATTCATTTGTATCCACACACATGCATTTTTTTGGTATATTAATGTGAATGAGGGAGACAGCCTGAAAACAAAAGTACACTTATGGAGTGCTGGAAAACAAAGAAAAAAATTGCTCCCCAAACTGCTAGCAGCGTTAGGAGGCATTTACTTGGTCCCTGCGCTACGGGAGAGCCAGACACAAGAAGTGGGCATGCTGCCCGAATGCTATGACAAATTACATCGAAAGAAAATTAGAGCAACATTGAAGTTTACCAATGGTAGGAGATGGATGGTCTGTAAGCACACTGATAGAACACGGCATATCTTACAAGACAGCACATGCACTGTCTAGCCGAGACCTAAAAATATTTCATGTTTGGGAATGCAAATACAGTGACAGAAGTCTGCTGTCCTATGCATTCCTCCATCCCTTTGCAGCCTTATACACAGATCAAAACTGGGACCTGCCTAATTAATATTAATTAGCAAGGTTGTTGTGTGACCACTTCAAATGAACATTTGTACATTGTTGCACAACTCAGACAGTGTGGGCGAGAGTAGAAAACTCAGAGGAGGGAAAAAGTGTGAGGCAAATGGGTAAGAAGAAATTGGAAACCCTTCAAGCTCATCAAGGTACATTTAGAGTTATTTAGACCCTGCTTCCAGCCTGCTAGCTTATCAGTTCATCTCATCTCTTTTGATGAGGTTCACCCAGCATATTATGAGATCCTCCAGCGCCAGGTAAAGATCTTACCTTCTTCAGTCCACCTACCAGTGAAGGGAAATGCACTGGAAGCAAAAACGTATACTCAATGGGTGCTATATTTTTCAGGCCCTCTCGAACAAAAAGTAATGATCAGGCACAGTATGTGGTCTCTGTAAGCTTTCTTTGTTTGGGTCTGCCCTATGTATCGCAGGGTAAATGTCACGGTGACTTAGTTGCACAAGGGTGCACAGGCTGCCAGGCCAGGGATTTCTACCAGCAGAGCTGGTAGAGGTTCTGCCATTTGAAACTTACTGGATCCCAGAACTCTAAATGGGGTGGGGGAATCTCAAGTTTGGCGGGTCAGAAGCACTTCAGAGGAAGTTAGTCATGGGCTAATGTTTTAGGAGCAGGTGTTAGGAGATTCTGAGGAGTATGAGATGTGAGCTATAATATACGAAGGTCTCAGGAGGGACTTCTCTGCATGTCCCCTGAAGTACTACTTCTACCCCCTTGACAAAGAGTTGACTGTGCAACCTTGTAATCTCTCACTCCATCAATCTGCTTCGTGTTAGTGTGCACCTGCACAGAACTGTTTAAGCATTTCCCTTTGGTTCTCAGGTCGATCCATGACCCATCCTCTACTTAACTCACAGTTTCTGTCTACAATTACTCCTTTGTTCTATCGCTGAACTCTGCTAACCATCATCTTATGTCTGTCATAGCCCCACCTCTTCTCACCCCATCTCTGCTCACTCCACTACTTGCACAAACCCCCTCAACCCGTTCCCCAAGGTGGTCCCATGGTTTTCCAACCTCATCTCCACAACCTGGAGTTCTAGCAATGTTTAGAGCCTTAACTCAAACAGAGAGTATGTCCAGAAAGATAACATGCTAACAATGCACTCTCTGATTGCCAACATAGGTCAGTAAAGCATTCCCTCCCTTCCTCACATACTGAATGATCATGGTGTGGCTGCATTAAACACGCATGCAGGCATCTACAAAACAACAGTCCAGAGGTTGCGTCATTGCTCTTTTCTGTTTTTTAAATAGGAATGGGGCTGAGTGTCATGGTGGCAAGTTGGGAATGGTGGGTGTTCAGCAATGTGAAGGGGAAGGGGAAGCACACAAAAGAATGAGAGCAGAGAGAGGCATAGAGGAGAGTGGAGGCACGAAGCACATGAACAAACAAGAGCAACATGGGGAGGGGGACCAAGCATGCGGAGGGACAAGAGCTACATGGGGGCACAGAAGCACATAGGTGAGAGGGGCAACATGGGAGAGGGTGGGTGACGCAAGCACATGGGTGAGATAGAACAACACAGAGGGCACAAAAAAGGTAACATGAGTGAGGGTGTGGCACAGAAGCACATGATGGAGACAACGCGAAAACACATGCCCTCTCATGGAATGCTTAAACAAAAAGAAAATAGTAGCTCTAAATGTGAGCAGTGAAGGGCACAAGTACTTCAGCCATGCTCCAGGGCAGGTGCAAACGCTAGTAGAGGAAGTAAAGCCCATAGAATCTTACGAATATGACGCAAGCAAATGAGAGTAACAATACAGCCAACCAATGTATGTGCTTTCTAGTAGTCAAGTAGTTCTAAAACTTTAAGGGGCACATGCATCAAAAATCAATTTTGCGATTCCTTTGTCGTAGGGATTCTGCTCCTACACAGAACTGTGCACAGAGACCCAGGACCTCAGTTAATTGTGGTTTACCAAAAAACTCACCTTAGTGCCTAGAAACATTAACCAGCTAGCATCAGTGTCACATTAGCTCTTCGTGCTATAGCAAAGGAACCAATGATTAGACAACCCAGAACATGGGACTTAGGTTATACTCAGGAATGGTGGGAAGCAAGAACACTCTTGTGCTATACTCTCATACCAGTCCACAACAGGAGTAAAAAAGAGACACAGGAAAGGTTGAAATATTTATTTTAACGTGGTGCTTTAAGATGAAGTATCTTTGCTAACATAAGCAGCCGTATGATTAGATATAATATGATCAGCATTGTTACAATTCCATAAAACACAAAAGGGGAAATCATATTACAATGATGGTGAAAAAAGGTCTTATAGCGCCTAGTATATTACCGTCCCAAACTAGGAACTATGTTCCATAAAATATAGAAGGTCTCTTAGGCTTGTTTGAGGAACCTCATACCTCTAAGATCAGCAGTAGTGTTTCACATCAGGAACTGCAAAAGCTTTCTGTCTCTCTGGAAAAACCGGCTTCTTCCAAGTTCCTGAAATCATGCTTACAGTGCATTATTAAAGGCACCTAAATCACGTTGGCTGCAGCTACATATATGTTATGGCTAGAACGTGAGCGGATCAGCCCGAACAACAGCTAAATTGTTTTGATAACCTTTGAGGATTTAGAACTCAGTGTGCACACTAGAGTCACGATGTAAGTCTAGGGATGCTGAAAACAAGCCATTCTCTTGTGAAGCATTTAACGCAGCCTAACTTACAACAGTTATATGCAGTGTTGTGTGCAAAAGCGGCAAAATGGCGTTTAAACTTCTAATAATCCCGTGCTAACTTAACAATGTGCGATACATGGCCCAGCCCACACTACACCTTAATAGCAAATATTAAGAAATCGCTATTATGGAACTGCAAAACAGAATGCATCAAAAATTAGCTATAATTTAGAGAATCAGTAAATATCCCAAATTCAAATAGCGATCCGCTATTACCGAATCAGTAATAGCAAATCCGCTAATACAGAATTGCTAATGGTGATTTACCAATATTACTGCATTGGGATGACATCACAACCAGGAAGTGAAAAAGGAAATGCACACACTTGTTCACAGAAAGAGTCAAAGAAGGAGGCAGACTGGTGGAGCTGAGCAGGATCAAGCTGTTTTTGAAGCTGAATCTGTTTGAAAACAACAGAATGGCCACTGAAAAAGGGGACAACAAAGGTGAAGGAAGGAAAAGGACTGGAAATCCTCATTGAGGAAGAGGTGTTGAGCCATGATAACCTCTTTGGCAAACTGTCCCTGCAGGGTGCAGAGTCAGTTAAAAGAAAATTTTAGCCGCCTATCCATGCAAAGGTAAATGCTGTGGGGGGGGGGGGTCACACAGCGCTCAATCAAAGATCTGCGCAAGTGCTGGTATGACCTGCACAGCCGAGCTTAAGAGAGTGTGGCTGCAAGGCTTGGAGGGGTACCATCTGCAGAACGAGCAAATACAACCCTGGAGGACATGGTAAAATCCACACTGCAGCCAGAGGCAGTTGTCAGAATAACCCAGATTGACACCTCTAAACAGGCAGGTACCTCACAAGGTAAGACCACTGTAAAATATATATCAATGTTAAATGTACCTAACATAGCCCCTAATGCAGATCCTGCGTAGTGCAGTACACCTGAGTCAAGTCCACTTTTTACTTGCAACACCCAAATGCATTATTGGAGTAGTAAACAGACAAATATAAGGGCACGGCAAGGAGGGACCAAAACAGCCTTAGTGCAGCAGAGTACAGCAAGGAAGTGACTGAAGTAGACTTTGTCCATAACAAAAGTTAGTTTATTAGAAATTGGCATTCGCTATGTCACAAAGGTGAACCAAAAAATAACTGAACTTGCACTGTTTAAAATCACAGATGCAGCTGCCCAGCTGAGTGACGTTACTGATGTCCATGAGGCACAGGAACCAGATTCACAGTCAGAGGAGGAACTAGAAGTGCCAGCATCCTCACCAAAACCTGCTCCCACTCGACGCTGGCGAATAGTCCCACCAATGCCTGATTTGGAGAGTTATGAAGAGAGCCAAACAGGAACTCCCACACAGCAGGCTGGCCATACACCACCACCTTCAACAGAGGTACCAATGCTGCGCAGGTCCGTCCATTTCTGCAGGCCAAGGCCCAGGGGAATCCTGATAGCTGCAGAAGACAATGGGGCTGCTGCCTGGAGTAGGCTGGAGGGCAAGATTCTCAGGATTCAACGCCTGTAAGGCAGAAACATGAGAATTATGCAGGGTCAACTGGGGAAAATGGCAACACACATGGGGTCATCCCTGACTGCCTGAGAGAGCTCACCACTGCTGTTGTGGAAGGGGAAATGGCAAATGGCAAACACTGAAAACTTTACAAGTGTTACAACAGATATGCATGACTTGTGAAGGGTCATCCATGGTGACCATGCCTCCTTTGGTAGGAGGCATCACAATTTGATTGGCCGCCTGGACCATCAATAGGCTGAGCACAACAACAGCTCAGCTTTCTCATTGTGCTGTCAGCCCTGCTGCGGGGATGTGACCAGGGGCAGTGGAACAACTCCAGACTGCTGCAGTTGGTGGCAACAACTTTCTTGCAGGTAGGGATAGTGAGAAGGCCTCCAGCCTCAGTAGCCTACTGGCACATGTAACAAATCCCAGGAGGCTCTGTACCAGGAGCAACACTGGCACAGAAGGCTCAATAAGGAATGTGGCTGAGCCTACTGAGAGGCCCACAGGAATGAAGTAGTGTGGCTCACTGGTTAGAGGCGGCAGACCCGAGAGCAGAGGACGGCCCGGGACCAGGGTTCGATTCCCGACGCGGCAGGTTTCTGGACCAGGGTCAGCGGACTCGATAATTCTCTCGCCTCGGTGCCCACTCTGATCAGCGATCACACTCGGCAACTCTGGGCATTAGCTTGCCTCATCTTCACTAACGGCCCCACCAGACCGCCGGGGATGCCTGGTCTCACCCTGGAGATACCCACTAAGGGACCATCTCTCAGGGAAGCCAGGAAGGGTTTCGCAGCGGTCGAAGCGCGGAGATACTCCTCCGGGAGTCGATCCTAGCGCTATATAAACCTGCAATTAATTAATTAATTAATTAATGTGCGGCCAGAAAAAGTAAAAACATGGACACGTACTATTCTGGTGAGGTAACCAGCAGCATGTACATTGTTCCCACTAACCTTTAAGTGCCAAGGCAATGTCATATAATTGTCTGTATTCACACTATACTTGTTTGCACCTGGTATGTGTGCATTAACATATTATCAGAATATTATAACATTAAACCTTTGAGCACCTACTGTGTTGTCTCGGGATTACCCACCTTAAAAGTAATGTGATTGCTGCACGTCTCCATCTCCCCTCTGCTGCATTTGGACCGTATGCCGCTTATGGTGGGTGTCTTGGCTGGATATCTACCTCAGGCTCACTGTCAGAGTATTCCAGTGGAATGCCTCTATTGGTGGCTATGTTGTGCAACATGGTACATGCGGCAACTATTTTACAGCAAGTGTCTGGCCTATACCGTAATGCACCCCCAGTTTTGTGTAGGCACCGGAACCTAAATTTTAGTAAACTAAATGTCCTCTCAATCACAATGCGTGTGGAGATGTGTGCCTCATTGTATCGCTGCTCACTTTGTGTAGTAGGATTTAGATATGAAGTCAGAATGAAAGAGCGCACAGCGTATGCGCTATCACCTACAGGATGTAAGAACAAAATACATTAGTCACTGCTATGTGTAACCATGGCGAACAGGTGTGCAAGACAGTATTACATCTGTTTACCAAACAAATATCTTTCTCTTAATTCAACCACAAGTAGATGTCTGTGTATGCCACTATGTCTGAAGATATAGGAGTCGTGTACACTACCAGCGTAACTAGCCACTATGTCTGTGATTATGTTTTTTAGAATTGCAGATTACTTGAATGTTCAATGAATGGTAAGATTTTTGGTTTCATTAAATATACTCTTTCACTGAGGGGGGGGAAATGGCTACATGCGTCCCATCAATGCAATCAATGACATGTGGAAAATGGGCAACATGATAAAAATCTAATTTAGTTTGCTGCAATTCCTGTGGTGTTGTAGGGAACCTAATGTGGTGGTGTATTCTCGGCAACATGGCATCAAGGAATGAGTTAAAAAATCACGATACAGCACTTTGAGAGACACCTCCAGCTGCAGCAATTACTCCCTGGATGCTCCCTAAAGCTAGGAGGTGCCGAGAACTTAGGACCTGCAGGTAAGAAGGAGGGTAAAACTCCCCCAAAGATGGTGATAGTGAGGCATTAATTACTCCCTGGTATTACATATAACATAATCTAGCACTAATTGACTCACAGGGACAACACTCTTTCCTGCCAAGTTATAACATAAAAGAATGAACTACATGTGAAAGAACAAGTTAAAAATGGGATTTGCTTTGTGGCTCACAAAGCAGTACGAGTACATGTGGATTAGAAGAGCAAGAACACAAAGTGAGTTAGAAAGAGAATGTTTGGCAACCAGATATGCTAAAAAGAGTAGCACGATGTGAAAGTCTTCAATGAGTATTGAACAGCAATGTTTACCTAGGTTATAACAGTGCAGTAGAGTATTACATAGTATCATAGGGCTGAAAATATGTGATAACTAAGGAAGCAATACATACATAGGACAGAACCTCATATTGCCCAAAACCCCAAATAAAGAATCTGATACTGTTTTTTAATACACATTAAAAAAGCCATACTATTTGTAACGTGGCCGTCCAACTCTAGAAAGAGACATCTCTGGAGCATAAACGATGTCCAGACAAGTTAGTTCAAACATTTTGGAACGATCTAAGTGCAAACATCACTAGAGTATGAGAAGGGTAGACACAAACCCTCTGTAAATGCAGGAAGACCAGTCGCGGCCTATAGAGGTAAGAGTGCCGGGTGGGAGGGGTATTTTGACAGATGATGAGGGAAAATTATTTATTTAGAGACAATTAGCTGATAAAAAGATTGTTGTTCCCAGAAAGGCTCAAGTTGCTTTTACACCAGCGCTAATTAGCACAAAGGCATGTTTTCTTTGGCCACTGCCTTTTCACCATATGCATTCAGTGCATGTGCCTATGTAGAACAGTAGACAACTTTGTGATTTTTTTACTTTTTCATTAGCTCTGCTTCAATATAGAAATTAAAAAATATATATGTCTATAAATATATATATATATTTCATGATTTACAGTAATTTAGAATTGATGTATTCAAATCTGATATAAATTGTAACCAAAATGTCGTATTTATGGAACAAATGTATATGCTTGAGACACACACATTCTTTAGCTCTTATCTTTTTCAACTTCTTTATCCTCATCTCAAATTGTGGGTGTACCCAAGGTTTCTAGAGTTAAAGTATGACCGAGCAACTGTCATATGACAATGAACACCTATATTCTCTAGTTTTATCTAAGACGCTTAGGTTCGTAAAGCATCCCAAAACAATAACAATATCGAGAATAAAGCATGATGGTAAAATATTATTAATAACAGTTAACATGGGGCACCATAATTGTTGTTGTAAAGGTCGGCAAGTGAAACAAGCATAAGATGAGTGGGGATCACATGTGTCCGGAGAGTCTGATGCTGCAGTATAGGATCCAATTCAGCTATAAGCTCATAGATTGTGTCTGCATTCAGCCTATATTTATCATAAATCTCTTCCTCCTTCTGACCTAGCATATTAATGTGCACTCTGAAAATGCACCCCTGTATCCTCCAGTTTCTCTGTGCTGCTGCTCTCAGCCACATCCTCCTCTCCATGACGTGAAGCGCTGCCATTGTGAAACATTCTGATGCCTTCTGGGCCTGATTAAGCAGTTTGCTGATGATTAGCACCTGATTTGTTCAAATTTAAATGGTTACCACCCGATAGAATTTGTTCTTATTTATGAAATGCTAATTGCGATTTTTCACAGATTTGGTATTTGCATAGGATTAGCGAATTTCTATTAGCGATTGCTTAATACAGAATCGCAATTTCATATTCAGTATTTAGTTAATTGCTATTTTTGTGAATTTATGTGAAATCCTGCGAATGAACTTCATGCATTGAAATGAGCTATTTTGCAAACGCAAACGGCCTGTATTTGTGATTTGCAATGTTTGGGATCGCAAAATAGCTTGATGCATCTGCCCCTAAACTTCTAAAACTAAGCTCTTTCATGTTCCCCACCACCTACAAGTTATACCTTGTTGGCATACAGGTGTTCCTAGTCACTCACCACTTAGAGGCACCTGCCTATAAGGAAGTCTCTCAGTTGTCTGCTGATCAGACCCATTGCAAACTTTGTTATTTTCAATATAACTTTAAAATTGTACAGGAAAGGTCTGTGTAAGGAAGAACAACTCCTCTGAAGAAGACATATGAGTCACAACTAAGAGGGCGAAACAGAACATGAACAATGTGGATGGTTTGGAAACAGTATTTTAATAACTAAGTTGCGCCCGAAGTAAAATCCAATAAAAAGTAGCTGGGAATTATTTTTCTTAGATTCTACACAGAAACCAACCACTTAGTGACTCAGCAGATCAATGAAACACAGTTTCAGTGACATTAACTCTTGTGAGTATATCATTTACTATGTTACATTAAAGACTGTTGACCCGCTGAATAATACTAGGTATTAACCTTCACCAGATTAATGCATTCGAGCATAATGGTTTAGGAAAGAAAACGCAGCACACATACTTTTATTTATTTATTGATTTACTTATCGATCTATTTAGTTATGTTGTTGTTTGTTGATAGGCTTTACAAAGTGCGTTGTGCTCCCTTTTAACTACTTTAGAGAGCCAGTGTAAATAACAGATGTGCAGTATGATGAGAGAATGAACAGAAAAGTTCGAGTCTAATCAGATAGATGGAGGGGCCGCGTAGATATTTCTTTATTGGGAGTGGGGTGTTTATATAGTGTTCACAAGTCCATAACTTTACTCATGCCTTTTTAGAGGCCGAGCATATCCAGGCAAGCCCCCGGTTGCTCAGGCTTACAACCACCTGAAAGATTGGCAGGGCGCTGTAGTTTTCAACTAGAGACCTCATAAAGACTCTTGGGATTTTGGCATAAAGCACCCCTATTGTGCTCCTGAAAGAGTACTCCTATTTACCAATCAGCCTCCGGATCACCCTGCAACTGCAATACAAATGTATACATTAATACGTTCAGTGCCTTTGACAGCCATCTCGCCGACATGAAGGGGAAGCTGTGGGAGGGTGACAGCTTGTCCAGCAGGGAACAAAGAGTATGAGGAGTGGGTGGGGGCAGGTACAAATACTTGTCTACAGCCCACTGCGTGCCAGAAATGACACTACTGAGGCGCAGGGCCTAGGAGCGACTCCCAAGGGGGTCCGGGCGAGAGGGCTCAGGGATGTGCCTAATGCGGCACTAAGAGGGACGTCCTCTTACAGGGCCCACTGTGTGCACCGTGGGCAGCCGCAGAGTGCTGATATCCGCAACCCCCTAGCTTAGCAGTAAAGTCACACTGAAAAATAAAAAGTCCACACAAATTTTGTTGGAAAACAGTTTTCTGCTGGTTTATTTCATACAATGAGTATGCCAATGTGGTGAGTTAACTTACGGTGGATGAATACTGGTCAAAAGGCTTAAAAACCCTGTGCCTAAATGACCTCTGGAACTTGCACGCTAGTCAGATGGAATTTAAAAGGCTAGCGAAAATCAGCACTAAACAATTATCAATAGTGGAAGACAAAGCCAGCCTTGCAAAAAGAAGTCATGGGTGGATGACCCTTCAATCCTATGCCTTGCTAATTCCACAGCCGTACCTTACCATATCCTTTAGTGCTCAGACGAAATTAAGTTTTTTAAAACTGAGACTGGGAGTTATTAACCTGTTGAATCATTGGCCAAAATGGAAAAGAGAACATGGAAAAGTTCAATGCCGACTTTGTGGGACCCATAAAGAAGATATCATACACATCATATGCCTGTGCCCACTACTATTGACAGAGAGACAGGCCCTACTCAAGCATCATTGGAATAGAAACATGATTAGAAGCTGTAGAGTAGCAGTTTTGGCCTGTTTCGACCCTAGGAACACTAAATTAAATTGTGCCCTAGTAAGATTCATGGAGCGCGCTGCAAAAAAACTTACTGAGCTGCTCAGAGTTTGCGATCCCCCATTGGAATAATGCTGCCAAACTTCACTTGCTGGTGCTGGCTTTTTATGATTATGACTTTTTTAATAGAAGTTTAATTGGTTATCATCTATACATACTAATTTTTAATGAATTTAACATTCTAAATGCAACCTTGAAACCTTTTAAATGTTTTGTACTTGCAATGGTTTATTTTTAAATCACGCAATAAAGATTATTAATTACAAAAAAAAAAAAACTTACGGTGGATCCAATAACAGGTAGTGGTGACTAACCTAAGCTGTCCTGCCTGCCTGATGAGCCAAACTGCCCTGTGGCCAACCCATTCGGTGCCACCATTTTTGAGGATATTACCCCCTTAAATACCATGGACCAACAGTCCATAACTTTACTCACTCCTTCTTAGGGGCAGAGCGTGTCCAGGCAAGTCCCTGGTGGCTCAGGCTTACACCCGCCCAAAGGACCAGCGGGGCGCTGACGTTTTCAGACAGGGTCCTGCCATAAATACTACTGGGATTGTGGCATAATTCACCCCTATTGTGCTCCTGAAAGGGCACCCCTATGTACCAATCAGCCTCCAGGTCACCCTGTAACTCCACCAATGCCCAGATGTGGCTGCCATCATATTTGGGGCTCCCCCACCATGGCAGCCTCCTTAACCTCTTGCAGCCTGCTGTTACCAGTCCTTCTACTGGACAACTCATTTCTACGTCTGACGTGTTTGTGTCCAGACCCTATCAGGGATACCAGGTGGTTTTTGCACTAAAAATTCCACGCTTAATTACTAAGCCCTTCTTGTTCTATTTGATTCAGCAGTGGAAAAGAACCAAACCCTCCTGCTTGGTGATCTTGTTCATGGCTTATTTACCTTGCCATAGGAAAGTGTGACGGCCTACCTGAAGTTAGGAACTACAATTATCTGTTTAACCACAGCTTTTTTTTAACAATCTGTAAGTACGCATAGTGGATTTCGCCTCCAAGGCCATCAGATGTTTGTTAACAAATTATTGTTTGTGGCCAACACCATGCACTTATCTCTACCTGCTGACCTCCACCTGTATGAGAGTACAGAGCCAGCAAGAATTACCCCATGGGGAATTTCAAATTACTGCTCTCTTCGTAACCACAGCTCTGTCTGATATAATCTATTGTGCACTGCCTGTAAATTTTCTGCAGCACATTGGGGTTGACTAAGCTCTTGTTTACTCCCTCCCACTTGGCTATTCCCAAATGTTGGGGGGTTCAAACTGATAACCGAATGCCGCACAGGCAGTGAAATATGGACTCCCTTGGAGAGGGTCATCGGGAGGAGACAGAGTTGAGCCAAATGACCAATGGCACTCCCGCTGCCTGAGCTATCACCTTAGGCTTGGCCCCCTCCCCGTAGATTCATATGACCTGTATCTAATCTAAGTTGTTTCATGTCCCTTAGAGGATGCCAGGAGAGTCTCCCAACCTAAGCCAAGCCAAAGGTATATCTAACCACCGGGGGGGGGGGGGGCTGAGGTCCCCGAAGGGTACTCCTGATGTCCTGCTACATTTCAGTTCATATTGCCTGCAAAACCAACTATCTGACCGCAATCTTCAGATGATGTGTCTCCCTGCTGATGCCCCCAGCCTAGTATATGTAGCCCATACCCAGGTTGTGCTAAAAGTATACCAGGGCGCCGAAACAGATGCCACTGTCAATGCTTTAGGATTTGTGGGGACATGGGGTGACATATCAGCACATTTACCTGCACCTTCTTAAATATGAATGCAAGATGTGTTCTGTGAGTTGTCAACATTTGTGCTCCAAACCCATTTTCTCCACACTTTTCACAGCCCACTTTTTGGAGTGACAAACTTACGCAGCCCACAAGGCTTGCTTAAATGCATGATCCTGTTACCCATTCTCTCCTGATTACAGATTGCTCAACTTTCATAGAGATGACAAAAGGAAAACCTGTTTATAGCCCACTCTATTTACAGGTTCCTGCCAATGTACCTTCCCCCCATATGTCGGCAAATGTAACACCTAAAGCATTGCTGGTCCCACCACCCTACCATCTAATGCAATTGAGCTTATTCCATGTCCATATTGCATGCCAACCCCTCACCGTCGGACTGCAATATTTAGGTGCTGCGTCCACATGCTGATGTCTCCTCATTGTCATCTAATTCTGAACTTCTGCTAATGTGTACTAAGGAGCAGTCAGTAGGTGGGACCTTGAGGAGAACCATATGTACCATTCCGTGCCATTTCACGAATAATGGGAATGCACATTTGTTGTTGTTGTCCTTTCTGTGCTCTGACCCAGTGATTCCCCAACTTTTGGATGATGAATTCCAAACTAATGTATATCAGGGTGCAGGCAAGTGGGTGGGAATAGGCGAACAATATGTACAGTTTACCTGCCCATTCTTAACTATGGGAATGGCATTGTAGCCTTCTTGTGCTCTAACCCAGTATTTTCCCACTTTGGAACCACACCACACTTGATAGATGACAACTTACACAACCCGCCTAGCTGCGATGGCGATAAGGCAGGTACATTTTATTTTAACTGAAGCAACCTCAAACATGCACTCGTTTATGGGGTACAATTACGAAGGTATATACCCAGGCTTACTTGCAATGGGACAAACACTAGCTATGTTTAAAAGGAAATTTATCCTGAATTATGCATATACTATAACACAACAAAAATATTGATATCAAAAAGGTTTTAATTGTTTAAAAAGAAAAATTGATAGAACATTTGTATCTTATGTACATGATCACTTGATATAATAAAAAAGATATTTTCAAGAATAAAACATTTGGTATAAAAAATAGTAAAAAGGGCAATAATATTGTCCTATATATTGCGGTGGCTGTAGTCGGTCAACGCGTTTCGACACGTCGTGGTGTCTTCGTCAGGACAGAATATTTTGCAGCCAATTTTTCTAAAAAGAACAGGACATTTTTAGTTCTTGTTCACATTTAAAACAAGAGAAGTGTTATAGTGCTATCAGAAAAAAACATTCGAAAAGATTTCAGATATTCATTCATCCATTTCATTAGATATACAGACATTTCTTTGTACATAGACTAGTGTTTGGATTATACAGAGAATACTCCACCAATGGTACATAACCTCAGAGAAAACTGAAAAACCAATCCTGAACAAATCTCAGAACATGTTTCCTATCATATACATACATATAACATTAGGTAATGGGTATGTCTCTTCATACCTGGTGTTTCTTTTTTCTTTTGATACATTTAATCAATGTATACTAATCACATTTTTGGTTGACTGATGACGTATGGTTGCTTTTGTTTTCACCCACATTATAAAAACCACAAGGTTTTATTTCTAACATTCTACTTTCTGCTTATTGCACTAATCTCATTTTTTGGTTAACAGATAACATCTGGTTATATTTGTTTTTGCCAACATCATAGAAACCTCAGGTTTTATTTCTAACATTTTACTTTTTGCTCATCCAAGAAGAAGAATAAGGAATGAAAAAGAGAGCAAGCAAGAAAACATGAAAATTTAAGAGGTGCACAACTGGACTATTATTTTCTTATAGCTGGTGTATCTCATAAGAATAATTCAAGGATTTACCTCTTTACAGTAGAGTTCTCGATATATACTTTTAAAATTCCTAGCAGGTCATTGAGTCAGAGAAAATCCAAAAAGCATTTGGATTGTATATTAATAGAGAGAAATGCGTTGGGATTTTATCTGGCTTAAACGAAAACATGGAAACACTTCAACCTATAGTAGAAAACCTTTATTCTGATTCAAGTTTCTTTCACATGACTTTTCTTACCCTACCGTCATTCATATCCTATTTTGAGTTTTATCATCATTATTATCTTTTTACCTGGTGTGACATTTAGGTCTTCATTTCAAGGAGAGTGAGGCACCTTTAAATCTATAGTTTTGGTATGTGAAATCTGAAAGGACACAAAGTAGACTTCTCAATATTTTGTTTCTTCATTTTCTCTTATTGTGGAGTAACGCTATTAATTAGCATAATCACAGTGTCTTATTTGCATGTTAACGCGTTACCTTTTTATCAAGATTTCACTGCTCTCCTCCCACTCTCCGTGTTTTTAAAATTTATGACTTTTAAATTCTTTGTGGATCTGTGCTTTCTGTTGAGAGATGTAGTAATAATGAAGTTATGATCCAATATAGCTTTTTTAACGAGAAACTTTCAAGGAAACAGTCATTAGTTTCTTACCGCTTCGTTGTTTGTATTTGCTATGAAGCGAAATGAGCTGTAATGAGGATTGCCAGTGTTGCCGTGTACACCCAGGACGTTGTGGTTAACTCGTATCTAAATCAAAGCAAACTCAAATAAGCTTTTCCTTCGATTCAAAAAGGATTCATCTAGTGTGTTCTCTGTACAATAATAGGGCATCTTCCTACCTTTTGAGATTCCGCTATGTATCACGAAATTCATGAAACGGGTCTTTAACAACAGAAGTCAGATCTTCTCTATGTGGCTCGATGTCTCGGCGTCAGGGTGTGTAAACGTTCCAACCCAGCGTAGTTCTTTTATCTTAAAAGAGGCTGGAAAGGTATAACGGCAAAACTTAAAGCCTTGCAAAGTCTTGCACAGAAACAAGAGTAGTCGCTGGGGCAGAAGCGGGGGAGGGGGACCAAGGGGAGCGAGGGGTTTGTTTTAGATTACAAAGGAAAGGGAAATTGTTATAGTACTATTTTCTTTTTACCTAGTAGTTGTCTAATGTTTATCTCGCGTGGCTGCCCTCGCGTATCTGCACTTACCTGTGAGGTGTATATTATTCACGCGTCCTCATCGGGTCTCGGCTCGTTTGAAAATCGAAAGGATTTCTCAGCCGCTTTTTCATTGGTATTTATATTAAGTGCCTTCTATGTATTTTATTTCTAGCCACACCCCCATTCAAAGGTATAGGGATACCACAGGTGTTCTATTTCTCCTTTGTGGTTTTAAACAGAAATGTTATCTTTTATTTGTGAACCTATAAGGAGAATCTTTTTTTATATGGTGGTCTAAGTGGTAATTCTGTCTAATCGGGTTAGGTTTTCACCGGAAAGAGGTATTTCCATCATTTTCCACTGGAGATGATTACTTCTATGTGGATTGAGATTTATTCGAAAATGAGGGGAGGGGAGGGGGGGAAGGGATTTTTATTTCTAATATGCTTAGGGGTATCGTATTATCCAGATTATAAAGGTTGTTATACAGATTATTATTTTATATTATGGCGTTTTCCCAAGGACATTCCTGGTTCAACCCATGTTCAAAAGTATTAAGAGTGAGTATCCAGTATATTTCACGTTTTTTATCTCCGCCTTTGTTATTTGGTATATGAATCTTTTCTAGGACTCGCCATTTTAGTTCCCCAGGGGAGTGTCTGAAATCTATGAAGTGGTTGGCTAATGGTGCTGTCAGTTTTTTTGTTTTTATTGCTGATCTGTGTTCCGTTAGTCGAGTTTTTATAGCTCTTGCTGTCTCCCCTACATATCCTAAGCCACAAGGACATGTGATCAGGTAGACAATATTTTACGTGTTGCATGTCCATAGTTCTTTCGCATGAATCTTAATCTTATTAAAAGTCATGGTTTCTCCAAGAAGAATACTATTGCATGACTTACAAGAGCCACAACTGGAAGTGTCTTTTACTGCATTTGTGCTTTCAAATGATCTCTGTATAAAAGGTGGATTTTCTGTTTTTTCAGAGAATCGTGAACGGACAATTTGATCCTTCAGATTTTTTTTTCGCCAATGCGCATACATTGGCTTCGCTATTTTTTTGTTGCGTGTTGTTTAAATTCAATAGGTGCCAATTTGAGTTAATTATTTGTCTGACCGTTGCGTCTAAGGTGGAGTGTTTTGTTATACAGACTAATTTCGGATCCGTTTTCTGTTTCTGTGAATTTAGGAGTACATCTCTGTCATAAATAAAACCTGGCTCTTTTGTAGGCCTCCCTGACTAAGCTATGAGGATACCCTCTCTGTAGGAATTTCCTCTTCATAGTTTCAGATTGGATATCAAAATCTTTTAGATTAGAGCAGTTGCACCTTACTTTTAGAAATTGGGAGAAAGGGATACTGTCTTTCTGACATTTAGGATGATAACATTTAAAATGTAACAAAGTATTCCTTGCAGTAGGCTTCGTGTATAAATCTACTCCTAAGATACCTTCATTGTTTCTGATATAGATGTCTAAAAACTCTACTTCTGTTTTGCTAGTGTGGGCAGTAAATCGGAGGTTTTCATCTGCTTCATTAAGCCACAGGAGGAATTCCTCTAGAGTCTGTTCCCCATTGGTCCACACAAAGAAGATGTCATCTATGTATCGGTACCAATGGGAAACAGACTCAAAGAAAGGGGCCATATCATTGAAAATATGTTTAGTTTTGAATGCAGTCATGTATATATTTGCTATTGAGGGGGCCATAGAGGCCCCCATACTGACTCCCTTTGTTTGCAGGAACAAGTGCTCCCGAAACTCAAAGAAATTTTCTTTTAATACCAACGTTAGGCATTCCTTTATAAAATTGCTGGAGCAGGGAATTTGATGTTTTTCAATAAACCACATTATTGTTTCTATGGTTCCTGTTTGTGGAATATTGCTATATAGCGACTCGATGTCCAGAGTCACCATAATGTCCCTATGTTGATTAAATTGCAAATTTTCAATCCTTCTTATAATGTCGCCTGTGTCCTTAATGTAGGATGGTGACAATGAAATGTATGGACGAAGAATATTGTCTAAATATTTGGAGATTGCTTCCAAAGGAGTTCCTATCATTGATACAATTGGGCGATAGGGTGGATCTTCTTGATTTTTATGAATTTTTGGTAAACCGTATATACACAATATCTTTTTCTCTGATTTATTTAGAAATTCAAATTCTTTCTTATTTATGATTCCTGCATCTAGGCCTTTAGTTGTTATTCTATCGATGGTTTTCACTATCTTATCTGTGGGTTCTAGCTTAATCTTTTTGTAAAAGGTAGGGTCATTTAGCATCTCTAACATTTTAGTTTCATACATACTGGTATCAATCAAGACTATCCCTCCTCCCTTGTCACTGCTCTTGACTGTGATTGTTTTGTCATTTTTAAACTTCTTTATTGAATCATGTTCTTCCTTATTGATATTGTATTTGGGTTTAGGAACAAACCTTAAGTTTTGGTCCAGCTTATTTAAGACCGCTTTCTCAAAGATCGCTATTTCTGGGCCTACCTGTTCTAGGGTCGGGGTAAATGTAGAGGGCAAGGAAACTATGTTAGAGGATATGTTGTCTAATAACATAGGGTCATTTTCTGCAAAAAATCTTTTTAATCTGATCTTTCGAAAGAAAGCATGGATGTCTTGATACAACTCAAAGATGTTAACTTGTGCGTGAGGGACAAAGGACAAGCCTTTAGATAAAAGAGAAAGGTCTGGTGGGGCCAAGTTATGCGAGGAAAGATTGAATATGGGGATTACATCCCGTTCCTCCAATATTGTTTGTTTCTTGTTTCCAGATATTGTTGGGGTTCCTGGACATATTGGTGGCTCTGGTAGTTCCCCCTCATTGTGTTCTGGAATCTTACTCTTTTGCGTCCCCCTCTCCCCCCGCGGTGTCCTAAAAAAGGTTGGCGATTACTTCTTTGGTTGTTTCTGGGGTCAAACGGCCTTTCATCATGAAAACCTATACTGCTTTCTTCCTCTAATTCAGGATCTGATGAGTCAGAAAAGGTATTGATTCTGCGTTGGGTGTCATTTTTAGGTGTTCCTTGTTGATAGTCTGGTTTGAGAAAACCTTCCACAATATACGGATAAGTACGTTCCAAGGTATAGAACCTCTTATCTTTAGCGAATTTTTCTTCTTTCCTCTATTTGAGGTAGTCTGAGAATGAGACAATATCTTTTTTTATGATTTCAAATTGTTTATCCTCCTCTTCTACTGTTGTTGATTTTTTGATTTTATCTTCTAATTCTTCTATTTCTTTTCTTATTTCTGTAGCCAGCTCTTTAGATGTAGAAATTATCAAAATCATCAGGTCTCTGGAGCAGCGAGTAGCGATCATACTCCATTTTGTGAGGAAGGTTTTGATATCAACAAATAGGCCTGGAATATTCCTGACTCTGAGTCCCAATGGGATTATTCCATTCTTAAGATAGTTCAACATGAATTCCCCATGGGCTTCTATTCTTATTAATTTCTTTTGTAGATTTAGCAGTTTGTGTCGCTATTGTTAAGGGGATTACTAGTTGAGCCATTACCAAAAGCTGCACTGGTACCTACCAGTGTAGCAAAATCGTCGTCTGAGAACCCAAACGTCTGGAAATGGGCCATTATTATTGTTTATTTACTTTATGAGTTATGCCAGCGTTATTACAATGATATTGCAATGGATGGAGAGAGAAAAGAAAGAAAAAACCCGTGAGGAGAAGAAATGTACAAAGCTAGATATAGATTGTTAGCCGGTTAGAGAAAAAGCGATTTACCTCAGTTGGACAAAGTATAGTTTCTCATTCTTTCATATACATCAGTGGAGGAAAAAACTTCTTAATTTAGGACAAAACCCCACACGGATCAACCGTGGGTAGAAATTTTTGTAATGTAACAAGGGCCCCCTGGTTCCGATACAGTTCCTGGGTTGGGGAAAGAGTTCAATTACGAAGGTATATACCCAGGCTTACTTGCAATGGGACAAACACTAGCTATGTTTAAAAGGAAATTTATCCTGAATTATGCATATACTATAACACAACAAAAATATTGATATCAAAAAGGTTTTAATTGTTTAAAAAGAAAAATTGATAGAACATTTGTATCTTATGTACATGATCACTTGATATAATAGAAAAGATATTTTCAAGAATAAAACATTTGGTATAAAAAAATAGTAAAAAGGGCAATAATATTGTCCTATATATTGCGGTGGCTGTAGTCGGTCAACGCGTTTCGACACGTCGTGGTGTCTTCAGCAAGACAGAATATTTTGCAGCCAATTTTTCTAAAAAGAACAGGACATTTTTAGTTCTTGTTCACATTTAAAACAAGAGAAGTGTTATAGTGCTATCAGAAAAAAACATTCGAAATGATTTCAGATATTCATTCATCCATTTCTTTAGATATACAGACATTTCTTTGTACATAGACTAGTGTTTGGATTATACAGAGAATACTCCACCAATATAAATATAACATTGGGTAATGGGTATGTCTCTTCATACCTGGTGTTTCTTTTTTCTTTTGATACATTTAATCAATGTATACTAATCACATTTTTGGTTGACTGATGACGTATGGTTGCTTTTGTTTTCACCCACATTATAAAAACCACAAGGTTTTATTTCTAACATTCTACTTTCTGCTTATTGCACTAATCTCATTTTTTGGTTAACAGATAACATCTGGTTATATTTGTTTTTGCCAACATCATAGAAACCTCAGGTTTTATTTCTAACATTTTACTTTTTGCTCATTCAAGAAGAAGAATAAGGAATGAAAATGAGAGCAAGCAAGAAAACATGAAAATTTAAGAGGTGCACAACTGGACTATTATTTTCTTATAGCTGGTGTATCTCATAAGAATAATTAAAGGATTTACCTCTTTACAGTTGAGTTCTCGATATATACTTTTAAAATTCCTAGCAGGTCATTGAGTCAGAGAAAATCCAAAAAGCATTTGGATTGTATATTAATAGAGAGAAATGCGTTGGGATTTTATCTGGCTTAAAGGAAAACATGGAAACACTTCAACCTATAGTAGAAAACTTTTATTCTGATTCAAGTTTCTTTCACATGACTTTTCTTACCCTACCGTCATTCATATCCTATTTTGAGTTTTATCATTATTATTATCTTTTTACCTGGTGTGACTTTTAGGTCTTCATTTCAAGGAGAGTGAGGCACCTTTAAATCTATAGTTTTGGTATGTGAAATCTGAAAGGACACAAAGTAGACTTCTCAATATTTCGTTTCTTCATTTTCTCTTATTGTGGAGTAACGCTATTAATTAGCATAATCACAGTGTCTTATTTGCATGTTAACGCGTTACCTTTTTATCAAGATTTCACTGCTCTCCTCCCACTCTCCGTGTTTTAAAAATTTATGACTTTTAAATTCTTTGTGGACCTGTGCTTTCTGTTGAGAGATGTAGTAATAATGAAGTTATGATCCAATATAGCTTTTTTAACGAGAAACTTTCAAGGAAACAGTCATTAGTTTCTTACCGCTTTGTTGTTTGTATTTGCTATGAAGCGAAAAGAGCTGTAATGAGGATTGCCAGTGTTGCCGAGTACACCCAGGACGTTGCGGTTAACTCGTATCTAAATCAAAGCAAACTCAAATAAGCTTTCCCTTGGATTCAAAAAGGATTCATCTAGTGTGTTCTCTGTACAATAATAGGGCATCTTCCTACCTTTCGAGATTTCGCTATGTATCACGATTTAACGCGAATTGTATTTCATGAAACGGGTCTTTAACAACAGATGTCAGATCTTCTCTATGTGGCTCGATGTGTCGGCGTCAGGGTGTGTAAACGTTCCTACCCAGCGTAGTTCTTTTATCTTAAAAGAGACTGGAAAGGTATAATGGCAAAACTTAAAGCCTTGCAAAGTCTTGCACAGAAACAAGAGTAGTAGTAGTCATAAAACCTGGCTCTTTTGTAGGCCTCCCTGACTAAGCGATGAGGATACCCTCTCTGTAGGAATTTCCTCTTCATAGTTTCAGATTGGATATCAAAATCTTTTAGATTAGAGCAGTTGCGCCTTACTCTTAGAAATTGGGAGAAAGGGATACTGTCTTTCTGACATTTAGGATGATAACTTTTAAAATGTAACAAAGTATTCCTTGCAGTAGGCTTCGTGTATAAATCTACTCCTAAGATACCTTCATTGTTTCTGATATAGATGTCTAAAAACTCTACTTCTGTTTTGCTAGTGTGGGCAGTAAATCGGAGGTTTTCATCTGCTTCATTAAGCCACAGGAGGAATTCCTCTAGAGTCTGTTCCCCATTGGTCCACACAAAGAAGATGTCATCTATGTATCGGTAGCAATGGGAAACAGACTCGAAGAAAGGGGCCATCTCATTGAAAATATGTTTAGTTTCGAATGCAGTCATGTATATATTTGCTATTGAGGGGGCCATTGAGGCCCCCATACTGACTCCCTTTATTTGCACGAACAAGTGCTCCCCAAACTCAAAGAAGTTTTCTTTTAATACCAGCGTTAGGCATTCCTTTATAAAATTGCTGGAGCAGGGAATCTGATGTTTGTCAATAAACCACATTGTTGTTTCTATGGCTCCTGTTTGTGGAATATTGCTATATAGCGACTCGAAGTCCAGAGTCACCATAATGTCCCTATGTTGATTAAATTGCAAATTTTCAATCTTTCTTATAATGTCGCCTGTGTCCTTAATGTAGGATGGTGACAATGAAATGTATGGACGAAGAATATTGTCTAAATATTTGGAGATTGCTTCCAAAGGAGTTCCTATCGTTGATACAATTGGGCGATAGGGTGGATCTTCTTGATTTTTAGGTAAACCGTATATACACGATATCTTTTTCTCTGATTTATTTAGAAATTCAAATTCTTTCTTATTTATGATTCCTGCATCTAGGCCTTTAGTTGTTATTCTATCGATGGTTTTCACTATCTTATCTGTGGGGTCTAGCTTAATCTTTTTGTAAAAGGTAAGGCCATTTAGCATCTCTAACATTTTAGTTTCATACATACTGGTATCAATCAAGACTATCCCTCCTCCCTTGTCACTGCTCTTGACTGTGATTGTTTTGTCATTTTTAAACATATTTATTGAATCATGTTCTTCCTTTGTGATATTGTATTTGGGTTTAGGAACAAACCTTAAGTTTTGGTCCAGCTTATTTAAGACCGCTTGATCAAAGATCGCTATTTCTGGGCCTACCTGTTCTAGGATTGGGGTAAATGTAGAGGGCAAGGAAACTATGTTAGAGGATATGTTGTCTAATAACATAGGGTCATTTTCTGCAAAAAATCTTTTTAATCTGATCTTTCGAAAGAAAGCATGGATGTCTTGATACAACTCAAAGATGTTAACTTGTGCGTGAGGGACAAAGGACAAGCCTTTAGATAAAAGAGAAAGGTCTGGTGGGGCCAAGTTATGTGAGGAAAGATTGAATATGGGGATTACATCCGGTTCCTCCAATATTGTTTGTTTCTTGTTTCCAGATATTGTTGGGGTTCCTGGACATATTGGTGGCTCTGGTAATTCCCCCTCATTGTGTTCTGGAATCTTACTCTTTTGCGTCCCCCTCTCCCCCCGCGGTGTCCTAAAAAAGATTGGCGATTACTTCTTTGGTTGTTTCTGGGGTCAAACGGCCTTTCATCATGAAAACCTATACTGCTTTCTTCCTCTGATTCAGGATCTGATGAGTCAGAAAATGTATTGATTCTGCGTTGGGTGTCCTATTTAGGTGTTCCTTGTTGATAGTCTGGTTTGAAAAAACCTTCCACAATATACGGATAAGTACGTTCCAAGGTATAGAACCTCTTATCTTTAGCGAATTTTTCTTCTTTCCTCTTTTTGAGGTAGTCTGAGAATGAGACAATATCTTTTTTTATGATTTCAAATTGGTTATCCGCATCTTCTACTGTTGTTGATTTTTTGATTTTATCTTCTAATTCTTCTATTTCTTTTCTTATTTCTGTAGCTAGCTCTTTAGATGTGGAAATTATCAAAATCGTCAGGTCTCTGGAGCAGCGAGTAGCGATCATACTCCATTTTGTGAGGAAGGTTTTGATATCAACAAATAGGCCTGGAATATTCCTGACTCTGAGTCCCAATGGGATTATTCCATTCTTAAGATAGTTCAACATGAATTCCCCATGGGCTTCTATTCTTATTAATTTCTTTTGTAGATTTAGCAGTTTATTTGTGTCACTATTGTTAAGGGGATTACTAGTTGAGCCATTACCAAAAGCTGCACTGGTACCTACCAGTGTAGCAAAATCGTCGTCTGAGAACCCAAACGTCTGGAAATGGGCCATTATTATCGTTTATTTACTTTATGAGTTATGCTAGCGTTATTACAATGATATTGCAATGGATGGAGAGAGAAAAGAAAGAAAAAAACCGTGAGGAGAAGAAATGTACAAAGCTAGATATAGATTGTTAGCCGGTTAGAGAAAAAGCGATTTACCTCAGTTGGACAAAGTATAGTTTCTCATTCTTTCATATACATCAGTGGAGGAAAAAATTCTTAATTTAGGACAAAACCCCACACGCATCAACCGTGGGTAGAAATTTTTTAATGTAACAAGGGCCCCCTGGTTCCGATACAGTTCCTGGGTCAGGGAAAGAGTTCAATTACGAAGGTATATACCCAGGCTTACTTGCAATGGGACAAACACTAGCTATGTTTAAAAGGAAATGTATCCTGAATTATGCATATACTATAACACAACAAAAATATTGATATCAAAAAGGTTTTAATTGTTTAAAAAGAAAAATTGATAGAATATTTGTATCTTATGTACATGATCACTTGATATAATAGAAAAGATATTTTCAAGAATAAAACATTTGGTATAAAAAATAGTAAAAAGGGCAATAATATTGTCCTATATATTGCTGTGGCTGTAGTCGGTCAACACGTTTCGACACGTCGTGGTGTCTTCGTCAGGACAGAATATTTTGCAGCCAATTTTTCTAAAAAGAACAGGACATTTTTAGTTCTTGTTCACATTTAAAACAAGAGAAGTGTTATAGTGCTATCAGAAAAAAACATTCGAAATGATTTCAGATATTCCTTCATCCATTTCTTTAGATATACAGACATTTCTTTGTACATAGACTAGTGTTTGGATTATACAGAGAATACTCCACCAATGGTACATAACCTCAGAGAAAACTGAAAAACCAATCCTGAACAAATCTCAGAACATGTTTCCTATCATATACATACATATAACATTGGGTAATGGGTATGTCTCTTCATACCTGGTGTTTCTTTTTTCTTTTGATACATTTAATCAATGTATACTAATCACATTTTTGGTTGACTGATGACGTATGGTTGCTTTTGTTTTCACCCACATTATAAAAACCACAAGGTTTTATTTCTAACATTCTACTTTCTGCTTATTGCACTAATCTCATTTTTTGGTTAACAGATAACATCTGGTTATATTTGTTTTTGCCAACATCATAGAAACCTCAGGTTTTATTTCTAACATTTTACTTTTTGCTCATTCAAGAAGAAGAATAAGGAATGAAAATGAGAGCAAGCAAGAAAACATGAAAATTTAAGAGGTGCACAACTGGACTATTATTTTCATATAGCTGGTGTATCTCATCAGAATAATTAAAGGATTTACCTCTTTACAGTTGAGTTCTCAATATATACTTTTAGAATTCCTAGCAGGTCATTGAGTCAGAGAAAATCCAAAAAGCATTTGGATTGTATATTAATAGAGAGAAATGCGTTGGGATTTTATCTGGCTTAAACGAAAACATGGAAACACTTCAACCTATAGTAGAAAACCTTTATTCTGATTCAAGTTTCTTTCACATGACTTTTCTTACCCTACCGTCATTCATATCCTATTTTGAGTTTTATCATCATTATTATCTTTTTACCTGGTGTGACATTTAGGTCTTCATTTCAAGGAGAGTGAGGCACCTTTAAATCTATAGTTTTGGTATGTGAAATCTGAAAGGACACAAAGTAGACTTCTCAATATTTTGTTTCTTCATTTTCTCTTATTGTGGAGTAACGCTATTAATTAGCATAATCACAGTGTCTTATTTGCATGTTAACGCGTTACCTTTTTATCAAGATTTCACTGCTCTCCTCCCACTCTCCGTGTTTTTAAAATTTATGACTTTTAAATTCTTTGTGGATCTGTGCTTTCTGTTGAGAGATGTAGTAATAATGAAGTTATGATCCAATATAGCTTTTTTAACGAGAAACTTTCAAGGAAACAGTCATTAGTTTCTTACCGCTTCGTTGTTTGTATTTGCTATGAAGCGAAATGAGCTGTAATGAGGATTGCCAGTGTTGCCGTGTACACCCAGGACGTTGTGGTTAACTCGTATCTAAATCAAAGCAAACTCAAATAAGCTTTTCCTTCGATTCAAAAAGGATTCATCTAGTGTGTTCTCTGTACAATAATAGGGCATCTTCCTACCTTTTGAGATTCCGCTATGTATCACGAAATTCATGAAACGGGTCTTTAACAACAGAAGTCAGATCTTCTCTATGTGGCTCGATGTCTCGGCGTCAGGGTGTGTAAACGTTCCAACCCAGCGTAGTTCTTTTATCTTAAAAGAGGCTGGAAAGGTATAACGGCAAAACTTAAAGCCTTGCAAAGTCTTGCACAGAAACAAGAGTAGTCGCTGGGGCAGAAGCGGGGGAGGGGGACCAAGGGGAGCGAGGGGTTTGTTTTAGATTACAAAGGAAAGGGAAATTGTTATAGTACTATTTTCTTTTTACCTAGTAGTTGTCTAATGTTTATCTCGCGTGGCTGCCCTCGCGTATCTGCACTTACCTGTGAGGTGTATATTATTCACGCGTCCTCATCGGGTCTCGGCTCGTTTGAAAATCGAAAGGATTTCTCAGCCGCTTTTTCATTGGTATTTATATTAAGTGCCTTCTATGTATTTTATTTCTAGCCACACCCCCATTCAAAGGTATAGGGATACCACAGGTGTTCTATTTCTCCTTTGTGGTTTTAAACAGAAATGTTATCTTTTATTTGTGAACCTATAAGGAGAATCTTTTTTTATATGGTGGTCTAAGTGGTAATTCTGTCTAATCGGGTTAGGTTTTCACCGGAAAGAGGTATTTCCATCATTTTCCACTGGAGATGATTACTTCTATGTGGATTGAGATTTATTCGAAAATGAGGGGAGGGGAGGGGGGGAAGGGATTTTTATTTCTAATATGCTTAGGGGTATCGTATTATCCAGATTATAAAGGTTGTTATACAGATTATTATTTTATATTATGGCGTTTTCCCAAGGACATTCCTGGTTCAACCCATGTTCAAAAGTATTAAGAGTGAGTATCCAGTATATTTCACGTTTTTTATCTCCGCCTTTGTTATTTGGTATATGAATCTTTTCTAGGACTCGCCATTTTAGTTCCCCAGGGGAGTGTCTGAAATCTATGAAGTGGTTGGCTAATGGTGCTGTCAGTTTTTTTGTTTTTATTGCTGATCTGTGTTCCGTTAGTCGAGTTTTTATAGCTCTTGCTGTCTCCCCTACATATCCTAAGCCACAAGGACATGTGATCAGGTAGACAATATTTTACGTGTTGCATGTCCATAGTTCTTTCGCATGAATCTTAATCTTATTAAAAGTCATGGTTTCTCCAAGAAGAATACTATTGCATGACTTACAAGAGCCACAACTGGAAGTGTCTTTTACTGCATTTGTGCTTTCAAATGATCTCTGTATAAAAGGTGGATTTTCTGTTTTTTCAGAGAATCGTGAACGGACAATTTGATCCTTCAGATTTTTTTTTCGCCAATGCGCATACATTGGCTTCGCTATTTTTTTGTTGCGTGTTGTTTAAATTCAATAGGTGCCAATTTGAGTTAATTATTTGTCTGACCGTTGCGTCTAAGGTGGAGTGTTTTGTTATACAGACTAATTTCGGATCCGTTTTCTGTTTCTGTGAATTTAGGAGTACATCTCTGTCATAAATAAAACCTGGCTCTTTTGTAGGCCTCCCTGACTAAGCTATGAGGATACCCTCTCTGTAGGAATTTCCTCTTCATAGTTTCAGATTGGATATCAAAATCTTTTAGATTAGAGCAGTTGCACCTTACTTTTAGAAATTGGGAGAAAGGGATACTGTCTTTCTGACATTTAGGATGATAACATTTAAAATGTAACAAAGTATTCCTTGCAGTAGGCTTCGTGTATAAATCTACTCCTAAGATACCTTCATTGTTTCTGATATAGATGTCTAAAAACTCTACTTCTGTTTTGCTAGTGTGGGCAGTAAATCGGAGGTTTTCATCTGCTTCATTAAGCCACAGGAGGAATTCCTCTAGAGTCTGTTCCCCATTGGTCCACACAAAGAAGATGTCATCTATGTATCGGTACCAATGGGAAACAGACTCAAAGAAAGGGGCCATATCATTGAAAATATGTTTAGTTTTGAATGCAGTCATGTATATATTTGCTATTGAGGGGGCCATAGAGGCCCCCATACTGACTCCCTTTGTTTGCAGGAACAAGTGCTCCCGAAACTCAAAGAAATTTTCTTTTAATACCAACGTTAGGCATTCCTTTATAAAATTGCTGGAGCAGGGAATTTGATGTTTTTCAATAAACCACATTATTGTTTCTATGGTTCCTGTTTGTGGAATATTGCTATATAGCGACTCGATGTCCAGAGTCACCATAATGTCCCTATGTTGATTAAATTGCAAATTTTCAATCCTTCTTATAATGTCGCCTGTGTCCTTAATGTAGGATGGTGACAATGAAATGTATGGACGAAGAATATTGTCTAAATATTTGGAGATTGCTTCCAAAGGAGTTCCTATCATTGATACAATTGGGCGATAGGGTGGATCTTCTTGATTTTTATGAATTTTTGGTAAACCGTATATACACAATATCTTTTTCTCTGATTTATTTAGAAATTCAAATTCTTTCTTATTTATGATTCCTGCATCTAGGCCTTTAGTTGTTATTCTATCGATGGTTTTCACTATCTTATCTGTGGGTTCTAGCTTAATCTTTTTGTAAAAGGTAGGGTCATTTAGCATCTCTAACATTTTAGTTTCATACATACTGGTATCAATCAAGACTATCCCTCCTCCCTTGTCACTGCTCTTGACTGTGATTGTTTTGTCATTTTTAAACTTCTTTATTGAATCATGTTCTTCCTTATTGATATTGTATTTGGGTTTAGGAACAAACCTTAAGTTTTGGTCCAGCTTATTTAAGACCGCTTTCTCAAAGATCGCTATTTCTGGGCCTACCTGTTCTAGGGTCGGGGTAAATGTAGAGGGCAAGGAAACTATGTTAGAGGATATGTTGTCTAATAACATAGGGTCATTTTCTGCAAAAAATCTTTTTAATCTGATCTTTCGAAAGAAAGCATGGATGTCTTGATACAACTCAAAGATGTTAACTTGTGCGTGAGGGACAAAGGACAAGCCTTTAGATAAAAGAGAAAGGTCTGGTGGGGCCAAGTTATGCGAGGAAAGATTGAATATGGGGATTACATCCCGTTCCTCCAATATTGTTTGTTTCTTGTTTCCAGATATTGTTGGGGTTCCTGGACATATTGGTGGCTCTGGTAGTTCCCCCTCATTGTGTTCTGGAATCTTACTCTTTTGCGTCCCCCTCTCCCCCCGCGGTGTCCTAAAAAAGGTTGGCGATTACTTCTTTGGTTGTTTCTGGGGTCAAACGGCCTTTCATCATGAAAACCTATACTGCTTTCTTCCTCTAATTCAGGATCTGATGAGTCAGAAAAGGTATTGATTCTGCGTTGGGTGTCATTTTTAGGTGTTCCTTGTTGATAGTCTGGTTTGAGAAAACCTTCCACAATATACGGATAAGTACGTTCCAAGGTATAGAACCTCTTATCTTTAGCGAATTTTTCTTCTTTCCTCTATTTGAGGTAGTCTGAGAATGAGACAATATCTTTTTTTATGATTTCAAATTGTTTATCCTCCTCTTCTACTGTTGTTGATTTTTTGATTTTATCTTCTAATTCTTCTATTTCTTTTCTTATTTCTGTAGCCAGCTCTTTAGATGTAGAAATTATCAAAATCATCAGGTCTCTGGAGCAGCGAGTAGCGATCATACTCCATTTTGTGAGGAAGGTTTTGATATCAACAAATAGGCCTGGAATATTCCTGACTCTGAGTCCCAATGGGATTATTCCATTCTTAAGATAGTTCAACATGAATTCCCCATGGGCTTCTATTCTTATTAATTTCTTTTGTAGATTTAGCAGTTTGTGTCGCTATTGTTAAGGGGATTACTAGTTGAGCCATTACCAAAAGCTGCACTGGTACCTACCAGTGTAGCAAAATCGTCGTCTGAGAACCCAAACGTCTGGAAATGGGCCATTATTATTGTTTATTTACTTTATGAGTTATGCCAGCGTTATTACAATGATATTGCAATGGATGGAGAGAGAAAAGAAAGAAAAAACCCGTGAGGAGAAGAAATGTACAAAGCTAGATATAGATTGTTAGCCGGTTAGAGAAAAAGCGATTTACCTCAGTTGGACAAAGTATAGTTTCTCATTCTTTCATATACATCAGTGGAGGAAAAAACTTCTTAATTTAGGACAAAACCCCACACGGATCAACCGTGGGTAGAAATTTTTGTAATGTAACAAGGGCCCCCTGGTTCCGATACAGTTCCTGGGTTGGGGAAAGAGTTCAATTACGAAGGTATATACCCAGGCTTACTTGCAATGGGACAAACACTAGCTATGTTTAAAAGGAAATTTATCCTGAATTATGCATATACTATAACACAACAAAAATATTGATATCAAAAAGGTTTTAATTGTTTAAAAAGAAAAATTGATAGAACATTTGTATCTTATGTACATGATCACTTGATATAATAGAAAAGATATTTTCAAGAATAAAACATTTGGTATAAAAAAATAGTAAAAAGGGCAATAATATTGTCCTATATATTGCGGTGGCTGTAGTCGGTCAACGCGTTTCGACACGTCGTGGTGTCTTCAGCAAGACAGAATATTTTGCAGCCAATTTTTCTAAAAAGAACAGGACATTTTTAGTTCTTGTTCACATTTAAAACAAGAGAAGTGTTATAGTGCTATCAGAAAAAAACATTCGAAATGATTTCAGATATTCATTCATCCATTTCTTTAGATATACAGACATTTCTTTGTACATAGACTAGTGTTTGGATTATACAGAGAATACTCCACCAATATAAATATAACATTGGGTAATGGGTATGTCTCTTCATACCTGGTGTTTCTTTTTTCTTTTGATACATTTAATCAATGTATACTAATCACATTTTTGGTTGACTGATGACGTATGGTTGCTTTTGTTTTCACCCACATTATAAAAACCACAAGGTTTTATTTCTAACATTCTACTTTCTGCTTATTGCACTAATCTCATTTTTTGGTTAACAGATAACATCTGGTTATATTTGTTTTTGCCAACATCATAGAAACCTCAGGTTTTATTTCTAACATTTTACTTTTTGCTCATTCAAGAAGAAGAATAAGGAATGAAAATGAGAGCAAGCAAGAAAACATGAAAATTTAAGAGGTGCACAACTGGACTATTATTTTCTTATAGCTGGTGTATCTCATAAGAATAATTAAAGGATTTACCTCTTTACAGTTGAGTTCTCGATATATACTTTTAAAATTCCTAGCAGGTCATTGAGTCAGAGAAAATCCAAAAAGCATTTGGATTGTATATTAATAGAGAGAAATGCGTTGGGATTTTATCTGGCTTAAAGGAAAACATGGAAACACTTCAACCTATAGTAGAAAACTTTTATTCTGATTCAAGTTTCTTTCACATGACTTTTCTTACCCTACCGTCATTCATATCCTATTTTGAGTTTTATCATTATTATTATCTTTTTACCTGGTGTGACTTTTAGGTCTTCATTTCAAGGAGAGTGAGGCACCTTTAAATCTATAGTTTTGGTATGTGAAATCTGAAAGGACACAAAGTAGACTTCTCAATATTTCGTTTCTTCATTTTCTCTTATTGTGGAGTAACGCTATTAATTAGCATAATCACAGTGTCTTATTTGCATGTTAACGCGTTACCTTTTTATCAAGATTTCACTGCTCTCCTCCCACTCTCCGTGTTTTAAAAATTTATGACTTTTAAATTCTTTGTGGACCTGTGCTTTCTGTTGAGAGATGTAGTAATAATGAAGTTATGATCCAATATAGCTTTTTTAACGAGAAACTTTCAAGGAAACAGTCATTAGTTTCTTACCGCTTTGTTGTTTGTATTTGCTATGAAGCGAAAAGAGCTGTAATGAGGATTGCCAGTGTTGCCGAGTACACCCAGGACGTTGCGGTTAACTCGTATCTAAATCAAAGCAAACTCAAATAAGCTTTCCCTTGGATTCAAAAAGGATTCATCTAGTGTGTTCTCTGTACAATAATAGGGCATCTTCCTACCTTTCGAGATTTCGCTATGTATCACGATTTAACGCGAATTGTATTTCATGAAACGGGTCTTTAACAACAGATGTCAGATCTTCTCTATGTGGCTCGATGTGTCGGCGTCAGGGTGTGTAAACGTTCCTACCCAGCGTAGTTCTTTTATCTTAAAAGAGACTGGAAAGGTATAATGGCAAAACTTAAAGCCTTGCAAAGTCTTGCACAGAAACAAGAGTAGTAGTAGTCATAAAACCTGGCTCTTTTGTAGGCCTCCCTGACTAAGCGATGAGGATACCCTCTCTGTAGGAATTTCCTCTTCATAGTTTCAGATTGGATATCAAAATCTTTTAGATTAGAGCAGTTGCGCCTTACTCTTAGAAATTGGGAGAAAGGGATACTGTCTTTCTGACATTTAGGATGATAACTTTTAAAATGTAACAAAGTATTCCTTGCAGTAGGCTTCGTGTATAAATCTACTCCTAAGATACCTTCATTGTTTCTGATATAGATGTCTAAAAACTCTACTTCTGTTTTGCTAGTGTGGGCAGTAAATCGGAGGTTTTCATCTGCTTCATTAAGCCACAGGAGGAATTCCTCTAGAGTCTGTTCCCCATTGGTCCACACAAAGAAGATGTCATCTATGTATCGGTAGCAATGGGAAACAGACTCGAAGAAAGGGGCCATCTCATTGAAAATATGTTTAGTTTCGAATGCAGTCATGTATATATTTGCTATTGAGGGGGCCATTGAGGCCCCCATACTGACTCCCTTTATTTGCACGAACAAGTGCTCCCCAAACTCAAAGAAGTTTTCTTTTAATACCAGCGTTAGGCATTCCTTTATAAAATTGCTGGAGCAGGGAATCTGATGTTTGTCAATAAACCACATTGTTGTTTCTATGGCTCCTGTTTGTGGAATATTGCTATATAGCGACTCGAAGTCCAGAGTCACCATAATGTCCCTATGTTGATTAAATTGCAAATTTTCAATCTTTCTTATAATGTCGCCTGTGTCCTTAATGTAGGATGGTGACAATGAAATGTATGGACGAAGAATATTGTCTAAATATTTGGAGATTGCTTCCAAAGGAGTTCCTATCGTTGATACAATTGGGCGATAGGGTGGATCTTCTTGATTTTTAGGTAAACCGTATATACACGATATCTTTTTCTCTGATTTATTTAGAAATTCAAATTCTTTCTTATTTATGATTCCTGCATCTAGGCCTTTAGTTGTTATTCTATCGATGGTTTTCACTATCTTATCTGTGGGGTCTAGCTTAATCTTTTTGTAAAAGGTAAGGCCATTTAGCATCTCTAACATTTTAGTTTCATACATACTGGTATCAATCAAGACTATCCCTCCTCCCTTGTCACTGCTCTTGACTGTGATTGTTTTGTCATTTTTAAACATATTTATTGAATCATGTTCTTCCTTTGTGATATTGTATTTGGGTTTAGGAACAAACCTTAAGTTTTGGTCCAGCTTATTTAAGACCGCTTGATCAAAGATCGCTATTTCTGGGCCTACCTGTTCTAGGATTGGGGTAAATGTAGAGGGCAAGGAAACTATGTTAGAGGATATGTTGTCTAATAACATAGGGTCATTTTCTGCAAAAAATCTTTTTAATCTGATCTTTCGAAAGAAAGCATGGATGTCTTGATACAACTCAAAGATGTTAACTTGTGCGTGAGGGACAAAGGACAAGCCTTTAGATAAAAGAGAAAGGTCTGGTGGGGCCAAGTTATGTGAGGAAAGATTGAATATGGGGATTACATCCGGTTCCTCCAATATTGTTTGTTTCTTGTTTCCAGATATTGTTGGGGTTCCTGGACATATTGGTGGCTCTGGTAATTCCCCCTCATTGTGTTCTGGAATCTTACTCTTTTGCGTCCCCCTCTCCCCCCGCGGTGTCCTAAAAAAGATTGGCGATTACTTCTTTGGTTGTTTCTGGGGTCAAACGGCCTTTCATCATGAAAACCTATACTGCTTTCTTCCTCTGATTCAGGATCTGATGAGTCAGAAAATGTATTGATTCTGCGTTGGGTGTCCTATTTAGGTGTTCCTTGTTGATAGTCTGGTTTGAAAAAACCTTCCACAATATACGGATAAGTACGTTCCAAGGTATAGAACCTCTTATCTTTAGCGAATTTTTCTTCTTTCCTCTTTTTGAGGTAGTCTGAGAATGAGACAATATCTTTTTTTATGATTTCAAATTGGTTATCCGCATCTTCTACTGTTGTTGATTTTTTGATTTTATCTTCTAATTCTTCTATTTCTTTTCTTATTTCTGTAGCTAGCTCTTTAGATGTGGAAATTATCAAAATCGTCAGGTCTCTGGAGCAGCGAGTAGCGATCATACTCCATTTTGTGAGGAAGGTTTTGATATCAACAAATAGGCCTGGAATATTCCTGACTCTGAGTCCCAATGGGATTATTCCATTCTTAAGATAGTTCAACATGAATTCCCCATGGGCTTCTATTCTTATTAATTTCTTTTGTAGATTTAGCAGTTTATTTGTGTCACTATTGTTAAGGGGATTACTAGTTGAGCCATTACCAAAAGCTGCACTGGTACCTACCAGTGTAGCAAAATCGTCGTCTGAGAACCCAAACGTCTGGAAATGGGCCATTATTATCGTTTATTTACTTTATGAGTTATGCTAGCGTTATTACAATGATATTGCAATGGATGGAGAGAGAAAAGAAAGAAAAAAACCGTGAGGAGAAGAAATGTACAAAGCTAGATATAGATTGTTAGCCGGTTAGAGAAAAAGCGATTTACCTCAGTTGGACAAAGTATAGTTTCTCATTCTTTCATATACATCAGTGGAGGAAAAAATTCTTAATTTAGGACAAAACCCCACACGCATCAACCGTGGGTAGAAATTTTTTAATGTAACAAGGGCCCCCTGGTTCCGATACAGTTCCTGGGTCAGGGAAAGAGTTCAATTACGAAGGTATATACCCAGGCTTACTTGCAATGGGACAAACACTAGCTATGTTTAAAAGGAAATGTATCCTGAATTATGCATATACTATAACACAACAAAAATATTGATATCAAAAAGGTTTTAATTGTTTAAAAAGAAAAATTGATAGAATATTTGTATCTTATGTACATGATCACTTGATATAATAGAAAAGATATTTTCAAGAATAAAACATTTGGTATAAAAAATAGTAAAAAGGGCAATAATATTGTCCTATATATTGCTGTGGCTGTAGTCGGTCAACACGTTTCGACACGTCGTGGTGTCTTCGTCAGGACAGAATATTTTGCAGCCAATTTTTCTAAAAAGAACAGGACATTTTTAGTTCTTGTTCACATTTAAAACAAGAGAAGTGTTATAGTGCTATCAGAAAAAAACATTCGAAATGATTTCAGATATTCCTTCATCCATTTCTTTAGATATACAGACATTTCTTTGTACATAGACTAGTGTTTGGATTATACAGAGAATACTCCACCAATGGTACATAACCTCAGAGAAAACTGAAAAACCAATCCTGAACAAATCTCAGAACATGTTTCCTATCATATACATACATATAACATTGGGTAATGGGTATGTCTCTTCATACCTGGTGTTTCTTTTTTCTTTTGATACATTTAATCAATGTATACTAATCACATTTTTGGTTGACTGATGACGTATGGTTGCTTTTGTTTTCACCCACATTATAAAAACCACAAGGTTTTATTTCTAACATTCTACTTTCTGCTTATTGCACTAATCTCATTTTTTGGTTAACAGATAACATCTGGTTATATTTGTTTTTGCCAACATCATAGAAACCTCAGGTTTTATTTCTAACATTTTACTTTTTGCTCATTCAAGAAGAAGAATAAGGAATGAAAATGAGAGCAAGCAAGAAAACATGAAAATTTAAGAGGTGCACAACTGGACTATTATTTTCATATAGCTGGTGTATCTCATCAGAATAATTAAAGGATTTACCTCTTTACAGTTGAGTTCTCAATATATACTTTTAGAATTCCTAGCAGGTCATTGAGTCAGAGAAAATCCAAAAAGCATTTGGATTGTATATTAATAGAGAGAAATGCGTTGGGATTTTATCTGGCTTAAACGAAAACATGGAAACACTTCAACCTATAGTAGAAAACCTTTATTCTGATTCAAGTTTCTTTCACATGACTTTTCTTACCCTACCGTCATTCATATCCTATTTTGAGTTTTATCATCATTATTATCTTTTTACCTGGTGTGACATTTAGGTCTTCATTTCAAGGAGAGTGAGGCACCTTTAAATCTATAGTTTTGGTATGTGAAATCTGAAAGGACACAAAGTAGACTTCTCAATATTTTGTTTCTTCATTTTCTCTTATTGTGGAGTAACGCTATTAATTAGCATAATCACAGTGTCTTATTTGCATGTTAACGCGTTACCTTTTTATCAAGATTTCACTGCTCTCCTCCCACTCTCCGTGTTTTTAAAATTTATGACTTTTAAATTCTTTGTGGATCTGTGCTTTCTGTTGAGAGATGTAGTAATAATGAAGTTATGATCCAATATAGCTTTTTTAACGAGAAACTTTCAAGGAAACAGTCATTAGTTTCTTACCGCTTCGTTGTTTGTATTTGCTATGAAGCGAAATGAGCTGTAATGAGGATTGCCAGTGTTGCCGAGTACACCCAGGACGTTGTGGTTAACTCGTATCTAAATCAAAGCAAACTCAAATAAGCTTTTCCTTCGATTCAAAAAGGATTCATCTAGTGTGTTCTCTGTACAATAATAGGGCATCTTCCTACCTTTTGAGATTCCGCTATGTATCACGAAATTCATGAAACGGGTCTTTAACAACAGAAGTCAGATCTTCTCTATGTGGCTCGATGTCTCGGCGTCAGGGTGTGTAAACGTTCCAACCCAGCGTAGTTCTTTTATCTTAAAAGAGGCTGGAAAGGTATAACGGCAAAACTTAAAGCCTTGCAAAGTCTTGCACAGAAACAAGAGTAGTCGCTGGGGCAGAAGCGGGGGAGGGGGACCAAGGGGAGCGAGGGGTTTGTTTTAGATTACAAAGGAAAGGGAAATTGTTATAGTACTATTTTCTTTTTACCTAGTAGTTGTCTAATGTTTATCTCGCGTGGCTGCCCTCGCGTATCTGCACTTACCTGTGAGGTGTATATTATTCACGCGTCCTCATCGGGTCTCGGCTCGTTTGAAAATCGAAAGGATTTCTCAGCCGCTTTTTCATTGGTATTTATATTAAGTGCCTTCTATGTATTTTATTTCTAGCCACACCCCCATTCAAAGGTATAGGGATACCACAGGTGTTCTATTTCTCCTTTGTGGTTTTAAACAGAAATGTTATCTTTTATTTGTGAACCTATAAGGAGAATCTTTTTTTATATGGTGGTCTAAGTGGTAATTCTGTCTAATCGGGTTAGGTTTTCACCGGAAAGAGGTATTTCCATCATTTTCCACTGGAGATGATTACTTCTATGTGGATTGAGATTTATTCGAAAATGAGGGGAGGGGAGGGGGGGAAGGGATTTTTATTTCTAATATGCTTAGGGGTATCGTATTATCCAGATTATAAAGGTTGTTATACAGATTATTATTTTATATTATGGCGTTTTCCCAAGGACATTCCTGGTTCAACCCATGTTCAAAAGTATTAAGAGTGAGTATCCAGTATATTTCACGTTTTTTATCTCCGCCTTTGTTATTTGGTATATGAATCTTTTCTAGGACTCGCCATTTTAGTTCCCCATGGGAGTGTCTGAAATCTATGAAGTGGTTGACTAATGGTGCTGTCAGTTTTTTTGTTTTTATTGCTGATCTGTGTTCCGTTAGTCGAGTTTTTATAGCTCTTGCTGTCTCCCCTACATATCCTAAGCCACAAGGACATGTGATCAGGTAGACAATATTTTACGTGTTGCATGTCCATAGTTCTTTCGCATGAATCTTAATCTTATTAAAAGTCATGGTTTCTCCAAGAAGAATACTATTGCATGACTTACAAGAGCCACAACTGGAAGTGTCTTTTACTGCATTTGTGCTTTCAAATGATCTCTGTATAAAAGGTGGATTTTCTGTTTTTTCAGAGAATCGTGAACGGACAATTTGATCCTTCAGATTTTTTTTTGCCAATGCGCATACATTGGCTTCGCTATTTTTTTGTTGCGTGTTGTTTAAATTCAATAGGTGCCAATTTGAGTTAATTATTTGTCTGACCGTTGCGTCTAAGGTGGAGTGTTTTGTTATACAGACTAATTTCGGATCCGTTTTCTGTTTCTGTGAATTTAGGAGTACATCTCTGTCATAAATAAAACCTGGCTCTTTTGTAGGCCTCCCTGACTAAGCTATGAGGATACCCTCTCTGTAGGAATTTCCTCTTCATAGTTTCAGATTGGATATCAAAATCTTTTAGATTAGAGCAGTTGCACCTTACTTTTAGAAATTGGGAGAAAGGGATACTGTCTTTCTGACATTTAGGATGATAACATTTAAAATGGAACAAAGTATTCCTTGCAGTAGGCTTCGTGTATAAATCTACTCCTAAGATACCTTCATTGTTTCTGATATAGATGTCTAAAAACTCTACTTCTGTTTTGCTAGTGTGGGCAGTAAATCGGAGGTTTTCATCTGCTTCATTAAGCCACAGGAGGAATTCCTCTAGAGTCTGTTCCCCATTGGTCCACACAAAGAAGATGTCATCTATGTATCGGTACCAATGGGAAACAGACTCAAAGAAAGGGGCCATATCATTGAAAATATGTTTAGTTTTGAATGCAGTCATGTATATATTTGCTATTGAGGGGGCCATAGAGGCCCCCATACTGACTCCCTTTGTTTGCAGGAACAAGTGCTCCCGAAACTCAAAGAAATTTTCTTTTAATACCAACGTTAGGCATTCCTTTATAAAATTGCTGGAGCAGGGAATTTGATGTTTTTCAATAAACCACATTATTGTTTCTATGGTTCCTGTTTGTGGAATATTGCTATATAGCGACTCGATGTCCAGAGTCACCATAATGTCCCTATGTTGATTAAATTGCAAATTTTCAATCCTTCTTATAATGTCGCCTGTGTCCTTAATGTAGGATGGTGACAATGAAATGTATGGACGAAGAATATTGTCTAAATATTTGGAGATTGCTTCCAAAGGAGTTCCTATCATTGATACAATTGGGCGATAGGGTGGATCTTCTTGATTTTTATGAATTTTTGGTAAACCGTATATACACAATATCTTTTTCTCTGATTTATTTAGAAATTCAAATTCTTTCTTATTTATGATTCCTGCATCTAGGCCTTTAGTTGTTATTCTATCGATGGTTTTCACTATCTTATCTGTGGGTTCTAGCTTAATCTTTTTGTAAAAGGTAGGGTCATTTAGCATCTCTAACATTTTAGTTTCATACATACTGGTATCAATCAAGACTATCCCTCCTCCCTTGTCACTGCTCTTGACTGTGATTGTTTTGTCATTTTTAAACTTCTTTATTGAATCATGTTCTTCCTTATTGATATTGTATTTGGGTTTAGGAACAAACCTTAAGTTTTGGTCCAGCTTATTTAAGACCGCTTTCTCAAAGATCGCTATTTCTGGGCCTACCTGTTCTAGGGTCGGGGTAAATGTAGAGGGCAAGGAAACTATGTTAGAGGATATGTTGTCTAATAACATAGGGTCATTTTCTGCAAAAAATCTTTTTAATCTGATCTTTCGAAAGAAAGCATGGATGTCTTGATACAACTCAAAGATGTTAACTTGTGCGTGAGGGACAAAGGACAAGCCTTTAGATAAAAGAGAAAGGTCTGGTGGGGCCAAGTTATGCGAGGAAAGATTGAATATGGGGATTACATCCTGTTCCTCCAATATTGTTTGTTTCTTGTTTCCAGATATTGTTGGGGTTCCTGGACATATTGGTGGCTCTGGTAGTTCCCCCTCATTGTGTTCTGGAATCTTACTCTTTTGCGTCCCCCTCTCCCCCCGCGGTGTCCTAAAAAAGGTTGGCGATTACTTCTTTGGTTGTTTCTGGGGTCAAACGGCCTTTCATCATGAAAACCTATACTGCTTTCTTCCTCTAATTCAGGATCTGATGAGTCAGAAAAGGTATTGATTCTGCGTTGGGTGTCATTTTTAGGTGTTCCTTGTTGATAGTCTGGTTTGAGAAAACCTTCCACAATATACGGATAAGTACGTTCCAAGGTATAGAACCTCTTATCTTTAGCGAATTTTTCTTCTTTCCTCTATTTGAGGTAGTCTGAGAATGAGACAATATCTTTTTTTATGATTTCAAATTGTTTATCCGCCTCTTCTACTGTTGTTGATTTTTTGATTTTATCTTCTAATTCTTCTATTTCTTTTCTTATTTCTGTAGCCAGCTCTTTAGATGTAGAAATTATCAAAATCATCAGGTCTCTGGAGCAGCGAGTAGCGATCATACTCCATTTTGTGAGGAAGGTTTTGATATCAACAAATAGGCCTGGAATATTCCTGACTCTGAGTCCCAATGGGATTATTCCATTCTTAAGATAGTTCAACATGAATTCCCCATGGGCTTCTATTCTTATTAATTTCTTTTGTAGATTTAGCAGTTTGTGTCGCTATTGTTAAGGGGATTACTAGTTGAGCCATTACCAAAAGCTGCACTGGTACCTACCAGTGTAGCAAAATCGTCGTCTGAGAACCCAAACGTCTGGAAATGGGCCATTATTATTGTTTATTTACTTTATGAGTTATGCCAGCGTTATTACAATGATATTGCAATGGATGGAGAGAGAAAAGAAAGAAAAAACCCGTGAGGAGAAGAAATGTACAAAGCTAGATATAGATTGTTAGCCGGTTAGAGAAAAAGCGATTTACCTCAGTTGGACAAAGTATAGTTTCTCATTCTTTCATATACATCAGTGGAGGAAAAAACTTCTTAATTTAGGACAAAACCCCACACGGATCAACCGTGGGTAGAAATTTTTGTAATGTAACAAGGGCCCCCTGGTTCCGATACAGTTCCTGGGTTGGGGAAAGAGTTCAATTACGAAGGTATATACCCAGGCTTACTTGCAATGGGACAAACACTAGCTATGTTTAAAAGGAAATTTATCCTGAATTATGCATATACTATAACACAACAAAAATATTGATATCAAAAAGGTTTTAATTGTTTAAAAAGAAAAATTGATAGAACATTTGTATCTTATGTACATGATCACTTGATATAATAGAAAAGATATTTTCAAGAATAAAACATTTGGTATAAAAAAATAGTAAAAAGGGCAATAATATTGTCCTATATATTGCGGTGGCTGTAGTCGGTCAACGCGTTTCGACACGTCGTGGTGTCTTCAGCAAGACAGAATATTTTGCAGCCAATTTTTCTAAAAAGAACAGGACATTTTTAGTTCTTGTTCACATTTAAAACAAGAGAAGTGTTATAGTGCTATCAGAAAAAAACATTCGAAATGATTTCAGATATTCATTCATCCATTTCTTTAGATATACAGACATTTCTTTGTACATAGACTAGTGTTTGGATTATACAGAGAATACTCCACCAATATAAATATAACATTGGGTAATGGGTATGTCTCTTCATACCTGGTGTTTCTTTTTTCTTTTGATACATTTAATCAATGTATACTAATCACATTTTTGGTTGACTGATGACGTATGGTTGCTTTTGTTTTCACCCACATTATAAAAACCACAAGGTTTTATTTCTAACATTCTACTTTCTGCTTATTGCACTAATCTCATTTTTTGGTTAACAGATAACATCTGGTTATATTTGTTTTTGCCAACATCATAGAAACCTCAGGTTTTATTTCTAACATTTTACTTTTTGCTCATTCAAGAAGAAGAATAAGGAATGGAAATGAGAGCAAGCAAGAAAACATGAAAATTTAAGAGGTGCACAACTGGACTATTATTTTCTTATAGCTGGTGTATCTCATAAGAATAATTAAAGGATTTACCTCTTTACAGTTGAGTTCTCGATATATACTTTTAAAATTCCTAGCAGGTCATTGAGTCAGAGAAAATCCAAAAAGCATTTGGATTGTATATTAATAGAGAGAAATGCGTTGGGATTTTATCTGGCTTAAAGGAAAACATGGAAACACTTCAACCTATAGTAGAAAACTTTTATTCTGATTCAAGTTTCTTTCACATGACTTTTCTTACCCTACCGTCATTCATATCCTATTTTGAGTTTTATCATTATTATTATCTTTTTACCTGGTGTGACTTTTAGGTCTTCATTTCAAGGAGAGTGAGGCACCTTTAAATCTATAGTTTTGGTATGTGAAATCTGAAAGGACACAAAGTAGACTTCTCAATATTTCGTTTCTTCATTTTCTCTTATTGTGGAGTAACGCTATTAATTAGCATAATCACAGTGTCTTATTTGCATGTTAACGCGTTACCTTTTTATCAAGATTTCACTGCTCTCCTCCCACTCTCCGTGTTTTAAAAATGTATGACTTTTAAATTCTTTGTGGACCTGTGCTTTCTGTTGAGAGATGTAGTAATAATGAAGTTATGATCCAATATAGCTTTTTTAACGAGAAACTTTCAAGGAAACAGTCATTAGTTTCTTACCGCTTTGTTGTTTGTATTTGCTATGAAGCGAAAAGAGCTGTAATGAGGATTGCCAGTGTTGCCGAGTACACCCAGGACGTTGCGGTTAACTCGTATCTAAATCAAAGCAAACTCAAATAAGCTTTCCCTTCGATTCAAAAAGGATTCATCTAGTGTGTTCTCTGTACAATAATAGGGCATCTTCCTACCTTTCGAGATTTCGCTATGTATCACGATTTAACGCGAATTGTATTTCATGAAACGGGTCTTTAACAACAGATGTCAGATCTTCTCTATGTGGCTCGATGTGTCGGCGTCAGGGTGTGTAAACGTTCCTACCCAGCGTAGTTCTTTTATCTTAAAAGAGACTGGAAAGGTATAATGGCAAAACTTAAAGCCTTGCAAAGTCTTGCACAGAAACAAGAGTAGTAGTAGTCATAAAACCTGGCTCTTTTGTAGGCCTCCCTGACTAAGCGATGAGGATACCCTCTCTGTAGGAATTTCCTCTTCATAGTTTCAGATTGGATATCAAAATCTTTTAGATTAGAGAAGTTGCGCCTTACTCTTAGAAATTGGGAGAAAGGGATACTGTCTTTCTGACATTTAGGATGATAACTTTTAAAATGTAACAAAGTATTCCTTGCAGTAGGCTTCGTGTATAAATCTACTCCTAAGATACCTTCATTGTTTCTGATATAGATGTCTAAAAACTCTACTTCTGTTTTGCTAGTGTGGGCAGTAAATCGGAGGTTTTCATCTGCTTCATTAAGCCACAGGAGGAATTCCTCTAGAGTCTGTTCCCCATTGGTCCACACAAAGAAGATGTCATCTATGTATCGGTAGCAATGGGAAACAGACTCGAAGAAAGGGGCCATCTCATTGAAAATATGTTTAGTTTCGAATGCAGTCATGTATATATTTGCTATTGAGGGGGCCATTGAGGCCCCCATACTGACTCCCTTTATTTGCACGAACAAGTGCTCCCCAAACTCAAAGAAGTTTTCTTTTAATACCAGCGTTAGGCATTCCTTTATAAAATTGCTGGAGCAGGGAATCTGATGTTTGTCAATAAACCACATTGTTGTTTCTATGGCTCCTGTTTGTGGAATATTGCTATATAGCGACTCAAAGTCCAGAGTCACCATAATGTCCCTATGTTGATTAAATTGCAAATTTTCAATCTTTCTTATAATGTCGCCTGTGTCCTTAATGTAGGATGGTGACAATGAAATGTATGGACGAAGAATATTGTCTAAATATTTGGAGATTGCTTCCAAAGGAGTTCCTATCGTTGATACAATTGGGCGATAGGGTGGATCTTCTTGATTTTTAGGTAAACCGTATATACACGATATCTTTTTCTCTGATTTATTTAGAAATTCAAATTCTTTCTTATTTATGATTCCTGCATCTAGGCCTTTAGTTGTTATTCTATCGATGGTTTTCACTATCTTATCTGTGGGGTCTAGCTTAATCTTTTTGTAAAAGGTAAGGCCATTTAGCATCTCTAACATTTTAGTTTCATACATACTGGTATCAATCAAGACTATCCCTCCTCCCTTGTCACTGCTCTTGACTGTGATTGTTTTGTCATTTTTAAACATATTTATTGAATCATGTTCTTCCTTTGTGATATTGTATTTGGGTTTAGGAAAAAACCTTAAGTTTTGGTCCAGCTTATTTAAGACCGCTTGATCAAAGATCGCTATTTCTGGGCCTACCTGTTCTAGGATTGGGGTAAATGTAGAGGGCAAGGAAACTATGTTAGAGGATATGTTGTCTAATAACATAGGGTCATTTTCTGCAAAAAATCTTTTTAATCTGATCTTTCGAAAGAAAGCATGGATGTCTTGATACAACTCAAAGATGTTAACTTGTGCGTGAGGGACAAAGGACAAGCCTTTAGATAAAAGAGAAAGGTCTGGTGGGGCCAAGTTATGTGAGGAAAGATTGAATATGGGGATTAAATCCGGTTCCTCCAATATTGTTTGTTTCTTGTTTCCAGATATTGTTGGGGTTCCTGGACATATTGGTGGCTCTGGTAATTCCCCCTCATTGTGTTCTGGAATCTTACTCTTTTGCGTCCCCCTCTCCCCCCGCGGTGTCCTAAAAAAGATTGGCGATTACTTCTTTGGTTGTTTCTGGGGTCAAACGGCCTTTCATCATGAAAACCTATACTGCTTTCTTCCTCTGATTCAGGATCTGATGAGTCAGAAAATGTATTGATTCTGCGTTGGGTGTCCTATTTAGGTGTTCCTTGTTGATAGTCTGGTTTGAAAAAACCTTCCACAATATACGGATAAGTACGTTCCAAGGTATAGAACCTCTTATCTTTAGCGAATTTTTCTTCTTTCCTCTTTTTGAGGTAGTCTGAGAATGAGACAATATCTTTTTTTATGATTTCAAATTGGTTATCCGCATCTTCTACTGTTGTTGATTTTTTGATTTTATCTTCTAATTCTTCTATTTCTTTTCTTATTTCTGTAGCTAGCTCTTTAGATGTGGAAATTATCAAAATCGTCAGGTCTCTGGAGCAGCGAGTAGCGATCATACTCCATTTTGTGAGGAAGGTTTTGATATCAACAAATAGGCCTGGAATATTCCTGACTCTGAGTCCCAATGGGATTATTCCATTCTTAAGATAGTTCAACATGAATTCCCCATGGGCTTCTATTCTTATTAATTTCTTTTGTAGATTTAGCAGTTTATTTGTGTCACTATTGTTAAGGGGATTACTAGTTGAGCCATTACCAAAAGCTGCACTGGTACCTACCAGTGTAGCAAAATCGTCGTCTGAGAACCCAAACGTCTGGAAATGGGCCATTATTATCGTTTATTTACTTTATGAGTTATGCTAGCGTTATTACAATGATATTGCAATGGATGGAGAGAGAAAAGAAAGAAAAAAACCGTGAGGAGAAGAAATGTACAAAGCTAGATATAGATTGTTAGCCGGTTAGAGAAAAAGCGATTTACCTCAGTTGGACAAAGTATAGTTTCTCATTCTTTCATATACATCAGTGGAGGAAAAAATTCTTAATTTAGGACAAAACCCCACACGCATCAACCGTGGGTAGAAATTTTTTAATGTAACAAGGGCCCCCTGGTTCCGATACAGTTCCTGGGTCAGGGAAAGAGTTCAATTACGAAGGTATATACCCAGGCTTACTTGCAATGGGACAAACACTAGCTATGTTTAAAAGGAAATGTATCCTGAATTATGCATATACTATAACACAACAAAAATATTGATATCAAAAAGGTTTTAATTGTTTAAAAAGAAAAATTGATAGAATATTTGTATCTTATGTACATGATCACTTGATATAATAGAAAAGATATTTTCAAGAATAAAACATTTGGTATAAAAAATAGTAAAAAGGGCAATAATATTGTCCTATATATTGCTGTGGCTGTAGTCGGTCAACACGTTTCGACACGTCGTGGTGTCTTCGTCAGGACAGAATATTTTGCAGCCAATTTTTCTAAAAAGAACAGGACATTTTTAGTTCTTGTTCACATTTAAAACAAGAGAAGTGTTATAGTGCTATCAGAAAAAAACATTCGAAATGATTTCAGATATTCCTTCATCCATTTCTTTAGATATACAGACATTTCTTTGTACATAGACTAGTGTTTGGATTATACAGAGAATACTCCACCAATGGTACATAACCTCAGAGAAAACTGAAAAACCAATCCTGAACAAATCTCAGAACATGTTTCCTATCATATACATACATATAACATTGGGTAATGGGTATGTCTCTTCATACCTGGTGTTTCTTTTTTCTTTTGATACATTTAATCAATGTATACTAATCACATTTTTGGTTGACTGATGACGTATGGTTGCTTTTGTTTTCACCCACATTATAAAAACCACAAGGTTTTATTTCTAACATTCTACTTTCTGCTTATTGCACTAATCTCATTTTTTGGTTAACAGATAACATCTGGTTATATTTGTTTTTGCCAACATCATAGAAACCTCAGGTTTTATTTCTAACATTTTACTTTTTGCTCATTCAAGAAGAAGAATAAGGAATGAAAATGAGAGCAAGCAAGAAAACATGAAAATTTAAGAGGTGCACAACTGGACTATTATTTTCATATAGCTGGTGTATCTCATCAGAATAATTAAAGGATTTACCTCTTTACAGTTGAGTTCTCAATATATACTTTTAGAATTCCTAGCAGGTCATTGAGTCAGAGAAAATCCAAAAAGCATTTGGATTGTATATTAATAGAGAGAAATGCGTTGGGATTTTATCTGGCTTAAACGAAAACATGGAAACACTTCAACCTATAGTAGAAAACCTTTATTCTGATTCAAGTTTCTTTCACATGACTTTTCTTACCCTACCGTCATTCATATCCTATTTTGAGTTTTATCATCATTATTATCTTTTTACCTGGTGTGACATTTAGGTCTTCATTTCAAGGAGAGTGAGGCACCTTTAAATCTATAGTTTTGGTATGTGAAATCTGAAAGGACACAAAGTAGACTTCTCAATATTTTGTTTCTTCATTTTCTCTTATTGTGGAGTAACGCTATTAATTAGCATAATCACAGTGTCTTATTTGCATGTTAACGCGTTACCTTTTTATCAAGATTTCACTGCTCTCCTCCCACTCTCCGTGTTTTTAAAATTTATGACTTTTAAATTCTTTGTGGATCTGTGCTTTCTGTTGAGAGATGTAGTAATAATGAAGTTATGATCCAATATAGCTTTTTTAACGAGAAACTTTCAAGGAAACAGTCATTAGTTTCTTACCGCTTCGTTGTTTGTATTTGCTATGAAGCGAAATGAGCTGTAATGAGGATTGCCAGTGTTGCCGAGTACACCCAGGACGTTGTGGTTAACTCGTATCTAAATCAAAGCAAACTCAAATAAGCTTTTCCTTCGATTCAAAAAGGATTCATCTAGTGTGTTCTCTGTACAATAATAGGGCATCTTCCTACCTTTTGAGATTCCGCTATGTATCACGAAATTCATGAAACGGGTCTTTAACAACAGAAGTCAGATCTTCTCTATGTGGCTCGATGTCTCGGCGTCAGGGTGTGTAAACGTTCCAACCCAGCGTAGTTCTTTTATCTTAAAAGAGACTGGAAAGGTATAACGGCAAAACTTAAAGCCTTGCAAAGTCTTGCACAGAAACAAGAGTAGTCGCTGGGGCAGAAGCGGGGGAGGGGGACCAAGGGGAGCAAGGGGTTTGTTTTAGATTACAAAGGAAAGGGAAATAGTTATAGTACTATTTTCTTTTTACCTAGTAGTTGTCTAATGTTTATCTCGCGTGGCTGCCCTCGCGTATCTGCACTTACCTGTGAGGTGTATAATATTCATGCGTCCTCATCGGGTCTCGGCTCGTTTGAAAATCGAAAGGATTTCTCAGCCGCTTTTTCATTGGTATTTATACTAAGTGCCTTCTATGTCTTTTATTTCTAGCCACACCCCCATTTAAAGGTATAGGGATACCACAGGTGTTCTATTTCTCCTTTGTGGTTTTAAACAGAAATGTTATCTTTTATTTGTGAACCTATAAGGAGAATCTTTTTTTATATGGTGGTCTAAGTGGTAATTCTGTCTAATCGGGTTAGGTTTTCACCGGAAAGAGGTATTTCCATCATTTTCCACTGGAGATGATTACTTCTATGTGGATTGAGATTTATTCGAAAATGAGGGGAGGGGAGGGGGGGGGAAGGGATTTTTATTTCTAATATGCTTAGGGGTATCGTATTATCCAGATTATAAAGGTTGTTATACAGATTATTATTTTATATTATGGCGTTTTCCCAAGGACATTCCTGGTTCAACCCATGTTCAAAAGTATTAAGAGTGAATATCCAGTATATTTCACGTTTTTTCCTTATTTTATCTCCGCCTTTGTTATTTGGTATATGAATCTTTTCTAGGACTCCCCATTTTAGTTCCTCAGGGGAGTGTCGGAAATCTATGAAGTGGTTGACTAATGGTGCTGTCAGTTTTTTTGTTTTTATTGCTGATCTGTGTTCCGTTAGTCAAGTTTTTATAGCTCTTGCTGTCTCCCCTACATATCCTAAGCCACAAGGACATGTGATCAGGTAGACAATATTTTACGTGTTGCATGTCCATAGTTCTTTCGCATGAATCTTAATCTTATTAAAAGTCATGGTTTCTCCAAGAAGAATACTATTGCATGACTTACAAAAGCCACAACTGGAAGTGTCTTTTACTGCATTTGTGCTTTCAAATGATCTCTGTATAAAAGGTGGATTTTCTGTTTTTTTAGAGAATCGTGAACGGACAATTTGATCCTTCAGATTTTTATTTCGCCTATGCGCATACATTGGCTTTGCTATTTTTTGTTGTGTGTTGTTTAAATTCAATAGGTGCCAATTTGAGTTAATTATTTGTCTGACCGTTGCGTCTAAGGTGGAGTGTTTTGTTATACAGATTAATTTCGGATCCGTTTTCTGTTTCTGTGAATTTAGGAGTACATCTCTGTCATAAAACCTGGCTCTTTTGTAGGACTCCCTGACTAAGCGATGAGGATACCCTCTCTGTAGGAATTTCCTCTTCATAGTTTCAGATTGGATATCAAAATCTTTTAGATTAGAGCAGTTGCGCCTTACTCTTAGAAATTGGGAGAAAGGGATACTGTCTTTCTGACATTTAGGATGATAACTTTTAAAATGTAACAAAGTATTCCTTGCAGTAGGCTTCGTGTATAAATCTACTCCTAAGATACCTTCATTGTTTCTGATATAGATGTCTAAAAACTCTACTTCTGTTTTGCTAGTGTGGGCAGTAAATCGGAGGTTTTCATCTGCTTCATTAAGCCACAGGAGGAATTCCTCTAGAGTCTGTTCCCCATTGGTCCACACAAAGAAGATGTCATCTATGTATCGGTACCAATGGGAAACAGACTCGAAGAAAGGGGCCATCTCATGGAAAATATGTTTAGTTTCGAATGCAGTCATGTATATATTTGCTATTGAGGGGGCCATAGAGGCCCCCATACTGACTCCCTTTATTTGCAGGAACAAGTGCTCCCCAAACTCAAATAAATTTTCTTTTAATACCAACGTTAGGCATTCCTTTATAAAATTGCTGGAGCAGGGAATCTGATGTTTGTCAATAAACCACATTGTTGTTTCTATGGCTCCTGTTTGTGGAATATTGCTATATAGCGACTCGATGTCCAGAGTCACCATAATGTCCCTATGTTGATTAAATTGCAAATTTTCAATCTTTCTTATAATGTCGCCTGTGTCCTTAATGTAGGATGGTGACAATGAAATGTATGGACGAAGAATATTGTCTAAATATTTGGAGATTGCTTCCAAAGGAGTTCCTATCGTTGATACAATTGGGCGATAGGGTGGATCTTCTTGATTTTTATGAATTTTTGGTAAACCGTCTATACACGATATCTTTTTCTCTGATTTATTTAGAAATTCAAATTCTTTCTTATTTATGATTCCTGCATCTAGGCCTTTAGTTGTTATTCTATCGATGGTTTTCACTATCTTATCTGTGTGGTCTAGCTTAATCTTTTTGTAAAAGGTAGGGTCATTTAGCATCTCTAACATTTTAGTTTCATACATACTGGTATCAATCAAGACTATCCCTCCTCCCTTGTCACTGCTCTTGACTGTGATTGTTTTGTCATTTTTAAACTTATTTATTGAATCATGTTCTTCCTTTGTGATATTGTATTTGGGTTTAGGAACAAACCTTAAGTTTTGGTCCAGCTTATTTAAGACCGCTTTCTCAAAGATCACTATTTCTGGGCCTACCTGTTCTAGGGTCGGGGTAAATTTAGAGGGGAAGGAAACTATGTTAGAGGATATGTTGTCTAATAACATAGGGTCATTTTCTGCAAAAAATCTTTTTAATCTGATCTTTCGAAAGAAAGCATGGATGTCTTGATACAACTCAAAGATGTTAGGTTCCTGGACATATTGGTGGCTCTGGTAATTCCCTCTCATTGTGTTCTGGAATCTTACTCTTTTGCGTCCCCCTCTCCCCCCGCGGTGTCCTAAAAAAGGTTGGCGATTACTTCTTTGGTTGTTTCTGGGGTCAAACGGCCTTTCATCATGAAAACCTATACTGCTTTCTTCCTCTGATTCAGGATCTGATGAGTCAGAAAATGTATTGATTCTGCGTTGGGTGTCATATTTAGGTGTTCCTTGTTGATAGTCTGGTTTGAAAAAACCTTCCACAATATACGGATAAGTACGTTCCAAGGTATAGAACCTCTTATCTTTAGCAAATTTTTCTTCCTTCCTCTTTTTGAGGTAGTCTGAGAATGAGACAATATCTTTTTTTATGATTTCAAATTGGTTATCCGCCTCTTCTACTGTTGTTGATTTTTTGATTTTATCTTCTAATTCTTCTATTTCTTTTCTTATTTCTGTAGCTAGCTCTTTAGATGTAGAAATTATCAAAATCATCAGGTCTCTGGAGCAGCGAGTAGCGATCATACTCCATTTTGTGAGGAAGGTTTTGATATCAACAAATAGGCCTGGAATATTCCTGACTCTGAGTCACAATCGGATTATTCCATTCTTAAGATAGTTCAACATGAATTCCCCATGGGCTTCTATTCTTATTAATTTCTTTTGTAGATTTAGCAGTTTATTTGTGTCGCTATTGTTAAGGGGATTACTAGTTGAGCCATTACCAAAAGCTGCACTGGTACCTACCAGTGTAGCAAAATCGTCGTCTGAGAACCCAAACGTCTGGAAATGGGCCATTATTATCGTTTATTTATTTTATGAGTTATGCCAGCGTTATTACAATGATATTGCAATGGATGGAGAGAGAAAAGAAAGAAAAAAAACGTGAGGAGAAGAAATGTACAAAACTAGATATAGATTGTTAGCCGGTTAGAGAAAAAGCGATTTACCTCAGTTGGACAAAGTATAGTTTCTCATTCTTTCATATACATCAGTGTAGGAACAAATTCTTAATTTAGTACAAAACCCCACACGGATCAACCGTGGGTAGAAATTTTTGTAATGTAACAAGGGCCCCCTGGTTCCCATACAGTTCCTGGGTCAGGGAAAGAGTTCAATTACGAAGGTATATACCCAGGTTTACTTGCAATGGGACAAACACTAGCTATGTTTAAAAGGAAATTTATCCTGAATTATGCATATACTATAACACAACAAAAATATTGATATCAAAAAGGTTTTAATTGTTTAAAAAGAAAAATTGATAGAACATTTGTATCTTATGTACATGATCACTTGATATAATAGAAAAGATATTTTCAAGAATAAAACATTTGGTATAAAAATAGTAAAAAGGGCAATAATATTGTCCTATATATTGCTGTGGCTGTAGTCGGTCAACGCGTTTCGACACGTCGTGGTGTCTTCGTCAGGACAGAATATTTTGCAGCCAATTTTTCTAAAACGAAGAGGACATTTTTAGTTCTTGTTCACATTTAAAACAAGAGAAGTGTTATAGTGCTATCAGAAAAAACATTCGAAATGATTTCAGATATTCATTCATCCATTTCTTTAGATATACAGACATTTCTTTGTACATAGACTAGTGTTTGGATTATACAGAGAATACTCCACCAATGGAACATAACCTCAGAGAAAACTGAAAAACCAATCCTGAACAAATCTCAGAACATGTTTCCTATCATATACATACATATAACATTGGGTAATGGGTATGTCTCTTCATACCTGGTGTTTCTTTTTTCTTTTGATACATTTAATCAATGTATACTAATCAAATTTTTGGTTGACTGATGGCGTATGGTTGCTTTTGTTTTCACCCACATTATAAAAACCACAAGGTTTTATTTTTAACATTCTACTTTCTGCTTATTGCACTAATCTCAGTTTTTGGTTAACAGATAACATCTGGTTATATTTGTTTTTGCCAACATCATAGAAACCTCAGGTTTTATTTCTAACATTTTACTTTTTGCTCATTCAAGAAGAAGAATAAGGAATGAAAATGAGAGCAAGCAAGAAAACATGAAAATTTAAGAGGTGCACAACTGGACTATTATTTTCTTATAGCTGGTGTATCTCATAAGAATAATTAAAGGATTTACCTCTTTACAGTTGAGTTCTCGATATATACTTTTAAAATTCCTAGCAGGTCATTGAGTCAGAGAAAATCCAAAAAGCATATGGATTGTATATTAATAGAGAGAAATGCGTTAGGATTTTATCTGACTTAAACGAAAACATGGAAACACTTCAACCTATAGTAGAAAACCTTTATTCTGATTCAAGTTTCTTTCACATGACTTTTCTTACCCTACCGTCATTCATATCCTATTTTGAGTTTTATCATTATTATTATCTTTTTACCTGGTGTGACTTTTAGGTCTTCATTTCAAGGAGAGTGAGGCACCTTTAAATCTATAGTTTTGGTATGTGAAATCTGAAAGGACACAAAGTAGACTTCTCAATATTTCGTTTCTTCATTTTCTCTTATTGTGGAGTAACGCTATTAATTAGCATAATCACAGTGTCTTATTAGCATGTTAACGCGTTACCTTTTTATCAAGATTTCACTGCTCTCCTCCCACTCTCCGTGTTTTAAAAATTTATGACTTTTAAATTCTTTGTGGACCTGTGCTTTCTGTTGAGAGATGTAGTAATAATGAAGTTATGATCCAATATAGCTTTTTTAACGAGAAACTTTCAAGGAAACAGTCATTAGTTTCTTACCGCTTCGTTGTTTGTATTTGCTATGAAGCAAAACGAGCTGTAATGAGGATTGCCAGTGTTGCCGAGTACACCCAGGACGTTGCGGTTAACTCGTATCTAAATCAAAGCAAACTCAAATAAGCTTTTCCTTCAATTCAAAAAGCATTCATCTAGTGTGTTCTCTGTACAATAATAGGGCATCTTCCTACCTTTCGAGATTTCGCTATGTATCACGATTTAACGCGAATTGTATTTCATGAAACGGGTCTTTAACAACAGAAGTCAGATCTTCGTTTATGGGGTACACATACTTTGCTGAATTGATTGGACCTTTGCACAGCAGTTTTATTGCTAAACTATGGCAAACAATTAATAGTGTCAAATCTGTTTTCAGTGAATTTTATCTATTGTGCCTCTGCCAGTAAGTACTTTGCTTTGTTTTGGCTGTGTTAAAATTGTTGATTGCGTAACACTATGAGATTATAGAAATTTGCGAAATCTTTTGCTTATTTGACTACTGAGGGAACCCAATCCATTCACAGACATCACTTAACCTTTCCCGTTTCTGACAGAAAAATGGAATGAGATTGCAAACACCAAACCCAGACAACTAAAACTAGTATCTTCTGTCAGGTGACATGGCCTCATCTTAGCCCTCTGTGGTATGATCTGGACTGCTATGACAAAGCATCAATGCGGCCTCAGCAATCACATGTACCCATTTGTCTTGTGATACACATCCACTGTGATAACTATTATGCTATCTATGCAAGGTATTTTGTAGTAAATCAATGACAACAGCAGCTTGGCCTTTACTGGGCTGTCCCTGGTTGCTTGATCCAGGAATTCGGCCTAGTTCAATAGGTTTCCCTCCGGAATTAATTGCCCTCCACAAGAATCAAAGGACTGCCTGTTTACTGACTCAGACTCATCCTCGACATCCCACGACACAGCCACATCTCCGGACATCTGAGAGACCTGCATTGGCTCCCCGTCAACAAAAGAATCACCTTCCGTCTCCTCACCCACGCACACAAAGCCCTACACGATCAAGGCCCGAGCTACCTCAACAACCGCATCAACTTCTACGCTCCCAAACGCCACCTCCGATCAGCCAGTCACGCCCTCGCCGCCGTCCCCCGCATCCGAAGAACGACTACAGGAGGAAGGTCCTTCTCCTACCTGGCCGCCAAGACCTGGAACTCCCTCCCGGCCGACCTGCGCCTGACCCAAGACTACCTCTCCTTAAGGAAGAAGCTCAAGACCTGGCTGTTCGAGCAGTAGCAGCATCCCCCCCCCAAGCGCCTTGAGACCCTCCGGGTAAGTAGTGCGCTCTATAAATGTCTTTGATTGATTGATTGATTGGTTTTCTTCCTAGTACCCTTCTTATTGGTGATGCGAAACATATTACCCAGAATGAGCCAACAGTCTTGCGTTGCCATTGACAAAACCCAACCTATGCCCTTTCAATCCTGCTCCATCTCACTGTGCAAGGATCATTTTGTTAAAAGCCATGGGAACCCTGAAGTGCTCTCTAACCTTCATATCCTCAGCACTAATGGCAAACACCACTCACTGTTTCCCACCTGAAGGCATGTGCTTTGACCATCCTCAAAGGCTGTTGGAGAGGAGGTGCCCCGGTGATGCGGCAAACGTGACCCACGCATGCCGCCGCAGCGTTCCCTGGTTTGCTAAGCCCCGCCCACGACAGGAGCTGCTGTTGTACGATGGCCGCTGAGATCGCTGAGACCAGCTCCGACTCTACCTAAGGGGTCCCTAAGAGTCGCCGCCTGCCCCTGAACTTCTGTGGAGCTTTGCCTGGTGACATCTACCCACCCACGAACACTCCTGCGACCACTCCCGCGACCATTCCCGCCAAGCTCCAGTTCTTCTCTCTCTTCTTTGAGCGGAGAGGAGAGGAGCCAGGAGACGGGTGAGGACGGGTGAGAACGCCTGTAATTTGCGAACTGCAGTGCACTATAAAAAACGCTGAGCCCTGCACCGTTTTGTATTGATATCCGGCCACCCGGTCAGAAGGATGGCGGAGGAGGATGGGAGAGGCCCCCTTGGAGGTACTGATGCATAGGGGAGAAGGACATTATAGCAGCGTATGATTTAGAACCACCTAGAGAAGCGTTGCAAGGTGGTAGCAAGGAGTGGCGTGGTGCTAAGACCTTCCCTGAAGGAGTTTATTTAACCCCCTGAACCTGAACCTGTGAGCAGGAATTTGAACCTTCTCTACGCCAATAAAGCTTTTTGACTCCTTAAAAACATATCATAGTGTGTACTGCAGGTGAGGAGCAGGGGCTGGAGGGATGTTTTAAGGCACATACGAACCATTCAGAGAGCCCATTGGCATAAGTTACATATTGGCAGGTTTACATGGCACCTACATAAAAGCTCCAGGGTTCTAAAAGAAACATTTGAACAATATTTTTTCAGTGTGTAACCCCTGTTGCTGCTGCATGTTTTAATCTGCTTAGGAAACACCCTATGCGTCAAGAACTTGGCAGTCTTTTTACTAATTAAGAAATTGAGATAAGAAAAACAAAGAACTAAAGAGCTAAGATGTCAGCAAAATTGAGAAATAAGCAGGCTAAGGCTGGGACAGGAAAGGAGTTTCTAAAAACTGGCCAATCACCACCAGTGCCCGTACTTGTGTCCAATGGTGTCAGAAAAGAGAAGTAATGCCCAGCAAAGAATGGATCTAAAAGTTAGAGCGCTAGCACTGGCAGAGAAAAATAGACAAAATGCCTCTGAACAATCCTTGGAAGAGGAAGAGGAGGATGAAGAGGCATTGTCTGAACTCTCAGCAGATTTAAGCATGCTGGCTGTGGGTGGCGAAGAAGGCGGTGAGGAGGACGAAGTAGGGGATACTCTGAGCAGGGAGGATGGGAATCCGGTAAATTCTAAACAGTATCCCCTCTTCAGTAAGCCTCTGGCGGTACTGGGTAAACTCACCAGCACCCCACAACTGAGCCGGGAGGAGCAGAAGGTGAAAGGTAAAATAGGCGAGAAAGGCATACAGGATGGGCACGGTCAGAATTTGCTATTCACCCTTGATCACCCCCTGTCAGCCCAAGCCACGCACCCACAGCCACAGCACCAATCAAAATCGGATATAATGCCAGATCCTGTAGATCGTGTAGATCCTATAGAAATAAGTACAGTTATCCTTGGAAAAGCACCTCTCTCCGCCGAGCTGCTGAACCCGGAGACCCAGGAGACCCATAAGACCCAGGAGACCCAGGAGACTCAGGAGATTCAGGAGACTCAGGTACCCCAACAGATGCCGAAAAGGTAGATGGGATACAGATATTGGCTGATAAGTTGGATTCTGTACCTGATTTAGAACCAGAATCAGTGTCAGAAAAAGAAATATTCCTGTCCTCGAGAGTTGACGAAAATCTCGGAGAGAAAAGAGGTGAACAGGATATTTCAGTACAAGAAATGCTCATTCTATTCTCCAAGAATTAAGGGATTTGAAGGGATTTGAAGATATCGCAAGCATTTGAAATATCACAGCTGCATAGTTGAAATATCACAGCTGCACAGCGAAGACATCACTGACTTCATCACCCCACACGCCCTCCCCTCAGAAGAATACATCCTACTGGGAGACCTCAATTTCCATCTGGAAAAGAGCAACGACAGTAACACTACCACCCTTCTGGACAATCTCGCCAATCTCGGACTCAAACAACTTGTTACCACCCCCACACTCTACGCAGGTCACACACTCGACCCTATCTTCACCTCCAGCAAACAGATCTCCTTCACTCACACCACAGCCCTCCACTGGATGGACCACAGTTGCATCCACTTCATTTACAATAAGACCACGACCCACAACCACCCTCAACCAACTCTGCGAAGAAATTGGAACAAAATCACCATCGACCAGATCCCCACATCGCTTCTTCAAAAACCCCCTGCCTATTCAACAAACCCTAACCAAGCCGCCATCAACCTCACACAATGGTTAACCCAAACCGCCGAGAAACTAGCACCCTTGAAAAAACATCAAATCAAGCAAGGAAGCAAGACCGCCCCCTGGTTCAACTATGACCTTAAGAAATCCAAGAAGTTCTGTCGCTCCCTTGAGTAAACTTGGAAAAAAGACCCAAACACTATCACCCAAGCCGCCTTCAAAAACGTCACCCGCAAACACCACCAACTAATCCGGACAGCCAAGAAATCAGCACTCAAAGACTGACTAGACAACAACGCCCACAACAGCAAGGAACTTTTCAACATCATCAAAGAATTCACCAACCCCACCGCCAGCTCCAACGACATCACCCCCTCTCAAGTCCTCTGCGACTCCCTCGCCTCATTCTTCCATGACAAAATCGCCGACATTCATAACAGCTTTGACAACCAACCCGTAAACCAGTCCACCCCACTCACCTCCGAACCTGCACCGCCTCCGAATAACCTTTTCGACTGGAACCCAATCACCACAGAAGACACCATCCGCCTGATGAACTCCATCCACTCAGGATCCCCTACAGACCCATGCCCCCATCACATCTTCAACAAAGCAGACTCCATTATCGCACCCCATCTCCGAGACGTCATCAACTGCTCCCTCAACTCCGCCACATTCCCAGAAAGCTGGAAACACGCCGAACTCAGCGCTCTTCTGAAGAAACCCACAGCTGACCCCACCGAACTCAAAAACTACCGCCCCATCTCGCTCCTCCCATTCCCTGCCAAAGTCATTGAGAAAGCCGTCAACAATCAACTCACCGCCTTCCTCGAATCCAACAAATCACTCGACTCCTCTCAGTCCGGCTTCAGAGCCAAACACAGCACCGAGACCGCCCTCATCGCAGCAACAGACGACATTCGAACACTACTGGACAACGGAGACACAGTCGCCCTCATCCTCCTTGACCTTTCTGCAGCCTTCGACACAGTCTGTCATAGCACCCCATATACAACGCCTCAGCAACATCGGAATTCAAGGAAAAGCACTGGACTGGATCATCTCGTTCCTCGCTTGAAGAACTCAGAGAGTCCGCCTCCCCCCTTTTAAATCAGAGGCCACCGAAGTCATCTGCGGCGTTCGCAAGGATCATCACTCAGCCCCACCCTCTTCAACGTCTACATGAGCCCCCTCGCGGCCATCGCACGCCAACACAACCTCAACATCAACTCCTACGCCGACGACACTCAGCAGATCCTCTCACTCACCAAAGACCCAATCACCGCCAAAACCAACCTACATGAAGGGATGAAAGAAGTAGCCGAGTGGATGAAGCACAGCCGTCTGAAACTGAACTCGGACAAAACGGAAGTCCTCATCTTAGGTGCATCTCCTTCCGCCTGGGACGACTCTTGGTGGCCAACGGCCCTAGGAAAAGCTCCCATACCGACGGACAACGCACGGAACCTGGGCATCATCCTAGACTCCTCACTCTTGATGACCAGACAAGTCAACGCAGTCTCATCATCATGCTTCAACATCCTACGCATGCTCAAAAAAACATTTCGCTGGATCCCCACCGAAACAAGAAAAACGGTCACCCACGCACTGGTTACAAGCCGTCTGGACTACGGAAACACCCTGTACGCCGGCACCACCGCAAAACTGCAGAAGAAACTCCAACGCATCCAAAATGCTTCAGCCAGACTCATACTAGACATCCCTCGCAAAGACCACATTTCCGGTCACCTGAAAGACCTGCACTGGCTCCTAGTCAACAAAAGGATAATGTTCCGTCTCCTCACCCACGCACACAAAGCCCTCTACGAACTTGGACCTGATTGTCTCAACGCGCGCCTTTCCTTTTACACCCCCACCCGCCAGCTGCTTTCGTCCAACCAAGCCCTTCACGCAGTTCCGCGCATCCACAAAGCCACCATGGGGGGAAGATCCTTCTCCTTCTTAGCGGCCAAAACCTGGAATTCCCTTCCCATCCATCTCCGCCTTACTCAAAACCACCTAGCCTTCAGAAAACAGCTTAAAACCTGGATATTCGATAAGTAAACCCCCCCCCCCTTCCTCAAGCGCCTTGAGACCCTCTGGGTATGTAGTGCGCTATATAAATTCTAACTTGACTTGACTTGAGTTGATTGACAAAAATGGAGGAGAATCAAGGCAATCTGCCCAGAACGGTTGCAGAGGCGGATCCTCGGGTTTCAACCTTGGAAGATTCCATCATTTCCATGCAGAAGGATCTTCAGGTGCTGAATAAAAATAAGTGTCAGATGGAGTCAAAACTACCAGACCTAGAAAACTATAATAGGAGATCCAACCTACACCTAGTGGAAGTGTCGGAGGGGCTGGAGGGCGCCGAAATTGTGAAATGGACTGAGTCATTGTTGAAAAAGGTAATACCTGAGTTACAAGGTGATCTAACAATTACGAGAGCCCATAGGGTACCTGCATATAAACCCACAAATCTTAAAAATCCACAAACCATCTTAATGAACTTTTCAGATTACAGAATCAAAAAGCTAATCTTAAATGCAGCAATATCAAGGAGATCATTTAACACCTACGAAATCAAGAACTTTAAAATGTTCTCAGATATGTCAGCTGCCTCTGCCCACAGACGGAAGGACTTTATCAAAATGATTGAGTCTTTTAAGGTCAAAGGCGCGCAGGCGATGATTGTGCAACAATCCAAATTAAAAGTGAGAGCCAAAGGGAATGTTTTTATCTTCATGGGCACGCAAGAAGCCCAAACCCTTTTGGAAGGTCTTAATACAACATATGGAAAATGAGAATCATTTAAAAAGCCTAGAAATGTAAAAGTCTTCTCTGGGGTGGCAGACGCAAGGTAAATCAGGGAACGCAATAGGATGCAACAAGATGGCATCCAACAAGAAGCAGGAGAAGGAGGGAAGGACAGTGGGACAATTGGGGTATTTGCTCCTTCTAGGAAAGGTGGGGTGGGGGGAGCTGGTGGGGGTGAACCAGTGAAAAAAAGAGAGTTCTAAGATGAAAAGTTTTTTTTCTGCTTGAATGGGTCTAGGAATTTCTTTATTTCTAGGAGGATGAATAATGCTGCTAAGGAAAGTTGTTTTTTTGACACTCTGTTTCCTTGACTCATGCATGGTATATTATACATTAAACATTGCACTTTAATGCACTTTAACTTACAGTTTTTATGTTTAGTATGCTGCTCTAATATTTGCGCGACTTGATATGACAACTGCGCGATTTGCACATTAGTTCTGTTTTTGCACAATTGCTGTAATATTTAGGCCGGCTGTATTGGTTCAATATTTGCCCTACTTGCACTCTAAATATTCCTTGTATAACTGATGTGACAACTGCGCGATTTGCACATTAATGCTATTTTGCACGATTGCTATAATATTTAGGCCAGATGTTTCGGTCCAATATCTGCACAATTGAAAATGACTTGTTTTATAGAACATATATTATCTTTTTATTGTAGTTTTAGTGTTGTTGTAATATTAGTAGGAAAAATACCTTGCATTTTTTGCACACGTCGCACTTTAGAAGCATTTCTCTTTGCACATAGAGCACACAACTGCACTTTGGCGGATACTAGCTGTAACCTGTGGATAAAAACAAGCAATGACTTCCTCTTCTTTAATACACTATGAATAGGAGTAAGGTGACATTCTTGTCTCTGAATGCTAATGAGTTGAACAACAGTTGGAAAAGGTGTGCAATAGAGAGCTGGTTAAAAGGTCACCACCCTGATGTGATCTTTATACAAGAGACACATCACTGAGCCCTATCAGATTCTAGTAAAATCTTTAAAAATTGGGCGGGCTATTATTGTTCATCTGTATCAGGGACAACGCAGAGGGGTGTGAGTATCTTTATGGGCAAGCACGCTCAATTTCATGTTGAAGGATCACATTCAGATATGAGTGGTAGATGGGCATTCTTGCATGGCAAAATAAATCAGACAAATATAATACTTGCTACAATTTACGCGCCAGTAATAGATGACCCGCTCCCTATATTACAATTAAAGAAAGCGTTAACAGGCATACCTGGTCAAATAATATGGGGAGGTGTTTTTAGTTTTTTTACAAATTCCCGCGGTTGACTCAACCTAAAAAGATCGAAGACAAAATAAACCACAAGTCGCTATCGCCTTGCGGGATGTAAGACAGATCTAGATATATTTGATAATTGGTGGTTTAAAAACCTGCGTAAACGTGAATATTCTTGTCACTCTACGAAATATGATTCATCATCCAGGCTGGACTTCTTTTTAACTTCACATAGTCTCGAAATTAGTAAATACAAGCATTTAGCAAATGCATTCTCAGACATGCACTCATTAAGATGGAAATAATCATAGGAAAGATAGAAGTATGAAGAAGATGGTAATTTAACAAACTTAATCTAGCAGAGCAACAATGGTGTGCAGAAATCGAGAAGGAGATAAGGGTCTTTTTTAATATAAATAAAGGTTCGGCCCCAATTAACATTGTATGGGACGCTTTTAAGGCCACATTGAGAGGCATAATCACCTCCAAAGAGATACCAAAGCAGAAGGCCAAAAGGGAGGAGAGAATGGCATTAGAAACCAGACTGGCCAATGCAAATCAAGAGTATCATAGAAATAGGACACCAGCCACTAGGCAAGAAGTATTTAATGCTAAAACAAAAATGAGGGAATTTTATTATGAATTAGGGGATACAGCAAGTAGGTTGTACCTGCAAAAAAACTATGAAGAAAGCGAGTACACGGGGAGATTGCTAGCCTGGTAAGCAAAAGAGAACCAAGTCCGTAATAGAGTTGACTGCAACTAAAGCTTACATGAAGACTACATCATCTGTAAGTGAGGTGTTCCTTGAACATTATAAAGATATCTATCAGACATCTCATCAGGTCACATCAGAAACAATCAATGACTTTTTACAGGAACTGCAATTTCCAAAGTTAGGAAGTAATTTTAAAGAGCTGTTGCTAGCTGAATTCACGAAAAAAGAAGAGCTAGATGTGGTTATCAGCTCCCTGCCTAACTGTAAAGCCACTGGGGAGAATGGTATACCAGCGGAATCTTTTAAAGCATTATCTACAACACTTAGCCCTGAATTTTTAACACTTGCCAACTACCTACTACAAGGGGGGGAACCCTCCAGCATCCTTTCATACTGTAGTAGTAGTCAGTATTTTGAAAAAAGATAAAGATAAGGAAACGTGAACTCCTATAGGCCAATTTGCCTCTTAAACACTGACTATAACATTTTTACTAAACTACTTGCAAATAGATTAAATATGATGGTAGGGTCACTTATTGGGGCAGATCAGTGCTGTTTTGTAGCAGGGAGACAGCTCTATACCAATAACATTTGTTTACTGGAAGCTTTGGATTTTTTTAAATTTTAATAAGGTGGAGTCACAGATCTGTTTTTTAGAAGCTGAAAAGGCATTTGATCTTGTCTCATGGAATTGTCTCTTTGCGATCTTGGAAAGGTTTAGTTTCCCGAACGAATTTGTATTTTTATTAAAGCAACTTTGCAGGAATTCCCAGGCGCAAATTTTAATCAACTCACTAAATGTAGGGACATGCCAAATAAACAGAGGTACTCAGCAAAGCTGTCCCCTCTCCTCGATTTTATTTGCTCTATTTATTGAACTATTGGCAATTGCAATTAGGGAAAAAAGAGCTTATACGACTCCGATTAGAGGAATACCCAATATAAAACTTTGTGCCAATGATATTGTCCTTTTTCTGGACTCAAAGATAGCCACGAAGTCAGAAGTTATAAGAGTGTTTGCAGATTTTCAAAACATAGGCGGGTACAAATTAAACAAAACCAAAACAGAAATCATATTATGCAATTGTAGTATAAACACTCTGCTATCTGAATTCAGACAGATACATAATACCCGCCCAAAGAGATATCTAGGAATTTATGTAACAGAGAAAGTAGAAGATCTCTATTCCCTAAATCATATTCCATTGCTGAAAAAGGTGAGCTCTCAGTTAGCACAATGGAACTAGCTCACATTATCAATAATGGGATGGGTTGCGTTAATTCGAATGTCTATCCTTCCACTTTGGAATTTTCTTTTTAGTGCAACTCCTTGTGCAATACAGATTTCCTTTTTTTAACAGATAGATAGTATGTGCAAATAAGGTACCAAGATTGGCACTTAGCACTTTAAATTATCCGGTCGCAGAAGGAGGATTATCTCTTCCGAATATTAGAGACTATCATTATGCAACATCCGCACATCACAGATTTAGTTTTTTTTTTTAGACACTCAAGAAGTAGATTTTTTTTTATGAAAAAGATTTTAAGGGAACACAATATCATCGATCCTACAAGAGTGACCAAGTACTCTAAGAAAGTACGCTATAAGGCCTTACAATGGCTACTTAAACAAAAATACCAGCTTCTGGCATATTATGATATTTTAAGAATTAATAACTCAACCAGGCTTGCGAATATATACACAGGAGAAATGGGTAATTTGGAGAGAAATACCTTGAGATTGTGGAAAGAAAATGGGTATGATAAGATCCAGAATTTTATTCAGGTGAATTGCTGGAAAACATGGGAAGAGATTGAAACAGGGCTTTAACATCATAATATATTTTAAAGTGGTCTTTCATTAGATTAAATTCTATACTGGAAAAGCTAGATATGGAAAAACTGCACTATAAATCCTGCATTAGCGAAGCCCTTAATGGCCCCCTAAAATAGAAGGGCAGCAACTGGATTACATTTTTTGATGGGAACACATCTCTTCTATTATATGAAAAGATTAGGGATAGATGGAGGAAAAGGGAAGACATACAGATTAGTAACCCAACCTGGAATAAGCTAAATACATTTTATGCATTTATATTCCGAGGGGCAAATTTAAAACGTATGCAATATTATTTGAAATGGTGGATTTATAGAACACCCTCTTTCCTCCATAATATATACCCGCAAATAGAAGACAAATGTTTTCAGTGTGCAGAGAAAGGAACCTGGACACATAATATGTGGGAATGCCTAAAAATTCAAAATCTGTGGGAGGAGATTGAGAAATACCTCAGATTTACAATAGACCCCCAAATCTCACTTAATGAATCTATAGCAGTTTTGGGCTTCTCTTCTGCCATCTCTTCACATGAGGAAAGTCTATTTATTTCATCTTTAATAACAAGATCTTTAATTCTGCAACTCTGGAAAACAGGGAAAGTACCTACTTCCAATGCATGGAGAGTAAAATTGTCTAAAATACAAGTGATAGAAAATAAATATGCACTAAGATCAGGAGCAGTGAGAAAATATTTGAAGTATTTGAGCATGTTTGAATCTTAGGACCTTTGGTATCACTTTGCACTTTACTCTAATATGATCTTTATCAGAATTCTCGGAGTGTCTGGGATTTAGAAAAAGGAAAAAAGAAAAAAAGAAAAGAGAATATTTATGTATGTATTTTGATTCAGCCCTTTGCACTTTAAAAAAATAGGATCTTCCTTTTGATTATAAGAACTGTGCTTGCACTGTCAAATACTTTTAAATTCGCATTTAAATTTTGTTCTGATAACTTTTGCACTTTATAGTTATGCCAATCGTTTTGTCCTCAATTGTTTGGGAATTTTACATGAGATTCTTATGTGTGTAATATTCATGTCTATGAACTCTCAATAAAAAGAAGAAGAAAAAAAAGGCTATTTAACTGTTAACAATATGAGTGGTGCAGAGACATTATGTCACAATCTAAAAGTTGCAGTTTCATCCCCAATTATGTGGGTCCTACAGGAACCCCTATGCCTCATGTGCATGAACTAGGGGCATAGTCCGGCTCACTTGCATGTAACTCAAGACAAACTAGCACTGACTGGACGCACTGCTGCTGGCTGAGTTTTGCCGCTAAGGGTGGAAGAAACATGTCTATACCATCGATGCTCCCACTGATTTAAAGTGTGTGTACATGCTCTGCTAAAATGACCCCCAAGACCGTTATTTGTTGGTGCTTGTCTCCCCTGTTATACATTGCGGCACAATTTCTGATGGTGTGTTCTTAAGTAATGGATGCCCATATACTCTGCTTGACTAAATTGTGTGATCTTAGGCAATTGTCTGAATTTTTTCTTGAACCTTCATTTGACATATGGGCACCTTGAAATACATGTGGTAGCCACTGTATAAAACTTTCTCTTGCGTCTGAGTGTTATTCATCCATCCTAATCAACCCAGAGGGTTCCTGCTTGATGCCGTCACAGAGACTAGTAATGCTGTCACTGGGTCCCTTCTTGGGAACCTGGAAAGGGAAGCAAATGTGTACTACTTTTTTCACACTACAACACCTATAATGGCTTAGTGATGTGCGATTGTTGACCCATATGAGGAAATTATAATTTGAATTTTCAATATCCTAGTAATAAATTGGGGTGAATTTAAAACCAGTGCTAGGGGTAAACTGGTGGGGTGCTGACTAATCTACCCTTGCTCTATCTGGGTTTCCTAAAAACCAGTTTCATCCACCAATATTACCCCCTTGGAATTAACTGAATTGGCATATCAACAGTTAGGTTCAGCTCCACTTTTACCATCAAACTCTGCAGCTCTTTGGCCTGTACTCAAATAGGAGTTATTAACTTTGGCGCTCTTTAATATCACTCAACAATGATGTTACTTGAAATTAAAATAAAGGTGTGAAACCAGTCCTTCCACCAATCCTGATCACAAATCATAACCCAAACTCTGAGCAGAGATTTCAGCCCTTCGTCCTGGGCCCACCAGTCCACAGCGATGTTGCTCTGTTATCTACATTAAGTAACAAGTCAAGCTAGGTATTTTCTTCAGAGGTTGCAATAGGAAAGCTGAATCACAAAATGTACGAACTTGCTGCAAACATCTGGAATGGCATGCCAACAAACTAACCATCTCCACAAAAGAGAGCCATGCAGCCACTCCTCGGCGTGATTAATAAACCAGGTTAAGTTTATGGTGTTGCATGGTATTGAAAATCCCATCACTCTGTGCATGTTAAACCAGACACAAGTAGTATTCAGGGCTAAGCCCGCAAAGAAATCACTTTCCCATGTGAGTAGACCAAGCATCCCTCGCTCACTGAGCCATCTATAATAAGTCATATTGTAGTTACATCACAATCACCAAACTCCCCAAAATTACAACTTTCTCACAGTGTTACTTCCGTGCGCGCACCCTGAATGTGGGCCACCACTGACACTTATAGGATTAAGCCACAGGGCAGCTATGTCTGCACTACCTACATGGCAGCTAAGAGGCACTCGCAATCTTCAGTGAAAGACCGGATGCTATCATGGCCTAATGAAGTTCCCTCCGCAAACGCACCAGCCAAAGCCTCTGACCCAGCTTCTCTAGCCCACCTTGTAGCACACTTGTACGAGCTCCATCTAATGAAAACCTCATTGCAGGTCTCCAGTCAACCTCATTGGGAAAGAGGCATACAAGATATCCCTTGACACTCAACCCTTAAAATGTTCATGTGATCAATGGTTTCCAACACTCTATCAAAACCTGGATGGCATACCTCCCTACCACTAAAGGGAGTGCTGCCCACTGCAAAAAAATGGCAAGATGGATGGATGCGAGGCGCACAGTTGGCGGCATCCATCACCATGGGATGCCAGTTTATCCATGTCCCACCCCAATGTTGTTCACCTCCCGGTCCTGTACAATGGTGCTGCCCAACAGTGCCTGCCCCACAAGCTAACCAGGGCCACAGCAGCTGGCCAAAATTTGGGAAGGGGGGTGCCCGACAGGGCTGCAGGCCACTCAACAAGCCGCTCACTGTACCCCGAATGCCAAAACACACCATAGCTCTGCCACGCAGGAGGCTGGAGGAGCTGACTGGGCTTCCATGACTTCACTTCCCGCATGCCACGCCAAAAGCCAAGGCTGCTTCTCCAGCGCCACTGGGCCGGAGCAGCCGAAGAGGCAACTGCACCCCCCCACAAGCCTTGGCTCAGAACTATAAAGCAAAACCTGCAGCACACCGCCACCGACAGTCAGAGCCACAGAACAGGATGGGGAGACACTTGGGGGATGGGGGCTGATAATGCCCACCTACTAACCGAAAGAAAAACCGACACACACAGCCAGGCCCCCCAGGGTTGAAACCGGCCAGGTGTCACATTTCAGAGTGCAAATCAGCCAGCATGCGTGAGGTCAATGCACTCTGAGTGAAGTAGTAATATTAGCAGTATTGTGTAATTGGATACATTTTAAAAAGGAGACTTTAGAGGGGCTGTGATAACAATTGGCAGGACTTTTCATTGGAGCTCTGCTCCTGGGCAACGAGCATGCGGCTCGAGTTGTTCCACTCCATCGCACCTGGCCAAGTGTGACCCTTGCTGCCCAGATAAGTGAACCGTTGACCCTAAATTACCGGCCAGTAAACTGCAGGGCCCAGACTCACCCACCATACTGCCTGCTTGTTTCCCGCAAGCTGAATCACACCATGAAGCACCAGACTGGAGGCCAGAACAACTGGCCCAAAGGGAGATGAGTCAGGGGCTGGCCGCCTACAAGCTGTGCCTGCGTTGAACCTATCTCCTTGTACCCGAATACGGCATCACACCGTGGCAAATTACCACTGTGCCCTGTAAGTCACAGCCTCCTTGGCACTGCAGGCAGGCCCCACTTGCTATGCAGATTCAGCAAAACACAGCAGCCGCCGATGCCCACCCCACCGCTGGGGGAAAGGCAAGTGCCCCCCCTGAAAGGAGTCACCCAAGGAAAAAGGGCAACCCAACCCCAGTGCCCCTCCACCGGCAGTGAGCAGCAGTGCCAACCATCAGTGCCCGACCCACAAGCTGACCACGGCCAGAGCTAGCAAACCACAATGTGGGATGGGGGTCTGCTAGTTTGCCCCAATGCCACTACAAAGGCACCCCAGCCAAGGGCAGACTCACCTCCACCCCGCTACCACCACAGGAGTGACTGGACAGCGTGTCCACTGGGGAGCAAAGAAGATGGGCAGTGGGTGGGGGCAGGTATAAATACTTGTCCCCTTCCCACTGTGTACTGAAAATGATGCCGCTCAGGCACCAGACCTAGGAGGAACTCCCAAGGAGGGGGTCCCAGCAACAGGGCACATGGATGTGCCTAATGCAGCTCTAAGATGTCCGCATTCCCTTGGCCCACTGCGTGCACTGCGGGCAGCCGCATTCTCAGTCAGAGCCAAGCTCTTGAGAGGGGAGAAACCCAGGTTCTCGTTTTAAGAAGACAATGGGTTTGTGGGCTGAAAGCATATTGAGATGAATTTTAGGTCGAGGGGCGAGTGCAGAAAAAAGAAAACATCCGCAAATAGCAGACACGCCGAGTAGAAAGGCTGTAAACAGATCCTTCCGGAGACACCTGGATACATGTTACTCTTTGGAAACATTCAACACATTTCAGTCAAATAAATCCATTACCTTATCTCTTGCTACCTGTGAAGGTATAAAACTTGAAATCCCCTGTTCAATTATTTGGATAGTTTGCCTTGCACTCAATATCCTTCCTAATGTTGTACTCCTTTCCTTTCTACTCTAAGCCACCTCACCAACACCCCCTTCAAGTAATTGTGTTAGAGCTTTGCTGAGGCCAACCTTCCTCCATAAAACCAATGAAGTCCTTGCTGTACAAGTGTGCGTGGTAGCGCAATACACTTACGATAGCCTTTTTAAACAATTTCCTTCCAACCTACCTGTTAACACTGCAATAGCACTAATATTTCACAACTCTGTTCCAGCTCTCCACCTAAACCTTGACATTTCTTCATGCAAGTGAACTTTGTGTTGAAGGAAGTGGCCTGATTAGGGTAACCTAGGTCACTAATGATGACATCTCAGCCTTCCATATGAAATGAACAGTCGTCTAGACAGTACAGATTACGAACCAGTAACTGTTCATCCATATACACTCAGAGCGGAGCCCAGTCTGGCCAGTCGCTAAGAGGGCTGCAGAGGGACTGAAATCGACAAGAAAAAAGATACATTATGTACATCTCGCAATCTTTCAAGCAGATGCAGCTGAACAGTGAAATACAAAAAAAATAAGTTTCGATTTTAATATCTCCCACCACCCTATACCCGCAATAAGACAAGTGGGAGTGGGCCTCTATCTAGTGAGAAAGGTATGCAGTAATATGAACATTCTATTCATTAGTGAAGCAAAACCGAATATTGCAGAAACGAAACATAACAGAGGCCCTTTCTCAGAAATGGCAAATGATTAGTTTAGTTTGTGGTTCAACATGGCGTCTGAATAGAAAAGGGTGCAGCAAATGCTAACTTTACATAAGCAATGCACAAACACAAATATTTCTATTCTAACAGACCCTCCTTTTAGCATGAGCTAAACATTTACTGGCAACAACAAGGAGAGCATAAACCCAAAAAAACAGGAATATTATGAACATGTCATGGTCTCGAAAACGCCCTCATATATTCATGCCGTCTTCTATTTCTTTCTGCACTATAATGGCAGTGTTGGTATCATGAATTGATATTTTCCTTTTAGGGGTGAGAATGGTGGTGTAATAAGAGCAACAGACGGAAAAACACTGAATAAGGGCACAGCAAACCACCAATATCACAATTATGTAAATCCCTTTTTCAAGAATCCAGCCCTAACTACTGAAAAGAGACCAACTCCAATTCCCACTTTCCATTCCCTTGACATTCTCAAGGATGTCTAATATGTGTTTGGTAATATTCTTTTCCATATTTTTGATTTCGACTTCATACTGGTCTCCCAATACCGCGCATATACCACCACTCTTGGCTAAGATGAATTCAGCCGCGTACCGAATATATCTGCATGCTTTCCAACTGAGCGATGATGTCGCATAAAGCTGCCACGGTAGTATTAGATAATGTTTGTAACTTGTACCCAAAAATTCTCTGGCTTTCTCACCCTGAGCCATGGTGGTACCACCCAAAGAAAAAATGGAAGAAAGGCTGTATCCAAAAGTGATCCCATTACTATTATTATTGACCTCTATATCAGTCACTCTCTCACAGAATTCCTTGGTCAAAGTCCTGTTAACCCAACGGATATTAGGCTTAGCGTATTTACAGGGCACACCTAAGGGCAACACCATCCTAAGGGCGACATCATCTGTACCATTATGAATGTTAGAATAAGTACCAGTAGACAAAAAGTAAAGCCCCGGGTGTGTATAAACCGGTCCTCCAGAATCTACTGCAACATATCTGGAGTTCATTTCAAACGTACTCGGATCTTTGTCATTCACTAGGGGCATTGTATTCTTGTACAGCACCATTCCAGAACAATTGATATACAAAGAAGTGTCTGTACTATTCGTGATAGGGCAACAAGCAGGATAATAACCAGCCTCCCAGGTAACTATCAATTCCTTATAACGCCAACCCACCAGTGTGACATTTTGTTCTTTCATGTAAAAGTTGTCCCAATATGTGTTGTTATCACACCCTGGATAACCCATCCCCAGTGGCTTTCTATTATATAAACAGGGACCTGGATGGCCAAAATCAAACACTCCCTTTACTTCTGTAAATTGCGGTAAGTGAGTATAAGTGTGATTCACAAGAGACAATGGAAATGCAGTCCATAAACTGGAGACAGACTCAGTGAGGTAACAAGCGGTCCCTTGTCCAAAGAATTTCTTGTGTGAATTTAGAAACACGTTATTCAGGGCTGTCCTCTTCTTTCTTGTTGGAGAAATAACTTTAACCTTGATACGTAAAGGCACATCCTGGTCATTTTCCAAAACCCTTGACACCCCACACAATATTATTAGCAGTAAATGTGAGAAGTTGGCCTGGTATATAATGCTCACTAATTCTAGTGATCACTTTGTACCATGCCAAGCAACCCTTATGATGATTGGTTGTAATTCAACCTTGTAGACCAGTTATCCAAGTGGTAACGTGGACAAAGCAGTCTTAGGCTAAACTCTGAAAGGCATGTGAAGCCAGCTGTAATACCATACACAACCCCCTTGAATACCAAATAAAAGGGACACCACACAGATATATATTGAAAATATATATTGATTTATTAACTACAAAATCCCCTGGACTCTTTATGAGCACAGAAGCACAAGCGTTAAATCACAAGACAGTTTAAAATACACAAAAGTTGCACAATATGGATGAGCCCTAGGGGCCACCTAAACCATATACTAAGAAAGTGGTATAAGAGATACCAATCAGAACGGAAACAGGCCTAGGGAATCGCTGGAGCTATTCGAGACTAGTAGTGACTAAGTCGGGAAAGGCCCGCGGGACTCGGGTGCAGTGTTTAAAGTGCACGCACTCACCAATGTAAAGTCTATGGTGCGTAAAAAGTACAAAGTTAGTTAGTTTGGAACCTTCCGAGTGACCTAGAACGCTGAAACTTAAGACACAGGCCCTTGAGATGTGTATCAGTGTAGGAACACCGGCGGAGCTGAGTTACCTCACCCGCAGGAAGCGGGTGCACAGGGTCGAAGTAGTGTCGGGTTTCGTCACGCTGGTCGATGGTGCTTGGAGCTGAAGATGCTGCAGGCGGCTCGATGTGAAGAGTTCCGGTGGATCCAAGGGTGGATCTGAAGATGTGAAGACCTGAAAGCAGAGGGGAAAATGTTCAAAGTCACTAGCCAGTGACTACCGTGGAACCAGATTGGAACTAGGCGATGTCGGATGCAAACAGGCATTGAGGTGTAGTTCTCTCGGCAGCCACGTGGACACCGGGGGTCAAGGACGTCCAGGAGTCGGTCACGAGCTGTCCCACGCAGGCTTCTCGCTGTTGGCGGTGTCGGCAACTTGATCGGAGCAAACAGGCCTTGGCTAATGCAAGCCACGCAGGAATCAAAAAATGCTTACCACTCGGGCCAGCAAGGTCAGAGCGGGGGCTCCTTTCTGCAGGAGCTAGGGCAAGTCTGGAGCAACCAGACCCGCAGTGTAGTTTGTCGGTTTCGTCGCCAAGATGGCCATTGACCACGTGGCTAGTGGCTGGGATGGCGTGTCAAGTGGCACAATGCAAAAGGGCCCCTCGCAGATCGTGGAGATGCTGGGGGGCTGATCTTCGGTGCAAGGGCTGCTCCGTGGTGGGGGTTCTCAGTCCCCAAAGCACAACATCAAGGATGCCTCGGTTGCTGCGCAGTCAGCTTTTCGAGTGTCTTCCAAGGGGTCTGGTCCCACGTCTCTCGGTGCCTCCACAGGTCCCTTCTTTGCAGGGACTGTGGATCGGGCTGTGAGAAGTCTGGGAGTCTGGGTCTTGTCAGGCTTTGGGCTCGGGCTCCGGCGGGAGGCGGCGGCAAAGCAGATGTCGAGTTGCTGGTTGGTGCCTGCTTTCACAGGGTGGCCACTCCTAGGCCACAAGGGAGATTCTCTTCAGTCTTCTGAGCAGCAGAATGTCGAAGTCCAGTCTTCTTCTTTATTTCAAGTTGATTCAGGATGATCTGCTGTGCAATGGCACTGCTCCCACTCTTATTCCCAATCTGAGGGGTGGATCACCTACTAGGTCCCTCCTCTGGGAGGAACCAGGAAGGGGGGCGGTTACACCCCCTTTCCTTTGTCCAGCTCCTCACCAGGCCTGGGTCTGGAAAGTCCCAGGACCGGTTTGGACTGGCTTATGCACGGGGACACCTTGTGTGCCCCGGGCATGTCTCAATGTATTCAGCCCTGTCCTACCCAATACACAAAACCCTGTCTGGGGTGGTGCTCGCACCTCCCAAGGCAGGAAACCCTTTGTCCAAGCCTCCCTCGCTGGAAGGACTCCCAGCAGCAGGAGGTCAGACTCGTGTCTGTGGTGGCAGCATCCATTTTGTGATGCTGAGGCTCTGGTTAACTTTAACCGGGGTTAAGGCTACACACATGTCGTGTCCCTCTAGAAGGGTGGAATGCTATCCCCGTCGACAGAACTGTCGAGGGGATAGTATTCCAATTCGTATGACACCTTACTCGACATGTTTTGATAAAGCCAAACCAAAGATAGCAAATAACCGCGAGGATTATAATGCACTTAAGAGTATATGGTATGGCAATATCCCGGAACAGCTTAGGGAGTGGTACAGCTGCAGACAGGCTCAGCTCATGCTAGAGCACCATCTCACATATTTCCAAGCACTCTGCCTCCAGGATTGATGAGGCCTTCCATAGGAGTGGCTGATAGGAACATCTGTGTCCAGTTTAGGGTTGGATATAGGGATACTATATCTAAGCAAGAGGTGATTACACCAACTTACCCCAGCTGAGTGATAAGCCAGTTGTGTCAAATATGGAGGCCAGGCCAGGGGTGGCACAATACATGCTGCAGCCCCTGGTAGGCCTTGGATTCACCTATGCCCTGGGTACCTAGGGTACACTGTTACAGGGGCCAACAAGGTGAACCAGTTCCAATTCGTAATGCACCTAGAGTGCATTGGCAGTAATTTAGAGAGAGAACAGCAGGCTGTGGGTCTGATTAGCAGGCCCACAGCCACATTAAGTCATAAACCAGTGAAGCAAAAAGCAAAAATTTGGGGTGACCATAGGATAGCAGACCCTACTCTCCTACACAACCCCCCCCCCCCCCAACGCAGGGACATTAGACTAACCTTGACCAGGTGTGTCTTCATGTTCTAAGTGGAAGTACCTGGAGAGAACATCTGCGTTGCCATGGTCAGTCCCTGGGCGGTGCTCCACTGTAAAGTCCATCCCCTGTAGGGAAATGGACCACCTGAGTAGTTTGGGGTTTTCACCCTTCATCTGATTAAGCCATAAGAGGGGCTTATGGTCGGTCTGAATCTTGAAGTGAGTGCCAAATAAGTATGGTCTCAACTTCTTCAGGGCCCACACCACAGCAAAGGCCTCCCTCTCAATAGCTGACCAAAGTTTCTCTCTGGGGGTCAGCCTTCTGCTAATAAAAGCAATGGGCTGGTCCTGGCCATCTACATTAAGCTGTGAAAGCACTGCTCCCACTCCCAACTCAGAAGCATCTGTTTGGACAATGAACTCTCTTGAGTAGTCAGGACTCTTCATGATAGATGCAGAGCACATGGCCTTCTTCAGGTCATCAAATGCCTTTTGACAGTTTTCTGTCCACTGAACCTTTTTGGGCATCTTCTTAGATGTCAGATCATTAAGAGGAGTCACAATGGACCCATAGTTCTTAACCAACTTCCTGTAGTACCCAGTCAGGCCCAAGAAAGCTCTGACCTGAGTCTGGGTAGTTGGAGGGGACCAGTCCTTTATGGTCTGGATCTTACTCTCCAGTGGTTGAACTTGGCCTCCACCTACAAGGTGGCCCAGGTATACAACCTTGCTCTGCCCTATCTGGCACTTTGTTGCCTTGATAGTGAGGCCTGCCTTTTGCAGAGCCTCAATCACTTCCTTCAGGTGGACCAGGTGATCCTCCCAGGTGGAGCTAAAGACAGCAATATCATCCAGATAAGCTGCACAAAAGTCATCCAACCCAGTGAGGACTTGATTCACCAACCTTTGGAAGGTGGCAGGTGCATTTTTCAAACCAAAGGGCATCACCACAAATTGATAATGCCCACTAGGGGTAGAAAATGCTGTCTTGGCTTTAGACTCCTCAGCTAACCTGATTTGCCAGTAGCCAGCTGTCAAGTCAAATGTGCTCAAATATTTGGCAGAAGCCAACTTGTCAATGAGCTCATCTGCCCTTGGAATAGGGTGTGCATCTGTCCTGGAGACAGCATTGAGTCCTCTGTAATCCACACAGAACCTCATCTCTCTCTTGCCATCTTTGGTGTGAGGTTTGGGGACCAGAACCACTGAGCTAGCCCAGGGGCTCTCTGAAGGCTCAATGACACCTAATTCCAGCATCTTTTGCACCTCAGTCTTTATACAGTCCCTGACGTGGTCAGGTTGCCTGTAAATCTTGCTCTTTACAGGAAGACTGTCACCAGTGTCCACCACATGGGTACACCAGTTAGTCCGACTGGGTGTCAATGAGAACATATGCCTGTATGCCTGTAGAACTTGTCTACAGTCATTTTGCTGATGTTCAGTGAGGCTGCCATCTAAGGCCACACCATCAACTGAGCCATCCCCAGGGTTCTGAGTGAGCAGGTCTGGGAGAGGGTCACTCTCTTCCTCCTGTCCCTCATCTGTAGCCATGAGCAAGCCCATGTCTGCCCTGCTGACATATGCCTTTAGTCTGTTGACATGGAGCACCCTGTGGGGGCTCCTGGGAGTTCCTAGGTCCACCAAGTAGGTAACCTCTCCCTTCTTTTCCAGAATTGTATGGGGTCCAGACCATTTGTCTTGGAGTGCTGCTGGGGCCACTGGCTCCAACACCCATACCTTCTGTCCAGGCTGAAACTCAACCAGGACAGCCTTTTGGTCATGCCAAGCTTTCTGTAATTCTTGGCTAGCCTCAAGGTTTTTGGATGCCTTTTCCATGTACTCTGCCATCCTGGAGCGGAGACCAAGTACATAGTCCACTATGTCTTGCTTAGGCTTTTTGAGAGGTAACTCCCATCCTTCCTTCACCAGACACAGGGGTCCTCTTACAGGGTGCCCAAACAACAATTCAAAGGGGCTGAAGCCAACCCCCTTTTGAGGGACCTCTCTGTAAGCAAACAAAAGGCAGGGCAGTAGGATGTCCCATCTTTGCCTGAGCTTTTCCGGTAATCCTTTGATCATGCCCTTTAGGGTCTTGTTAAATCTCTCAACAAGCCCATTACATTGTGGATGATAAGGAGTGGTGAACTTGTAGTTGACACCACATTCCATCCACATAGCTGTCAAATATCCTGACATGAAGTTGGTACCTCTATCAGATATTACCTCCTTAGGAAACCCCACTCTGGAGAAAACTCCAAGTAAGGCCCTGGCCACAACAGGAGCAGTTGTGGTCCTAAGTGGAATTGCCTCTGGGTACCTGGTGGCATGGTCCACCACCACCAGTATGAATCTGTGCCCAGATGCTGTAGGGGGATCCATTGGAACTACAATATCAATCCCCACTCTTTCAAAGGGAACCCCCACCACAGGTAGTGGTATCAGGGGGGCCTTTGTTGTTCCACCTGCTTTACCACTGGCTTGGCAGGTTTCACAGGAGCGACAAAACTCCTTGGTGTCTTCAGACATGTGAGGCCAGTGAAAGTGAGGGACAAGCCTGTCCCAGGTCTTATTATGGCCTAAGTGTCCTTCTAAAGGAATATCATGGGCCAAGGTGAGAAGGAAACCCCTAAATTGCAGAGGTATAACCAACCTCCTGGTTGCACCAGGCTTGGGGTCTCTACCCTCTGTGTAAAGGAGTCCTTCATCCCAATAAACTTTATGGGCACCTTGAGCATTCCCAGCAGCCTCAGCAGCAGCCTGCTGTCTGAGGGGTACAAGAGAAGGACAGGTTAACTGAGCCTGCCCCAAGTCTGCCCTAGAAGGTCCCCCTGTCCCCGGAAACTCAACCTGATCAGGTTCAAGTTCTTCAGAGACAGTTCCTTCAGGGGTCTCAAGACCAGCTTCCTGTGAAGCTTGATCCTCACTTGCAGGCAGTTGGGAAGGCACAGCCTTAACACTCCTGTTCTTCTTCTTGGAAGGTGCTTGGTCCATTGTTCCAGGATCCAAGACCTGAGGTTCAGAGAGGCACTTTTTGCCCTGTGACCTGGTCACAGCAAGGACATGTGATGATATCCCTAACATCTCTGCATGAGTCCTGTACTCAACTTCTGACCATAGAGAGTTCTCCAGGTCATTGCCCAACAAACATTCAACTGGGAGATCAGCACTAACCACAACTCTTTTTAGGCCAGTTACCTCTCCCCAGGAAAAATTAACAAGTGCCACACTATGTGTAGTAGTGACATTGCTGGCATTGATCACCAGGTAATTATCACCGGGCATATATTGTCCAGGGTCCACAAAGTTAGGTGTCACCATTGTGACACTGGCACATGTGTCCCTGTAAGCTTGAGCCACTTTGTGATTAATCAAAGGCGTCTGTCTGTATTTGCCCAGATTACTGGGACTGATGTCAGGGGTCAAATCTATGTCCCCTTCACAAATCAGAACAGCCTGTGTAAGGGTTCTGACTAGGTCAGAATCTCCTTCAGTTCCCAAGGTGATACCCACTACCCCCTTGGGTTGTGGACCAGCACTGCTAGCTGTACTAGTGGGTGCAGTTGCCTTAGGGGCTGCAGTGCTGGGGGCTCCACCCTTTTTACACTCACTTGTCCAGTGAGAGGTGTTTTTACAAGTTTTACACCAGGGTTTCTTCTGACCTTCTTTCTTCTTTTTCTTGGAAGTTTGGGACCCACCCTCTGTATCAGTTTGGGGCCCTGTTGAAGACGTCTGGTCTTTAGCCTTCTGCTCCCCACCCTTCTGGTCTGTTTTCTTCTGGTCACCACCCTGGTTCTGGTTCTTTTGCTTAACTCTGGTTCTTACCCATTTATCTGCCCTCTTTCCCAATTCTTGGGGAGAGGTCAAATCTGAGTCAACCGAATGTTGATGCAACTGCTGGTTCTGACAATTATTTAAAATTTGTTCTCTCATCAGCAAATTATACAATCCTTCATAGTCTGTAACCTTGCCTCCCAGCAACCATCCCTCCAGAGCCTTAGTGGCACACTCAACAAATTCAGACCAGTCCTGAGTCTGTGTCTTCTGGGTATCTCTGAACATTAACCTGTACTGTTCAGTGGTTAAGCCTAACCCATCAATCAGAGCACTCTTCAGGACCAGGTAGTTTCTAGAATCCCCATCACTAACTGTGAGGAGTCTGTATTGGCCTCTACCTTCAAAGGAGAGCCACAAGATTGCTGCCCACTGCTCCTGAGGGATCTGCTGTACTCTGCAGGCTCTCTCCATTGCAGTTATCTATTTATGGATGTCATCCCCAGCTTTGTAGGGGGGCACAATCTTACTCGGGTTTCTGTTATCTAAAGACCTGTCTTTATCCTTGTGGATATTGCTGCCACCAGTGGGTTCTATTACCCCACTCTCTCTAGGCTGTCTTGCTCTAGCAAGTTTCTCTTGGGCCAGGGCAACCTCTAACTCTTGTCTCTGGATCCTCAATTCAGCCTCTCTCATTTTGGCCTCATGTTCCCTTCTCTGAGGGCTAGTCATCTCCCTTCTGGAGTGACCATGAGAACCTCTAGAAGCATGGGAGTTGTTAGAGTCACCTGAGTGAGTCCTTCTCCTCCTAGGCTTCTGGTTAAGTCCGCCTGGGGGTCTGAATGGGTTATTACCAGATTCAGTCCCAAATAGGCTTAAGTTAGCCTTGTTCAGTCTACTGACCAGCACCTGACTATTTCTGTCATCATCTGACTCACTGCTCCCCCCTTCTGTCTCTTCTTCCTCTTCCTCCTCTGGATCTACCTGAGGAGCTCCAGTGATGGGGGCTTCCTCATCTACCAGGATGATAGGGACAGGGGTTTCTACAGTGTCATCCTCAGAAGGATGGCCTCCTTCAGCATCCCCTGTGGGGTCTGCCTTGGAGGTCTTTAGAGTCTCAGACTGGTCCAAGATCTCTCTAAGGTGGTCTGTGGTAGGGGAAGGCCCTGTCCTCAGATCCCTTAAGACACAAAGCTGTCTTAATTCCCTAAAGGAAAAAATAGCAAATTTGGATGGTGCCCTTGGAGGGTCACTCTCAATAGGGACATTCCCAGTGGAACCCTCTGCTCCAGACATTGCTCTAGTGTGGGTGGACGTGTTGCAATCTACCTACACTGGTGTTTACCTACTAAACCTATCTAGTAGTTGTAGTCAGGGTGTGCTACTCCCTTTGCTCTACAACAACTAAGTTCAGTAGAACTTAAGTATACTAGTCTTGTTTTATATGTACCTAGCAGGTACCTGTATGATCTTTCAAATGATAATCTCAAAGATTGTAATGGTAAAACAACAGCAAGCTCAGATCCCAATCCGCTGCTCACCAATGTGAGAAGTTGGCCTGGTATATAATGCTCACTAATTCTAGTGATCACTTTGTACCATGCCAAGCAACCCTTATGATGATTGGTTGTAATTCAACCTTGTAGACCAGTTATCCTAGTGGTAACATGGACAAAGCAGTCTTAGGCTAACCTCTGAAAGGCATGTGAAGCCAGCTGTAAACCATACACAACCCCCTTGAATACCAAATGAAAGGGACACCACACAGATATATATTGAAAATATATATTGATTTATTAACTACAAAATCCCCTGGACTCTTTATGAGCACAGAAGCACAAGCGTTAAATCACAAGACAGTTTAAAATACACATAAGTTGCACAATATGGATGAGCCCTAGGGGCCACCTAAACCATATACTAAGAAAGTGGTATAAGAGATACCAATCAGAACGGAAACAGGCCTAGGGCCTTGGGAATCGCTGGAGCTATTCGAGACTAGCAGTGACTAAGTCGGGAAAGGCCCGCGGGACTCGGGTGCAGTGTTTAAAGTGCACGCACTCACCAATGTAAAGTCTATGGTGCGTAAAAAGTACAAAGTTAGTTAGTTCGGAACCTTCCGAGTGACCTAGAACGCTGAAACTTAAGACACAGGCCCTTGAGATGTGTACTAGTGTAGGAACACCGGCGGAGCTGAGTTACCTCACCCACTGGAAGCGGGTGCACAGGGTCGAAGTAGTGTCGGGTTTCGTCACGCTGGTCGATGGTGCTTGGAGCTGAAGAGGCTGCAGGCGGCTCGATGTGAAGAGTTCCGGTGGATCCAAGGGTGGATCTGAAGATGTGAAGACCTGAAAGCAGAGGGGACAATGTTCAAAGTCACTAGCCAGTGACTACCGTGGAACCAGATTGGAACCAGGCGATGTCGGGTGCAAACAGGAGTTGAGGTGTAGCTTCTCTCTGCAGCCACGTGGACATGGGGGGTCGAGGACATCCAGGAGTCGGTCACGAGCTGTCGCTCGCAGGCTTCTCGCTGTTGGCGGTGTTGGCAACTTGATCGGAGCAAACAGGCCTTGGTTAATGCAAGCCACGCAGGAATCAAAAAATTCTTACCACTCGGGCCAGCAAGGTCAGAGCGGGGGCTCCTTTCTGCAGGAGCTAGGGCAAGTCTGGAGCAAACAGACCCGCAGTGTAGTTTGACGGTTTCGTCGCAAAGATGGCCGCTGACCACGTGGCTAGTGGCCGGCATGGCGCGTCGAGTGGCACAATGCAAAAGGGCCCCATGCAGATCGTGGAGTTGCTGGGGGGCTGATCTTCGGTGCAAGCGCTGCTCGGTGGTTGGGGTTTTCAGTTCCCAAAGCACAATGTCGAGGATGCCTCGGTTGCTGCGCAGTCAGCTTTTCGAGTGTCTTCCAAGGGGTCCGGTCCCACGTCTCTTGGTGCCTCCACGGGTCCCTTCTTTGCAGGGACTGTGGATCGGGCTGTGAGAAGTCTGGGAGTCTGGGTCTTGTCAGGCTCTGGGCTCGGGCTCCGGCGGGAGGCGGCGGCAAAGCAGACGTTGAGTTGCTGGTTGGTGCCTGCTTTCACAGGGTGGCCACTCCTAGGCCACAAGGGAGATTCTCTTCAGTCTTCTGAGCAGCAGAATGTCGAAGTCCAGTCTTCTTCTTTATTTCAAGTTGATTCAGGATGATCTGCTGTGCAATGGCACTGCTCCCACTCTTATTCCCAATCTGAGGGGTGGATCACCTACTAGGTCCCTCCTCTGGGAGGAACCAGGAAGGGGGGCGGTTACACCCGCTTTCCTTTGTCCAGCTCCTCGCCAGGCCTGGGTCTGGAAAGTCCCAGGACTGGTTTGGACTGGCTTATGCACGGGGAGACCCTGTGTGCCCCGGGCATGTCTCAATCTATTCAGCCCTGTCCTACCCAATACACAAAACCCTGTCTGGGGTGGTGCTCGCACCTCCCAAGGCAGGAAACCCTTTGTCCAAGCCTCCCTCGCTGGAAGGACTCCCAGCAGCATGAGGTCAGACTCGTGTCTGTGGTGGCAGCATCCATTTTGTGATGCTGAGGCTCTGGTTAACTTTAACAGGGGTTAAGGCTACACACATGTCGTGTCCCTCTAGAAGGGTGGATTGCTATCCCCGTCGACAGAACTGTCGAGGGGATAGTATTCCAATTCATATGACACCTTACTCGACATGTTTTGATAAAGCCAAACTAAAGATAGCAAATAACCGCGAGGATTATAATGCACTTAAGAGTATATGGTATAGCAATATCCCGGAACAGCTTAGGGAGTGGTTCCCGACAGCTGCAGACAGGCTCAGCTCATGCTAGAGCACCATCTCACATATTTCCAAGCACTCTGCCTCCAGGATTGATGAGGCCTTCCATAAGAGTGGCTGATAGGAACATATGTGTCCAGTTTAGGGTTAGATATAGGGATACTATATCTAAGCAAGAGGTGATTACACCAACTTACCCCAGCTGAGTGATCAGCCAGTTGTGTCAAATATGGAGGCCAGGCCAGGGGTGGCACAATACATGCTGCAGCTCCTGGTAGGACTTGGATGCACCTATGCCCTGGGTACCTAGGGTACACTGTTACAGGGGCCAACAAGGTGAACCAGTTCCAATTCGTAATGCACCTAGAGTGCATTGGCAGTAATTTAGAGAGAGAACAGCAGGCTGTGGGTCTGATTAGCAGGCCCACAGCCACACTAAGTCATAAACCAGTGAAGCAAAAAGCAAAAATTTGGGGTGATCATAGGATAGCAGACCCTACTCTCCTACAGTAAAACCACAAGAGCAACACATGCTATTTCCTGTTTGCGGGTCCATATTATATTATACTTGGCAACAAGAATCAATGTTTGCTCTTCCTCAGCAACCGGTTACCAAAAGGATGCATAATGACTGATAAAGAGAGGATCAAAATGCAGGAAGAATATACATGTTCCCAGGGTCCGTTCGGGCCTCACTGGTACAGACTCCTATTGTCCATCCATACGTTGGCGATCTTGAACACTGGCAGTGAAGCTTTCTCTGTCCTAAGCTCATAACCCACGTCAATCAAGATGGTATGCCTTTACGGTATACTTCGGTCTTCCTTATGTAATATTCAAACAACTAAAATGAAGTTCGCAGAAATCCCTCACTAATCTCAACAAATGCAGTTGGTATTAGGCTTCGATACAACCTGTTTTACGCAGTCCATCCTTAATTTTGTTTGTCCTTAAATGCAGTTTCCCTCAGCTGAGAACGCAATTTGTACCTAGGCACTGCATGTCCAGTGGACAAAGTCTCTTGGACAGCTTGTATTTCTGGAGGAACATCCTCGTAAAACACATCTGTATTCTCCTTATCCGTCTGCATCCACACTAGCTGTGCATCGCTGAATGGGACAAACCGAGATACCTGCTTGCACTCTGAGGCCCGATGCCATCCTTAACCCACTGATCATCGGGTAGAGGTAAAAGAACCCTTCGACAGAAGGTTGCATGAACCCAGGTCTTACAGCTAGCAATTTTCACAGCAGTACGTGTCACCAAGGAAACCTGTTCAGGCCCCTTCCAACGCAGCTCCAAATTGTTCTTCCTTTGAAAGTTGCACAATAGGACATAGTCACCCGGCTGGACATCGTGGCTGGGTCCCTCTGGTATAGGGGGTAGAGACTTATGCACCTGTTGGTGAATAGAAAGTAAATTCTCAGTTAACTGGCAAAGATAAACAAGCAACACAGGGAACTCGATATCAGAAACTTTACGAGGACGCTGGATGCCCCAGACATTTGCCAGGTGGACAAACATGACCTCCTAAGGAGACAATCCTGACCTAAAATGAGCTGTTGTTCTTGTCGACAAAAGAGCTAACGGTAAAGCATCTGGCCACTTTAACCGTATACTCTCTTGTATTTTTGCCATTTTCAGTTTGAGAGTACCATTGTACTTCTCAACCAATCCTGCTTACTGTGGATGATTAGCAGCATGGAATTTCTGCTTCACATGAAGACCCTCACAAATTAATGTAATCACTTTTGCAATAAAATGACTTCCGCTGTCATTCCAGATGACTTGGGCAAGCCGAAACGAGGAAAGAACTTCTTTAGGAGTACCTTTACAGTAATAATGGCTGTATTGTCTTTGGTGGGGTAAGCCTCAACCCATTTACTGAATGCACATACAACCACCAGAACATACTTCAGAATATTGCATCTCACCAAATCAATACAGTCCATTTGAAGGACCTCAAAAGGAAAAATGGGTGGTGCAAAATTACCTGGTGGTGTAGGGGTACCCTTCCCTGGATTATGCATCATGCAGACCATGCAATATATTACCAAATGTACGGCTGTCTTAGAGATATTGTAATTCTGCCATACATGGTCTTACAATTTGCAAATGCCTTTGGCAGTGAAATGAGCTGGACCATGTGACATAGTCTCCACGGGGGGGACATATACATCCAGCAACATCCCTCTCTGCTTGCCTAATTTATCAATCCAACATCCTTCCTCATTTATCTGTGCCGTGCTTTCCTCCCATTCTACTAATTCTTCCATTGTGCCTTCACTTTGTATCTCCTTTACACTCTCAAGGGTATTCTCACACATGACAACGTAAGGGACCCGCCTAGCTGGACCTTCTACGAACATGCTTTTCACCTTTGTTCGGGCTGGTTCCCTAGCTGTCTGATCTACAAAAGTATTTCCTCTACCCACGTCATCAGTAACCTTCTTGTGGGCACTACACTTGATTATGGCCAACTTCTTGAAAGCGTTAAAGCAGACAAAAGCCTCAATAAGAGGTGCCCATGCTGAATGTTGGTGTCATGAGAAGTAAGACCCCCCTCTTTCTGCGTGACCTTGAAGGCATACTGGCTGTTAGTATATATGTTGACAACCAGTCCTTGCTCAATTCCCAAGCTTGAATAAGAGCAACAAGCTCAGCATCTTGAGCTGACTGATAGACAACCCTTGATGTCTCTACCACTGTGCGCAGCTGAGAGACAGCATAAGCTGCCATTGTGATGCCATCTGGTAATTTAAAACAAAAGTATTGTTCTCCTTGGGGGGCAGATAAGGGAACATCAGTCAGTTCTACCCGTCCCTTCGTCTATTCTTCCATCTGGTAGATACAATCATGCTTATTGACTTCATTGTTCTCAGAAGGGAGGGGTAGTAACGTGGCTGGATTCAGAGTAGCCCATCTTTTAAGTGTAATGTGTTTATCAAACAATGTCAATCCATAGCCGGTAAGATATTCACTGGTGAAGTACTTTGTCTGTGTCTTATTCAAAGGTGTATCCACAGCATGGAGTACCATAACTGTAAAGTCAGTATTAAGCACAAGTCCAGGTGATTGCCGGATTGAAGTGGCCACAGCTGCAACTGCACTGAGAAGAACTCGGGAGGGCCGTTGCGACGGGATCAAGCACAGCAGAGAAATAGGCACATAGCCATTGCTTATCTCCAAATTTTTATGTTAGGACAGAAGGCACGCAACCAGCCATCTTGTGGACATAGAGCACAAACGGCTTGCCGTAGTTAGGTGTATCTTACAAAGCACTGGAGCCAAACTAAGTGCAGTTTTCAATTGCTCAAAATACTGCTGACATTCAGGCGTCCAATGCTCATTAACTTCTTTCGCTGTCAATGCAAGCAAAGGTTTGATTAGTAGCTAGTAGTTTGGGGACAGTAGGAAGTGATACATATAAAAGCTTGTACATCTTTTTGAGTATGTGGAATGTGTATTATAACAATAGTACTGATGCACTCAGGGGTAAACCTCCTACCCTCCTTCGACACTAGGTGCCCTAAGTAGGTGACCTCTTGTCGACAGTACTGAAATTTAGAAAAGGAAGCCATATGTCCATGATGAGCCAAATGCAACAACAATATAACTGTACTGTCTCCACAACCCTGTTTCATATCAGAAGCTATGAGTAGATCATCAACATACTGCACCAATACATTACCTGGGGGAAGCAACAAGGAATCCAACTAGCCTTTTATTGCTTGACTATAAATATTAGGACTCTCCGTCTAGCCCTGAGGATTGCGGCAGAATATAAAGCTCCTACCAGCCAGTGTGAACCCAAAGAAATATCTACTGTCTGGATTGATAGGAATGCTGAAGAAATCATTTTTCAAATCATTAATGGAGAAAAATATATCGGTAGAAGGAATCCTCATCAAAAGCACAGTAATATCAAGAACCATAGTGAATTGTGGAACCACTATTTTATTAACTTCACGCAAATCAATCATAAAATGATAAACATCATCAGTATCCACAGAGGAAACTGAGGGTGCCCTTTTAAGAACCGGAAGAATAGGACTATTACAAATATTGCCAGACGTTATCTCAATTACTCCCTTTTGTAGTAAATCCTGAATAATCTGAAGAAGAGCTGTTCTCCTACCTGCGGTATCTTATACTGAGGAATAAGAGGCAAAAGAGCATTCTCTTTGGCTTGTATAGAAACTGATTGTATATGCAATAGTTCTACGTCCGTGTCACCTGTGGACCATAGAGTGGGTGGGACATTAGAAAATAAAGCTAGAAGGGGTGCATCCTGAGATAAGCACTGCTTAGTACTCGCATCAGGACCCACTGTGATAAAGACACCCGCAGGAGAGCAATACATTGTAGCATACAATTTTTTCAATAAATCCAAACCCTTCAGATTCTTACCACAGTTGGATTTCAACAAAAATGGGGACTCCACAGTAAAAGGACCAACAGGCAATGCAAGGGGGTAGGAAATAGGGCTTACAGCCGGTACACCTGAATAACCTACCAAAACATTATTATGGCCGAACAGGGCTGCCCCAGGAACCATATGTTGAGAAACAGAACTTTTTGTCGCACCTGTGTCCACCAAAAATTCCTTAGTCGAGACTTGAAAATCTGCTGTGACATAAGGACCAATCTGATCTACAGGTATCGGAACTGGTCCCTCTTCCTGTCCTTAGCTGTCCTAGCTACAGGACATACATTTTGCCTCATCCATATCGTAATCATCATGATAATACTGGCCATCATGAGGGTCATCAAAGTAATTGTTATCAGAACAACCCTGTGAAACAGTAGCATTCTGAGCTCTCTCTGTCCCACGACCTCTGCCTCCTGACCCATGTCCCCTAGGAGCTGCAACTTTCTGTAAAAGCACATGGCATTGGCAACACCAATGAACCTCCTCCTTACAATACACACAGTGATTTGGCCCTAAAGGTGTAGTTAAAGACTGTCTGGTGGTACGTGGCAGCTGTCTAGAGAGACCACCCGTCCCCTACCATTTCCCCTAAACGCTTGCTGCAACAACACCTTTGTTTTTAAATCCTTGTGTTTGCTATAAGTACTATCTTTTTCCACCTGATCTCAATGTTCATAATACTGAGCCATATTTAAAATATCAGCGGGGGAGAGGTGGACCATGTACTCTCAGACACCTGTAATTTCAGGAAGAAGATTAGAAACACATCTGTTGACAAACAATCAAACTCCTCCTGCAATAGACATATCCTGCCCACTATAGGCCATCAATGTATCCCTGCTTACCTTCTTGGTCAGAATAAGGTAATGCATATATGTAATATTAGGGCCTGGCAAAGCTAATATCTCAGCTTGGAGTTTATCACCAGGCTTCCTTTCCTGATTCCATCCTTCAATCACATCCCATGTACCACCCAACTCCGCGATATGGTCTTGAGTATGAACCTGTCTCCAAATATCAACCGGAAGGAGAAGACCAAAGAACATTTCAATATCAGCAAGAGTCATTACAGTAGAAGAGGCAGCCTCTGTAAATTCTTTATAATAAGCTGTAGGATTCTTCCTAGGATCAGGCAAATGGGCCTTAAGGGCCAGAACCTCATTACTTTTCCATGGAGTATAAACCCATTGTTCCTGAAAATGGGCCGCTACAGCCGGTCTAGTAACATTTCCACGCTGGTCTGTTATCGCAGGTATTTCTGGGTAATATATAGGATGGACCTCCCGCATCGGAAACTGAGATACCAGAGTAGGGATCCTCTCATGTAATCTACCCATGTAAGAAACTAGAGTTGTAACATTCCCAAATACTTGGCCTGGTTTCAAGTCAGGGGCGTACACATGATCTCTAATACCAAATAAAATCTGAGGTGCTTCGGTCCCAACAGGTTATTGCCAAAGACTAATCAATGTAGAAGACGTCTGCTTAAGGGCATGTTGCTGTATAAATGGTTTGAAATATCGCATGACTTCTCAAACATTCTCCATACTACAAATCGAATTACAGGCCCACCGCGCAGCCTGGTCAGCTATTACTTGTTTCTCTTCATCCCCCACCCCAGATTGCGCTAATGGGGCCATTCGCTCCTTGAATTTTTTCCAATCTTTATAATCAAATCCGCATACTGGTGTCTCACCATTCAAAGGAGTCAGAGGATGAAAAACCATGGAACGAGAAACAACAGAAGTGACAGGGACAATTTTCACTGGCGCTTGCACCAGAGGAGAGAGAACAGAGGATACACGGGTCGAAACAGCAAATATGCTGAGGGTCACAGTTGCTAAAGACGGCGTGAGTAAAGAAGGAGTGGGAATTGTCATAGCCACAGCCATCAAAACAAAATCCGTGGATACAGGAACAGCCGGAGCAGACATAACAGGCTCCTGTGACTGTAAGGAAATAGCAGGTTATATCCTCTGTGGGGCATAAGGGGGCAGGGTCGAGTGTCTAACAATTCCTCTACAAAAGTATTGTCTTCTTCTTTGGTCAAATAAGACATATCAATAAGCACTCAAATCTCCTAGCCTCACATCCAAATCCAGACCCTAATTTTTCTGTGTCATATGCCACAGCTTTCTGTGTCAATGTTTGCATTTTCCCTTTCGGTGCATCTCTCTCCATCTTAAACTGGCTCTCTCTAGCCTCCTTTTGCCAAGTTCTGAGGGAGTCAAACATGGACTGTCTTCTTCTTTTCCTAAATACTTGCTCCTTTAAAAACCCAATTGTTTTCTTCAACAAAAGTGCCCGTCAATGGCCACTGCTACTCGGCATTGTCCCTCGTATATTTGTGCCATAATGTGCTAAATGTAATAGGGCCAAGACCATGTTTCACATACATATCAAAATTAGGGCTGCCTTCAGGAGACGCCGGCTGACCTTCTTCCAATCGAGCATCTGCAGAACAACAACAACAACAACACGGATACAGGATTCTACTAAGACTAGGCACTTTTAAAGGGAAACAAGTATGTTATTTTTCCCTAACAAACTTCTTCAGGGCCCACACCACAGCAAAGGCCTCCCTCTCAATAGCTGACCAAAGTTTCTCTCTGGGGGTCAGCCTTCTGCTAATAAAAGCAATGGGCTGGTCCTGGCCATCTACATTAAGCTGTGAAAGCACTGCTCCCACTCCCAACTCAGAAGCATCTGTTTGGACAATGAACTCTCTTGAGTAGTCAGGACTCTTCATGATAGATGCAGAGCACATGGCCTTCTTCAGGTCATCAAATGCCTTTTGACAGTTTTCTGTCCACTGAACCTTTTTGGGCATCTTCTTAGATGTCAGATCATTAAGAGGAGTCACAATGGACCCATAGTTCTTAACAAACTTCCTGTAGTACCCAGTCAGGCCCAAGAAAGCTCTGACCTGAGTCTGGGTAGTTGGAGGGGACCAGTCCTTTATGGTCTGGATCTTACTCTCCAGTGGTTGAACTTGGCCTCCACCTACAAGGTGGCCCAGGTATACAACCTTGCTCTGCCCTATCTGGCACTTTGTTGCCTTGATAGTGAGGCCTGCCTTTTGCAGAGCCTCAATCACTTCCTTCAGGTGGACCAGGTGATCCTCCCAGGTGGAGCTAAAGACAGCAATATCATCCAGATAAGCTGCACAAAAGTCATCCAACCCAGTGAGGACTTGATTCACCAACCTTTGGAAGGTGGCAGGTGCATTTTTCAAACCAAAGGGCATCACCACAAATTGATAATGCCCACTAGGGGTAGAAAATGCTGTCTTGGCTTTAGACTCCTCAGCTAACCTGATTTGCCAGTAGCCAGCTGTCAAGTCAAATGTGCTCAAATATTTGGCAGAAGCCAACTTGTCAATGAGCTCATCTGCCCTTGGAATAGGGTGTGCATCTGTCCTGGAGACAGCATTGAGTCCTCTGTAATCCACACAGAACCTCATCTCTCTCTTGCCATCTTTGGTGTGAGGTTTGGGGACCAGAACCACTGAGCTAGCCCAGGGGCTCTCTGAAGGCTCAATGACACCTAATTCCAGCATCTTTTGCACCTCAGTCTTTATACAGTCCCTGACGTGGTCAGGTTGCCTGTAAATCTTGCTCTTTACAGGAAGACTGTCACCAGTGTCCACCACATGGGTACACCAGTTAGTCCGACTGGGTGTCAATGAGAACATATGCCTGTATGCCTGTAGAACTTGTCTACAGTCATTTTGCTGATGTTCAGTGAGGCTGCCATCTAAGGCCACACCATCAACTGAGCCATCCCCAGGGTTCTGAGTGAGCAGGTCTGGGAGAGGGTCACTCTCTTCCTCCTGTCCCTCATCTGTAGCCATGAGCAAGCCCATGTCTGCCCTGCTGACATATGCCTTTAGTCTGTTGACATGGAGCACCCTGTGGGGGCTCCTGGGAGTTCCTAGGTCCACCAAGTAGGTAACCTCTCCCTTCTTTTCCAGAATTGTATGGGGTCCAGACCATTTGTCTTGGAGTGCTGCTGGGGCCACTGGCTCCAACACCCATACCTTCTGTCCAGGCTGAAACTCAACCAGGACAGCCTTTTGGTCATGCCAAGCTTTCTGTAATTCTTGGCTAGCCTCAAGGTTTTTGGATGCCTTTTCCATGTACTCTGCCATCCTGGAGCGGAGACCAAGTACATAGTCCACTATGTCTTGCTTAGGCTTTTTGAGAGGTAACTCCCATCCTTCCTTCACCAGACACAGGGGTCCTCTTACAGGGTGCCCAAACAACAATTCAAAGGGGCTGAAGCCAACCCCCTTTTGAGGGACCTCTCTGTAAGCAAACAAAAGGCAGGGCAGTAGGATGTCCCATCTTCGCCTGAGCTTTTCCGGTAATCCTTTGATCATGCCCTTTAGGGTCTTGTTAAATCTCTCAACAAGCCCATTACATTGTGGATGATAAGGAGTGGTGAACTTGTAGTTGACACCACATTCCATCCACATAGCTGTCAAATATCCTGACATGAAGTTGGTACCTCTATCAGATATTACCTCCTTAGGAAACCCCACTCTGGAGAAAACTCCAAGTAAGGCCCTGGCCACAACAGGAGCAGTTGTGGTCCTAAGTGGAATTGCCTCTGGGTACCTGGTGGCATGGTCCACCACCACCAGTATGAATCTGTGCCCAGATGCTGTAGGGGGATCCATTGGAACTACAATATCAATCCCCACTCTTTCAAAGGGAACCCCCACCACAGGTAGTGGTATCAGGGGGGCCTTTGTTGTTCCACCTGCTTTACCACTGGCTTGGCAGGTTTCACAGGAGCGACAAAACTCCTTGGTGTCTTCAGACATGTGAGGCCAGTGAAAGTGAGGGACAAGCCTGTCCCAGGTCTTATTATGGCCTAAGTGTCCTTCTAAAGGAATATCATGGGCCAAGGTGAGAAGGAAACCCCTAAATTGCAGAGGTATAACCAACCTCCTGGTTGCACCAGGCATGGGGTCTCTACCCTCTGTGTAAAGGAGTCCTTCATCCCAATAAACTTTATGGGCACCTTGAGCATTCCCAGCAGCCTCAGCAGCAGCCTGCTGTCTGAGGGGTACAAGAGAAGGACAGGTTAACTGAGCCTGCCCCAAGTCTGCCCTAGAAGGTCCCCCTGTCCCCGGAAACTCAACCTGATCAGGTTCAAGTTCTTCAGAGACAGTTCCTTCAGGGGTCTCAAGACCAGCTTCCTGTGAAGCTTGATCCTCACTTGCAGGCAGTTGGGAAGGCACAGCCTTAACACTCCTGTTCTTCTTCTTGGAAGGTGCTTGGTCCATTGTTCCAGGATCCAAGACCTGAGGTTCAGAGAGGCACTTTTTGCCCTGTGACCTGGTCACAGCAAGGACATGTGATGATATCCCTAACATCTCTGCATGAGTCCTGTACTCAACTTCTGACCATAGAGAGTTCTCCAGGTCATTGCCCAACAAACATTCAACTGGGAGATCAGCACTAACCACAACTCTTTTTAGGCCAGTTACCTCTCCCCAGGAAAAATTAACAAGTGCCACACTATGTGTAGTAGTGACATTGCTGGCATTGATCACCAGGTAATTATCACCGGGCATATATTGTCCAGGGTCCACAAAGTTAGGTGTCACCATTGTGACACTGGCACATGTGTCCCTGTAAGCTTGAGCCACTTTGTGATTAATCAAAGGCGTCTGTCTGTATTTGCCCAGATTACTGGGACTGATGTCAGGGGTCAAATCTATGTCCCCTTCACAAATCAGAACAGCCTGTGTAAGGGTTCTGACTAGGTCAGAATCTCCTTCAGTTCCCAAGGTGATACCCACTACCCCCTTGGGTTGTGGACCAGCACTGCTAGCTGTACTAGTGGGTGCAGTTGCCTTAGGGGCTGCAGTGCTGGGGGCTCCACCCTTTTTACACTCACTTGTCCAGTGAGAGGTGTTTTTACAAGTTTTACACCAGGGTTTCTTCTGACCTTCTGTCTTCTTTTTCTTGGAAGTTTGGGACCCACCCTCTGTATCAGTTTGGGGCCCTGTTGAAGACGTCTGGTCTTTAGCCTTCTGCTCCCCACCCTTCTGGTCTGTTTTCTTCTGGTCACCACCCTGGTTCTGGTTCTGGTTCTTTTGCTTAACTCTGGTTCTTACCCATTTATCTGCCCTCTTTCCCAATTCTTGGGGAGAGGTCAAATCTGAGTCAACCGAATGTTGATGCAACTGCTGGTTCTGACAATTATTTAAAATTTGTTCTCTCATCAGCAAATTATACAATCCTTCATAGTCTGTAACCTTGCCTCCCAGCAACCATCCCTCCAGAGCCTTAGTGGCACACTCAACAAATTCAGACCAGTCCTGAGTCTGTGTCTTCTGGGTATCTCTGAACATTAACCTGTACTGTTCAGTGGTTAAGCCTAACCCATCAATCAGAGCACTCTTCAGGACCAGGTAGTTTCTAGAATCCCCATCACTAACTGTGAGGAGTCTGTATTGGCCTCTACCTTCAAAGGAGAGCCACAAGATTGCTGCCCACTGCTCCTGAGGGATCTGCTGTACTCTGCAGGCTCTCTCCATTGCAGTTATCTATTTATGGATGTCATCCCCAGCTTTGTAGGGGGGCACAATCTTACTCGGGTTTCTGTTATCTAAAGACCTGTCTTTATCCTTGTGGATATTGCTGCCACCAGTGGGTTCTATTACCCCACTCTCTCTAGGCTGTCTTGCTCTAGCAAATTTCTCTTGGGCCAGGGCAACCTCTAACTCTTGTCTCTGGATCCTCAATTCAGCCTCTCTCATTTTGGCCTCATGTTCCCTTCTCTGAGGGCTAGTCATCTCCCTTCTGGAGTGACCATGAGAACCTCTAGAAGCATGGGAGTTGTTAGAGTCACCTGAGTGAGTCCTTCTCCTCCTAGGCTTCTGGTTAAGTCCGCCTGGGGGTCTGAATGGGTTATTACCAGATTCAGTCCCAAATAGGCTTAAGTTAGCCTTGTTCAGTCTACTGACCAGCACCTGACTATTTCTGTCATCATCTGACTCACTGCTCCCCCCTTCTGTCTCTTCTTCCTCTTCCTCCTCTGGATCTACCTGAGGAGCTCCAGTGATGGGGGCTTCCTCATCTACCAGGATGATAGGGACAGGGGTTTCTACAGTGTCATCCTCAGAAGGATGGCCTCCTTCAGCATCCCCTGTGGGGTCTGCCTTAGAGGTCTTTAGAGTCTCAGACTGGTCCAAGATCTCTCTAAGGTGGTCTGTGGTAGGGGAAGGCCCTGTCCTCAGATCCCTTAAGACACAAAGCTGTCTTAATTCCCTAAAGGAAAAAATAGCAAATTTGGATGGTGCCCTTGGAGGGTCACTCTCAATAGGGACATTCCCAGTGGAACCCTCTGCTCCAGACATTGCTCTAGTGTGGGTGGATGTGTTGCAATCTACCTACACTGGTGTTTACCTACTAAACCTATCTAGTAGTTGTAGTCAGGGTGTGCTACTCCCTTTGCTCTACAACAACTAAGTTCAGTAGAACTTAAGTATACTAGTCTTGTTTTATATGTACCTAGCAGGTACCTGTATGATCTTTCAAATGATAATCTCAAAGATTGTAATGGTAAAACAACAGCAAGCTCAGATCCCAATCCGCTGCTCACCAATGTGAGAAGTTGGCCTGGTATATAATGCTCACTAATTCTAGTGATCACTTTGTACCATGCCAAGCAACCCTTATGATGATTGGTTGTAATTCAACCTTGTAGACCAGTTATCCTAGTGGTAACATGGACAAAGCAGTCTTAGGCTAACCTCTGAAAGGCATGTGAAGCCAGCTGTAAACCATACACAACCCCCTTGAATACCAAAGGAAAGGGACACCACACAGTTATATATTGAAAATATATATTGATTTATTAACTACAAAATCCCCTGGACTCTTTATGAGCACAGAAGCACAAGCGTTAAATCACAAGACAGTTTAAAATACACATAAGTTGCACAATATGGATGAGCCCTAGGGGCCACCTAAACCATATACTAAGAAAGTGGTATAAGAGATACCAATCAGAACGGAAACAGGCCTAGGGCCTTGGGAATCGCTGGAGCTATTCGAGACTAGCAGTGACTAAGTCGGGAAAGGCCCGCGGGACTCGGGTGCAGTGTTTAAAGTGCACGCACTCACCAATGTAAAGTCTATGGTGCGTAAAAAGTACAAAGTTAGTTAGTTCGGAACCTTCCGAGTGACCTAGAACGCTGAAACTTAAGACACAGGCCCTTGAGATGTGTACTAGTGTAGGAACACCGGCGGAGCTGAGTTACCTCACCCACTGGAAGCGGGTGCACAGGGTCGAAGTAGTGTCGGGTTTCGTCACGCTGGTCGATGGTGCTTGGAGCTGAAGAGGCTGCAGGCGGCTCGATGTGAAGAGTTCCGGTGGATCCAAGGGTGGATCTGAAGATGTGAAGACCTGAAAGCAGAGGGGACAATGTTCAAAGTCACTAGCCAGTGACTACCGTGGAACCAGATTGGAACCAGGCGATGTCGGGTGCAAACAGGAGTTGAGGTGTAGCTTCTCTCTGCAGCCACGTGGACACGGGGGGTCGAGGACATCCAGGAGTCGGTCACGAGCTGTCGCTCGCAGGCTTCTCGCTGTTGGCGGTGTTGGCAACTTGATCGGAGCAAACAGGCCTTGGTTAATGCAAGCCACGCAGGAATCAAAAAATTCTTACCACTCGGGCCAGCAAGGTCAGAGCGGGGGCTCCTTTCTGCAGGAGCTAGGGCAAGTCTGGAGCAAACAGACCCGCAGTGTAGTTTGACGGTTTCGTCGCAAAGATGGCCGCTGACCACGTGGCTAGTGGCCGGCATGGCGCGTCGAGTGGCACAATGCAAAAGGGCCCCATGCAGATCGTGGAGTTGCTGGGGGGCTGATCTTCGGTGCAAGCGCTGCTCGGTGGTTGGGGTTTTCAGTTCCCAAAGCACAATGTCGAGGATGCCTCGGTTGCTGCGCAGTCAGCTTTTCGAGTGTCTTCCAAGGGGTCCGGTCCCACGTCTCTTGGTGCCTCCACGGGTCCCTTCTTTGCAGGGACTGTGGATCGGGCTGTGAGAAGTCTGGGAGTCTGGGTCTTGTCAGGCTCTGGGCTCGGGCTCCGGCGGGAGGCGGCGGCAAAACAGACGTTGAGTTGCTGGTTGGTGCCTGCTTTCACAGGGTGGCCACTCCTAGGCCACAAGGGAGATTCTCTTCAGTCTTCTGAGCAGCAGAATGTCGAAGTCCAGTCTTCTTCTTTATTTCAAGTTGATTCAGGATGATCTGCTGTGCAATGGCACTGCTCCCACTCTTATTCCCAATCTGAGGGGTGGATCACCTACTAGGTCCCTCCTCTGGGAGGAACCAGGAAGGGGGGCGGTTACACCCGCTTTCCTTTGTCCAGCTCCTCGCCAGGCCTGGGTCTGGAAAGTCCCAGGACTGGTTTGGACTGGCTTATGCACGGGGAGACCTTGTGTGCCCCGGGCATGTCTCAATCTATTCAGCCCTGTCCTACCCAATACACAAAACCCTGTCTGGGGTGGTGCTCGCACCTCCCAAGGCAGGAAACCCTTTGTCCAAGCCTCCCTCGCTGGAAGGACTCCCAGCAGCATGAGGTCAGACTCGTGTCTGTGGTGGCAGCATCCATTTTGTGATGCTGAGGCTCTGGTTAACTTTAACCGGGGTTAAGGCTACACACATGTCGTGTCCCTCTAGAAGGGTGGATTGCTATCCCCGTCGACAGAACTGTCGAGGGGATAGTATTCCAATTCATATGACACCTTACTCGACATGTTTTGATAAAGCCAAACTAAAGATAGCAAATAACCGCGAGGATTATAATGCACTTAAGAGTATATGGTATGGCAATATCCCGGAACAGCTTAGGGAGTGGTTCCCGACAGCTGCAGACAGGCTCAGCTCATGCTAGAGCACCATCTCACATATTTCCAAGCACTCTGCCTCCAGGATTGATGAGGCCTTCCATAGGAGTGGCTGATAGGAACATATGTGTCCAGTTTAGGGTTAGATATAGGGATACTATATCTAAGCAAGAGGTGATTACACCAACTTACCCCAGCTGAGTGATCAGCCAGTTGTGTCAAATATGGAGGCCAGGCCAGGGGTGGCACAATACATGCTGCAGCTCCTGGTAGGACTTGGATGCACCTATGCCCTGGGTACCTAGGGTACACTGTTACAGGGGCCAACAAGGTGAACCAGTTCCAATTCGTAATGCACCTAGAGTGCATTGGCAGTAATTTAGAGAGAGAACAGCAGGCTGTGGGTCTGATTAGCAGGCCCACAGCCACACTAAGTCATAAACCAGTGAAGCAAAAAGCAAAAATTTGGGGTGATCATAGGATAGCAGACCCTACTCTCCTACAGTAAAACCACAAGAGCAACACATGCTATTTCCTGTTTGCGGGTCCACATTATATTATACTTGGCAACAAGAATCAATGTTTGCTCTTCCTCAGCAACCGGTTACCAAAAGGATGCATAATGACTGATAAAGAGAGGATCAAAATGCAGGAAGAATATACAAGTTCCCAGTGTCCGTTCGGGCCTCACTGGTACAGACTCCTATTGTCCATCCATACGTTGGCGATCTTGAACACTGGCAGTGAAGCTTTCTCTGTCCTAAGCTCATAACCCACGTCAATCAAGATGGTATGCCTTTACGGTATACTTCGGTCTTCCTTATGTAATATTCAAACAACTAAAATGAAGTTCGCAGAAATCCCTCACTAATCTCAACAAATGCATTTGGTATTAGGCTTCGATACAACCTGTTTTACGCAGTCCATCCTTAATTTTGTTTGTCCTTAAATGCAGTTTCCCTCAGCTGAGAACGCAATTTGTACCTAGGCACTGCATGTCCAGTGGACAAAGTCTCTTGGACAGCTTGTATTTCTGGAGGAACATCCTCGTAAAACACATCTGTATTCTCCTTATCCGTCTGCATCCACACTAGCTGTGCATCGCTGAATGGGACAAACCGAGATACCTGCTTGCACTCTGAGGCCCGATGCCATCCTTAACCCACTGATCATCGGGTAGAGGTAAAAGAACCCTTCGACAGAAGGTTGCATGAACCCAGGTCTTACAGCTAGCAATTTTCACAGCAGTACATGTCACCAAGGAAACCTGTTCAGGCCCCTTCCAACGCAGCTCCAAATTTTTCTTCCTTTGAAAGTTGCACAATAGGACATAGTCACCCGGCTGGACATCGTGGCTGGGTCCCTCTGGTATAGGCGGTAGAGACTTATGTACCTGTTGGTGAATAGAAAGTAAATTCTCAGTTAACTGGCAAAGATAAACAAGCAACACAGGGAACTCGATATCAGAAACTTTACGAGGACGCTGGATGCTCCAGACATTTGCCAGGTGGACAAACATGACCTCCTAAGGAGACAATCCTGACCTAAAATGAGCTGTTGTTCTTGTCGACAAAAGAGCTAACGGTAAAGCATCTGGCCACTTTAACCGTATACTCTCTTGTATTTTTGCCATTTTCAGTTTGAGAGTACCATTGTACTTCTCAACCAATCCTGCTTACTGTGGATGATTAGCAGCATGGAATTTCTGCTTCACATGAAGACCCTCACAAATTAATGTAATCACTTTTGCATTAAAATGACTTCCGCTGTCATTCCAGATGACTTGGGCAAGCCGAAACGAGGAAAGAACTTCTTTAGGAGTACCTTTACAGTAATAATGGCTGTATTGTCTTTGGTGGGGTAAGCCTCAACCCATTTACTGAATGCACATACAACCACCAGAACATACTTCAGAATATTGCATCTCACCAAATCAATACAGTCCATTTGAAGGACCTCAAAAGGAAAAATGGGTGGTGCAAAATTACCTGGTGGTGTAGGGGTACCCTTCCCTGGATTATGCATCATGCAGACCATGCAATATATTACCAAATGTACGGCTGTCTTAGAGATATTGTAATTCTGCCATACATGGTCTTACAATTTGCAAATGCCTTTGGCAGTGAAATGAGCTGGACCATGTGACATAGTCTCCACGGGGGGGACATATACATCCAGCAACATCCCTCTCTGCTTGCCTAATTTATCAATCCAACATCCTTCCTCATTTATCTGTGCCGTGCTTTCCTCCCATTCTACTAATTCTTCCATTGGGCCTTCACTTTGTATCTCCTTTACACTCTCAAGGGTATTCTCACACATGACAACGTAAGGGACCCGCCTAGCTGGACCTTCTACGAACATGCTTTTCACCTTTGTTCGGGCTGGTTCCCTAGCTGTCTGATCTACAAAAGTATTTCCTCTACCCACGTCATCAGTAACCTTCTTGTGGGAACTACACTTGATTATGGCCAACTTCTTGAAAGCGTTAAAGCAGACAAAAGCCTCAATAAGAGGTGCCCATGCTGAATGTTGGTGTCATGAGAAGTAAGACCCCCCTCTTTCTGCGTGACCTTGAAGGCATACTGGCTGTTAGTATATATGTTGACAACCAGTCCTTGCTCAATTCCCAAGCTTGAATAAGAGCAACAAGCTCAGCATCTTGAGCTGACTGATAGACAACCCTTGATGTCTCTACCACTGTGCGCAGCTGAGAGACAGCATAAGCTGCCATTGTGATGCCATCTGGTAATTTAAAACAAAAGTATTGTTCTCCTTGGGGGGCAGATAAGGGAACATCAGTCAGTTCTACCCGTCCCTTCGTCTATTCTTCCATCTGGTAGATACAATCATGCTTATTGACTTCATTGTTCTCAGAAGGGAGGGGTAGTAACGTGGCTGGATTCAGAGTAGCCCATATTTTAAGTGTAATGTGTTTATCAAACAATGTCAATCCATAGCCGGTAAGATATTCACTGGTGAAGTACTTTGTCTGTGTCTTATTCAAAGGTGTATCCACAGCATGGAGTACCATAACTGTAAAGTCAGTATTAAGCACAAGTCCAGGTGATTGCCGGATTGAAGTGGCCACAGCTGCAACTGCACTGAGAAGAACTCGGGAGGGCCGTTGCGACGGGATCAAGCACAGCAGAGAAATAGGCACATAGCCATTGCTTATCTCCAAATTTTTATGTTAGGACAGAAGGCACGCAACCAGCCATCTTGTGGACATAGAGCACAAACGGCTTGCCGTAGTTAGGTGTATCTTACAAAGCACTGGAGCCAAACTAAGTGCAGTTTTCAATTGCTCAAAATACTGCTGACATTCAGGCGTCCAATGCTCATTAACTTCTTTCGCTGTCAATGCAAGCAAAGGTTTGATTAGTAGCTAGTAGTTTGGGGACAATAGGAAGTGATACATATAAAAGCTTGTACATCTTTTTGAGTATGTGGAATGTGTATTATAACAATAGTACTGATGCACTCAGGGGTAAACCTCCTACCCTCCTTCGACACTAGGTGCCCTAAGTTGGTGACCTCTTGTCGACAGTACTGAAATTTAGAAAAGGAAGCCATATGTCCATGATGAGCCAAATGCAACAACAATATAACTGTACTGTCTCCACAACCCTGTTTCATATCAGAAGCTATGAGTAGATCATCAACATACTGCACCAATACATTACCTGGGGGAAGCAACAAGGAATCCAACTAGCCTTTTATTGCTTGACTATAAATATTAGGACTCTCCGTCTAGCCCTGAGGATTGCGGCAGAATATAAAGCTCCTACCAGCCAGTGTGAACCCAAAGAAATATCTACTGTCTGGATTGATAGGAATGCTGAAGAAATCATTTTTCAAATCATTAATGGAGAAAAATATATCGGTAGAAGGAATCCTCATCAAAAGCACAGTAATATCAAGAACCATAGTGAATTGTGGAACCACTATTTTATTAACTTCACGCAAATCAATCATAAAATGATAAACATCATCAGTATCCACAGAGGAAACTGAGGGTGCCCTTTTAAGAACCGGAAGAATAGGACTATTACAAATATTGCCAGACGTTATCTCAATTACTCCCTTTTGTAGTAAATCCTGAATAATCTGAAGAAGAGCTGTTCTCCTACCTGCGGTATCTTATACTGAGGAATAAGAGGCAAAAGAGCATTCTCTTTGGCTTGTATAGAAACTGATTGTATATGCAATAGTTCTACGTCCGTGTCACCTGTGGACCATAGAGTGGGTGGGACATTAGAAAATAAAGCTAGAAGGGGTGCATCCTGAGATAAGCACTGCTTAGTACTCGCATCAGGACCCACTGTGATAAAGACACCCGCAGGAGAGCAATACATTGTAGCATACAATTTTTTCAATAAATCCAAACCCTTCAGATTCTTACCACAGTTGGATTTCAACAAAAATGGGGACTCCACAGTAAAAGGACCAACAGGCAATGCAAGGGGGTAGGAAATAGGGCTTACAGCCGGTACACCTGAATAACCTACCAAAACATTATTATGGCCGAACAGGGCTGCCCCAGGAACCATATGTTGAGAAACAGAACTTTTTGTCGCACCTGTGTCCACCAAAAATTCCTTAGTCGAGACTTGAAAATCTGCTGTGACATAAGGACCAATCTGATCTACAGGTATCGGAACTGGTCCCTCTTCCTGTCCTTAGCTGTCCTAGCTACAGGACATACATTTTTCCTCATCCATATCGTAATCATCATGATAATACTGGCCATCATGAGGGTCATCAAAGTAATTATTATCAGAACAACCCTGTGAAACAGTAGCATTCTGAGCTCTCTCTGTCCCACGACCTCTGCCTCCTGACCCATGTCCCCTAGGAGCTGCAACTTTCTGTAAAAGCACATGGCATTGGCAACACCAATGAACCTCCTCCTTACAATACACACAGTGATTTGGCCCTAAAGGTGTAGTTAAAGACTGTCTGGTGGTACGTGGAAGCTGTCTAGAGAGACCACCCGTCCCCTACCATTTCCCCTAAACGCTTGCTGCAACAACACCTTTGTTTTTAAATCCTTGTGTTTGCTATAAGTACTATCTTTTTCCACCTGATCTCAATGTTCATAATACTGAGCCATATTTAAAATATCAGCGGGGGGAGAGGTGGACCATGTACTCTCAGACACCTGTAATTTCAGGAAGAAGATTAGAAACACATCTGTTGACAAACAATCAAACTCCTCCTGCAATAGACATATCCTGCCCACTATAGGCCATCAATGTATCCCTGCTTACCTTCTTGGTCAGAATAAGGTAATGCATATATGTAATATTAGGGCCTGGCAAAGCTAATATCTCAGCTTGGAGTTTATCACCAGGCTTCCTTTCCTGATTCCATCCTTCAATCACATCCCATGTACCACCCAACTCCGCGATATGGTCTTGAGTATGAACCTGTCTCCAAATATCAACCGGAAGGAGAAGACCAAAGAACATTTCAATATCAGCAAGAGTCATTACAGTAGAAGAGGCAGCCTCTGTAAATTCTTTATAATAAGCTGTAGGATTCTTCCTAGGATCAGGCAAATGGGCCTTAAGGGCCAGAACCTCATTACTTTTCCATGGAGTATAAACCCATTGTTCCTGAAAATGGGCCGCTACAGCCGGTCTAGTAACATTTCCACGCTGGTCTGTTATCGCAGGTATTTCTGGGTAATATATAGGATGGACCTCCCGCATCGGAAACTGAGATACCAGAGTAGGGATCCTCTCATGTAATCTACCCATGTAAGAAACTAGAGTTGTAACATTCCCAAATACTTGGCCTGGTTTCAAGTCAGGGGCGTACACATGATCTCTAATACCAAATAAAATCTGAGGTGCTTCGGTCCCAACAGGTTATTGCCAAAGACTAATCAATGTAGAAGACGTCTGCTTAAGGGCATGTTGCTGTATAAATGGTTTGAAATATCGCATGACTTCTCAAACATTCTCCATACTACAAATCGAATTACAGGCCCACCGCGCAGCCTGGTCAGCTATTACTTGTTTCTCTTCATCCCCCACCCCAGATTGCGCTAATGGGGCCATTCGCTCCTTGAATTTTTTCCAATCTTTATAATCAAATCCGCATACTGGTGTCTCACCATTCAAAGGAGTCAGAGGATGAAAAACCATGGAACGAGAAACAACAGAAGTGACAGGGACAATTTTCACTGGCGCTTGCACCAGAGGAGAGAGAACAGAGGATACAGGGGTCGAAACAGCAAATATGCTGAGGGTCACAGTTGCTAAAGACGGCGTGAGTAAAGAAGGAGTGGGAATTGTCATAGCCACAGCCATCAAAACAAAATCCGTGGATACAGGAACAGCCGGAGCAGACATAACAGGCTCCTGTGACTGTAAGGAAATAGCAGGTTATATCCTCTGTGGGGCATAAGGGGGCAGGGTCGAGTGTCTAACAATTCCTCTACAAAAGTATTGTCTTCTTCTTTGGTCAAATAAGACATATCAATAAGCACTCAAATCTCCTAGCCTCACATCCAAATCCAGACCCTAATTTTTCTGTGTCATATGCCACAGCTTTCTGTGTCAATGTTTGCATTTTCCCTTTCGGTGCATCTCTCTCCATCTTAAACTGGCTCTCTCTAGCCTCCTTTTGCCAAGTTCTGAGGGAGTCAAACATGGACTGTCTTCTTCTTTTCCTAAATACTTGCTCCTTTAAAAACCCAATTGTTTTCTTCAACAAAAGTGCCCGTCAATGGCCACTGCTACTCGGCATTGTCCCTCGTATATTTGTGCCATAATGTGCTAAATGTAATAGGGCCAAGACCATGTTTCACATACATATCAAAATTAGGGCTGCCTTCAGGAGACGCCGGCTGACCTTCTTCCAATCGAGCATCTGCAGAACAACAACAACAACAACACGGATACAGGATTCTACTAAGACTAGGCACTTTTAAAGGGAAACAAGTATGTTATTTTTCCCTAACAAAGTACTTGCAAATGGTTTTATCAAAAAGTCCTCAGACCGCACCAAACTCAAACCACAATGGTACCATATCCACAAAGAACCAAGACAAACTAACCTGATGTGAGTAGCACAAATGGATCAATTCTCCACTGCTGACTCTTCAGACCAAATGGTCAGATCCAAGAGTTTCGCCGTTCAAGACTCCAGTAGGGATGACCACTGGGTGAGGCACCGTTCAGTAGGACAGAAGATGCAGATGCGAGCAAATGTTAAATGTTAAATGTCGTATACTTGTAAAGCGCACAGCTGCCCCAGCAAAGGAGCATCCCGGTGCTGTATACCGCTGGGGTGGAGTTCTGGACTTTTTGGTTCCGTCCAGAGGTGTCAGGGAACAACACCCAAAGACCCCGGAGTTCCACCTGTCTTGGTGCACAAATAAACAGAAACACGGGCTTCTCGATGGTGGCGTCAAAGACCAAAGGTTTATTACTGCAGGGACACAGAAGTCACAGAAACCACACACGGGCAGAATCTAGGAGCCTGTTCGATTTGTACAAAGAGGGTTGCTCCTTATATACTAAATTTTAAGCTGGGGGCAAATTCTTTACATGCAATACATTCTCAAAACCTTTGTGTCTAAAACAATAAATATTTGGCGTTACACAGGAACCGTCGATAATATCTGATGCCAAACATCTACGAAGAGGGGTTCCCACTAGTTCATCACAATCCCTTGTCAATATTGCATTCAAGAGCCGGACCGCCTCATCGTAAATTTCGTTGCCTCCCCCTAATAAAGATTCAGAAAGAAAGGAACGGAGCCAGGTGTGGAAGATAGAAAAGTGGGATAAGGGATGTTTGCGGGTTGTAAATGGGCAAGGCTACCGGCTTCGGTCGCCTAATCATGATCGGGACAATGGACACGAGAACCAGTTCAGTAGGGCTGGCCTCGGGCAGAGGAGGCAGCCTTTGTCGAGTCATGCAGCTACAGCGTGTTCTGGTTTAAGGTGCACGTGTCATGAAAGAGGTGAATCTCCGGCTAAAGCTACGTGTCCTTAATCGAAATGAAGTGATCAGAGGTTATTGCGTATGTGAGGGCAAGAAACACAAAATGGCCGCCATGATCTAAGATGGATGCCATGGGTAGATCAGAAATGTGTTTGTTACAGGAGTACTCTTGCTCGTAGCATAGCGAAAACACCAGGATATGCTAAATGGATCATTTGCGGTTCGCTGATACCAATATTATGTATTTCCGACAATATTGAAAACACGGGTTCAAATCGTCACAGAACCTCAGACCCTCCTTTTGCCCTTACATAGGCAATTACTCAGTCTATGTCAGAATCTAGTTCTATGCTCATCAGGTCAGTGACATGTTGTTGTATCATCATCCTTTCTCGTGCCTTTTCTCCAAACGCAGGTGGTTTTCTAAGACAAGTTGCAGCACAAAGACTACACAGAGCAGGACCACACTGGATAATCAGGCAGCATGAGAATAGGAATACTAAGATGACACCAATGACCATCAGAACCTTCCATCCCCACGCAGATATCAGAGTCCAAAACCACTCCATGAAGGACCAGTTTCCCTTGTCTACATGAATAGAGTCGGAAATCTTGTGTAGCTTCGAGATCGCCTCATAGACTGTTGGAGCATTATTAGGAATAAAGACACAGCAGCTCGATTGGATCATTCTGCATACCCCACCTCGGTCTGCAAGTATTACGTCTAGAACCATACGGTTCTGCAACGTCATGAGTCTATCCGCCTGAAGCTCAGCTGTCAAATTGCTAAGGGCACCAGCAGTTTCGGTGATAGTAGATTCAACTACCCGTGTTAGCTGACGTATGTTTCTACTATTGGCCATAGGCCCCCAGAACGGAAGGAAGCCTTTGAAGAAGTCTCCAGCTTCCTGACCAGCGGTATCTTCCTTGCTGAAGACACCTCTCGCTACTCTGGTCTTGTGATAATCGGATGAAGCAGTGTATGTTGGAGGCAACAGTCGAGCAATATAACATGAACCTGAAAAGTCGGCAGGCAACCATGTATACGCTCTGTCTAGACAGACGAAGTAAGTACCCCTAGCAGTGAGAAAGGCAGGGGAAGAGTTAGCCGGAAACACGTAAGTCTCTAGGCACTCACTCCTCCCTAGCTGAGCTCTCGGATTTCTCCCATTACCTTGCAAACAGACCTGACCTCGGTGAGGTACGACCCAGATTGGAGTTGGGCTTTTACGCTTGCTTTCTCCCAAACTAAGGCGATACTCTGAAGAGTTCCAACTTAAATATACCCGCAATTCGTCTCTAGGATAAGATAGAGTATTATTGACGTCCTTTATCATGTCAATAATTCCCTGGACTAAAGCTTTGTTGGCAGAGTTGTATTTAGTGGAACGTGGTGGACGCGGTGGATAGGTTTCAAGGGCATAAGCAAAGATGGTTTGAAAGGCCTGAAATGATCCATTGTAGCTGAAAGGCAAAACCAGATAGGGAATACCTTTATCCATAGTGTGGGGTATCAAGCCACACACCCAGCAGTCTGTAGTGTTAACTACCAGTTGGTGTTGGTGCAAGAGCTGTACAAAAGTGTTATTAATGAATTCTGAGCGTCGAGCTTGCTCATGTTCAGGAAACGAGTGAAAAGAGTGTATAGAAGAAACAGTAGAAGTAGCAGGATCAAGGGGAGGTATTGTGGTTACTGGCACAAAGATCAAATTTATACCAAAGACGATTCCACCCACCAACGTTATTAAAACAATTAGAAATGTAATAGCACATTGCATTAGGAAACATTTACTATGAAGAATTCTGTAAAGTCTGTTTCTGCGAACATAAATCAAATTTTCTCGTTGCAGCACAGGAAGCTCCATCTTCTACAATCCGCTCGCGACCACTGATGATGTGTACGTAGATGAAAATGCCTCTATCAGCCCTAGGAGTTCCCAGAACCAACAGAAAGATCGACCTTGTGTCAGACCCCCGCAAATTCAACTAGGCACACAGCCACGACCCTACGGCTACCCAGACGGCAAGGCAATTTTTAAAAACAATAAAAAAATAGCAAACTTCCTGGCTGAAGGCAAAAGTTCAAAATTTCAAAATATCACAATAGGCAGTTGTCTGTTTTATTTGTCCATATTACGAGGTCGTAAATTGTATCTTTGCTTTGCAGGTACTGTTTGATCGACAAATAGCATATCACGAGTAGTTGTTGCAGTGTTCAAGTTCGCAGATGACAGAGTTTTTTCTGATGCAGAGGACAAATGTTCAGAGTTCAGAGGAGTCTTTTCAGGAGGAGAGTCAGATTTCAAAGTGTCGGTAATCAATTCGGCATCGCTGAAAGGGATGAACTTTGGCGTTTGTTCAAATTCGGAGGCACCAATTCCCTTCTTCACCCAGTCGTCGTAAGGAAGTGGTAAGGGCACACGTTTGACATGAGATGCATGGATCCAGTGCTTGCGACCAGCTACACGAACTGCGGTTCTTGTCACAAGCAGGACTTGGAAGGGGCCAACAAACTTCGGTTGAAGGTTCTTTGTCCTCGCAAAGTTTCTGACCACAACGTGGTCGCCTGGTTTCAGCTGATGCCCTGGACTCTCCGGAGGCTTTGGCAATGCATCGAAAACCTGTTGGTGAATAAGACTCAATTTAGCAGTCAAGTCGTAAAGGTAATCAATCAACATAGGATATTCTAGAGAACAAAACTCCTTTGGCCTAGGCACACCCCAAATATTTGCCGGGCGGCCAAAGACAATCTCATAGGGACTAAGCCCTACTCCAGAATGTACAGTTGCTCTCGTTGATAACAAAGCCAAAGGTAGTGCATCTGGCCAGGACAAACCTGTGGATGCCTGTATTTTAGCTAGTTTTAATTTGAGTGTGCCATTGTAACCCTCAACTAAACCAGCAGACTGGGGATGGTTTGCACTGTGAAACTTTTGTTTGATGCCCAGACCGGCACACACACTCTGCATAACTTTCCCTATGAACTCACTTCCGTTATCTGACCATACAATCCGTGGCATTCCGAACCTAGGGAAATATTCTTTGAGAAGAATTTTGGCAGTTGATAGGGCAGTATTGTCTTTTAGTGGATATGCTTCGATCCATCTGGAAAAAGCACAGACTACCACCAGGACTTATTTCAAATTATTACACCGATCCATGTGAATGTAGTCTAACTGAATCACTTCAAAGGGGCAGGAAGGAGGAGCAAAGTGACCAGCAGGAGTTGGGGTTCCCTTGCCAGGATTATGCATCAGGCATACCATACAATTTTTCACCACTCTCTCTGCACATTTACTGATCCCATCATTCTTCCAGACTGGAGCCAACATCTTACAGATTCCTTTAGAACTTATATGTGCTACTCCATGCGCCATTGTCACCACTGCAAGCACATACGTATCAGGCAACATCCAACGCTGCTGTTCTGACAAATCAATCCAACACCCACTCGAATCCAACTTGCCCGTACTTTCTCTCCATGCCCATTTTTCCTCCTCAGTTGCCTCTTTCTGAATCTCTTTCACACTTTCCACTGTATCTTCACACATTCCAGATTCAGAAACCCATCTTGCAGACGTAGCAACATACATTCTACTCATCATGTCTCTAGCTGTCTGTTTAGCAGTTTCATCAGCAAAAGCATTCCCACGACCAACATCATCCGTGATTGCTTTATGAGCACTGCACTTCACAATCGCAACTTCAGTCGGCAAGGTTAGAGATTCCAACAGGTTGTTAACTAGCTGACCATGTTGAATCTTAGTCCCATGGGACGTAATGAAACCTCTTTCTCTCCACAAACGGCCAAAACTATGGGCCACGCCAAATGCGTACTGACTATCTGTGAACACAGTCACTCTCTTTCCCTTAGCTAAAACACACGCTCTCGTTAGAGCTATTAATTCTGCAGCTTGGGCAGAATTCTGACTCACTCTTGCAGTCTCCACAATCGTTCTCAAAGTCGTTACCGCATAAGCAGCAGTCACATCACCATTCTCCAATTTAAAGCATGACCCATCCACATACAACGTGCCATCTGGATCTAACAATGGGGTGTCTTTTAAATCAATTCGGCCTTTTGTCTCTTCTCCCGTTCTAAAACAACAATCATGAGGCTCGGAATCACTCGACTCTTGATTAGCCGGCAACAACGTTGCTGGATTCAATACATTACATCTTTTAATCTGAATATGACTCGCTAGCAATGTCAGCTCGTAACCAGATAATCTCGCACTGGTTGTGTCTTGGTTCGATTCATGAGTGTATCAACAGCATGAGGAACCATAACCACCAGCATGTTGTTCATCACCAAACCAGCAGATTGTCGAATGCAAACCGCAGCTGCCGCTGTGGCTCTCAAACAACTAGGTAACGCTCTAGCTACCGGATCCAATGTTGATGAGAAATACGCACAGGGGCGTTGTTTATCACCAAATTTCTGTGTCAGAACACTCAACGCACAACCTTCTCTCTCGTGAACGTAGAGTGTGAATGGCTTCCTGTAATCGGGTGTACCCAATACAGGAGCTGAACACAATGCTTTTCGTAACTCAGAAAAGCTCTCCTGACATTCATCAGACCATGGCACCGGACTCGGAACATTTTTCCCAGTCAAAGCTACCAATGGTTTTGCTAAAAGAGAAAAATTTGGGATCCACTGCCTACAGTAAGAGGTAATACCTAAAAAGGCACGCACTTCTCTCTGTGTGCGGGGAACACTCATCTGTATAATTGCTTTTATTCTCTCTGGGGTCAACTTCCTTCCCTCCTTTGACAAGAGATGACCTAGGTAGGTCACTTCTTGGCAGCAGTATTGCATTTTCGAAGGTGATACCTTGTGATTCAAATTGGACAAATGATGCAATAACGAAATCGTAGCTGCTTTGCAAGTTTCCTTGTCATCGGCAGCCACTAGAAGATCGTCTACATACTGCACTAGTGCAGAGCCTGGAGGAAGGACAAAGGAATCCAACTGACTTTTTAACGCTTGACTATAAATAGATGGGCTCTCACAATAGCCTTGTGGAGCACGTTTAAATCTGAAGCTTCGACCTCCTAGACAGAAGCCGAAAATATCTCTGCTTTCTTCGGCTATCGGAATGCTGAAAAAGGCATTCTTCAAGTCGATGACTGAAAACCATGTGACTGTAGCAGGAATCAATGTCAACAAGGCAGTGATGTCTGGAACTACAGGAAACTGCGGGACCACAATCTTATTAACTTCCCTGAGATCAATGACAAACCTATATACTGGAGGTTTCGTAGGATCAGTCCGTTTCAAAATCGGTAATACAGGACTGTTACAGACATTTCCTCTAGTTTCTTCAACCACACCTTTCTTAATCAAATCTTGCACAATCATTAAAAGTGCACGTTCACCTTCACTAGAAATTTTATATTGAGGAATTCGTGGAAATTTGACATTTGCTTTCAAAGTGACTACATATGGTGGTATCTCTAAAAGGCCTACATCGTTAGGACCAGTCGCCCAAAGAGTATCAGGGAGTGAGCGCAGCTCAGGCGGGAGTGCATCCATTGACAAGTACATTGGAGAGGTGATTCTTTTACCCAATGTAAGCTGTACTCCTTCCGGAGAACAGTACAATGTCGCATGTAGGCGTTTTAACAAGTCTAAACCAAGCAGATTTTCATTACAACCCGTCGTCAAAATCAAGGGTGCTTTCAATTGACACGGTCCAACAGAGATAGACAAAGGACCAGATATGGGGTTGTAAACAGGGGCGCCTGAAAAACCTACGGAAACATTTGTTAAGCCGGACAAAGGTGCGCCAGGGAGTTTCGCATGAATGATAGAACTTTTTGCGGCACCAGTATCCAACAGAAATGGTTCGACTGCACCTGATGGTGCTACTGCGACATAAGGCCCACTCTGATCCACTGGAACTGATACTACTCCCTCTCTCTGTCCATGGCTGTCCTAGTACCCATTTTGCTGAAATCCCTCATCCATTTCACAATAGTCTTCAACAAGATATTGTTGAGATCTATTTTGCTGGGAAGACTGTCCATTACGTTGATCAAAGTGATTGGAAGGGCGATCATTCGTCTGTGGAGGCATAGCACCTCGCCCTCTACCTCTAGAATTCTGCACAAAACCACCACGACCTCTCTGAGCTGCTGCTGCATTATTTTGCGCTAAAACTGGACACTCATTCTTATAGTGACCCTCTTTCTTACAGTAAGCACACTGATTCCATTGATATTGCGGCCTCGGTGAGCTATAATCTGTCCTCTGATACGAACCTTGCTGTGTATTAGTCTGATTCGTGCGAGGCGGATACGCCTGCTGCAAAAGAACTTTAGTCTTTAAGTCTTTCGTTTTCTTTTCTGATTTCTCTTTCTCCTCTTTATCCCTATTTTCATAATACTGTGCAGTTGCAAGTATTTGCGCAGTTGTAGAGACAGCCCACGCACTCTCTGAATCCTTTAATTTATTGCATAACTCAGGTAACAAATTATGCACGAATTTATCGACAAACAGTCTCTGTCCTCCTTCTGTACTCATATCCTGACCACTGTGATCTACAAAAGTCTCTTCGAACCTCGTGAAGAAGTCGGAGACACTTTCGTCTTTCTTCTGCTTGCATGCGGACAACTTGTCCCAGTTAACGCGCAATGCTGGCATCAGAGTCTTCATCAAGTCGATTATTCTACCTGGAAGATCAGCAATTAGAGGTTTGGGTTTGGCACCATCTATTTGCTGACCATCTGCGGCAATGATAGCTGCCCAATCACCACCTAGGGCAACTGGATGATTCTCTTTACGAATTTTAGCCCAAATTGGTTGCGGAACTACATTGCCAAATAACATGTCAATGTCCGCCAAATTCATTATGCAAGCCTCAACTGTCTGTGTTAATTCCTTATAGTATCCAGCAGGATTTTTACGCGGGTCTGGCAAAGCCTGTTTTACTGCTAGCACTTCGGCTCGTTTCCATGGAATGTGTATCCACACTCTCTGGAATTGCGCCGGAGCAGCTACAATACCATTCGGTGCGTCCGCTTCTATAGCTTCGCGCCAAATTGGAGGAACCTCCCTCATTGGATATTGGCGACTTAGCTTCATCTTACCTTTCTCTAAATCTCTTGGTGAACGAAGAGATGGATCATTTCTAAAACTTAAGATCAGTTCCATTGCTTCTTTTATATCTTGACCTACTATCATTCCCGCAGCAAACTCTTTCTGAACCTTAATTAAATCTTCTAAATTCGATTCTACATCATCTTCTTTTATTTCCTCACGTAAAAGCGAGCACATCTCATCAAAGACATACCGTTGCGTTGGCTCCTTCCATTGCATAAATGTATCTAGCACATCTCTCGTACTATATCTCCTACTCTTCGAAATCCATCTGAGAGCCGTGGAATCCAAGATTCCCCGTTCCTCAGTACTTGGGAGCTGACTACGTCTTTGAACAGAGTCAGAAGTAGGAGTCTTAATTAAAGTCTTATAGAAAGGAGACAGAATATTAGAGACGGAATCAGTGATTCTTCGACGAACAGAGAGCGGAGTCAACATACTGGCAGATGCAGAGAACACAGTAGAAGTAGGAACAGATAGCGGAACAGTAGGAGTATCGAGGAAGATAGTTTGTGGAACAGTAGGTGTAAGCGAGACAGGTATAGGTAGAGAAGTCGGCAACCCAGGAAGAGGAGGTGCCGTAGGAACATTCACATTAACCACAGGAGGTACAGGAACTTGATTCTGAGGGGCAGGAGCAGGAAGACCAGGTTGTCCAGCAACCGGCAACTGAACATTCGGTACAGGTGGAGCCACAATACCCTGTGCATACGGTGGAGGTGACTGTAACAAATAAGACAACAGAGGATCATTTTCGGGATCCTCCAGTATCTTAGTTGTACTCGATGGCAAGGCAGGATAGCACTTGTCGATCTTCAAATTATGCTCTCTAATGGCCACCTCTACTGCCTTCTCAGATTCGTTGACTTGCAGCTGCTTAACAGCCTGCTCTAGAGTCAACTCTTCTTGCTCTTTCTGTTCCTTCTTCAATCTCTTAATCTCTCTCTGTTTGGATTCTTTTCGCCAGTAACGGAAAGAATCAAACATTGCCGGCCGGGCTTTCTTCCTAAACAATTTCGCTTCTAAATTATCAAGGATTTCGGGTTCAAAACTACCATGTAGTGGCCAACTAAGGACACCATCTTTCTCAGTGTATCGGACCCACACCTCATTATAAGATATAGGACCCACACCATGTTTACAGTACAAGTCATATAAGGGAGTCCCAATCGGAGGAACCAGACATGAGTCCTCCAATCGTGAATCACTGTTGCAACCAAAGCACGACAACATACAATTTCTCCGACTTACCATTTTGCAATCCGGAACACAGAACAAACAAACACAAACAAAAATGTGCACTCGAACCAAGAATTTAGGCCTACCAAAAGCGAACCAATGTATCGATACCCAAACTAAACCAAATAGATTATCGTAACCAGAATAACCAGTGATAATCTTACGAAACCAAACCAAACCAAGGACCAAAAAGGATTTTAACAACCCTCACGAAGTAACCAACGAGCAACCACTAAATACTTAACTGAGGCACTGAAGACGTCACCAAGGAGAAACCCGTCAGGTTTCGCCGTACTAAGGACTGCACCTCGGGTCCAAGACAGGGCGACGGTCAAGGCAACGGCCCACTGCAGCCGTCCTGAACGGGAACCCTCGTGGAAGAGAACTTCGGGCCACTTTTGCGATATGCCGGGATCGATGAAGTGGGGCGCCTCCCTCAGGAATCTTCACACGAAGCTTCTCGAACTCTTCAGGCTTTTGGACCGGTACCGAATGACGTCGCCCAACGTTGGGCGCCAATTGGAGTTCTGGACTTTTTGGTTCCGTCCAGAGGTGTCAGGGAACAACACCCAAAGACCCCGGAGTTCCACCTGTCTTGGTGCACAAATAAACAGAAACACGGGCTTCTCGATGGTGGCGTCAAAGACCAAAGGTTTATTACTGCAGGGACACAGAAGTCACAGAAACCACACACGGGCAGAATCTAGGAGCCTGTTCGATTTGTACAAAGAGGGTTGCTCCTTATATACTAAATTTTAAGCTGGGGGCAAATTCTTTACATGCAATACATTCTCAAAACCTTTGTGTCTAAAACAATAAATATTTGGCGTTACACAGGAACCGTCGATAATATCTGATGCCAAACATCTACGAAGAGGGGTTCCCACTAGTTCATCACAATCCCTTGTCAATATTGCATTCAAGAGCCGGACCGCCTCATCGTAAATTTCGTTGCCTCCCCCTAATAAAGATTCAGAAAGAAAGGAACGGAGCCAGGTGTGGAAGATAGAAAAGTGGGATAAGGGATGTTTGCGGGTTGTAAATGGGCAAGGCTACCGGCTTCGGTCGCCTAATCATGATCGGGACAATGGACACGAGAACCAGTTCAGTAGGGCTGGCCTCGGGCAGAGGAGGCAGCCTTTGTCGAGTCATGCAGCTACAGCGTGTTCTGGTTTAAGGTGCACGTGTCATGAAAGAGGTGAATCTCCGGCTAAAGCTACGTGTCCTTAATCGAAATGAAGTGATCAGAGGTTATTGCGTATGTGAGGGCAAGAAACACAAAATGGCCGCCATGATCTAAGATGGATGCCATGGGTAGATCAGAAATGTGTTTGTTACAGGAGTACTCTTGCTCGTAGCATAGCGAAAACACCAGGATATGCTAAATGGATCATTTGCGGTTCGCTGATACCAATATTATGTATTTCCGACAATATTGAAAACACGGGTTCAAATCGTCACGGAACCTCAGGGGAACCCATCCTGGATTTCCCTGTGAGATGGTTCCTCCTGGCCTGGGCATCTCCAAGGTGAAGACAAGCATCCCCGGCACGGGGGGGGGGGTTAGTAGAGATTAAGCAAGCTATTGCCCAGAGTTGCTGAGTGGTACCCATGGTTGGAGTAGGCACCAAGGCGAGAATTATCGAGTCCGCTGATCATGGCCCAAGACCCTGCTGCGTCAGGAATCGAACCCTGGTCCCGGGCCGACCTCTGCTTCCGGGTTTGCAGCCTATAACCAGTGAGCCACACCACTCCAAATAATACTCTTCATGCAGGGATTCCTGAGCCGTCCGTCTGACTGGACAGTGTCCTTAGCCTCCCTTCCGTCTGTGGAAAGGGGATGGATCAATCACCCGAAGGAGTTCTGGTTCGGGCGCCAACTGAAGGAAGTGACCCGATTAGGGTCACCCGAGTCACTAATGACCACCTCTCAGCCTTTCATACTAAATGAAGAGTCGGTCAGACAGTAGATTACAAACCAGTAACTGTTTATTCATATACACTCAGAGCGGAGCTCAGTCTGCTCATTCACTAAGAGTGCTGGAGAGGGACTGAAATCGACAAGCAAAAAGATACATTATGTACATTTCGCAACTGTGCTGAAACATGCCCACTGTGGAATTTTCCAAGCAGACACAGCTGGACAGTGAAATAAAAAGACTACCTACTACAACCCAAGGTCATTTCACCCTGTACCCGCCATCAGACAAGTGGGAGAGGTTCTCTATCTAGTGGGAAAGGTTTGCAGTAATATGAACAGTATATTCATTAGTAAAGCACAACCTAATATTGCAGAAACTAAACATAGTGGAGGCCTTTTCTCAGAAATAGAAAAGGTTTTGTTTAGTTTGTGGTTCAAAATGGTGTCTGAATAGAAAATAGTTTAGCAAATGCTAACTTTTTATAAGCAATGCACAAGCACAAATATTTCCATTCTAACAGTTTAGCGGACATAATTTTGCTAAAAACGGAACTGCTTTCAAACCTCTCTCTTGGGGACCACTGCTTTGTTTCAGTGCTAAAATCGAATTCACAACTGCCCAGTAGCTTATTGGCAGAGCTAATGGAAGACAGACTTCAGTGTCCCTTGTCATAAGGAGAATAGGCTTGTAGTAATCTGCATTTGTTGAGCAAAACAATGAATGTGATGGAGCTTTAAACTGGAAAAGAGTTGCCTGGGGAATGGGCATGTGGCAGAGATTCACCTTTTTTAAAAGCAGCAGTGCCAACAAATCATGTTGTGGGGTGGCATCCAAAATCAACATATTGGACTGTGCTGTTAAAATGCTTGTCATTGACCTACATAGAGACCTTGTGGTGGCAGTGTACCAATGTTTACGAAAGTATGCCTTATATAATCACACAGGTGGTAGCCTACATGGCTCTGGTGGACTGAGGCTTCAGTGGAACCATCCTATTGCACAGACCTTGGTGCTGCCGACTACACCAGTGGGAGTGAAAGAAGTTAGGCCGTAGAGGGCTAACCAAGAAACAAGCAATTGATTAATGGGAATGTCTTTGGTCACAGATGTCGGTGACTAAGTTCTTCTCACTGCAATTCATATCTTGTCCCCTTTGGAAGACAGAGTAAAAAGAGCCATTCGCTTCTGGATGGGAGAGCTGCAATATCTGTTAAACCGTATCCTAGAACAAGAAATGTCAGGGATCCCTGCTAGCTGACCATTGACTGAATGAGAATAGGTAAAGGAGATTAAGATCCCTTGGGCAGATTACCGGTGAGCCCTGTGCATTGTGCAACTGCCCACCACTCTAACTATATTTCCACACAGAGGAGTGTGGCCTTTCTTGGATTCTCTATTGAACTCTATCTTTATCAGAGACTGAAACGAGATTACCATTTGAGTTATCTGCAAGACCTTGTGGCCTGAAGGCCACATGCTAAGACTACAGGTTGAATCATGTTTTATATATTTATTTATAAAGTTTTATATAGTGCAAACAAGATCCCAAAGGATATCAGAGGGCTTTACAAAGGATGGATGACAGGACATAAATCTAATAACGACATCCAGAAAAAATACTTAACAAGAATAAGTCATACAAAAAGAGTATAAAGCAGGCTACGAGGGTGGGGGGCACATAATGAGGAAGAGAAGAGCATAGATCCGAAATCGCCATCAATTATGAATACACAACAGGAATAATGGCATGATTCCCTGACAAATGAGTCCAGGAGAGTAATATAATAAACTGGAAGATAGCAGGCTTTGAAGAGAGGCACATAATACGGTACAGAGGAGCAACATCACATGATGGTACCTGAAGAAGGTACAATGGTTGTAGTATCAATGATTTTGAATAAATGAACCTAACCCAGTTAAGGTAAAAATGTGTTAATTAGGAATCCTTTGGCTTCCAGTTTGAAAGCAGTCGTTGATGAGCTTCTATGTACTTCCGGTGGAAGAGGGATCCATATCCTTGGGGCAACGCCTGAGAAGGCTCGGAGACAAGTTCTCTTTTTCCTAAGGATGGGTGATTTCGGGAGAAGAGTGATAGCGCTTCTTGAGGCTCTGCCATCACAGGATAGTTTAAGCTTTTGTGCTAGGTACCTGGGGGTTTTGCAATGCAGTGCTTTGTGTGTTAGAACAGCAATCCTTAACTGAATTCGAGCTTAGTAGGGCAACCGTTTGAGAGATTTAAGGATTGGGGATATATGCTCATTTCATTTGGTACCAGTGACCAGTCTGGCTGCAGCGTTCAGTGATGCTCTTAGTGGAACCAGGGTTTATTCGGGAAGGCCACAGAGCGTAGCACTGCCGTAGTCTAACCTCAGCAGGATCAATGCTTGTACCACCTGTTTGAAGTCCTTTTGAGGAAGGAATTGCTTGATATTTCTAAGTGTCCTCATCAAGTGGTTAGCTCCATTACAAACATTACTGATATGATTTTTCATATTCAGGTCCTTGTCCAGGGTGATTCCAAGAGATTTGGCTGAGTCTATGATGAGTGGGGTGCTGTTGAAGGCAGTGAGGTGCTTCAGCCAAAGGTCTAGCATGGGGATGTTGTTTGGGGGAGATGAAAAGGAATTCTGTTTTGGAGGTGTTGAACAGTAGATGGTTCTCTGTTAACAAATACTACGTAGAATTTTGGGTGGTGTTGAGTGAGATGATGTTGTCCGGGTATGAGATTTTCAAATAAGTTGTGTGTGTGTGTCGTCAGTGTACATATGAAAGAGAGTGTTCGTGGAGTTTAGAGAATTAGCTAGTGGTTCAAAGAAAAGAGGATAGGAGATAGGGCCGACCCTTGGGGGACAACCATGAGTACTGGAGAGGGCTGGGAGAAGGAATGGTTTGCCTTGATTCTTTCGGATCTGTGGTGAAGGAAGGATGAGAACTATTGTAACACCTACCCGAGAAACTTATTCTGTTCTTCAAAATGGAAAGGAGGATGTCGTGATTAACTGTGAATGCAGATGAAAGGTCATAGAGGATTCAGAGGCAGGAAGCATTTTGGTCCAGCATTTTAAAACTTTCATCCATAACGTGCTTGAGAGCCGATTTGGTACTGTGCCCCTTCCGCAACCCGGATTGATTCTGGTCTAGGAATTGGAAATTCTCTATGTGAGCACAGATGGGATTGTTCGTATTTTTCAAGTAGTTTGGCTAGTGTGGGGATGTTGGAGATAGGGCAGAAATTATTGAGATCAGTTTTATCTGCATTAGATTTTTTAGTATAGGTGATACCAGAGCTGCTTTTAAGCAGTCTGGGATTGTGCCTTGTGTTTTACTATCAACTCCCAAGAGGTGAAGTTTCCTGTTAGAATGGTATCTTGTTCAGGGAGGGATGTTGTGTACTAGGAACCCCTATTCATCTAGGACCACTGGGCAGCATTATATTGGCCTTCAGCATCTATGCACAGACATTCAGGCTCCGATGGTGCTATAAAGAGTGACACAGGGAGAAAAGGGGTATTCCCAAGCTCCAACTGAAGTTGTTGTTCACTAACTTCCCACTGCACTCAATGTACTCATTACTAGTTATTTCAAATTGCCCAGGCATTACTACTAACACACAATAAAATATTATAAACTCCAAATTATCCTGTCATTAATGGTTCCAGTATTATCACCAAATTAATTATATTTCATCACTCGCTCCTTTTGATGAACAAGCATTTACAGTTCTTGAAGTTATTTTCTTTGCAACTCTGAACATTTTCTCAACTCACTCCACAGAACTGGAGCTCAAACTCGCTTCTCTGTTCCTCCATGGTTTTGACAAGCAGAGGTCTGACACACAAGGGTCCAAAAATATATTGACCCAAGAACAAATGGCAAGATATACTAAACTTTTTAGTGGTCAATGCACATTGCTATATATATAATACTTATTCAAATATCAAAGCAAACCACATTTACTGGATGATGTCATCAATGATTTCATTTGAGATGCCATCAGTGATGTCACTAACCATGTCATGAATGATGTAATATGTGACATCATCAGCAGTGGATTGCGGGCCCGTGAGTAATAGTTAGTACAACTAACTATATCGGAGGAATTTCAATGGTTTTGTACGAGTGAAACGTCCAGCTAACTATAACACCCCTAAAGCCTATGGTTTTTTCAGTGAATTTCAAAGGTTTTTTAAATGCTAATTCCTAACTCTAACACCCCTAAAACCTATGGTTTTGTCAGTGAATTTCAAAGGTTTTTTAAATGCTAATTCATAAATATAACATGTCTGAAACCTATGTTTTTTTCAGTGAATTTCAAAGGTTTTGTAAATGACTAATTGTAAATGTATTAATTGTTATATTTATTTTTTTGATACTGATTTACTACATTTTATTAAACTATTTATTTTTAGATATTTTATTTTTTAAATTACATTATAATTACATTATACATTACATTACAAAATATATCTTCTCAGAATGAATTACTTTAGTTTAAATATTTTGGAAATAGGCAATAGACTTTTAAGTACAGTACTTACAGTTGTTGCAATGGGCAACACAATTTCAAATACAATGAAACATTTAGCTCAAGTGAATTTCTAGTTAAATGCAATTAGTTACTTTATGGATTACTTTTCTAACCACAGGACTGTATCCTAGATTCAGTCCTTAGACATCTCCTGTAAACAGTTGAGTAAAAGTGTTTTGGTTACATTAGTGATTTTTAAGGGATATTATTGTATTTTAAAAGTTAACACTTCGAAACTTTTTCACATAAAATTACCACTGTTATCCTGTGAGAGGAAATTCACTTAGCAGGTAAGTAGTGTTATCGTTACTTTTTCTTACTCAGTGGTGGATCCTGGATCCAGCACTGATGCATCTCCGGTAAACAGTTGAAAGAATGTGTTTAAGTCATACAGGCGATTTTTAAGGAATATTTGTAGTTTGTGAAAATCAACAAAGAAACTTTTCTGGTGAAAACCAGACAATGGATTCCTATAGAAGGAAATACAAGTTACTGGTAAGTACGGTTAGAATTACTTTTCATGTTCAGTGCTGGGCTAAAAGATGCAGCACTGTGTTCTCTCCCAAGAACAGGTGAGTAAATCGGAATTCGTTGTTCGGAAGATTTTAGGTGAATATTTTAATGTTCGAAAACTCCACACTTAGAATTTCCAAGTGAAACCAGTCAATGTTAGCCTATGGAAGGAAATTCAAGTTACTTGGCAGTATGGTTAGAATTACTTTTCAGGATCAGTATTGGGCTCAAAGATGCAGCACTGAGGTCTCTCCTCATAAAAGATAAGTACATTTGAATTCGTAGTACATCCATTAAGCGCCACAGAGCTGCGTAGCAGAGAGATGTAAAAAAGGGCACCACCTGCACCACCTCTCTGCAACGCAGCACAGTGGCGCTTCCTGGAAGCACCTGGTGAGCTACTTGGCCCCCACAGTCCCTCAGGTTTGAAGTGGAATTCTTTCCCCAGCTTAAAATGCACCACAGGGTGTGTTTGCACACATCACGTCAGGCCCCGTCCCCCCTTCACCATTGTGTAAACACACCCTGTCACCGTTCTAAGTTGAGAGATTAAGTCCCCTTCAATCCTAAGGGTATTTCAGTCTACCCTTTAGCTCCTGAGGCGGAAGCCGGGAGAACCGCTCAGCGCTTGTTTTTAAAAATTGAAAAACTGTGATAGAATTCTTTTTACCTGATTGCTGCACTTCACTCCAGGCGCTCCCCCTCCCTTAAAGTACCAGCAACCACCCCGCGCAGCCGACGTTAACGCTGCCGCGGGTACTTCCGCATTTACGCCGCCATTAGCCTGCTAAACGAGGCCACGCCCACTAACTTGAGGCCAAGCCCACCGGTAGCATATAAGTCGCACTTCTTACTACAAGCTCGCATTTCAGTCTACCCTTTAGCTCCTGAGACGGAAGCCGGGAGAACCGCTCAGCGCTTGTTTTCAAAAATTGAAAAACTGTGATAGAATTGTTTTTACCTGATCGCTGCACTTCACTCCAGGCACTCCCCCTCCCTTGAAGCACCAGCAACCACCCTGCGCAGCCGACATTAACGCTGCCGCGGGTACTTCCGCATTTACGCCGCCATTAGCCTGCTAAACGAGGCCGCGGCCACTAACTTGAGGCCACGCCCACCCTTACCGCCACTTAAGGATGTGCCTCAGCCGGACGCGCAGCGGACGCGCGCCGCCAGTGCGCAGAAGGTGTGCCAAAGGCAAGCCCGTCTGCGCCCGTCCGCGCCAGACCGAGCCCGGAGCCCGGGACCCCTGCGACTTTAACACCGTTCCCACTGAGGTACACCCAAGAAACCCTCCTCAATCTTAGAGACTCTTCTCCCTCTTCATGCGGCAGCATTATTTCCGTAGAGGAAGGACAATCCTGCTGTTCGACCTGCTCATACAGGCTAACGCCACGATCACCTCCGAAAACACGTTGGATCAAGATGGCTCTACTCAACTGCAGATCCCTGCCTAAACACAAAGCAGAAATCAATATGCTTCTGCTGGAAACCGATCTCAAGATTCTCTTTCTTACCGAAACGTGGATCAACTCCAATTCAGTCCCTGACATAGTCCAATCACTTCCCCTGGCTACTTAATTAAGCACTAGGACAGACTCTCTGGGATAGGGGGCGGAATCGCGATTATCTATAGAAATAACCTCTCCTGCCACCTCAAGGACAGCCCAATTCAGGACTGTGAAAATGTCCAGTTCTCCATACATTTAGCCCCATCAAAAACTCTTTCAGGGATTCTCATATATCACCCTCCAGGACAGCAAAGTCTTTTCTGCAAATCCCTTGTGGAAACCATCTCCTCTCTTGCTTGTCTGTCACCCAATTTTACGGTCCTAGGAGATTTAAATCTCCACTTCGACGACTCGACAAACGAAATAGCTGAGGACCTTAAGGAAGATCTAGCCTCCCTCAATATTCCCTTAAAAAGCAATCAGCCTACACATTCTAAGGGCCACTTGCTGGACCCCATTTTTTCCAACCTCCCGAAACTAGTAGTGAATAAACCCCTCCCTATCCCTTGGTCAGACCATCACTTAATCCCTTTCAAGCTCCAACTATCAAACGAAACATCGGAGAGACCTCCTACTCAAGTACCATCCCGCCCCTGGCAAAAATTGGACACGACCGCATGGACTCAAGCATTAGTCTCCACCACCCCTGAGCTGGACTCAGACCCCTCCAGAGCAGATGCCCAACTCCGCTCCTGGATTGAACAATCCCTTGACGCTATCCTTTCCGTTAAACCCCTCCCAAGTAAAAAGGTAACTTTCAAATCTCCCTGGTTCACTCCGGAGCTACGCGAACTTAGGAAAAGGTGTAAAAAGCTCGAGCGCCTCTGGAGGAAGGACTAGGCAAATGAAAGTAAAAACGAATATAGGGCAGCCATGAAGGAGTATAAAACTTGTATAAAAAACACCCAGGCAACCTTCTTCAAGAAAATAATACAAGCTGCTGCGAACTCGGCTAAAGAAACCTATCGTATCGTGCGTCTCCTAACAAAAACCCCGGATCCACTGCCCAAACCGGACCCATCGGGCACTAGATGCAACCAGCTAGACGAGTTCCTCTCTACAAAAATTGACAACATCCTCAAAACCCTCCACACTACCAGGACTTCCCAACTCCCCCCGACTCCCCCCACTGGCCCAGAGGCCCCTTATCTCGACACGTTCTCCCAGGTGTCCTGTGAAACGTTTCTGACTACTCTACTGACAGTGAAGAGTGGGGCCCCCTCAGACCCAGCTCCTATGAGCAAACGAAAACTGGTTGCCTCCACAGTATCCCCCCCTCCACCAACCTCATTAATGTGTCTTTTGCTCTAGGCACCGTTCCTACTAACTGGAAAAAAGCCACAGTCTGTGCGCTTCTCAAAAAACCCCACCTTGATTCCTCCAATCCGTCTAACTTTAGACCTATCTCCTTCCTCCCGGCCATCAGCAAAGTGGCCGAGAAAATCGTCAACCACCAACTCTCCCTTTTTCTGGAATCCAAAAACCTCCTGCGCCAGTCCCAGACAGGGTTTAGACCGGGACAGGGAACGGATGCCGCACTCCTAGCCGTGGTCGAAGAGGCAAGAACCATTATAGACGCGGGAGGATCAGTGGCAGTAATCCTCCTCGATCTGAGTGCCGGCTTCGACGCGGTGGATCATGCCATCCTTATCCACCATCTTAGCATGGCTGGAATCTCCGGCACCGCCCTGTCCTGGATCAAATCCTTCCTAGAAGGTAGAACCTTCCAGGTGACCAACGGCACAATTAACTCCAGTGCTTTCCCCCTTCGGTGTGGGGTCCCTCAGGGCTCCTCCCTGAGCCCCACGCTTTTTAACGTTTACATGTCTCCCCTTGAAGACATTGTAACTCCATTCGGCATAAAAACAGTTATGTACGCCGACGATACCCAGCTGGTGGTCTCCATAAACCAGTCGACCAATTGTCTGGACAATCTGTCATCCTGCCTCCAGAACATCGCTTAATGGATGTGCGACTCACGTCTGAAACTAAACGGAGAGAAATCAGAGATCCTCCTTCTGGGAAACTCACGCCGACTCCTGGCCACTCTGTATGGGATCAACCCCACCCCTAAGACCGAAGTTAAAAGCCTAGGTATCTGGTTGGACCAAGACCTCAATTTCAAAGTCCAAGCCAGAAAAACAGCCGGCACCTGCTTCGGCCTGATCCAGACAGCTCGAAAAATTCTCCCTTTGATTCCCTTTCAGTCCAGGAAACTGCTCATACAGGGGCTTGTTAATTCCAGACTGGACTATGGAAATGCCCTTTACTTAGGCGCTCCCGCATCGGTCATCAACAAACTGAAATGTGCTCAAAACGCTGCGGCCAGACTCTTGACCGGGACCAAATCTAGATGCTTTGCCAAACCAGCCCTTAGATCTCTACACTGGCTTCCGATCAAGGAAAGGATCAGCTTTAAGACCCTCTGCATCTCACACAAAATACTTCAAGGCAGACGACCGCCCATTCTGAGATCTCTTGTCAAACCTCATCACTCGAACATACAACTCAGATCAGACTCCCTCTCCTTGGTCAGTGTCCCCAGAATAAGAAAGGCCCGCGCAGGGGGACAACTGTTCTCTTACAACGCGCCAATGCTGAGGAACTCCCTCCCACTTTCCATCCGAAGAGAAAACAACCTACTAGCCTTCCGTAGGTAACTGAAAACGTGGCTCTTCTCATAACCCATCCCTACAACTTCCACCCTCTGAAAGCTACAGGTTGATTGTCAGCGCTGGGACGCCCCAGGGTAGCTATGTGCTTTACAAATCTGAAATCAAATCAAATCATGGTCCCTAGGGTCAAACTAGCCCACTAGGTACCCCCAGTAAGCGCCACAGAGTGCGTTTGCACAGTGGTGAAGGAAGGAGGCGTGGCCTGAGGTGATATGTCTGCAAACACTCCTTGTGGCACGTTTTAAGTTAGAGAATTAATTCCCATCAGGTATCTCCAGTATGCGCCACGAGGCTGCATTGCAGAGAGGTGTTCAGAGGCCACGCCCCTTTTTACAACACTCTGCAACTCAGCTCCGTGGCACTTACTGGAGGTACCTGGTGGGCTAGTAGGCCCCCAGGGACCTTCAGGATTGACAAGGAATTAATTTCCCAACTTAAACTACGCCACAGGGTGTGTTTGCACACATCTGAACTCAGGCCTCGCCCCCTCCCTTCACCACTGTGCAAACGCACCCCTTGACGCCTTTTAAGTTGGGGAATTAACTGCCCTTGAATACTGAGGGTCCCTGGACTGTGCTAACCTAAACCCTAAAACACTACCCCCGGCACGACCCCCTACACTACCCAAACACCACTGCCCTGTGGTGCGTTTTAAGTTGAGGAATTAATTCCTCTTCAGTCTTGAGGGTCCCTGGGGCCAACTAGCCCTCCAGTAAGCGCCACAGAGCTGCGTTATAGAGAGGTGTAAAAAAGGGCGTGGCCTCAGAACACCTCTCTGCAACGCAGCTCCCTGGCACATACTGAAGGTACCTGGTGAGCTAGTTGGCCCCCAGGGACCCTCAAGATTGAAGAGGAATTAATTCCTCGACTTAAAACACACCACAGGGCAGTGGTGTTTGGGTAGTGTAAGGGGTCATGCCGGGTTAGTGTTTTAGGGTTTAGGGTAGCGCAGCAGTGTTTGGGTAGTGTAGGGGGTCGTGCCGAGGGTAGTGTTTTAGGGTTTAGGGTAGTGCAGTGGTGTTTGGGTAGTGTAGTGGTCGTGCTGGGAGTAGTGTTTTAGGGTTTAGGGTAGTGCAGTGTTGAATGGGTAGTGTAGGTGGTCGTGCTGGGGGAAGATTTAGGGTTTAGAGTAGTGCAGTGTAGTTTGTGTAGTGCATTGGGTCATGCTGGGGGTAATGTTTTAGGGTTTAGGGTAGTGCAGTGGTGTTTGGGTAGTATAGGGGGTCATGCTGGGGGTAGTGTTTTAGGGCTCAGGGAAGCGCAGTGGTGTTTGTCTACTATAGGGGGTAGTGTTTTAGGGTTTAGGGTAGCGCAGTGGTGAATGGGTAGTGTAGGTGGTCGTGCTGGGGGAAGATTTAATGTTCAGAGTAGTACAGTGTAGTTTGTGTAGTGTATGGGGTCATGCTGGGGGTAGTGTTTTAGGGTTTAGGGTAGTGCAGTGGTGTTTGGGTAGTGTAGGGTGTCGTGCTGGGGTAGTGTTTTAGGGTTTTGGGAAGTGCAGTGGTGTTTGTGTAATGTAGGGGACGTGCTGGGGGTTATGTTTTAGGGTTTAGGGTAGTGCAATGGTGTTTGTGCAGTGTAGTGGTTTGTGCTGAAGTAGTCTTTTAGGGTAGTACAGTGGTGTTTGGGTAGTGTAAGGGGTCGTGCTAGGGTAGATTTAAGGTTTAGGGTAGTGCAATGGTGTTTGGGTAGTCTAGGGGGTCGTACGTGCTGGGGTAGTGTTTTAGGGTTTAGGGCAGTGCAGTGGTGTTTGTGTAGTGTATGGGGTAGTGTTTTAGAGTTTATGGTAGTGCAGTGGTGTTTGGGTAGTGTAGGGGTTCGTGCTGGAGGTTGATTTAGGGTTTAGGGAAGTGCAGTGGTGTTTGGGTAAGGTAGGGGGTCGTGCTGGGGTAGATTTAGGGTTTAGGGTAGTGCAGTGGTGTTTGTGTAGTGTTTGTGGGTTCATGCTGGGGGTAGTGTTTAGGGTTTAGGGTAGTACTGTGTTGTTTGTGTAGTGTAAGGGGACATGCTGGGGGTAGTGTTTTAGGGTTTAGGGTAGTGCAGTGATGTTTTGGTAGTGTAGGGGGTCGTGCATGGGATAGTGATTTAGGGTTTGGGGAAGTCCAGTGGTGTTTATGTAGGGTAGTGGGTCGTGCTGGGGGTAGATTTAGAGCTTAGGGTAGTGCAGTGGTGTTTGTGTAGTGTAGGTGGCCGTGCTGGGGTAGTGTTTTAGGGTAGTGCAGTTGTGTTTGGGTAGTGTAGGGGGTCGTGCTGGGGTAGATTTAAGAATTAGGGTAGTGCAATGGTGTTTGGGTAGTATAGGGGGTGGAGCGGGGGTACTGTTTTAGGGTTTAGGGTGGTGTAGTCGTAAATGGGTAGTGTAGGGGGTCGTGCTGGGGGTAGAATTAGGGCTAAGGGTAGTGCAGTGGTGTTTGTGTAGTGTAAGGGTCGTGCTGGGGGTAGTGTTTTAGGGTTTAGGGTAGTACAGTGGTGTTTGTGTAGTGTAGGGGGTCATGCTGAGGGTAGTGTTTTAGGGTTTAGGGTAGTGCAGTGGTAAATGTGTAGTGTAGGGGGTGGTGTTTTAGGGTTTATTGTAGTGCAGTGGTGTTTGGGTAGTGTAGGGGGTCGTGCTGGGGGTAGTGTTTTAGGGTTCAGGGAAGCACAGTGGTGTTTGTCTACTATAGGGGGTAGTGTTTTAGGGTTTAGGGTAGTGCAGTGGTGTTTGTGTAGTGTAGGGGCTCGTTCTGGGGGGAGTGTTTTAGGGTTTACGGTATTGCAGTGGTGTTTGAGTAGTGTAGGGGATGGTGCTCACTAGGGAGTTAACTGGATGTTTACTGCTGGTATTGAAAGTGATTGTTCAGTCTGCATGTCTAATTATCAAATTAAATAGAAGAGGATTTGAGATCTCTCTTAAAACATGCCCTAATTTTTCTTTCTACAACACTAACCATAATTTCTATAACAAAATGAACCCCCTCTTTTTGTTCCTTTTTAAATAAAATGTTTTAAGTGTTACCAGTTTATTCCAATCAAGAAGGCTTCAGGTGTGCCTTATTTTTGTCATAAGTAAGACTGTTAGCACTCTAGTTGTTCTTTAGAACACTCTGGGAAGCAGCAGTAGAACACAAAGCAATCAACTGACAGGCTGCTCCTGTTGAAATACAACAGGAAGATATTTGAGATCTCACTGAAAACATGTCCTAATTTTTCTTTCTACAGCACTAACGATAATTTCTATGACAAAATAACGCCCCTTACTTTGTTCCTTTTTAAATTAAATGTTTTGCGTGTTACCAGTTTATTCCAATCATCTTGATTGGCTTCAGGTGTGCCATAATTTTGTCATCAGTAAGACTGTTAGCGCTCTGGTTGTTCTTTAGAATACTCTGGGTAGCTGCAGTAGAACACAAAGGAATCAACTGCCAGGCTGCTTCTGTTGAAATATAACAGGAAGATATTTGAAATCTCACTTAAAACATATCCTAATTATTCTTCCTACAGCACTAACCATAATTTCTAGGACAAAATGAACCCCCTCATTTCATGCCTTTTTGAATTAAATGTTTTAAGTGTTACCAGTTTATTCCAATCAAGATGGCTTCAGGTGTGCCATAATGTTGTCAATAGTAAGGCTGTTCGCGCTCTAGCTATTGTTTAGAACACTCTGAGAAGCTGCAGTACAACACAAAGGAATCAACTGACAGTCTCTGCCCTTGTTGGATGTACATGTTTTACTGAGAATTTCAGACTTCATTCTCACATGACTGAGAAAGATAATGTGAATTAACAGAAAATATGCTCTCATTTTAGCTTCTGGAGCACCTTCCAAACATCTATGGGACAAGCATGAGAAAATAGTTTTCTCTCAAACATGCTTCCATTTCTAACGATAATGGCATTACTCCTAGTCCTACTCCCTCGCCTTCCTTCCATACAAGTGAGGCTCCACCTCCCACCCAGACCCACCCCCAGCATAAAAACTCTGCCCGCCCCCACCTCCACCTGTACGTAAACAAGCCGAGCTAGCACTCAGTTGAACAGCACCGGGAGGGAGGGTCCTCGAAGGAAGGCGAGGGAGTAGGACTAGGAGTAATGCCATTATCGTTAGAATCCTTCAATGCAAGTGAGGACATAGCAAGCAGGAGAAAACAGAGATGGACAACTGAGTGATAAAGAACACCAAATTTTAATACAGTGCCCCAAACACAGCAGATCAACATCCCTGGCCCAGCATAGAGGACAAGACCCTGTGGCCCAGAACATTATGCAAACGCTCCAGACTCGCAATTCGATAGAGAAGCCCCCGGCAACTCAGCCACCTTAGCAGCCATACTGTGAGTGGAACGCCCCTGAACCCCCACAGGAGGAACCACATCCTTAAGATGGTAAGCCAGCAAGACCGTGGACCTAATCCAATGACTCATAGTGGCTGTGGAAGGCTTAACCCCTTTCCGAGTCGGACCAAAGTTAACAAACAAAGAGCCCCCCACCCGGAAGGACTCAACAACATGGAGGTACCACTGCAAGGCCCGTCGAAAATCCAAACAATGCAAGCGAGAATCCTCAGCCGAGGAAGGAGCCGGACAGAACTCAGGCAAAATCACATCCTGACTGAGGTGAAAAGCCGAATTGACCTTAGGGACTAAGGACGGAACGGGAACCAGAACCACCCGATCCGAAAAGACTTTACAGAAGGGAAACTTGCAAGACAAGGCCCCCAACTCCCCCAAGCGCCTCGCAGAGGTGATAGCAATCAAAAAGCAAGTCTTAAAAGTCAAGAGACGGAACTCGAGACCCTCAAGGGGCTCAAAGGGAGGACCAGACAGGACATCGAACACCAGATGCAAATCCCATGAAGGGAAGGACCAAACAGGGTGGGGAAACAAGTTCAACAGACCCCGAAAAAAATGAGGCATCAGAGCCCCATCATCCTGCAAATTACGCCAGGAGCCCCTAAAGGACTGAATAGCTGCCCACTGCACCCGCAGAGAAGCCACCGACAACCCCAGAAGAGCCCCATCCTGAAGGAACTGCATCACCAAAAAGAGATCAGCAAGCATGGGGTCAACACCCTTACCAGCACACCAGACCGAAAAGACCCACCAATGCCTAGCATAGGACAGCAGAGTGGAGGACCTACGCGATGCCTGCAAAGTAACCGCCAACTGGGCAGGAACCCCCAACCCAGCTAAGCCCTGCCGCTCAACAGCCAGGCTGTCAGGTGCAACCTCCGCAGAGAATCCAGGGGAAGGGCTGCAAACTCCAAAGGGGATGGAACCACCGGAAGGACCCACTCCCGGTCGCAACACAACTCGGTCAGGAGAGGAAACCAATTCGCCCGAGGCCAATAGGGAGCCACCAACAACACCTGAGCACAATCCCTCCGGACCCGCACCAGAAAGGACCGAAGCAGTGGAAAGGGAGGGAATGCATACAGCAGACCCTGATGCAAAGGACAGGTCAAGCCGTCGACTCCCAGAGACCCGGGACACCTGCCCAGAGAACAGAACTGGACCACCTTGGCATTCCCCAGATCCGCAAACAGGTCCACCACAGGGAGGCCCCAACAACCCACCAACTGCAGGAACACACAGGGGAGGAGAGAGAAATCCCGAGACGATGGAATGGCCCTGCTCAACAGATCCGCCCTCACATTGTCCACCCTCCGAATGTAGAGAGCCGACAGACCCAGCACCCAGACCTGAGCCCACCGAAAGAGGAAACTGGCAATCAAGTTCAAGGACCTGAACCGGGTCCCCCCCCTGATGGTTGACATAGGACTTCGTCACCAGATTGTCCGTCTGAACCAACACCCAATTCCCCCTCAGAGAGTCCTGAAAGTGCACCAGGGCAAGCCCAATCGCCCTCAGCTCCCGCCAGTTGGAGGACCTCCGGGAATCCAGCAGTGACCAGAACCCCCGAACCTGCTCTGACCCCAGCCAAACACCCCACCTGGACATGCTGGCGTCCGAAGTCACCACAAGCGGAGCCGGGGGAGCCAGTGAAACCCCCGCCAGAAGGTGTCGGCGGCTGAGCCACCAGGAAAACTCCTTCCGGATCCGGTCTGCCATGGGCAGCAGGGACAACAGACTCTGAGACCCCGGTGACCAAGCCAACAGGATCCAGTTGGCCAGGCGGAGGAGATGAAAATGAGCCCATGGAACCAAAAACACCACGGAATCCATGTGTCCCTGCACCCGCAGCCACTGGACCGCCCGAGGAGCCTCCCGGGACATCAAGGCCTGAACCTGCGACGGAAGAGACACCAGGCGCTTGTTGGACAAGGTAACATGGCCGAGCAAAGTCTGAAAATGAGCCCCGATGAACACCAAGTCTTGAGACGGGACCAAAGAAGACTTTCCCCAGTTCACCAAAAATCCATGTCCCTGAAGAACCTCCCGATGTGCGAGAGCAAAAGAGACTCCCCCGCAGCATGCAGCAAGAGGTCGTCTAGATAAGGATGAATGACAACCCCCTCCGCATGAAGGAGAGCCGCGAGAGGCACCAGGACCTTCGTGAAAACCCTGGGCGCAGACCTGAGGCCGAAGGGAAGACGCAAAACTGAAAATGGCCGTCTCCAGCGGCGAACCTCAGGAAACGTTGAGAAGCAGCGGCAACAGGGACGTGGAGATAGGCGTCCTCGAGATCCACGGATGCCAGGAAGTCGCCAGGCTGAACCAAAGGAATGATGGCCTGAAGGGTCAACATACGGAAGTGCATGGGCCGAACTCAGGCGTTGACCCACTTGAGATTGAGGACAGGCCGAAAGCCCCCGGTCAACTTCTGAACCAGAAACAGAATGGAGTAGGTCCCCGTCCCCACCTCCTCGACAGGAACCCGGCAGATGGCAGCCTTGGCAAGCAAACAGGACACCCCGTCCGGCAGAGCCACCCTGCAGGGACCGGAGACAGGCAGAGGAGTCAGCCAAACCCCAGAATCTGGCGGAACCTGCAGGAAGTCTATCACGTACCCACGACCCACAGTGTCCAGGACCCAGCCATCCAAAACGTCCTGCTGTCAACGAGGAAGAAACTGCTGAAGACAACCACCCACCGGCAGGGAACCGGCCAGACAGTGGTTAACAGGGACCCTTCTTGGCAGGGCCCTTAGGAGCGGAGGCAGCGTGCCTGGGAGAAAAACGGGGCTGAAAACGCCGTCTGCGGAAAGACTGACGAGAATCATGCTTCGTGGAAGATCTAGGGGTCCTACTCCAGGGCTTACCAGATGGAGCCGACACGCCCTTATACGGCAAAGCATGCTTCTGCTCCTTGAAAGCCTTCGAAATCATGGCAGGCAATTGGTCCCCAAACAGAGCCAGTCCATCAAAAGGCAATTTCAACAGAGCCGCCTTCTCCCCAGGATCAGCCTTCCAGGACCAGAGCCAGAGGGAACGACGTGCTGCCACCAAAGCCCCAGTAGACATAGCCGAAGACTTTATAACATCCTATGAAATGTCCGCCAATAGCCTAGCCTGATGTTCCATAGAAGCCAGGAGGTCAGAGCACTCCGAGCCCTCCTGAACCGCTGCAGCCAATTTCTTGAAATCCTGAACCAAAGACTGCGCAGAGTAGGCAGGGAGAAGGCTAGCCCTCAGCGCCAGGTTCCCAGCAGCAAAGGAGCGTTTAAGGCCAGAATCCACCTTCTTATCAGTAGCATCCGCCGGGGTACAGTCCTCAGGCTGAATAGCAGTCTTGCCAATCAGAGTGGCCAGGATAGAGTCCAGCTTTAAATTCTGAGGCAAGGGGTCCTTCCCCTCCGAAAGGTAAAGTTTCTGAAGGAAGCGGGGGACCTGCAACTTATCAACCTCACGCCACTCCCTCAGCACCATGTCCTTGACCGGACCCTGAAAGGGCATGCCCAACCTGGAGGGAGAAGCATACTAGGGAAAGAGATTCCCATCCGTCTCCCCGAGCTGGAATGGAGGGGACCCTAAATTGTCCCACACATGAGCTAGCATATCCCACCTCTCCTCCCTGGAGAAACTTCACTCCAGAGGAGGTAGAAGGACCGTCATTATCCAACAAGGAAACCTCCCTCGCAGGATCCAGTGAGCGTGGATGAGAAGAAGCAGCAGACAGCGGACGAGCCTGGAGAGCCTTAGACACAGCCGCCTCAATCATGCCCTGCACCTCCTCCTTGGACATGAGAGGCACATCACCCCCAGAAAGGCCCCAACACCAAGGGGGCTTGGAGGGAACAGGAGAAACCTCAGGCGGGGAAGAAGAGGAAGAAGACACCACATTGTTCCTCTTAAACGCCTGCTTGCGACCCATGGTAGAAGCACAAAGGAGCAGAAAACCCCTTGCTGCAATATGAAGGGAAAAAAATCACAACCGGGAACCAATTACAGCCCCGGCCTGGAAAACCACCAAAAACAGGCCCTACCCCTGTTACAACTAGCAAAACATAAAAAATAAAAATAAAAACGGGCAGCAACCCGTCCTACTAGGCCTTCCAGAAGTCTGCAGTCCGGGAGGAGGCATCCATTACAGCCCGACTTGGAAACACAGCCCCAGCCACAGGAGGACCGCCCAACAACGCTGCGGCTTCCCGAGTCACCGCTCCGCCCCCAAACCACGAGGGAGACGAGGAGAGGAGACACAGCCAGAAGAACGCTGCCGAGGACACCATCGCCGCAGAGAACCAACACGAAGACTCCCCGGCACCGCCACAGGGAGAAACTGAAGGTAAGTCCCACTAGGGAGACAGAAAAAAACAGGTGGAGGTGGGGGTGGTGCAGAGTTTTTATGCTGGGGGTGGGTCTGGGTGGGAGGCAGAGCCTCACTGGTATTTAAGGAAGGCGAGGGAGGGACGAGAGGTAATGATTCATGATACCCCAGCAGAAGGCTTTTTTACATGGTAAAATCACATTAGAACACACCACAATTCCAAAAATGAGTATGGTACCATCAACAAATGATTTATAATGTAACTAAAGTCTTAAAACCTTCTATTAACTTAAATGCTTTTTAATGAAGTGCTATCATGTGTATTGGACCCAAGATGGCTGCCAACACTTCTTGGATTAAGTGCTGACAGCCAATCAGATCTATCAACAAATGAGAGCCTAAGGGGGTATATATCAGATCTCAGAATTAGGTGTGTTGTTAGGCTCCGCCCAGATATATATGTACTTTTCTCCTTTAATATCTAAAAAACTACTGAACAAATTGACATAAATTAAGCAAAAGGCACGAGTGTGAACTGAAGACTACCTCTTTGCCAAATTTGGTGTAATTCCGTTCAGCAGTTCGGGCTGTAGCTGTGGCTAAAGGTCCCTATGGAAAATTTCATGGGGAAAATAAGTTTTGGTACCCCCCTTTTTTCTCAGCCCCCACTTCACGAATCACCCCGAGACTTTCAGGATAGGAGTGGAGCGGAGAGGACCTGGCCATTAGTTTTGAAAATTTCAAGTAGATTCGTCAACCGGCGCCAAAGTTATTCCAAATAGAATGTTGCGGATTTCCGATGGAAAATAAGTCCTAACTATATCTACCTACTGGCAACCGACAGTATGTAATATCACATGTAAAGTAATAGACATAGAAGAAATGAGGAAAATTAAATATTCACAATGTTACATGGTCATTATCAGGATGCATTATCAATTGCCACATCAAATAATTTATTCAAAACACATCGTATTTGTTCGAGTATTGCCTATGTTGTGATGAAAAACTGTTTGCACACTTATTTGTTGGTCATTGTCTTAGTTGTGATTTGAGGGGGTGATCTGGTGACCCCTGTATCCCACCCAATTTCCTAGAGGGTGTGGTTGTGTGGATTCTCTCTCTCTCTCTCTGTCTCTGTTTCTCTCTCTCTCGCTCTCTCTCTATATATATGCGGCCCTCTCAGGTCGCGGAGAGCCCTCCTGCGGAAGAGAGGGTCAGTTGGAGTCACTCACTCTTCTAACTACGCAACGCTGTGTGTTCGGCTGGGGAATATCTGTCCTGCGGCATTCCTGTGAGTTACACAGCCCCACTGTGGTGATTGTATATTACATGGACAAAGGCAGCCGCACTTACCTGTGATTAATACTGAAATGGACTCCATTCACCAGCTTGCATTGAGCGCACACGCCCATTGGGTGGAACTTTAAAAGCTGGTGAAAATGAGAAGCGGTATCCTGCCTTTATTCATACTGCCAGTACCTGTGATCAAGAGTGTAAGGACGCTCGAAACGTGGAAGGACTTTTAAGCACTATGTACTTTTTTTGTGATGCGTATATATATATATATATATATATATATATATATATATATATATATATATATATATATATATATATATATATATATATATACTAGCAGCCCGTCCCGACCTTGTCCGGGAGCATTCAGGCTTCCCCTACCCCCGCCTGCCCCGACATTGGCAAGCAGCCCGTGCCCCCGCCCGCCCCGTCCCCTGCCTGCCCCGACATTGCCTTTCCTCAGCCGATGTGTGTTGTTGTAACTCCCCGTCCCCGTCCGAGTGGTCAGAACCGTGGTAGCGAACTTCAGGAGTCTGCGGTGCTCCCGGGGACTGGACCCCGGTATCCTGGCCCCCAATCCGTCCCGAAAACTGACTGATATTGGGGCAACTTGCAGCAAAACTCAGCAGAGTTAAACGGATTACAACGGGTGAAACATGACACCCACTGGAGGGTTTTAAATAAATTCCAACAATCGTTTGCCAACTACAGGTCCCACAAGGCAATTTCAAAAGGAAGTGACTTCCACAATTGGGGCGGAACCTTCGGAAGAAGGCAACCACAAAAGATTGCACTTACCTGTAACACGCAAACGTTTGAACTTTGGAGCAGGCATACCCAGAAGAAGTTTCCAGCCGAAATGAAACATGTTGGTCAGAATGCCGTTTCCTTCGTTGCACTCCAAGCATTAAAGCATCCAAAGGCAAGTCTGTGTGCGACTCATCTTTCTCCCCGGAGATTGTGGTGGCAATACAGGTCGGCGTGGTTCAGCCGAGGAGACGCACAGCCAGAAAAAGAAGCGCCATGCAGCCCCCGCCTTGAACCGAGTGGTCAGAACCGTGGTAGCGAACTTCAGGAGTCTGCGGTGCTCCCGGGGACTGGACCCCGGTATCCTGGCCCCCAATCAGTCCCGAAAACTGACTGATATTGGGGCAACTTGCAGCAAAACTCAGCAGAGTTAAACGGATTACAACGGGTGAAACATGACACCCACTGGAGGGTTTTAAATAAATTCCAACAATCGTTTGCCAACTACAGGTCCCACAAGGCAATTTCAAAAGGAAGTGACTTCCACAATTGGGGCGGAACCTTCGGAAGAAGGCAACCACAAAAGATTGCACTTACCTGTAACACGCAAACGTTGAAACTTTGGAGCAGGCATACCCAGAAGAAGTTTCCAGCCGAAACGAAACATGTTGGTCAGAATGCCGTTTCCTTCGTTGCACTCCAAGCATTAAAGCATCCAAAGGCAAGTCTGTGTGCGACTCATCTTTCTCCCCGGAGATTGTGGTGGCAATATATATATATATATATATATATATATATATATATATATATATATACTAGCAGCCCGTCCCGACCTTGTCCGGGAGCATTCAGGCTTCCCCTACCCCCGCCTGCCCCGACATTGGCAAGCAGCCTATGGTTTTTTCAGTGAATATATATATATATATATATATATATATATATATATATATATATATATATTATATATATATATATTCACTGAAAAAACCATAGGTTTCACACCAGTTATAGTTAGCTGGAAATTTTACGGACATAAAACCATTGAAATTCCCACGTTATAGTTAGTTGGACTCACTATAACTTGCGCGCCTGCAATGCACTGCTGATGACGTCACATATTACATCACTCATGACATGGTCAGTGACATCACTGATGACACCATCCAGTGAATGTTTGTCTTTCTGAAAAATATTTTTTTTTATATGTATTTGTAAAGTACGATGCAAGAATAAATGGTTAAATAAGTGTGTAAATGGATGTTTGGTTTTAAAATAATTGATTGGTTAACTGCCTTATTAAGAGTATCTTAGTGAATACATATATTAGCAAGTAACTTTATATAGTGAAATGTATGTATCAGTGTTTCACTTTGTGTATAACTGGCTGTATGGGTTGGTGACTGACTCACTGTTTGTATGTGTTTTGAAGACAGCATATGTACAGGACTGTATAGATGTATGAGTGTGTATATGTGTATGTTAGTGAGTAAACGACTGTCTCACTATTGTCTTTTTCAGTAACGGCATATGTTTTAATCTAGTATATGTGAGTATTGATTTATAAAACTGAGTATATGTGAGAGTGAGAGATTATAAGAGTTCCTGTTTAAATTAGTATGTGTTTATATAAGTGATTGTTTAAGAGAGTAAGTATGTGTAAGTATTCTTAGAAGTAAAGTGGTAGTGTGTGTATAGCTGTATATGCAAATAAATGAATGTTCATTAGTTTTTTTGCATGTGTGAATATGTGTGTGAGTAACTTTTGGATGACTGTCAGTGTGTAACAGGATGTATAGGTGTATCACTACATATAATGAGTGAGTATATGTATGAATGACTATATAGAACTGTTTGTGAATGAGTGGATGTGTATATAGATGGTGGAATTACTGAATTGTTTGTTGTAACTGGTATGGGTATCTCCACTTTTTTGAAAATGGTAAATTCTATTCTTGAATATTTGTTTCAAGACTTACATTACACTGAAAGGAGGACTCTCACTCTGTCACAAAGATGGTGTCATCAGTGATGTCATGAGTGATGTCACTGACCAAGTCATGAGTGATGTAATATGTGACGTCATCAGCAGTGCATTGCAGGCGCGCAAGTTATAGTGAGTCCAACTAACTATAACGTGGGAATTTCAATGGTTTTATGTCAGTAAAATTTCCAGGTAACTATAACTGGTGTGAAACCTATGGTTTTTTCAGTGAATTTAATAGGTTTTTTAAATGCTAATTCCTAACTATAACTGGTGTGAAACCTATGGTTTTTTCAGTGAATTTCATAGGTTTTTTAAATGCTAATTCCTTTCTATATCGAGTTTCTAACGTATGTTTTTTTTACAATTTGCTGTTTTGTGTAAGTATTCATTTTTGAGTTTTTTTTTATATCATTTTTTCCTTTTGCGCTCTGGGTGCGCGCTCCGGTAAGCTCTCCGGTAAGCTCTCCGGTAAGCCTTCTGGTAAGCTCATCGGTAAGCTCACCGGAAAGCGCATCCAGAGCGCTACTTTCGTTCGTGAAAAAAAATATGAATGAAAAGTTAATAATAATGCAAAACATTTCGTACCATACAAATAAAATCAGTTTTTTTAATAAGGAAAATGATTATGCATTTCCGTAAAAGTATGATGACGTCACTTCGGTGCGCAACGTAAGCGCCCTCGGAAGCGCCTACGTTCGCGCCGCGTATACGCCCCCGGAAGCGCCTACGCCCCCCGAAGCGCCTACGTTCGCGCCACGTATGCGCCCCGGAAGCGCCTACGTTCGCGCCGCATGTGCGCACCCGGAAGCGCTCCGGAGCGCGTAGCGTAAGCGCGTCGGGTCATGTGAGCTTAAAATAACACTTTTCATTGGTTGTTAACAGTTTTTTTTACAAAGAATGAAATCCCCACCCATTTCCTTCACTTCTTCTTTCACTTTTGTGACTGCAAGACCTGCCTTTTTGCTCTTGGATATTTCTTGGTTTTACAATGGCTGCCAGACAATCCAGCATTGAGGATGAACCATAATTCATCAATGAAGAGCCTCCTCAACGAAAAGTTAAGGAACATTTCATTTGGAAATTTTTTTAAATCCCACCTGGCCAAAAAAAGGTGAATGGTCCAAAAGTGGAGTGCAGGAGCAACTTCTTCTGGGAGGGGGAGATCACAAGAGCTGGTTCCGAACATTCAACCTGCTTTTAACCATGGTGCCCTCAGATGCAGATAGTGCAATCAACTGCTTACCTTTGGGGAACAAAGTGTACAGCTCATGGTGCGAGCATTAGAAAACCATTGCTGCCCTTCCCACCCCTAATTTCTTTTGTATTTTTTGCTCCTGTTGAGCAGTTTCCATTCCCTGTTTTTGTTCCTGTTTAGAAAATAGAAGAAAACAAAAAGTTCTTTTCAGAACTACCTCCAATTCTCATCAAAGAGCTATATTCTTAAAAAAATGAAAAAGAGTAAGTGAAATAGAGTGCATTGATAATGGAAAGGAGAATGAGTAAGAAAGAACAGAAAGGTATGAGAGGAAAAAGGAAGTGAAGTAGGAGGACTGAAAGAAGGTGAGTGTTAGGAAAGAAAGTTATGAGGAGAAGAAGAGTGAATATAATAATAATAAACTTTATTCGGATTTTAAAGATCCATAAAAGCAGTACAGATAAAAAATCTTCAGTGAAATATAATTACAGATTACTTAAAAACAGAAAAAAGGAGTTTCGGTAATTTATACAGTACTATTATAATTAAAGGTTTTTCCTGTGTCCATATATACATTTCAGAAAGTTAAGAACATGGTAACATGTGGCTTCGGTATCCAAAAGCTGCAAGCTCAACATGGCTACTCGGCATTGTCTAAGACCCCAAGATTTTAAAAGAGTTAGTAACCAAAGTTTGCGGTGTTCCTGATAAAATTTGCAGAACAGGACAGTATGAAGGGTGGTTTGACCTGATATCCCATCGCATGGACATGGAAGTGGATTTGGGTCCCAAACGTTTGGCGTTGGGAAAGCTACCAGTTTGTGAAATATGTTCAGTCTGAATCTTATCAGGAGAAATCGTTCAAAGGTACCAATGTCAAGGTTTAAATAGGGCTGCATTAAAAGGGTAGATTGAACCATTATTGCGTGCTGCACCGACTGTTTCCCAGCTTCTATTTGTAGTCTTAGATTACCCAGATGGTCCAAGGCTCGTTTTTTTAAATTATTTTTTGAGAGTTCTCCAATTTTTTCGGGGTTTGAATAATATTTTTCTATTCCAAGGTCAAAGAGAAAGGTCCGGATATAGGCCAGCCATTTAATTTTTAAAACGTAGTCCAGAGACATTGCATCCGCCAGTATTGTTTTTGTAATGTCGTTTTTATCTGACGCCCAGATACGTCGCCAAAGGAGGAGTGGTTGAATTTTGGCAAGATCTTCGATATATGGTGCCCCCACTTCTAAGTGGCAGGCGTAAGTCGAGGAACTTTTGGGGGCGGATAAGAGGAATCTGAAAAACTTGTTTTCTGCAATTTGCAGAGAGGTGACGTCCGTATGGCCCCATAGTCCTGCTCCGTATAAAGCTGTAGATTGACATTTAGCTTTGTATATGGTTATCAATTCCCTGGGCGGACGTTTTCCTAGTTTTTGTGTAAATGACACCAATGCGGCTATTGCTCTTTTAAAACAATGTTTTCTGGCTTCTACTGCTGGTTTCCAGGAGAGTTTATTATCTATCATGACTCCCAGATAGCAGTATTCATTTGTAGAGTCTATTTTTTGGCTGCCAAGGTAGATGGAGTTTTGCTGTTTCCTCCCAACCCCAGCCTTCATTACGAAAGTCTTTTTTACGTTTATATGAAGGTCAAGGGTTCTCATGAACTGCGAATATCTATTAAGGGACCTTTGGAGTTCACGGGGGGTTTGTGCAAGGAGGACGGCGTCGTCCGCGTAGAGTAGAGCGGGGATCGGGCGATGTTTGGCCAGTGGAAGATCACGGGCACCCTTCAGGAGCTCGACCTCCAAGTTGTTGGTATAGAGGGAGAAAAGGAAGGGTGCCAGGACACATCCTTGTCTGACCCCACGCTCTACTCTAAAAGACGCCGTCAGTTCCCCCTTTGTCCCGTAGCGGACTCTTGCGGATGGATTGGAATAGAGTTCCCTTAAAAAGTTCAGGAGTGATGGATCTACCCCCATCTGTGCTAAAAGGGACCACAATTTTGTATGGGAGACGCAGTCGAAAGCCGCGGACAAATCTACGTAGGTCATGTAAAGTTTTGCTTTCTTTGCATGCACATATTTTCCCAAGATTATCGATAAATTTAGGGCTTGTTCCACAGTACCTAGTCCTTTTCTAAATCCAAATTGAAGGTCGGATAGGATGCCTCTCTCTTCCGCCCAGTCCTGAAGTCTTTCTAAAATCACTCTTCCTGCTATTTTTCCCAGTGAGTCCAGCAAAGAAATTGGGCGATAGCAGGCAGGGTCCATACGGTTACCTTTTTTAAATATCGGCACCATGATGGACCTTGTCCATGACTCCAGAATTCCTAATTTTGCCGTAGCGGTGCAGACCCTTGTTAAAATCGGTGCCCAAAGTTCTGTTTGGTGTTTAAAAAAGTCTGCCGGGACTCCGTCCGGCCCTGGAGCTTTTCCTTTTTTGGTTGAGTTCAATGCCACAAGAATCTCAGAGATTTCAAAATTTATGTCTATAGGGTATGGTAGGAATGTTTTTTCCTCCTCTTCCGTCTCTTGATCAGAGGTTGGTTTTTGGAAGATGCTGGTAAAGTGTGATACCCAAGTTGCAGCGTCTATAGCAGCTTCGATTTTTGGGCAAGTGTCGTCTGCCAAGAAAGGAGTTCTTATAATTCTCCAGAAGGCTTGAGAGTTTTTTTCTTGGGCACTGGTGTGGAGTTCATGCCACAGCGCTTGCTTCAGTTCCTCTTTCCTCTTTTTCCTAATTTTGTGATATTCACTTCTGAGGGTGGCTATTGTGCGGGGATCCCTTTCGTTTTTGTTTAAGGCTAGCTTCAATTTTGTATGAGCCTTAGTGCACTCTTGGTTGAACCAGCCTTTGGGCCGGGATGGACCGGATTTTTGTGTTTTTGTGAGTAAAACCTTTAGTTTGTCCATAATTTGGGCAAAGTTATTTAGAAGCTCCACGTCCTTAGTTGCTATGTCCAAACAAATTTTGATTTGGGGATAGACTGATCTTATTAACTCTTTGGTGAGTTCCTCTGGGTTTATCCTTCCCCATTTTATTGAGTACTCGTTTACTTTATCCATATTGATATTTTCCTGGGTCAATGCATTGGCTATTATTACTGGAGAACATTGTTGATAGTTTAGTGAGACTTCCAAGGTTAATATTGCATGGTCACTTTGAGGATTCGGTTTGACTTCAAAGTTTTTTATTCTTAGTTGTAAGGATGTTGATATAATTATGAAGTCTACCGTGGTTTTGTAGCCTCTTCCTATATAAGTAGGTGCAAGTGAGTTATCCCCGTAGTCCAGAGTGTTTACTATCTGGAGATCCAGGTCGGATAGGAGATCATTCATTTGTCTACCCATTTTGTTATGCAAGAAATGGGTGAGTGAAAGGCCATCTTCTGTCACCATGCCAGGACATTTTCTTTTTGGTTGGGTACAGGCGTGAAGATTGAAGTCGCCTGCCCATATTATTGCGGCCGGGCCTCTTTCTCCTTGTTTCATTCTGAGAGTAGTTAATTTTTCGTGGAGGTGGGCCAGGACTCCCTCAAAGTCCAGTTCATCCAGGTTGTTATAAAAATTAATGATAACCATTGACTCTTTTTTCTGGAGGAAAAGACCAAGGATCTGCAAATTAGATGCCAGTTCTATAACCTTTATTTTAGCGTTTTGGATAGTGTTGGCTACATAGATGCACAGACCTCCCTTTGGTCTACCTGTGTGTCCCGACTGCGCGAGAGAGGAGTACGTTTTGTACCCCTGCAGGTGATGTTCTTGTAATGACCATGTCTCCTGTATGCATATTATTTGGTGATTATGCATGTGGTGCATGATTGTCCCATCCTCTATTTTTGTCCTTAGTCCAGCGATGTTCCACGAGATCAGGCTCAGGATTGTTGGACTGTCCCTTGAGCTTTTTACTCTTTTTGATTCGTTAAAGATCTCTGGGGCTGGAGGAATCTCTGGGTCTGGAGGGACTAATGAGGAGACTGTGGGTTCCGATAGGTCTGTGTGGATTTGGGAGTGTTCTTGTGGTTGTGGTAGTCAATCGACGCACTCCAAGGCGCTATACCTGTTTGCTAATTGTATGCCATTCCAGCTATCCCAACGTGTGGGGTCACTGTACTTTCTCCAGTGTTCCTGTCCACTCCATTCGTCCCTATCTCTGCCTTGGTGATTAAGGCCTAGTGGGTTGAATGGGGGAAACCGTCCTTGCCGCGGCTGCTGCCATAGGTGAGTGTTGTGTTGCGTGGATTGCTGGGGTTGCCACCACTGTTGGGTGGTATGATATGGGTATTGAGGAGGATGAGCAGGTGGTTGGGTAGCAAGGTGTATAGGTTGAGGAAGTTGGGCGGGTGGTTGCCACTGGAGAACTGATTGTTGTGGAATTTGTGGGAATCGTGGCAAGTGTGGGTGCTGCTGGTATTGATACATATTGTATTCAGAGGAATTTATGGGCCCAGTGTTTAATGGGAGTACGGGAGAGGGAAAATTTTGCCTTGAAGATGGGGGTAGGAAATAGGACAAGGGAAGGGGATTTATTTGAGTGGCTGGTCCTCTGTTGGGTGAATTGCAGATATAATTTGATGCCCCTATCTCCCTAAATTTGATGCTGATGACATCTCCCGCTATTGCCTTCGTGCTTCTGCCAACCCAATCTCCTCTGCGTGCGGAGAAGATATCACCCCTGATGTGAGCGGGTAAGGGTTTGTGGAGTTGGAGCCACTGGGCACATTTGTTCCTCAGCTCCGCGAAAGTTTCTCTTACACCCTCCTTCAGTGGGGGAACAGCTGTTAACACCACCACGAAGGGAGAAGCTTCCGGGGGTAAATTGATTATTTTGGGCCGAGACTGCTTGGTCTTCAGTTCTGGTGGTTTTTCTAGGGAGGGGGTCTCTGCTGGAGTGGTGGTATTTCCTTTTGTTTGTCGGTTGTTTGTTTTAGTTTGACCTGCTGGACCTATTTGTGTAGCAGCGGGGAGATCTACCGCGACCGGAATGTCTTGGGGGGCATCTAGATTACTCCCTTTTTTAGCTAGGGGTTGTGTTACTGCCGCTTTTCTGGTTGGTGAAGTGTGAGGCTTGTTTGTTATACCTGTTATTTGTTTGAGACTAGATGGTTTTTTTGGGAGTATTTCCTTTGCCACGTGCGTTGGAGCGGGACCGTTCCCGCTTGCCTTACAACTGCATTTCGTATTGATTAGTGACGTAAGTCTGTCCAACTTTGATATTAGGGGTTTGATCTGTGCTGTAATATTAGCTTCGAGGTCTGATTTTAGGTCCATGACCATGTTTTCCACCCAACAGGGGATACCTGCCGAGGAGTTTGGGGTGGGCGTGATCAGATTATGATTCTTTGTTTTTGTTTTAGGTTTTTCCTTGATAATTGGCATAGCCTTAGGGAGGGTGGAGGTGTTTTTCCTTGTTTTTGTTGGTTCTAAGGTCGTTACTGGATCAGGTAGTAAGGGATTACTAATGGCACTCTGGTCTAATTTTTCAGTCGGTGATTGGCAGGCTTCTAAGTCTGGGGTTGCTTCAAGGTCGACATATGATTGATCAGAGTCTGTTTGGGTTACGGATAAATCTACAGAATTTGGAACAGTCATCGTAGGAACAATAGTTAGTGGCAGTGGTAAAGAGCAATTATTAGCAACCTGGTGAGCAGGGGAAATTGCGGTGGCAAGTGAGCCGAGCGAGGATCGTTTGGCCTGCATGAGGTCCAAGGAGACTCTTTTCTCCAGTAGGATAATACTCTTATCAATGGTGTCGTTTACCCTGGATATGAAAAGGTCTATAGGACCGGTCACTTGTGTCACCAGTGTAGCTTTCTTAGACGTGCTTCTAGTTTTGGGACGCATCGTGATTCTCAGTGATGTACGTCAGAAGTCGTGGGGGCCTGCGGGAACGAAGTAAAGTACAGGGTGACAGGCCGGGGCCGTCCTCTGCCGTCCTCGAACGGCCTCAAACGGCCCTGTCTTTGCCCAGTCTTCGCCCGTGCTGCGTCCCGCGCTGCGGGAGTAAGATGTTATTAAGTAGGGGGCGTAAAGGGCAGGGGGCGGGCCAGCAGGGAGAGCGGACCGGAAGCTCTTCCTTGGTCTTGCAGGGACTTCTGGGAAATGAAGTCCCCGCACACTCGCAGCCCCGCTGGTTCCTCGCGCCCCTTACCGCCTTGCCGCCGGCGTCCTGCGTTGGTCCTTGAAGATGTTGCCTCTACCAGCGCCCACCAGCGAAGCGGCACCCGCGAAGCGGGTGCGGCGAGAGGTGGGCTGGGAGGCCGGTGCGCTGCTGGGCTGATAGGCTACAGCGTGAGTGATGCCTTCCGCTTCAAAAGTAAGTAAGTAGGTGTCCCACAGGGTAGAGGAAGAGGAGGGCTTTTAACTGGCTTTGATGGGCGGGGGGCGGGCCAGCAGGGAGAGCGGACCGGAAGCTCTTCCTTGGTCTTGCAGGGACTTCTGGGAAATGAAGTCCCCGCACACTCGCAGCCCCGCTGGTTCCTCGCGCCCCTTACCGCCTTGCCGCCGGCGTCCTGCGTTGGTCCTTGAAGATGTTGCCTCTACCAGGGCCCACCAGCGAAGCGGCACCCGCGAAGCGGCACCCGCGAAGCGGCACCCGCGAAGCGGGTGCGGCGAGAGGTGGGCTGGGAGGCCGGTGCGCTGCTGGGCTGATAGGCTACATCGTGAGTGATGCCTTCCGCTTCAAAAGTAAGTAAGTAAGAATATGGGGAATGTTGATATTCAATGAAAATGTTGAAAAGGAACAGGGGTGTGGAAGGATAAGAAAAGATGCATTGCTGGAGTTGAAGGCAGAAGGCCTCATTTATGAAGCCATGCGTCACTTTAACACCACCAAAGCATCACTTTTTGTGACGCAACAGTCCAATAAAAAATGCACCTTATTTATTCATATTTACAAAGTGGCGTTTCTAGGTAAATACGTCACTTTGTAAACCCCTGTGCCACATTATTTCTACGTCAGGTGTAATGTATGCAAAAGGGACGTATTGACGCAAGAAAGGGTCGTAGAGGTGACACAGTGAATAAACTGGAGGCCTCATTTCTGAAAAGTGACGCATAGCTACGTGAAAACAGCGATGCATCACTTTTCTGTGCGCACTCCTTATGACATTCCAGATGTGTCATATTTATTGTATGACGAATCAACTCGCAAGGAGTTACAGTATTTCTGACGTATCTGTAAACACAAAATTGATGCATTACTGGAGTGCGTCACAAAAGTGACGCAACTCCTGTAATGCGTCCTTTCACATGGGGAAAGCACCATGTGAAAGGTCTTGCGTCAGTCTTACACCTGCTGTGAGGCAGGCGCAAGATTTTGACGCAACAGCATCCTAAAAGTGGCGCAGTGAAATCTCATAGATTTCACTGCGTCGCTATTACGAAGCTTTTTGCGGGGGACGCCCCCTCTGCATACATTATACCTGACGTAGGAATAATGTGGCACAGGGGTTTACAAAGTGACATATTATACCTGACGCAGGTATAATGTGGCGCAGGGTTTAAAAAAGTGACCCATCTACCTAGATGCGTCACTTTTTAAATATAGCGTAACGATGCACATTTTTTTACACTGCTAGTGCGTCACAAAAAGTGACGCACAGGCGGCGCAAAACTGGCGGCGCCAGGCCTTCATAAATATGGTCCTGGATTTTCCCCGTGCTTCGCTCCCCGGTGCGCGTACGGGGCGCTCCCCCCGCGCAAATTGAATTTTTTTTTTAAATGCCCCGCGGGACCCTATTTTAGCCCCCACATTAAACCTAGGGGGTCAGGAGGGGGTCTACCCTGCCCCCTTATGGTCAATTCCCCCCTTTGTTTTTGCCACCTCTTGTGTCTCGATTTTGCCGAGACTCAAGATGGGGGCCGTTTAGAATGTTTACAGACACCCAAGAGCCAATCAGCTTTCTGCGCGCAAGTTGCGTGGCGCGCCCGGTGCGCTCCCCGGTACGCGTACCGGGGCGCGCCTATAGATATATATATTTTTTTGAACCTAAATTACTCAAAATCCACTCGAGCACATATCTTGAGACATAGCAAAGGCACATCGGGATACTAGTCCCTACAATTTTGCCAAGTTTGGTGTAAATCCATTCAGCCGTTCGAGCTAAAAGTGAAATCGACCGCCCTATGGAAATTAACATGGGGAAAACGTGTTTTGGGACCCCCCTTTTATCTCGGACCCCGATTGACGAATCCCCCCCCAAACTTTCAGGGAAGGACCGGGGCGCCGCGAGGCCATTTTGAGGAAATTTTCAGGCAGATTTGTCAACCGAAGCCAAAGTTATTCCAAATAGAATTTTGAGATTTAACATTGAAAAAAATCCTAACTATAACTACCTACTGGCGACCGCCAGTAGGTAATATATATATATATATATATATATATATATATATATATATATATATATATATATATTCAAAGAAAAAACCATAGGTTATAGACCATATATAGTTAGGGATTTGCATTTACAAAACCTTATTTTACTCACACAAAACCATTGAAATTCCATATATAGTTAGTTGCACTAACTATATATCGCGCACCCGCAATCCACTGCTGATGATGTCACATATTACATCATTCATGACATGGTCAGTGACATCACTGATGACATCACTGATGACATCTCAAATGACATCACTGATGACATCACTGATGACATCTCAAATGACATCACTGATGACATCATCTAGTGTCTGTGTGTTTTTGTAAAGTTTAAATATGTTTTACATATTGAAGAATGAGTGGATGTATGGAAGACTGAGTGTGTGTGTGGCTGGCTGGGAGGTGTGTGACTCTGTGCATATCAATGTGTACTTGTATCAGTGATTGTATAAGAGAGTAAGTATGTGTTAGTATATGTGTGAAAAGTATGGTGTTCTGTGTTTAACTGTATAGATGAGGAAATCGAAGTGTGATTGATTCTTCACAGGACTGACTAGGTGTATGAGTGCATATGATAGTGTTGTAATAATGATTGACTGTATGTATGAGTGATTGTATGGGTGAATGAGTGAATGTGTGTGTAGACGTAGTAATCAGTGAGTGCGTATGTATTAACTGGTATTGGTGTGTCATGATGTCATCAGTGATGTCATTTGAGATGTCATCAGTGATGTCATTTGAGATGTCATCAGTGATGTCATCAGTGATGTCATCAGTGATGTCACTGAAGTATGGTGTTCTGTGTTTAACTGTATAGATGAGGAAATGGAAGTGTGATTGATTCTTTACAGGACTGACTAGGTGTGTGAGTAACTCCATGGATGAGTGGCAGTGTGTGAGTGTCTGCATAGGTGTATGAGTGCATATGATAGTGTTGTAATAATGAGTAACTGTATGTATGAGTGATTGTATGGGTGAATGAGTGAATGTGTGTGTAGACGTAGGAATCAGTGAGTGCGTATGTAGTAACTGGTATTGGTGTGTCATGATGTCATCAGTGATGTCATTTGAGATGTCATCAGTGATGTCATCAGTGATGTCATTTGACATGTCATCAGTGATGTCATTTGAGATGTCATCAGTGATGTCATCAGTGATGTCATTTGAGATGTCATCAGTGATGTCATCAGTGATGTCACTGACCATGTCATGAATGATGTAATATGTGACATCATCAGCAGTGGATTGCGGGTGCGCGATATATAGTTAGTGCAACTAACTATATATGGAATTTCAATGGTTTTGTGTGAGTAAAATAAGGTTTTGTAAATGCAAATCCCTAACTATATATGGTCTATAACCTATGGTTTTTTCATTGAATTTCAATGGTTTTTTAAATGCAAATTTCTAACTATATATGGTCTATAACCTATGGTTTTTTCGGTGAATTTCATTGGTTTTTTAAAAGCTAACATCTGTAGCTGTAAAATGTATTATTCTTTAAATCCCAAAATATATTTAGATATTTATTGATAATTTTTTTTTAAATATTTTTTTCTTCGCTTCTAGTTCGCGAACCGGGAAGCTTTCCGTTAGCTCATCTTGATGCCGCGATCTAGTCCGCGAACCGGTCAACGTTACGTTAGCGGAACAGTGACGCGTCGCGGAAGCGCGACGTATCACGTTATCGCGTAATGCGTCTAATGACGCGTCGCGTTAGCGCTCCCGAAAGTGCTCCGGACCGCGAACCGGAAGCGATCTGGGACGCGGCGCGCGCCGCGTAACGTAAGCGGAACAGGTCATGTGACTTGTTTATAAAACTTCTCATTGGTTCATTTCACTTTTGGTTTCCAAATGATGTATGACTAGGTCATGTGACCTAAAAATAACACTTTTCATTGGCTCAGAACTTTTGTTTTCCCCAAATCATGTAAACCCCTCCTTATTTCCTCACTCTGACTTTCATCTTGGTGAGAGAAAGACCATTTATCTGAAGTTCCACAATGGCTTCCATTCTTGCTGCAGCTGGTGCACCCCCACCACCACCTCCACCTCCTCATAAGAAGAGAGGACCACCTAGTCAAATTATGACTAACAGAGAGGAGGAAGATGAGCAAGAAGAAGAAGAGGACAGAGAGGAACAACAATTTGTCGAAGAGTTGCCCCGGGTTTCTAAACGAAAAACCAGTTTCATCTGGCAGTTTTTCACCATCCCTCCTGGATCAAAGAAAGTGAATGCAAAATATGCCACCTGCCTCATCTGTGATCACAGATTGTCGAGAGGCACAGAAAAGAAGTACAGTATGGGGAACTATACAATGCATCGTCACATGAGCAGGTGGCATCCCTTGAACTACAGTCGGGCTGAGTTAAGGGATCTTGAAGACAATCCGACGGCAACTCCTGTGGCAAGATCTACATCCACATTGTCTTTGACGGGAAGAGAGGCACAAGAGACTGTGCCAAACATCCAACCCAACTTCCAGCATATGAAGTTATCTTGTATTTACTGTGGTGCTATGTTGTCATATGGCAACATGAGTGTCAACCTGATGAACATTGCATTTGAAAATCATAAATGCCCTAATGCACCCAAAAAGTAATTTTTTTTTTTTGCTCCAGTTGAGCCGTTTTGAAAGCCTGTTTTTTGTTGTCTCCCCTCCATAAAAAACACAAAAAAAACATAAAACAGTTCTAAAAATACAAAAAAATCAAAAAATGTTCAAAAAAAAAAAAAATATATAAAACAACAAAAACAAAAAAAAACAGTTCTTTTCAGAACTACCTCCCCTTTCAAACAAAATTGCTAGAATGTTTATCACTCTGGCAAGCTCTATTTCTTTTGGTTCGCTTCAAGTTCGCTGACCGGTTCGCGAACTTTAAGCGAACTAAAAAAATATTTTTTTAAAAAAAAGAAGAGTTAGTATAAGGGAAGTAAACAGAGAATAATGTGAAAAGAAAGACAGCTAGAGAGAGTAAATGAGAGATAGTGTCAATGACATCATCAGCAGTGCATTGCGGGTAAAAAGAGAGGAAAACATTTACCTTATAATTCTTGTTACCTTTTTTAAATATTTTTTCATACTTTCAATCTGTAAAACAAAGAACAAACATTTCAAAAAATATTAAAACATGTATTTAAAAATTAGAAAAGACAAGGGAAAAGGTTCAAAAACAAACAGTTTTTCAACAACTTTGACATTTACAGAAGTCTCTGCTTCTCTACGTCCCCTACACAATCCTAAAGATATATATTCGAAAGAAACTGTATCTTGATGTTGCTGAACTGGAGCCTATTTTGGAACATGATGTTTTTCTTGCACTGCTAATGTCTCACAATAGTGATGCAATAGCAGCGCAAAAAAGATGTAAAGCCATCATAAAATTGTGTCTAACATTGTAAATGATTGTTTTAGGATGCAAATAAGATGTGTGCTTTCAAGAGCTTTCTTTGAGGTGAGGCCTCTTTTTTTAAAAAAAAAAAACACTACCCAGAAGTACAGCACTCTAAGCATTAAAATTGATATTTACAGAACTCAGCTTACCCATATGTACCACACATTTCTAAATGTATATCATAAGTACAAAAAGCATAACATTAATTATACATGTTAAATGGTTTATTTTTGCTGTTCTCAGAATGTATCAAATTTCACTTAAATCAGTGACTTGAAGGTATTCATCATGCAACAGCGGGGAAAAAAAAACACAATCAAAATGACTGTGTTTAAAAAACCCATACAACCTAAGAAATCTGATTTCAAAACTCCTTAAAATTAACTTACTTTCAATGACGTCGAACGATCTCCTATGAACAGCATCCACTCTGTTGTGCTTTAAATATTTTCAGCCCGCCACTTTCTGAAAGAAAACCTCCATCGATACGTGAAATATGTTACATAGAAAAAAAACTTCTCTCATTATATCACATGTTTCCACTAGGCCAAATCATGTTGCCGCGATTCGCAAGTCTTGTAATTCTTCCAATCAAATCCCGACATTTTCTATTTTCGCAACTTTCAAAAATAAAATATTTGAGATTATTTTCACAATCCTGGACTACTAATATCTTACTCTTCTTTGTCACTCATGTTCTCCTTTTCCTATGACACTGATACTGCTTACTATGAAGCAGACTTACTTGCATCAGGTTTATATAGTTGGATTTTTAATCGAGACAGCATTGCAGACTTACATTCCCTCTACTTAAAATTTTGGTTTTAAAAACACCAGGTAAGAATTTTTAAGGTCAAACGGCAATTTTTTTTTGAAAGTTACAACAGAATCATTACAGAATGACCAGCCGTTTCCAGACTTTAAGTAAGCTGTATAATGTCCTGATGTTGTTGATGGACCATCGTGATAGATAATTGCTACAGTAACAAAAGTCCTCCCTGATATTGACAGCTGAGAAGCCACAAAATTTTTTATTAAAGTTGACAATTTTGATCCATCAGGCCTACATCGTTGCATCATTAAAATGACATACTGGCCATATCTACGTATAAATAATGTTGACATCATATCACATTTACATTGGCTACACTCCATGTTGTGATCCGCTGCATTTACTAGCTTATTAAAGGACACTGATTTACTGTCTGGCAAAGTTAAATATATAAATCTTTCTGAGTCTACACTAGTAGTACTTGATACCATACAGTTCTCGCAGTCATGCTGCCATTGATAAGAAAGCCCAAACAGTTGATCTACATCTACACCCTCATCTTGCAATATATCAAGCATATACATTACAAACTCCTGACAATCTTGCTGATTATTTTCAGAGAAGTCTGTTTGACCTGAACATTCATCTAACAGATAACGAACTTCAGACACACTTTCTACTTTTGTTCGATCAGTGCTACATTTCTCTAACACAGAATTCAACAAGCAGCATAAACTTTGTTCTGAATTGAACACAATCTGTTCTTTTAAACTCTCTAGTGAAAAGAGAACATTAACAACGACATTTGCATAGCAGTTGACACCAGAACTGTTTTCAAATTGAAAACCAACAATCTCTTCAACAGTATCCACTTTCTTTCTGCTAACAACTTTCGGTTCATTGACTTTTAGTCTTTTTGCAACAACCTCCCTACTATTACTGCTATTTCTACGTTTCCGGCCTACCACACGTTTCTCAAACAAAGGATATTGAGGCAAATGTGGCGCATACTCTCTTCTTAACCTATTGTATTCCTTAACACAATCTAGATCCGCACAAATGTTTGTGACATCACAGTCAATCAAGTACAATCCCGATAAAGTTCTAACTCGTGACAATGCCACATATGCCATACCCTCCTTGAACACTGAACTGCCAATATTCACCAATGCACAGTCTACACTTAAACCTTGCGATTTATGGATTGTCACCGCATATGCCAAGCAAACAGGAAACTGTTTACGGCGAACATATAAGTCTTTAACAAGCAAAAACCTAGCAGAACAACGAGCAATTCTCTGTACTTCCTCAATGCCATCAAATTTAATTCTTAAGAATTCTATTCCATCTCTATTTCTGTATTTCTCAAAATCAACAACATTACCCATTGATCCATTTACCAGACCTCTTTCTACATGTAAATTCCGTCTCAAAATGATTCGGCAATTTAAACACACATTCAGAGTCTTTTCAAAACCCGCTGTCTTAGATATAGTCTTCTCTAATGAATCCAATTTTGATTTCAAATTGTCTGACAAAATAATAGTTGATCCCATATGCTCTAATTTGTCGATAGCTTCAAGTTTCACAATCTCTTGCTTTTCTAAATTCAACATTTTGTTGTTGAAGATGGCACATTCTGCAAGAGTTGGCATGAGACATATCCCGGATTTCTTCTCAGTAATTTTCTGAAAAATATTCTCAGGCACAATCTCTTGTTTGGGATATAAATTTGACAGTAATCGTGCATTTAAAGCTTCTTTCCCATGCTCGGTCACTTTTCCAATTCTAATATCTTGTAGAATATTCTTGTAATCTTCATCCTTTGCCTGACGCATATTTTGATGCAGTTCTGCATAATTGAAGTTTAACCATATATTGACGTTGCCAATGCTCCCTAGGCACTTCCTGGTATCTTCATGCGTGAGTATTTTGAACACAGGTTGACCTTTTACTGGTGTCAGCTGTAGAAGATCTCCGAAAACAATGATGTGTTTCCCACCAAATAAGACATCATATTCAGTTTTAAGTACTTCTTGCATTCTCAAATGCACAAAGGCAAGCATGACATTGGAAACCATGCTTACTTCGTCAATGATAAGTAGTTTCATTTTCCTCAAAACTCTTGAAACTTCACAGCAAGCATCTCCAGATAACTTGTTGTATTGTAATTTGTTGTCATGCTCCACCGGCAGCATCAGTAGACGATGCAAAGTAATACCTTTAATATTATGTGCTGCCAGTCCAGTAGGAGCGGTGACAACACAAGACAGCGATGACTCAGTCCTTTCCTGCAAATAACAAGAGATTGCTTTAATGAGGAAACTTTTTCCAGTTCCCGCTTCTCCACTCACGTACAGTCGGACAGGCTTCAACGACGTACATGAGCACTCTTTCTTCTCATGACTTAATCCGTGCTCAATTTCCTTGGTAACTTCATCATATATTTTCCTCTGCTCAACGTTGAGTTGTTTTTCCAAGTCTTGTAAGTTAACTGAATCCTCCTGAGCATGTGCCATGGCTCTTTCTACTTCATTCATAGCAGTGGCAGCTTCATTTTCGATAATAGGTCCTCCAAGTGGATCTTGACTCAATGAAACAGAACTCTGACTGTCCTGAGAACTGTCTCTGGCAATCTCGGCTGCAATCGTTGCTTCCTGCTCAATTTCCAAAGTTAGCATTTCTTGATATCTAGAAAAAGCAGGACATTCTATGGACTCCTTGGCTGCATTGAAAGAGTCTTCGTAACAGAGGAAATCTCCAAGCAGTTCCTCTTCTGCACGCCAAGGCTTGAAAAGTTGCAAAAGTGCTAAATAGAAAAACTCCTTTTTTTCTGGAGATTCGCCACTCAATTTTCGATGGTTTACTAATTGGCATTTTCTTTGCTTGACCAGGCATCCCTCACTTCCAATTACAGCATACACTCCTTTCTCAATATCTTCTTTGATGTTCCTCTTGAATATATAATTTTGGAGAACCTCATATAGACAAACATTCTCAAGGTGACTGCTTCGATTTGGATAATATGTATCCAACATGTTGGTCTTCAAAATGTCGGTACTGTTTGGTTCCTTTTCTGCCAAATACTCAATTTCCCGAACAGGTTTTAGAACTCGATTTCGCGTTGCAGCAAGACCAAGACTCGCCCAAACGAGACTCCTGGATTTGGCATAGAGACTTGCTGAAGACAATCGATCAGAACATTCGTAAGCTCCGATTTCTCGATGCGACAACATCTTCAGACTGAAACTGTACAACTTCTTGCTGAGGCTCTTTTCATGGGAAATGTCCTCCCACATATCCTTCAGTTCGGTCTTTTCTTTTTTGGTGATGTAAGATGTCACATACCGAGCCACAGCCATACAGTTGTCAGCCACAAACTGTATATCCATGTTGGCATTCCACATGGACAAAATCACTGGGTTGTAGTCATTGATGTACTTGGACTCTTCGTTCCTTTTCAAATTGTATGTATTCTTGGGTGATTTCCTCGTCACATTATGTCGCAGCGAAGACATCAAACTGTTCACTCTTCCTTTAGAAATCACCGGTCGTGGAAAGTTGAAACGACATTTGGTGTAAAACTTGTCCTTGTTTCTGAATTTACGACGACAGTACTTTCCACAACGATGGCTTTGGAAACGTAGAACTTGTTCTCTTAGATTTTTCTTCTCCGTTGCGTTTGGAACAGCACACGTAGAATACTGTTCGATGAAATTCATCACTAAGTCATCCGGATCTGTTCCAAATTTAGGTGCATCCTTGATCCACAGCAACATATGTATATGAGGGGCACCTCTTGCTTGGTACTCCTTTCTCCAGAAGAAATCCAACACCTCTCCAAGAGGTGGATTCTTTTTATTTGTGATGAAAGACATCATAGCTTCAAATCTATGATTGAAGTACCTGCATACATTCACAGGATCCAAAGAACACAGTTCTCCAGGTGTCTTGAATTCAATGTTTTCAATATTTCCATTTGCCTCTCGTAGAAATTCAAGTAAGTCTTCCCAGCCATACTCGGCACAGCTCAGAGTGAGGAACCATGTTGGAGTTCCTAAGTTCCTCAGCATACATTTTAAATCACCATGACGACGGTACCAGTACTCATTAGTACCACGCTGACACGCCATGAGATTAATTAAGTGAGAATCCAAAATACTGTCTTGGACATTGACTTTATGCATAAAGTCACTTGCCGAGATGTTTCGCATGTGTATACCACTTTTTAAGATGTGGTTCACTGCATATGACAGTCCAGACAGATCGCTTTCAAACAGGAGATGAAACAAATAGGGAATGCATTGCCGAAACCTAGGATCTTCTGCATACAATCGTAAAGTCCGGTATTCAGACGCAGGAATTTGATGAGGTCGCTCATCATATCTTCCTCCTTGACCTGTGGGAAATAGCTGTGGGAAACACCGAGCTTCCAAACTTTCCTCCCAAACACTAATGGGACTCCCTTTGGCTTGTTTCATTTGAAACAACTCAATAGCATTCCCCATGACTTCCTTGGAATGCAAAGGATGAACACTATAATGTTCATATATTTCTTCACTTTTAGAGGCCTCTACTTTCTCAATTTGGCCTGCACACAAATCGCTATCCTCTTCATCACTTACTTCCTCTTCTGCAACATATACATTCTTATAGTACTTATTATTTTTCTTCAAATACACTGTTGCCTTTTTGACTTTCCTAACATCCACTAAATCTTGCCATATTTTCTTATTCTTTGTCGGAACCCCATTAACCAAGATAACCAGAGGTTCCTCTTCCACTTTTTCTATTCCAATTGTGTTAATGTTTTTCTTCAAATCTAGAGGCAAATAAACAACTCTTCCCTTTAATCCTCTCTGTAAATCTGCTGGAGGCAACTTCCCTGTCTTTGGCTCCATTCTTACAATAGCCTGAAAGGGATGGATACTTTGAATCAAAATAGATTCATAAGTATTTAAATCCTTCAATTCAGAAGGAATCTCAACCAATTCCAGATTATTATGAACTGCCCTAGCAGGCATCTGGTTTTGGTTTAATTTATTACAACAATAAGTACACACACGTTGATCCGATCCCAAATCAAAATAATTTTCTACCATCAAGTATGTGGCTAAATCCTTCCATTCACTATTATTTTCCCTTTCACTTTTTGCATATAAATCCACTACCTTAGTCTGATTCTTATAATAAGTGCGTCGACAACATACACAAGTGAAATTAGGCCTCTCACTTGATTTCATCTGAAACGTGGCAATTTCCTTCTGAAAATTATCTGTACTGGAAACCTGTACATTATCTTCCACATTACCCTCTACTTCAGGGTCAATTTGAACATTCTCATCTTTACTACCAAAGTAACAAAACTCAATTTCTTCACAAAGATTCTTCACATCTATTTCAGAACCATGCAAAAGAGCAGCACATAACTGTTTAAGCATAATTGCTGGACTCTTAGCATAATACAACATTCTCACTAATTTTCTCACTTTATTATGATGCACTGCTAGCATCCTGAAATGATGAAAAACACTCTGGCATACTCTCCTGGAAAGACAAGCCAGCGAATGACCACGGAAACCTGTCATTTGTCTCACTCTGCAAGGATCTAAATCTTGCAACAACTTCATTTTCTGCTTCAAACTTTTCTTATTAAATGTCCGTATAAAATCACAAAGCAAATTGATGGAAACCTGTCGCACACTGCAAATAGAACTACACTTCCAAATGTACACAGGACCCTTAGGACGTCTTCCTAAAACCTCATCACTTAGCGCCTCTTCTGTCTCTGTTGTCACAAGTTGTTCTTTTTCAACTGGACAACCATCCTTCACTTCATAAGCTCGACCACTGATGTCAACTGCATGCACCAAATCATTATCCTGAAAATAAGTCTCCTCATTAAAAAATGCCTCAGAACTTGAACTATGCATCCATTCTCCGGAAAAAACTTCACAAAAGTTAGTACGATTTACTACTCTCTTCCATCTACTTTTTGTTTTGAAATCAGAAATTACCTTGCTTAGTTTCCTAATTCTATTGATTACCAAAATAAACAACTTTCGCTTAATTTCAAAAGCATGATCAATAATTTTCTCTACATTTTTCTTCTTCCTATAAAATGCCGCTTTCTGTTGGCCTTTCTTTTTAATATTTTTCAATAAATTAACTAATATCCTATTACGGAACATTCGAGTTCGAATGTCCCTAAACTGTTGTTTCCTTCTACTATCATGCACAGAGTTATCTCTTCCTCTACCAGTAACATTTGTGATGGGTCTCTCCTTTCCATTTAAATTATTTTTCTTTTTGTGAACTGAAACATTTTTTTGAGCAAAATTTTTTTTACTACAAATATTTCTTAAGAATGATTTCGTGCTCTTACCCGGACCTTTCTTGGTGTTTTGACAAGTATTTGGGGAAGAGGACTGCTGCAATAAAACATCATCCTGCTGTCTTTGACGTTTTCTAGCCTTTCGTATTCGACTTCTGGAAGGCATTTACCAAACTATGAAAGAATCTGCAGTTGAACCTGTGGAAAAATATAATATAAAATGTTATTAACCACTATTACCAAACAGTAAATAAATAACAGTCATCTAAAACTTAATGCCGTACTAATTATTTAACATAGCAAATATTTTCCACCAGCACTGCATCACAAAAATGACACTCAATGGTACAAAACAGGCATACAACACTCATAAATCACTCCCTAATATTTTAGATCATTAATTCAGGATGACGATAAGATGTAGCCTATCTAAAGATTTGTTTAGGCCCTGATCTTTAGACTGGGGTGAATGTGTGTCATTGATCCACATTCAGTCCATCACCTGTTTTGTTTATTTGAGGTGAGGCCAACACATGGTTGCAGATAAGATTTTCACTGAAAAAAACCAAGGTAAAAAAACATGTGAAGACCTACCAATGAAGTAAATCATTAAATGAAAACCAATACATTTCTGGAAATATGCACTACTAGTGCTTCATAAGATGTTTTGGGTCACATTTATAAGTTATTTGAGTATCTAGTATGCTATTTTACGTTCTTCATGGTGCAAATTTATTGTAAATACACTCCCACCTGCGGTTGGCAAATTTAGATTTTGATTATGGGAGTTAGATAGGCATGTTAATAATTTCCCAAAAATAGTGTATAACCCCAAACAACCTTTGAAGCAAATGCTTTTAGCCATGTTATCCACCTCCCATTGGATAACATGGCTAGGAAGTGCTTGCAAATGTGATAAAAAAAGGCCGCAATGCATGAATATCGCAGAAAAATCAGCGATATTCATGCATTTTCCAGCAAATGCTCTTAGCCATGTTATCCACTTCCTATTAAATAACATGGCTAAGAACTGCTCAGGGCCCCATGAGGAACGCTTTCCATTTAAAAAGGGAAAAATAACATCAAAGACACTAAAATGCCTTCTAAATATGAACCCAAACAACCCATGAAGCAATGTGAAAAAAAACTGCCGCAATGCATGAATATAGCAGAAAAGTCAGCGATATTCATGCATTTTCCAGCAAATGCTCTTAGCCATGTTATCCACTTCCAATTAAATAACATGGCTAAGAACTGCTCAGGGCCCCACGAGGAACGCTTTCCATTTAAAAAGGGAAAAATAACATCAAAGACACTAAAATGCCTTCTAAATATGAACCCAAACAACCTATGAAGCAATGTAAAAAAAAACGGCCACAATGCATGAATATAGCAGAAAAATCAGCGATATTCATGCATTTTCCAGCAAATGCTCTTAGCCATGTTATCCACTTCCAATTAAATAACATGGCTAAGAACTGCTCAGGGCCCCATGAGGAACGCTTTCCATTTAAAAAGGGAAAAATAACATCAAAGACACTAAAATGCCTTCTAAATATGAACCCAAACAACCTATGAAGCAATGTGAAAAAAAACGGCCACAATGCATGAATATAGCAGAAAAATCAGCGATATTCATGCATTTTCCAGCAAATGCTCTTAGCCATGTTATCCACTTCCTATTAAATAACATGGCTAAGAACTGCTCAGGGCCCCATGAGGAACGCTTTCCATTTAAAAAGGGAAAAATAACATCAAAGACACTAAAATGCCTTCTAAATATGACCCCAAACAACCTATGAAGCTCTAACAGTACATATCCTGAAATTTAATTAATTTCAAAATTCGTTTTTAAACACAGCATATAAATCAATTGTATACCTGCATTCATGAAGAAATGACTAAAAATGTCCTTGAGACACATGAAAGTGTTTTCTGCAATTCCCTAGCACCATTTTTGGGACACTATTAATATGGCTAGGTAACTCCCATAATCAAAATCTAAATTTGCCAAGCACAAGTGGGAGCGTATTTACAAGACACTTGCCCCATGAGGAACACTTTACATTTTAAAAGGCGAACATAACATCTTAGACACTCAAATACCTTATAAAAACGGCCACAATGCATGAATATAGCAGAAAAATCAGCGATATTCATGCATTTTCCAGCAAATGCTCTTAGCCATGTTATCCACTTCCTATTAAATAACATGGCTAAGAACTGCTCAGGGCCCCATGAGGAACGCTTTCCATTTAAAAAGGGAAAAATAACATCAAAGACACTAAAATGCCTTCTAAATATGACCCCAAACAACCTATGAAGCTCTAACAGTACATATCCTGAAATTTAATTGATTTCAAAATTCGTTTTTAAACACAACATATAAATCAATTGTATACCTGCATTCATGAAGAAATGACTAAAAATTTCCTTGAGACACATGAAAGTGTTTTCTGGAATGCCCTAGCACCATTTTTGGGACACTATTAACATGGCTAGGTAACTCCCATAATGAAAATCTAAATTTGCCAAGCACAAGTGGGAGCGTATTTACAAGACACTTGCCCCATGAGGAACACTTTACATTTTGAAAGGTAAACATAACTTCGCAGAAAAGTCAGCGATATTCATGCATTTTCCAGCAAATGCTCTTAGCCATGTTATCCACTTCCTATTAAATAACATGGATAAGAACTGCTCAGGGCCCCATGAGGAACGCTTTCCATTTAAGAAGGGAAAAATAACATCAAAGACACTAAAATGCCTTCTAAATATGACCCCAAACAACCTATGAAGCTCTAACAGTACATATCCTGAAATTTAATTCATTTCAAAATTCGTTTTTAAACACAGCATATAAATCAATTGTATACCTGCATTCATGAAGAAATGACTAAAAATGTCCTTGAGACACATGAAAGTGTTTTCTGCAATTCCCTAGCACCATTTTTGGGACACAATTAATATGGCTAGGTAACTCCCATAATCAAAATCTAAATTTGCCAAGCACAAGTGGGAGCGTATTTACAAGACACTTGCCCCATGAGGAACACTTTACATTTTAAAAGGCGAACATAACATCTTAGACACTCAAATACCTTATAAATATGGCCCAAAACAACCTATGAAGCTCTAGCAGTACATATCCAGAAATGTAATTGATTTCTTAAATCGTTTTTAAATGCAACATATCTGTTTCAGCTTACATAACAGACCATGAAATGGGCTCCATGTATCACAATATCTTGTGTTACTGCATGCCAGAATGTTACACCAAATATGCAATTACAATTCCTCTATGAAACTAATTCTATTAGTATATCACTAGAGACAAAACCACATTTTGTAAACACAGCTTTTTTCATCATTTTCTCCTTAAATCATACTATTCTCTATCTAAATTAAATAAATCTTTTCTCACCTTAGCAAATATTTTTTGAGTTTTGAAAACAGTCTCAGAAATACACCAAATTGTCTTCAGCAGAAGAATAAGGATGCACTCCAAAGGCTGCAGCTATTGAAAGCACAGAAATACAGATATTCATTGCACATATCTCTCATATTAGCCAATCATTCCTCTTCCCTCACTTTTTTCAAATCAAAACCCTTCCCCCCTCTGCCCTGTCTGCCTTGTTTCCATAGCAACCACCTCCTGGAAGACCTCTCATGTTTGCAAATTCACACAACAATGTTTCAATTGAACTCTGAACTCTCAGTGCACCTGCGTATCCAGTGCAATCTTTCATTAAATGTTTCTTCCTTGACCATTCAAATTACATCTTTCAAGGAACACATCCATGCACCCTAACTTTCTGTTTTCAGAAATGGAAATGCACCAATCACTGCTAATGAATCATTAGCATTGGAAATCCACAGTTTTTTTTCTTTAGAAACTCCTACTGTTTCAACTGCCCTTTCATTACCACACTTCATCTGACTGCAGCCCAACCTTCACCCACCATGTTTAAGGTCTGGATTGTTGGACATAGTTACATCCACTGGGCTCAAAGGTATGCTGAGAGCAGAAATTTACCTAACCTCAATTTACAAGATGTGGAAATTAAGTGGTTGGGCCAAAGAGGATTAAAATGTCACCAATTGATACCATTGGTGAAAACCTTTATGCATTTGCCAAAACCTGACCTGTTAATAGTGCACTGTGGAGGTAATGATTTGGGCACTTTGACAGGGGTAGGTCTGGAAATGCTTTTAAAGGACACCTTTGAGCAATTAATGGCACTTTTTCCTCAAACTGCCTTGGTATATTCCAATATATGCCAAAGACAGAAATGGAGGTGGTCCAACCAATTTTGTCCACAAATTGAGAAAGCGAGGAAGCATGTAAACAAATCTGTTTCAGCTTACATGAGAGACCATGGAATGGGCTCTCTTTACAACAATAACTTGCGTTACTACATGCAAGATATCTACAGAGGAGATGGAGTTCACTTCTCAGATGAGGGCAACAGAATTTTCATTCTGAATTTAAGACTGTGCATTGGTACCTACTTATAAGTACCTAAATGTACCATAAACCCAAAAGCTCTTCTCAGAGCTACCCTACATCTGATCACTCACAATTATTATTTTTCTCTAACTTTTTTCACTAATTTTCCACAAAATTCGCTCCCCGGAGCGCTACCCGGTTCGCTAACCGAAAGCTAACCTCGCGGAATTTTTTTAAAAAAAGTTTTTTTTTCCGCACATATAAGCCTCCTCAGCCATGCTCAGAAAACCTAGGGGGTCAAGATAAGTCTACCATGACCCCTTCTACCCATTCTAAACATTATTTGCCCTCCATCTTGTATCTTAATGCGACCGAAACACAAAATGGTGGATTCCCGTGACGCTTAAGGTTCGCTAACCGGGCCGCTTCCCGGAAAGCGGTCCAAAAAAAAGGTGGGAAAGTAATTTACAGAAAAACGACTAGAGACACTCTCACCAAATATACATTAGCTCATACTACATAACAATCCCTTCCATTCTCACAAATTTCATTGAAATTTCATTTAGCCATTTAGCCTGTAGACCTCTCCAAATACCGTGAGGTAAATTACTTCACAAAACACATCTGAAGTGTTGGAATTGACAACCAATGAAAATGTTACTTTCATTTTCTACTTTTATTACCTGACATTTGATTGGTTATATACCTGTATATATATAAAGGGAGAGAAGGAAACACAGCCATTTTGACTACTACTTGTTGTTGTATATATCATTTAGAATATCAATAATAACATCAACTTGTTTCTAAAGGTAAGTTGTTATTTTTAAAACTGAAGTATATTGTGCACTATAAGTAAATATGGTAAACTTTTTCAGATAGTTATATACTATCCCTCTGTAAGAGTTAGACATTGAGAAAGGCTTCTTTATTATAATTATGGACTGATTTAGGTTTCTGTGGTATAATTATAAATTTACTTAGGCTTCTTCACAGGCACTTTTTAATAGTACTAATTCACGCCTGAAACCATACAGTGCCCATAGATTACTTCTCTGGTATAAACTCACAAATGCCTGTCTGAACTTAAACCCAACAGTGCCCTATCTCTACTGATATATTTATTTTTTATGCAAATTACAGCAATAAAATGGAAGGTGAGCAGAATGTTTCCTTCGAAATTGTTCTGGAGACCAACACAGAAAAAGAAATTGAGGACAATGATGACTCTGATTTCATGGATCAATCACGGGACCATGAATTAGTTCAATGTGTGGAATCAGTGGATCATTTACTTCATTATGATGACGGTCAAATGTTTGAACTTATGTTCACTGAACAAGAACACATATCAGACAGTGAAATGCTAGACGTTCTAGTAAATTTCGAAAAACAATCCGAAAAATAAAATTATATGTAATATTAAAAAATTGTTTGAGTCTTTAATCATTTTTATATGTAATTCATAAAGTAGTTAAATGTAAGAAATGTTATTAAATTTTGAAACACAATCACAACAATAAAAAATTGCTGAAAAAATAAAAATATTAAAAAAAAATCAACAAAACCAACAAATAATTAACATACAGTATTAGAAAAGTCTTTCATTCTTTTATCCATAAAGTTCGCTGCCCAGAACGCTTTCCGGTTCGCGAACTTGGCGCTTACCACGCAAAAAAAAAATTTTAATTTTTTTTTTTTGGACCCTCCTAGGCCCTTTTAAAACCTCCACATAAAACCTAGGGGGTCAACGAGGATCTACTATGCCCCCTTATGGCAATTTCCCCCTTTGTTTTGTCCTCCTCTTGTCTCTCGATCCTACCGAGAGACAAGATGGCGGCCGCTCCGGACTGTTTAGAATGTTGACAGACACCGGAGGGCCAATCAGCTTCGCATCGCAAAGTTCCGATACGCGAAAGGTTCGCTAACCGGATCGCTGCCCGGAGCGCTGTTACAGATATATATCTTGATTCAAACGTTAATTTCTCAAAATCCACTGGAGCACATATATTGAGACCTAGCAAAGGCACATCGGGCTAACAGTCCCTACAATTTTGCCAAGTTTCGTGAAAATCCATTCAGCCGTTCGGGCTAAAAGTGAGTCCAACCGCCCTATGGAAATTAACATGGGAAAAAGGCGTTTTGGGACCCCCCTTTTTTCTCGGCCCCCCCTCCACAAAACCCCCCCAAATTTTCAAGGGCTGCTCAGAAACAAAATGTGCCATTTTCCTGAAAATTTCAGCCAATTCCGTCCACAAACGCAAAAGTTATTAGGCATAGAATTTTCAGAAATCCCATAGGGAAAAAATCCTAACTATATATACCTACTGGCGACCGCCAGTAGGTAATATACATATATATGTATATGTATATGTATATGTATATGTATATGTATATGTATGTATATATATATATATATATATATATTACCTACGTGATTAACTGTGAATGCAGATGAAAGGTCATAGAGGATTCAGAGGCAGGAAGCATTTTGGTCCAGCATTTTAAAACTTTCATCCATAACGTGCTTGAGAGCCGATTTGGTACTGTGCCCCTTCCGCAACCCGGATTGATTCTGGTCTAGGAATTGGAAATTCTCTATGTGAGCACAGATGGGATTGTTCGTATTTTTCAAGTAGTTTGGCTAGTGTGGGGATGTTGGAGATAGGGCAGAAATTATTGAGATCAGTTTTATCTGCATTAGATTTTTTAGTATAGGTGATACCAGAGCTGCTTTTAAGCAGTCTGGGATTGTGCCTTGTGTTTTACTATCAACTCCCAAGAGGTGAAGTTTCCTGTTAGAATGGTATCTTGTTCAGGGAGGGATGTTGTGTACTAGGAACCCCTATTCATCTAGGACCACTGGGCAGCATTATATTGGCCTTCAGCATCTATGCACAGACATTCAGGCTCCGATGGTGCTATAAAGAGTGACACAGGGAGAAAAGGGGTATTCCCAAGCTCCAACTGAAGTTGTTGTTCACTAACTTCCCACTGCACTCAATGTACTCATTACTAGTTATTTCAAATTGCCCAGGCATTACTACTAACACACAATAAAATATTATAAACTCCAAATTATCCTGTCATTAATGGTTCCAGTATTATCACCAAATTAATTATATTTCATCACTCGCTCCTTTTGATGAACAAGCATTTACAGTTCTTGAAGTTATTTTCTTTGCAACTCTGAACATTTTCTCAACTCACTCCACAGAACTGGAGCTCAAACTCGCTTCTCTGTTCCTCCATGGTTTTGACAAGCAGAGGTCTGACACACAAGGGTCCAAAAATATATTGACCCAAGAACAAATGGCAAGATATACTAAACTTTTTAGTGGTCAATGCACATTGCTATATATATAATACTTATTCAAATATCAAAGCAAACCACATTTACTGGATGATGTCATCAATGATTTCATTTGAGATGCCATCAGTGATGTCACTAACCATGTCATGAATGATGTAATATGTGACATCATCAGCAGTGGATTGCGGGCCCGTGAGTAATAGTTAGTACAACTAACTATATCGGAGGAATTTCAATGGTTTTGTACGAGTGAAACGTCCAGCTAACTATAACACCCCTAAAGCCTATGGTTTTTTCAGTGAATTTCAAAGGTTTTTTAAATGCTAATTCCTAACTCTAACACCCCTAAAACCTATGGTTTTGTCAGTGAATTTCAAAGGTTTTTTAAATGCTAATTCATAAATATAACATGTCTGAAACCTATGTTTTTTTCAGTGAATTTCAAAGGTTTTGTAAATGACTAATTGTAAATGTATTAATTGTTATATTTATTTTTTTGATACTGATTTACTACATTTTATTAAACTATTTATTTTTAGATATTTTATTTTTTAAATTACATTATAATTACATTATACATTACATTACAAAATATATCTTCTCAGAATGAATTACTTTAGTTTAAATATTTTGGAAATAGGCAATAGACTTTTAAGTACAGTACTTACAGTTGTTGCAATGGGCAACACAATTTTAAATACAATGAAACATTTAGCTCAAGTGAATTTCTAGTTAAATGCAATTAGTTACTTTATGGATTACTTTTCTAACCACAGGACTGTATCCTAGATTCAGTCCTTAGACATCTCCTGTAAACAGTTGAGTAAAAGTGTTTTGGTTACATTAGTGATTTTTAAGGGATATTATTGTATTTTAAAAGTTAACACTTCGAAACTTTTTCACATAAAATTACCACTGTTATCCTGTGAGAGGAAATTCACTTAGCAGGTAAGTAGTGTTATCGTTACTTTTTCTTACTCAGTGGTGGATCCTGGATCCAGCACTGATGCATCTCCGGTAAACAGTTGAAAGAATGTGTTTAAGTCATACAGGCGATTTTTAAGGAATATTTGTAGTTTGTGAAAATCAACAAAGAAACTTTTCTGGTGAAAACCAGACAATGGATTCCTATAGAAGGAAATACAAGTTACTGGTAAGTACGGTTAGAATTACTTTTCATGTTCAGTGCTGGGCTAAAAGATGCAGCACTGTGTTCTCTCCCAAGAACAGGTGAGTAAATCGGAATTCGTTGTTCGGAAGATTTTAGGTGAATATTTTAATGTTCGAAAACTCCACACTTAGAATTTCCAAGTGAAACCAGTCAATGTTAGCCTATGGAAGGAAATTCAAGTTACTGGGCAGTATGGTTAGAATTACTTTTCAGGATCAGTATTGGGCTCAAAGATGCAGCACTGAGGTCTCTCCTCATAAAAGATAAGTACATTTGAATTCGTAGTACATCCATTAAGCGCCACAGAGCTGCGTAGCAGAGAGATGTAAAAAAGGGCACCACCTGCACCACCTCTCTGCAACGCAGCACAGTGGCGCTTCCTGGAAGCACCTGGTGAGCTACTTGGCCCCCACAGTCCCTCAGGTTTGAAGTGGAATTCTTTCCCCAGCTTAAAATGCACCACAGGGTGTGTTTGCACACATCACGTCAGGCCCCGTCCCCCCTTCACCATTGTGTAAACACACCCTGTCACCGTTCTAAGTTGAGAGATTAAGTCCCCTTCAATCCTAAGGGTATTTCAGTCTACCCTTTAGCTCCTGAGGCGGAAGCCGGGAGAACCGCTCAGCGCTTGTTTTTAAAAATTGAAAAACTGTGATAGAATTCTTTTTACCTGATTGCTGCACTTCACTCCAGGCGCTCCCCCTCCCTTAAAGTACCAGCAACCACCCCGCGCAGCCGACGTTAACGCTGCCGCGGGTACTTCCGCATTTACGCCGCCATTAGCCTGCTAAACGAGGCCACGCCCACTAACTTGAGGCCAAGCCCACCGGTAGCATATAAGTCGCACTTCTTACTACAAGCTCGCATTTCAGTCTACCCTTTAGCTCCTGAGACGGAAGCCGGGAGAACCGCTCAGCGCTTGTTTTCAAAAATTGAAAAACTGTGATAGAATTGTTTTTACCTGATCGCTGCACTTCACTCCAGGCACTCCCCCTCCCTTGAAGCACCAGCAACCACCCTGCGCAGCCGACATTAACGCTGCCGCGGGTACTTCCGCATTTACGCCGCCATTAGCCTGCTAAACGAGGCCGCGGCCACTAACTTGAGGCCACGCCCACCCTTACCGCCACTTAAGGATGTGCCTCAGCCGGACGCGCAGCGGACGCGCGCCGCCAGTGCGCAGAAGGTGTGCCAAAGGCAAGCCCGTCTGAGCCCGTCCGCGCCAGACCGAGCCCGGAGCCCGGGACCCCTGCGACTTTAACACCGTTCCCACTGAGGTACACCCAAGAAACCCTCCTCAATCTTAGAGACTCTTCTCCCTCTTCATGCGGCAGCATTATTTCCGTAGAGGAAGGACAATCCTGCTGTTCGACCTGCTCATACAGGCTAACGCCACGATCACCTCCGAAAACACGTTGGATCAAGATGGCTCTACTCAACTGCAGATCCCTGCCTAAACACAAAGCAGAAATCAATATGCTTCTGCTGGAAGCCGATCTCAAGATTCTCTTTCTTACCGAAACGTGGATCAACTCCAATTCAGTCCCTGACATAGTCCAATCACTTCCCCTGGCTACTTAATTAAGCACTAGGACAGACTCTCTGGGATAGGGGGCGGAATCGCGATTATCTATAGAAATAACCTCTCCTGCCACCTCAAGGACAGCCCAATTCAGGACTGTGAAAATGTCCAGTTCTCCATACATTTAGCCCCATCAAAAACTCTTTCAGGGATTCTCATATATCACCCTCCAGGACAGCAAAGTCTTTTCTGCAAATCCCTTGTGGAAACCATCTCCTCTCTTGCTTGTCTGTCACCCAATTTTACGGTCCTAGGAGATTTAAATCTCCACTTCGACGACTCGACAAACGAAATAGCTGAGGACCTTAAGGAAGATCTAGCCTCCCTCAATATTCCCTTAAAAAGCAATCAGCCTACACATTCTAAGGGCCACTTGCTGGACCCCATTTTTTCCAACCTCCCGAAACTAGTAGTGAATAAACCCCTCCCTATCCCTTGGTCAGACCATCACTTAATCCCTTTCAAGCTCCAACTATCAAACGAAACATCGGAGAGACCTCCTACTCAAGTACCATCCCGCCCCTGGCAAAAATTGGACACGACCGCATGGACTCAAGCATTAGTCTCCACCACCCCTGAGCTGGACTCAGACCCCTCCAGAGCAGATGCCCAACTCCGCTCCTGGATTGAACAATCCCTTGACGCTATCCTTTCCGTTAAACCCCTCCCAAGTAAAAAGGTAACTTTCAAATCTCCCTGGTTCACTCCGGAGCTACGCGAACTTAGGAAAAGGTGTAAAAAGCTCGAGCGCCTCTGGAGGAAGGACTAGGCAAATGAAAGTAAAAACGAATATAGGGCAGCCATGAAGGAGTATAAAACTTGTATAAAAAACACCCAGGCAACCTTCTTCAAGAAAATAATACAAGCTGCTGCGAACTCGGCTAAAGAAACCTATCGTATCGTGCGTCTCCTAACAAAAACCCCGGATCCACTGCCCAAACCGGACCCATCGGGCACTAGATGCAACCAGCTAGACGAGTTCCTCTCTACAAAAATTGACAACATCCTCAAAACCCTCCACACTACCAGGACTTCCCAACTCCCCCCGACTCCCCCCACTGGCCCAGAGGCCCCTTATCTCGACACGTTCTCCCAGGTGTCCTGTGAAACGTTTCTGACTACTCTACTGACAGTGAAGAGTGGGGCCCCCTCAGACCCAGCTCCTATGAGCAAACGAAAACTGGTTGCCTCCACAGTATCCCCCCCTCCACCAACCTCATTAATGTGTCTTTTGCTCTAGGCACCGTTCCTACTAACTGGAAAAAAGCCACAGTCTGTGCGCTTCTCAAAAAACCCCACCTTGATTCCTCCAATCCGTCTAACTTTAGACCTATCTCCTTCCTCCCGGCCATCAGCAAAGTGGCCGAGAAAATCGTCAACCACCAACTCTCCCTTTTTCTGGAATCCAAAAACCTCCTGCGCCAGTCCCAGACAGGGTTTAGACCGGGACAGGGAACGGATGCCGCACTCCTAGCCGTGGTCGAAGAGGCAAGAACCATTATAGACGCGGGAGGATCAGTGGCAGTAATCCTCCTCGATCTGAGTGCCGGCTTCGACGCGGTGGATCATGCCATCCTTATCCACCATCTTAGCATGGCTGGAATCTCCGGCACCGCCCTGTCCTGGATCAAATCCTTCCTAGAAGGTAGAACCTTCCAGGTGACCAACGGCACAATTAACTCCAGTGCTTTCCCCCTTCGGTGTGGGGTCCCTCAGGGCTCCTCCCTGAGCCCCACGCTTTTTAACGTTTACATGTCTCCCCTTGAAGACATTGTAACTCCATTCGGCATAAAAACAGTTATGTACGCCGACGATACCCAGCTGGTGGTCTCCATAAACCAGTCGACCAATTGTCTGGACAATCTGTCATCCTGCCTCCAGAACATCGCTTAATGGATGTGCGACTCACGTCTGAAACTAAACGGAGAGAAATCAGAGATCCTCCTTCTGGGAAACTCACGCCGACTCCTGGCCACTCTGTATGGGATCAACCCCACCCCTAAGACCGAAGTTAAAAGCCTAGGTATCTGGTTGGACCAAGACCTCAATTTCAAAGTCCAAGCCAGAAAAACAGCCGGCACCTGCTTCGGCCTGATCCAGACAGCTCGAAAAATTCTCCCTTTGATTCCCTTTCAGTCCAGGAAACTGCTCATACAGGGGCTTGTTAATTCCAGACTGGACTATGGAAATGCCCTTTACTTAGGCGCTCCCGCATCGGTCATCAACAAACTGAAATGTGCTCAAAACGCTGCGGCCAGACTCTTGACCGGGACCAAATCTAGATGCTTTGCCAAACCAGCCCTTAGATCTCTACACTGGCTTCCGATCAAGGAAAGGATCAGCTTTAAGACCCTCTGCATCTCACACAAAATACTTCAAGGCAGACGACCGCCCATTCTGAGATCTCTTGTCAAACCTCATCACTCGAACATACAACTCAGATCAGACTCCCTCTCCTTGGTCAGTGTCCCCAGAATAAGAAAGGCCCGCGCAGGGGGACAACTGTTCTCTTACAACGCGCCAATGCTGAGGAACTCCCTCCCACTTTCCATCCGAAGAGAAAACAACCTACTAGCCTTCCGTAGGTAACTGAAAACGTGGCTCTTCTCATAACCCATCCCTACAACTTCCACCCTCTGAAAGCTACAGGTTGATTGTCAGCGCTGGGACGCCCCAGGGTAGCTATGTGCTTTACAAATCTGAAATCAAATCAAATCATGGTCCCTAGGGTCAAACTAGCCCACTAGGTACCCCCAGTAAGCGCCACAGAGTGCGTTTGCACAGTGGTGAAGGAAGGAGGCGTGGCCTGAGGTGATATGTCTGCAAACACTCCTTGTGGCACATTTTAAGTTAGAGAATTAATTCCCATCAGGTATCTCCAGTATGCGCCACGAGGCTGCATTGCAGAGAGGTGTTCAGAGGCCACGCCCCTTTTTACAACACTCTGCAACTCAGCTCCGTGGCACTTACTGGAGGTACCTGGTGGGCTAGTAGGCCCCCAGGGACCTTCAGGATTGACAAGGAATTAATTTCCCAACTTAAACTACGCCACAGGGTGTGTTTGCACACATCTGAACTCAGGCCTCGCCCCCTCCCTTCACCACTGTGCAAACGCACCCCTTGACGCCTTTTAAGTTGGGGAATTAACTGCCCTTGAATACTGAGGGTCCCTGGACTGTGCTAACCTAAACCCTAAAACACTACCCCCGGCACGACCCCCTACACTACCCAAACACCACTGCCCTGTGGTGCGTTTTAAGTTGAGGAATTAATTCCTCTTCAGTCTTGAGGGTCCCTGGGGCCAACTAGCCCTCCAGTAAGCGCCACAGAGCTGCGTTATAGAGAGGTGTAAAAAAGGGCGTGGCCTCAGAACACCTCTCTGCAACGCAGCTACCTGGCACATACTGAAGGTACCTGGTGAGCTAGTTGGCCCCCAGGGACCCTCAAGATTGAAGAGGAATTAATTCCTCGACTTAAAACACACCACAGGGCAGTGGTGTTTGGGTAGTGTAAGGGGTCATGCCGGGTTAGTGTTTTAGGGTTTAGGGTAGCGCAGCAGTGTTTGGGTAGTGTAGGGGGTCGTGCCGAGGGTAGTGTTTTAGGGTTTAGGGTAGTGCAGTGGTGTTTGGGTAGTGTAGTGGTCGTGCTGGGAGTAGTGTTTTAGGGTTTAGGGTAGTGCAGTGTTGAATGGGTAGTGTAGGTGGTCGTGCTGGGGGAAGATTTAGGGTTTAGAGTAGTGCAGTGTAGTTTGTGTAGTGCATTGGGTCATGCTGGGGGTAATGTTTTAGGGTTTAGGGTAGTGCAGTGGTGTTTGGGTAGTATAGGGGGTCATGCTGGGGGTAGTGTTTTAGGGCTCAGGGAAGCGCAGTGGTGTTTGTCTACTATAGGGGGTAGTGTTTTAGGGTTTAGGGTAGCGCAGTGGTGAATGGGTAGTGTAGGTGGTCGTGCTGGGGGAAGATTTAATGTTCAGAGTAGTACAGTGTAGTTTGTGTAGTGTATGGGGTCATGCTGGGGGTAGTGTTTTAGGGTTTAGGGTAGTGCAGTGGTGTTTGGGTAGTGTAGGGTGTCGTGCTGGGGTAGTGTTTTAGGGTTTTGGGAAGTGCAGTGGTGTTTGTGTAATGTAGGGGACGTGCTGGGGGTTATGTTTTAGGGTTTAGGGTAGTGCAATGGTGTTTGTGCAGTGTAGTGGTTTGTGCTGAAGTAGTCTTTTAGGGTAGTACAGTGGTGTTTGGGTAGTGTAAGGGGTCGTGCTAGGGTAGATTTAAGGTTTAGGGTAGTGCAATGGTGTTTGGGTAGTCTAGGGGGTCGTACGTGCTGGGGTAGTGTTTTAGGGTTTAGGGCAGTGCAGTGGTGTTTGTGTAGTGTATGGGGTAGTGTTTTAGAGTTTATGGTAGTGCAGTGGTGTTTGGGTAGTGTAGGGGTTCGTGCTGGAGGTTGATTTAGGGTTTAGGGAAGTGCAGTGGTGTTTGGGTAAGGTAGGGGGTCGTGCTGGGGTAGATTTAGGGTTTAGGGTAGTGCAGTGGTGTTTGTGTAGTGTTTGTGGGTTCATGCTGGGGGTAGTGTTTAGGGTTTAGGGTAGTACTGTGTTGTTTGTGTAGTGTAAGGGGACATGCTGGGGGTAGTGTTTTAGGGTTTAGGGTAGTGCAGTGATGTTTTGGTAGTGTAGGGGGTCGTGCATGGGATAGTGATTTAGGGTTTGGGGAAGTCCAGTGGTGTTTATGTAGGGTAGTGGGTCGTGCTGGGGGTAGATTTAGAGCTTAGGGTAGTGCAGTGGTGTTTGTGTAGTGTAGGTGGCCGTGCTGGGGTAGTGTTTTAGGGTAGTGCAGTTGTGTTTGGGTAGTGTAGGGGGTCGTGCTGGGGTAGATTTAAGAATTAGGGTAGTGCAATGGTGTTTGGGTAGTATAGGGGGTGGAGCGGGGGTACTGTTTTAGGGTTTAGGGTGGTGTAGTCGTAAATGGGTAGTGTAGGGGGTCGTGCTGGGGGTAGAATTAGGGCTAAGGGTAGTGCAGTGGTGTTTGTGTAGTGTAAGGGTCGTGCTGGGGGTAGTGTTTTAGGGTTTAGGGTAGTACAGTGGTGTTTGTGTAGTGTAGGGGGTCATGCTGAGGGTAGTGTTTTAGGGTTTAGGGTAGTGCAGTGGTAAATGTGTAGTGTAGGGGGTGGTGTTTTAGGGTTTATTGTAGTGCAGTGGTGTTTGGGTAGTGTAGGGGGTCGTGCTGGGGGTAGTGTTTTAGGGTTCAGGGAAGCACAGTGGTGTTTGTCTACTATAGGGGGTAGTGTTTTAGGGTTTAGGGTAGTGCAGTGGTGTTTGTGTAGTGTAGGGGCTCGTTCTGGGGGGAGTGTTTTAGGGTTTACGGTATTGCAGTGGTGTTTGAGTAGTGTAGGGGATGGTGCTCACTAGGGAGTTAACTGGATATTTACTGCTGGTATTGAAAGTGATTGTTCAGTCTGCATGTCTAATTATCAAATTAAATAGAAGAGGATTTGAGATCTCTCTTAAAACATGCCCTAATTTTTCTTTCTACAACACTAACCATAATTTCTATAACAAAATGAACCCCCTCTTTTTGTTCCTTTTTAAATAAAATGTTTTAAGTGTTACCAGTTTATTCCAATCAAGAAGGCTTCAGGTGTGCCTTATTTTTGTCATAAGTAAGACTGTTAGCACTCTAGTTGTTCTTTAGAACACTCTGGGAAGCAGCAGTAGAACACAAAGCAATCAACTGACAGGCTGCTCCTGTTGAAATACAACAGGAAGATATTTGAGATCTCACTGAAAACATGTCCTAATTTTTCTTTCTACAGCACTAACGATAATTTCTATGACAAAATAACGCCCCTTATTTTGTTCCTTTTTAAATTAAATGTTTTGCGTGTTACCAGTTTATTCCAATCATCTTGATTGGCTTCAGGTGTGCCATAATTTTGTCATCAGTAAGACTGTTAGCGCTCTGGTTGTTCTTTAGAATACTCTGGGTAGCTGCAGTAGAACACAAAGGAATCAACTGCCAGGCTGCTTCTGTTGAAATATAACAGGAAGATATTTGAAATCTCACTTAAAACATATCCTAATTATTCTTCCTACAGCACTAACCATAATTTCTAGGACAAAATGAACCCCCTCATTTCATGCCTTTTTGAATTAAATGTTTTAAGTGTTACCAGTTTATTCCAATCAAGATGGCTTCAGGTGTGCCATAATGTTGTCAATAGTAAGGCTGTTAGCGCTCTAGCTATTGTTTAGAACACTCTGAGAAGCTGCAGTACAACACAAAGGAATCAACTGACAGTCTCTGCCCTTGTTGGATGTACATGTTTTACTGAGAATTTCAGACTTCATTCTCACATGACTGAGAAAGATAATGTGAATTAACAGAAAATATGCTCTCATTTTAGCTTCTGGAGCACCTTCCAAACATCTATGGGACAAGCATGAGAAAATAGTTTTCTCTCAAACATGCTTCCATTTCTAACGATAATGGCATTACTCCTAGTCCTACTCCCTCGCCTTCCTTCCATACAAGTGAGGCTCCACCTCCCACCCAGACCCACCCCCAGCATAAAAACTCTGCCCGCCCCCACCTCCACCTGTACGTAAACAAGCCGAGCTAGCACTCAGTTGAACAGCACCGGGAGGGAGGGTCCTCGAAGGAAGGCGAGGGAGTAGGACTAGGAGTAATGCCATTATCGTTAGAATCCTTCAATGCAAGTGAGGACATAGCAAGCAGGAGAAAACAGAGATGGACAACTGAGTGATAAAGAACACCAAATTTTAATACAGTGCCCCAAACACAGCAGATCAACATCCCTGGCCCAGCATAGAGGACAAGACCCTGTGGCCCAGAACATTATGCAAACGCTCCAGACTCGCAATTCGATAGAGAAGCCCCCGGCAACTCAGCCACCTTAGCAGCCATACTGTGAGTGGAACGCCCCTGAACCCCCACAGGAGGAACCACATCCTTAAGATGGTAAGCCAGCAAGACCGTGGACCTAATCCAATGACTCATAGTGGCTGTGGAAGGCTTAACCCCTTTCCGAGTCGGACCAAAGTTAACAAACAAAGAGCCCCCCACCCGGAAGGACTCAACAACATGGAGGTACCACTGCAAGGCCCGTCGAAAATCCAAACAATGCAAGCGAGAATCCTCAGCCGAGGAAGGAGCCGGACAGAACTCAGGCAAAATCACATCCTGACTGAGGTGAAAAGCCGAATTGACCTTAGGGACTAAGGACGGAACGGGAACCAGAACCACCCGATCCGAAAAGACTTTACAGAAGGGAAACTTGCAAGACAAGGCCCCCAACTCCCCCAAGCGCCTCGCAGAGGTGATAGCAATCAAAAAGCAAGTCTTAAAAGTCAAGAGACGGAACTCGAGACCCTCAAGGGGCTCAAAGGGAGGACCAGACAGGACATCGAACACCAGATGCAAATCCCATGAAGGGAAGGACCAAACAGGGTGGGGAAACAAGTTCAACAGACCCCGAAAAAAATGAGGCATCAGAGCCCCATCATCCTGCAAATTACGCCAGGAGCCCCTAAAGGCCTGAATAGCTGCCCACTGCACCCGCAGAGAAGCCACCGACAACCCCAGAAGAGCCCCATCCTGAAGGAACTGCATCACCAAAAAGAGATCAGCAAGCATGGGGTCAACACCCTTACCAGCACACCAGACCGAAAAGACCCACCAATGCCTAGCATAGGACAGCAGAGTGGAGGACCTACGCGATGCCTGCAAAGTAACCGCCAACTGGGCAGGAACCCCCAACCCAGCTAAGCCCTGCCGCTCAACAGCCAGGCTGTCAGGTGCAACCTCCGCAGAGAATCCAGGGGAAGGGCTGCAAACTCCAAAGGGGATGGAACCACCGGAAGGACCCACTCCCGGTCGCAACACAACTCGGTCAGGAGAGGAAACCAATTCGCCCGAGGCCAATAGGGAGCCACCAACAACACCTGAGCACAATCCCTCCGGACCCGCACCAGAAAGGACCGAAGCAGTGGAAAGGGAGGGAATGCATACAGCAGACCCTGATGCAAAGGACAGGTCAAGCCGTCGACTCCCAGAGACCCGGGACACCTGCCCAGAGAACAGAACTGGACCACCTTGGCATTCCCCAGATCCGCAAACAGGTCCACCACAGGGAGGCCCCAACAACCCACCAACTGCAGGAACACACAGGGGAGGAGAGAGAAATCCCGAGACGATGGAATGGCCCTGCTCAACAGATCTGCCCTCACATTGTCCACCCTCCGAATGTAGAGAGCCGACAGACCCAGCACCCAGACCTGAGCCCACCGAAAGAGGAAACTGGCAATCAAGTTCAAGGACCTGAACCGGGTCCCCCCCCTGATGGTTGACATAGGACTTCGTCACCAGATTGTCCGTCTGAACCAACACCCAATTCCCCCTCAGAGTCCTGAAAGTGCACCAGGGCAAGCCCAATCGCCCTCAGCTCCCGCCAGTTGGAGGACCTCCGGGAATCCAGCAGTGACCAGAACCCCCGAACCTGCTCTGACCCCAGCCAAACACCCCACCTGGACATGCTGGCGTCCGAAGTCACCACAAGCGGAGCCGGGGGAGCCAGTGAAACCCCCGCCAGAAGGTGTCGGCGGCTGAGCCACCAGGAAAACTCCTTCCGGATCCGGTCTGCCATGGGCAGCAGGGACAACAGACTCTGAGACCCCGGTGACCAAGCCAACAGGATCCAGTTGGCCAGGCGGAGGAGATGAAAATGAGCCCATGGAACCAAAAACACCACGGAATCCATGTGTCCCTGCACCCGCAGCCACTGGACCGCCCGAGGAGCCTCCCGGGACATCAAGGCCTGAACCTGCGACGGAAGAGACACCAGGCGCTTGTTGGACAAGGTAACATGGCCGAGCAAAGTCTGAAAATGAGCCCCGATGAACACCAAGTCTTGAGACGGGACCAAAGAAGACTTTCCCCAGTTCACCAAAAATCCATGTCCCTGAAGAACCTCCCGATGTGCGAGAGCAAAAGAGACTCCCCCGCAGCATGCAGCAAGAGGTCGTCTAGATAAGGATGAATGACAACCCCCTCCGCATGAAGGAGAGCCGCGAGAGGCACCAGGACCTTCGTGAAAACCCTGGGCGCAGACCTGAGGCCGAAGGGAAGACGCAAAACTGAAAATGGCCGTCTCCAGCGGCGAACCTCAGGAAACGTTGAGAAGCAGCGGCAACAGGGACGTGGAGATAGGCGTCCTCGAGATCCACGGATGCCAGGAAGTCGCCAGGCTGAACCAAAGGAATGATGGCCTGAAGGGTCAACATACGGAAGTGCATGGGCCGAACTCAGGCGTTGACCCACTTGAGATTGAGGACAGGCCGAAAGCCCCCGGTCAACTTCTGAACCAGAAACAGAATGGAGTAGGTCCCCGTCCCCACCTCCTCGACAGGAACCCGGCAGATGGCAGCCTTGGCAAGCAAACAGGACACCCCGTCCGGCAGAGCCACCCTGCAGGGACCGGAGACAGGCAGAGGAGTCAGCCAAACCCCAGAATCTGGCGGAACCTGCAGGAAGTCTATCACGTACCCACGACCCACAGTGTCCAGGACCCAGCCATCCAAAACGTCCTGCTGTCAACGAGGAAGAAACTGCTGAAGACAACCACCCACCGGCAGGGAACCGGCCAGACAGTGGTTAACAGGGACCCTTCTTGGCAGGGCCCTTAGGAGCGGAGGCAGCGTGCCTGGGAGAAAAACGGGGCTGAAAACGTCGTCTGCGGAAAGACTGACGAGAATCATGCTTCGTGGAAGATCTAGGGGTCCTACTCCAGGGCTTACCAGATGGAGCCGACACGCCCTTATACGGCAAAGCATGCTTCTGCTCCTTGAAAGCCTTCGAAATCATGGCAGGCAATTGGTCCCCAAACAGAGCCAGTCCATCAAAAGGCAATTTCAACAGAGCCGCCTTCTCCCCAGGATCAGCCTTCCAGGACCAGAGCCAGAGGGAACGACGTGCTGCCACCAAAGCCCCAGTAGACATAGCCGAAGACTTTATAACATCCTATGAAATGTCCGCCAATAGCCTAGCCTGATGTTCCATAGAAGCCAGGAGGTCAGAGCACTCCGAGCCCTCCTGAACCGCTGCAGCCAATTTCTTGAAATCCTGAACCAAAGACTGCGCAGAGTAGGCAGGGAGAAGGCTAGCCCTCAGCGCCAGGTTCCCAGCAGCAAAGGAGCGTTTAAGGCCAGAATCCACCTTCTTATCAGTAGCATCCGCCGGGGTACAGTCCTCAGGCTGAATAGCAGTCTTGCCAATCAGAGTGGCCAGGATAGAGTCCAGCTTTAAATTCTGAGGCAAGGGGTCCTTCCCCTCCGAAAGGTAAAGTTTCTGAAGGAAGCGGGGGACCTGCAACTTATCAACCTCACGCCACTCCCTCAGCACCATGTCCTTGACCGGACCCTGAAAGGGCATGCCCAACCTGGAGGGAGAAGCATACTAGGGAAAGAGATTCCCATCCGTCTCCCCGAGCTGGAATGGAGGGGACCCTAAATTGTCCCACACATGAGCTAGCATATCCCACCTCTCCTCCCTGGAGAAACTTCACTCCAGAGGAGGTAGAAGGACCGTCATTATCCAACAAGGAAACCTCCCTCGCAGGATCCAGTGAGCGTGGATGAGAAGAAGCAGCAGACAGCGGACGAGCCTGGAGAGCCTTAGACACAGCCGCCTCAATCATGCCCTGCACCTCCTCCTTGGACATGAGAGGCACATCACCCCCAGAAAGGCCCCAACACCAAGGGGGCTTGGAGGGAACAGGAGAAACCTCAGGCGGGGAAGAAGAGGAAGAAGACACCACATTGTTCCTCTTAAACGCCTGCTTGCGACCCATGGTAGAAGCACAAAGGAGCAGAAAACCCCTTGCTGCAATATGAAGGGAAAAAAATCACAACCGGGAACCAATTACAGCCCCGGCCTGAAAAACCACCAAAAACAGGCCCTACCCCTGTTACAACTAGCAAAACATAAAAAATAAAAATAAAAACGGGCAGCAACCCGTCCTACTAGGCCTTCCAGAAGTCTGCAGTCCGGGAGGAGGCATCCATTACAGCCCGACTTGGAAACACAGCCCCAGCCACAGGAGGACCGCCCAACAACGCTGCGGCTTCCCGAGTCACCGCTCCGCCCCCAAACCACGAGGGAGACGAGGAGAGGAGACACAGCCAGAAGAACGCTGCCGAGGACACCATCGCCGCAGAGAACCAACACGAAGACTCCCCGGCACCGCCACAGGGAGAAACTGAAGGTAAGTCCCACTAGGGAGACAGAAAAAAACAGGTGGAGGTGGGGGTGGTGCAGAGTTTTTATGCTGGGGGTGGGTCTGGGTGGGAGGCAGAGCCTCACTGGTATTTAAGGAAGGCGAGGGAGGGACGAGAGGTAATGATTCATGATACCCCAGCAGAAGGCTTTTTTACATGGTAAAATCACATTAGAACACACCACAATTCCAAAAATGAGTATGGTACCATCAACAAATGATTTATAATGTAACTAAAGTCTTAAAACCTTCTATTAACTTAAATGCTTTTTAATGAAGTGCTATCATGTGTATTGGACCCAAGATGGCTGCCAACACTTCTTGGATTAAGTGCTGACAGCCAATCAGATCTATCAACAAATGAGAGCCTAAGGGGGTATATATCAGATCTCAGAATTAGGTGTGTTGTTAGGCTCCGCCCAGATATATATGTACTTTTCTCCTTTAATATCTAAAAAACTACTGAACAAATTGACATAAATTAAGCAAAAGGCACGAGTGTGAACTGAAGACTACCTCTTTGCCAAATTTGGTGTAATTCCGTTCAGCAGTTCGGGCTGTAGCTGTGGCTAAAGGTCCCTATGGAAAATTTCATGGGGAAAATAAGTTTTGGTACCCCCCTTTTTTCTCAGCCCCCACTTCACGAAGCACCCCGAGACTTTCAGGATAGGAGTGGAGCGGAGAGGACCTGGCCATTAGTTTTGAAAATTTCAAGTAGATTCGTCAACCGGCGCCAAAGTTATTCCAAATAGAATGTTGCGGATTTCCGATGGAAAATAAGTCCTAACTATATCTACCTACTGGCAACCGACAGTATGTAATATCACATGTAAAGTAATAGACATAGAAGAAATGAGGAAAATTAAATATTCACAATGTTACATGGTCATTATCAGGATGCATTATCAATTGCCACATCAAATAATTTATTCAAAACACATCGTATTTGTTCGAGTATTGCCTATGTTGTGATGAAAAACTGTTTGCACACTTATTTGTTGGTCATTGTCTTAGTTGTGATTTGAGGGGGTGATCTGGTGACCCCTGTATCCCACCCAATTTCCTAGAGGGTGTGGTTGTGTGGATTCTCTCTCTCTCTCTCTGTCTCTGTTTCTCTCTCTCTCGCTCTCTCTCTATATATATGCGGCCCTCTCAGGTCGCGGAGAGCCCTCCTGCGGAAGAGAGGGTCAGTTGGAGTCACTCACTCTTCTAACTACGCAACGCTGTGTGTTCGGCTGGGGAATATCTGTCCTGCGGCATTCCTGTGAGTTACACAGCCCCACTGTGGTGATTGTATATTACATGGACAAAGGCAGCCGCACTTACCTGTGATTAATACTGAAATGGACTCCATTCACCAGCTTGCATTGAGCGCACACGCCCATTGGGTGGAACTTTAAAAGCTGGTGAAAATGAGAAGCGGTATCCTGCCTTTATTCATACTGCCAGTACCTGTGATCAAGAGTGTAAGGACGCTCGAAACGTGGAAGGACTTTTAAGCACTATGTACTTTTTTTGTGATGCGTATATATATATATATATATATATATATATATATATATATATATATATATATATATATACTAGCAGCCCGTCCCGACCTTGTCCGGGAGCATTCAGGCTTCCCCTACCCCCGCCTGCCCCGACATTGGCAAGCAGCCCGTGCCCCCGCCCGCCCCGTCCCCTGCCTGCCCCGACATTGCCTTTCCTCAGCCGATGTGTGTTGTTGTAACTCCCCGTCCCCGTCCGAGTGGTCAGAACCGTGGTAGCGAACTTCAGGAGTCTGCGGTGCTCCCGGGGACTGGACCCCGGTATCCTGGCCCCCAATCCGTCCCGAAAACTGACTGATATTGGGGCAACTTGCAGCAAAACTCAGCAGAGTTAAACGGATTACAACGGGTGAAACATGACACCCACTGGAGGGTTTTAAATAAATTCCAACAATCGTTTGCCAACTACAGGTCCCACAAGGCAATTTCAAAAGGAAGTGACTTCCACAATTGGGGCGGAACCTTCGGAAGAAGGCAACCACAAAAGATTGCACTTACCTGTAACACGCAAACGTTTGAACTTTGGAGCAGGCATACCCAGAAGAAGTTTCCAGCCGAAATGAAACATGTTGGTCAGAATGCCGTTTCCTTCGTTGCACTCCAAGCATTAAAGCATCCAAAGGCAAGTCTGTGTGCGACTCATCTTTCTCCCCGGAGATTGTGGTGGCAATACAGGTCGGCGTGGTTCAGCCGAGGAGACGCACAGCCAGAAAAAGAAGCGCCATGCAGCCCCCGCCTTGAACCGAGTGGTCAGAACCGTGGTAGCGAACTTCAGGAGTCTGCGGTGCTCCCGGGGACTGGACCCCGGTATCCTGGCCCCCAATCAGTCCCGAAAACTGACTGATATTGGGGCAACTTGCAGCAAAACTCAGCAGAGTTAAACGGATTACAACGGGTGAAACATGACACCCACTGGAGGGTTTTAAATAAATTCCAACAATCGTTTGCCAACTACAGGTCCCACAAGGCAATTTCAAAAGGAAGTGACTTCCACAATTGGGGCGGAACCTTCGGAAGAAGGCAACCACAAAAGATTGCACTTACCTGTAACACGCAAACGTTGAAACTTTGGAGCAGGCATACCCAGAAGAAGTTTCCAGCCGAAACGAAACATGTTGGTCAGAATGCCGTTTCCTTCGTTGCACTCCAAGCATTAAAGCATCCAAAGGCAAGTCTGTGTGCGACTCATCTTTCTCCCCGGAGATTGTGGTGGCAATATATATATATATATATATATATATATATATATATATATATATACTAGCAGCCCGTCCCGACCTTGTCCGGGAGCATTCAGGCTTCCCCTACCCCCGCCTGCCCCGACATTGGCAAGCAGCCTATGGTTTTTTCAGTGAATATATATATATATATATATATATATATATATATATATATATATATATATATATATTCACTGAAAAAACCATAGGTTTCACACCAGTTATAGTTAGCTGGAAATTTTACGGACATAAAACCATTGAAATTCCCACGTTATAGTTAGTTGGACTCACTATAACTTGCGCGCCTGCAATGCACTGCTGATGACGTCACATATTACATCACTCATGACATGGTCAGTGACATCACTGATGACACCATCCAGTGAATGTTTGTCTTTCTGAAAAATATTTTTTTTTATATGTATTTGTAAAGTACGATGCAAGAATAAATGGTTAAATAAGTGTGTAAATGGATGTTTGGTTTTAAAATAATTGATTGGTTAACTGCCTTATTAAGAGTATCTTAGTGAATACATATATTAGCAAGTAACTTTATATAGTGAAATGTATGTATCAGTGTTTCACTTTGTGTATAACTGGCTGTATGGGTTGGTGACTGACTCACTGTTTGTATGTGTTTTGAAGACAGCATATGTACAGGACTGTATAGATGTATGAGTGTGTATATGTGTATGTTAGTGAGTAAACGACTGTCTCACTATTGTCTTTTTCAGTAACGGCATATGTTTTAATCTAGTATATGTGAGTATTGATTTATAAAACTGAGTATATGTGAGAGTGAGAGATTATAAGAGTTCCTGTTTAAATTAGTATGTGTTTATATAAGTGATTGTTTAAGAGAGTAAGTATGTGTAAGTATTCTTAGAAGTAAAGTGGTAGTGTGTGTATAGCTGTATATGCAAATAAATGAATGTTCATTAGTTTTTTTGCATGTGTGAATATGTGTGTGAGTAACTTTTGGATGACTGTCAGTGTGTAACAGGATGTATAGGTGTATCACTACATATAATGAGTGAGTATATGTATGAATGACTATATAGAACTGTTTGTGAATGAGTGGATGTGTATATAGATGGTGGAATTACTGAATTGTTTGTTGTAACTGGTATGGGTATCTCCACTTTTTTGAAAATGGTAAATTCTATTCTTGAATATTTGTTTCAAGACTTACATTACACTGAAAGGAGGACTCTCACTCTGTCACAAAGATGGTGTCATCAGTGATGTCATGAGTGATGTCACTGACCAAGTCATGAGTGATGTAATATGTGACGTCATCAGCAGTGCATTGCAGGCGCGCAAGTTATAGTGAGTCCAACTAACTATAACGTGGGAATTTCAATGGTTTTATGTCAGTAAAATTTCCAGGTAACTATAACTGGTGTGAAACCTATGGTTTTTTCAGTGAATTTAATAGGTTTTTTAAATGCTAATTCCTAACTATAACTGGTGTGAAACCTATGGTTTTTTCAGTGAATTTCATAGGTTTTTTAAATGCTAATTCCTTTCTATATCGAGTTTCTAACGTATGTTTTTTTTACAATTTGCTGTTTTGTGTAAGTATTCATTTTTGAGTTTTTTTTTATATCATTTTTTCCTTTTGCGCTCTGGGTGCGCGCTCCGGTAAGCTCTCCGGTAAGCTCTCCGGTAAGCCTTCTGGTAAGCTCATCGGTAAGCTCACCGGAAAGCGCATCCAGAGCGCTACTTTCGTTCGTGAAAAAAAATATGAATGAAAAGTTAATAATAATGCAAAACATTTCGTACCATACAAATAAAATCAGTTTTTTTAATAAGGAAAATGATTATGCATTTCCGTAAAAGTATGATGACGTCACTTCGGTGCGCAACGTAAGCGCCCTCGGAAGCGCCTACGTTCGCGCCGCGTATACGCCCCCGGAAGCGCCTACGCCCCCCGAAGCGCCTACGTTCGCGCCACGTATGCGCCCCGGAAGCGCCTACGTTCGCGCCGCATGTGCGCACCCGGAAGCGCTCCGGAGCGCGTAGCGTAAGCGCGTCGGGTCATGTGAGCTTAAAATAACACTTTTCATTGGTTGTTAACAGTTTTTTTTACAAAGAATGAAATCCCCACCCATTTCCTTCACTTCTTCTTTCACTTTTGTGACTGCAAGACCTGCCTTTTTGCTCTTGGATATTTCTTGGTTTTACAATGGCTGCCAGACAATCCAGCAGTGAGGATGAACCATAATTCATCAATGAAGAGCCTCCTCAACGAAAAGTTAAGGAACATTTCATTTGGAAATTTTTTTAAATCCCACCTGGCCAAAAAAAGGTGAATGGTCCAAAAGTGGAGTGCAGGATCTGCAAAGAAGAGCTGTCACGGGGTAACCCCTTAAAAAAGTACTCTTTTGGGAACTTCACAATGATCCGGCATGTGGAGAGGAAGCACCCCCAAAATTTTGCCCGGGAAAGTGTCAGGGCTCTGGCACAAGAGGTTCCCAGTGATGGGGCCTCTACATCAACCGGAGGAGCAACTTCTTCTGGGAGGGGGAGATCACAAGAGCTGGTTCCGAACATTCAACCTGCTTTTAACCATGGTGCCCTCAGATGCAGATAGTGCAATCAACTGCTTACCTTTGGGGAACAAAGTGTACAGCTCATGGTGCGAGCATTAGAAAACCATTGCTGCCCTTCCCACCCCTAATTTCTTTTGTATTTTTTGCTCCTGTTGAGCAGTTTCCATTCCCTGTTTTTGTTCCTGTTTAGAAAATAGAAGAAAACAAAAAGTTCTTTTCAGAACTACCTCCAATTCTCATCAAAGAGCTATATTCTTAAAAAAATGAAAAAGAGTAAGTGAAATAGAGTGCATTGATAATGGAAAGGAGAATGAGTAAGAAAGAACAGAAAGGTATGAGAGGAAAAAGGAAGTGAAGTAGGAGGACTGAAAGAAGGTGAGTGTTAGGAAAGAAAGTTATGAGGAGAAGAAGAGTGAATATAATAATAATAAACTTTATTCGGATTTTAAAGATCCATAAAAGCAGTACAGATAAAAAATCTTCAGTGAAATATAATTACAGATTACTTAAAAACAGAAAAAAGGAGTTTCGGTAATTTATACAGTACTATTATAATTAAAGGTTTTTCCTGTGTCCATATATACATTTCAGAAAGTTAAGAACATGGTAACATGTGGCTTCGGTATCCAAAAGCTGCAAGCTCAACATGGCTACTCGGCATTGTCTAAGACCCCAAGATTTTAAAAGAGTTAGTAACCAAAGTTTGCGGTGTTCCTGATAAAATTTGCAGAACAGGACAGTATGAAGGGTGGTTTGACCTGATATCCCATCGCATGGACATGGAAGTGGATTTGGGTCCCAAACGTTTGGCGTTGGGAAAGCTACCAGTTTGTGAAATATGTTCAGTCTGAATCTTATCAGGAGAAATCGTTCAAAGGTACCAATGTCAAGGTTTAAATAGGGCTGCATTAAAAGGGTAGATTTAACCATTATTGCGTGCTGCACCGACTGTTTCCCAGCTTCTATTTGTAGTCTTAGATTACCCAGATGGTCCAAGGCTCGTTTTTTTAAATTATTTTTTGAGAGTTCTCCAATTTTTTCGGGGTTTGAATAATATTTTTCTATTCCAAGGTCAAAGAGAAAGGTCCGGATATAGGCCAGCCATTTAATTTTTAAAACGTAGTCCAGAGACATTGCATCCGCCAGTATTGTTTTTGTAATGTCGTTTTTATCTGACGCCCAGATACGTCGCCAAAGGAGGAGTGGTTGAATTTTGGCAAGATCTTCGATATATGGTGCCCCCACTTCTAAGTGGCAGGCGTAAGTCGAGGAACTTTTGGGGGCGGATAAGAGGAATCTGAAAAACTTGTTTTCTGCAATTTGCAGAGAGGTGACGTCCGTATGGCCCCATAGTCCTGCTCCGTATAAAGCTGTAGATTGACATTTAGCTTTGTATATGGTTATCAATTCCCTGGGCGGACGTTTTCCTAGTTTTTGTGTAAATGACACCAATGCGGCTATTGCTCTTTTAAAACAATGTTTTCTGGCTTCTACTGCTGGTTTCCAGGAGAGTTTATTATCTATCATGACTCCCAGATAGCAGTATTCATTTGTAGAGTCTATTTTTTGGCTGCCAAGGTAGATGGAGTTTTGCTGTTTCCTCCCAACCCCAGCCTTCATTACGAAAGTCTTTTTTACGTTTATATGAAGGTCAAGGGTTCTCATGAACTGCGAATATCTATTAAGGGACCTTTGGAGTTCACGGGGGGTTTGTGCAAGGAGGACGGCGTCGTCCGCGTAGAGTAGAGCGGGGATCGGGCGATGTTTGGCCAGTGGAAGATCACGGGCACCCTTCAGGAGCTCGACCTCCAAGTTGTTGGTATAGAGGGAGAAAAGGAAGGGTGCCAGGACACATCCTTGTCTGACCCCACGCTCTACTCTAAAAGACGCCGTCAGTTCCCCCTTTGTCCCGTAGCGGACTCTTGCGGATGGATTGGAATAGAGTTCCCTTAAAAAGTTCAGGAGTGATGGATCTACCCCCATCTGTGCTAAAAGGGACCACAATTTTGTATGGGAGACGCAGTCGAAAGCCGCGGACAAATCTACGTAGGTCATGTAAAGTTTTGCTTTCTTTGCATGCACATATTTTCCAAAGATTATCGATAAATTTAGGGCTTGTTCCACAGTACCTAGTCCTTTTCTAAATCCAAATTGAAGGTCGGATAGGATGCCTCTCTCTTCCGCCCAGTCCTGAAGTCTTTCTAAAATCACTCTTCCTGCTATTTTTCCCAGTGAGTCCAGCAAAGAAATTGGGCGATAGCAGGCAGGGTCCATACGGTTACCTTTTTTAAATATCGGCACCATGATGGACCTTGTCCATGACTCCAGAATTCCTAATTTTGCCGTAGTGGTGCAGACCCTTGTTAAAATCGGTGCCCAAAGTTCTGTTTGGTGTTTAAAAAAGTCTGCCGGGACTCCGTCCGGCCCTGGAGCTTTTCCTTTTTTGGTTGAGTTCAATGCCACAAGAATCTCAGAGATTTCAAAATTTATGTCTATAGGGTATGGTAGGAATGTTTTTTCCTCCTCTTCCGTCTCTTGATCAGAGGTTGGTTTTTGGAAGATGCTGGTAAAGTGTGATACCCAAGTTGCAGCGTCTATAGCAGCTTCGATTTTTGGGCAAGTGTCGTCTGCCAAGAAAGGAGTTCTTATAATTCTCCAGAAGGCTTGAGAGTTTTTTTCTTGGGCACTGGTGTGGAGTTCATGCCACAGCGCTTGCTTCAGTTCCTCTTTCCTCTTTTTCCTAATTTTGTGATATTCACTTCTGAGGGTGGCTATTGTGCGGGGATCCCTTTCGTTTTTGTTTAAGGCTAGCTTCAATTTTGTATGAGCCTTAGTGCACTCTTGGTTGAACCAGCCTTTGGGCCGGGATGGACCGGATTTTTGTGTTTTTGTGAGTAAAACCTTTAGTTTGTCCATAATTTGGGCAAAGTTATTTAGAAGCTCCACGTCCTTAGTTGCTATGTCCAAACAAATTTTGATTTGGGGATAGACTGATCTTATTAACTCTTTGGTGAGTTCCTCTGGGTTTATCCTTCCCCATTTTATTGAGTACCCGTTTACTTTATCCATATTGATATTTTCCTGGGTCAATGCATTGGCTATTATTACTGGAGAACATTGTTGATAGTTTAGTGAGACTTCCAAGGTTAATATTGCATGGTCACTTTGAGGATTCGGTTTGACTTCAAAGTTTTTTATTCTTAGTTGTAAGGATGTTGATATAATTATGAAGTCTACCGTGGTTTTGTAGCCTCTTCCTATATAAGTAGGTGCAAGTGAGTTATCCCCGTAGTCCAGAGTGTTTACTATCTGGAGATCCAGGTCGGATAGGAGATCATTCATTTGTCTACCCATTTTGTTATGCAAGAAATGGGTGAGTGAAAGGCCATCTTCTGTCACCATGCCAGGACATTTTCTTTTTGGTTGGGTACAGGCGTGAAGATTGAAGTCGCCTGCCCATATTATTGCGGCCGGGCCTCTTTCTCCTTGTTTCATTCTGAGAGTAGTTAATTTTTCGTGGAGGTGGGCCAGGACTCCCTCAAAGTCCAGTTCATCCAGGTTGTTATAAAAATTAATGATAACCATTGACTCTTTTTTCTGGAGGAAAAGACCAAGGATCTGCAAATTAGATGCCAGTTCTATAACCTTTATTTTAGCGTTTTGGATAGTGTTGGCTACATAGATGCACAGACCTCCCTTTGGTCTACCTGTGTGTCCCGACTGCGCGAGAGAGGAGTACGTTTTGTACCCCTGCAGGTGATGTTCTTGTAATGACCATGTCTCCTGTATGCATATTATTTGGTGATTATGCATGTGGTGCATGATTGTCCCATCCTCTATTTTTGTCCTTAGTCCAGCGATGTTCCACGAGATCAGGCTCAGGATTGTTGGACTGTCCCTTGAGCTTTTTACTCTTTTTGATTCGTTAAAGATCTCTGGGGCTGGAGGAATCTCTGGGTCTGGAGGGACTAATGAGGAGACTGTGGGTTCCGATAGGTCTGTGTGGATTTGGGAGTGTTCTTGTGGTTGTGGTAGTCAATCGACGCACTCCAAGGCGCTATACCTGTTTGCTAATTGTATGCCATTCCAGCTATCCCAACGTGTGGGGTCACTGTACTTTCTCCAGTGTTCCTGTCCACTCCATTCGTCCCTATCTCTGCCTTGGTGATTAAGGCCTAGTGGGTTGAATGGGGGAAACCGTCCTTGCCGCGGCTGCTGCCATAGGTGAGTGTTGTGTTGCGTGGATTGCTGGGGTTGCCACCACTGTTGGGTGGTATGATATGGGTATTGAGGAGGATGAGCAGGTGGTTGGGTAGCAAGGTGTATAGGTTGAGGAAGTTGGGCGGGTGGTTGCCACTGGAGAACTGATTGTTGTGGAATTTGTGGGAATCGTGGCAAGTGTGGGTGCTGCTGGTATTGATACATATTGTATTCAGAGGAATTTATGGGCCCAGTGTTTAATGGGAGTACGGGAGAGGGAAAATTTTGCCTTGAAGATGGGGGTAGGAAATAGGACAAGGGAAGGGGATTTATTTGAGTGGCTGGTCCTCTGTTGGGTGAATTGCAGATATAATTTGATGCCCCTATCTCCCTAAATTTGATGCTGATGACATCTCCCGCTATTGCCTTCGTGCTTCTGCCAACCCAATCTCCTCTGCGTGCGGAGAAGATATCACCCCTGATGTGAGCGGGTAAGGGTTTGTGGAGTTGGAGCCACTGGGCACATTTGTTCCTCAGCTCCGCGAAAGTTTCTCTTACACCCTCCTTCAGTGGGGGAACAGCTGTTAACACCACCACGAAGGGAGAAGCTTCCGGGGGTAAATTGATTATTTTGGGCCGAGACTGCTTGGTCTTCAGTTCTGGTGGTTTTTCTAGGGAGGGGGTCTCTGCTGGAGTGGTGGTATTTCCTTTTGTTTGTCGGTTGTTTGTTTTAGTTTGACCTGCTGGACCTATTTGTGTAGCAGCGGGGAGATCTACCGCGACCGGAATGTCTTGGGGGGCATCTAGATTACTCCCTTTTTTAGCTAGGGGTTGTGTTACTGCCGCTTTTCTGGTTGGTGAAGTGTGAGGCTTGTTTGTTATACCTGTTATTTGTTTGAGACTAGATGGTTTTTTTGGGAGTATTTCCTTTGCCACGTGCGTTGGAGCGGGACCGTTCCCGCTTGCCTTACAACTGCATTTCGTATTGATTAGTGACGTAAGTCTGTCCAACTTTGATATTAGGGGTTTGATCTGTGCTGTAATATTAGCTTCGAGGTCTGATTTTAGGTCCATGACCATGTTTTCCACCCAACAGGGGATACCTGCCGAGGAGTTTGGGGTGGGCGTGATCAGATTATGATTCTTTGTTTTTGTTTTAGGTTTTTCCTTGATAATTGGCATAGCCTTAGGGAGGGTGGAGGTGTTTTTCCTTGTTTTTGTTGGTTCTAAGGTCGTTACTGGATCAGGTAGTAAGGGATTACTAATGGCACTCTGGTCTAATTTTTCAGTCGGTGATTGGCAGGCTTCTAAGTCTGGGGTTGCTTCAAGGTCGACATATGATTGATCAGAGTCTGTTTGGGTTACGGATAAATCTACAGAATTTGGAACAGTCATCGTAGGAACAATAGTTAGTGGCAGTGGTAAAGAGCAATTATTAGCAACCTGGTGAGCAGGGGAAATTGCGGTGGCAAGTGAGCCGAGCGAGGATCGTTTGGCCTGCATGAGGTCCAAGGAGACTCTTTTCTCCAGTAGGATAATACTCTTATCAATGGTGTCGTTTACCCTGGATATGAAAAGGTCTATAGGACCGGTCACTTGTGTCACCAGTGTAGCTTTCTTAGACGTGCTTCTAGTTTTGGGACGCATCGTGATTCTCAGTGATGTACGTCAGAAGTCGTGGGGGCCTGCGGGAACGAAGTAAAGTACAGGGTGACAGGCCGGGGCCGTCCTCTGCCGTCCTCGAACGGCCTCAAACGGCCCTGTCTTTGCCCAGTCTTCGCCCGTGCTGCGTCCCGCGCTGCGGGAGTAAGATGTTATTAAGTAGGGGGCGTAAAGGGCAGGGGGCGGGCCAGCAGGGAGAGCGGACCGGAAGCTCTTCCTTGGTCTTGCAGGGACTTCTGGGAAATGAAGTCCCCGCACACTCGCAGCCCCGCTGGTTCCTCGCGCCCCTTACCGCCTTGCCGCCGGCGTCCTGCGTTGGTCCTTGAAGATGTTGCCTCTACCAGCGCCCACCAGCGAAGCGGCACCCGCGAAGCGGGTGCGGCGAGAGGTGGGCTGGGAGGCCGGTGCGCTGCTGGGCTGATAGGCTACAGCGTGAGTGATGCCTTCCGCTTCAAAAGTAAGTAAGTAGGTGTCCCACAGGGTAGAGGAAGAGGAGGGCTTTTAACTGGCTTTGATGGGCGGGGGGCGGGCCAGCAGGGAGAGCGGACCGGAAGCTCTTCCTTGGTCTTGCAGGGACTTCTGGGAAATGAAGTCCCCGCACACTCGCAGCCCCGCTGGTTCCTCGCGCCCCTTACCGCCTTGCCGCCGGCGTCCTGCGTTGGTCCTTGAAGATGTTGCCTCTACCAGGGCCCACCAGCGAAGCGGCACCCGCGAAGCGGCACCCGCGAAGCGGCACCCGCGAAGCGGGTGCGGCGAGAGGTGGGCTGGGAGGCCGGTGCGCTGCTGGGCTGATAGGCTACATCGTGAGTGATGCCTTCCGCTTCAAAAGTAAGTAAGTAAGAATATGGGGAATGTTGATATTCAATGAAAATGTTGAAAAGGAACAGGGGTGTGGAAGGATAAGAAAAGATGCATTGCTGGAGTTGAAGGCAGAAGGCCTCATTTATGAAGCCATGCGTCACTTTAACACCACCAAAGCATCACTTTTTGTGACGCAACAGTCCAATAAAAAATGCACCTTATTTATTCATATTTACAAAGTGGCGTTTCTAGGTAAATACGTCACTTTGTAAACCCCTGTGCCACATTATTTCTACGTCAGGTGTAATGTATGCAAAAGGGACGTATTGACGCAAGAAAGGGTCGTAGAGGTGACACAGTGAATAAACTGGAGGCCTCATTTCTGAAAAGTGACGCATAGCTACGTGAAAACAGCGATGCATCACTTTTCTGTGCGCACTCCTTATGACATTCCAGATGTGTCATATTTATTGTATGACGAATCAACTCGCAAGGAGTTACAGTATTTCTGACGTATCTGTAAACACAAAATTGATGCATTACTGGAGTGCGTCACAAAAGTGACGCAACTCCTGTAATGCGTCCTTTCACATGGGGAAAGCACCATGTGAAAGGTCTTGCGTCAGTCTTACACCTGCTGTGAGGCAGACGCAAGATTTTGACGCAACAGCATCCTAAAAGTGGCGCAGTGAAATCTCATAGATTTCACTGCGTCGCTATTACGAAGCTTTTTGCGGGGGACGCCCCCTCTGCATACATTATACCTGACGTAGGAATAATGTGGCACAGGGGTTTACAAAGTGACATATTATACCTGACGCAGGTATAATGTGGCGCAGGGTTTAAAAAAGTGACCCATCTACCTAGATGCGTCACTTTTTAAATATAGCGTAACGATGCACATTTTTTTACACTGCTAGTGCGTCACAAAAAGTGACGCACAGGCGGCGCAAAACTGGCGGCGCCAGGCCTTCATAAATATGGTCCTGGATTTTCCCCGTGCTTCGCTCCCCGGTGCGCGTACGGGGCGCTCCCCCCGCGCAAATTGAATTTTTTTTTTTAAATGCCCCGCGGGACCCTATTTTAGCCCCCACATTAAACCTAGGGGGTCAGGAGGGGGTCTACCCTGCCCCCTTATGGTCAATTCCCCCCTTTGTTTTTGCCACCTCTTGTGTCTCGATTTTGCCGAGACTCAAGATGGGGGCCGTTTAGAATGTTTACAGACACCCAAGAGCCAATCAGCTTTCTGCGCGCAAGTTGCGTGGCGCGCCAGGTGCGCTCCCCGGTGCGCGTACCGGGGCGCGCCTATAGATATATATATTTTTTTGAACCTAAATTACTCAAAATCCACTCGAGCACATATCTTGAGACATAGCAAAGGCACATCGGGATACTAGTCCCTACAATTTTGCCAAGTTTGGTGTAAATCCATTCAGCCGTTCGAGCTAAAAGTGAAATCGACCGCCCTATGGAAATTAACATGGGGAAAACGTGTTTTGGGACCCCCCTTTTATCTCGGACCCCGATTGACGAATCCCCCCCCAAACTTTCAGGGAAGGACCGGGGCGCCGCGAGGCCATTTTGAGGAAATTTTCAGGCAGATTTGTCAACCGAAGCCAAAGTTATTCCAAATAGAATTTTGAGATTTAACATTGAAAAAAATCCTAACTATAACTACCTACTGGCGACCGCCAGTAGGTAATATATATATATATATATATATATATATATATTCAATGAAAAAACCATAGGTTATAGACCATATATAGTTAGGGATTTGCATTTACAAAACCTTATTTTACTCACACAAAACCATTGAAATTCCATATATAGTTAGTTGCACTAACTATATATCGCGCACCCGCAATCCACTGCTGATGATGTCACATATTACATCATTCATGACATGGTCAGTGACATCACTGATGACATCACTGATGACATCTCAAATGACATCACTGATGACATCACTGATGACATCTCAAATGACATCACTGATGACATCATCTAGTGCCTGTGTGTTTTTGTAAAGTTTAAATATGTTTTACATATTGAAGAATGAGTGGATGTATGGAAGACTGAGTGTGTGTGTGGCTGGCTGGGAGGTGTGTGACTCTGTGCATATCAATGTGTACTTGTATCAGTGATTGTATAAGAGAGTAAGTATGTGTTAGTATATGTGTGAAAAGTATGGTGTTCTGTGTTTAACTGTATAGATGAGGAAATCGAAGTGTGATTGATTCTTCACAGGACTGACTAGGTGTATGAGTGCATATGATAGTGTTGTAATAATGATTGACTGTATGTATGAGTGATTGTATGGGTGAATGAGTGAATGTGTGTGTAGACGTAGTAATCAGTGAGTGCGTCTGTATTAACTGGTATTGGTGTGTCATGATGTCATCAGTGATGTCATTTGAGATGTCATCAGTGATGTCATTTGAGATGTCATCAGTGATGTCATCAGTGATGTCATCAGTGATGTCACTGAAGTATGGTGTTCTGTGTTTAACTGTATAGATGAGGAAATGGAAGTGTGATTGATTCTTTACAGGACTGACTAGGTGTGTGAGTAACTCCATGGATGAGTGGCAGTGTGTGAGTGTCTGCATAGGTGTATGAGTGCATATGATAGTGTTGTAATAATGAGTAACTGTATGTATGAGTGATTGTATGGGTGAATGAGTGAATGTGTGTGTAGACGTAGGAATCAGTGAGTGCGTATGTAGTAACTGGTATTGGTGTGTCATGATGTCATCAGTGATGTCATTTGAGATGTCATCAGTGATGTCATCAGTGATGTCATTTGACATGTCATCAGTGATGTCATTTGAGATGTCATCAGTGATGTCATCAGTGATGTCATTTGAGATGTCATCAGTGATGTCATCAGTGATGTCACTGACCATGTCATGAATGATGTAATATGTGACATCATCAGCAGTGGATTGCGGGTGCGCGATATATAGTTAGTGCAACTAACTATATATGGAATTTCAATGGTTTTGTGTGAGTAAAATAAGGTTTTGTAAATGCAAATCCCTAACTATATATGGTCTATAACCTATGGTTTTTTCATTGAATTTCAATGGTTTTTTAAATGCAAATTTCTAACTATATATGGTCTATAACCTATGGTTTTTTCGGTGAATTTCATTGGTTTTTTAAAAGCTAACATCTGTAGCTGTAAAATGTATTATTCTTTAAATCCCAAAATATATTTAGATATTTATTGATAATTTTTTTTTAAATATTTTTTTCTTCGCTTCTAGTTCGCGAACCGGGAAGCTTTCCGTTAGCTCATCTTGATGCCGCGATCTAGTCCGCGAACCGGTCAACGTTACGTTAGCGGAACAGTGACGCGTCGCGGAAGCGCGACGTATCACGTTATCGCGTAATGCGTCTAATGACGCGTCGCGTTAGCGCTCCCGAAAGTGCTCCGGACCGCGAACCGGAAGCGATCTGGGACGCGGCGCGCGCCGCGTAACGTAAGCGGAACAGGTCATGTGACTTGTTTATAAAACTTCTCATTGGTTCATTTCACTTTTGGTTTCCAAATGATGTATGACTAGGTCATGTGACCTAAAAATAACACTTTTCATTGGCTCAGAACTTTTGTTTTCCCCAAATCATGTAAACCCCTCCTTATTTCCTCACTCTGACTTTCATCTTGGTGAGAGAAAGACCATTTATCTGAAGTTCCACAATGGCTTCCATTCTTGCTGCAGCTGGTGCACCCCCACCACCACCTCCACCTCCTCATAAGAAGAGAGGACCACCTAGTCAAATTATGACTAACAGAGAGGAGGAAGATGAGCAAGAAGAAGAAGAGGACAGAGAGGAACAACAATTTGTCGAAGAGTTGCCCCGGGTTTCTAAACGAAAAACCAGTTTCATCTGGCAGTTTTTCACCATCCCTCCTGGATCAAAGAAAGTGAATGCAAAATATGCCACCTGCCTCATCTGTGATCACAGATTGTCGAGAGGCACAGAAAAGAAGTACAGTATGGGGAACTATACAATGCATCGTCACATGAGCAGGTGGCATCCCTTGAACTACAGTCGGGCTGAGTTAAGGGATCTTGAAGACAATCCGACGGCAACTCCTGTGGCAAGATCTACATCCACATTGTCTTTGACGGGAAGAGAGGCACAAGAGACTGTGCCAAACATCCAACCCAACTTCCAGCATATGAAGTTATCTTGTATTTACTGTGGTGCTATGTTGTCATATGGCAACATGAGTGTCAACCTGATGAACATTGCATTTGAAAATCATAAATGCCCTAATGCACCCAAAAAGTAATTTTTTTTTTTGCTCCAGTTGAGCCGTTTTGAAAGCCTGTTTTTTGTTGTCTCCCCTCCATAAAAAACACAAAAAAAACATAAAACAGTTCTAAAAATACAAAAAAATCAAAAAATGTTCAAAAAAAAAAAAAAAATATAAAACAACAAAAACAAAAAAAAAACAGTTCTTTTCAGAACTACCTCCCCTTTCAAACAAAATTGCTAGAATGTTTATCACTCTGGCAAGCTCTATTTCTTTTGGTTCGCTTCAAGTTCGCTGACCGGTTCGCGAACTTTAAGCGAACTAAAAAAATATTTTTTTTAAAAAAAGAAGAGTTAGTATAAGGGAAGTAAACAGAGAATAATGTGAAAAGAAAGACAGCTAGAGAGAGTAAATGAGAGATAGTGTCAATGACATCATCAGCAGTGCATTGCGGGTAAAAAGAGAGGAAAACATTTACCTTATAATTCTTGTTACCTTTTTTAAATATTTTTTCATACTTTCAATCTGTAAAACAAAGAACAAACATTTCAAAAAATATTAAAACATGTATTTAAAAATTAGAAAAGACAAGGGAAAAGGTTCAAAAACAAACAGTTTTTCAACAACTTTGACATTTACAGAAGTCTCTGCTTCTCTACGTCCCCTACACAATCCTAAAGATATATATTCGAAAGAAACTGTATCTTGATGTTGCTGAACTGGAGCCTATTTTGGAACATGATGTTTTTCTTGCACTGCTAATGTCTCACAATAGTGATGCAATAGCAGCGCAAAAAAGATGTAAAGCCATCATAAAATTGTGTCTAACATTGTAAATGATTGTTTTAGGATGCAAATAAGATGTGTGCTTTCAAGAGCTTTCTTTGAGGTGAGGCCTCTTTTTTTTTAAAAAAAAACACTACCCAGAAGTACAGCACTCTAAGCATTAAAATTGATATTTACAGAACTCAGCTTACCCATATGTACCACACATTTCTAAATGTATATCATAAGTACAAAAAGCATAACATTAATTATACATGTTAAATGGTTTATTTTTGCTGTTCTCAGAATGTATCAAATTTCACTTAAATCAGTGACTTGAAGGTATTCATCATGCAACAGCGGGGAAAAAAAAACACAATCAAAATGACTGTGTTTAAAAAACCCATACAACCTAAGAAATCTGATTTCAAAACTCCTTAAAATTAACTTACTTTCAATGACGTCGAACGATCTCCTATGAACAGCATCCACTCTGTTGTGCTTTAAATATTTTCAGCCCGCCACTTTCTGAAAGAAAACCTCCATCGATACGTGAAATATGTTACATAGAAAAAAAACTTCTCTCATTATATCACATGTTTCCACTAGGCCAAATCATGTTGCCGCGATTCGCAAGTCTTGTAATTCTTCCAATCAAATCCCGACATTTTCTATTTTCGCAACTTTCAAAAATAAAATATTTGAGATTATTTTCACAATCCTGGACTACTAATATCTTACTCTTCTTTGTCACTCATGTTCTCCTTTTCCTATGACACTGATACTGCTTACTATGAAGCAGACTTACTTGCATCAGGTTTATATAGTTGGATTTTTAATCGAGACAGCATTGCAGACTTACATTCCCTCTACTTAAAATTTTGGTTTTAAAAACACCAGGTAAGAATTTTTAAGGTCAAACGGCAATTTTTTTTTGAAAGTTACAACAGAATCATTACAGAATGACCAGCCGTTTCCAGACTTTAAGTAAGCTGTATAATGTCCTGATGTTGTTGATGGACCATCGTGATAGATAATTGCTACAGTAACAAAAGTCCTCCCTGATATTGACAGCTGAGAAGCCACAAATTTTTTTATTAAAGTTGACAATTTTGATCCATCAGGCCTACATCGTTGCATCATTAAAATGACATACTGGCCATATCTACGTATAAATAATGTTGACATCATATCACATTTACATTGGCTACACTCCATGTTGTGATCCGCTGCATTTACTAGCTTATTAAAGGACACTGATTTACTGTCTGGCAAAGTTAAATATATAAATCTTTCTGAGTCTACACTAGTAGTACTTGATACCATACAGTTCTCGCAGTCATGCTGCCATTGATAAGAAAGCCCAAACAGTTGATCTACATCTACACCCTCATCTTGCAATATATCAAGCATATACATTACAAACTCCTGACAATCTTGCTGATTATTTTCAGAGAAGTCTGTTTGACCTGAACATTCATCTAACAGATAACGAACTTCAGACACACTTTCTACTTTTGTTCGATCAGTGCTACATTTCTCTAACACAGAATTCAACAAGCAGCATAAACTTTGTTCTGAATTGAACACAATCTGTTCTTTTAAACTCTCTAGTGAAAAGAGAACATTAACAACGACATTTGCATAGCAGTTGACACCAGAACTGTTTTCAAATTGAAAACCAACAATCTCTTCAACAGTATCCACTTTCTTTCTGCTAACAACTTTCGGTTCATTGACTTTTAGTCTTTTTGCAACAACCTCCCTACTATTACTGCTATTTCTACGTTTCCGGCCTACCACACGTTTCTCAAACAAAGGATATTGAGGCAAATGTGGCGCATACTCTCTTCTTAACCTATTGTATTCCTTAACACAATCTAGATCCGCACAAATGTTTGTGACATCACAGTCAATCAAGTACAATCCCGATAAAGTTCTAACTCGTGACAATGCCACATATGCCATACCCTCCTTGAACACTGAACTGCCAATATTCACCAATGCACAGTCTACACTTAAACCTTGCGATTTATGGATTGTCACCGCATATGCCAAGCAAACAGGAAACTGTTTACGGCGAACATATAAGTCTTTAACAAGCAAAAACCTAGCAGAACAACGAGCAATTCTCTGTACTTCCTCAATGCCATCAAATTTAATTCTTAAGAATTCTATTCCATCTCTATTTCTGTATTTCTCAAAATCAACAACATTACCCATTGATCCATTTACCAGACCTCTTTCTACATGTAAATTCCGTCTCAAAATGATTCGGCAATTTAAACACACATTCAGAGTCTTTTCAAAACCCGCTGTCTTAGATATAGTCTTCTCTAATGAATCCAATTTTGATTTCAAATTGTCTGACAAAATAATAGTTGATCCCATATGCTCTAATTTGTCGATAGCTTCAAGTTTCACAATCTCTTGCTTTTCTAAATTCAACATTTTGTTGTTGAAGATGGCACATTCTGCAAGAGTTGGCATGAGACATATCCCGGATTTCTTCTCAGTAATTTTCTGAAAAATATTCTCAGGCACAATCTCTTGTTTGGGATATAAATTTGACAGTAATCGTGCATTTAAAGCTTCTTTCCCATGCTCGGTCACTTTTCCAATTCTAATATCTTGTAGAATATTCTTGTAATCTTCATCCTTTGCCTGACGCATATTTTGATGCAGTTCTGCATAATTGAAGTTTAACCATATATTGACGTTGCCAATGCTCCCTAGGCACTTCCTGGTATCTTCATGCGTGAGTATTTTGAACACAGGTTGACCTTTTACTGGTGTCAGCTGTAGAAGATCTCCGAAAACAATGATGTGTTTCCCACCAAATAAGACATCATATTCAGTTTTAAGTACTTCTTGCATTCTCAAATGCACAAAGGCAAGCATGACATTGGAAACCATGCTTACTTCGTCAATGATAAGTAGTTTCATTTTCCTCAAAACTCTTGAAACTTCACAGCAAGCATCTCCAGATAACTTGTTGTATTGTAATTTGTTGTCATGCTCCACCGGCAGCATCAGTAGACGATGCAAAGTAATACCTTTAATATTATGTGCTGCCAGTCCAGTAGGAGCGGTGACAACACAAGACAGCGATGACTCAGTCCTTTCCTGCAAATAACAAGAGATTGCTTTAATGAGGAAACTTTTTCCAGTTCCCGCTTCTCCACTCACGTACAGTCGGACAGGCTTCAACGACGTACATGAGCACTCTTTCTTCTCATGACTTAATCCGTGCTCAATTTCCTTGGTAACTTCATCATATATTTTCCTCTGCTCAACGTTGAGTTGTTTTTCCAAGTCTTGTAAGTTAACTGAATCCTCCTGAGCATGTGCCATGGCTCTTTCTACTTCATTCATAGCAGTGGCAGCTTCATTTTCGATAATAGGTCCTCCAAGTGGATCTTGACTCAATGAAACAGAACTCTGACTGTCCTGAGAACTGTCTCTGGCAATCTCGGCTGCAATCGTTGCTTCCTGCTCAATTTCCAAAGTTAGCATTTCTTGATATCTAGAAAAAGCAGGACATTCTATGGACTCCTTGGCTGCATTGAAAGAGTCTTCGTAACAGAGGAAATCTCCAAGCAGTTCCTCTTCTGCACGCCAAGGCTTGAAAAGTTGCAAAAGTGCTAAATAGAAAAACTCCTTTTTTTCTGGAGATTCGCCACTCAATTTTCGATGGTTTACTAATTGGCATTTTCTTTGCTTGACCAGGCATCCCTCACTTCCAATTACAGCATACACTCCTTTCTCAATATCTTCTTTGATGTTCCTCTTGAATATATAATTTTGGAGAACCTCATATAGACAAACATTCTCAAGGTGACTGCTTCGATTTGGATAATATGTATCCAACATGTTGGTCTTCAAAATGTCGGTACTGTTTGGTTCCTTTTCTGCCAAATACTCAATTTCCCGAACAGGTTTTAGAACTCGATTTCGCGTTGCAGCAAGACCAAGACTCGCCCAAACGAGACTCCTGGATTTGGCATAGAGACTTGCTGAAGACAATCGATCAGAACATTCGTAAGCTCCGATTTCTCGATGCGACAACATCTTCAGACTGAAACTGTACAACTTCTTGCTGAGGCTCTTTTCATGGGAAATGTCCTCCCACATATCCTTCAGTTCGGTCTTTTCTTTTTTGGTGATGTAAGATGTCACATACCGAGCCACAGCCATACAGTTGTCAGCCACAAACTGTATATCCATGTTGGCATTCCACATGGACAAAATCACTGGGTTGTAGTCATTGATGTACTTGGACTCTTCGTTCCTTTTCAAATTGTATGTATTCTTGGGTGATTTCCTCGTCACATTATGTCGCAGCGAAGACATCAAACTGTTCACTCTTCCTTTAGAAATCACCGGTCGTGGAAAGTTGAAACGACATTTGGTGTAAAACTTGTCCTTGTTTCTGAATTTACGACGACAGTACTTTCCACAACGATGGCTTTGGAAACGTAGAACTTGTTCTCTTAGATTTTTCTTCTCCGTTGCGTTTGGAACAGCACACGTAGAATACTGTTCGATGAAATTCATCACTAAGTCATCCGGATCTGTTCCAAATTTAGGTGCATCCTTGATCCATAGCAACATATGTATATGAGGGGCACCTCTTGCTTGGTACTCCTTTCTCCAGAAGAAATCCAACACCTCTCCAAGAGGTGGATTCTTTTTATTTGTGATGAAAGACATCATAGCTTCAAATCTATGATTGAAGTACCTGCATACATTCACAGGATCCAAAGAACACAGTTCTCCAGGTGTCTTGAATTCAATGTTTTCAATATTTCCATTTGCCTCTCGTAGAAATTCAAGTAAGTCTTCCCAGCCATACTCGGCACAGCTCAGAGTGAGGAACCATGTTAGAGTTCCTAAGTTCCTCAGCATACATTTTAAATCACCATGACGACGGTACCAGTACTCATTAGTACCACGCTGACACGCCATGAGATTAATTAAGTGAGAATCCAAAATACTGTCTTGGACATTGACTTTATGCATAAAGTCACTTGCCGAGATGTTTCGCATGTGTATACCACTTTTTAAGATGTGGTTCACTGCATATGACAGTCCAGACAGATCGCTTTCAAACAGGAGATGAAACAAATAGGGAATGCATTGCCGAAACCTAGGATCTTCTGCATACAATCGTAAAGTCCGGTATTCAGACGCAGGAATTTGATGAGGTCGCTCATCATATCTTCCTCCTTGACCTGTGGGAAATAGCTGTGGGAAACACCGAGCTTCCAAACTTTCCTCCCAAACACTAATGGGACTCCCTTTGGCTTGTTTCATTTGAAACAACTCAATAGCATTCCCCATGACTTCCTTGGAATGCAAAGGATGAACACTATAATGTTCATATATTTCTTCACTTTTAGAGGCCTCTACTTTCTCAATTTGGCCTGCACACAAATCGCTATCCTCTTCATCACTTACTTCCTCTTCTGCAACATATACATTCTTATAGTACTTATTATTTTTCTTCAAATACACTGTTGCCTTTTTGACTTTCCTAACATCCACTAAATCTTGCCATATTTTCTTATTCTTTGTCGGAACCCCATTAACCAAGATAACCAGAGGTTCCTCTTCCACTTTTTCTATTCCAATTGTGTTAATGTTTTTCTTCAAATCTAGAGGCAAATAAACAACTCTTCCCTTTAATCCTCTCTGTAAATCTGCTGGAGGCAACTTCCCTGTCTTTGGCTCCATTCTTACAATAGCCTGAAAGGGATGGATACTTTGAATCAAAATAGATTCATAAGTATTTAAATCCTTCAATTCAGAAGGAATCTCAACCAATTCCAGATTATTATGAACTGCCCTAGCAGGCATCTGGTTTTGGTTTAATTTATTACAACAATAAGTACACACACGTTGATCCGATCCCAAATCAAAATAATTTTCTACCATCAAGTATGTGGCTAAATCCTTCCATTCACTATTATTTTCCCTTTCACTTTTTGCATATAAATCCACTACCTTAGTCTGATTCTTATAATAAGTGCGTCGACAACATACACAAGTGAAATTAGGCCTCTCACTTGATTTCATCTGAAACGTGGCAATTTCCTTCTGAAAATTATCTGTACTGGAAACCTGTACATTATCTTCCACATTACCCTCTACTTCAGGGTCAATTTGAACATTCTCATCTTTACTACCAAAGTAACAAAACTCAATTTCTTCACAAAGATTCTTCACATCTATTTCAGAACCATGCAAAAGAGCAGCACATAACTGTTTAAGCATAATTGCTGGACTCTTAGCATAATACAACATTCTCACTAATTTTCTCACTTTATTATGATGCACTGCTAGCATCCTGAAATGATGAAAAACACTCTGGCATACTCTCCTGGAAAGACAAGCCAGCGAATGACCACGGAAACCTGTCATTTGTCTCACTCTGCAAGGATCTAAATCTTGCAACAACTTCATTTTCTGCTTCAAACTTTTCTTATTAAATGTCCGTATAAAATCACAAAGCAAATTGATGGAAACCTGTCGCACACTGCAAATAGAACTACACTTCCAAATGTACACAGGACCCTTAGGACGTCTTCCTAAAACCTCATCACTTAGCGCCTCTTCTGTCTCTGTTGTCACAAGTTGTTCTTTTTCAACTGGACAACCATCCTTCACTTCATAAGCTCGACCACTGATGTCAACTGCATGCACCAAATCATTATCCTGAAAATAAGTCTCCTCATTAAAAAATGCCTCAGAACTTGAACTATGCATCCATTCTCCGGAAAAAACTTCACAAAAGTTAGTACGATTTACTACTCTCTTCCATCTACTTTTTGTTTTGAAATCAGAAATTACCTTGCTTAGTTTCCTAATTCTATTGATTACCAAAATAAACAACTTTCGCTTAATTTCAAAAGCATGATCAATAATTTTCTCTACATTTTTCTTCTTCCTATAAAATGCCGCTTTCTGTTGGCCTTTCTTTTTAATATTTTTCAATAAATTAACTAATATCCTATTACGGAACATTCGAGTTCGAATGTCCCTAAACTGTTGTTTCCTTCTACTATCATGCACAGAGTTATCTCTTCCTCTACCAGTAACATTTGTGATGGGTCTCTCCTTTCCATTTAAATTATTTTTCTTTTTGTGAACTGAAACATTTTTTTGAGCAAAATTTTTTTTACTACAAATATTTCTTAAGAATGATTTCGTGCTCTTACCCGGACCTTTCTTGGTGTTTTGACAAGTATTTGGGGAAGAGGACTGCTGCAATAAAACATCATCCTGCTGTCTTTGACGTTTTCTAGCCTTTCGTATTCGACTTCTGGAAGGCATTTACCAAACTATGAAAGAATCTGCAGTTGAACCTGTGGAAAAATATAATATAAAATGTTATTAACCACTATTACCAAACAGTAAATAAATAACAGTCATCTAAAACTTAATGCCGTACTAATTATTTAACATAGCAAATATTTTCCACCAGCACTGCATCACAAAAATGACACTCAATGGTACAAAACAGGCATACAACACTCATAAATCACTCCCTAATATTTTAGATCATTAATTCAGGATGACGATAAAATGTAGCCTATCTAAAGATTTGTTTAGGCCCTGATCTTTAGACTGGGGTGAATGTGTGTCATTGATCCACATTCAGTCCATCACCTGTTTTGTTTATTTGAGGTGAGGCCAACACATGGTTGCAGATAAGATTTTCACTGAAAAAAAACAAGGTAAAAAAACATGTGAAGACCTACCAATGAAGTAAATCATTAAATGAAAACCAATACATTTCTGGAAATATGCACTACTAGTGCTTCATAAGATGTTTTGGGTCACATTTATAAGTTATTTGAGTATCTAGTATGCTATTTTACGTTCTTCATGGTGCAAATTTATTGTAAATACACTCCCACCTGCGGTTGGCAAATTTAGATTTTGATTATGGGAGTTAGATAGGCATGTTAATAATTTCCCAAAAATAGTGTATAACCCCAAACAACCTTTGAAGCAAATGCTTTTAGCCATGTTATCCACCTCCCATTGGATAACATGGCTAGGAAGTGCTTGCAAATGTGATAAAAAAAGGCCGCAATGCATGAATATCGCAGAAAAATCAGCGATATTCATGCATTTTCCAGCAAATGCTCTTAGCCATGTTATCCACTTCCTATTAAATAACATGGCTAAGAACTGCTCAGGGCCCCATGAGGAACGCTTTCCATTTAAAAAGGGAAAAATAACATCAAAGACACTAAAATGCCTTCTAAATATGAACCCAAACAACCCATGAAGCAATGTGAAAAAAAACTGCCGCAATGCATGAATATAGCAGAAAAGTCAGCGATATTCATGCATTTTCCAGCAAATGCTCTTAGCCATGTTATCCACTTCCAATTAAATAACATGGCTAAGAACTGCTCAGGGCCCCATGAGGAACGCTTTCCATTTAAAAAGGGAAAAATAACATCAAAGACACTAAAATGCCTTCTAAATATGAACCCAAACAACCTATGAAGCAATGTAAAAAAAAACGGCCACAATGCATGAATATAGCAGAAAAATCAGCGATATTCATGCATTTTCCAGCAAATGCTCTTAGCCATGTTATCCACTTCCAATTAAATAACATGGCTAAGAACTGCTCAGGGCCCCATGAGGAACGCTTTCCATTTAAAAAGGGAAAAATAACATCAAAGACACTAAAATGCCTTCTAAATATGAACCCAAACAACCTATGAAGCAATGTGAAAAAAAACGGCCACAATGCATGAATATAGCAGAAAAATCAGCGATATTCATGCATTTTCCAGCAAATGCTCTTAGCCATGTTATCCACTTCCTATTAAATAACATGGCTAAGAACTGCTCAGGGCCCCATGAGGAACGCTTTCCATTTAAAAAGGGAAAAATAACATCAAAGACACTAAAATGCCTTCTAAATATGACCCCAAACAACCTATGAAGCTCTAACAGTACATATCCTGAAATTTAATTCATTTCAAAATTCGTTTTTAAACACAGCATATAAATCAATTGTATACCTGCATTCATGAAGAAATGACTAAAAATGTCCTTGAGACACATGAAAGTGTTTTCTGCAATTCCCTAGCACCATTTTTGGGACACTATTAATATGGCTAGGTAACTCCCATAATCAAAATCTAAATTTGCCAAGCACAAGTGGGAGCGTATTTACAAGACACTTGCCCCATGAGGAACACTTTACATTTTAAAAGGCGAACATAACATCTTAGACACTCAAATACCTTATAAAAACGGCCACAATGCATGAATATAGCAGAAAAATCAGCGATATTCATGCATTTTCCAGCAAATGCTCTTAGCCATGTTATCCACTTCCTATTAAATAACATGGCTAAGAACTGCTCAGGGCCCCATGAGGAACGCTTTCCATTTAAAAAGGGAAAAATAACATCAAAGACACTAAAATGCCTTCTAAATATGACCCCAAACAACCTATGAAGCTCTAACAGTACATATCCTGAAATTTAATTGATTTCAAAATTCGTTTTTAAACACAACATATAAATCAATTGTATACCTGCATTCATGAAGAAATGACTAAAAATGTCCTTGAGACACATGAAAGTGTTTTCTGGAATGCCCTAGCACCATTTTTGGGACACTATTAACATGGCTAGGTAACTCCCATAATGAAAATCTAAATTTGCCAAGCACAAGTGGGAGCGTATTTACAAGACACTTGCCCCATGAGGAACACTTTACATTTTGAAAGGTAAACATAACTTCGCAGAAAAGTCAGCGATATTCATGCATTTTCCAGCAAATGCTCTTAGCCATGTTATCCACTTCCTATTAAATAACATGGATAAGAACTGCTCAGGGCCCCATGAGGAACGCTTTCCATTTAAGAAGGGAAAAATAACATCAAAGACACTAAAATGCCTTCTAAATATGACCCCAAACAACCTATGAAGCTCTAACAGTACATATCCTGAAATTTAATTCATTTCAAAATTCGTTTTTAAACACAACATATAAATCAATTGTATACCTGCATTCATGAAGAAATGACTAAAAATGTCCTTGAGACACATGAAAGTGTTTTCTGCAATTCCCTAGCACCATTTTTGGGACACAATTAATATGGCTAGGTAACTCCCATAATCAAAATCTAAATTTGCCAAGCACAAGTGGGAGCGTATTTACAAGACACTTGCCCCATGAGGAACACTTTACATTTTAAAAGGCGAACATAACATCTTAGACACTCAAATACCTTATAAATATGGCCCAAAACAACCTATGAAGCTCTAGCAGTACATATCCAGAAATGTAATTGATTTCTTAAATCGTTTTTAAATGCAACATATCTGTTTCAGCTTACATAACAGACCATGAAATGGGCTCCATGTATCACAATATCTTGTGTTACTGCATGCCAGAATGTTACACCAAATATGCAATTACAATTCCTCTATGAAACTAATTCTATTAGTATATCACTAGAGACAAAACCACATTTTGTAAACACAGCTTTTTTCATCATTTTCTCCTTAAATCATACTATTCTCTATCTAAATTAAATAAATCTTTTCTCACCTTAGCAAATATTTTTTGAGTTTTGAAAACAGTCTCAGAAATACACCAAATTGTCTTCAGCAGAAGAATAAGGATGCACTCCAAAGGCTGCAGCTATTGAAAGCACAGAAATACAGATATTCATTGCACATATCTCTCATATTAGCCAATCATTCCTCTTCCCTCACTTTTTTCAAATCAAAACCCTTCCCCCCTCTGCCCTGTCTGCCTTGTTTCCATAGCAACCACCTCCTGGAAGACCTCTCATGTTTGCAAATTCACACAACAATGTTTCAATTGAACTCTGAACTCTCAGTGCACCTGCGTATCCAGTGCAATCTTTCATTAAATGTTTCTTCCTTGACCATTCAAATTACATCTTTCAAGGAACACATCCATGCACCCTAACTTTCTGTTTTCAGAAATGGAAATGCACCAATCACTGCTAATGAATCATTAGCATTGGAAATCCACAGTTTTTTTTCTTTAGAAACTCCTACTGTTTCAACTGCCCTTTCATTACCACACTTCATCTGACTGCAGCCCAACCTTCACCCACCATGTTTAAGGTCTGGATTGTTGGACATAGTTACATCCACTGGGCTCAAAGGTATGCTGAGAGCAGAAATTTACCTAACCTCAATTTACAAGATGTGGAAATTAAGTGGTTGGGCCAAAGAGGATTAAAATGTCACCAATTGATACCATTGGTGAAAACCTTTATGCATTTGCCAAAACCTGACCTGTTAATAGTGCACTGTGGAGGTAATGATTTGGGCACTTTGACAGGGGTAGGTCTGGAAATGCTTTTAAAGGACACCTTTGAGCAATTAATGGCACTTTTTCCTCAAACTGCCTTGGTATATTCCAATATATGCCAAAGACAGAAATGGAGGTGGTCCAACCAATTTTGTCCACAAATTGAGAAAGCGAGGAAGCATGTAAACAAATCTGTTTCAGCTTACATGAGAGACCATGGAATGGGCTCTCTTTACAACAATAACTTGCGTTACTACATGCAAGATATCTACAGAGGAGATGGAGTTCACTTCTCAGATGAGGGCAACAGAATTTTCATTCTGAATTTAAGACTGTGCATTGGTACCTACTTATAAGTACCTAAATGTACCATAAACCCAAAAGCTCTTCTCAGAGCTACCCTACATCTGATCACTCACAATTATTATTTTTCTCTAACTTTTTTCACTAATTTTCCACAAAATTCGCTCCCCGGAGCGCTACCCGGTTCGCTAACCGAAAGCTAACCTCGCGGAATTTTTTTAAAAAAAGTTTTTTTTTCCGCACATATAAGCCTCCTCAGCCATGCTCAGAAAACCTAGGGGGTCAAGATAAGTCTACCATGACCCCTTCTACCCATTCTAAACATTATTTGCCCTCCATCTTGTATCTTAATGCGACCGAAACACAAAATGGTGGATTCCCGTGACGCTTAAGGTTCGCTAACCGGGCCGCTTCCCGGAAAGCGGTCCAAAAAAAAGGTGGGAAAGTAATTTACAGAAAAACGACTAGAGACACTCTCACCAAATATACATTAGCTCATACTACATAACAATCCCTTCCATTCTCACAAATTTCATTGAAATTTCATTTAGCCATTTAGCCTGTAGACCTCTCCAAATACCGTGAGGTAAATTACTTCACAAAACACATCTGAAGTGTTGGAATTGACAACCAATGAAAATGTTACTTTCATTTTCTACTTTTATTACCTGACATTTGATTGGTTATATACCTGTATATATATAAAGGGAGAGAAGGAAACACAGCCATTTTGACTACTACTTGTTGTTGTATATATCATTTAGAATATCAATAATAACATCAACTTGTTTCTAAAGGTAAGTTGTTATTTTTAAAACTGAAGTATATTGTGCACTATAAGTAAATATGGTAAACTTTTTCAGATAGTTATATACTATCCCTCTGTAAGAGTTAGACATTGAGAAAGGCTTCTTTATTATAATTATGGACTGATTTAGGTTTCTGTGGTATAATTATAAATTTACTTAGGCTTCTTCACAGGCACTTTTTAATAGCACTAATTCACGCCTGAAACCATACAGTGCCCATAGATTACTTCTCTGGTATAAACTCACAAATGCCTGTCTGAACTTAAACCCAACAGTGCCCTATCTCTACTGATATATTTATTTTTTATGCAAATTACAGCAATAAAATGGAAGGTGAGCAGAATGTTTCCTTCGAAATTGTTCTGGAGACCAACACAGAAAAAGAAATTGAGGACAATGATGACTCTGATTTCATGGATCAATCACGGGACCATGAATTAGTTCAATGTGTGGAATCAGTGGATCATTTACTTCATTATGATGACGGTCAAATGTTTGAACTTATGTTCACTGAACAAGAACACATATCAGACAGTGAAATGCTAGACGTTCTAGTAAATTTCGAAAAACAATCCGAAAAATAAAATTATATGTAATATTAAAAAATTGTTTGAGTCTTTAATCATTTTTATATGTAATTCATAAAGTAGTTAAATGTAAGAAATGTTATTAAATTTTGAAACACAATCACAACAATAAAAAATTGCTGAAAAAATAAAAATATTAAAAAAAAATCAACAAAACCAACAAATAATTAACATACAGTATTAGAAAAGTCTTTCATTCTTTTATCCATAAAGTTCGCTGCCCAGAACGCTTTCCGGTTCGCGAACTTGGCGCTTACCACGCAAAAAAAAAAATTTTAATTTTTTTTTTTTGGACCCTCCTAGGCCCTTTTAAAACCTCCACATAAAACCTAGGGGGTCAACGAGGATCTACTATGCCCCCTTATGGCAATTTCCCCCTTTGTTTTGGCCTCCTCTTGTCTCTCGATCCTACCGAGAGACAAGATGGCGGCCGCTCCGGACTGTTTAGAATGTTGACAGACACCGGAGGGCCAATCAGCTTCGCATCGCAAAGTTCCGATACGCGAAAGGTTCGCTAACCGGATCGCTGCCCGGAGCGCTGTTACAGATATATATCTTGATTCAAACGTTAATTTCTCAAAATCCACTGGAGCACATATATTGAGACCTAGCAAAGGCACATCGGGCTAACAGTCCCTACAATTTTGCCAAGTTTCGTGAAAATCCATTCAGCCGTTCGGGCTAAAAGTGAGTCCAACCGCCCTATGGAAATTAACATGGGAAAAAGGCGTTTTGGGACCCCCCTTTTTTCTCGGCCCCCCCTCCACAAAACCCCCCCAAATTTTCAAGGGCTGCTCAGAAACAAAATGTGCCATTTTCCTGAAAATTTCAGCCAATTCCGTCCACAAACGCAAAAGTTATTAGGCATAGAATTTTCAGAAATCCCATAGGGAAAAAATCCTAACTATATATACCTACTGGCGACCGCCAGTAGGTAATATACATATATATGTATATGTATATGTATATGTATATGTATATGTATGTATATATATATATATATATATATTACCTACTGGCGGTCGCCAGTAGGTATATATAGTTAGGATTTTTTCCCTATGGGATTTCTGAAAATTCTATGCCTAATAACTTTTGCGTTTGTGGACGGAATTGGCTGAAATTTTCAGGAAAATGGCACATTTTGTTTCTGAGCAGCCCTTGAAAATTTGGGGGGGTTTTGTGGAGGGGGGGCCGAGAAAAAAGGGGGGTCCCAAAACGCCTTTTTCCCATGTTAATTTCCATAGGGCGGTTGGACTCACTTTTAGCCCGAACGGCTGAATGGATTTTCACGAAACTTGGCAAAATTGTAGGGACTGTTAGCCCGATGTGCCTTTGCTAGGTCTCAATATATGTGCTCCAGTGGATTTTGAGAAATTAACGTTTGAATCAAGATATATATCTGTAACAGCGCTCCGGGCAGCGATCCGGTTAGCGAACCTTTCGCGTATCGGAACTTTGCGATGCGAAGCTGATTGGCCCTCCGGTGTCTGTCAACATTCTAAACAGTCCGGAGCGGCCGCCATCTTGTCTCTCGGTAGGATCGAGAGACAAGAGGAGGCCAAAACAAAGGGGGAAATTGCCATAAGGGGGCATAGTAGATCCTCGTTGACCCCCTAGGTTTTATGTGGAGGTTTTAAAAGGGCCTAGGAGGGTCCAAAAAAAAAAAATTAAAAATTTTTTTTTTGCGTGGTAAGCGCCAAGTTCGCGAACCGGAAAGCGTTCTGGGCAGCGAACTTTATGGATAAAAGAATGAAAGACTTTTCTAATACTGTATGTTAATTATTTGTTGGTTTTGTTGATTTTTTTTTAATATTTTTATTTTTTCAGCAATTTTTTATTGTTGATATTGTGTTTCAAAATTTAATAACATTTCTTACATTTAACTACTTTATGAATTACATATAAAAATGATTAAAGACTCAAACAATTTTTTAATATTACATATAATTTTATTTTTCGGATTGTTTTTCGAAATTTACTAGAACGTCTAGCATTTCACTGTCTGATATGTGTTCTTGTTCAGTGAACATAAGTTCAAACATTTGACCGTCATCATAATGAAGTAAATGATCCACTGATTCCACACATTGAACTAATTCATGGTCCCGTGATTGATCCATGAAATCAGAGTCATCATTGTCCTCAATTTCTTTTTCTGTGTTGGTCTCCAGAACAATTTCGAAGGAAACATTCTGCTCACCTTCCATTTTATTGCTGTAATTTGCATAAAAAATAAATATATCAGTAGAGATAGGGCACTGTTGGGTTTAAGTTCAGACAGGCATTTGTGAGTTTATACCAGAGAAGTAATCTATGGGCACTGTATGGTTTCAGGCGTGAATTAGTACTATTAAAAAGTGCCTGTGAAGAAGCCTAAGTAAATTTATAATTATACCACAGAAACCTAAATCAGTCCATAATTATAATAAAGAAGCCTTTCTCAATGTCTAACTCTTACAGAGGGATAGTATATAACTATCTGAAAAAGTTTACCATATTTACTTATAGTGCACAATATACTTCAGTTTTAAAAATAACAACTTACCTTTAGAAACAAGTTGATGTTATTATTGATATTCTAAATGATATATACAACAACAAGTAGTAGTCAAAATGGCTGTGTTTCCTTCTCTCCCTTTATATATATACAGGTATATAACCAATCAAATGTCAGGTAATAAAAGTAGAAAATGAAAGTAACATTTTCATTGGTTGTCAATTCCAACACTTCAGATGTGTTTTGTGAAGTAATTTACCTCACGGTATTTGGAGAGGTCTACAGGCTAAATGGCTAAATGAAATTTCAATGAAATTTGTGAGAATGGAAGGGATTGTTATGTAGTATGAGCTAATGTATATTTGGTGAGAGTGTCTCTAGTCGTTTTTCTGTAAATTACTTTCCCACCTTTTTTTTGGACCGCTTTCCGGGAAGCGGCCCGGTTAGCGAACCTTAAGCGTCACGGGAATCCACCATTTTGTGTTTCGGTCGCATTAAGATACAAGATGGAGGGCAAATAATGTTTAGAATGGGTAGAAGGGGTCATGGTAGACTTATCTTGACCCCCTAGGTTTTCTGAGCATGGCTGAGGAGGCTTATATGTGCGGAAAAAAAAACTTTTTTAAAAAAAATTCCGCGAGGTTAGCTTTCGGTTAGCGAACCGGGTAGCGCTCCGGGGAGCGAATTTTGTGGAAAATTAGTGAAAAAAGTTAGAGAAAAATAATAATTGTGAGTGATCAGATGTAGGGTAGCTCTGAGAAGAGCTTTTGGGTTTATGGTACATTTAGGTACTTATAAGTAGGTACCAATGCACAGTCTTAAATTCAGAATGAAAATTCTGTTGCCCTCATCTGAGAAGTGAACTCCATCTCCTCTGTAGATATCTTGCATGTAGTAACGCAAGTTATTGTTGTAAAGAGAGCCCATTCCATGGTCTCTCATGTAAGCTGAAACAGATTTGTTTACATGCTTCCTCGCTTTCTCAATTTGTGGACAAAATTGGTTGGACCACCTCCATTTCTGTCTTTGGCATATATTGGAATATACCAAGGCAGTTTGAGGAAAAAGTGCCATTAATTGCTCAAAGGTGTCCTTTAAAAGCATTTCCAGACCTACCCCTGTCAAAGTGCCCAAATCATTACCTCCACAGTGCACTATTAACAGGTCAGGTTTTGGCAAATGCATAAAGGTTTTCACCAATGGTATCAATTGGTGACATTTTAATCCTCTTTGGTCCAACCACTTAATTTCCACATCTTGTAAATTGAGGTTAGGTAAATTTCTGCTCTCAGCATACCTTTGAGCCCAGTGGATGTAACTATGTCCAACAATCCAGACCTTAAACATGGTGGGTGAAGGTTGGGCTGCAGTCAGATGAAGTGTGGTAATGAAAGGGCAGTTGAAACAGTAGGAGTTTCTAAAGAAAAAAAACTGTGGATTTCCAATGCTAATGATTCATTAGCAGTGATTGGTGCATTTCCATTTCTGAAAACAGAAAGTTAGGGTGCATGGATGTGTTCCTTGAAAGATGTAATTTGAATGGTCAAGGAAGAAACATTTAATGAAAGATTGCACTGGATACGCAGGTGCACTGAGAGTTCAGAGTTCAATTGAAACATTGTTGTGTGAATTTGCAAACATGAGAGGTCTTCCAGGAGGTGGTTGCTATGGAAACAAGGCAGACAGGGCAGAGGGGGGAAGGGTTTTGATTTGAAAAAAGTGAGGGAAGAGGAATGATTGGCTAATATGAGAGATATGTGCAATGAATATCTGTATTTCTGTGCTTTCAATAGCTGCAGCCTTTGGAGTGCATCCTTATTCTTCTGCTGAAGACAATTTGGTGTATTTCTGAGACTGTTTTCAAAACTCAAAAAATATTTGCTAAGGTGAGAAAAGATTTATTTAATTTAGATAGAGAATAGTATGATTTAAGGAGAAAATGATGAAAAAAGCTGTGTTTACAAAATGTGGTTTTGTCTCTAGTGATATACTAATAGAATTAGTTTCATAGAGGAATTGTAATTGCATATTTGGTGTAACATTCTGGCATGCAGTAACACAAGATATTGTGATACATGGAGCCCATTTCATGGTCTGTTATGTAAGCTGAAACAGATATGTTGCATTTAAAAACGATTTAAGAAATCAATTACATTTCTGGATATGTACTGCTAGAGCTTCATAGGTTGTTTTGGGCCATATTTATAAGGTATTTGAGTGTCTAAGATGTTATGTTCGCCTTTTAAAATGTAAAGTGTTCCTCATGGGGCAAGTGTCTTGTAAATACGCTCCCACTTGTGCTTGGCAAATTTAGATTTTGATTATGGGAGTTACCTAGCCATATTAATTGTGTCCCAAAAATGGTGCTAGGGAATTGCAGAAAACACTTTCATGTGTCTCAAGGACATTTTTAGTCATTTCTTCATGAATGCAGGTATACAATTGATTTATATGTTGTGTTTAAAAACGAATTTTGAAATGAATTAAATTTCAGGATATGTACTGTTAGAGCTTCATAGGTTGTTTGGGGTCATATTTAGAAGGCATTTTAGTGTCTTTGATGTTATTTTTCCCTTCTTAAATGGAAAGCGTTCCTCATGGGGCCCTGAGCAGTTCTTATCCATGTTATTTAATAGGAAGTGGATAACATGGCTAAGAGCATTTGCTGGAAAATGCATGAATATCGCTGACTTTTCTGCGAAGTTATGTTTACCTTTCAAAATGTAAAGTGTTCCTCATGGGGCAAGTGTCTTGTAAATACGCTCCCACTTGTGCTTGGCAAATTTAGATTTTCATTATGGGAGTTACCTAGCCATGTTAATAGTGTCCCAAAAATGGTGCTAGGGCATTCCAGAAAACACTTTCATGTGTCTCAAGGACATTTTTAGTCATTTCTTCATGAATGCAGGTATACAATTGATTTATATGTTGTGTTTAAAAACGAATTTTGAAATCAATTAAATTTCAGGATATGTACTGTTAGAGCTTCATAGGTTGTTTGGGGTCATATTTAGAAGGCATTTTAGTGTCTTTGATGTTATTTTTCCCTTTTTAAATGGAAAGCGTTCCTCATGGGGCCCTGAGCAGTTCTTAGCCATGTTATTTAATAGGAAGTGGATAACATGGCTAAGAGCATTTGCTGGAAAATGCATGAATATCGCTGATTTTTCTGCTATATTCATGCATTGTGGCCGTTTTTATAAGGTATTTGAGTGTCTAAGATGTTATGTTCGTCTTTTAAAATGTAAAGTGTTCCTCATGGGGCAAGTGTCTTGTAAATACGCTCCCACTTGTGCTTGGCAAATTTAGATTTTGATTATGGGAGTTACCTAGCCATATTAATAGTGTCCCAAAAATGGTGCTAGGGAATTGCAGAAAACACTTTCATGTGTCTCAAGGACATTTTTAGTCATTTCTTCATGAATGCAGGTATACAATTGATTTATATGCTGTGTTTAAAAACGAATTTTGAAATGAATTAAATTTCAGGATATGTACTGTTAGAGCTTCATAGGTTGTTTGGGGTCATATTTAGAAGGCATTTTAGTGTCTTTGATGTTATTTTTCCCTTTTTAAATGGAAAGCGTTCCTCATGGGGCCCTGAGCAGTTCTTAGCCATGTTATTTAATAGGAAGTGGATAACATGGCTAAGAGCATTTGCTGGAAAATGCATGAATATCGCTGATTTTTCTGCTATATTCATGCATTGTGGCCGTTTTTTTTCACATTGCTTCATAGGTTGTTTGGGTTCATATTTAGAAGGCATTTTAGTGTCTTTGATGTTATTTTTCCCTTTTTAAATGGAAAGCGTTCCTCATGGGGCCCTGAGCAGTTCTTAGCCATGTTATTTAATTGGAAGTGGATAACATGGCTAAGAGCATTTGCTGGAAAATGCATGAATATCGCTGACTTTTCTGCTATATTCATGCATTGCGGCAGTTTTTTTTCACATTGCTTCATGGGTTGTTTGGGTTCATATTTAGAAGGCATTTTAGTGTCTTTGATGTTATTTTTCCCTTTTTAAATGGAAAGCGTTCCTCATGGGGCCCTGAGCAGTTCTTAGCCATGTTATTTAATAGGAAGTGGATAACATGGCTAAGAGCATTTGCTGGAAAATGCATGAATATCGCTGATTTTTCTGCTATATTCATGCATTGTGGCCGTTTTTTTTCACATTGCTTCATAGGTTGTTTGGGTTCATATTTAGAAGGCATTTTAGTGTCTTTGATGTTATTTTTCCCTTTTTAAATGGAAAGCGTTCCTCATGGGGCCCTGAGCAGTTCTTAGCCATGTTATTTAATTGGAAGTGGATAACATGGCTAAGAGCATTTGCTGGAAAATGCATGAATATCGCTGACTTTTCTGCTATATTCATGCATTGCAGCAGTTTTTTTTCACATTGCTTCATGGGTTGTTTGGGTTCATATTTAGAAGGCATTTTAGTGTCTTTGATGTTATTTTTCCCTTTTTAAATGGAAAGCGTTCCTCATGGGGCCCTGAGCAGTTCTTAGCCATGTTATTTAATAGGAAGTGGATAACATGGCTAAGAGCATTTGCTGGAAAATGCATGAATATCGCTGATTTTTCTGCGATATTCATGCATTGCGGCCTTTTTTTATCACATTTGCAAGCACTTCCTAGCCATGTTATCCAATGGGAGGTGGATAACATGGCTAAAAGCATTTGCTTCAAAGGTTGTTTGGGGTTATACACCATTTTTGGGAAATTATTAACATGCCTATCTAACTCCCATAATCAAAATCTAAATTTGCCAACCGCAGGTGGGAGTGTATTTACAATAAATTTGCACCATGAAGAACGTAAAATAGCATACTAGATACTCAAATAACTTATAAATGTGACCCAAAACATCTTATGAAGCACTAGTAGTGCATATTTCCAGAAATGTATTGGTTTTCATTTAATGATTTACTTCATTGGTAGGTCTTCACATGTTTTTTTACCTTGGTTTTTTTCAGTGAAAATCTTATCTGCAACCATGTGTTGGCCTCACCTCAAATAAACAAAACAGGTGATGGACTGAATGTGGATCAATGACACACATTCACCCCAGTCTAAAGATCAGGGCCTAAACAAATCTTTAGATAGGCTACATCTTATCGTCATCCTGAATTAATGATCTAAAATATTAGGGAGTGATTTATGAGTGTTGTATGCCTGTTTTGTACCATTGAGTGTCATTTTTGTGATGCAGTGCTGGTGGAAAATATTTGCTATGTTAAATAATTAGTACGGCATTAAGTTTTAGATGACTGTTATTTATTTACTGTTTGGTAATAGTGGTTAATAACATTTTATATTATATTTTTCCACAGGTTCAACTGCAGATTCTTTCATAGTTTGGTAAATGCCTTCCAGAAGTCGAATACGAAAGGCTAGAAAACGTCAAAGACAGCAGGATGATGTTTTATTGCAGCAGTCCTCTTCCCCAAATACTTGTCAAAACACCAAGAAAGGTCCGGGTAAGAGCACGAAATCATTCTTAAGAAATATTTGTAGTAAAAAAAATTTTGCTCAAAAAAATGTTTCAGTTCACAAAAAGAAAAATAATTTAAATGGAAAGGAGAGACCCATCACAAATGTTACTGGTAGAGGAAGAGATAACTCTGTGCATGATAGTAGAAGGAAACAACAGTTTAGGGACATTCGAACTCGAATGTTCCGTAATAGGATATTAGTTAATTTATTGAAAAATATTAAAAAGAAAGGCCAACAGAAAGCGGCATTTTATAGGAAGAAGAAAAATGTAGAGAAAATTATTGATCATGCTTTTGAAATTAAGCGAAAGTTGTTTATTTTGGTAATCAATAGAATTAGGAAGCTAAGCAAGGTAATTTCTGATTTCAAAACAAAAAGTAGATGGAAGAGAGTAGTAAATCGTACTAACTTTTGTGAAGTTTTTTCCGGAGAATGGATGCATAGTTCAAGTTCTGAGGCATTTTTTAATGAGGAGACTTATTTTCAGGATAATGATTTGGTGCATGCAGTTGACATCAGTGGTCGAGCTTATGAAGTGAAGGATGGTTGTCCAGTTGAAAAAGAACAACTTGTGACAACAGAGACAGAAGAGGCGCTAAGTGATGAGGTTTTAGGAAGACGTCCTAAGGGTCCTGTGTACATTTGGAAGTGTAGTTCTATTTGCAGTGTGCGACAGGTTTCCATCAATTTGCTTTGTGATTTTATACGGACATTTAATAAGAAAAGTTTGAAGCAGAAAATGAAGTTGTTGCAAGATTTAGATCCTTGCAGAGTGAGACAAATGACAGGTTTCCGTGGTCATTCGCTGGCTTGTCTTTCCAGGAGAGTATGCCAGAGTGTTTTTCATCATTTCAGGATGCTAGCAGTGCATCATAATAAAGTGAGAAAATTAGTGAGAATGTTGTATTATGCTAAGAGTCCAGCAATTATGCTTAAACAGTTATGTGCTGCTCTTTTGCATGGTTCTGAAATAGATGTGAAGAATCTTTGTGAAGAAATTGAGTTTTGTTACTTTGGTAGTAAAGATGAGAATGTTCAAATTGACCCTGAAGTAGAGGGTAATGTGGAAGATAATGTACAGGTTTCCAGTACAGATAATTTTCAGAAGGAAATTGCCACGTTTCAGATGAAATCAAGTGAGAGGCCTAATTTCACTTGTGTATGTTGTCGACGCACTTATTATAAGAATCAGACTAAGGTAGTGGATTTATATGCAAAAAGTGAAAGGGAAAATAATAGTGAATGGAAGGATTTAGCCACATACTTGATGGTAGAAAATTATTTTGATTTGGGATCGGATCAACGTGTGTGTACTTATTGTTGTAATAAATTAAACCAAAACCAGATGCCTGCTAGGGCAGTTCATAATAATCTGGAATTGGTTGAGATTCCTTCTGAATTGAAGGATTTAAATACTTATGAATCTATTTTGATTCAAAGTATCCATCCCTTTCAGGCTATTGTAAGAATGGAGCCAAAGACAGGGAAGTTGCCTCCAGCAGATTTACAGAGAGGATTAAAGGGAAGAGTTGTTTATTTGCCTCTAGATTTGAAGAAAAACATTAACACAATTGGAATAGAAAAAGTGGAAGAGGAACCTCTGGTTATCTTGGTTAATGGGGTTCAGTCAAAGAATAAGAAAATATGGCAAGATTTAGTGGATGTTAGGAAAGTCAAAAAGGCAACAGTGTATTTGAAGAAAAATAATAAGTACTATAAGAATGTATATGTTGCAGAAGAGGAAGTAAGTGATGAAGAGGATAGCGATTTGTGTGCAGGCCAAATTGAGAAAGTAGAGGCCTCTAAAAGTGAAGAAATATATGAACATTATAGTGTTCATCCTTTGCATTCCAAGGAAGTCATGGGGAATGCTATTGAGTTGTTTCAAATGAAACAAGCCAAAGGGAGTCCCATTAGTGTTTGGGAGGAAAGTTTGGAAGCTCGGTGTTTCCCACAGCTATTTCCCACAGGTCAAGGAGGAAGATATGATGAGCGACCTCATCAAATTCCTGCGTCTGAATACCGGACTTTACGATTGTATGCAGAAGATCCTAGGTTTCGGCAATGCATTCCCTATTTGTTTCATCTCCTGTTTGAAAGCGATCTGTCTGGACTGTCATATGCAGTGAACCACATCTTAAAAAGTGGTATACACATGCGAAACATCTCGGCAAGTGACTTTATGCATAAAGTCAATGTCCAAGACAGTATTTTGGATTCTCACTTAATTAATCTCATGGCGTGTCAGCGTGGTACTAATGAGTACTGGTACCGTCGTCATGGTGATTTAAAATGTATGCTGAGGAACTTAGGAACTCCAACATGGTTCCTCACTCTGAGCTGTGCCGAGTATGGCTGGGAAGACTTACTTGAATTTCTACGAGAGGCAAATGGAAATATTGAAAACATTGAATTCAAGACACCTGGAGAACTGTGTTCTTTGGATCCTGTGAATGTATGCAGGTACTTCAATCATAGATTTGAAGCTATGATGTCTTTCATCACAAATAAAAAGAATCCACCTCTTGGAGAGGTGTTGGATTTCTTCTGGAGAAAGGAGTACCAAGCAAGAGGTGCCCCTCATATACATATGTTGCTGTGGATCAAGGATGCACCTAAATTTGGAACAGATCCGGATGACTTAGTGATGAATTTCATCGAACAGTATTCTACGTGTGCTGTTCCAAACGCAACGGAGAAGAAAAGTCTAAGAGAACAAGTTCTACGTTTCCAAAGCCATCGTTGTGGAAAGTACTGTCGTCGTAAATTCAGAAACAAGGACAAGTTTTACACCAAATGTCGTTTCAACTTTCCACGACCGGTGATTTCTAAAGGAAGAGTGAACAGTTTGATGTCTTCGCTGCGACATAATGTGACGAGGAAATCACCCAAGAATACATACAATTTGAAAAGGAACGAAGAGTCCAAGTACATCAATGACTACAACCCAGTGATTTTGTCCATGTGGAATGCCAACATGGATATACAGTTTGTGGCTGACAACTGTATGGCTGTGGCTCGGTATGTGACATCTTACATCACCAAAAAAGAAAAGACCGAACTGAAGGATATGTGGGAGGACATTTCCCATGAAAAGAGCCTCAGCAAGAAGTTGTACAGTTTCAGTCTGAAGATGTTGTCGCATCGAGAAATCGGAGCTTACGAATGTTCTGATCGATTGTCTTCAGCAAGTCTCTATGCCAAATCCAGGAGTCTCGTTTGGGCGAGTCTTGGTCTTGCTGCAACGCGAAATCGAGTTCTAAAACCTGTTCGGGAAATTGAGTATTTGGCAGAAAAGGAACCAAACAGTACCGACATTTTGAAGACCAACATGTTGGATACATATTATCCAAATCGAAGCAGTCACCTTGAGAATGTTTGTCTATATGAGGTTCTCCAAAATTATATATTCAAGAGGAACATCAAAGAAGATATTGAGAAAGGAGTGTATGCTGTAATTGGAAGTGAGGGATGCCTGGTCAAGCAAAGAAAATGCCAATTAGTAAACCATCGAAAATTGAGTGGCGAATCTCCAGAAAAAAAGGAGTTTTTCTATTTAGCACTTTTGCAACTTTTCAAGCCTTGGCGTGCAGAAGAGGAACTGCTTGGAGATTTCCTCTGTTACGAAGACTCTTTCAATGCAGCCAAGGAGTCCATAGAATGTCCTGCTTTTTCTAGATATCAAGAAATGCTAACTTTGGAAATTGAGCAGGAAGCAACGATTGCAGCCGAGATTGCCAGAGACAGTTCTCAGGACAGTCAGAGTTCTGTTTCATTGAGTCAAGATCCACTTGGAGGACCTATTATCGAAAATGAAGCTGCCACTGCTATGAATGAAGTAGAAAGAGCCATGGCACATGCTCAGGAGGATTCAGTTAACTTACAAGACTTGGAAAAACAACTCAACGTTGAGCAGAGGAAAATATATGATGAAGTTACCAAGGAAATTGAGCACGGATTAAGTCATGAGAAGAAAGAGTGCTCATGTACGTCGTTGAAGCCTGTCCGACTGTACGTGAGTGGAGAAGCGGGAACTGGAAAAAGTTTCCTCATTAAAGCAATCTCTTGTTATTTGCAGGAAAGGACTGAGTCATCGCTGTCTTGTGTTGTCACCGCTCCTACTGGACTGGCAGCACATAATATTAAAGGTATTACTTTGCATCGTCTACTGATGCTGCCGGTGGAGCATGACAACAAATTACAATACAACAAGTTATCTGGAGATGCTTGCTGTGAAGTTTCAAGAGTTTTGAGGAAAATGAAACTACTTATCATTGACGAAGTAAGCATGGTTTCCAATGTCATGCTTGCCTTTGTGCATTTGAGAATGCAAGAAGTACTTAAAACTGAATATGATGTCTTATTTGGTGGGAAACACATCATTGTTTTCGGAGATCTTCTACAGCTGACACCAGTAAAAGGTCAACCTGTGTTCAAAATACTCACGCATGAAGATACCAGGAAGTGCCTAGGGAGCATTGGCAACGTCAATATATGGTTAAACTTCAATTATGCAGAACTGCATCAAAATATGCGTCAGGCAAAGGATGAAGATTACAAGAATATTCTACAAGATATTAGAATTGGAAAAGTGACCGAGCATGGGAAAGAAGCTTTAAATGCACGATTACTGTCAAATTTATATCCCAAACAAGAGATTGTGCCTGAGAATATTTTTCAGAAAATTACTGAGAAGAAATCCGGGATATGTCTCATGCCAACTCTTGCAGAATGTGCCATCTTCAACAACAAAATGTTGAATTTAGAAAAGCAAGAGATTGTGAAACTTGAAGCTATCGACAAATTAGAGCATATGGGATCAACTATTATTTTGTCAGACAATTTGAAATCAAAATTGGATTCATTAGAGAAGACTATATCTAAGACAGCGGGTTTTGAAAAGACTCTGAATGTGTGTTTAAATTGCCGAATCATTTTGAGACGGAATTTACATGTAGAAAGAGGTCTGGTAAATGGATCAATGGGTAATGTTGTTGATTTTGAGAAATACAGAAATAGAGATGGAATAGAATTCTTAAGAATTAAATTTGATGGCATTGAGGAAGTACAGAGAATTGCTTGTTGTTCTGCTAGGTTTTTGCTTGTTAAAGACTTATATGTTCGCCGTAAACAGTTTCCTGTTTGCTTGGCATATGCGGTGACAATCCATAAATCGCAAGGTTTAAGTGTAGACTGTGCATTGGTGAATATTGGCAGTTCAGTGTTCAAGGAGGGTATGGCATATGTGGCATTGTCACGAGTTAGAACTTTATCGGGATTGTACTTGATTGACTGTGATGTCACAAACATTTGTGCGGATCTAGATTGTGTTAAGGAATACAATAGGTTAAGAAGAGAGTATGCGCCACATTTGCCTCAATATCCTTTGTTTGAGAAACGTGTGGTAGGCCGGAAACGTAGAAATAGCAGTAATAGTAGGGAGGTTGTTGCAAAAAGACTAAAAGTCAATGAACCGAAAGTTGTTAGCAGAAAGAAAGTGGATACTGTTGAAGAGATTGTTGGTTTTCAATTTGAAAACAGTTCTGGTGTCAACTGCTATGCAAATGTCGTTGTTAATGTTCTCTTTTCACTAGAGAGTTTAAAAGAACAGATTGTGTTCAATTCAGAACAAAGTTTATGCTGCTTGTTGAATTCTGTGTTAGAGAAATGTAGCACTGATCGAACAAAAGTAGAAAGTGTGTCTGAAGTTCGTTATCTGTTAGATGAATGTTCAGGTCAAACAGACTTCTCTGAAAATAATCAGCAAGATTGTCAGGAGTTTTTAATGTATATGCTTGATATATTGCAAGATGAGGGTGTAGATGTAGATCAACTGTTTGGGCTTTCTTATCAATGGCAGCATGACTGCGAGAACTGTATGGTATCAAGTACTACTAGTGTAGACTCAGAAAGATTTATATATTTAACTTTGCCAGACAGTAAATCAGTGTCCTTTAATAAGCTAGTAAATGCAGCGGATCACAACATGGAGTGTAGCCAATGTAAATGTGATATGATGTCAACATTATTTATACGTAGATATGGCCAGTATGTCATTTTAATGATGCAACGATGTAGGCCTGATGGATCAAAATTGTCAACTTTAATAAAAAATTTTGTGGCTTCTCAGCTGTCAATATCAGGGAGGACTTTTGTTACTGTAGCAATTATCTATCACGATGGTCCATCAACAACATCAGGACATTATACAGCTTACTTAAAGTCTGGAAACGGCTGGTCATTCTGTAATGATTCTGTTGTAACTTTCAAAAAAAAATTGCCGTTTGACCTTAAAAATTCTTACCTGGTGTTTTTAAAACCAAAATTTTAAGTAGAGGGAATGTAAGTCTGCAATGCTGTCTCGATTAAAAATCCAACTATATAAACCTGATGCAAGTAAGTCTGCTTCATAGTAAGCAGTATCAGTGTCATAGGAAAAGGAGAACATGAGTGACAAAGAAGAGTAAGATATTAGTAGTCCAGGATTGTGAAAATAATCTCAAATATTTTATTTTTGAAAGTTGCGAAAATAGAAAATGTCGGGATTTGATTGGAAGAATTACAAGACTTGCGAATCGCGGCAACATGATTTGGCCTAGTGGAAACATGTGATATAATGAGAGAAGTTTTTTTTCTATGTAACATATTTCACGTATCGATGGAGGTTTTCTTTCAGAAAGTGGCGGGCTGAAAATATTTAAAGCACAACAGAGTGGATGCTGTTCATAGGAGATCGTTCGACGTCATTGAAAGTAAGTTAATTTTAAGGAGTTTTGAAATCAGATTTCTTAGGTTGTATGGGTTTTTTAAACACAGTCATTTTGATTGTGTTTTTTTTTCCCCGCTGTTGCATGATGAATACCTTCAAGTCACTGATTTAAGTGAAATTTGATACATTCTGAGAACAGCAAAAATAAACCATTTAACATGTATAATTAATGTTATGCTTTTTGTACTTATGATATACATTTAGAAATGTGTGGTACATATGGGTAAGCTGAGTTCTGTAAATATCAATTTTAATGCTTAGAGTGCTGTACTTCTGGGTAGTGTTTTTTTTTTTTTAAAAAAAGAGGCCTCACCTCAAAGAAAGCTCTTGAAAGCACACATCTTATTTGCATCCTAAAACAATCATTTACAATGTTAGACACAATTTTATGATGGCTTTACATCTTTTTTGCGCTGCTATTGCATCACTATTGTGAGACATTAGCAGTGCAAGAAAAACATCATGTTCCAAAATAGGCTCCAGTTCAGCAACATCAAGATACAGTTTCTTTCGAATATATATCTTTAGGATTGTGTAGGGGACGTAGAGAAGCAGAGACTTCTGTAAATGTCAAAGTTGTTGAAAAACTGTTTGTTTTTGAACCTTTTCCCTTGTCTTTTCTAATTTTTAAATACATGTTTTAATATTTTTTGAAATGTTTGTTCTTTGTTTTACAGATTGAAAGTATGAAAAAATATTTAAAAAAGGTAACAAGAATTATAAGGTAAATGTTTTCCTCTCTTTTTACCCGCAATGCACTGCTGATGATGTCATTGACACTATCTCTCATTTACTCTCTCTAGCTGTCTTTCTTTTTACATTATTCTCTGTTTACTTCCCTTATACTAACTCTTCTTTTTTTTAAAAAAATATTTTTTTAGTTCGCTTAAAGTTCGCGAACCGGTCAGCGAACTTGAAGCGAACCAAAAGAAATAGAGCTTGCCAGAGTGATAAACATTCTAGCAATTTTGTTTGAAAGGGGAGGTAGTTCTGAAAAGAACTGTTTTTTTTTGTTTTTGTTGTTTTATATATTTTTTTTTTTTTTGAACATTTTTTGATTTTTTTGTATTTTTAGAACTGTTTTATGTTTTTTTTGTGTTTTTTATGGAGGGGAGACAACAAAAAACAGGCTTTCAAAACGGCTCAACTGGAGCAAAAAAAAAAAATTACTTTTTGGGTGCATTAGGGCATTTATGATTTTCAAATGCAATGTTCATCAGGTTGACACTCATGTTGCCATATGACAACATAGCACCACAGTAAATACAAGATAACTTCATATGCTGGAAGTTGGGTTGGATGTTTGGCACAGTCTCTTGTGCCTCTCTTCCCGTCAAAGACAATGTGGATGTAGATCTTGCCACAGGAGTTGCCGTCGGATTGTCTTCAAGATCCCTTAACTCAGCCCGACTGTAGTTCAAGGGATGCCACCTGCTCATGTGACGATGCATTGTATAGTTCCCCATACTGTACTTCTTTTCTGTGCCTCTCGACAATCTGTGATCACAGATGAGGCAGGTGGCATATTTTGCATTCACTTTCTTTGATCCAGGAGGGATGGTGAAAAACTGCCAGATGAAACTGGTTTTTCGTTTAGAAACCCGGGGCAACTCTTCGACAAATTGTTGTTCCTCTCTGTCCTCTTCTTCTTCTTGCTCATCTTCCTCCTCTCTGTTAGTCATAATTTGACTAGGTGGTCCTCTCTTCTTATGAGGAGGTGGAGGTGGTGGTGGGGGTGCACCAGCTGCAGCAAGAATGGAAGCCATTGTGGAACTTCAGATAAATGGTCTTTCTCTCACCAAGATGAAAGTCAGAGTGAGGAAATAAGGAGGGGTTTACATGATTTGGGGAAAACAAAAGTTCTGAGCCAATGAAAAGTGTTATTTTTAGGTCACATGACCTAGTCATACATCATTTGGAAACCAAAAGTGAAATGAACCAATGAGAAGTTTTATAAACAAGTCACATGACCTGTTCCGCTTACGTTACGCGGCGCGCGCCGCGTCCCAGATCGCTTCCGGTTCGCGGTCCGGAGCACTTTCGGGAGCGCTAACGCGACGCGTCATTAGACGCATTACGCGATAACGTGATACGTCGCGCTTCCGCGACGCGTCACTGTTCCGCTAACGTAACGTTGACCGGTTCGCGGACTAGATCGCGGCATCAAGATGAGCTAACGGAAAGCTTCCCGGTTCCCGAACTAGAAGCGAAGAAAAAAATATTAAAAAAAAAATTATCAATAAATATCTAAATATATTTTGGGATTTAAAGAATAATACATTTTACAGCTACAGATGTTAGCTTTTAAAAAACCAATGAAATTCACCGAAAAAACCAAAGGTTATAGACCATATATAGTTAGAAATTTGCATTTAAAAAACCATTGAAATTCAATGAAAAAACCATAGGTTATAGACCATATATAGTTAGGGATTTGCATTTACAAAACCTTATTTTACTCACACAAAACCATTGAAATTCCATATATAGTTAGTTGCACTAACTATATATCGCGCACCCGCAATCCACTGCTGATGATGTCACATATTACATCATTCATGACATGGTCAGTGACATCACTGATGACATCACTGATGACATCTCAAATGACATCACTGATGACATCACTGATGACATCTCAAATGACATCACTGATGACATGTCAAATGACATCACTGATGACATCACTGATGACATCTCAAATGACATCACTGATGACATCATGACACACCAATACCAGTTACTACATACGCACTCACTGATTCCTACGTCTACACACACATTCACTCATTCACCCATACAATCACTCATACATACAGTTACTCATTATTACAACACTATCATATGCACTCATACACCTATGCAGACACTCACACACTGCCACTCATCCATGGAGTTACTCACACACCTAGTCAGTCCTGTAAAGAATCAATCACACTTCCATTTCCTCATCTATACAGTTAAACACAGAACACCATACTTCAGTGACATCACTGATGACATCACTGATGACATCACTGATGACATCTCAAATGACATCACTGATGACATCTCAAATGACATCACTGATGACATCATGACACACCAATACCAGTTAATACATACGCACTCACTGATTACTACGTCTACACACACATTCACTCATTCACCCATACAATCACTCATACATACAGTCAATCATTATTACAACACTATCATATGCACTCATACACCTAGTCAGTCCTGTGAAGAATCAATCACACTTCGATTTCCTCATCTATACAGTTAAACACAGAACACCATACTTTTCACACATATACTAACACATACTTACTCTCTTATACAATCACTGATACAAGTACACATTGATATGCACAGAGTCCCACACCTCCCAGCCAGCCACACACACACTCAGTCTTCCATACATCCACTCATTCTTCAATATGTAAAACATATTTAAACTTTACAAAAACACACAGACACTAGATGATGTCATCAGTGATGTCATTTGAGATGTCATCAGTGATGTCATCAGTGATGTCATTTGAGATGTCATCAGTGATGTCATCAGTGATGTCACTGACCATGTCATGAATGATGTAATATGTGACATCATCAGCAGTGGATTGCGGGTGCGCGATATATAGTTAGTGCAACTAACTATATATGGAATTTCAATGGTTTTGTGTGAGTAAAATAAGGTTTTGTAAATGCAAATCCCTAACTATATATGGTCTATAACCTATGGTTTTTTCATTGAATATATATATATATATATATATATATATATATATATATATATATATGTATATATATATATATTCACAGAAAAAACCATAGGTTATAGTGGATATATAGTTAGGAATTTGCATTTACAAAACCTTGAAAATTCAATGAAAAAACCATTGGTTTTAGGCCATATATAGTTAGGGATTTGCATTTACAAAACCTTATTTTACTCGCATAAAACCATTGAAATTCCATATATAGTTATAAGCGCTAACTATATATCGCGCACCCGCAATCCACTGCTGATGATGTCACATATTACATCATTCATGACATGGTTAGTGACATCACTGATGACATCACTGATGACATCTCAAATGACATCACTGATGACATCACTGATGACAACATGCAGTGACTGTATGTTTCTGTAAAGTTAAAATATCTCTTACATATTGAAGAATGAGTGGATATATAAGTGTCTGGATGAAGGATTTAGTAGGTGCATGACTGACTGTATGAGTGAGTGAATAAATGTGTCTCACTGAGTGCATGGGTTAGTGACTAAACTGTCTTAATTTGTGCATCATTATGTCTGTTGTTCTGTAAACTGTTGCATGTGTTGATAAGTAGCTATATGAGTAACTATATGGGCTATTGATTGGTTGCCCAAGTATTTGTATGGGATACTGAGTGTGTGTGTAGGTGGCTGGGAGGTGTATGACTCTGTGCATAGATGTGTGAGCAGTTGATTCACTAGATGTATGGTTTCAAAAGTGCATGTGGAAACAGCTGTATGGGCGGTTGACTGTGTGCATGAGTGCATTGGTGAGTGAATGGATATCTCAGTGCTACATGTCAAAGTAAGTACATATGTAAAACACAGTACATGTGAGAGTTGACATATATAAATAACTGTGCATAAGAGCCAGTGAATGTGTGAGTGGCTGTATGGATCATTGTGAACTTGTATCAGGGATTGTATAATAGAGTAAATATGTGTTAGTATATGTTTGAATAAGTAAATTTTGTATAACTGTATAGTTGAGGAAATGGAGGTGTGATTGATTCTTTGCATGACTGACTAGGTGTGTGAGTAACTCCATGGATGAGTGACAGTCTGTGAGTGTCTGTTTACACTGATTGTATCTAAGGTTATATTAGAATCTGAAGAGGTTCATCGTATTATCACATGAATGATATCATCAGTGATGTTATCAGTCATGTCAAATGAGATGTTTTCAGTGATGTCATTTGAGATGTCATCAGGGATGTCATCAGTGATGTCACTAACCATGTCATGAATGATGTAATATGTGACATCATCAGCAGTGGATTGCGGGTGCGCGATATATAGTTAGCGCTTATAACTATATATGGAATTTCAATGGTTTTATGCGAGTAAAATAAGGTTTTGTAAATGCAAATCCCTAAATATATATGGCCTAAAACCAATGGTTTTTTCATTGAATTTTCAAGGTTTTGTAAATGCAAATTCCTAACTATATATCCACTATAACCTATGGTTTTTTCTGTGAATTTCATTGGTTTTTTAATAGCAAATATGAAAAGCTTTAAAATGTCAAGTACGTGATAGATAAAAACATTTTCGTATTTATGCACGCTGATGTGCTTTGAACGCTGCACCCCCCCCCTCCCCTCTTTTGTCTTAGTAGTACTCTCTCTTTGCAGATAGTGAACGGTAGTTAACGCAAGCCTTTGCCCCGTTGTAATCCGTCGTGCCTGCTTGTCTCTCCATTTGATTGATTGTTGTCCAAGCATTTACTGTTTTAGAATTGGTTCTCTTTGGATCATTCTCTATTTACAAACAAGCACAAAGTCGCAATACTAGGTTTAGTCTTTGCAGATAGTGAAAAATCGTGTAAAAAAAATAAAAGTAATCAAGCAAAATCAGTAGGCCACTAATTGGATCTCTTTTTGACCTCGCTAAAATAGAAATATTAGGAACAACCCTTCATGAGAAATACGAAAATAGTGAGATGAACTGAGCTCCACACCATGAGGGCTGCAAGACAGCTCGGCTCCATCACCCATCCCGCACAAAATAACGACAAACCCTATGCAAATATTAAAAATATAGACAACACACCAGCAAAGAAACAGGGTAAAACATTTTATTAAAAAACTATTTACATAACGTTGGTTTATAAGATGATGTCAGTAGTGGACCGATGTGTGAATAGATCAAAAGCAGCACAAGGCTCCAAGATCCGGATGGCAAGCTCCTGGATGTTGGGTGCCATAGTTTAGAGTTCTGAATTTGAGCCTTTTTCAATGCCTGTGCTTTGTTGAATCAAAATGGCGGCTTGACACAAAGCTGACTCAAGCGTTGCTACTGATGCTATGCAGACCAAAACTGGTTTTCAGTTTGTACATTTTTCTAGATTTTTCAATCCAAGTTTGGTTGACTTTGTAGAACGATGGCTTCAAATTTTCAACATACGGTGTGGTGGCGCTGACTGGGAGGGGGCGCTTCGCTCCTGCCCCCTCCCCAAGTAAGATTTTCATACGTGAAAGTACGTTAATGGTTTTGGTCCCTGAGATGCTTCGATGTCACTGCCATTCTCAAATAGCATAAGTTCTGGATGTTGGGTGCCATAGTTAAGAGTTCTGAGCAGTGCTTGTAACACTGTCTGAAGCTTATTTCCACCTACTGCAGCTTCACTATTCTCAAAGTAAGTGAGTGTCGTTTGTGGACCTGACTGCATTAGAAAACAATGTGATATGTTAGCTTCCTAAACAGCTTGACGGAGGCCCCTGAGGGGCGGTGTGATGGCCATGGACTCGGAGAAGACGCTTGGCTCCGACACCCTCCCCAAGTCTTATAGCACTGGTGTAGCCTGAGATCGCCCCCGACATAGGCGGCCGGCTCCCGGGGTCCGGCGGAACTTTTTGCCTTTTGATGACTCTTCAATTCTGGACCTTGTCCCACAATCCGTTTGACCTGAAGACAAGCTGTAGTGGGGCGCCCCTTTACCGTTTTAGTTGCCATTCCGCCCGCTTTTGCTACACTGTGCCTCTTCCGCCATTCAGCTGTTTACCGCCCGCTCTTGCGACTACAGCGTCTCGCTCATCATGTAGTTGAGTTGCTCCCGCTCTTGCGGTGCAGCGATAGGCGGCTGCCACAGGACTCTCAAAATGGCGGCCGGCTCTTCGGTTTTGGGCCTGGTCCACTAAAATGGCCCTGGGACACCTTGGAACTCGGACGCTTCCCTGATAGGGCTTGGGTCCCATTCTCGAAAAGCGTCCCCTCAGCCGTGAAGATTCTACAAAAGTCTTGGGGGCCTCCGACTCCCGCAGGCTTCTGGTGGGGAGCGGCTGCCATGATTGCTCGTGGAATGGCCACGACGGAGCTACGAGATGGTAGTGGTCTCATGCTGATGCCAGCTTTAGTCTGAAACATCCAGAAACACTGTAGACTACCAATTCGATCAGTTCCGGTAGCGCCCCAACATGACCCGGAAGAGAAGAACTTGCCCTCCCCTCTTTGACTGATGGTTCTTGTTGCCTGTCCCCTCTGTTGTCATTTAACAGAACTTTTTGGACTGCTGAAAGGGGTTGTGTTCTGAACGCTGGTTGGTGGAGACATTTTGACTATATTCTTGACCTACGTTGTCGCGTAATGCGTTATATGACACACCGCGTTAGCGCACCCGGAAGTGATCCGAGGCGCGGCGCGCAGCGCGTAACGTAAGCATAACAGGTCATGTGACTTGTTAATAAAACTTTTCATTGGTTCATTTTACTTTTGTTAATTTAATGATGAAAAGCTTGGTCATATGACCTAAAAATTACGCTTTTTATTGTTTTCGAACAATATTTTTTTTTCAAACATATGTTATAATATTCCAGGCTAATGTACTTTCCCGGAAAATTTACAACTGTCTTGCAAGTAAAATATATTCCTTTTTCGAGAAAAAGGGCGTTTCTTCCTTCCATGACGGAGCCGTTGAGTAAAAGAGATTCGGCCTGCTGTCTTAGTCGCCGATACGCCTGATTATCAGATTCTTATCGATCACTTTATGTTGCAGACATGAAAAACACAACTGCCCTTGACCATTTATCTTTACTGCGTTCCTACATATTATACCTTTTATCCGTCATGTAATTGGACTGCTTTATTTCACTTGCCTTTTACTGATTCGAAAACAGTGACTAAAAGTAAAAACTTTACCAATGTAAATACTACTACCGTGTTTTGTTTTAAAAACCTTTATTGTGAAAATGTCAGTATACAAATACGGGCCTATAACCACGTGGGCCGGCCACGGAGCAAACTGAAATCGTATATGATGAGGAGACATTTACACTGTAGAGGAACGTAACGAGCGGGCCATTAGGTTGCAAGAACTAAGGTGTCTAACAGTTGCGGAATCGGTGGACATACATTTTGTAATTAAAATAGGACAGGGCCACTTACAATAACATTTTCTAGATATACATTTGCGGGCAAGGAGTTACGAGTCCCATTTATACCGGCGCCATTTTGGGCGAGGCCGGGCCGGTCCAAGATATAGTCAAAATGTCTCCACCAACCATCAGCCAGACCAGAACCCCTTTCGGCCCTTTATGCTACAAGATGGTGTCTTCCATTCAGAAAATATTGTTGGCAGCATTTTGAAAGGAAACAGAAACAGCCGTTCTCCTAGTGAGTTTCACATTGTTACATTTAGGAAGAATGTTGAAGAGTAGTATGTGGAAAATCTGAAGCCATTTTTCTACAAACTCTCAATCAGACTTGGATGGAAAAAAAAAACCTGAAGAATGTACAAACTGAAAACCAATTTTTGTCTGTATAGCATCAACAGTAACGCTTGAGCCAGCTTTGTGTCAAGCCGCCATTTTCATTCAATCAATAGCGTCCCCCTACACACATTCAGGGACCTGGTCGTGTCTTCAGATGAAACGGATTGTAGGAAAAGAAGCAGAAAGGAAAAGGAAAAAAGTTCCGCTGGACACCACCTTGGGCAATAGTGAAGCTGCAAAAGCTGCAAATAAGCTTCAGACAGTCTTCAACTTACTCTGATTCTCATAATAAACTTCAGATAGTCTTACAAGCACTGCTCAGAACTCTCAACTGAGGCACTCAACATCCAGGACTTGCCATTCGGATCTTGGCGCCTTGTGCTGGTTCCGACTTATTCACACATCGGTCCACTACTGACATCACCTCATAAGCCAACAGGGCACCCCACGCCGACTTTCGGCGCAGCATTGTAGGATGGCCACACCAGTGCGGCAACTTGCTGGACACAACATCGGGGCCATCCAGATCTCGGCGCGTTCGACTCACTGTACCGCAACAGTGACCGCAACTCAGCTGGACACGCCGTCTTTCGGCGCAGCATTGTAGGATGGCCACACCAGTGCGGCAATTTGCTGGACACCACCTCGGTGCCATCCGGATCTCGGCGCGTTCGAGTCACTGTACCGCAAATGTGACCGCAATTCAGCTGGACACGCCGTCTTTCGGCGCAGCATTGTAGGATGGCCACACCAGTGCGGCAATTTGCTGGACACCACCTCAGTGCCATCCGGATCTCGGCGCGTTCGAGTCACTGTACCGCAACAGTGACCGCAACTCAGCTGGACACGCCGTCTTTCGGCGCAGCATTGTAGGATGGCCACACCAGTGCGGCAATTTGCTGGACACCACCTCGGTACCATCCGGATCTCGGCCCGTTGTGCTGCCTTCGGCCTATTCGCACATCGGTCCGCTACTGACGCCGCCTCACGTGCCAACGGATTTTCTACGCTTTTTGTAGCCCTATGCCGCATAACAGGTCATGTGACTTGTTTATAAAACTTTTCATTGGTTCATTTTACTTTTGGTTTCCTAAAGATGGAAGGCTTGGTCATATGACCTAAAAAGAACACTTTTCATTGGTTTAGAACATTTTTTTTTCCCAAACGATGAAAGCCCCACCTTGTTTCTGGATCATTCAGACTGAAGCTGGCGTCAGCATGAGAGCACCACCATCTCGTGGCTCCGTCGTGGTCATTCCGCGAGCAATCATGGCAGCCGCTCCCCACCGGAAGCCTGCGGGAGTCGGGGGCCCCCAAGACTTTTGTAGAATCTTCACGGCTGAGGGGACGCTTTTCGAGAATGGAGCCCAAGCCCTAGCAGGCAAGCGTCCGAGTTCCAAGGTGTCCCAGGGCCATTTCATTGGACCAGGCCCAAAACCGAGGAGCCGTCCGCCATTTTAAGAGCCATGTGGCAGCCGCCTATCGCTGCACTGCAAGAGTGGAAGCAACTCAACAACATGGTGAGCGAGACGCTGTAGCCGCAAGAGCGGGCGCAACTCAGCTAGATGGCCGCCACCTGGGGAGGCCCGTTCACGCCGCCTCCCCCACCCCCGGGCCGCCGCACGCCAATTTTCGGAGCAGCATTGTAGGATACCAAAACCAGTGCGGCAGTTTACTGGACATCACCTGGGTGCCTGTCGTACATGTTGTGTCAGCCATGTGACACTGGACACAGTCCCATCAACATCTCAATGCGTTCTGCTGCCTTGGGACTATTCGCACAACAGACCGCTACTGACGAGGCCTCCCCCCGCACCACCCGGGACGCCCCACGCTGTTTTTCTGTGCTGCATTTTAGGATCCCAAAACCAGTGCGGCACCCAGGCGACATCACCTGGGTGCCGTCCAGAACTCTGCACGTTGTGCTGCCTTGGGACTATTCGCACAAAAGACAGCTTCTAACCATTGTTGCTTTTTGTGTTGAAAAATGTTTAAATGTTTTTAGTTTTTGTTCCGTTCGTTATAGTTAATAGTTAATAAAGTTTTATAATCTTACTTTGTTGGAGTGTTATCTATTTTTTAAAAAACGGGTGAATGGGGCCTTGAATCGGGTTATTGTCATGTGTGGGCTTTGGAAGTGTGCTGCTGCAGGATCGGACATTTCAAACTCAAATGCACGTTCTTTTTCTTACCTTTCCGAAGCATGGAGCGCAATAGCAGGCAGAGAAAGGGTGATGCACGTGTTGAACACTACCTGACCTGGCAAGTTGCTGGCAGTGCCCCCCCGCCCGCTCCTGAAAGAGGGCACACACACACCGCCGCCCCGAGTACTTCACAAATCTTTAAAAGACCATGCGCTTGTTCATGAGGCTTAAATGGTTTATCACCTCTTCTAGAACCCCTGCATCGACCCTCTGACGTTTCCTGGAAAAATTACCATGTAACACAATACCAAGCCCTGTCAGCTGAAACCCCCAAGGAATCGTGGGGCATATTATCAAGGGGGTTTATCTCCGCTTTTTTGGCTTTAAAAGCCATGAAAGCGGAGATAAAATTATCTCCCTATTACCAAGCTGTCGCTAACACCAGTTAGTGACAGCTAAAAGGAGATAGCGACCATCTTGGGCTCCGCTTTGCATGTCAGTGATACTTATCACTAATGACATGCAAAGTGGCGTGCCAAGATGTTAGCGACTGGAAACAGTCCCTAACATCGCTATCTTCTATTACCAACTTTTGGAGATATTCGCGCTAAGCGCGAATATCTCCAAAATCTAACACCTGCCCTGAGCAGTTCTTAGCCATGTTATCCAATGGGAGGTGGATAACATGGCTAAGAGCATTTGCTCGATAATACATGAATATCGCTGACTTTTCTGCGATAATAGCAAGGTTTATCTGCGATAAAAATCGCCGATGTGCGGCGATAATTTTTGTCTCTAAACAAGTTAGAGACAAAAATTATCGCTAGTTGTTCGTAATATGCCCCCGGGTTTTTGCTTGCAGAAATCGGGAGGCGGGAGACTAGCACTGAAATCAGTAGTCACACGCCTGAATCGGGAGGGTTGGCATGTCTGAATTCTCTACAGCTGGGGCCATAAACTACATCCGCAGGGCTAGGTGATAGCCTAGGTCCGGCCTGGACAATCGGACACAGAGGAAGAGGAGTGTCAGAGGGTGCGGTAGTGAATAGGGTGAAAGGGAGGTGTCGAGCGGGCACAGGGTGTGATTCTCAGAGAAGAGCAGCGCAGATGGGGGAAGTATATGGCCCATGCATGAGAGAGAGAGCGGGGGTGACCATTGCGTGGGGGAGATGCGTGCGAGGGTGGGGAGCCATGCTGAGAATCGGCGGCGTGCAGAGAGTGGCCCTGGTCAAGGCATCTAAAATGGCTGCCGTGCACGACAAAATTGTGGCATTGGACAAAACGCAAGATGGCGCAGACAATGTTTATCAATAAGGATTCATTTATAACAAAATATTTACTCGCAGTGACAAAATGGTGGTCAACACTTCCTGATTTCCATCGAATCGAACGTTAACAAACGTCACGCAGCAAAAAAAAAAAAAAAAAAAAAAAATAGCTCACGCACAGAGCAGTTTTTAACCATGTTATCCAATGGAAGGTGGATAACACGGCTAAGAGCATTTGCTGGATAATGCATGAATATCGCTGACTTTTCAACGATATTCATGCATTGTGGCCGATGTGCGGCGATAATTTTTGTCTCTAAACAATTAAAACGAAGCACAAAATGGCGAATTCCCGTTTCGCTACCAGTTTGCGGCCCAGTTCGCGGCCCGTGAAGCGCTTCTACCGTGAAAAATCATTTTTTTTTTCTTTTCCCCACGGGACCCTTTAATAACCCCAACAACATTCCTAGGGGGTCAAGAGGGGGATACCTTGCCCCCTTTCATTAAATTCCCCTTTCGTTTTTCACCTCTTCTTCTCTCTCGATCCTACCGAGAGACAAGATGGCGGCCGCTCCGGACTGTTTAGAATGTTGACAGACACCGGAGAGCCAATCAGCTTTCTGCGCGCAAAGTTCCGAAACGCGAAAAGTAAGCGGACCGGATCGCTGCCCGGAGCGCTGTTACAGATATATATCTTGATTTAAACGTTAATTTCTCAAAATCCACTGAAGCACATATATTGAGACCTAGCAAAGGCACATCGGGCTAACAGTCCCTACAATTTTGCCAAGTTTCGTGCAAATCCATTCAGCCGTTCGAGCTAAAAGTGAGTCCAACCGCCCTATGGAAAACTCAATGTAAAAAACGCGTTTTGGGACCCCCCTTTTTTCTCAGCCCCCCCTTGACGAAACCCCACCAAATTTTCAGGGGCTGCTCAGAAACAAAATGTGCCATTTTCCTGAAAATTTCAGCCGATTCCGTCCACAAACGCCAAAGTTATTAGACATAGAATTTTCAGAAATCCCATAGGGAATTAATCCTAACTATATATACCTACTGGCGATAGCCAGTAGGTAATATGTATATATATATATATTTTTTTTTTTAAAGTCACCTGTATAATGGATGGACAATTGCAAGGTATGCTTAGTTTGGTGGCTCAGTGGCATAGTGCAGGGATCTGTGTTGCACCCAATAACCACAGGTTTACATTCTGGTGTATTCACTCAGCCTTTCATCTTCTAGAGGTGGATAAAATAAAAAAACAGTGAGTTGGAAAACAATAAACATATGTTTTTTGGTGCCAAGGTGAGTGTGAACTTTAACGCATCGGGCACAAATCATAGTGGTAATAATGTCAGAATCTATTTTTGATCATTAATAACTACTGATAGAAACAAAAAGAAGAGCTTCCGGATAGAATTCAGATGGAGATGGAGCAATTGAAGGCTCCGGTTCACAGTAGTAATAATGTCAGAATCTATTTTTGATCATTAATAACTACTGATAGAAACAAAAAGAAGAGCTTCCGGATAGAATTCAGACGGAGATGGAGCAATTGAAGGCTCCGGTTCACAGCTGAAGATGCACGGATGACAGTACGGAGAATAATCGAGCTTTTTAGGGCCAAAATGAAAATCAACTCTCTTTAAGCAGCGTGTGGTGGCTGCAATCACCGCAGGGGCAGCACAGTGACACTCGGACACAAGCTTCAAGTGAGACTTCCAGCAACAAGCGGCAGCAGAGAAGGAGGATTGTTTATCCAAACGGAGCTACAGGAAGCTCTCGGACATTGGGACCAGCCCTGTTCAGCCATGTGACAGGCTTTGCTGCTGGGTGCGCGGCATTTTGTCTCTGGGAGCCGACTAAAGAAGAAGCCTGTGACCCCGGCGGGGAAGTCCAACTGCTACAGGGGTGTTGCGCTGCAGGGACTCGCTCTACTAGGAGTCCCTGCGTGACCCGGATCACCTGCTCGGCGCCCCCTGTTAGCCCCGCCCCCAGCCGGCAAGCAACTCAAAAGTGCTTCTTCCAGGTGATTCCTTGGGATTGTTGATCCAAACGGAGCTACAGGAAGCTCTCGGACATTGGGACCAGCCCTGTTCAGCCTTGTGACAGGCTTTGCCTTGTGACCCCGGCGGGGAAGTCCAACTGCTACAGGGGTGTTGCGCTGCAGGGACTCGCTCTACCAGGAGTCCCTGCGTGACCCGGATCACCTGCTTAGCGCCCCCTGTTAGCCCCGCCCCTAGCTGCCACACATAGTATAAATCTGGGCCACACTCCCGCAGCGCGGTCGAGCGCCGGGAGAAGCCCGGGACAATGGCGGGGCCATCTGTGGCCATCAGGGGCCAGAAGAGGCCAGGCCAGGCCACCCCTCTTGGTTGGATGATAAAAAGTTCAAAATGGCTACAGGTACGCGTTCTAATAAATCCCGCAAAGGTGGAGGGGACCAAGTGACCGGCACCATGGACCAATTCATTACTCGGGCCTTCTCCATCGTGGAAAAGGAGATCGCCTTGACTGAGCGCAGACTTTCGAGGGAATCATCCCATCTTGCAGATAAGCGCTCATCCATGGGAAGCTTGGTCATGGTTCCTTCCCCAAGTCACACCCCAAGGTCCCTACTGTCTGTGGCCCCATCCCCTGATATAGATGAACGTGGTATCAGGATTAGGGCGAGTCTTGATAGGCTGTCTATGACCTCACATAGCAAGGCCTCACCTCCCACTCCTGACCCTTTGGCATCTAGTGCTGTGCATATTGTCCCTTCCTCCATTGTCTCTGTAGATGCTCCTCCTACGCCAGAGGAAATTGCGCTGGATGACACAGGGCCTGTTCCCTCAGCCATGGGTGAGGCCCATTCTGGGAACGCGCCGTCTGCCATCCCACACAAAAGGAAGCGACCAATTAGCCCACGCAGGGGAATGGTATTAAAACAATTTAATAAGGTCAGAAGAAAAAATGCATCTATGGGGGGGCCTTACTAAGATTGGTACCTGTCAGGGGAAAGACCATTTAATGAGTGCTGCAAATAAAGGGCTGTTCAGTACCCAACAGCCCTTTGTGTTTGGAACCTCCCACAAGCCAGCCCAGGAAGCTGCTCCGGGTGATCCCTCCTTACTTCTTAACAAATAGTGCCTAATGAAGTCAATGGTCTTGCCATTAATTGACAAACTCGAGGGGTTATCAAAACGTGTTGATTCATTAGAACAAAACATGTTGGATAACTTCTTCTCTGTCAAATCACTGATAAAGCTGCACTCAAAACTTCGAGTTGAGGATAAGTCTGGGAAAGAATTTAGTGCTCCTCCTCAGGGGTCCACCCCTTCCACTTTATCCCCAGCTGCTAACTCATGCCAACAAGGGCAACCCCCTGGGCCACCCTCTGCTATTTTGGCAGGTGTGCGGGAATGTATTGTTACAGCTGCAACAATTCATTCACAGCCAAATGCCAAGAGCTCCCTTACTAGATCCTCCCAACAGGCCCCAAAAGCCAAAAATCCCCCTAAACCCAGCACTTCAGGAACCCCTAGTAGTATTCCCACTGAGAATAGCGCCCTTGTAGCTAGTCCTAAAGTAGCTAGTATATCATCCTCCACTAAGCAGGTATCTGCTCCATCCCCTCTAACACAAGTATGAGCAAAAAAAGGCAAGCAGGCCCCTCACGCCAGCCTTCCGCCTGGGTGCCAGCCTTTTGTTGTGATCCTAACTGGGGTTCCAGTCCTTAAGCCAGGGACACATTAGTCCTTCTCTGACCTCAAAAACAAAACCATCTTCTTGCTTAGGGAAAACAGGCCTCTACCAGGCTATATAGATGAGAGGATTACTCATGTCAGACTAGTAGGGTGGGTTGGTAACAGACACAAAAATCTTAGAGGAGATTGTGTACTGGTTAACTTCAATGACCCAAGAGCAGCAGGTATTATTTGTAGCCAGACTTCTAATAGTGACCCGCATGGCATTCAGACTAGGGACTTGGGATACTTTTATCGCCCTTTGCCATCTCCCTGGCCAAACCAGTCGTTCTATGGTGAGGGCAGTGGTGCTTGGTACCCTCGCCATGAAACTCTTGATGCAAGTGCCATGGCTCGGAATTTCTCCCAAGTACAAGGCTCCCATGGTTGGGGTCGTTGACTTAGTGGGCAGGATTCACTGTAAGCAACCCCTTTATTTAGCAGTAGGCTCACATTGGATAGGTGTTCTGGGGAACTGTGCGATCTTCCCTCTCCTAGTCTTCCAATCCCAATTACTCCTAATACTGCTCCCTTGCCAAATTTCTCCGATCCAGATGGGCTGAGCTGCGTGCAGACCCCCGAGAGAGACTTGGGGCCATCCAACGATATTCCGGGTCTTGTACCTGGCGCCCGTCGTCCTGGACTGCCTGCATTGAATACCTTGGTTGCTCAGGATACTCTCTATCCTACTCTGAAAGTAGTCAGTTGGAATGTTGCGGGGCTTAGTCGCAACTTAGATTTGCCTGACTGGAATTCTTTCATTGAGCCATACAGAATTTGTGCCTTCCAAGAAACTTGGTGTTTAGAGCCACGTCATAGAGTAGGTTTCACATCTTTTTTTGTTCCTGCTTGTCCTCCTGTAGCAGGTAAAGGCAGGCCCTCGGGTGGGTTGCTTGTGTGGGTTGATGTCTCCCTTGGTCTTCGGGTGAAGCAGCACACCCTCAAAATCCCGGATTTGCAGAGGCTTTCCGTGAGGAGCCCCGCGAGAGGCTCCTCACTGGAAATCTTTAACATCTACACCAGAGGGGTTACGGGGAGCTCTATTTCTCCGACCCTGTCGGAATTAGAGGCAGAATTGAGAGAGTGTCCAGTTAACTCACTCATCCTTTTGATGGGTGATTTTAACTGTACCTTCGAGCCACTATCGGCCGATGGCATCCTGGACCTAAACGAATAGGACTCAAGGAGAGGCATACCCTCTCTTAACTTGCCTCCGGTGAAAAGATGGTCACAGAGGGTCGTGCAATTGAATGCACTAACGCTGGGATTTGGGCTAAGGGCGACAAATGGAAGAACCACATCTGATGCAAATGGGGCCCACACATATAATAGGGTGGGACACACCTCTAGAATTGATTATATATTTCTTAATTTCAACCTTTGGGCCCATCTAGCTGACATGACGGTTGTTGCATCTACCGACAGCGACCACAACCCCCTCTCCCAATCCCTGACCCCCTTGTGGAGGTCTAATGGACCCACTGTAGCTGTACCATCAACAATCACCATAAGGGAAACCGGGGAAGTGGTACCAACAAACTGCCTTAGACGCTTAAAATGGGATAAGGTGGTTATTGACCCCGAGAAGGTTAGCAGCATTGGGGGGATTATGGCCAATGCTATGCTGAAGTTAGAACATGGGAAACTGTGTCCAGAGGATATCTCTTCCCTATTTTGTGAGACCTTAAGGTCCATTGGGGACATGTTCACTGTAAGGAGCAACCAGAGAAGGGCGCATGGGCAAGTTCGCGCAAAAAAGAAATTGGGCTGGTATTCTCCTGCATGCCGGACAGCGAAGAGAGCAGTCATTATGGCAGTCAAACGCGGGGACGGGGCCGAGGTCTCATCCAAGCGCAAACTCTATAAGGCTGCCCTAATTTCTGCAAAAAAGGACTGGGAGGACATCTTTTGGAATGAGTTAAAAGTAGCCAGTGGGGATAGGAATTCCAGAGGTTTCTGGAATCTCATTAGGGAGAAACACAGACCCATTGATACCCTCTTCACTTGCAACATTCCTGAGGCATCCAGGTACAATCATTTCTCTAATTTGTACAATGTAGCAGCGGAGGAGGAGGGGGATTTTGCCCTCTCGCCAATCCATTTTGGCCCTTTACTTGGTGTGGGCACCATCTTCACCCCAAAACAAGTTGAGAATGCAGTGAATAGTCTTGTGCCACGAAAAGCAGCTGGACCTGACGGCTTGCCGGGGGACCTGCTCTGCATGAATCCCAAGGAGTGGGGAACTATGATTGCTTCCCTGCTCAATGCATCCGCTGAGGGCGCTGCCCTACCGGATTCATGGATGGGCGCCGAGGTTGTTCCGATCTATAAAAAAGGTAGCCGGGACGCCCCAGCCAACTACCGGCCCATTAGTCTAATTGACTCTTCCCAAAAAGTGGCTGGTAAGGTTGTGCTGGGTCGGGTTTTAGACTGGGTTGAAGATAACAATATTTTATCTGACTTTCAAGCCGGGTTTAGGGCAGGAACTGGAACAATCGAGCAGTCATTGCGACTACTCATGACATACTGGAAAGTTGTACTGTTGGGGAAAGGCAGCTTGTATCTTGCATTCATCGATCTCCGAACTGCTTTTGCTCTTGTGCCCCGGAATCAATTGTGGAGGGTTTTATTAGAATTCGGAATGCCCGAATATCTGTTGTCCCTGATTATGAGGCTCCATGAATCCAACTATGCGCAAGTGCGCTGGGGGACCCAGGGGCAAAAGACAGGTCGCATCGAGGTTAACAGAGGTGTCCGCCAGGGGTGTGTACTGGCCCCCACCCTTTTTTCACTCTATGTAAACGGGGTAGTCGATCACCTTTTGTCATCTCCGACTGACGATCCCCGTTTGGCAGGGCGGCTAGTACCTACACTCTTATTTGCGGACGACACCCTGTTACTCTCGAAATCTCCTGTGGGTCTCCAGCGTCTGTTAACTAGCTTCGAGCAATTCTGTGCATCCAGGGGTCTCAAGATCAACACAGATAAAACTAAATACCTCATCTTGAACCCCCCAAAAAAACCTGGTCCACCTCCCATGCTGGGCACTGTCCCCTTAGAGAGAACGAGGGAGTTTGATTACTTGGGTATTCGACTTGTGGACACAATGAGCTGGGACAGTCATTTGAATAAAATGCTCCTGAGCCACAAAAGGGTAACGGGGGCTTTGCTGAAGGAGCAGAGAGCCTCGACAATGAAGCCAATAGCGACGGTGCTTGAGATTTACAATGCCAGAGGCGTCGGCGCTGCGCTTTATGGTGCGGAGCTCTGGGGTGCATTGAATAGGAGTCAGCTGGCCATCTCTGAAAACACTTTCCTCAGAAACCTCATGTGTCTCCAAGCTTCCACTCCTATCATTCCCCTCCAATTGGACATGGGTTGTCGCTCTATAGAAGATCACGCGAGGCTCCGCCCCCTCCTCCTATGGGCTCGCATTTGGAGGGTGAAGGAACTTAGTAGCTATGCGGAGGGCTTGCGAGAAATCCTGGATTCCCCAAGTTGGGCGAAAGGGAAATGGCTTAGAGACATTAAAGCTCTATTGTTGAACTTAGGGCTGGGAGAGGCTTGGCACCAGCGGACTGCCCCTCCCAAGCTAGAACTCAAAAAACTTTATTGGTCTTGGGTTACAGCCAAAAGGAACACCAACACCAACTTGTGCAGATCATCCAGGTCTTTTTTGTTGATTAAAGATGTCCCACTGCTCGAGATCTACTTGGATATTATCACAACCCCTTGGGACAGAGCCCTCTTTTTCAAATTTAGAACTGGCATGCTCCCGGTAAGGGAGTTCACTTCCCGGTGGAAACCACCATACCAAACTGTTTCCTCTTGTCCCTTTTGTCCCACCAGGCCTGAATCCATTTCTCATCTGCTCTTCGAATGCCCTGCCTACAAGACACCTCGTGGACGCTGGATTAAACCCGTGAGCCTGGTTTTGGGCACCAGGCAGTGCTGTGTTGCCCTAAGAATTCTACAGACGGACACTCGTTCGATATATGTATGTGCCATAGCCAAGTTTTTAGGCTGGGCTTGGCGCATAAGGTCAAACTGGCTTTGCCAAATTGTTTAATTAAGGTCTGTATACTCAGACCGTCTTAGTTAATTTATTACCCCACCGTACTGCAGTTAGGATTGTGCTATTGATGCATACTGTGGGTTTCTTAACTCTTTATATGTGCGGGCTGGTTCTTTTTTAACAATGTGTTTTTAACAATGTTTTTATGCTGGATGCTTTTTAAGATATTTCGTATATCGAAATAAAGCCTCTTTGACTGAAAAAACTACTGTGTCATATATTTCCAGATGAATAATCAAAGTTTCTGGTTCAACATGTTTTTCCGTCTTCCTCAGAACATGTTAACAATTGTAAGACTAGGGTTGGTCTGTGTTGTGCCATTTGGAGGTGGGTTTAAAAATGCAAATTTGACTTTGCAAGCCGAAGGAATCAAGGAAGTAAAAGGTAATGGGAAATGAATCAGAGATGGGTGGATTCATCTTTAAAGAACAGAATACTAAATTACTAATAATGATTTAAGTCCGATGTGGTAAGAGAGGGATCTGTTACTGCAATATCCTTTAAAAAAACACATTATATTATGATTTTTCCAAGAATTTGATATCAGCTGCCAGCATTTCTTATTATTAACCCTATCTGAAGTTATAGCTGGCAGCATGGCTTATATATTTTGTAATTCAAAAACCTTGACATGACATGAAACTGGGTCTCAGATAACTCAAACAATATTGCATGGTCCCATTGACAAAGTCAATAACTTCCTCTGAACACACAGAGTCGAGCTTATCTGGAGCCAGCTCCTGCTCTCTTGCTTTGGTCAGGTGCTGTTGCTTTCACATCTGGCCCCTGCTGTATTATGGCAAAATTGAAAAAATCAAATACTGAAAGATTCCACAGAGATGTTGGACTCGTTTGTGGAGAACTAAAACGTGAACAATTAGATACTAACGAAATGAATGTCATTTTTACACTCGAGTGTTAACTAAATTGCTTTCTGCAATGGGATGCTAACAGGTTCTGCAGTAGGAAACACAAAAACCTTCCTCCATCTTTATTCAGTCGAACCTTTGAAACTAGGACGTGTTACATTTACTGAACCTTACAGAACAGACAGTCAAAAACCGTCTAAGCAAACCCAGGACACCTGGTCCCCTTCTCTCCTGGCCCATTAGCAACTCCTGGGCCAGACTAGTGTGGTGGAGCCTGGGACGCAAAGAAGTGCCGCGCAGGGACTCACACTCACAGGGGTCATGATGCACTGTGACCGGCTGCTGTCTGAAACTAGATGCACGAGAAAAGCTGCAGGAGTACAACAGTGAGTTGTGGAGATTGAGAGCGTGGTGGTAGGTAAACAAAAGTCTAGCGCCCTTGTTTGTACAGCAAATACTTTACTGCTCAGCCTCTCTCCTGATGCTTTCTAGCCCTAACAAACAGCACTACTGAGGTATCTTTCACCTGTACAGCTGCACTTCACCATCTTTTCCCCTCAGTCCCTTCCCCTACCTACTTGCATGTTCTAGAATCTTGAGAACTGGAAGGAGGTTTGAGACACTAACTGTCAGAAAGGCTGGTTCCCTGGCTGTGGCTGGGCTACTAACCAGTTAACGTTCTACAGGAATTTAATGTGAAGTGTCCAGTTTACATCATTTAAGACTTCACACTGTCAATGCGCTACAAAGTGAAATAGAATGATGGATGAAGGCATCTTAACATGCCTGGTGACAAGTGACAACCTAAAGAAAACTCACGCTATGTAGGAGATGTTTAATATGTGAGCCGTGACTGATGGCCATTTTGAAGGGAAAAAGGTACTGTGCCCTTTTCAATGTTTAAAAGCGACTCTCACAGGTTAAAAAAACGTTTAAATTGTACCAACATTTGAGAGAGATCCCTAATCCTAGGCTCTGCTACTCCCTGTGAAAGGATTTCTGTTTGTTTTATTAGGAGACTTTGAAAATCTGCCTTCTTAATTTGTGCTGTAAACTACCTGAAGGAAATAGCTAGGCTTCGCAGGGTCTCAGGCAAAGCTTTACAGTGACAGCCCTGCGCAGCCAGAAAGACTGAAAGTACTCACCTCATTAGATTCAAGAGGCCTGCTCCTCACTGGAGCTGTGAGCAGTAGAAATATGCTCGGGCATGAGTGTATCGAGCAGTGAAGGATTTCACACGTCCACCAGGAGATAATACATCAGAGGGGATAAGAGTCCTCACAACTGATTTCTTCTGAGAGCTTCCTCTTAGTCATAGAGGACGGACGACAGAGAGAGCTTAGCTATTTCTGAGTATTTAGAAAAGGCGAGAGCACCACCCTCTGGCCATTTCTGTTCAATGCGCACCATAGACCACAGAATTAAAGTAGAGAAATACTTTATCTACAGTGATCCACACACTTTGTTTTGTTCATCATGGGTCTTACTCTGATATTGCTGTCATTTTCTTACGCTCTCCACTGTTGCACATTAGATAGAAACCATCCTATTAGAATGAAGAAAGTAAGCATGGGCGAAATTTGCGAATTCACGTTCCGCGAATTCGCAGATTTCCCCGTGAAATCGCAAAAAAATCCATGAATTCGCAAATTTTCCAGCGAAATCGCGGATTTTTTTGCGATTTGCCCTGGAGTACTTTCTACTGTCTAATCCAGTAAGTGCTCCCTCATTGGGTAAATGTATAGTGCTTTTACTACACTGCAGCTGCGTATAGGGCCAGAAGATGTGTCTCCAGTGACCATGTGTGCCTGTAACACAGGCACAGGCACACATGGTCACTGGAGACACATCCTCTGGCCCTATACGCAGCTGCAGTGTAGTAAAAGCACTATGGGGCAGATTTACAAGCCGCTTGCACCTCTTTTGCGCCACAGTTGCGTCACTTTTGTGATGCAGCGGCAGCACGAAAGATGCGCCATGGTGCTGGGTATTAAAAACGTGACACATCTGAGAGATGCATCACATTGTAAAGCCCTGCGCCATCAGGAGGCGTTCCGGTGCAGGGGATGGCGTTCCTGCGCAGGAACGCCTCCTAAAAGTGGCTGAGTGAAATCTACAAGATTTCACTCAGTCACTTTTTGACCAATGCTGCGTCAAAACCCTGCGCCTCCTTGAAGCAGGTGCAAGGCTTGACGCAGCATTGGGGGGATAAGACCCCCCAGAGCATTGCTGAAGCTACGTCGCACTTGCAACGCAGCTCCAGCAATGCACTGCTTTTACGGCACAGACTCGTGACGCATCTGTGCCGTTTTTGCCACATGGTGTGCCGCATTGTAAATGTGGCGCACCATGGGTGGCGAAGCTGCGGCGCACAATAACTGGCGCATCCCTGGGGATGCGCCAGTTATTGTAAATCTGCCCCCATACATTTAGCCAACGAGGGAGCACTTACCAGACCCTCCAGGATATCGCGATTTCGCGATTTGCAAAAAAATCGCGAAATCTGCAGTTTTGTAAAAATGCCGCGATTTTTACAAAACTGCCCGCGAAATCCGGCACTTTCTATTGGCTCCGTGGCTCTCATCACCACGGAGCCAATAGAAAGGGTCAGGGGTCAGGTTAAAGGGTCTCTCATCCCGTGCGCCGTGCATTAGATGTGCAAGGTTTACTTTGGCAGCAGGTGCAAGTCCGAAGGACAGGATCATTCTGTGCGATGTCATCTCTTGCACTTTAGAGCAGGCCCTTCACTGTATCTGTCACTGGGAATTCCGGAGCGGCTATACCCTTCCTTACGCTTACTTTGTCACTGTACAAGTAATATATAGGTCCGATTACTTGGTAACTCAATAGTGTAACTGCACGACTACAACAGAGGAATATTCCAGGGTGAAGGCGTGAATAACAGAAAGAAGTTCTTTCACCGCACGCACTCAAGGCCCTTCTGCAATCCTGGCGTTTGAAAGAAACTGACAGAGAGCTGAAACTTTTAGGGCCACTGCTAAAAGAGGGGAGCATAGACCACACCCGACAGCAGAGGCGAGGCTGGACCTAGGGCGCTTACTAACAACAGCGGGTTAAACACTTGGACAGGTGCAAGAATATCGAGCTGTATGGAGCGCCCCTTCGGGGTCACGGAAGGGCAGGAGCCATCCAAACGTGCCCAACAACCTGGCACAGGGCCTCCTGGGGCCGAGCACCAGAGCGCGCTCATGGACTGACTGGTATTTAAAATGGGATTGGATATGCATAATGCAGGCGAACTGGGGCGAGGCGGTGCACGACAGAGGAGAGGAGGAAGGGAGCTGTCTCTTCCTACAGCTGACACTTACATGGCGATTCAAAAGAAGCGGGATAAACTTAGGTGGAGCTGGTGGGTAGTGAGGAAACATGTGATTAGGTTGAATAGAGCACCTGGTGCAGCCCCCACCCCCATAATTTTACGTTACGTCACTGGGAACAATGAGCTGGGGAAGGTGGCTGGAAAAAAGGGGCATAGGCCGAAGGAAGGGAGCAGAAAAGGCAAGCATAAAGTACAAAGGAAGGAGGTCAGGGAGTAGGAAGGGGGCACTGCCATGCACATGCTGCAGGAGTGGGCAAAACAGAGCAGGGGTAGGAGGAAGGTGAAAGGGCCATGCTCATGCTGCGGGAGTGGGCAGAATAGAGCTGGGTTAGAAGGAAGGTGACATGGGGCGAGGGTAGTGCTGCAGGAGTGTGCAGAATAGAATAGGGGCAGTAAGGAGATGGCAACGGCATATCCACGCCTCAGGGTGGGCAGAATAGAGGTGGGACAGGAAGAAGGTGGGAGGGGTAGGTGCAGGCCTAGAGTAGCGTGGAAAAACTGGCGCAGGAGGGGACGGGGTTGCAGAGGATGCCATTTTAAGACTGATGGGCACATTAGGGGAGCAAGGGAGGAGCAGTAGTGTCTGATACCGGACCCGGGTGGTGAGGCGGGGGACAAAAAAGAAAAACAAAACAAAATAAAAACACTTACCTGAAATGGCCGCCACCTCTCCCGTACCTCCAACATCTTTCTACACTCCCGGTGAACAGCAGGAAGCACTCGCCCTCCTGGCCTCCCCATAGCCAATCACAGTGCTGCAATGCAGCGTTGTGATTGGTCTGAGCGCCATGGATGGCCGCTCATACGGGGACTGGGAGGGTTTGTATGTTCCTTACCAGGATGTGTAAAACAGCCTGGTGGGGGACATGCAAAGTGCGCAGTACGGCTTAGGGAGACCCGAGAGGTCCGGTCAAGCAGTACTGCACACTTCAGGAGTGAAAACCACTCCCTTCCCTAGTCCACCAGCCCCGTCCTTCCCTAGTGCCACTGACGTATGTAGGAACAATAAAATGATAATAACAATAGTTATTATCATTTTATTTTTCCTTTTTTTTCAGTGGGCGACTTAGTGGAGGAGCCGCCACTGGGCAGGAGGGCCGTAGGAAAGTAGAGCAGGTGTAGGCAAATTGAAGAAGTAGAGCGAGGGAAGATCTGGTAGTAGTATGTGGTCAAGAGGATTATGTGGTAGGATAAATGCCCGCGTCAGATGTAGGTGTAAGACAGTGAGGAGTAAGGAAACAATAGGTGGGAATAAGCAACGGTAAGATTAACAAAAAGCAGGGGAAGAAGATGTAAACGGGTAGAAGGAACACTTAGGAGAAAGGTGGGAAGAGGGAAGCAACTGGAAGAGGCATGGGAACAGGTTGTTAGGAGAGGCGCGTGGATGCACGGATGGAGGGGTACAGGCAGTCAGCAGGGGACACGCAGGGACAGACACGTAAATGTACGACGTAAGAGCAAGAAAGGGCGGGCCATCTTAAGGATTTCAGTGGTCCTGGGCCAGGCGCGCAATGCCCATTGGACTCAAAGGGCTTCAGACCCCCCCCCCCGGGCATGAGACATCTTCCTGGGCACACGCACACAGTTTATGAGCTGTTGTAGGCTGGGTGGTCTGGCGTCCATCTATTGCAGCCGCACCCGAATACTTCATGGATCTTTAAGACACCATTTACTTGTTATCAATGCTTTGTTTTTCACACCTTCTTAGAGCCGAGGAGCAGCGTTATACTTCATCAAGTGAAACTGCAGCCGCCTATAATTGTGAAGCACACGCTCGAGGGAAACAAATTGTCTACATTGTAAAGAAACCAAATATACATAGCTTCATGTTGTTAAATAACTAAGAAAACTAAGATATCTGTGTTTGTTGTAGGAAAAATGGCCACATAAAATGCCGCAAAATTGCCGCTAAATTTCCATATTTGTGCCGCTAAATTTCCATTTTTGTGCCGCTAAATTTGCTAATCCATGCCGCTATATCCTGGGGGGTCTGACTTACGGATTAGACAGTAGAAATTACTCCAGTTGAGTAGAAGTATTGCACAAAAAGGTGGGATCTTCGTGGACATACATGCAGGGCGGGATTCATTCTGCCCCCTGTTAGACTCGTTTTTTTGTGCCCTTATGCCCTCTGTTAGACTCGTTTTCCCCTTGTTTTTCTGCCCTCTGTTAGACTCGTTTTTCCCTTGTTTTTCTGCCCTTCTGCCCCCTGTTAGACTCGTTTTTTGTGCCCGTCTGCCCTCTATTAGACTCATTTTTCCTTTGTTTTTCTGCCCTTCTGCCCTCTGTTAAACTCATTTTTTGTGCCCTTCTGCCCTCTGTATTCCCTTGTTTTTGTGCCCTTCTGCCCTCTGTTAGACTCGTTTTTTGTGCCCTTCTGCCCTCTGTTAGACTCGTTTTTCCCTTGTTTTTCTGCCCTCCTGCCCTTTGTTAGACTGCTTTTTGTGCCTTTCTGCCCTCTGCATCACCACATCATCACTCAGCGCTACCCCAGCATCACTCAGCACCACCACATTATCACTCAGCACCACCACATTATCACTCAGCACCACCACAGCACCACCGCAGCATCACTCAGCACCACCACAGCATCACCCAGCACCACCACAGCACCACTCAGCCCCACCCCAGCATCACTCAGCACCATCCCAGTATCACTCAGCACCACCACAGCACCACTCAGCACCACCACAGCACCACTCAGCATCACCACAGCACCACTCAGCGCCACCCCAGCATCAATCTGCGCAAACATTCAACAACAACTGGTTAAAATATGTTCTCTCAATGTTTCAAGCTTTATTACAAATGTCACAAAAAGATGTTAATATTTCACTTCTGTTCTTGGATTTTCATCACAATAAAATACACTGGACATAATGTTCACAAAAGTTATTTACAAAAGTTTAGGCTATTGCCATTATACATTAAAATCACTTTTATTTAAGTATTAATTATTTAAAAAAAATTAAAAGCCATTGTAATTTGTAATATCAATACATCTAAGTCACGTAAATACAAAACATGTTGCATTACAAATGCTATAGGTGTCACAGTTGCAAAAGTTATAACTATTGGCATTGTAAATGACAAAGCTATTAATTTAGCTATTTTCAAAACCAACACATAAAAAAAAAATTGTCATTTACAAGACCAACAGCTCAAACTTTCCAAATGCGAGACCTATTGCATTGCAAATGTTTGTTTTTATATCTGTCAGTGCTTCCTGTTGAGGTTCAATTTTCGTGACAGGTGCCTCATTGTCTACTTGTAACTATTTTCTGACCCTGCTTCAAGGGTCAGAGAATAGTTGCAAGTAGGCAACGAGGCACCAGGAAGCACTTACAGGCTTACAGCAGCAGGTGCCCAAGTTGAAGTTAATTTCTTTGTAACCCTTTTGTAAAAGTTTACAAAAAATTTGCTTCAACTTTTGCACCTGCTGCTGTAAACCTGTAAGCGCTTGGCTGAAAATTCGTTCCTGCTGATTTGCGGATTTTACCGCGATTTCGCGAGATTCGCGGATCGCGAAATCGCGGAAAATCCGCAAAGTCCGCGAGCGCAACGAATTGTCAGCCCATGCTTAGAAAGTATACGTGATAATGTGGGGATCCTCAGTGATCCACAAACTATTTACATCAAGCATCTGACTCTGGCATTGCTGTCACCCACTTTACGCTTTCTACAGTGATTCACACACTAAGGTTCATCAGAAATATGACTCTGGTGTCCCGAGCTTCTTCTGTACAGAGGAATTAATTCTTGATCTCTGGGAACATCTATCTGCATGGCAACCCACTTGTAGCCATCACCAAGCACCACTCCTGCGGTGACTATATGCCCTGGAACTCAGTGGCGTAGCTAGACCTGTTGCTGCCCGTGGCCGTCCCTACTTTCAGAAAGAGTGGGTGCAGGTGATTCAAGTGCTTGCCGCCCCACAACTGCAGCAGGTAACAGCAAGGGTGATGCTGCCACCCCAAAACTTGTGCCGCCTGGGGCTGACCATCCCCCCTTGCTACGTCACTGCTGGATCTGCCCCCTGTACATCCTCTGGCCAGGAGTGCTAGAGGTTATATAATAAATGGGTCAAGACTGCACTTGGTTTTTGGCTGGCACCATGATATTGTGTGAGGGTGTCTCATTGCTGATGCAGTGGGGCTAATCACAGGCTTAGGGTAGACGTCTTCAAACTTTTGTAGGTTGAGCCCCCCAGCGGAACTTTTTTTAAATGCCGGGCCCCTCCACCACCAGACAGAAATTTCAGGAATCTGGTTCCCTAGACCACCACCCGCTTATCTCGGGCCATATCTGGCAAATAATGTTCAACACAATAAGAGTGTTTAGTGAACTGCAGGTTTGAGAGTGGGTGTGGTTAAATTACAGAGGCTTATTGCACAGCTCAAAACACAATTTTCCAAGATAAAATGTGCGCAAATTGTTTTTACTACGATTGATGTTTTGCACAACATAGAATAATAATAACACTACCAACATTAATGTGACGGGTGCTCCACAGAGACTGTCAATCTGTAGATCGATTTTTGCTGCTGCCATCCTCCGTTTGTGTTCCACATCCAGTCTTGAACGGTACTTAGTCTTTAATACTGCAAGTGCTGAGAACCCAATCTCACACAAATACGACGTGCTGAAATGCAATAGAGTTTTGATTTACCAAGGCAATGCCTCTTCAGGGGCAGTAAACACTATATAAACACAAGGCTTCTGGCCAGAATTTTTGAGCTATGCATCACAGAAAGAAGTCACTGAACAAACAGCCATTAATGTTCACAAACATGTCCGCGAGTGCGCTGCACGTGTGAGTGCACAGCATGGGGCGGTGGGCAGCTGTTGTAAAATGTCGAATGATTATAATGATAAAGGTTTCCAGAATTATACAAAACATGTGCAACGTGGAGCTCTATCCTTTGGAAAGTTGCTTGGTGTAAGTAATGAAGAACTCAGTATTGAAATTCATTGAAAATAGTTGATGGGATGTTCTGCTTCTCTAACAAAAAGTAAATTCCTGGACAAGTGATCTAGAAAAAAATACGGACTGGTTAGGAAATCCCACTGCAGCTGGAATAAGGCTGGGGCAGAGGCAGTCACATGTCAGGCCTGTCCTGAAAGAGCGAAAGGTCGGTGAAGTTTGCCATGCCGGGTTAGTACCTCTGAAATACAGGTGGTCAGCATAGTCAGTCACATGTCTGCCCAGTAATTCTGAAACACTGCTGGGCTGGGGCAGAACCAGCCACAAGTCAGGGTAGTGCCGGTGAAAGGCTAGTGGGTTGCAAGGCACACAGAGTAAACACATCCTAGTAATCTGTTTTCATACCAGCTGCTTAGATCAGCTATAGGATCCTCCTTCAAACATGGGGTTTCATATTTCAGGTGAAACTAGTCACAAATACTTTGGTTAAAGATATACAATTTCTACAGAAAACTCCAATGTAGAATCGCATTTGAAAATGAAGAAGAAATGCAGGAATCAAACAGACCTGCAACAAACTCAGTCATACCGGGAGGGCCAATCGGGGCAGTCGCTATGGGAGGTAACAAACCACCACAAGGTGGGACAAATAACACAGATACACCTATCACAAGCACTGATTTATGCACGGCAGGAAATTGAATCAATCGAAAGTGATTGTCGTGGATGAAGTCCCTAGAACAGATTACACCATGTCGAGAGACAGCGCATGCGCTGTCTAGGTTCGACCTAAATAGGGATAACTAAACCGAGCAAACCATCCATCCTAAATCCAATTACTTACAAGGGTGGATTCATGTCCATAACTGATGGGGGGGTAGTCACACCTTGGTGGCTGAGCATGCATTACATCAATTTGCAAGCTCAATGTAGGAAACTTTTTAATCTCAGACAAGAACATGCTGAGCTCATGAATGCAGAGATGCAAAGAATGCAGAGTCCAGTATTCTCACTGTCACAGACTTCACTCTGTTAGACAAGTAATTTCTGAGGCACACAACTCTTCCACTAAAATAAGTTTCTGTTGCCCCCAGCATGTAGCCTTTGAGCCTTCCATGTCTCTGTCACCACTTTCAAAGTTCCACCATGCCATTTTCAACACTTTCAAAGTCTTCACAGTCACTGGTGCAGGTGGGAGTTGTGTTTCTTCCCATGTGAAAATGTCTTGCTATTGCAAATAACAATGGTGCTATTTGCACTAGAGCTATTCACACTGCTGCAGTGGCGTCCTTTTTTAAACCATAGTTTTGCTATCGCTGTAATTTAACTGACAGGCCATCGGTAAAATTCAAATAGCCTAAGTCGCAAATAATATCTGCTTTATTCCTAGAAAGTACAATACTTAACTCAGCCTGCCTAGGAGTATGATAAAGGTATGAGTCAGTCATTATTCAGGAACACACGAGATGGCAGCATTCTGCTGTTTAATGTTAACTGAACATGCACTGCTTTTCATAGAAACGAGACAAAAAATATTGTTAAATTATAAAAGTACGCACGTCGTGCCCCATCAGCTTCCTCTCCAGCCACCCCCCCGCCCCCATAGTTCCTCCCTCTCCCACTGGACTTCGAGGCAACACTGAATGTGTGCTCGAAGGCTGTAAATAACAGGGCACCATCTCGTAAAAAACAACTTTTCTCTTACCTGTTGACTAAGTAAAAAGGTTTTGCGGCGAAATCCTTCCAAGTGAGGCAGTAAAACACAGAATGACCTCCACAGCAACCAAAGAAGAAAAGGCAACAAGCACAAGGCAAACGGCATGTAAAGTAATCAAGTAGTCTGATTACTTTAGTCATTTATTAGAAGATCAAGTATAAGAAGAACAGGTAGCGCCAGGTAGCACAACTGCACATATCACCAGCTAGGCTCCAACTGACCCAGCCTCACTGACATGACACTGCCCCATTCCAAAGCTCGCACCAACACGAGCCTTAAAGCAAAACATGCGTTTATATAAAACAATGTAAGACATACCCCTCCTTATAATAAAATAGAAAAACCCTGTAAGAGGAAGCAAAAGATGTTAAGAAAAGGAAAAAAATAATAAAATAATGAACATAGGAGCAACAAAATATATAACCACGAAATTACATAACATATTCATTAAGCCACGTAGGCAACACCCTTTTACTCTTTGTGCAATCAACATTTTCAATACATGAATCAATATTTTTGTCCAAACCATTACCTTTATCAAACATAGATTTTCCTACTTCACTGTCCACAACAGAACCATCCACCAACCCTTCTCCTCCCCTTAAATGAGAAGATACACCCAAGGCACCATCACCACGAAAACAACCTTGAGGCTGTGAACTCTGAACCTCCCCCAATGCTAGCTCAGATTGTAACTCGTTATTTTCAAAGTAATTCTCCACCCACTCGAAATCCCTTGATCGTTCTCTCTCAAATTCCTCCCTACCATGATCTTGACAAACACCAAAAGCCACATCCTTGAGATTCCAAACTTTCCCATCACTCAACTTAACTGAGTTCCTAAAAACTTCAACAACTTGCTTAGCCAAATCAAACTTATTTTCACCTTTTTGAATTTTAAAAGGCTTTCTGATGCGCACCCAATCACCAATCCTGACTTGAGTATCTTTCCCACCATGACGCTTGTCATAATATTCTTTGCTCTTCAAATGTACCGACTCTAAATTCTTTTTCACTTCATCTGGTGACCACCATTCTACATTATCCTTAATTAACCATCCAGGGTTAAACTTACACTTAGGTGATCTACCTCTCATCATAACAAAAGCGGATAATCCAGTACTGTTGTGTAAAGTAACCCTATAGGACCACAAGTTTTTCAGTATCTGTACTTTCTAATCCAATTTCCTATTAATGGCTGCTTGTAAAATTCCCTTAATCACTCTATTAAAACGTTCCACTGTGCCATTCCCACTGGGATTATATAAAGCCGTGGTTTTATGTTTAATTCCACACCTCTCAAAGTACTCTTTAGCTAATTTACAAAATATTTACAGGCACCCTTCCATCATAAAAATCGTATCTAAAAATTTAAGGACAGTTTGAGTGTCAACCTTTTCTACAAATTTAACTACAGGCCATTTTGTGAAAAGATCAATTGCAACCAATCCATATTGTTTCAATTCCCCAACTGGAACAACAATATCCACCTCTATCGTCTCCAAGGGAAAACCAGGAATCAGATCCTCACTCATTGCTGGTCTCAAAGTCCTTAAAGACTTGTCGGCCGAACTACAAACTTGGCAAGCTTTTACAAATTCTTCCACTTCCTTATCAATTCTCGGCCACCAAAACACCCCCTTGACAGCTAATTTCGTCCTAACTATCCCAAAGTGTCCTTCATGACACATTTGCAAAATCTTTTTACGTAAACTCACAAGAGGAACAATCCTGTCCCCTCTCAACAAAAGATCCTTTTCAAAAGATAATTCTAGATGCACTTCCAATAACGGTTTCATGTTGTTGGTAATACATTTCTCCTTAGGCCATCCTTTACAAATATACTTTGAAACATCCACTAATTCCTTATACTTGTCATGCTCTCTAGCCCATTCTTCCTTACTAATGGCAGGGACACCAGAATTGTGTATTAAAGCCACACTGAAATTCCCCCATGGGCCATAAACACACTCCTCCAATGGTGCAGGTAATCAGGACAAGCAGTCCGCCACTACATTGTCCCTCCCCGGCATATAACTAATTTTGTAAATATACTCCTTCATACGCATAGATATCCTTGCTAACCTGGCTGACGCTGTTGCAATCCCCTCCATAGACGAAATGATGACCAACGGCTTGTGATCCGTCCGGATGTTGACCATTTTACCCCACACAAATGCACGAAAATGTTCCAACGCCCATGCACAGGCCAATGCTTCCCCTTCTATTATGGGATATCTACTTTCAGCAGGGGACAAAGCTCTGGACGCAAATAAAATGATTCTCCCTTTTCCATCACTGCCTACTTGCGAGAGTATCACTCCTAACCCTTTATCACTTGCATCAGTGGTCAGCAGGCAATCCAGATTAGGGTCAAAACTTGATAATGCATTTACTTTTTGTAAATCCGTTTTAATTTCCACACACTCCCTCTCACACTCCTTTGTCCGCTAAAACTTCACATTCTTCTTTAACAGAGATCTAATAATATATACTTTGGATACAAAATTACTTATGAATTTCGCGCAGTATTCTGCCATCCCTAAGAAGGATCTTACTTCTCCTTTAGACCCCTGAGCTAATGATGTTAAAATGCTTTCCACCAATGACACCTTAGGCCTGACTCCCTCCATACTAATAATATGGCCTAGGTAAACAACGCTTCTTTCACCAAATTTACATTTGGATAACTCCACAGTTAACCTAGCTGAATATAGTATCTCAAACACTTTCAGTAATTTGGAGTCATGGTCATCTTTGTCAGTGCCAGTAATCAAAACATCATCCTGGAAGAAAAATATTCCTTAAATTACTCCAAATAATTTGTGCATCAACCGCTGGAATACAGCCGCGGCCGATGCAAGGCCAAATGGCATTTGCCTAAACTGATAACAACCGAGTGGTGTGATAAAAACCTTCAAATGCCTTGATTCTGGTTCTAAAACCACCTGATGATAGGCAGCAGAGAGGTCGATTGTGGAGAACCAAGTTGCCCCTCTCAAAGAAGAAACCATCTCGTTAATTTTCGGTAAAGTGAATCTTTCAATAACAATATTCCTATTAAGATGGCGCAAATCAATGCACAAACAAATGTTTCCATTGTTTTTTTTCGCGACTACCACCAGAGAAATCCATTTGTACGTATCCACGTCCTCAATAACCCCCTTAGCTAAAAGACCTTGTATTTCTTCCTTTACCTCATCCCTTATTAGCATAGGAATAGGTCTAACCTTGTGTACTTTCGGTTGGGCGTCACCTTTGAGCATGATCCTATTCTCAAATCCTTTGAGCTTCCCCAAATTTTCTCCTACTACATTAGCAAATTTGTACTTTAAAACGTCCTCTATTTTGCTACATTCATCTAAAACCAGTACTTTCTCTCTACTGTTAGGGTCCAATATAATATGTAGGTTTTTCAGATCATGCCATCCTAACACAGATAGTCCACTTTTGGCAATGTATAACTACCCCCATGTCACTCTCCGTTTGAAAAGAAATGTAAGCCATCTAAACCCTAACATATCTATCTTCTCCCCCGTGTAACTCACCGGACTCACATCAGAGACATTTAAATGAACTCCAATATTGGGTGTGAATTTCTTTTTCCATATCTCTTCATTAATGATAGTGTATGGAGATCCCGAATCCGCATACACCTTCACATTTACACCACCTAAGGACAATTCACATATTGGTTTACCTTCCAATGACTCATCTGTGATATTTAGCATAAAATTCCCCCTTACGTTTTTCACACAAACTTCATCATCCTCTTCACTTCCATCCACGCTCAAATCTTCACTCCAAATACATTTTACATCACTGCGTCTACGACACATTTTGCTAAAATGTCCAACCAAACCACACACACCACACTTTTTCCTTAGAGCTGGACACATCTTGCTATAAGCCAAATGTTCTCGGCTATCACATCGATAACACCTTCTTTCTTCTATATTCTTCTCCTTCCCTTGGTTTCTGAATGGTTGACTTGTCCATTTTCCTTGAAACTGTCTATTTTGGTTCTTAGATGCACCTTGTATCCTAAAAACTGCTGATGACGCTTTCTCAGATTCCTTCTCCGCATCTTTAACCACATTGGCACATCCACCCGACATTTCTGACTTCCTCATTATAGCAAGTACATCTTCCAAAGGTGCGTCGCCATTTACCCACAAGCGGTCTTGTATAGGCGAGTTGTCATTGTGCATGACCAGCTGGTCCCGAATAAAATCGTCATGCAAATTGCCAAATTTACAATCAATTGCCAATTTTTTAAGTCATCTACTGATTCATCAACTAATTCCTCCTTCTTTTGCTTCCTCTGGAAGAATTTATGCCTCACCACACCAATACACACTTTTGGTGCAAAGTACCTGTCCATATCACCTAAAGCATTTTCAAAGGCACTTAATTCAGCATTAACCACTTTTTGCATGCGTGAATAAATCTTTAAACCTTTGGGTCCTAATGAATGTAAAAATAGTCTCTTCTTCTGTTCAGCTTTCATTTTCCCAGTTTCATCAATAGCACAAATGTAATTAAAGAAATACTCCTTCCACTCTACCCATTTGATCTCTGGCTGTGAGCCCGTGGCCCAGAAAGGTTGTGGAGGACTAATTGAGAAATTTTGTTGAGGCATGTTTTGCCTTATATCAATTTCGTTTTGGTCACCTCTTTCCATAAAATTGTGCCCAGCTCAGAAAATGTCCTCGTTATAAACAATATGTACTCACAATATAGAAGCCTTAAAAAAATAATAATTATAAAATGACTGCTTAATCCACAGAATCTTAAGCGCCCGACAGTCTCACCTGTTCTTTCGTTAATTCAGTTAAAATCGGTTTCTGTTTTCAAGGTCAAAACATTTCATACATTTCCTTTGTTGTCGTTCCGGTTGTGTAAATTCCTCATTTGGTATTCACTGCTCCCGAAAATGGCTGCCACGCAAGGTCACGCTACGTGACCCTGCCCCCTGACCTCATTACGCACAGCTTTGATCCTGACATCTACGCGTTCCGAGGCAGGCAGCACAGTGACTTCTAAGTGTCCCGAGGCAGGCAGAACACTCGCGCTAGGATTCACGCCGCTGCTCAAAAGATGCAGCCGTAGGCGCACACCACACCAACCGATGTGCAACAAGGTAAAAATTCCTTTTCTTACCTTGCACACGACAATATTATTCCATTTAAACGTTCCTTCAGTCGAAATGAAATGTTTCACGCAGCTATTCCTCTGCCGATTCCCAATATTACCTCCACCGATCTTCACGATAAAAATGCAAAAAAAAAACACGTTTCACTCCTTTTCCGTCCGTTTCCCCATCGTCGCCACTTGTAAAGTAATCAAGTAGTCTGATTACTTTAGTCCTTTATTAGAAGATCAAGTATAAGAAGAACAGGTAGCGCCAGGTAGCACAACTGCACAGATCACCAGCCAGGCTCCAACTGGCCCAGCCTCACTGGAACTTACATGACACTGCCCCATTCCAAAGCTCGCACCAACACGAGCCTTAAAGCAAAACATGCATTCATATAAAACAATATAACACGGCAGGAGTGAATAAGCGCCACACTACCAAAAGGTAGTGGTATTCAGGAGCTTTTTGCCCGCAAATTTCGCGGCACTTCCTGCCATCGATGATGCTGTCCCCATCATTAGTGGAATGTAAGTTGTGACGTACCTATGTGCTCATTGGATGCTTTGGTCCAATGGAAAAGCCCTATTTGAAACTGAAGAGGAAATGCATGAAGTAAACGTACCTGCAACATAGGAGTGATGCATGTGAGGTTTTAGGGTGGAGTGCGCACCCCCCTGAGATGGTGTCACGTCCCCCCGGGGGGGGAGCGCGCCCCACAGATTGAAGAACTCTGGCCTAGGGTGTGACCCCAGTACACTGGCACCGAGGATGGACCCTGACCCCACCTGATACAGAAGAACACTGTCTCTTCAACGGCGACTCATCAGCCACAGCGAGGCCAGCTCCTGCCAACCGCTATCTGTCGACTCGCCTATACAGTTAACTCAGCCTGTGCTGACCCCGCTTTGATGCACCTACTTCCAGTTGTGAGCAGCGCAGGCCTCACGGAGGTAATGTCACCCGGCACATACCAAGGTGGGCATCAGAATGCCCACTTGCCTGGCTACGGAGGTGAGATTCACCTCCCGGGCAGTCATTACTGCTCGGCGATGCTTCTCTCCTGTCGCGGATCATGTAGGCCCTTACACACGCTGCCTCCTCATCACCCTGCCAACATCACGTGGCGGGCATGGGAGATGCAGTCTCCTGATGATTGCCTTAGTGCCACCCAGCCCAGTGCACAAAGCACGGAGCACTCAGTGGCCTCCCTCATCCGCACCTCCGTGCTCCCAGGACGATCTTCCCAGAGGTCCTGCTGCCTCTGCACACAGCCACCATTGCCGCAAGATTGAAAAGCAACATGAACACATTACAGGAAAGTAATTATACAAACTAAAATGAACAATAAGGGAGAAGTAACAGACAATCACAAAAACAAAAAGAAAAGAAACAAAGGTGGAAAAACAGGGAATACTGCACCAGTGCCGTTCTCCAGCCTACATTCACAGGCAGCACGTGCCAGATGATAACACAATGGCAGATGATGATGTCACAAATGCAGTACCCCTGCCACGGGTGTCACAAGACCAACCTTTTTCGCAACATGCCCTAGAAGGCTCACTGTCACCTTTCAGCGAGCTAGCTCATCCAGCCACAGCATCCCCCTGCTGGAAAACGTGGATTGGGAGGCTAGAGAACGACTTCCTAGTGACCAGTGAGTCTGATGGAGCCATAAAACGATCCCTCCTACTCCATTATGCAGGCAAAGAGATCTATACATTGTTTGAACAGCTCCCTAATATAAGAGCCGCGGATCACTGAAATATTATCGACCGTCACATTATCGACTTACTAAAATATCGTTGACAAATTATCGACGACAAAAATATCGACTTTCTATACTTATTACACAAATTACAAAAATATCGAGTAAAATATATCGAGTATTTACTATATCGAGTACATAAATATCGCTTCTATAAATATCGACTACAAATATATCGTTGGACATGAAATTAGCCCTAACACTACAAAAATATCGACTACAAAAATATAGACTACCAAAATATCGTTAAAAAAAAAATATCGAGTTCATGTTTGTACACTTTCATTTCTAAAATACCATCTTAATCATCAATAAAAAACATTACTCTATACAAAATACATTTCACATATAATACCTGTTACTTACATAAAATTACTATGAATCAACATTTGCTATACATTCTATTACATGTATTTTATCATTTTCTAAATATTCTTTGCATTTAACAAACTTTTTCATTACTTATTTTCACATAAAAATCTATTTCATTTAAAAACGAACCTGCTTTAATGCGGAAATCACCACATACCACCATTCTCACATCAACAAACACTCCAATTAACTAAAAAATTCAAACTAGCCTATACAATGCTTCCTTACATCCTACAACCAATCAAATCAAAGCACACATAATACATATACTATAAAAGGGATACATGCATTCTACCATTTGTTGCTGCTACCTCTCTGGAAAGTAGATGCCAACACTCTGAAGATTTTGTTGCAGAATAAACATCTTTAAAGATCCAGCTCACTAGCTAATTAATCAAGTAAGTAACACTGCATTTTTTAGAAATCTAAATTAGAAGTGCACTATTTTCCTTACATCTCCTAACTCTTACACTTATTTTATTTTCATCTCTTCCTACATTTCTGATAGAAACTACTCCAAAACAATTCCTATTACATGGTCATATTTCTTCACGTGGAAAATCAGATAGTAAGTATATAATAATGCTCTGTTATACACCAACTGCTGTTTTTAAACACTAATTTACAAGAGTATTTTTTTTTTAAACATTATATTTACAGATATACTGAGATTTTCCTATTTCTACACCAAAAAGGATAAAACTACACTAATTACACATGTAAGTATAGATGTTTTTGTTATGAAACAGCCAATTTTATAATTGCACATTTCTAAGCAACATATCTTGCTTTTTACATCTTCCCTATAGATCATTTGAAAGATCCAACATCAACTATACCAAAAGACAAGAGTACCCTTCTGAAAAATGTAAGTATAATTGTAATTTGTCTAAAACTGGCCAAAAAAAACGCAAAATATATTCTTAACACCATGTTATATATTTTGAATTGCCTCTACAGATATTCTGAAAACATCATACGTCTATTCTACATATCCTATGAAAACATCCAACACAAACTATACCAATATACAAGAATACCCTTGTAAAAAATGTAAGTATACTTGTCATTTCTCTAAAACTGCCGAAAATAACACACACTATGTTTTTAAAAACATGTTATCTATTTTATATTTCCTCTACAGATATTCTGAATACATCATACAGCTATTCTGCCTACAACAAAGAAAACGACGTATTTAGAAGTTAGTATACTTTTAAATATTTCCCATTTCCAAATGGTTCAATATAAAAATTATAATAATTTTTATTTATTTCTTCTATCTACTCTACAGATCAGACCTGTACTAACTTGATGTACTCCACCAATTACTAGAACTCTACTATTTAAACAAGTAAGTATATGTAATGTTTACATCAAATGTACAAGTAAGCAAAAATGACAACTGCTTTTTAGTAGGAAAAACGTTTGTTATGTGTAAACATTAACGTGGCTTTTCTATATTTTCATACCAACAGTAAATAAAGACATACATACAAGAAAATCCTTCAAAAGACATTTCTGCTTTTGTGACTACTACTTTGATTAACTGTAAGTATAAATACATCATTAATGATGTTAGCACCACAAAAGGAAAAATATGTGTTTTGATTTTGTTTCTTTCTACTCTTTCCTAGAACAAGTAAATCAAAATGACTGAAGGTGCAGAATTTGTCATGTCACAGAAAAATAAATTACTATTATGCTACATGGGTTATGTGTATAATCAGGAAAGACAAAGTGGTAGAAAAGTTTTTTGGAAGTGTACCAAATATTACTCCAACAAATGTTATGGGAGGGCTACTACTGAGGAAACTAATGTGCTATTTACTAGGGAACACAATCATCCCCCAAATGTCACAGAAATTGAAATTAGAGATGCTTTAGAAAGTATTAAAAGTGCTAGCACACAAAGTGATAAACCAACAACACAAATCCTTAAAGAAGAACTGGTAAAAGTCCCAGCCCATGATTCAGGTCAACTACCCTCTAATGACTCCCTGAAACGCACAATTGCATGCACTAAACGACTCACTAGCACAACCCAACCAAACCCAACAACTTTTGAGGAAATTATTATTTCACCAGAAATGGCCATCACACACAATAAAGACAAATTTATCCTTTTTGATAATGAAAGCAGTACAAACAGAATAATTATGTTTGCAACTGCAAGTAATTTAAGAAAAATCCAACAGTGTCCCCATTGGATGATGGATGGAACATTTAAACCATGCCCAAAACCTTTTTATCAACTGTATTCCACCCACGGTTTATACCATAATTCTAACATACCTTTCATTTACTGTTTGCTACCCAACAAACAGCAAAACACTTACACAGAAATATTAAATGTTCTCAAAACGGAAATCAATAATTATTTTCCTGAAAAAATAACTATTGATTTCGAATTAGCTATGATTAATAGCATTTTGAGAACATTTCCCCACACAGCAATCCAGGGTTGCTATTATCATTTTAATCAGAGCATATGGAGGCATCTCCAAAAATCTACTTTAAGTATACTATACTCTACAGATAGCACCTTTGCCTATCAAGTTAAAAAATTAATAGCCCTGGCCTACGTCCCTGTTACCGATGTAGCGGAACATTAAAATTTATTAATTGACAGCACATATTACAAGAGGAATGAGGATAAACTAACCCCATTACTGGACTATTTCGAAGACACTTGAGTGGGAAGGTTGCACAGATCTGGACATCGACGCCAGCCCAAATTCCAAATCCCTTGGTGGAATGTCTATCTTAGTACTTTAAACCAAGAGGCTAAAACAAACAACAGTGTAGAAGGGTGGCATAATGCTTTCCAAGCAACTACAAACAGAGGCAAACCCACATTCCATAACCTTCTAGAAGCTTTGAAAAAAGAACAAAGCTATCAGGAACTAAGAATGGAACAATCAGTGTCACAAATAGGTCCAAAACTCACTAAACAAACTAAACAAATGTTCCGACTACTTCAAAGTCAAGTCACACTATACCCTACAACTAGAGGATTATAATACCTGTCAATAATAGCTAAAAGTCTACTATAAAAATGTCAACTAAATATACTAATGTCTTCTTACAATAATAGTAAAATTACATTTCATAAACATATATAATCAATTATAAATAATACATATTTGTTTGACAAACTTATCAAAATTTGGCAAAAATATTTCGTAACAAATATGCAATGTTTATAATTTCATCACACATACACATGACATTAAAAATCGACATTTCCCACCCAATTAAAATTGTAAATTAAATACTTACAATTTTTGGAGATGAGAAAGACACAATCCAGCAAAATGCAATCCATACAATCCAATCCAATATCTTTCAATTCCAATATGGGAAACCCTCAAAAACCCGAAAATAAAGTGTAAAACTTAAAAAAACGCTCCAGGAAATCCCGAAAACAGTAGTGTGGACACTTTAGTATTTAAAGTGATATACACACAACTTTTAAAAAACGGTCACGCATATCAATGTATCAATCCGATTCGAAACCCTCCAAAAACCCCGAAAAAGGTTGAAAAAGTGTTAAAACCGCTCCTGGCAAACACGAAAAATAGGAGATAAATGTCAAAATATAAGCATAATAAGTCAAACATTTGTTTCTCCGTAAAAAAACACGCTTCCTTCCATGTAGTTTTCATGCGAGGACCCGGAACCTGTAAAATAACATACATAACGAAATCCACCCACAAATAGCCCATAACATTTGTAAATACACTTACAATTAACATTAACCATGTAAGAAGACATTTCCGAACACTTACAATAACACTTGAAGCAAAAAAATCACGACACATCTATAACGGAGACATTTCACCAAAACGCTACTTAAACAATTAATACATACACCAAAAAACACTACAAAGTTCGATTATACCCTCAAACATGACCACTTACTTATAATTTGTAGGTAAAAATAACCTTACCTCTCTCCACGCGAAGCAACTCCCAACCGCGCGCTTCTCCAGTCCAGAATGGAGCGCAATAACCTTACGCGGTAAAAAAGTAGTCCCCTTAACCCATTTGTGTAAAAGTATCATAGACAATACAATGTTATAGTAAAAAAATATAATACATACACATGTATAATTTTACAAATTAATACACTATACTCATTACAATTTACCTTATTAAAGAAAAATAAATATATTTAATATAAATTAATATATAATAATTATTATATATTAATAATATTAAATAAATATGTAAGACTTTGAATAAAAGATGTAAATATTTTGTTATTGTGTACATTTATATGAATAAGTTTGTGTTTATTTTTAAGTAAAGATTATAAATGTTTATGGTAATAATTAATAATAATAAATAATATAACTTATTTATTGTTATTAATATAACAATTTGAACCATTTAATATATAAACAATGGCCAGAAAAAAAGTATTTATGTTATCTGTGAATGTATGTTTTTCTGAAATTAATAATAGAATGTTTATGTTTATTAATTAATAATAATAATAATAAATAAAATTGTTATTATTTTTATTAATTATTACAAAATGCTTTATAATAATTTCTAACTATAACAAAAGTATATAATAGCTTAAATAATATTTTGGCAATACCAGATATTATAATTAAACATATTGTTTCCCTATACAATTATAAAGTTTACAACCGAATAGATTTCTATGTTTAATTTTAAAACAACATTTTCTGAAATATATACCAACAAATATTTTATTTTGTATTTCAATTTCTTCTAACAAATGTAATAATAGTCATGTTACTTGTTAAAATAAAAAATGTTTTATATATATTTAATAATATTAATATTTAATATTAACATTATTAAATATTAATGTAAGAAATGTATTAAAAAACATTTTTTTATGTATTTCAATATGAATACTTGTAACTCTAAGTGAATGATGGGAATATGTTAAATTTACCGAAATAATGTTGTAAACAATTTTATTTTTATGATTGACAACATGTATATAAATGTAAATGTGTTATTCTGTGAATACTAAAAGTCAAAATAATGTTATGTTATTTTTGTTTGTGATTGTATTGTAGTACACAATAAAAAATTCAAAAATGGTTAATAAAGTTTTTTGAAAACATCCATGTAGCATTATTTTTTAATATTATAAGACAGTAATGAACAAATGTATGCAAATGTGCTGCACACTGACCAATTTAATATGTCCTATTGCTACTCCAGTCAAGCTAATATCATAAGAGCTGCAGGACAATAGCTAAAAATTATTTACTATTCCTACTCCAGTCAAGCTAATATCATAAAATGTGGTGGACACTGACCAATGTTTATTTAGTAATCCAACTCCAGTGTAGGTAATATCAGTGATGGTGCTGGACACTAACCAATTAATAATTACAATTCGAACTCCACTCTAGCTACTGTCTGGGAAGCTGCTAATACATATATTTTTTAGATAAAAGTAAAACTTAATAATGTAAAGTTATATTTTTTTGTATTTTCCTGTAATAGCTTTAATGTATAAGTGTTTTATTTTACACTACACACCTGCACTCCAAAATACCCAAAACTGTCCCTGAACACTAAAAATACCCCTTCACCCCACAGCCCAAAACTGACCCAGAACCCTACAAATACCCCTTTATCCACAAACTGAAAACTGACCCTGAACCCTACAAATACCCCTTTACCCACAAACTGAAAACTGACCCTCAGCCCAAAAAATACCCCTTTACCCAAGAACTGAAAACTGACCCAGAACCCCAAAAATACCCCTTTACCCACAAACTGAAAACTGACCCTGATCCCAAAAAATACACCTTTACCCAAGAACTGAAAACTGACCCTGACCCTTTAAAAAAATCCTTTACCCACAAACTGAAAACTGACCCTGAACCCTACAAATACCCCTTTACCCACAAACTGAAAACTGACCCTCAACCCAAAAAATACCCCTTTACCCAAGAACTGAAAACTGACCCAGAACCCCAAAAATACCCCTTTACCCACAAACTGAAAACTGACCCTGATCCCAAAAAATACACCTTTACCCAAGAACTGAAAACTGACCCTGAACCTTAAAAAAACCCCTTTACCCACAAACTGAAAACTGACCCTGAACCCTACAAATACCCCTTTACCCACAAACTGAAAACTGACCCTCAACCCAAAAAATACCCCTTTACCCAAGAACTGAAAACTGACCCTGAACCCCAAAAATACCCCTTTACCCACAAACTGAAAACTGACCCTGATCCCAAAAAATACACCTTTACCCAAGAACTGAAAACTGACCCAGAACCTTTAAAAAACTCCTTTACCCACAAACTGAAAACCGACCCTGAACACTACAAATACCCCTTTACCCACAAACTGAAAACTGACCCTCAACACAAAAAATACCCCTTTACCCAACACCTGAAAACTGACCCTGAACCCTATAAATACCCCTTTACCCACAAACTGAAAACTGACCCTGATCCCAAAAAATACACCTTTACCCAAGAACTGAAAACTGACCCTGAACCTTAAAAAAAACCCTTTACCCACAAACTGAAAACTGACCCTGAACCCTACAAATACCCCTTTACCCACAAACTGAAAACTGATCCTCAACACAAAAAATACCCCTTTACCCAACACCTGAAAACTGACCCTGAACCCTATAAATACCCCTTTACCCACAAACTGAAAACTGACCCTGAACCCTATAAATACCCCTTTACCCACAAACTAAAAACTGACCCTGACCCCAAAAAATACACCTTTACCCCTGAACTGAAAACTGACCCTGATTCTTAAAAACCACCCCTTAACCCACAAACTGAAAACTGACCCTCAACCCAAACAATACCCCTTCACCCATGAACAGAAAACTGACCCTGAATCTTTAAAAAAACCCTTGACCCACAAACTGAAAACTGACCCTGAACCTTTAAAAACCCCTTAACCCACAAACTGAAAACTGACCCTCAACCCAAAAAATACCCCTTCACCCAAGAACAGATATCTGACCCTGAACACTCTAAATACCCCTTTACCCACAAACTGAAAACTGACCCTTAACCCTTTAAAAACACCTTTACCCACAACCTGAAAAATGTCCCAAATCCAACAAATTACACCTTTACTCACGAACTGAAAAATGATCCAGAACCCAAAAAAATAAGCCTATACCAAAAAATATTTAACTGACCCTGAACACTATAAATAATAATGTACACAACATTAAACATTAATATTTAATTAACAAAGAATTAATAATTAACAAAAACAAAAAGTAAATATATTAGCACATTAGCTATAATTAATAGAATTTATTAATTAATATTGTTTATTTCCAATTAATTAATTAACATGAACATACATTTATACATTAAATTTAAATTCATCCAATTAATGTAATTAAGTCATTATTATTAAATAATTACCAATTAATTAATTAAAATAATATGCAAAATATTAATAAGATAATTAACTATTTATTATTAATTATTTACCAATTTATTAATTTAAATATAATGCAAATTAATAAGAAAAAAAATAACTAATTATTATTAATTAATTACCAATTTATCAAATAAAATAATATGCAAAAAAATTAATAAAAAAATCACTAATTATTAATTAATTACCAATTAATCAATTAAATAATATGCTAAATACTTAATAAAACAATTAACTAATTAATATTAATTAATTACCAATTAAAATCTAATTAAAACAATTAACAAACATATATTAATTAATTAATTATTATTAAATTACTTACCACCCTATTCCCCTATAAACCCACAACCCGCTCCTAAACATTAACTACTATTTATATATTTTTTTTAAATTATTTTTTTTTTTTACCTTTTTTTCTACATATTCTCGATATTTTTTACTTTCACTATTTTTCGATATTTTGTCTGGTCGATATTTTTGAGTCGATATATTTGTATTCGATATTTTTTTGTCATTTTTTCTGTCGATATTTTGCCCAACGATATTCCTATAGTCGATATTTAGTTAATGTCGATATTTTTCCGTCGATATTTTGTCCATTCGATAATATGTAGTCGATATTATGTCCAGTTACCAAGAGCCGCAACTAACTATGATGCTGTAGTCAAGGCACTCAGTGCGTATTTTGACACACAGCTGAACCCCAATTTTGAGCGATTTAATCTCCTCCAGGCCCACCAAAGAGATGGTGAGTCAATAGACACTTTCTAAGCATGACTGCGTGAGTTAGCCAGTACATGAACAGCTGATATCCAGCCCATGGAAGTAAGGGTCCAGCTCATCCAAGGCTGTAGGAACAAGACATTAAGAGGAATTATCCTAAGACAACCGAACATCAACCCAGATGACATCCTGATCCTGGCTAGGTCTTATGTTCTTTCTGCAGCCAGAGCTGCTAAAATGGACATTGCAATCATGCTACATTCAGAGTGCTCCCCCAGTATAAAGATCGAATGAGCTGATGTTGTGTACACTGGTGGCAAAACAAGGAAGGCTAAAACATCTATGCCCCCTCTATCAGGGCCAAACTGCGGATTCTGTGCCCGTGTTGCACACGTCCTGGAAAAGTGCCCGGCACAAGGTTGCGTATGTTCCAAATGCGGCAAATTAAACCACTTTGCCACCGTTTTAGAAATGGGGGTCTCTATTTGGCAGATCTGTACCTCGTCCAAGTAGGGACTAATCCTTCTTCAGGATATTGGGGATTATGCTACTAAACAATCCCTTGCTCACCCACTTGGTAGCTTGGCACAAGCATTCAGGTCAATATGTAAAGCATTTGCACATAACACTCAGTAATACAGTGGAAACGCTACAAAAGGATACTACACCAGTTTTTGAAAAATAGCCTATATTTATCTGTGTAAAACAAGACCAAAAATATAAAACTCCAACATACAGTGAATAAAGATATGAATATTGCAAAAATAGACTTAAAATTGAGTTCCTTGAAGTCGATAGATGTGTCCAGGTTTTGCACAGTATTCTGAACAAACATATCCAACAATTCAGGCCGACCGTGAGGTCGTGGGCCAGCTACGGTGTTGGGAGGACCGGCAAACAGTACCTTGTGGAGCCTGCAATGAGCTCGAAAGAGACTACATTAGCAAACGTTGTTTCCAGAGGTCGGTGCAGAAGTCATCAGGCCCTTGAAGTCACACGTGTTGGAGATCAAACACTGTATGATTGAAGTCAGGAGCACTGGCGTCAATGGCATCAGTGCTGCGATGCGAAGATGGGCGAGGCAATGAGCAGTGCCCACAGGTCACAGTTCATGCAGCGGCTCGGTAACAGCATCCGTCGTCATCTGTGAGACCAGGGCTGCGGTGTGCAGTGGGACGATGTGGCTTGTGGTGTCCACAGGTCAAGGTGCAGGCAGCAGCGTTGTCATGGATGAAGTGCTGTCATTGGGAGAACCAAGGTTGCAATCAGAAGCAGGGCAATGCTTCACACAGTACACACAAGTCATGATGCAAGCAGTGGCGTTGGTTGAAGATGCTGGAGTTGATGGTGCCGCTGTCAGTGTCCCAAGGCAGTGGTGTAGGATGGGGTGGTGCGTCAAGTAATTTACGAGTGGTGCACCCAGGCAATGATGGTACAGGCAGCGGCTTTGATGTTTGCATGGAGAGACGTCGTCGGGGATAGAAGGGTGACAATGTGAAGTGAGGCATGCGAAGTGCGGTGCCCTTAGGTCACGGTGCAAGCAAGGGTGGTGCTCTCTGCGGTGCCTTCAGGCCACAGGGCTGGCTGTGGCATCGATGACAGCATCGTGTTGATTTTCTTCTGTTTGCAGCAAAATATACACAAGGTCTCTTTCACAATATTTTGATATACAGCAGTGCACCAAGACTTACTGCTGCTCTGCCATGCGACAAAAGAAAATGGCAGGAATGTACTGTTTCTACTAGATATGGCACATTACTGTCCTTTACCCCTATTCTGGCACGCAATGGGGTGCCAAAAGCCAACACAGGCAATCTTGTGCCATGGTGCAAGGGTTTCTGAGTTGTAGGGGTGATTGATTTTGAGCAGGAAGGGACACCTTCCAGCATGATAACAATCATGACAGGTGTTTTCCTCTTTCTATGTGTGCTGTAAAGGGCAGTACGCATAAAAACATAGTTATTTCTCCTCGTTGCGCCTCCCGTACGCCATTGACATTTGATGCATTCCCAGGTTTACAAAATCTTGTAAATCTGGGACTGTGTCCAGGGCCATGGATGTTGCATAGGAACACCCACTGCAACATACACGGAATGCCCCTTTCACATAGAGTAAAGCATAAAGTGTGAAAGGGGGCCATCTTATCAAGGCCATTAAATCCTTGCTATCCCACAGCGCAATCACATCACTAAACACCTCCGCTACCTCCACTGGCTCCCTGTCGAAAGAATAACTTTCAAGCTGCTCCCACACACCGACAAGGCCCTCCACAACATCGGACCACAATACCTCAACAATGCTTCTACAGGAACAGAGCGGGTGGAAGGTCCTTCTCCTACCATGCAGCATAGACCTGGAGCGATCTCCCCCTTCACCTCTGGCGATGCCCGCCACTGCACCAATTAAGGAAAGACCTCAAGACCTGGCTCTTCGAATGACCCCAGCGGAGCTGCATACCCACTCCCCCCCCCCCCAGTGCCTTGTGACCCTAATGGTGAATAGTGCGCATTACAAACCCTGATTGATTGATTGAAAAGTCAAGCAGAGTGGCTTTACTTGCCCTTGTAATTATTGGCAGGCACACTGTGCTGCTGGTGCATCATTAAAATGTATGCACCGGGGGAGCAATGGCCTTGTAAATAACCCCACAGTTCCCAGTGCTGGTAGCAGATGATCCTAGAGTCTTTGCTGGTCCTGAGACTTCTTGAACAGGGGGCAAGGTCTACTTCAAGCCCTTGATGAAACTCTGGAAATAAGCTGTAGATAATTCTGTCCAGTCCTTTCAATGCCCAAGACAGAAGCCGCAGCTGTAGGCCAACCCAACAAAGCAAAACACAGCAAAAGGACAGTACTCCTCCTGGCAGCTCTTCTAGCTCTTCTTCTTGGCAGGTCCTAAGTCCAAAATAGTTCTCATGAAGACTTTTATTTCCATGAGACTTCCAGCAGGAGACAAGCTCTGCTTCAAGCTCTTGGAGAAAACTCTAACAGAAGGATGATGAAAGTACAACCCAGTCCTTTCCCTGCCCAAGACAGCAGCAGCTAGCAGCAGGCCAACACAGCAAAACATGTAGCCAGAGGGCAGTTTCTTTCAACCCTCCTTCCTGGCAGGTTCCTTAGTTCAGCAGTATTAAAAAATTCTGTTTGTTTTTAATTCTAATAATACCCCTTTTCCCTTTGAAGTATTTGTTCAGAAAATCCCTCTTGCACAGCAAAACCGGTTCTGTTTTCCCTGGTCCAGCACGGTATAGGGGGTGGAGCGAGCATTGTGCAGAACAGCCACAGCCTATTCAGGTGTTAGTGATGACTCCTCCCACCACTTTAGCCCAGGATGGCCCATCAGCATATTTGGCGACCACCTCAACTACTTATGTGTTTGTCTGGAGTGACTGCCCAAAAGTCCCCTGACAGTCTAAAACCAGATGGTGAATCCACAAGCAGGCTCAGGCACAAAGGATGGTTAAGCAAGAAAATGCCCACTTTCTAAAAGTTGTTTATCAAAACAAGCTCCTAATCACTGACTTAATGAAGTTGTTTATAAATTAAACAGACTTAGACCATTTGTTGATTCAATTGGTCTGAAGTATTTTCTTTACTTCTATTTACGTTTTTTAACATAATCAAACATTATTAAAGCATGAGAGACCACCTACAACATTTAACATATATTTACAGTGCTCAACATTGAGTTAAACAAACATTATAAACAAAAAATTAAACATTGACAGATTTACATACAAGCAACAACCAGTAAAATTCAACATAACGGCCTTATTTCATAGTTGTTTCTACACCTTTAGTTTCTAGGGTTATGAATGCTGTGACCTACTGGGTACAGATTTTAAAGGTCTAATAGGGCAAAATAACTTCTCACAAATTGCTCTGCATAGACAAGTATTGTTCTAAAATGTGCTATCCCTAAAGAAATTAATGCCAACGCGTTTTGAGCCCCTTAAAAAAAATTGAGGTTCCCTTCAGGGAATGTATCTGGATGAGCTCCTGTGTGATTTATTAGTGAAAACGAGTGTCCTTTATGGATCTGGAGTATAATAGTTGTGTGGGTAGACTTCAGATCCAGCATGATTATTTTATAATGTTTCTATTTGTATTTATTCAACGCAATAGAATGTGGCTGCTTGGTGGTGTCTGGGCAATATTGTACCGTTTTCCAATCCTGCTATAATCGTGCTATACATCGTGATTCTTTAGTGCAGGTCTACACAAACTTTCAAATGCTTTGGTCTGGGAAAACGTGAGTCATTGCTACTGGTCTATTTCTCATGTTGTTTCTTTCAGGCGCCCAGCACTGACAAAACGAGCTTGGTCGAAATGATGTAACGCATTATTATTTCCGGGGCTTCTCTCAGACGCGATGTGCTTGATATTTGTACACTGGTGTCACTTAACTCATATGTTAAATGTTGTTAGTAGTCTGTCTTTTTTGAAGGACATGCTTTAATAATGTTTGATAATTAAAAAACAAACATAAACAAAAATAGAAATAAATATAATACTTCAGACCAATTGAATCAACAAGTGGTCTAAGTCTGTTTAATTTATAAACAACTTCACATAGTCAGCGGTTAGGAGCTTGTTTTGTTAACAAGTTGTATGGGCCCTTCCTGACCACGTCAGGGCCAAAACCCTTTTCTAAAATTGGCATTTTCAAACACACAATTTAAAAAAAACCTTTACGAAAAGTTGTGTTAATAAATGCTGAGCTCTGGGAACCTAAACTCCATTCCTCCATCTTGGCCCAATTGAAAGTTATACTAGTAAAATGTTACAAGGCACCTCCAATGATAATCTATGGTAAAGACAGTGTTTCAATAGTAAAAAACGAAATGCAAAGTATTTAACTATTAGGACATGTTAAAACACTCCACTACATGTCCTAATTTTTAAATCATTGTACCCTGCCCTAGGGGGTTCCTTGGACCTACCTTATTGGTGACTTACATGGAATAAAAGGAAAGGTTTGGGCCTGGGAAGTGGGTGCACTTGCCAGGTCGATATGGCAGTTAAAACCCACAGGGGTTCACTTACCAGGTCAATATGGCAGTTAAAACCCACAGGTGCAGATACTGCAGTGGCAGGTCTGAGACAGATCTGAAAGGCTACTTGTGTGGGTGGCATAACCAGTGCTTCAGGCCCACTAGTAGCATTTGATTTACAGGCCCTTAGCACATCTGTACACATTACTAGGGACTTAGTAGGAAATTAGATATGCCAATCGCGGATACACCATTCCATAACACAATTTACATGGAGAGCATATGCACTTTAGCACTGATTATCAGTAGTAAAGTGCCCAGTGTCCTTAATCCAGCAAAAACGGGTCAAAAGCAGGAAGTTCAAAAACAAAAGGTGTGGAGTAAACTCCCTAAAAATACCAGGTCTAAGACAACCCTCTCCCAGCCTAAAGCCAGGGTAGACCAATCAATCCCTTGATAAACTTCCCTGCTTGGGCCATAGATCATACACCTCACCCACAACAGTAGGGGCACGTTCTACTTCTAAGCCTCTCTGAACTCAGTTGGATACATCTGTCTCTACTCTCATGACTCACTAACGTGAAGCACCTAACCTTACTTTCCTCACAGCTGCATCCAAGTGGGCATACAGTACCACCATGGCCAGCACAGTGGTGCGGCTCAGTCTACCCCTGGGGTGTGAATTCTGTCCCCCCCTTCCCAGCGCATTGCTATCTATTTGGACAGCACACCCCAGGGACCACTGACATCTGCCTGTGACGAGGGCCAGGCCTCATTACTTTCAGCGATCTCTAACCTCTGTGGTGTTTCAGAGAGGGGGCTGCAGCCACAGGTGTCTAGCACCCTTTTTCAGTTCTCCCTCTCATCAGTTTCAGAGTGGCTTTCTGAGACTGGCCCTCCAGCACCCAGAACTGTTAGGGTGTCTGAGGGACACTTCCTGCACAATTCTACCACCAGTCCAGGCCTAGTATCCTGAGTCTGATCACTCAGACCAGGGCCTGTACCCTGTATCTGTAGAGGAGACTGTGGTGGACTCTCCCACACCCTATCTTCCCCACTGGGGTTTTGTACCCTCCACTGTGGGGAGATACAGCAAGGCCCCAGAAATGTCAAGGTATCTGTGGCAGGTGTCCTGCATAATTTCCCACCAGTTCAGGGGTGCTATTCTGCAACTGGTCTCCCAGCCCAGGGTTTGTACCCTGAGGCTTAACTGGAGTCAGCTGGATGTAGCTTTCTGCCCCCTAACCCCCTCTTAGGCTCTGCACCCTCCCACCCGGATGGGTACCCCAGAAGACAAAATAGTAGGGACACTGTTAGCAGTTGCCCCCTCTTCCAACTCAGGGGGGGATACCCTGAACCTGGCTCTCTGACCTAGGGTCTTGGCCCTTAGGCTGTGCCTGGCATAACAGGACTCCCGGGGAGCACAACCACCAGCCTAAGAGAAACACTCCCTGGAAGTGTTGAGTAAGGGTCTGCCTGGTGCTGGTCTCTAGTCTTCTTTTCATCTGACAGTGCATGAAGTACCTCACCGGGGACAGTCCACCAAAAGGTCTGCCTCGAGTGCAAGCTCCCTGGAGTCAGAGAACTCACACTCGACTGGGTGTTGGCATAGACTGGTTCTGTCACTCAACTAACATTCTTCTGGGCAGTCATACTCATAAACCAGGGCTTCTACCATGGGGAAACCCCTCACCCTGCACCCCTCTTCTAGAGTCAGTAGAGTGTACCTCCCACTACTAGGAATATGACCCCCTGTGGCAATTCATGTAATCACATTCCAGCACCATAGAAACCCACAGTATGTTACATCATAATGACCCCCCACAGCTGTGCCTGTTCAGGACACAGCTGTGATTACCAGTTAACTATACTTATGAGGAATACCACACACCTCCCTCCTCTGATAACCAACAAAAAAACATAAAGAGAATAGTACATGTAGGATAAGGTCAACACCTTTAAAGAAACACCGACTAAGGTGGACAGACACAGTCTTCCAAATGCTTTGGTTTTGTAACCAACCTGCCTGTCTTTCTTGCAACAACAACGCCCTCTGACTCAGGTGAGTTTATTGCATCACCACCAACCCCTTTCTGTACAACAATCCTGTTCATATTCCAAATACGGTGCATACAGCATTGTTGAAGGGCTTGACAACAAGAATGGGTTTGGAAAATTTCATAGCACCAGCCAAACGTGGACGTTTGACCATGACCATATCCCCAACATGCACATTTAGTTTTTTCACATGATGTTGATCATCAAAGTATTTCTTCCTTTACTTAATCTTCTTCACTTCTCTCATGCACCAATTGTCATCATTACCACATGTTTTGCCAATTTCACATTCAAATTCATTGACCCAGGGATGTTCCACAAACGTGTTTGGTAACCTACATCTAAGGAGCTGAAAAAGCATTTTACCTATAGTTCAATGAGGGGTAAACCTATACATCTCAATATGCTTAAACAATTCTTTCTTATCAGTAAGCTTATTGGATTTAGCCAAAGAATTTGTTTTCTTAAGAACTCTGTTCAGCCTTATCACCATCCTGTTTGTCTCTGGATGGTACAGAGAATACCTCTTGTTGTTAATAGATATATCTGAAAGAAACCTACTCATTTTTTAAAAACTAACTGCACACCATTGTCGGTGAGGATTTTGCAAGGAAACCCCTCACAACCAAATGGAACATCCAAGAATTTGATTACATCTTAGTTCTCAAAGGAATTTGAAATACAGACTTCTGGCCACCTGGAGAACATGTCAATAACAACAATGATGAATCTCTGCAAGTCTTCACCATCAATTGGTCCCAAAATATATAACGCAATCACATGCCAGGGACCGTCAGGCAATTTCCTAATCTCCATTGGTTGAATTCTAGTTTGTTTGCTCTTATCACAGAGTTCTCAAAGGAATTTGAAATACAGACTTCTGGCCACCTGGAGAACATGTCAATAACAACAATGATGAATCTCTGCAAGTCTTCACCATCAATTGGTCCCAAAATATATAACGCAATCACATGCCAGGGACCGTCAGGCAATTTCCTAATCTCCATTGGTTGAATTCTAGTTTGTTTGCTCTTATCACAGAGTGCACACAACGAAAATTTTCCGACCAGTCTCTCAATCATCTTATCCATGCCAGGCCACCAGTAGGAGCAATGAAGCTTTGCTTTACATTTGGACATTACCAAGTGAACACAGGAACAAGTTCAATTAGCTCTTTTCTCAGTTTTGCTGGAGGAATCAATTTGGTTCCCCTAAAAAGCAAACCCTTAATGACACTCAACTCATCCTTAACATTCCAAAAGGCTTCATACCCAGGGGTACTCGCTTTCTTGGCGTTCCACCCAAACTCCAACAAACACATCACTTCCTTGAGAACACCATCCAAGAATAGCGCATTACTCCACATATCTTCTTAAATGGTTTTGCAATCAACCAGACACACACAATTAGTTTCATCATCAGGACACTCCTTGTCGGAACCCCACAAGTCTCACCTCTGCTTGTGAATTGATTCCGCAGAGACGACAGGAGCCACCGTCCCTGTACCCACCTGACCCGCCCGGACAGTACCACCCTGTATGGATGAGATGGGATCAGGGAAGGAAGCCAGAAAGGAACGAAACGGCCCAGCTTGTGTGTAGCTTGGGTAGGGTCTTGGCGCCAACTGGAAGATAAAGAACATTACATCAGGGAAAGGCTACCCCTCCCACTTTCATTGCTGACAACTAAACACATACAGTAAGCCTGTTCCCCCACGAACTCACCAGCATAATGCAGACCGATGTACCCAGGAACACATGGACGCTCCACGGGCAGATAACCAAGGAATAGCGCTTCTGCGCGTAGGACAAAGTCAACTGGAGAACACAAAGAAGAGATGTTCCTTCCGGGCTTCAGGAAAAAGAAAACAGCACTCCTGCGCGATTAGCAAATCAATGGAAAGTACTTAGGTTCACAATTAGAAATGAATCCTTCCAACGCTCTCAGTCCTGCAAGCGTGGATGGTTAATCACTGTACCCCAGCACGGCTATGGAGTTGTAACAATTAGCGCTCCAGCTTGGTGAGGGTCTAAAGAACTGCAGCGCTACCAGAGCGGCAGATGTGAATGTTAACCAGCGTTTCCAGCGTGGCTGCGGGAACAGGCGAACACAACCAGAGAAGCGCTCCAGTGTGGCGAAGTGTCAAAGGGCAGAATAGCGCTCACAGCGCGGCTGCGAGAAACAAAGGAAAATGTCCAGACAAGCGCTCCAGCGCGGCGTGCTGTCCGGGAAATGTCTGCGCTTCCAGCGCGGGTGTACAGAAAAGAAATACCAGCAGCGCTCCTGCGCTATCTGCACACTCCGTAGATTCTGCTTGAATCCGAAGCACGGATCTGGTGGGAGAACGCGGAGATATGCGTTTTCTCCTGGAAGTGCTCTGTCATGGCCTGTGCAACAAAGACTAGACCGGGACTCAACTTCCGCCGGAAGTGAGTATCCCGGTCTCCTGTATGTGTGTAGCGGCCCCAAGGACACTGCAATCGCTTCAACACGACAGTACCCCACCCAAACAGACCCCCCCAACCACATGGACTCAGAAAGGAGAGGCAGGGCGAGGGCTAAGCGGATGACTCAGATGGAAGGCGCAGACCAAAACGGGAGCATGGCGCACATGGGACAGAGGTTCCCAGGACCGCTCATCGGGACAGTACCCTTTCCAGTCCACTAAGTAGTAGAGCTTCCCCCTGGTACGACGGGAACCCAAGATAGCCCTAACTTCGTACTCAACATGGTCCTCCACCACCATCGGGGAAGGAGGAGAAGGACCTGCACCGTCAGGATGGACCTCACGCAAAAAGGAGACATGGAAGACCGGGTGGATTTTCATATGCGAAGGAAGCAAGAGCATCATAGCCACTGGATTGACCACCTTCTCGATGACACAAGGACCCACATATCGGGGCAACAATTTCTTGGGTCCATGCACATTGAGGTGTCGAATGGAAAGCCAAACCCTGTCACCCACCTGGTTCCGGGTTCCTTCTGCCTGTGAGCATCGGCCTGCGACTTGTAGGAGTCCTTTGCCTTGGCCAGCTCAAACCGGGCTTGCTGCCAGAGCCTGCAAAGGGTACCATGATAAGCCCTTACCGTAGGTAACTGGCTGTCCAGGGGCTCCTCCCAGGCCATGGTACGGGGGTGACGCCCCTGGAGGCAGTAGAAAGGGGACATACCAATGGACGAATGCTTGCTGTTGTTGTACGCGTATTCTGCCATCCATAGAACCTCAGACCATTCCTTCTCTACAACAAGCAGCAAACAGCGGAGGTACTGCTCCATGGTATAGTTCGTTCTTTCAGCTTGACCGTCCGTCTGGGGATGGTACGCGGAGGAAAGGCGCACGTCCATGTCCAGGATCCTGCACACCTCTTTCAAGAAACGGGAGATGAACTGTGTACCCCGGTCGGTTATCACTATTGACGGAATGCCGTGGAGACGAACCACGTTGTACACGAAAGCCAAAGCAAGCTCAACGGCTGTTGGTATTTTTGTCAAGGGCACAAAATGAGCCATCTTCAAGAGGTGGTCCACTACGGTGAGTACCGTGTTGTGACCAGTCTTGGTTAGAGGAAGTTCGACCACAAAGTCCATGGAGATGGTGTGCCATGGATGTGGTGGTACGGGAATGGGTTGTAGTAGACCCACAGGAAGGTCTGACCTGTTCTTGCCCTGCAGACAAACAGCACAGCTCAACACATGGCTTCTTGTGTCAGACGCTAACATGGTGTCAGGCCCCAAACCCTGGGTTCCGTCCTCTACAATCCAACCACACTGCTCACTGGACGTAATGCCTGGTCGAAGAAGATGCAGACCTGGAGACTCAAGATGGCCGCCACTGTGGCCATGGTAGGGGCTAAGTAGGTGCGCTAGTCTCTCAGGCTCTTAGCTGCTGTGAACCACTGTGAAGCGCGAGCGCCCAGAGAAATGTCCAGAGAAATGCGCACTTGAAAGACTACCGCAAGAGAAGTTCGTTTCATGATAATCAGTTAATCCTGTCAGAAAAGTGATTCATTTTTAGAGTTAAACTCATGCCCCCAGTTAACTCAGAAAAAACATCTTTAAGCTTCGGAACCCGGCGCACGATTCAAGCGCGGGTTGTCAAGTCATCGTAGAGCGACATTGAGAGGAGCCGTTATCGAGTGATTATTCAGAGGAGAGGTGTCAAGACGTCGAGCGGAGAGAGAGGAGGTGGAGAGCTAATTGACGGTCTCGGACGAGGCAGGGTCAAAGAGGCAGTTCCTGAGTGACGAGGTTAAGCGCTGGAACACAGACATAAATAGAGCTAAGTGACAAAAGAAACATTCAGAGACTTTTGATACGAGTTTAAACTCTTGAACTTACCATTCATTTTTTGAAGGAAAAGAGGAGTACATTCATTTGGTAGTACCTGCGAAGAAACAAAAGAAAAAGGCATTACAAATGAATATGGACACATGCAGTTCAGCATTAGAAATGTAAATGCTATGTACATATATTAGAAACTCACCAAGGAATTTTAGGAGTGTTTATAAACTCAGCAAAACCTGTTAAGACAAGAAAAAGACAAGATTAAAAATCAAGGAGGAGTTCAACTGTATACAAGAATATTCCAGAAACCCCAATAGGAAGCATTCTCCACAAATAGTAAAGTAAGTGCATTTACCGAGAGCAATACCCCAATCAGTTAGGCATCATTAGAGGGATAGATATAAATATATAAATCAATATTTGTTTTTTCTCTTTCACTAGTGACAACTATTAGAGGAGAGCAGATTCATAACACATATAAGAAGAGGAGCTAAGGTTCAACCGTAAAATGGTGGGTGGGAGAAAATAACGGATTAGAACACAATAGGGAGAGCAGGAGGTTAGGATAATAATGATGTGTTATTATTTCTAGGTTTCCATTTGCAAGGCAGCACCAAGAGTAGCTGACCAGGGAGGACAACGCAGGACCAGTCTCTTCTCTGTTTGTTATTTTATCCAATTCACCCGTCCCTTGAGGTAATGATGGAGGGTTCTGTGTAAAGACCCACCAGCATTGCCAAAAGGGGCTTGGGTTCTAGCATCTCTGTTTTTGTGCTGTAGCCGAGAGTCAAGAGTAAGTTAAGGTCCTGACACGTGGGCCACCAGAACTGTCTCTGCAGAAGGTTGAGCGTCTTGTGGTAGCCAGGGTGGCCGGAGAGGACATGATCGTGACACATGTGGAGGGCTCTTTTTTGACTGGATTCTCCGGGTAGGTACAACTTGTCCCCTTTGTATAGCAACCCGTCTACGGAGGTCACTCCTTCGAGTCCTTCAGTCAGGACAGCTGAATTGGTTAGGTTCGTGTCCGTGTGCACCTGAGTCATGAACTCAGAGGTTGCTACCACTCCCTGGAAGCAGTGTTCCGGTATGATTGGAACAGGTTCGACAGAAGCGGTGTCTTCATTGGTTTCGTCGAGCCAGGACAGTGCGTCCGCCTTGGCATTTTCTTTTCCGGGTCGGAATGTGATTACGAAGTTGTACTCATTGAAGAACAACGTCCATCTGAGCTGTCGGGCAGTGAGTGCACGTGCTGAGCGTAGGAATTGGAGGTTCCGGCGGTCCGTGTATATGGTGATGGTGTGCTTGGCGTCTTTCAGGTAGTGGCGCCATTCCTCAAACGCCTTCTTGATCGCTAGGAGCTCCCGGTCAGACACGGTGTAATTGCGTTCCGCTGGTTGGAGTTTGTTGGAGTAGAAAGCCACTGGGTGTAGTTGTCCAGTGCTGGCATCCCTTTGTGACAACACACCCCCTATGGCGTCCTTTGAGGCGTCTACCTCCATGATGAAGGGCTGCTCTGTATCCGGGTGCACTAGAAATGGGGCTGTGGTGAACCGCCTTTTGAGTTCCTGGAACATGTTGTCGGCTCTCTGATCCCAACAGAAACGCACTTCTTTGCGCAGCAAGCGCGTGATAGGCGCCACCATGTCTGAGAAGCTTGTGATGAACCGCCGGTAGTAGTTGGAAAACCCCAGGAACCGTTGGACTCCTTTTTCCATTTCCGGAGTGGGCCTCTGTAGGATGACCTCTACCTTCTTGTTGTCCATCTGGATGCCAGCGGGAGTGATGATGTGACCCAGAAATTCAACAGAGTCGACATGGAAAACACTCTTTTCCAGCTTTAGGTACAAACGATGTCTTCCCAACTGTTGGAGGACGGAATGCACGTGTTGGATGTGTTCTGTGATGGTCTGTGAATAAATCAGGATATCGTCTCTGTAGACTATACAGAACACATCGATGAATTCCCTTAACACCTCATCAATGAAGTACTGGAACGCTGCGGGGAGTTTCAGAGGCCGAAAGGCATGACCTGGTATTCGAACAGACCGAATTTAGTTCTAAAGGCGGTCTTCCGCTTGTCGCCCTTCCGGACTCTGACCAGGTGATAGGCACCCCGCAGGTCCAGTTTCGTGTAGATGGAGGCGTTCTTTACTTGATCTAGGAGGCTGGAAATCAAGGGTAGCGAGTACCAGTTCTTCACGGTGATGGCGTTCATGGACCTAAAGTCTATACAGGTCCTCAGATCGCCTTCCTTCTTTGACACGAAGAAGAGAGGAGAGGACACCGGAGACCTGGAATGGCGTATAAAACCGTTGTCCAGATACTCCTCTAGATAAGAGCGTAGGTTTATGTTCTCCTTCTCCGTAAGAGAATAAATCCTACTGCATGGTAACGTCGAGCCGGGTATCAGGTCTATTCGGCAATCAAAGGATCGAAAAGGCTCACACTCCCCCCGAATATCTGGCCAGCCTGCCTGGGCCCTCCTCCCGAACCTAAAGAAGAAGTGAAAAGTCTGGGAGTATGGCTCGACACCGACCTCACGTTTGCCGTGCAGGCAAAGAAAGTAGACGGGACTTGTTTCGGGCTCCTGAAATCGCTAAGGAAAGTCCTGCCCCTCCTGCCCACCAACTCCCAAAAGCTGTTAATTCAAGGCCTCGTACTTTCGAGGCTTGATTACAGCAATGTGATCTATCTGGGCGCCCCCGAAGCGACGCTGAACAAGCTCCAGAGAATCCAGAACACCGCGGCTCGGATTCTTACAAAGACCCCTGCCAGAGCCTCGGCCAAACCGGCCCTCAAACTCCTCCACTGGCTTCCCATAAGGGAGCGGGTCAAATTCAAGGCCCTGTGTTTAGCTCACAAATTACTACAAAATCAAGGCCCCCCTGTTCTCAGGAAATTCATCACACCCTACAAACCCTCAAGATCCCTCCGATCGGACATGGAAAACTTCATCACTATCCCCAGATTCAAGAAAGCCCGGTCCGGAGGAAGACGTTTCTCAATCCATACCGCACGACTCTGGAACTCGCTTCCCCGCGACCTGCGACTCGAACCACAATATCTCCGCTTCAGAAAACGGCTCAAAACTCATCTTTTCCCCCAGTGAATCCTACTTCTTCCTTAATACTGATCTTCTCTGCTTCCCCTCCCCTTCCTCTCTCTCGTCCCCTTTTTTTCTCCTCTGTTCCTCCTAGTTCAGGAGATAGGATCTTGCCAGCGCCGGGATACCTCCGGGTGACTGCGCGCTTTATAAAAATAAATAATAATAATAATAATAATGCGGTGGCAAGGTGATGGCTCCTTTCTTGTCGAACACTTCCGCGAGGTCCTGGTAGTCCTCGGGGACTTCGGTTTGTGAGACCAATACCACGCCATGTAAGGGTAACGAGCATGCTTGTATGGTGCGATCAACAATTGGGTTGTCCGTCTTGTAACAGGATCTGCAGCAGTGTTCTGAATCTAGGTGTATGAGTCTGAACACCCAATATGATCCGGAATTAAGGAGCGTCAATGGCATCAAAACAGATGGTTTCGGCGTGGTGATTCTCGAAGTTCATGGTCAGATCTTCGGTGCTGTGCCTGATAAGACCAGAAGTTAAATACGTTCCGTCGACTGCTTTAAACGTTTCCGGTTGAGCCTTGGGCACCGTGCTCATGCCCAGGTCTTGTGAGACCCTTGCTCACTGCACCATCAGGATTCAAGCAAGCCGGGCCGAAGACGGCTCTAATGCCGGAAATGGATCCAGCCCTGATCTGTTGACTGGGTACAAGTGTTCTGTTTAATTCAGATACTCTGTCCATCACCACCCCCTTTTCTGAATCGTTTTGTCCACCATAAGCGTGGAAGGGTATACTCAGATGTGAGTCCCTTGCTCACTGCACCATCAGGATTCAAGCAAGCCGGGCCGAAGACGGCTGTAATGCCAGAAACCGGTCCCAGGAAGCTTGTTTCCTTTCGAGTATAAGAATTGGCTTGGTAGTTTGGTCTGCCCTGTTCCCATGATGCACTGGGCCAGGGACAGACTAATTTGCATGTAGCCAGGTTCTGAGCTGGGATGGTGCAGTGAGCTCAAAAACGGTGATGGATCAAGCCCTGATCTGTTGACTGGGTACGAGTGTTCTGTTTAATTCAGATACTCTGTACATCACCACCCCCTTTTCTGAATCGTTTTGTCCACCATAAGCGTGGAAGGGTATACTCAGATGTGAGTCCCTTGCTCACTGCACCTTCAGGATTCAAGCAAGCCGGGCCGAAGACGGCTGTAATGCCAGAAACCGGTCCCCGGAAGCTTGTTTCCTTTCCAGTATAAGAATTAGCTTGGTAGTTTGGTCTGCCCTGTTCCCATGATGCACTGGGCCAGGGACAGACTAATTTGCATGTAGCCAGGTTCTGAGCTGGGATGGTGCAGTGAGCTAAAAAACGGTGATGGATCAAGCCCTGATCTGTTGACTAGGTACGATTGTTCTGTTTAATTCAGATACTCTGTCCATCACCACCCCCTTTTCTGAATCGTTTTGTCCACTATAAGCGTGGAAGGGTATACTCAGATGTGAGTCCCTTGCTCACTGCACCATCAGGATTCAAGCAAGCCGGGCCGAAGACGGCTGTAATGCCTGAAACCGGTCCCCGGAAGCTTGTTTCCTTTCGAGTATAAGAATTGGCTTGGTAGTTTTGTCTGCCCTGTTCCCATGATGCACTGGGCCAGGGACAGACTAATTTGCATGTAGCCAGGTTCTGAGCTGGGATGGTGCAGTGAGCTAAAAAACGGTGATGGATCAAGCCCTGATCTGTTGACTGGGTACGAGACTACGAGTGTTCTGTTTAATTCAGATACTCTGTACATCACCACCCCCTTTTCTGAATCGTTTTGTCCACCATAAGCGTGGAAGGGTATACTCAGATGTGAGTCCCTTGCTCACTGCACCTTCAGGATTCAAGCAAGCTGGGCCGAAGACGGCTGTAATGCCAGAAACCGGTCCCCGGAAGCTTGTTTCCTTTCCAGTTGAGAAATTGGCTTGGTAGTTTGGTCTGCCCTGTTCCCATGATGCACTGGGCCAGGGACAGACTAATTTGCATGTAGCCAGGTTCTGAGCTGGGATGGTGCAGTGAGCTCAAAACCGGTGATGGATCAAGCCCTGATCTGTTGACTGGGTATGAGTGTTCTGTTTAATTCAGATACTCTGTCCATCACCACCCCCTTTTCTGAATCGTTTTGTCCACCATAAGCGTGGAAGGGTATACTCAGATGTGAGTCCCTTGCTCACTGCACCATCAGGATTCAAGCAAGCCGGGCCGAAGACGGCTGTAATGCCAGAAACCGGTCCCCGGAAGCTTGTTTCCTTTCCAGTATAAGAATTGGCTTGGTAGTTTGGTCTGCCCTGTTCCCATGATGCACTGGGCCAGGGACAGACTAATTTGCATGTAGCCAGGTTCTGTGCTGGGATGGTGCAGTGAGCTAAAAAACAGTGATGGATCAAGCCCTGATCTGTTGACTGGGTACGAGTGTTCTGTTTAATTCAGATACTCTGTCCATCACCACCCCCTTTTCTGAATCGTTTTGTCCACCATAAGCGTGGAAGGGTATACTCAGATGTGAGTCCCTTGCTCACTGCACCATCAGGATTCAAGCAAGCCGGGCCGAAGACGGCTGTAATGCTAGAAACCGGTCCCCGGAAGCTTGTTTCCTTTCCAGTATAAGAATTGGCTTGGTAGTTTGGTCTGCCCTGTTCCCTTGATGCACTGGGCCAGGGACAAACTAATTTGCATGTAGCCATGTTCTGAGCTGGGATGGTACAGTGAGCTAAAAAACGGTGATGGATCAAGCCCTGATCTGTTGACTGGGTACGAGTGTTCTGTTTAATTCAGATACTCTGTCCATCACCACCCCCTTTTCTGAATCAGGTCTTGTGAATAGGCGGTGTCGATGAAGTTGCCGGTTGCCCCTGAGTCCTATATTGCGGTCACTAGCCAGGTACTGCCTGCCTGGTTCTGCAGGGTCACTTCCACTCCTATGTGGTGACTGCCATCGAAAACTGCAGAGATCGCTGAGGTGCAGGAAGAAAAACCCAGAGGACGGACCCCTTTGTCTACTTGGTTGTCTCGTTTCCCGACTTGCCTCCCTTGGAGAGAGGCGATGCAAAGGGTCGTTTGCCCCGGGACCGAGTGGTTTTTACTGGGCATTCCCGGACGAAATGGCCGCTTTTGCCGCAATACAGGCATTGGTTCTGTTTCCTCCTTTTTTTCCTTTCTAGGCTCGTTAGGGGACCCCTTACGCCTCCTATCTGCATAGGTTCAGGGGTGTCGCTCTGAGGAGAGGCTTCTTCCTTGCCTTTTTCTGCGCCCTTGTCTCCAAAGGACAGGAATCGGTTGTCACTGCCCTTCCCTTTCTCGGTCCTTCTCTCCTGTAAGCGAAAGTTCATCTTGACCACCAGATCAATGAACAGGCCTATTTCATCGGGTGGATTGGGCAGCTGTGATATGAGGTCCTTCAGATCATCACGTAATCCTCGATAGAATATCGACACCTTCTTGGATTCCGGCCAATGGGCCTCGATGACAAGCCTACTGAACATGGTGATATAATGAAGAAGGTCGTTGTTGCCTTGCTTGACATTGAGCAGCTCGTTGTCTGCCGCCTGCACAAAGGTGTGACGAGCGAACATTCGCCTCATGGCCTCCTTGAACGACGGTAGGTCGTTAACCATAGGAACGTCATTGTCCACCAACGCAATAGACCACTGAGCGGCGTCTACGCCCATGTAAGGCAGAATGAACGCGACCTTAGATGCGTCGTCGGGAAAGGCCGACGTCCTGGCCCTGAAATGCAGGTGACACTGGTGAATGAAAACGCCGTACTTTGTGCTGTCTCCATAAAAGTGTTCAGGCGGAGCCAACTGTACAGGATGGGGAGTGACGACTTGTATGGCAGTGTCCTTATTGGTGGCAGTGGAGGACCCCCCAAAGGTAAACGTAGGCTGGCGTAACAACCCTTCCTGTCTGACTCTGGGGCTCGGGGTGGTTCCCCATGGACTGGCGAAACCGCTGCCAATTGGCCCTGCATCGCTGTCATATTGTTACGCAGGCTGAGATTCTCTGCCTGCATGGCAGCTAGTATAACTGCGATATCTTGCAAGGTGGTTTCTGGGTCGCCCATGTCATCTGGGCGGAATAGTATAAGTGGGCTTCGGATTCTGTCGGAACCCCACAAGTCTTACCTCTGCTTGTGATGTGATTCCGCAGAGACAACAGGAGCCACCTTCCCTGTACCCACCTGACCCACACGGACAGCACCACCCTGTATGGATGAGATGGGATCAGGGAAGGAAGCCAGAAAGGAACGAAACGGCCCGGCCTGTGTGTAGCTTGGGTAGGGTCTTGGCGCCAACTGGAAAATAAAGAACTGTAGTGTAGTTCCTAGTTTCCCACTAGGCCCTGCGCATTGGAATAACATAAACAGTAGTATCGACGTGGAACTGCTTATATTCCAGGTCTCCACTGACTATGCTAAACTTAATTGGGTTGTGTTACCAACTAGCTCAGAGGTCACTGGAAACTTTCTTCTCTGCATAGGAAGTGATCAGCTTCCTTGGCACAGACAAGAAGGGATTCAGTTTTCCAACAACCGTGCAACATGACAACTTTGCTCCTCAGATCAAGAGTCGATCTCTAGGGTCGTGTGAAACAATAGACATAGATTTCACTCAGTCAGTCTAGTGCAGTTTACTTTCACGAGATGTAGAGAATAGAGAGACGGGCGTGTATCAATAAAGGTTAACATTTATTGAACAGTCTTTCTTCTCGTACAAGAGAAATGTATTGCCACAATTGCAATAACTGTTATTATAAAAAGTACGTACAGTAAGATAAGTATTGTGAAATAGAACTGTAAAAGCATTGATATGGTTTCTTAGCCATACAATGGTTAAAAGTAATAAAACATATATACAGTCATATATACATTAGGCTAACATACTCAACTGGTGCTTCTAACTAAGCCTACCCCAGTGTGCCTGACCTAAGCCTAACACGTGAAAAGGGGAGTAAGTAAGTAGCTTAAGTTAAGTTGGTTTTGCCAAGGTTTGTTTCAAGAATTCTCGTCTAAGGGTTTAGTCAACACCATACCTCTGAATAGAATGATGGAGGATTGGTATCTCCTTCAGGGGTCTCTCTCGATATCCCAGTCACCCGCGAGGGTAAACCGGAAGCGCCGGGACTGGATTTCTCTGCACGAGAAATGCAGCGGCTTCTCTCTTCAGCGCGTCGAGGAAGGAGGGGTGACAGCGTCCGCGGGCAGCTGGGCTGGATGTCTTCGCAGAGGACGGCTGCACGGCTCCTCAAGCGTACTGCACCATAGGTCGCGCTGTAGCGGCGATAATGGTAATCAGTAGCTTCACCACCACAGGATAGCAGGCTGCAGCGACAGAGTGCTAGTTTTTACCAACACAGGGTCATGCAGGCAGCTGGCATCAGCAACAGGCAACGAACTCACAGCTCGTATCTCTCTCCTTGCTTAAGGCAACGTTGGTAATATTTATACCTGACAGGTGCCGGGTTTGACGCAAGTTTGCTGGACATAAGACGTCAATTAAAGATGTCACTAGGAAGTGATAGTTATCAGTTGCTCATTAGAGTTCCATTACTAATCAAAACATAGCAAGCGGGGATTTCCAGGTTTGCTAAGTTTTTATCTTGTTGAAGAACTCGGAGTGTTATCTAGGAATATCAGATAGTGACTGCTGCTCTGTCATTGCACTAATTGGTCGCAAAGGAAGTAGCAGAGAGTCATGCTGGAATGTGGCTCTGTTCGTGTGAGGCCAGAGATGACTTTTCAGAAAATCGCACTTGAACGGTTATGTCAATATAGGGAATAAATGGATTTATAGCCGAATAGGGGCATAAGGTCACAGTATCGATCAGGAACCTAGATAAGCACGCAACACCCACTCCACGGGTAATGTCCATCAAAATTACTAAAACTAAGCAATTAGATGCATGTGTAACATTGTGTAACATAGCCCACCCCAAAATACATAAATGCATTCGAAATAGGCGTACTTGTAATACATGGAATTCAGGTACTGTACGTAGTTTTAAAAGCATAGTAATCATTCAAAAAGTTTCGCATATGAAATCAATGAACGATTCTGCATAAAGAATTACACATGAAGTATCTCTGACAGAAGAAATGCGAGATAAATCATCACATAAAAATGCATTGTAATAACATGTGTGCTAGAGGCTGGTGTTATGTTGTTATGTCTCTAGATATGTTTAGAAATAGAAGTGTGAAGCTTCTGTTCTCTAAGAATAGTTTTTACGTTAAGCAAAGAATTGTTCGTGCCAAAAAGGGTCGATTTTTAGAAAAAATTGTCCAATTCAAAGAAAATCAGTTTACCAAAGCTCCTGGCAGTTTTTTGTTGATCAAAACTGAAGGCCGAATTCAGAGTTCATGGGAACGCTGTGTGTCGGAAAGCTTCTTAAAAGTTATTGTTTCTCTATGGGTGAGAACATCGTATCAGACAGGCTCGCAAAGAATTGGTCTACAAAATCAGGTGATAGTTCAACCAAATTAGATAGCGCTGTAACTTGGCAGGTGTGAGAATGATTGCTGTCATCGAAGGCAGGACCAGCAATGCTCACAGCACGTTGTACCTGGGTGATGTTGCTTTTGTCACTCGCTCCACTGTTACCACTTGGCTGTAGTACAGGAGTCTCCACAAATGCCGTCATCAGGATTGGTAGCCGCTGGGGACAACACAATGCGTGAGCCGTTATTGGACTGAGCAAAGTATCGACGTCCATTGGTACTGCTGATGGAAGTGAAAGACAGATGTCCAACACGCATTCATCGCCGCAAAGCATACACCGTAGCACAGGTAAAATGCAATTTTGCCATATCGGTCTGAATGAAAGGAACCAGGTCATGTTTAGATCTCTCAGCCTGGCCAATCCGAGGACGTTAGTTATCCTGTCCCTGTAGCGCATTGCTAGGATTGTCTCTTCCATTCCCATGGGAGCTATGTCTGAGCCGAGGCTTGCCATAACGTAGCAGGAGGGTCAAAAATAGAATCCCTGCGATGAGTCCCAAAAATAGTGGAATACCACCAAAAATGGAGTGCACAAAATTAGGAAAGATTCCCAAAATTGCCTGGAAGGGTGTTAGCAGTCCCGTAAAGACTGTCTTAAATATGCCTGGGATGCTTGTTGCACTAGACATGTTAAGGAGTTGGCTCAACATTTCCACGAAATGCACGGGGCAATTTGTTGATAAAAGGTCATGGACCTCAGTAGCCGTCCTTGCGACTAGAAGATCATACGTCTCTTTAGATGACGTTATAGGCACTGTTGTCTGTAAAAGCACAGATTTCATTTTGCTTAATGTATCAATTCGTATAGAATAGAGATTCAGACGAGGCCAGAGGGGAGTCACTATGTCTGGAGGCCCGCTCGGGAACAATGCTTGCATACAGCATTTGACCGTGGATGTTACTTGTACCAGATAACTTGTCCCTGGCGCGAGGCCACAGCACCTGTGATCCGTTCTTAGAATGTAACTCCCGTTTGCGAGTTGCATAAAGAAGGGCTCTATCTGAGTTGCAGGTGTGACTAGCTGGTTGCATGAAAGGTTGTTTGAATTTCCATCACATGCTCCGTGTAAATTAATACCCTGACACAAAAGTATACCGCTTAGTGAGTGTTTACAGTTGTCACCACTAAGAAATACATTTTTGTCGCTGTCACTATAGCAAGAATGAGTGTATAGTAACTTCCATATGGATTTTACATATCCTTTACCCAATTGTTCATATTGGCCAGCAGGTATGTATTCAAGGCACTTTTTAAATCGGAAAGTTGTTATCGGAATTGTGATAATTCCGTGTATTATCCATTCAATGACAGGACTCTCTGACATTGTCAATGGTAATCTCTCGAGTCTTTCGATGCTCAGGATTGTATAGTCTGCCCCTTTCTGTGCCAAACTGATCTGTTTATCAGTAAGGTTAAAACTGGAAAATAATGACGTTGTGTTTATCAGACGCCAAGGCACATAGCCTGAACGAAGATTTTGCAGCGTCCAGCCTAATTCTATAATAGAGCGCAATTGAGACTGGCCATGTTGTAACATTAGCAAATCTCTGTCTATCACATCAAAGGCAGAGGATACAATATTGTCCAAAGAATATATTCTGGAAGACAGAGTCGTTAACCCATTGTCTACCACAGAAACTGATTTCTCCAAATTAATACGATCAATTTCTCGTATCTTTTCAGCAGTTTCAATTTGCTTTACTTTCCAAGCCTCGTTGTAAGCAGCATAGATGCTGGTCGCTATGAAACGCTTTTGACGCTGTTTGCGTGGTCCAAGAATGAAATCGCGCAAATCAGCACCATCTTTTAAGAAAGACAAGTGTTGCTTAATTTCAGCCAGTGTGGATGTTGTAAGCCATTCGAGGCAGAGTTTCCCTACACTGTATGTTGTTATAATCCCTGGATGTTGTCTCTGGGAGTATCTAGGGTCTAATCTGGTCATTTTTAAACCGTGTGTTTTATTCAGGAACCTATCTTGACAGCTATTTGTGTCTGTAGGCCAGATTAACCACTTTTTCCAATCAGGATGTGTTCTGTTGAAATGTAAAATTTGTGACACGTCTAATTCAATATCTGTGGTTGTATTCTCAGGTATTGGCTTTGGTATAGACGGTGTTTTAAGGTCTTTGATCTTAGCTAGGCCAAGACAAGATGTTTGGTGTACTGTGTCATTTAAAAATAACATTTGTTCTGGTATCATGCAGGTTCTAAATAGTGCTTCTATGCCTTGCACCTGCCAATCTTTTGTACCCCAAATTGTTTTCATTTCAATATTATTTTTCCAGTAATCAAAACCAAATGTCATCATTTTGTCATAAAATGCTTCTGAATATATCAATTTAGAATTTGTCAGCATTGTTTTCATTCCTGTTTTATCTAACAGTTTGTAATAAAACGTTTCTGCATCACTGGTGTTAAACCCTGAAAAATATTTGAATTTCTCAAAAAATGCTTTAGAACTGCTTTTAGGTGGTGTAGAACAATGTTCCCATTGATTATACATAAAAACATTTCTAGGCTGTGCAGATTTATGCAAGTAATGATCCCCATAGTGGGTATAACAGAATAACTGTTCATAACTAGATGAACCTTGTAAATAATCATGATCTGTGAATCTAGCTGACATTACTAAATCAGACATCATGTCATTAATACTGTTAAAGTCCCAATCATCAGAGAATGTACTAGGTGTAACAAAGTCACTTAAGGAAACCTTTAGTTGATGTGGATACTTCAGGATTTCGACCGGACCATAGATCTCATAGTCTGTTTTCTCCCATACTACCCCACCAGGTATTGGAATTGCTGTGACATTTACTGCTGACAGTTCTCTTTTCTTCACGTGGGATGATCTGTGTGGTTTCAGGACTAGGTTGATGTTCTGACTTGCTGTGTCCATTGTAATATATTTTCCTTCAATGAATTTTCCCAAACATAGTACCATGATGAGCCAAAGCAGGAGGAAAAATACACCTAGACCGAACCAGAACTCTAGCCAAGGGGAAACAAGGTAGATTTTCTTCAGTTGATGAAAGAGTTCCGTTGCTTTTTCTTTAAAAGACTTTTTTGTTTCTGGCATCACTTCGGGGTCGTTTAAATCTTCAGAGAAGTTGTCGAAGTTGATGAAATAACCAGAGGCAGTTCTGTCAATTGATGGGATTGTTCTTTCAATCTGTCTCTCGGTAGCACTTTCTGATGCCACATTATTGTAGACTGGTGTTGTTTCTTGACGAACTGTTTTAATCTGTGTTTCAAGAGGCACGAGTTCCATGGCATTATTGCATAGTCCTTCATTGTGCACTGCAGGCTGATCGAATGTGATGAGTCTTTCAGTTTGAACCTCTTGGATCGTTGCAAGTTTGGGTATTCTGTTGTTTCTTGGGAGTCCACTGGGCCTACTGTTGATTATAGGCCACATGCTTGTGGTTTTACCAGATCGATAGACACGATTCTGTTCTCCTTTTTACCAGCAAGGGGCGGTAGCACAACTGATCTTGTTCCGGTGACTGCTAAGACAGGTACTGCTTTTCTGTAAGAAGGCCCAAATTCCTTCTTAACCGCGATCTTTTCTCTGACTAGATCCCCAATCTTTGGAATCCAGACAGGCCTTGCTGGGGCTGTTGCGGGTGGTGCCTCGTCAGTGGTACTTGGCTGTTGCTTTAACTTTATGTTGCTTAATGATTTTCTTGTTTCATTCAGTTCCTGTAAAACAGCCAAACGATCTTTTACATCAAACTGCGTTGTTTCTTCTTGTACCACTGACATCTGACTATCGAGGTCCTGAACGTTCATTCTAATTCCGAACAATAGTTCGTATGGGCTGAAACCTTTTAGAGAATTTCTTGGCATATTGTTAAGACTAGTCTGGACACTTATTAAGTGTTTGACCCACCCAGCGCCTGAACCTAATACCTTCGCTGTTATAGATTGCTTTATGTCACGTTTTTTTTCTTTCTACCACACTTGTGCGACGGACAAGAATACCGCAACCCAATTCCCATGCTAGCCATTGCCTCCTTATAGGCTCGAGAGCTGAAAGCAGGACCCTGGTCAGAATGGAACGTGGTAATTGCGTATATACCGATAAAGACTCGCAAATCTTTTATAACCGTTCTAGGCGTCAGCCGAGTGCTGGAGGACTCATTTTTTAAAAAGTGCTTTTCGTCTTAACTATTTAATAGGACGCAGGTTGGGGTGCAGGCAGCGTTACGCTCTTTCTGACTGGTAGCCGGTAGCAAGGTTCACTACTGCGATCCCTATTACAGTTTTCACTGTTGTTTGCATATATTTGGTGTTCTACACTCATTCCTGGCCACCAGTATACTGATTGTAATTCAGTCAGAGAAACCTTAATTGTTTGGTGTCTCAGACCCAAACCCATATGTGCATCTGCTATTAAAAATATTCTCCTGTTCGTGTTTGGAATTACTCTATCCCCCACTCCAGGGATTCGAGCAAAAGGAACGGAGTTTGCATCGATTATGTATGCATAATTGAGTGGATAGTTTACGGGTAGTGCTGCACAGTCGCCTTTTACGGTCGTATTTACTGCCAGCATGGTTTCCCCGTCTATGTATTTATCTGTACGCTTTTTTGTGGCTACGGAAGCCGGTTTAGTTGCTTCCGCTTTGGCTATATTAGCCAATGAATTCCCTGCAACGTGAACGCCATCACGTTGAAGACTCTGTGCGTGAATCACGTGAGTCTTTTGTAGTTCTTTGTGTAAAAGAGCTACCTCGTTCCAGAGCTTTTTATGCTTTATTGTGGCACCTGTGTCATCTTTGTAGTCGTTTTCGATCCAACTCTGCAGTTTGTTATTGAAAGAATTGACGCAAAAATGAGAATCGCACACTATAAGTGTGGGGAATTCGCGTTCTGCATTTTCGAGCGCCATCTTTAAACATCTGATTTCAGTGCTTTGAGCCGAACAGTACTTAACTGATTCAGTTTTTGTTATTTTCGGTTTGATTTTACCGCACAGCCAACGACATTTAATGATCGCACATGCTGCATCGTAGGATTTTTTCTCTACGTTGAAATGCTGTACAGAGCTATCTGTATAGATTATACAGGCATATAATGGGAGAGGCAGAATTTCGATTGGCAGAGGATATTCTTCTTCATACTCTAAATCATTCAGTTCTTCGTATTGCGGGGCGAAATAGTATTTTACGTCTTCCGCTCCTAGAGAATCTATGCACTGTATCCATTTTGGATCCAGTGACACTGTAGGCAGGTTTACTGGGCTGAATAGCGCTTCGAAGGCGGATTCCGCTGTGAGGATGTTAATCCTTTTGCCGTGTGCTAGTTCTCGTTCATTTGCTAGTGCGATTTGCACTGCGTTCACAGTTCTTTCTGTGTGACTGAATGTTTTTTCTGCTTGTGTGTACAAGTGAGATTTAATTGAAATTCGTACCTTTTCTCCCTCATTAGAGGTTAGGTACGTGAATCCGCATCTTCCTGGGATGACTCGGATTACAAGATCGATCGTGTTGTCACGTGTATCTAATTTTGTTTTCGCTAACATGTCTGTTTGCAGTGATCTCAAAATTTCTGTGTGTTTTTGAGTCCAATTGATTTGTTTTAAATCAGGTTTAATTAGTTCGTAGAGAGGTTTAACCCTCTCTGCATAATTTAGGATGTAAGTTCTTCCGAAATTCAGAAAACCTAGTATTGATTGTAAATTCTTCAGCGTTTTTGGAGCTTGGAGTACAGCGCACTTCTCTAAGAAGTTGTCCGCTAGGCTTTTCCCTTCACTTGATAATTCGTACCCTAAGAATAGTACTGTCAGATGGGCAATTCGAGACTTTTTAAAGTTGAATTTGTAACCCTCTGCTGCGAACCCAAGTATAATGGTGTTCACTCTTTTCAAGTGAGTATCCAAGTCGTCGTCTGTGAGATAAATATCATCTACGTAAGATAATGCTTCATCATCATAGATTTGTAGTAATTCTGTTACCCTAGCTGAGAATAGTCCTGGGCTGTTCTTGAACCCCTGTGGGAGTCGACAGAATTTTTTCTGCGACCCAAATGCGGAGAAAGCGGTCAAATATCTGCTTTCCGGTGCAATGTTTTGACAAAAGAAACCATTAGATATGTCTAATGTCGTTTTATATTTTTCCCTAACTGTTATTCATTAGGGCTGCACTATGCGAGTTTTGTACTGCAAAAGTTTTGCAACATGTATTAAGATGTCTGTAGTCCAAAACTAGACGATATGAATTGTCTGGCTTGGAGACAGGAAACAAAGGATTGTTCATTTGAGAGGTGCATGTTTCAATCACCCCCTGGTACTCAAGTTGATCTAAGATCTCCCTGACCTGTTTTTTAGCTTCTTGCTTTATGGGATACTGCCGTTGGGCAGTTGGTTCACTTTTTAGCTGGATTTTGTGAGGCGTTGAATCCTCATCACATCCTACATGATTTTTATACAATGCAGGTGCCTGGGCTACTGCCCATTTCCGTGCATATGTATATTTTTTATGAATCGGAATGTGATTCGAGAAGGCAGGCATAATCACTTCTTCGCCACGAGGGCACTCCCTGACAAACTCCGGGGGCCAATCTTTTTCAGCTAACAGAATATCATAGCCTTTTGAGAGCTTATCCCAAAATAGACCCTTAATTTTCCTAGTCTTATCACCCTCCATGCGCAATGTTATTTCGTATATTTTATGGGGCTCGCTAAGTCTGGTGTCGGCAGTTTCAACCTGAATGTATTCATTCGTGTCCACTGTCTCCAGATGACTCATCAAGTTCTTGCGCGCTATACTGATCTCTGCTGCACTGTCCAACATTGTCAATGCCCACTCCCCGTTTTTCAACTGTGTCCTCAGTATTCTCGGCATGGTTGATTACTCTAATACTGGCTACCTTCTTTTTAGGAAATTGAGATTTCTTATTTTGAGCAGGTTCCTTGTCTTTGGACTTGGTGTGCTCTCCTGGGTCTGACCGTCCTCTTCTTTCCGAATTCTGTGGAAAAGATCGAGAGGGACGTGTATCAATACTTTGATATCTATCAGGTTTTTTTATATTATCCCTATTTCTAAGGTTATATCTTTTCTCAGAGGGCTCCCGTTGGGGAGACTGGCGTTCTCGAGTCGGAGTTCTTTCCCTCCGTCGAGGAGACCTTCCTCTGGACTGGAAAACTTTTTCCTTGGGAGTGGATTGTTTATTTCCATCCCAGCTCTTTTTAGGAGTGTTTAAATTATTTTTAATAAATAATTTTTCAGGATTTTCGAGCAGTTGGGGCTTAACTGGTTTTCCACCCAAGCTGTCTCTACCTAATTCTTCATAGCACTTTTCTATGATTTTTGCAAGCTCAACAGGATCTTTTATATCTGTTTCCCTCAACTTCTGGCGAATCGCCACAGATGCTGCTTCTCCCTTTATGTTGGCTAATAATATAGCCGTTACCTGCTTGAAATCTTTCAGTAATTTCATACCCAGATTTAAAGCGGGCTCTGGACCGAATTCATTTTGAATCTGTTTTAGCACTTCTGGTATTACCGCCATAGACGGAACACCGTGTGTTTTTGTGTAAATGGAAGCAAAGACTGTACCCCAAGTGTCGCAGTCCTCCACGTGTGGTGCGATTCCCATAGGAAGGCAGATGGTCAAGATTCTGTGTTTCTCAATAGGGGTAGTATCGGGAAATACTGCCTCTATTTGAGTGATTTTCTGGGCTAACCAGAAAGGAATTTGTTCCCGTTTTACGGGTGTTTTACCAAGACATGACTGTATGTTCTGTGGTGTAATTTTATTTGTGTTCCCCTGATGAGGGGTCATTAAACCAGAGCAGGTGCTCTTGAAATTTAAGTGGGATTTCAATCTCCTCGAAAGGAGCGTACTCTCCCGGAGAATAGAATACCTCTGTCTGCCGATACTCGTGAGCCTCTATCACGAAAATTACTGTACCACCTGGAGGTGTCAGTCCGTTCTCTATAAGTTTTAACGTTATAGATTTTCTTAACTGGACCGGGATGATAATAGCATCCGGGTCTGCTTGTAGGAGACTCGTGTCTTCCTCCATTAGCTGGGATGCCAGTCTAACTGCTTCCCTTTCTTCTTCACTGTCTGTCATTTATTTAGAAATGCAGGCTTTTCAGAGTAGGTCTCCAAGGAGACAAAGATTAGGTGCACAATATTTTGGAACACTGCATCCTTCAACGTTGAATAAACCGGAGCTTTACATAGGAATCTCTTCCTACTAAGGTCGGGCGGATTTTAACCTTTCACCCACTCCAGACGTCTATTGGAGTTTTTACGGGAGAAAGGGGTGTGAAATATGCACGACTGAGTTACTCTACAAGTCTTGCGTTAGTTTATCGCCTTACCAAAACGTTGGGCGCCATGTAGTGTAGTTCCTAGTTTCCCACTAGGCCCTGCGCATTGGAATAACATAAACAGTAGTATCGACGTGGAACTGCTTATATTCCAGGTCTCCACTGACTATGCTAAACTTAATTGGGTTGTGTTACCAACTAGCTCAGAGGTCACTGGAAACTTTCTTCTCTGCATAGGAAGTGATCAGCTTCCTTGGCACAGACAAGAAGGGATTCAGTTTTCCAACAACCGTGCAACATGACAACTTTGCTCCTCAGATCAAGAGTCGATCTCTAGGGTCGTGTGAAACAATAGACATAGATTTCACTCAGTCAGTCTAGTGCAGTTTACTTTCACGAGATGTAGAGAATAGAGAGACGGGCGTGTATCAATAAAGGTTAACATTTATTGAACAGTCTTTCTTCTCGTACAAGAGAAATGTATTGCCACAATTGCAATAACTGTTATTATAAAAAGTACGTACAGTAAGATAAGTATTGCGAAATAGAACTGTAAAAGCATTGATATGGTTTCTTAGCCATACAATGGTTAAAAGTAATAAAACATATATACAGTCATATATACATTAGGCTAACATACTCAACTGGTGCTTCTAACTAAGCCTACCCCAGTGTGCCTGACCTAAGCCTAACACGTGAAAAGGGGAGTAAGTAAGTAGCTTAAGTTAAGTTGGTTTTGCCAAGGTTTGTTTCAAGAATTCTCGTCTAAGGGTTTAGTCAACACCATACCTCTGAATAGAATGATGGAGGATTGGTATCTCCTTCAGGGGGTCTCTCTCGATATCCCAGTCACCCGCGAGGGTAAACTGGAAGCGCCGGGACTGGATTTCTCTGCACGAGAAATGCAGCGGCTTCTCTCTTCAGCGCGTCGAGGAAGGAGGGGTGACAGCGTCCGCGGGCAGCTGGGCTGGATGTCTTCGCAGAGGACGGCTGCACGGCTCCTCAAGCGTACTGCACCATAGGTCGCGCTGTAGCGGCGATAATGGTAATCAGTAGCTTCACCACCACAGGATAGCAGGCTGCAGCGACAGAGTGCTAGTTTTTACCAACACAGGGTCATGCAGGCAGCTGGCATCAGCAACAGGCAACGAACTCACAGCTCGTATCTCTCTCCTTGCTTAAGGCAACGTTGGTAATATTTATACCTGACAGGTGCCGGGTTTGACGCAAGTTTGCTGGACATAAGACGTCAATTAAAGATGTCACTAGGAAGTGATAGTTATCAGTTGCTCATTAGAGTTCCATTACTAATCAAAACATAGCAAGCGGGGATTTCCAGGTTTGCTAAGTTTTTATCTTGTTGAAGAACTCGGAGTGTTATCTAGGAATATCAGATAGTGACTGCTGCTCTGTCATTGCACTAATTGGTCGCAAAGGAAGTAGCAGAGAGTCATGCTGGAATGTGGCTCTGTTCGTGTGAGGCCAGAGATGACTTTTCAGAAAATCGCACTTGAACGGTTATGTCAATATAGGGAATAAATGGATTTATAGCCGAATAGGGGCATAAGGTCACAGTATCGATCAGGAACCTAGATAAGCACGCAACAGAACATTAAATCAGGGAAAGGCTACCCCTCCCACTTTCATTGCTGACAACTAAACACATACAGTAAGCCTGTTCCCCCACAAACTCACCAGCGTAATGCAGACCGATGTACCCAGGAACACATGGACGCTCCACGGGCAGATAACCAAGGAATAGCTCTCCTGCGCATAGGACAAAGTCAACTGGAGAACACAAAGAAGAGGTGTTCCTTCCGGACTTCAGGAAAAAGAAAACAGCGCTCCTGCGCGATTAGCAAATCAATGGAAAGTACTTAGGTTCACAATTAGAAATGAATCCATCCAACGCTCTTAGTCCTGCAAGCGTGGATGGTTAATCACTGTACCCCAGCACAGCTATGGCGTTGTAACAATTAGCGCTCCAGCGCGGCGAAGGTCTAAAGAACTGCAGCGCTACCAGCGCGGCAGATGTGAATGATAACCAGGATTTCCAGCATGGCTGCGGGAACAGGCAAGCACAACCAGAGAAGCGCTTCAGCGCGGCGAAGGGTCAAAGGGCAGAATAGCGCTCACAGCGCGGCTGCAAGAAACAAAGGAAAATGTCCAGACAAGCGCTCCAGCGCGGTGTGCTGTCAGGGAAATGTCTGCGCTTCCAGCGCGGGTGTACAGAAAAGAAATACCAGCAGTGCTCATGAGCTATCCGCACACTCCGTAGATTCTGCTTGAATCCGAAGCACCGATCCGGCAGGAGAACGCGGAGATATGCGTTTTCCCCCGGAAGTGCTCTGTCATGGCCTGTGCAACAAAGACTAGACCGGGACTCAACTTCCGCGGGAAGTGAGTATCCCGGTCTCCTGTATGTGTGTAGCGGCCCCAAGGGCACGGCAATCGCCGCAACACGACACTCCCCATCATTAGGCACCTCATGCTCAGCGAAGACCAACCTGGAGAGGGTATCAGCCACCGTATTCCTAACCCCTGGAAGGTACTCCAGGCGGAAATCAAACTCTTGAAGTGCAATAACCACTTGGTGATTCTCTGGAAAACAGATCCAGACCCCTCTTTGCAAAGACTTCAATAAGTGGCTTATGCTCAGTTGGAACCACCATCTTAGATCCCCACAATAACTTCTTGAGTTTCTTGACAGCCCAATGCACAACCAAGGCCTCACTCTCAATCACTGAGTACTGTGATTCAGCATCTTTTAAGCCATGGGAGAGAAACATAATGGTATTAATGCAATTTTCTCCCTTCTGTTGTAAAGCAGCACCAGGCCTTTCAAGCTGGCATCAGTGGTGACAAAAGACAGATTTGTGGGATGAAAACTCCTTAATTTAGGTGCAGCACTCACAAATCTTTTGAAACTGATAAATTCCTCCGCACACGCCTAATCCCAAGTAAAAACCATTCCTATTCTCAAGTGGCTCCTCATGTTGACACTCATGTCTGCAAAGTTTTTAACAAACTTGCCATAAAACTCCACCGTACCCCAAAACTTCATTAATTCCTCTTGCAAATTGGGTGAAACCATCCTCGAAATGGTTTCAACCAACTGCACTTTACGAAACACACCATCACGAGAAATAGTGTGATCCAAGTAGTCAACCATCCTTGTGCCAAACTGATATTTTCCTGCTTTAATGGTGAGATTAGCCATGGTCAGCCTACTCAAAACCTCTCTGTAACATCTCTCATGATCAGCCACGCCTTTTCCGAAGAGAAAGATGTCATCCTGGTATACACAGACACCATGAATACCTTTGATGACTCTTTCCATGACTCTATGAAAAATGGACACAGCTGAGACCAGGCCAAAAGGAAGTCTTACAAACCTGAAAATGCTAAAGGGAGGCACAAAAGCTGTCAAATCCCTTGAGGATTCTTTCAATTTTATCTGGTGGTATGCTGAGGTGAGATCAATGGTACTAAAAACAGTAGCACCACCCAGCAAAAGGACAAGTTAAGTTATGTTAGGCAGGGTATACTTATAAGCAATGACACACTTGTTGAGGTGTCTCAAATCCATACAGAGGTGAAGGCTACCATTGGCCTGCATAGCAGCTACGACAACAGCCAGCCATTCGGTGCTCTCAACTTCCTCTATGATACCACCTTCGTTTTGTTTTTCAATCTCATCATACATTTAATCACAAACAGCAATGGGAACATTTTGCACCTTACAGTGAACAGGTTGTGCATGGGCTACCAACCGTATTTCGTGTTCATAATCTACCAGGCATCCCAATTCCTTCTTGAACACCTGAGGGAACTCACTATTCATCCACACAACCAATTCAGAAATATACAGAACCCCACCGGGACACACAATATCTCTGTTTTTTAAATGAATATGGACAGGACCACTAGGATCCAAGATGACTCCCAAATCACCTTGATGTGACCAACTTATGACAATGTCACCTTTATGAGAAACATACATCTTTCCTGAAGTTAACCTCTGTTTGTACTCAGTGACACCCTCAAAGAAACCTTGCAATTTGATGGGCTTAATCTTGCACAACAAACCTTTTCATATCTCTCAAAAACCTTTCTTTATTTCTGCCTCTTAATGGGTGGTGTACCAGGAGAAGTGAGAAAGAAAGGAGGAGCTGTAATATTTTGCATGACTGTACGTAGTTCAAGTTCAAGGAAAGCTTTATTCGTCTGCTATTTAAAACAGACATAAAAGCACATAATAATTATAGGAAATTAAATTTCATAATATTTACAGCAATATATAAAACACAATAAATTTTCAGTTAAAAACATGGTGCGGCCATTACATCTCCAAGGTAACTATTTTCCTAAAGTGAAGCACCACTTTTAAAAACTGTACTAATCTCCACGCTATGTGCTCGTTTCCCAGTAGCTGGAGTAAAAACATGGCTTGACGGCACTGCCTAAGCCCTAGATTTATTTAATGAAATAATCCAGACTTTCCTTGGCTCTAAGTAAAATTTGCAAAACAGGACTAAATGCACAGTAGACTGATCAGAAATGTTATCACAGGGGCACAATATTAAGTTGCGCGACGAGTCATTTAATTTCGGGAAAGAAACAAGTCTGTGTATATTTCCCAGACTGAGCCTAATTTAAAGGAATCTATCAAAGGTTCCAGGTACGAACGATAGATAAGGCTTTATCCCCAAGGTTGTACGCACCAGCATGTGATGCCTCACTGTAATTTTTTCTGAAGTTTCCCCAACCATTCTAATTGTTTCCAGTAGCTGGAGGCCCTTTTTTCTTTAAAGCCTTTCTTGAGATCTCCATCATTGATGTAGGATTTAAAAAATATTCTGGGTGACCCTAGTCATTCATAAAATCATGAACAAATTTGATCCAAGGAACCGATAAATCCCCCTCTAACCTCACAGTATCTTTTAGGATCTCCCTATTTAGATTTGTTTGATCCTTATACCAGACTCTATGCCACAGGAGTATTGGCTCTAATTTTAGAAGATCTGCTATGTAATGATGGCCCAACTCTTCATGACAGATAAATGAGGAGGTACTACGGGGTACAGTTAGAATGTGCCTTAAAATGTATTTTGAACTATTTGTAACAGGGCAGTATCTACGAATCCCCACCCCCCAGCCCCTTAAATTGCCATTGTAATACATTATGCTTTATATATTTGTAGCAGTTCTGTGGGTGGTTTCCTACCTAGTTTTTCATCAAAAGTTACTAGGGCCAAAGTGGATCTAGAAAATGCCAGTTTTGTAGCAGCTAGGGTAGCGAACCATGAGTTGGGCTGATTAAAGAGTACACCTAGGTAGGATTTTCTTTTTGTAGATGATAGCTTCTTCCCGTCTATATACATTTCTCGGGTCTTCTGGGTCCCTTGCCTACATCTCATGACGTAGGTCTTAGCTATTTTGGTTTTAAGACCTAGGTCCCTCATAAATGTACCAAAGCTATCCAGGACTCTCTGGAGGCAGTTTGGAGTTCATGCCATCAATATGGCATCATCCGCATAAAGTTGTGCGGGAATAAGGTGGCCTCCTACTTGGGGAAAGTCTTTGCCCTGGAGAAGCAAAGCATCTTCTAGTCCGTTTATATAAAGATTAGAAAGAAAAGGGGCCAGATCACAGCCTTGTCTGACCCCTCTCCTAAAAGGAGAAGCTTGAGTGCATTCGCCCTCCTGGCCACACCAGATACTTGCACTGGCTCCGCTATACAGCCGCCTAAGAAACATAATAATTTATAGATCGACCCCTACCGTTTCGAGGACCTCCCACGGCCTATTGTTTCTAACTGAATTCAAGGCCACAGTAAGGTCCACAAAGACCGAATATAGACTTCCTATCTTTTGCTTTGGCGGACTTGCCGACCAGTATTGAGCGGTTTAGTGTCTGTTCAATAGTGCCAAGACCAGCACGGAAACCATACTGCAGGTCTGATATTATCTGGCTCTCCTCTGCCCAGTCTAAAAGGTGGTCCAGGTTGACCCTCCATAACATTTTGACCATAAAATCCAGGAGGGAGATTGGTCTGTAACACTTTGGATCTTCTCGGTCACCCTTTTTAAAAATTGAATTTATTATTGATTACGCCCAGGTCTGGGGGAGAGTTGACTTTATACTGGAATTAATAAATTTAGTTAAAATAGGCCCCCACACAGAAACATTGTGTTTGAACACATCAACAGGGACCCCATCGGGCCCAAGGGCTTTAACACCCAAACTCCAAGGTGATTTCTAAATCAACCTGGTCTCTAATATTTGTGATGTGATCATCAGGTTGCCACCCTGGGTTCCCCTGCTCATTATACAACTTTGAGTAGTGGCTAATCCATGTTTCTTCAGCAATTGCTATTTCAACAGAGGCGCCAATACTTGGAGATAATAAGGGAGTGCCCACGACCTTCCAGAAAGCAGTGTTATCCTTCTGCTGGGCCACACTATGTAAAGAATCCCAGGCTTCATTTCGCAGATTTTGTTTTCTTTCTTTTACTGCCCCTCTATAGTCTATTCTAGCTTGTTTAATTTTAGATGGTGATCTAGGTTGTTTACGCAGTGCCTTTTTTAAATTGGCATATGCCCTGGTGCATTTTCCATTAAACCAAACAGAAGATTTCACTTTTTTTACTAAATTGCACTGTCAACAAGTTTTTAACCTCCCCAGTGATATAGTTGAAAGAGTTCACAATAACAGCATCCGATGCAACATCACTCAGGCAGGTATCTAGCGCAGGCTTACAATTCGCTATCACGTTTTTAATCAACAAATCCGCATCCACATTAGCCCACTTTGGTGAATACCCATTTGTTTTATTCAATGCTACATTTCCCAATAGTCGGGTAGGTTTCTTGAGCTTGTTGGGTCTGTGAGTGGGTAGCTTGAGCTTTATAAGAAGTGGAAAATGGTCACTTATAGCAATATCGCCCACCTCAAAAGAGAAAACCGAGTGCGAATGGGATCGTGAGGTCAGTATAAAATCAATTGTGGTTGCATACCCTCTCCCATTAAAGGTAGGGGGCATAGGGAGTGGTTTAGTCAGTAGTCCATTGGCATAGCCAAGGTCCAATTTAAAAGTAAGCTCATTACGTAGCTTAAAATAAGACACCAATACTCAAACAGCACATAGTAAAGTTTGAAAATGTGGATGAGAAAAAACAAAAAAATCGTGATACCAGCAGAAACCAGTAGATGGCAGTACAGCACAACACGTAGTGTAATATCAGGTCTATCTGCAAGGAACTGAGCTTCCACGTTGCATGCTGTGAACGTTTTTACCACACATCCTGGAAAGACAGGAAGAGCAGCAGCAAAGAAAAATGTACAGTTCATAGAAGGTAAGCAGTACAAATATGCTGTAAAATGATAAAGCTGTGCCCATCGGCATGAGCACTCCCCTCAAGAACAACACACAGTAATATACAGCAGGGAAGAGAAGCTGCGCGAGTCAGCGCAAGGACGCAAAGAAAGCAAAAGGGTGTGATCAAACTAAGCTTGGAGAAAGCTATCAGCTTTAGGAAATGTAATTCAAGCTGTGCCCATCAGCAAGGATACAATAGCACAAACTGAGATTCAAGCTGAGCCTATCAGCGAAGTGAAGGAAGTGGCTCTTAGGGGCCACCCAGGTTACTTACACCCACCTGCTTTGCCTTCCCAGGAATCAAGAGTCGGTCAGACAGTAGAGAATACAAACTTACATCTTTATTAGCAATGCTGTGCAGAGGAGTCCATCATGACCTGCACCCTAAGATGTCTGCCGAGGGACTGGCCCCCCAACCCTCTACAGTGGATAATTATTCCTCCTGAGAAGCCTTCAATGGAAAACTACCAGCCTAGGTCGAGCATGAACAAAGAGGCACAGTAGGATGACTTAACACCTGCTAGATGGTAACAATTTATCAGGGATTCAAGGCTACAGTTCTGGGTCTCAGCATCTCCTTAAGTGGGAGCATAAACTACACATTCAGATAGGCATGCGAGGTCAGAATGGCCTATTCATTAGCAAGTCGAGAAAACAGCTTTGGATAGAAGAGAAAATAATAATGAAACACAGAGTTCTGCTCTGCCAAGCAATATGAGCAATGAGGCCTAACTCTGGCACAGTCTAAGCAGCCTAATAGGTATTACTAAATGCAAAATGGAGTCACACCTGCTAACTGAAGCCTGCACATTACGGGGATAACTCAGTGGGTTGCATAACTTGAATACAAAGGCATCTATTTAGCCACGCACTGCTAACCTAATATTGCATGAAACTAGTTCATTGCAGAAATGGGAATTTCAAAACTAACAGACCCCCCTTTTAGCAGAAGTGGCTAAATGCCTTATTTAGCTGTCCAATAGGGTCTTTACAATTCTAAGAGGGGAGTTAGTGCATGAGAGCTCATATGAAAATCTTGTGACAATGGGAAAGAAAGCAACACACTATATATGAAAATTCAACTAATATTAAAAAATGCCCTCATCTATGAGCATCAGATCCTGGATACCCTGCATCATCATAGTAGAGACTTTATTATCACGGACTGAGAACCTAGGAGTAGGAGTGAGCTTGCTCACACAATAAGTGCAACATGCTGGAAGGCAATTAATACATAAGCAACATGTAAAGATGACACTTGCGATAGCTATTAGGACAATTACTATCTTTCTATCCCATGATGTCAATAGACCCCATAGCCACCCGGGTGAGGGACCATGAACCATTATCTTGGTGGACTTCTGAAGCAAGTCTGTGCAATTTCTGTATTTCAGAGTATACAGTAGGAGCGCTATCAGGAATGTACACGCAGCAACTGCTGACGATGACGCTGCAGGGTCCACCACTATCAGCCAGAATGATGTCTAAAACCATCCGATTTTGAAGAGCAATGAGACTCGTAGCCTGAAGATCGACTGTAGCATTAGTCAATATGCCTGCAGTAGTAATAATGACTCCCTCAACTACTCTGCCCAGGTGCTGAAAATTATGGCTACTGAACATGGTACCCCAGAATTGCAGAATTTCTTTCATTATATAAGTGAATTGCTGTAAGGAGGTATCTGATCAATTTCGTCTGTATTGACTAATCTCCTAAATCGGGGGGCTAGGACACCCCTATGCTGTAGGCGATGAGTTTTGTGGTAGTTGGGAGGAGCTATATAGACTGGGGGAAGGAGGTAAAAAAGGTAGCACCGCCCAGACCAAACCCTCAGGGAGCCACACATAACCACGAGCACCACAAACAAAATAAACATTAGGTGGCGGGATCAAGGGCGGACCTTTGAGCACAGGTAATATGGAAGTGGTGTTGTATCTACTGTCCCCTACCTGTATGTCTCCCGCCCCTTGAACACAAAAAGGAGCCAGTACATCTACCACTACCAGGGGTATGGGCAAACCTTCTGTAACATTGCATGCTTGGAAGGATTGGTAATAATCTAATATTGAACTGCGAAAACCTATCTCTATCCATCTCTGTTCTGTTTGCCTTCCTACCTTGAACTGCGGCCCTGAGGCAAGAATTTGACTCCTTTAGTGCTCATAACGGGCCCCTGCCGGCACAGGTCATGGTGGGCGTGTGTGGAGGACGGCCGGGGGCCATCCAATCCCCACCCGCTCATTAATTCTCCCGCACAGCTAGAGAATAATCGCAGCACGCAAGGGGTTAAGAACACTCGTTCAAACCGCCCATCCCCAGGACAAACACCAGAAAGTAAAAACCAAGACACCCAACATTTATTTGTATTATTAACAGCATGCGTTTGGTGTAACGTTTGAATAAAAATATTGTCCTTATAGGACTTCTGGTGTTCTTCTTTCTGAGGTGCTAAGGTACCAACAATATGTTCAGGAGATGCTGGCGTAGTACTTATCCAAGCATGCACAGGATATTTCTCTTCTAGGAAGAACAGCACCCCAAATACAACTAGCAGGAAAAGCAAAATTATTGTGACAAACACTATTTTACATTTAGTGGACCAAGAGGACCAAACACGCCCATCTGAAGGAAGCAAAGGGCTGCTCCTCATCAGGGATAGGACGACCAAAGGGATACGTTTAGAAAACTTCAAGGGCAACTTATGTGTGTCATAAAGTAAAAAAAAATATTCAAGGGCTAGAGTCACTATTGCAACAACAGTACCAGGGGGCAAATGTCAACCAGTGTCATTCAGAGCCTCAATGGTAGACTCCAATTGTTCATCAATGATGGTGCTATGAAGCACTCCCAAGGGGGAGCTGCACGATCACAGCCCTTGCTGAAAAACAAATTCTCATCTTTCAGGATACGGTACCCTCCCTCCTGAGAAAGTACCCTCAACTATCCTGTCAAGTGTCCAGGACAATGTACCAGTGAAGTTCACAGGTACCTTAGACACAGTACCTGCGTCCTAAGCTCAAGTCCTTCCCTATCTCTTAGACTGTTCGGCTGGTGCACCATCCTTCTTTCAGGGCCTCAAGATATATTTTAATCACCGGGCTGTTTGCAATGCCTGTGCCCCTCTGGTACTGGCTGCAATGTGGCTTGTATCTGTTGGTGAAGAGAATGAAGATCTTTAGGCAATTCATACAGATAGTCTACAAGCAGGGGGTACTCTATGCCGGAAAAGTGCTTAGGTCTTGGGACGCCCCAGGCATTAGCAGGTCACCCAAACACCACCTCATATGGGGACAACCCTGTCCTAGAATGTGCAGTCACTCTGGTAGATAGTAAGGCCAACGGTAATGCATCTGGCCATTGCAGTTTTATGCTTTCTTGGATGTTTGCTAGTTTCAGCTTGAGACTACCATTGTACTTCTCAACCACACCTGCTGACTGGGGGTGATTCACTGCGTGAAACTTCTGAATTGAAGTGACTACCGTTGTCACTCCAAATAACACATAGCAATCCATAGCGTGGTAAGAAGTCTTTTAAAAGTGCCTTCTCAGTCGCCATAGCTGTATTCTCTAAAGTGGGATAAGCATAAATCTATTTACTGAATGCACAAATCACTACCAGCACATACTTCAAGTTAGTCACTCATTCCATTTCGCTGAAATCCATCTGGAGAACCTCGAAAGGGAAGGAAGGCGGTTCAACGTTACCAGCAGGTGTAGGAGTACCTTTCCCAGGGTTATGCTTCAAGCAAATGATACAATGCTTCAATAGGTGGGTGGCTACCTTAACAATATTGCCATTTTGCCATACTGGGTCTAGTAGCCTACATATTCCTTTGCCACTAATGTGCGCTGGGCCATGGTCACAACAGGGAGCACATAGGAATTTGGCAGCAACCATCGTTGTTTCCAAGTCAGTCCAACACCCATCCTCATCCAAACAACCTGTTGCCTGTTCTGTTTCTCCAGAGTCGCCTCACCCTGAATTTTCCTGACATTTTCCAATAAGTCCTCAAACATTTCATTGTCTTGAACCCACCAATGGGGACCTGCCACATCTTTGATCGAACTGTGTCCTTAGCTGTCTGTTTCTCAAACGCATTTCCTCTCCCAACATCATCTGTGATGGCTTTATGAGCACTTCATTTTACTATTGCTAACTTATCAGGAAGTGTCAGTGCAGACAGCAATCTATGTATCAATAGACAATTCTGTATTCGCAGTCCATGCTAGATTAATTACCCTCTCTCTGCCCAGAGGCGCCCAAAATTATGGGCCACCCCAAAGGCGTACTGGATGTTGGTGTAGATATTAACAGTCAGCCCCCCACCCAACTCACAAGCCCTCAAAAGTGCAACCAACTCTGCAGCATTGGCTGATTGGTGTGGGATACAAGATGCCTCAACTATGGTGTGTAAAGTTGTGATTGCATAGGCTGCAGTGGTGGTGCCATCTGGTAGCTTGAAACAAGAGCCATTGACATATAGTTCCCCTTGGGGGGGTCAGATAAAGGAACATCAGTCAGGTCTACCCGTCCTTTTGTTTCTTCCTCAGTCCGAAATAAACAATCATGTCCTTTTCGTCTGAAGGGGGGGTAGTAATGTGGCTGGGTTCAGAGCAGCACATCGTTTGATGGCAATGTGCGGAGCAAACAAGGACAATTCATAGCCAGTCAGACGCTCAGTAGTAAGGTGCTGCATCTTTGTCTTGTTCAATAGTTTGTCCAGAGCATGAGGTACTGTTCCTGTGAGATCAGTATCAAGGATGAGCCCTGCCGATTGTCTGATAGAAACTGCCACTGCCGCGGTAGCTCTCAGACAGCTCGGGAGAGCTTTGGCGACATTATCAAGCATGGCGAAGAAATAGGCGCAGGGTCTCTGCTTACTACCGAACCCCTGTGTTAGAACAGAAAGTGCGCAACAGCCGCCTCATTCAGGTCGAGCACAAAAGGCTTCTGGTAATCAGGAGTACCAAACACTTGAGCAGAGCAAAGTGCAACCTTTAATTGCTCAAAAGCTTGCTGGCATGCAGGGTTCCAAGGCAGGGGTTCATGCACATCTTTGGTGGTCAGGTAAAGAAGGGGTTTTGTTAGTAGGGAGTTGTTAGGGATCCAGTGCCGACAATGTAATGTAATCCCAATGAACCTGCGTAGCTCGTATTTTGTCTTAGCAACAGATATTTTAGTAATAGCAGCTATGCGTTCAGGTGACCTCCTGTCGACAATATTGAAATTTGGAATGTGACACCTTGTGTCCATGATGTACCAAATTCAACAATAATTTAACTGTGGCTTCCATGCAACCATCCTCAGTGTCCGAAGCCACATGGAGGTTGTCAACGTACTGCAACAGCACATTACCAGGGAGAAGCTCCATGTAATCCAATTGAGCTTTCAAGGCTTGGCTTTAAATACTAGGGGCCAGATGTAGGTAACCAAATACCAGTCGGTAAAGCCCGGAAATACCGAATTTCGGCCCTTACCGACCTGTATTTGGCTTTTGAGATGTAGGGGACACAAAAACATCCAAATTGGTAAATTTACCGATTCAGTAAATTTAACGATTCGGAAACCTCACCGAATCGGTAAACTTACCGAATTGGTAAATTTACCGATTCAGTAAAGTTTCCGAATCATTAAAGTTACCTAATCAGTAAATTTATCGATTCAGAAATTAAGAAATGGTAAAAATGACTATTGAGATGTAGGTAACCTCTTAAATACCGATTTTGTATGAAATTCGGTATTTAAGTATTTACCATGGATTGAAATCAGGTGGTAACCAGGTGCAGGCTATAAAAAAGGGCCCAAAATGCAACAGTTTCACCAGAAAGGTGGCATTCTACGTGATTGCAAGGCAGCTACCGCTACAGGCAGCAGGAGAGAGGGAATGGAGAAGGGAGGAGCAAGTGTACAGGCAGAGGATCACACTCTTCCAATTGACTGTGCCAGATATACTGCAAATGTTGGACTTGGCCCTCTTGGCAGGGTCTTCCCTGACATTTTTGCCTTCCTCCAATACTCTCTCTGACCTGTTTTTGTTGGTTTAATGACCCTGGGCACTTTACCACTGCTGACCAGTGCTAAAGTGCATATGCTCTCCCAATGTAAAATGTAACTGTGATTGATTTCCATGATTGGTTCATTGGATTTACTGTCAGTCCCCAGTAAAGTACACCAGGAGTGCCAGGGCTTGTAAATGCCAATACTGCTAGTGGGCCTGCAGCGCTGGTTGCGCCACCCACAGAAGCAGCCTTTTAAAAGTATATCTAGGGTCTGCCATTGCAGAACCTGTGTGCAGTCTGGTACTGTCACGCTGGCTGGGCAAGTGCACACACTTGCCAGCCCCTAAACCTTCCCTTAACTTCATATTAGTCACCCTATGGTAGTCCCAAGGGCAGGGTGCATTGTAAGTGTAAGATAGGACATGCTCTGATGTTTGTGGCATGTCCTAAAAGTGAATTACAGCCAAATTCATTTTTCACTATTGTAAGGCTACCTGTTCTCTTAGGCCAGATGGGCTGCTTGAATTATTACACTCTATAATCCCAGCAAGCTCAGGGAACATGGTAGAAAATAAAGTTTAGTATGCCTGAACTCAGAATAATAAAATACTTCTTTTAGTAAAGTTTATTTTAATATCCTGTGTTTGCAAATGCTACTTTTAGAAAGTTAGCATTTGCTTGCCTAACCATTTCAGCCCGCCTCTGCTTGGATGTGTATCTGACTGTCTGGGATGTGTGAGTGACAGGGTTGGGGGATGACAGGTGGTGAATGCAAGGATTTCACCTTAGTGGTAGGTAGGAGTGCCCCTGGACTCTTAATAGGGCTGTACTCTGCCACCACAATGCTGGCTCCTCCCCCCGGGGAGCGACTGATGACTCAGCCGGCACCTTGCCCAGGAAGGGCGAAGCACTGTCATCAAGGTACTCCTGGCTGCCCCTGTCCACACAATGCTGGCTTCACCTCCTGTGGAGCGTCTGATGTGCCTGCCCCTCACACTGAAAGCAGAAGCCTGATTACACCCCACAAAGTGCTCAGAGACTGAAAGAAGGTATGCAAAGGCCCCCCCTGGCCTGAGAAGACAAAAGAAATGCTGTATAAAAGTAGGGGCCCTGCTCCTTGTAAATCAGAATCCTGTTTCCCACAAAGAACCTCTGCCCAACTAGAAGGAGAAGAAAAAGCTGGAAGGACTGGCCTGCTGATTGCCTTGCTGAGGAAGGAGAGGAAAAGACTTTGTAGACTTGTGCTTTGAAACATTCTCCAAGGGCTTGACTGAGCTTGCCCCCTGAACTAAACCCCAGGACCAGTGGGTTCAAGGTGACTTCGCCCGTTTATCTCCCAGCCTTGTGTGCCTCCCGCCGGAGCTGAGTCTGCGCCCCTCATCGCCCCCTCCTAGGGCTGTGGCACTCGGGAGCTCGCCTGCCCTTTACCAGCGGGAGCCTCGCTCCTTGAAGTCGCTCTCTGCCCCCGGGTCAGGCTGCCTGCTCCTCTGCCCCTGCCTGCCACTGGAGCGCGCTGAAGCGCTCACTCGCCCCTCCCACCAGAAGTCCCTCCGTGGCCGGTGATCCTGCCGAGACTGCAGCCCACTTCAAGAAGTGCCCTGCTGTCCCCGCTCGCTGACCCTGAGACATTGCAAGCCAGAGCGCCCCTCTGTAGAGAGACCCCAGTACAGCCGGTACTGAGGTCGTGGGCCGCACCTGCTTGTGTGCCCACCCCGCGCTGGAAGTGAAATCCGAAGTCAACAGCCAGAACCGAGTCGCACTGCCCGTGCACAACTCGGCGATGAAGAGAATTAAAACCCCAAGGAAGGATTTCAAACCGGGCTCGGGGCCCGCAATGTTTTATTTCCGCATCAGCCTTCCCTGTGCCTTGGCCCAAGAGGCTCCTCTCATCACTTCCCTGCTCCTCACTGCAGCTGAGAGCTCCCACTTCTGGAAAAGGCCCAGGGTTCCTCCAGGCTCCTCTCATCGCCTGCTTGCTGCTCTGCAGCTCAGCCCCCACCTCCGGAAAAGGCCCAGGGTTTGTCAGGCCCCTCTCTGGTCTCCATTCGAAGTGCACCGCGAGATGCGTGAGCTTTGGTATGGCCCGGGGTTTTCTTCCATGTGGAGCACAGAGGAGCGCTGCGGAGCCCACAGAGGCGCTTGGGAGCACCATACCTTCCAGGAACGGGCATTATCGCATTATTGCATAACAAGAACTGTGGCATTATCCTTGCTAAAAGAGTAACTGAACTGCCACAAAAAGAACTATTTTAAGTGAATTGAACTGAAGAAGAAACATTTGAACTGTAACAAAGAGAACTTGCCTATTTACAATCTTGTGGCTCGCCAAAAAAAACGTTATATTGGTCTTGTGATAAGTCTGATCTGATATATATATATATATATATATATATATATATATATATATATATATATATATATATATATATATTTTACATAAAGGAACACATTTTCATATATTCACAGCCTGGTGTCCATTTGTGGGGGGATTGGTACATTTCACTGTGTGTGTTATTACAAATGCTTAACTCCATAACGCCTGAAGAATAGCCTTGGCTGCTCACACCACGCACCTAGAGGGTGAGCAAGGGTAATTCTAAGGGGGCATCCTTCGTCCTGACTTAGAGGAGAGGGTCCCTGCTTGTCTCAAGTGAAAACTTGCACCAACCAGAGACCCCCAATTCTAACATTGGCAGCAGCGAGAGGATTTCTGAATTTGCATTTGTAGTTTACATACAGTGAATTGCTGATCACCACATAGTGAGAGCAGACCTATAACGCAGCCACAGATTTCCATTTTTGTAATTTTGCTGGGAGATCTCCATGTGTTTTTGAAAACGTCATGCCTGGTTCAGTGAGGATGGAAAAAGCAGCAACCAGATGCCTGTCGCCAGAGGAGTTGGCAGACAGGGCGGCAGACAGGGCACATGTAATAGAGATGGACAAAGTTAGCTGGACAAATAGAATTGTAAAAGCAAAAATTGGCAATGGAAGCGCAAAAACGCCAAAGAGCTCACTACTTGAGGATGAGAGAACTTGATTTGGAGCTTGAAGCCAGGAGGGCTTCAGCCCAACATCCAGAGATGTGTGTAGCTCACAGATTGAGCTTTGCTTAGTTGGAGGTGGAGTCCAGCTCAGCTGGTGGCAGCAACATTCAGGTATCTAGTGCTGACAGCATAGTGCGCGCACCTAGAGATATGGCACCTGACTTGGAGGGGGTTAACTTACACCAGGAGGTTCAAGGGCATGAGGTAGCTCCAGTAGTGCGCAGCGTCCCTGAAGGGAATAGGGTGGCTGGCGTAGGAGTTTTTGGTCCTAGTGGTGGGAGGGATTCCCGCATGGTTGAGGTCCTGGTGGGTGAGTGTAAAGATGGCCCAGAAGAGTATGGGTTGTGTGACAGAGACAGTCCGCTACTGTCAGGAAAATGGTGTGGAGTATGTGTGTGAGGCGCTGGATGGAGAGGTGGAGGATAGTTTGGTTAAACCTGCTAGGGGGCTGTGTAATCCAAATGTGGGAGAGCATACTTTAAGTCCCAGTTTTCCAGAGCAATGCCAACACCTGTTTGAGAGTGAGTTCTCTGACCCCAGGGAGCTCACATTGGAGGCAGACCTTGTGGTGGATTGCAGAGGGTCTGGAGAGGCATTGGGTTGTGATCCTGTGGGGAGTGGCTCAGATAACTTCCAGCCCAGAGTGGTGGAAGTGACGCAGAGTAGCCCAGCTAGGTCCTGTAGTAGTGAGAGGGGTGTAGGGCCTCACGTCCTGTCCTTAAGGGGAAGGAGTGAGAATGGGTTTTGTCCCGGTAGTGCCCAACCTCAGTCTCAGAGCCTGGATGGTTCTTTAAGGGAACACCAGGTGGGGAGCCTAGGCCGTCCGGAGGAGTCACCCTCTGAGGGGGATCCCCCAGTGGCTAGAGAACGTGGAGGCTCTGTAAACAGAGGTCCAGTAGTTCTGGTATCTGGCAGTACCGCTCCAGTTTGGAGGGTGAAGAGGTCCAGATGGAGGGGTGAGAGGGGGAAAGAGTCCCAAGTGGAAGAACCAGTGGGTCAGGGGCCAGCCAGCAGGGCTGCGTCCCCAGTGAATGACCATGGGGATACCACTTCTGTCCTGGGGGATCTTCCCGCACTGTCAGAGGGACAGAGGCTGGGAGATCTGCGCCAGACAGACTGTCGCACGGCACATGAGCTATGTGCCACCCTCAGGGGGGGCATGCGTGCTCCCCGGGAAGTCCTGGTGTGCCAGGCAAGGGTTCAACTGCAGGGTTGGGTCCCTGAGTTGGAGAGCCAGGTTCAGGTGTTGTCTGACCTGGAGGATGGGACCACTGTAATCAGTGTCCTGACCCATGTCACTTCTAGGGGTACCACTCCAACGGGGAGTGGGCAGTACTCTGGAAGGGGGTGTAGAGGGAGGGAGTCCTTGCCTCTGACCCTGGTGCAGTTTGAGGGTTTAGACCCTAGGATAGAGGGCCAGGGGCAGAGTGTCCCCCCCTTACCTGGTGCCCCAGTTGCAGGATAGCACCCCTGAACTAGTGGGCGAATTGTGCAGGTCACCTGCCACAGGTGCCCTGACAATTCTGGAAGGGGGTACCACTCCAGGTGGGAGGGTACAGAGCCCCAAGGAGGAGGACCGGGTGTGGGAGAGCACACCCCAGTCTTTGGTCCAGCCGCCAGGTACAGGCCTGGGGCTGGTGGGTCAGTGCCAGGATGACATACCTGACCTGACAGGAGGGAGAGTGGACACAGGGTGCCAAGCACCTGGGGCTACTGCCCCCCGCTCTCTGAGGCCACAGAGGTTTGGGAGCCCTGAGAGGCATGAGGCCTGGGTCTCAGCCCTGACTACTGTCAGTGGCCACTGTGATTTGATGACTATCTGTTGGGACACACCTGTGAGTAAGTTAAGGTTGGAGGCTGCACAGGTGGTGTCCACAGAGGAAGAGAAGGGTGCCCCATGGATTAGCTGGGTGGACCCTGAGAGTATGGACAGAGGATTTGAAAATAGGTTCAGATTGGTGTAGAACTGGAATGTGCCCCTGCTGTTGCGGGCCAGGTCCATGTTCTATCGCCCAAAGCAGGGAAGCCCATCACAGTGGTGATTGGTCTACCCTGCGTTTTGGCTGGAAGGGGGTTGTGTTGGATTTGGCCCTCTTGGCAGGGTCATCCCTGAACTTTTTGCCTTCCTCCAATACTCTCTCTGACCTGTTTTTGTTGGTTTAATGACTCTGGGCACTTTACCACTGCTGACCAGTGCTAAAGTGCATATGCTCTCCCAATGTAAAATGTAACTGTGATTGATTTCCATGATTGGTTCATTGGATTTACTGTCAGTCCCCAGTAAAGTACACCAGGAGTGCCAGGGCTTGTAAATGTCAATACTGCTAGTGGGCCTGCAGCGCTGGTTGCGCCACCCACAGATGTGGCCTTTTAAAAGTATATCTAGGGTCTGCCATTGCAGAACCTGTGTGCAGTCTGGTACTGTCATGCTGGCTGGGCAAGTGCACACACTTGCCAGCCCCTAAACTTTCCCTTAACTTCATATTAGTCAACCCTATGGTAGGCCCAAGGGCAGGGTGCATTGTAAGTGTAAGGTAGGACATGCTCTGATGTTTGTGGCATGTCCTAAAAGTGAATTACAGCCAAATTCGTTTTTCACTATTGTAAGGCTACCTGTTCTCTTAGGCCAGATGGGCTGCTGGAAATATTACACTCTATAATCCCAGCAGGCTCAGGGAACATGGTAGAAAATAAAGTTTAGTATGCCTGAACTCAGAGTAATAAAATACTTCTTTTAGTAAAGTTTATTTTAATATCCTGTGTTTGCAAATGCTACTTTTAGAAAGATAGCATTTGCTTGCCTAACCATTTCAGCCTGCCTCTGCTTGGATGTGTATCTGACTGTCTGGGATGTGTGAGTAACAGGGCTGGGGGATGACAGGTGGTGAATGCAAGGATTACACCTTAGTGGGTGGTAGGAGTGCCCCTGGACTCTTAATAGGGCTGTGCTCTGCCAACACAATGCTGGCTCCACCCCCTGGGGAGCGACTGATGACTCAGCCGGTACCTGGCCCAGGAAGGGCGAAGCACTATCATCAAGGTACTCCTGGCTGCCCCTGTCCACACAATGCTGGCTCCACCTCCTGTGGAGCGTCTGATGTGCCTGCCCCTCACACTGAAAGCAGAAGCCTGATTACACCCCACAAAGTGCTCAGAGACTGAAAGAAGGTATGCAAAGGCCCCCCTGGCCTGAGAAGACAAAAGAAATGCTGTATAAAAGTAGGAGCCCAGCTCCTTGTAAATCAGAATCCTGTTTCCCACAAAGAACCTCAGCCCAACTAGAAGGAGAAGAAGACGCTGGAAGGACTGGCCTGCTGATTGCCTTGCTGAGAAAGGAGAGGAAAAGACTTTGTAGATTTGTGCTTTGAAACATTCTCCAAGGGCTTGACTGAGCTTGCCCCCTGAACTGAACCCCAGGACCAGTGGGTTCAAGGTGACTTCGCCCGTTTATCTTCCAGCCGTGTGTTCCTCCCGTCGGAGCTGAGTCTGCGCCCCTCATCGCCCCATCCCAGGGCTGTGGCACTCGGGAGCTCGCCTGCCCTTTACCCGTGAGAGCCTCGCTCCTTGGAGTTGCTCTCTGCCCCCCGGTCAGGCTGCCTGCTCCTCTGCCCCTGCCTGCCACTGGAGCAGGCTGAAGCGCTCTCTCGCCCCTCCCGCCGGAATTCCCTCCGTGGCCGGTGATCCTGCCGAGACTGCAGCCCACTTCAAGAAGTGCCCTGCTGTCCCCGCTCGCTGACCCTGGGACATTGCAAGCCGCGCCGCCCCTCTGTAGAGAGACCCCAGTACAGCCGGTACTGAGGTCGTGGGCTGCGCCTGCTTGTGTGCACACCCCCGCTGGAAGTGAGATCCGAAGTCACCAGCCAGAACCGAGTCGCACTGCCCGTGCACAACTCGGCCGAGGAAGAGAATTAAGACCCCAAAGAAGGAATTCAAACCGGGCTCTGGCCCACAACGTTTTATTTCCCCATCAGCCTTCCCTGTGCCTTGGCCCAAGAGGCTCCTCTCATCACCTCCCTGCTCCTCACTGCAGCTGAGAGCCCCCACCTCTGGAAAAGGCCCAGGGTTCCTCCAGGCTCCTCTCATTGCCTGCTTGCTGCTCCGCAGCTCAGCCCCCACCTCCAGAAAAGGCCCAGGGTTTGTCAGGCCCCTCTCTGGTCTCCATTCGAAGTGCACTGCGAGATGCGTGAGCTTTGGTAGGGCCCGGGGTTTTCTTCCGTGTGGAGCACAGAGGAGCGCTGCGAAGCTCACAGAGGCTCTTGGGAGCGCCATACCTTCCAGGAACAGGGCAAGAGGCCCCCAATATTGCATAACAAGAACTGTGGCATTATCCTTGCTAAAAGAGTAACTGAACTGCCACAAAAAGAACTTTTTTAAGTGAATTGAACTGAAGAAGAAACATTTGAACTGTAACAAAGAGAACTTGCCTATTTACAATCTTGTGGCTTACCAAAAAAAACGTTATATTGGTCTTGTGATAAGTCTGATCGGATATATATATATATATATATATATATATATATATATATATATATATATATATATATATATATATATTTTTACATAAAGGAACGTATTTTTATATATTCACAGCCTGGTGTCCATTTGTGGGGGGATGGGTACATTTTACTGGGTGTGTTATTACATATGCTTAACTCCATAACGCCTGAAGAATAGCCTTGGCTGCTCACGCCACGCACCTAGAGGGTGAGCAAGGGTAATTCTAAGGGGTCATCCTTAGCCCTGACTTAGAGGAGAGGGTCCCTGCTTGTCACAAGTGAAAAAGTGCGCCAACCAGAGACCCCCAATTCTAACAGCAAAGGTACATGCTACACCCCCAAACCATCCTGGACCTGATCAGGGACCTGCACTCACTCCTGGAGCACCCAACACCAAGGGCGCATGCCATCCCACCCCATGTGCAGGTGCTCTGTAGCATACACCTGCTTGCATCTGGGAGTTACCAGAGTGTTGTTGCTGCGGCAGGTGGGGTGTCCCAGAGCTGCCTGTCCTGTTTCTTCAGGAAGTTCCTGGATGCCATGATGCAGAGAATGGAGCATTACATCCGCTTCCCGGAACCTGATGCAGACCTGCTCCGGACCAAGACTGACTTTTACCTAATGGCACATTTCCCACAGGTCATTGGCTGTATTGATGGCACCCACATCCCAATATGCCCACCTGCTGCCACAGAGTACATTTACCGGAACAGGAAGTCATCACACACAATAAATGTACAAGTAATCTGTGATGCCAAGTACATGATCACGGAAAAAGTGGCCAGGTACCCAGGAACCACCCACGACTCCTACATCTTCCAAAACAGTGGGATCTACACCCGCCTGACAGCAGGGGAATTTGGCGAAGGATACCTGCTAGGTAAATTACTGTGTGACACTCCCTTGATAGATAATGCAGACGTATGTTAATGTGTGCCTGTGAGTAATGGTTTTCTCATTTCACTTTAGGGGATAGTGCATATGCCCTCCGTTCCTTCGACCTGACACCCTACCTCAACCCCACAACCCCCAGCCAGAGACGATACAATGTGGCACATAAATCAACCCGGAACATCGTGGAGCGCACCTTTGGCCTTCTGAAGAGCAGGTTCTGCTGCCTCCACAAAAGTGGAGGGGCACGGCAGTACTCACCAGTCATCTGCTGTAAGATCTTTGCAACTTGTGTAATGTTGCACAACCTCTCTAATAAGAAGGGCACTGAGGTGGCATTGAGTGACTATGAAGACCATGACAATGACCATGCACTACCTGCACCCAACACAGTAGGAGAACCAACACCAACAGATGGCAGACAGAGACGGGCAGAGATCACACACAACTACTTTTGAGTAAGTAGAGAGACACAGCAAGGGTTTCAATATAATAAATGTGGTTTAATTGGCACTACAGTAAATGTCTGAAGACACATTAGTTAACTCCTAAGTGTGCCTAGCCCAACTGTGCAGACAGGGGTTACTTCACCCTCACATGTCCACTCGAAATTTGGCAGCCTTACTGCCTGCGCCCATGCACTATACTGCGTGATGCCCATGGTTGGGTCTGCTCATTGTCTGCTGTGCCAGCGCCTGTACTCTGGCGTCTGCTGCTCCTCCGAATTTCCGGGATAGGGGAGCTGCTCCTGCTACTGGTGTTGTCTGTCTCCCCTAAACCTTCACCTCCTGTGGTGGCTGACAGTTTAGTCAGCAGCACTTCCATTGCTGTAGTGACTCTCCCCATCCCCCTTGTGAGATCTGTGCAGCAGTGCACCAGCCCCTTCTGCATTGCAACAGAACGGCGACACAGCAGTAAAGTCACTGTTGCCAGACGGTGCATGCCCCTTGTTTGCTGTTGCATGCACTACTTCTCCCGGCGCCTTTGTGCGCGCGGTCCTTATGGAGTTTGTCACAAAGTGACATCACACACTGTGACATGTCCATGACCCCACCGGCCATGTCCCTCGTGCTGTCCACCATTGATGTGATCCCCCGGTTCATGTTATCAAAGTTTTGATTCATTTTGCGCATTTGTCTGTGCACTGCAGTAATTGCTTTCGCCGGCAGGCGCTGCACCTTCACCATTGTTGTTTCAAGACCACGGAATACACCGTCACCATGCCCACTCAAGCTTGCCTCCCGGGCCCTACGGCATCTTGTGCCTCCGGATACAGTGACAGGAGTGGACGGAAGACCAGCTGTATTTTCCAACATAGACTCATTTGGGATCTCACCCTCCCTTTCCTCATCAGAGGATGTTTGTAAGATTCTTAGCGGGGGAAAGTCATGCCTCCTGGGCCTACAGATTTCTGACACCTCTGAGTCTGCTGGTGTGGAAAGTTGTTGTGGCTCATGTTGTGGTGAGTCAAGGAGCAGAGGAGATGATGGCAGTTGCATGGTGGCTGCCTCTGTTGTGGCAGCTGCATGTGTGCAGGGTGCTGGAGGTGTTGCAGTGCTGGGCCCTGCATCCCTGGCTTCTTCCTCACTCCTCTCCCTCTCCCTCTCCTGCATTGTCTTGCGCAAAGTCTCTCCTGTGGACAGATATGGACAGTGGCTTAGTGGTGCTTTCACAGTGTATTTCTATAATAAATCACATATCAGTCGCACTATTTCATGGTCCTCCCCTGTCTCTAATTGTATTGTGTGGCATGCCTGACATCCTTTCATGTTGCCTGCTCTGATGTGAATTCTCATGACTACCACTCCCATAATGCATTGCAGGTGGATACAGAAGCCTGTACTGGAGTTCCTCAACGCACAGCCACATTGGGGGAGGGAGACAGGGAAGGGGTGAGGAATGATGGACATGTCCCTTACCTTTCTTTGATGAAGCTCGGGCTGAGCTGTCAGCATCACCAATTCCTAAAACGCTCTCTGGCTCCAGTGTGGACTCCACGAGCTCTTCCAAGTCCATGAGAGCATGTGCCCTGTTCTTTCCTCCTCCTGTAGCATTGGCCTCTTTCCTGCTTGCCGCCAATTTCTTTTTGGTAATGATCCTCAGATCATACCATCTCTTCTTTAGGTCTTCCACTTCCCTGGTTGTCACTCCAATGGCGTTCACCTTGGACTGGATCCCCAGCCAGGTATTCCTCTTCACAGCATCTGCTACCTGCAGAGACTGCTTTCCAAAAAGCTTGGAGTAGTGCTTTACCACCTCCTCCACCAGCACCTGAAGTTCACCTGTGCTGAACTTCATCTTCCTCTTCCTCTCTGCACCTTCCCTCTGGGAGTCTTGGGGATCAATTTTTCACTCCTGCACAGCTCAGCTTCACAACAGCCTGTCAGTGCGTAACTGCTCTCCTGGGTGATCAGTTACTCTGCACCTGCATGGGCGTGGCCACTTCCTGGTTGTGGGGTGGGGTAGATGCACAGGATTGGTTGATTCCTCTGTTGGTTGGCTGAGGGGCGGGGTGGAGGCACGTGATTGGTTGGTAGCTCAACTGCTTGCTTTTTTGTATCCCCGATTCAGTATTTACCAATTTGGTATTTACCGATTCGGTAAATGCCTATTCGGTAACTCCCATTCATTCCTATGGGCATCCAGGCCCATAGGAATGAATGGGATTTACGGATTCGGTATTTGCAGGATCGGTAAATACCGATTCGGTAAATACCGAATTGGGGATTGTGATTTTTACCGAATCGGTATTTGTTACCGATTTTTTACCTAAATCTCATTTCCCATTTCTAAAATACCGAATTGGTAAAATTTGGTCTTTTAGAATCGGTAAAAATGAGTTACCTACATCTGACCCTAGGACATTCTCTATAGCCTTGTGGAGCATGCAGAATCTAAAGCAACGACCGGCTATTGCAGATCCGAACAGATATCTGGTATCTATATGGATTGGTATGCTGAAAAAAGCATTCTTTAAGTCAATCACGGAAAATAATTTGGCTGATGGGGGAATCATTGTCAGGATCTTGGTAATGTCTGGGAACACAGATTACTGGGGAACCACTATTTTATTGACCTCTCTGAGGTCGATCACAAAACGGTAAATGTCAGGGTGAGCATCAGAAAAATCCAAGGGTGTTTTTAATAATTGGAAGAATAGGACAATTACACACATTTGCCACTGTCTCTTCAACCACACCAGACGTAATCAAATCCTGTATTATTTGTATTAAGGCCTTTTCTCCTGCCTACGAGATCTTGTACTGAGGATTGCGTGGCAATTTGGCATTGCCCTTTATCTGAATTTAGACCGGTGGGATCGGAAGCAACCCTACCTCTGTGTCGCCTGTAGCCCACAATGGGCGGGGCATGTTCTTGAACTCTGCGGGAAGGGGAGCATCTTTTACAAAGCATTGCTTTGCACGGGCCACCTGTGACCCAATAGTCATATATACACCAACAGGAGAACAAAATATGGTTGCATGGAACCTTTTTAACAAATCCAGTCTCAACAAATTCTCCCCACAATTGGACATCAATAAAAACTGTGACTCAACTGTGAAGGTACCAATAGTCAAGGCAAGACGTTTGGAAATGGGGCTAACAACCGGGACACCTGAGAAACCAACCAAAACATTATTTTGGCCAGACAGAGCTGCCTCTGGACCAGCAAATGGGAACCAGAGCTATTCATAGCCCCTGTATCAACTAGAAATGTCTCTGTGGTGCCCTGTAAATCAGAAAGGACGTAGAGTCTGCGCTGATCAATAGACACCGGAACTGGTGCCTTACCCTGTCCCTGGCTGTCCTAGCTGTGAGGCAACCCCATCACCTCATCCATGTCATAGTCATTGTGATAGTACTGTCGACTTCGGGGTTGGTCAAAATAATTCTCACTCTGCCTATTGTACGATGTATCCTCTGAGTGCCTCCTCCTCCTCGTTCACGTCCTCTGAAGTCCTCTAAAGCCTCGACCTCTCCGGGCCTCACCTTTCTGCAATAACTCTGGACACTCATTCCGCCAATGTCCCTTCTGCTTACAATATGCACATTAATTAAGCCCAAGAGGCGCATTTGAGGCACCACCCCTATTGGACCTAAGTTACAGCTGAGCCAAACCCGAACCTCTGCCTCTCCCCCTTGCAACCTGCTGCAACAACACCCTCATCTTCAAATCCTTTGACTTCTCTCTATGCTCGTAGGACTGCGCCAAACTCAGAATCACTGATGTGGATGAGGTTGTCCAAGTACTTTGTGAAGCCTGCAACCTAGCCACAATCTCAGGAAGCAAATTAGTGACAAATCTGTTAACAAACAAAGAACACCACCCTCCTGTGACATGTCCTGGCCACTAAAACCTAGAAACACTCCTTCAAATCTAGTAAAGATATCCGACACACTTTCATCCTTCTGACGATATGCAGTCAACTTATCCCAATCCAATATTTTTGGCGGGATAAGTTGAGTGCATGTAGGTGATAAAATGCCCCGGTAGAGCTAGGAGGTCCGCTTTCGGCTTATTGCTGGGCTTTCGCTCCTTATCCCATGCCTTGATCTTATCTCATGTGCCACCTAACTCCAATGCATGATCCTACGTATGTACCTACCTCCATATGTCTACCGGTACTAGCAGACCAAAGAACAATTCAATATCAGCTAGGTCATCACTGTGGAAGAGGCCACCTCCATCAATTCATTATAATATGCATTGGGGTTTTCCCGGGGTTCGGCAGTTGACTCTTTAGGGAGAGTACCTCATTCCTCTTCCAAGGAGTGTAGATCCACTGCTCCTGGAACCGAGCATCAACCTCTGGTCTAATTACGGTGGCCGTGGAGTCACGCCGTTCTGGTATTTCAGGATGGTAAATGGGGTGGTGCTGTGTCCCTATTTTCAGAACATTTTTGGAGCAGTCTGCCACGGTAACCCACCAGTGTCGTTACAGTGCCAAAAACCTCATTAGGACGGAGCCATGCCTGTAGCATATACCCTGTCCCGCATGTCCAAAATGATCTGCGGTGCAACACCCTGAAAACACTGTTCCCACAGTCCTGTTAGCGTGGTCGACATGTGCTTAGGAGCATGCTGCTGTATGAAAGGCTCATAATCTTTCATCACGCTCCACACATCTTCCACACCATAGATTGGGTTCCGAGCCCACTGAGCTGCTTGATTCGCCACCATTCCCATGTCTTCATCACCCCGAGAAGAATGCACCAACACTTTCTCTCTGCGGTCTCGCGCTGCTGCCCAATTCCTTTCATGCAGCCCAGGCACAGGCGATTCAACATTTGACAGTATTTGGTGGACTCACAGCCAAGGGGAAAAGGGAGGATGCAGAGACAGGTACCATCATGTAGGGAGACATGGTTGTAGGGGTAAAAGGGGGCACATCAGTTGAAACAGAACTAACAGACAGAACAGGAGAGCTAACAGCTCCCACCCATTGACTGGCGTGGATAGAGGAGAAGCAAGGGAGGCCGGGCTGAAGCAGTAGTGGCAAAAACAGAAACACTAGCAAGAGCGGCACTAGGGGCCAAAGACTGGGACGGTGGGACTATCGGGTATATCCGCTCAGGAGCATAAGGAGGTTGGGGGCGCGAATCCAATAGCTATTCTATAAATTCATCACTTTCCTCTCTAGTAACATACCATTTATCAGTGTATAATCAAAACTTTCTATATGCACATTCTATACCTTTCACTGCCCTTTCCCTCTCATAGGCCACTGCTTTCTGTGTTATAGTTTGCGTCTGTCTCTTCCAAGCCTCTTTCTCAGCTCTCATACGGTGCTGCTTTGCTTCTTTCTGCCACACTCTTACCGAATCAAACATCGACTGCCTGCACTTATTTAGCGAACAATTTATCCTGCAAGAAATTCAATTTCTGCTCATCGAACGAGCCAGTAAGTGGTCACTGTAACTCAGCATTGTTTCTCATGTATATATGCCACAACAAGCTAAACAGAATATGGCCAAAACCGTGTTTGACGTATACTTCAACATTTGGAGAGCCCTCCAGAGGTGCAGGCTGGCTCTCTTCCAATCGAGCATCAGGAGAACAACATCGACATCCAAAACATCCTAACTTACTTAAACAAGGCATCTTAATATAAGACTCATACACTGTCCCCAATGGACAAATATAACACCAACGAACAAAATAAAAGAAAATAAACAAGAGAACAAGCGTTCAAGAACCAAACCAAGACCATCCGCAAACCGCCCAGTGCAGTCCGGAGACTGTACCAAGTTCAAGAAGACAGGCTCTAGCCCCAGACCTTTTGGAAGGAAAAAAACAATTACCAGTTGGTCTGGCAGAGTGTGTGCAAACACTCCATATCTTTCAAAAAGGGGCCTCCATCCCACCAAGTTCAAACCAAAACAGCCGAAAAGACCATACCAAGATATAGCCCGTCAGCTTGTGCAGTTCAAGCATATCCTAGATATGTCATAAACCTATTGAGGCTTCCCCTTGGCATTGTCTATTGAACATCTGTTAAGAACAGAACTAGTATGGGTCTCGCTGGGCTGCATGGTGGCAAAAGGTAACATCCTCAGAACATGGAAGGGAGGAGTTAGGCCTGGATACACTGACTGGGAGTCCAACATGGACTGGTGTATGCAGGCAGAGATGGTGATCTATGAAAGAAGTGGATGCCCGGGCGAGTGTAAGAAAATATGGGGCCCCTGGAACGAGAGCAGAGGTTTAATTTGTACCCCCTTTAGCGACACTCCCTCAATCGTTGTTGATAATGAGACACTTTAAGTTTCTAATAAATTAATGGGACCATGATTCATCTGAGTGTGTTACTGACCCATTGTACTGATTTGTATTTAACTGTACTTTTATGTTGCACATTTTTTAATGTCTTGACAACTGATCTTTACTGCACCTGAATTGTTTTATGTTGATTTATTTTCAATAAAGAAGATTTGACAAAAAAAAGAATGGTGCCATTTATCGAAGAATCAAAGCACTCACCTGGTGCACTCAGGTTGAGTGAAATTATCCTCCACTGCCGACTCTTCAGACCAAATGGTCAACTCCAAGGTTTTGCCTTCTCAGGACCCCAGGTGGTGATCAACAGACGAAGAGTAACCTGATCAGATGGGCGGAGCAGCTGCGAGAAGAATGTATAATGATACTACGCAATCATGTTGATCGCAGTATGTTACAACGCAGGATTTGCAACGCTGGAAGGCACTGAATTTAGGAATAGTACGATTTACTATCCGAACACTAGTCTACGTGTAGTAGGGAAGGTGTTGGAATAGTAAATCGTACTATTCCTCAGCTTACAGCTCCATCCAGCGCAAGTCGTTGAAACGACTTTCGTTGTAAATCCCATGTTGTAAACCTACTGCGGTGAAACCCCCGCGTAGTAAAGGTCGCCTCCCCTGCAAGAACCAAGCTCGGTCGTTGTGGGGTACCCCGCTCTGCCCGACCGGACATACTCACCCTGTAAATCACCTTGCGGCGTACCTGTTCGGGCACCAACTGAAGGTTACTTACAACCACCAGCTATGCCTTCCATAGAATGAAGAGTCAGTCAGACAGTTGAGAATACAAACTTATATCTTTATTAGCAATGCTCTCCAGAGGAGTCATTCATGGCCTGCACCCTAAGATGCCTGCTGAGGGACTGACTCTCCAATAGTCTACAGTGGATAATCATTCCACTCGAGAATCCTCCATCCATGCCCACAATGGAAAACTACCGGCCTGGGCCGAACATGAACAAAGAGGCACAGTAGGATGAGCTAACACCTGTCGTAAATTAGCAGCAATGGGTTAGCGTTAGCAGAAGCCATTTTGTATTTCTGGCAGCCATTTTGTCTGCCATGTGCTTCCATGTGCTCACCATGTACTTTGTCCTACCTTCCTGTTAGCTGTGCCTGAAGTCTGCCCAGTAACAGGATATTTTTAGCCTCCTCCACTTTAACGCATGCTCAGAAATGCCCGGTAGGTTCTGCAGCTGTTACTGATTAGTTTCAGATAGGAATGTGTTTACTATGTTTTGAAAACTGTTAGCTCCTCCCACTTGGTTGAACAAAGAGAACTTGCATGTCCATATTAGGCATTTTTGTGTGCTCACACGAGCCAGGACTGCCCCTTGCATTTATCCTTACTATGTAATTCTGAAACATATAAAAAGCCCCATGTGTCTGCGTTCTGCAGACTGCCTCATTCAGTTGCCACGGCTTCGGTGTGACGCAGCCTCAACTCATATGAGTTTAATAAAAAGGTTTCTTTTGACATTGCAGCTTCTGTGCCAACTTTTTGTTCAGCTATTGAAGGACTAAGTATCAGCGAGACCCCTGAGAAGGAGTTTTGATTTCTGCACACCTGCCAGATGGAACATTTTATCAGGGATTCAAGGCTATGGTGCTGGGTCTCAGCATCTCCTAACATGGAAGCAGAAACTACACATTCAGATAGGCATGCGAGGTCAAAATGGCCTATTCATTAGCAAGTCGAGAAAACAGCTTTTGATAGAGGAGACAATAATAATGAAACACAGTGTTCTGCTGAGGTAAGCAATATGAGCAATGAGGCCTAACTCGGGCAAAGTCTAAGCAGCCTAAAAGGGATTACGTAATGCAAAATGGGGTCACACTTGCTAACTGAAGCCTGCACATTACGGGGATAACTCAGTGGGTTGCATAACGTGAATACAAATGGCATCTATTTAGCCACGCTCTGCTAACCTAATATAGCATGAAACAAGTGCATTGCAGTAATGGGGATTTAAAACCTAACAGAAGGCACACCAGCGCAAACTGAAATTCAAGCTGTGCCTTTCAGCGAAGGTACATGTTAGAACTGGGGGTCTCTAGTTAGCAGAGGTAGGTACCTTTGACTAAATAGGGACCCTTGCTTCTAGTCAGGGAAAGGGGATTACACTCCTGAATAACCCCTGCTCACCCCCTTGGTAGCTTGGCACAAGCATACAGGCTTATCTCAGAGGCTGTGTGTTAAGCATTTGTGAACACATACAGTAATACAGTGAACACACTACAAATGGACACCACAAAGGTTTTTATAAAAAATAAGTATTCTTTATATAGGCTTAACACAAGGCCATAATTTACAAAAATCTACAATACTGTACTCAAAATAGACTTAAAGATGGTAGAAGCAACTTAGTTCAAGTTGATGATAAATGTGACACGTTTTCACAACAGTACCTTGGATGCGTAACGCAAAACAAACAAAAGGTTCGCAGGCAGGGTGATGCGTCAGTTTCTTGCTTCGGTGTAGGCGATGCGTTGCGCCTCAATACTTGCACAGAGTAGGGGATGCGTGTGTTCCTTACCGAAGAGGTGGTGATGCGTTGATTCTTGTGCTGAGTTCCGGTTGCGAGGCAGCAAGATGGTGCTGTAGTGCGACAATCCAGTGCGATGCGATAAGAAGGTGCCCGTGATGGGATGTGATGACGTGAAGACGATGCATGCATGCCCGAAGGTCGTGCGGCAAACTCTGTAACTTTGCAGCCGCAACACGTCCGGTGACACGTTTCTCCGGTAATGAGACGACCGCCCTTGCTGTGGCAACATGCTTCTCTGGTGATGTGACGGCAAACAACTGCTGCGGAGACATGCTTCTCTGGTGATGCAGCGGTGGCCTCTGTGGCAGTGACACGCTTTTCCGGCGATACAATGGCAGCAGCTGCGCCAGCGACACACTTCTTCTCATTGAGTCGCGCTTCAAGCTCCCAACGACACGCAGGCTTCTGCAGACAGAATTCGCAGCAAGAAAATTCAGGGGGGAGCTGGTGGTGAAGTCTTGTAACCCTGAGACTTCAGCAGGAGCCAAGCTTAAGTTCAAGCCCCTGGAGAAATATTCTGCAAGATGATGAAAGTTCCTTAAAAGTTCAATCTCCTTTCCTTGGCAATGAAGAAACCTCTGCAGGCCAAGCCAGAAAACAGCATAATGGCAGATGGGCAGTCCAATCTCCTACAGCTTCCTTGGTTCTTCTCCTTGGCAAAGGTTTTTCTTGTTGTTCCAGAAGTGATCCCAAGTCCTGGGGTCTGGGCCCCAATATTTATACTGCAAAATCCTTTGTCCTGTAAAGTCAGATGGTCCTGTACCTAGTTCAAACCAGTTCTGTGCATTCCTAGAGCACTTTGCTTACAGGACTCCTTCTTTCCTTTGTCATGTGGGCCAGTGTCCTCAGACCCACCACAGGAGGTGGAGCCAGCATTGTGGAAGGCAGGCACAGCCCTATTCAGGCCCAGGTGTTACTCCTCCCACCACTCTACATGCAGATAAGTCTATTCTGCCTTGTTCTGACTCAACCTGTCTCCTGGAGCCTCCCCAGCCCCTGTCACTCACAAACCAGACATGCAATACAAAAGCTAGCAGAGTCAGGATGGATGGTTAGGTAAGAAAATACTAACCCTGGGCACAAGACTACGCTCCGCCCACGGAGTGTACGTAGTGTTGCCTACTTTGCATTTTGCAAAGTAGGTGTAGTAGGCCACACTACGCACGCTCAGTGGACGGAGCGAAGTTGCTCGCCACCCGCCTCCCTCCCGCCCTCTCCTACATACCTAATTTCAGTAAATAATACCAGAAAAGTACATTAAAGTCACTTGCCTGGTCCACGGTGTCCCAGGGCTCCCTCTTCTCTTTCGCACCGTGTCTTCCATCCCAATGCGCATACGCGTCCGCCCGCGCATGCGCATTGGGATCGAAGACGCGGTGGCACAAAAGAGAAGAGGGAGCCCCAGGACACAGCAGACCAGGTAAGTGCCTTTAATTTACTTTTCTGGTATTATTTACTAAAATTAGGTATCTAGGAGAGGGCGGGGGACGGGAGGCAGGCGAGCGGTGCGTAGTGGGGGTACGCAAAGTGCATGGGTGGGCGTAGCTTCATGCCCACTTTGCGTAGCCCTACTACCCATACTATGCCTACCCTTAGAAAATACCCACTTTCTAAAAGTGGTATTTTCAAACACATAATGTTAAAACCAACTTTGATAAAAGATGTATTTTATCATTCTGATTTCAGGCATACTAAATTCGAATTTCCATCATGTTCCCTAGGTCAGTTAGAATTATAAGATGTTATATTCAAACTGCCCATTCTGGCCTACGGGGACAGGTAGCCTTGCAATAGTGAAAAACGAAAATGGCTGTAATTCTCTATCAGGACCTGCCACACACATCAGGGCATGTCTTACCTTTTACATACAATGCACCCTGCCTGTGGGCCTACTGTAGGGGTGACTAAAATGTAGGAAAGGAAAGGTTTAGGGTCTGGCAAGAGGGTGCACTTACCAAGTCAACATGGCATTACAAGACTGCCCACAGGCTCTGAAATTGCAGGCCTGAGTCACACTTTACAAGCTGCTTCTGTGGGTGGCACAATCAGTGCTGAACGCCCACTATTAGCATTTGAAAACAGGCCCTGGGCACCATGGTTCACTGTACTAGGGTCTGACAAGTAAATCAAATAAGCCAATCATGGAGTCACTAATCAATACATCAACTTAACATAGGAAGCACTTGCACTATGGCACTGAATAGCAGTTTCACACTGCCCAAAGCATCTAAACCAGCAAAACATATAAAAAACAGAGGCAATAAGTGAAAAATTGGAAGGGAGACTCTCACCAATGGTACCAGGTCTAACAGTACACCAGCGCAAACTGAGATTGAAGCTGTGCCTATCAGCGAAGGCACAGCAGCCTAATAGGCTCCACGCTCGGATGATCAAATATCACGCTTCTTAATGCTTGGTTAAATAACTGCTTCCTTGTGGCATGTGGTATCAAACACCATGCTGTCCCTATCATGGCCAGTGTGTGCAGCCCTTGACATAGAGGGACGTTGCCTGTTGTTGTGAGACGTTGTAGGCAACGTACGAAGTTTAAAAGAGATCGTTATAGAGAGAGGGAGGCAGAGGGAAGAAGCCACAGTGAAATTTACTGTATCACAGATACCACTTGAGTGCAGACAACAGTGTTAAGCTGCACAATCAGATAATAAGGCCATTTATCAGTCATACTCAGAGTTTCAAAAGAAATAACAGCCTTCACAGATTAACATAAATCTGTGCCTGTCAGCGCAAGCACTCTCAGTAACAGGAACCTAGATGTACCCCAACACAGCTCCAATAAGCAATACAGCCAAAATGAAGCCACTTTGAATATTTAAACAAGCTTGTTCAGGATAGGAGATCCAAGTCAAGTATCCTAGTCTCAAGAAAGCTTCCTCTCTTCAGCAGAGCAACTGCTACACTCAGTCTAGGTCAGGATTTTACACAGGCAAGAAGTAGGAGAGAAAATAATGAAACGATCTCACCCAAGGAGGTTTCCTGATATTGGGATCTTCTGAGGCTACCGACTACGCCAGTGTGGCAATTCAAGATATGACCTTGACAAGAGTTGTTGAGGTAGAAAGTAACAGAAAGGTAGTTGTAGATTTAGGATCCTTTATTAACAGAAGATCCCAGCCATACATAAGCTGGGCTCTTTACAACTGACAGGTACATTCAAGTTTTCACATTCCGTCACCATAGAAACCCACATCATCATAGTGACCCCCACCCCCACAGCTGTGCCTGTTCAGGACACAGCTGTGATTACCAGTAAACCATACTTATGAGGAATACCACAAAGTGCAAACGCAAGTCCTATCCCACCATTGCCACCAATGTTAGAAATGGGGGTCTCTAGTTGGCAGGTTTGTATTCTGTCCAAGTAGAGACCCTTCCTTCTAGTCAGGATAAGGGAATTACGCTTCTAAAATAACCCTTGATCACCCCTTTGGTAGCTTGGCCTGAGCAGTTAGGCTTATCTCTGTGGCAATGTGTAAAGCATTTGCACATAACACACAGTAATACAGTGAAAACCCGACAAAACAATGCCACGCCAACTTTAGAAAAATAGCCAATATTTATCTGTGCAAAACAAGGACAAAATGCTAATAATACAACATACAGTAATAAAGATGTAAATATTTCTAGATTGGACTTCAAATATAGTTCCTTGAAGTCAATAGCTGCGTACGGGGCTATCAGGGCATTGTGAACAAACAAATCCAACAGTTCAGGCAAATCATGAGGTTGCAGGCCACCTATGGTGTTGGGAAGTGAGGAAATATAAATTTTATGGTCAAGTTGTGTTCCCTAGCGAGTACCCCACCGTCTCCATGTACGAGTTAAAGTGCATGTAACTTCCCTCCTGCACCAGCTATGAAGACGCAAATACATTTGCGTCCAACGTCAACATGTCCTCTTTCAGACCCACCATGAATGGGTTGAATGGTCCGCTCCTAAGTATGCTATGCCAACGTCTTTTTGTAGTGTACTCCTACGTTTTCCAGCTCTAGCTGAGTAGGCCTCTGAATTTCTGCCACCGAGCCTCTTCTCTGGCTTCTGACTCAAAGGGCCTCAGCCCAAGCTGCCCCTGTACCCGTGAACTCTGACTTACTTTCAGCGCGGCCCTTCGCGCTCGGCTCAGCCTGCTTTCTGCCAAGATTGACTATAACCTTCGAGTTATCTGCTCCGTTCTCTGAAAATACATTCCTGCCTGCTAGCTTCAGTAAACATCCTTCTTCAGCTGCAGAGCCAAAGGGCCGACCTGTCTCCATGCAAGCAATTCATAGCTTCTGTTGCCATGCTCCCCTGGAAGGCCTCGTGCCCCCACGCTTCTCATGCAGACACTCAGGCGCTTATACACGCACTTACAGTCAGTATAGAATAGCTTCTGCCCCAGAGACCTTTCCGCCCAGATAGCTTAGTTCCTAAACATCAGATATCAGATATGATAGAAGCACAAGTTGATCTGACATGCCAGACTTCTGTCTCTTTCCGTCAGTTCAAATGTCAAGTCCCCAGCACCCTCCGACTCCATGTCATGCACACGTCATGCAGCTGCGCGCGCATCCAAGCTTCCGATTTCTGCTGACATTGCAACATTCCTGTTAGTGCCACCCCTTCTGTGACACTTACTTGTGACGTTTCGAGAACACACCTCTAGTTCACGCCTCTTGATTACGCACATGTACCACGTGTATACTGTTATCTTGTCTTCTCTCAGCTGTTACGCCTTCTATACTGTTTCCAATGGTGTAAAATAAGTATATAAGCTATGTACTGTTAATAAAATGTAGCGCTCTATCCCTTCTGACACCCTGTGTGGTGTTCGGAACATGATATCCTGGTCTTGACCATTCCTTTTTAAGGAATAAAACCCCTAAGAACTCTAACACCACGGACTCTGTTTTCTTTCATTTCCGATTGAGTTATTATTGATTAAGTACTTACCTGCATAGAAATTAAGAGTAAATTATTTATTTACATCATTTTGGCGCCCGAATAGGGACCCCTCCCCCACCTCACGCGCCGGTTGGTGCGGTGCAGCCTATGTCCCCTGCCGTCAGTTAGCCGGAACATACGCGTACCGGCAGGATTTCCTGCATCTCCCTCTGACCCACGGAGGTGACGAAGACTGCGATCAGTACCCAGACGAGGCGGTGAGGAGTGCGGAGGATCCCGACCAGAGCCTAGCCGAAAGAAGCAAGGTCCGAGGTGTCAAGAGGCCCACCAGTTTTCCGAAGTTTTCCGAAGTTTTCCGAAGTTTTCCGAAGTATCGAGTCAAGTCCAGTCGAGTTTTTCCGAGGCCTTCTGTTTCCGTGCTTCCCGGTGAGTACCATTGCTGGGACGTATCTAGACGGGTTTGGGTACACAAGTCCGGTCTGCACTGTTTTTAGGCAGTGTATCTGTGCTGTTTAGCAGTACATCAGTTTTCAAGTTCTTGCACTGTTCTTAGGCAGTGTATCTGTGCTGTTTAGCAGTACATCCGATGTAGGGGGTAGTTATATATGTTACCAATGTCTTGTTATGTGATTAATGTTGTGGCATGAATGAGACCGTTTTATGTGTATTATTGTGTTTTCTGTACAAATAGCCGTATTCAGTAGTAAGTAGTAAGGATTGACCATTCAGTAATAAGTAAGCAAAAATGCCGTTTTTCAACAAGTTAAAGCAGATAGGAACTAGGAAAGGGATGTTAGAGGAAGAAATTCCTATCCCTCCTAGGGACACTCCAGGCAACTTTATGTATAATAAGCATGGCATAGATGCCATATTGTATCTAGAATTATGGGCCGAGTACACTAAACATCTAGACGAGAGACACAGATGGCCCGTTACCGGAACATGGGATGCCGAGTGCATCATGAAGGTAGAAGAAGCATTATGGAAAAAGAAAGCCAGACAATCTCAGAAGGACGCCATAGAATTTTGGCGTAAGGAAGCACATAAGCGTGCTGAAAGAACACTCCGTAGAGAAGATAGACTGAAAGAATCAGAAAAAGCTCAAGAAAACGAACTAGTTACCGAGGGGATCCGAGTAAAAACAGAACAAATAGATCGAATCCGAAATAGCCAAGTAAACGGCATGTATCTTATGGCCGAGGGTACACCTGAGGCCATGTCAGAAATACCGAAAAATATACCACCGCCATTAGTTCCAACTAAAGTAATGCATAAAACTCCTAAAGATATATTAAGCACTTCTCATGGACAGATGGAGAGGTTTCAGCACCAAGTTAATACAAATAATTCTAGAACAACGCCGTAAATATAGCACTTTTGTAAGCTCTGAATATGTTCCCGCCCCACCTCCAGAAAGGAAAATGTACCACATGTAATGTGGGGGTGGCATTGAGAGTCAGAACCCTTTACGGGAAGTACACCCAGTAATGGGTGAGGACCATGCTTTGAAGCGTGTATACGTTCACACGCCCCTGACCAAGTTAGAACTGTTAGAAATGAAAAAACTAGTCCCGTGTCATGATAAAGATCCTGCAGGTTTTCATAGAGAGCTCAAAGACATGTTACTGATGGGGGATTACACGTATGATGATATCATGAAAATGTTAAAGGTACTATTACCCACGGGTATCTTCGAGAAATTAAAGGAAAAGGAATGGGAGGTGGGGGACACCAAGATTGCATGGGCAGAAATAGAGGACGAAGAAAAGAAACGGATCCCAGGGGTAGGCCTTGGGGACAAAACTAAAGCATTACCAGGTTTGATAGTACAGGTTCTGCCCAGATTATTGACAACAAGGAAGGAAGATTGGGACGCAATCTCGTCCTGTAAACAGAAACATGATGAAGATACTAGTGACTTCTATTCAAGATTCGAGAAATGTTTTATTATTAATAGTGGCCTTAAACCAAGTAGCGAGTCATATCCGCATCTTTTTGTATCAAAGTTAGTCGAGAATTCCCTGTTAGCAGTCAAGAACCGTGTATACAAGGTCGAGAGTACATGGCAAGCAAATACGCCATCACAGATGTTACAAATGCTCCAATATCATCAGAACAGAATTAGAGAAGAACAAGATCAGGAACAAAAACGTATGAAGGACACAAAGATGAAAATGTTAGTAGCTCAGACGGTCCCAGCCGACGGCCACAGAAAGGGTGGGACCCAGACAAGCCACACTACAGCTCCCGTTAAAGGGACATGCAATTATTGCAAGCAACCAGGTCACTACGTACACGAATGCCCAGTTCTGAAGCACAACATAGAGACAGGTAAAACTAAAGAAAGACCGCATCCGCCTAGACAAGACCATAACCAGCATCAGTCTTCACCGAATGCACAGAATACACAGCCCATGCATGCTTCATCAGCACATACAGCACAGACAGTAGCGGTATCACAGCCACAGCCCATTGCCGCAACTCAGCAAGTTTCACAACAGATGTACCAGTATGCCCAGTCCGCTTACCCCGAATATTCACGGTACACATGAAACAGCCTAGGGAGGGAAGGTGACTTGCCTCTTATTGAGATTCCTGTAGATCAAGAAGGTCCTTATGTACACAGTCAAGTATTGGGAAAAGACAGAAAGTTTTTAATTGACACAGGGGCAAGTCGCACAACAATCAGCCATGATGAAGTTCCAGGGGCACCCCTCTCAGGCTCACAGAATGTTTCCCTTGGTTTTTCAGGACAGCCTATTGTAAATGAAGTATCGCAACCAGTTCCCCTGGCTGTAGGTCCATTATCACGTGTTACAGACCTGTTACTCACGAAATCATGTCCAGAGAATCTGTTAGGAATTAAAACATTGAAGGCTCTAGGAGCTATAATATGCTGTTCCCCGGAGGGGGTTAGACTCTTTCTACGGGATTTCAAGGGTCATTATGTTTTGCGAGAATTCGATGTCAGATTGAAAAATGTACCAGATTACTTGTGGGCAAAAGGCCCAACTGATGTAGGTTGTATGCACATCACTCCATACCGTGTTACACTCAAGACAGGAGTTGTTTTACCCAGAATCAGACAATACAAGTTACCACCCGATGCTGTAGTGGCTTTACTGAAAATAATTGAAGAGCTTATTGCCCAAGGAGTGGTCGTAGAGACCGACTCCAATGTATGTAATTCACCTATCATTCCGATTCTTAAACGTACAGACCCCAATGCACCGCCAGTATATCGGCTGGTGATTGATCTTCGAGAACTAAATAAATGCATTGTACCACAGTACCCTGTGGTTCCCGATATCTCTTCCCTATTGACTGCTATTGATTCAGAAGCAACGTTCTTTACTGTAATTGACCTCAAGAACGCCTTCTTCAGCGTACCTATTGATCCAGAGAGCCAATATCTCTTCGGATTCAGTTTAAATGGACGCAGTTTCAAATTTTCGCGCGCACCTCAAGGATTCACAGAAAGCCCCAGCATCTATAGTCAAGCACTGAAAAGACAACTAGATTGTATTCAAATGCCAGTTAACACCGCTTTACTGCAATACGTCGATGATCTACTGATCACCGCACGAAGTGAGCCCGAATGTGAAAAAGCATCACTGACAGTTTTACATTTTCTGGCCGACAAGGGACACAAGGTGTCTCCTTCAAAGCTACAATTCTGTGTTCAGCAAGTTGTGTACTTGGGTCACTTGCTGTCCAAAGTGGGGAGACAGCTCACTCCCGATCGCATTCAGTTAATTGTAAATATGCCGCAACCCCAGACACAAAAGGAAGTGCGGGCCTTCATAGGCCTCACCTCGTACTGCAGACAATGGATTCCTCAATATGCATTTCTAGCTAAACCACTCATCCAGTTAACAACACAGGAGGCAGCGACTTCGACTGCCCTCCCTTGGACTCAGGAACACACACAAGCTTTTGAAGAATTAAAGAAAGCCTTATGTCAAGCACCAGTTTTAGCGACACCATGTTACAGCAAACCGTTTACACTTTTTGTGACAGAACGTGATGGTACAGCGTTGTCTGTCCTCACTCAAGATCAAGCAGGTTCACATAAGCCTTGCGCTTATTTTTCTAGTACGTTGGATTCTGTAGCCCAGGCACTCCCTGCGTGCTTGAAGTCAGTAGCAGCAACAGCGTTAGCCATCAGACAGAGCGATTCAATAGTTTTAGGCCATCAGTTAACCGTACAAGTTCCACACTCTGTAGAGGTTCTGTTAAACAGAACCCAGACTCAACACTTGACTATAGCACGACTGACAGGTTATGAATTAACGCTATTCCAGCCACACATAGAAATCAGGCGTTGCAGTATCCTGAACCCCGCAACACTGTTACCCACAGTTATGACACATCCAGCCCCACATGATTGTATAGAAATCATTAATACAGTAACAAAGCCTAGATGAGATTTAACAGATGTTCCATTGATAAATCCAGACCTGACACTTTATGTGGACGGTTCATGCATGAGAACAAGTACAGGAGAATTAGTGGCTGCGTATGCAGTGACCACTGAAACTGAAGTTAAAGAAACACACCGTATTGACACACTGTCTGCTCAAGCAGCAGAGCTCATCGCTCTGACCCGAGCTTGTATACTAGCCAAGAACAGAAATGTTAACATATACACAGATTCCCGTTATGCATTCGGAGTTGTACACGACTTCGGAGTCCTCTGGCAAGAACGAGGTTTCTTGACCTCTCATGGTGCCAAAATACAGCACGGTCCCCTCATTCAAGCACTGTTAGAAGCAATACATTTGCCCTCGGGCATATCAGTCATGAAGTGTAAAGCACATACTAAGGTCACAGATTCTGTTTCCCAGGGTAACGACCTGGCAGATCAGACAGCAAAACATACAGCATTGACTCACATCCAGACAACTGATATGACAAAGCCAACAGTACCGACACAGTGTATGACAGTCAAAGATCCCGCCCTAGACGTAATTGATATTCAGACACATGCTACTCCAGAGGAAATAAAGAAATGGATTGAACTAGGAGGGATCCAGACAGATCAAGGTTGGATGACGAAGGGAAAATCTATATGGTTTCTCCCTGACTCTATGGTTCAAGTCATGATAAATACAGCACATAGCCCAGCACATCTGGGAGAGAAAGCAATGTTAGACAGTTTACAGAATCTCTGGAGCAACAAACACTTACGAGCAGCAGCAAAACAGAAAGTGCGTACTTGCATGATCTGTTGTCAGTTCAATCCAGGTAAAAGCGTCCCTGTAGAGCAAGGTGGATTTCATCCTCCCGATCACCCTTTTGAAGTCCTCCAGATGGATTATATCCAGATGGACCGTTGTCGAGGTTTTAAATATGTTCTCGTAGTTGTCTGTGCTCTGTCCCGCTGGACCGAAGCATACCCAGTTCCAGACTACACTGCTCCGACCACTGCCAAGCAGCTGGTTCGTGAATTTTTCCCACGATACGGCTTGCCTCGTGTCGTGTACTCAGATAACGGTCAGCCATTCTCATCTGCATTAATGAAAGAAGTTTCTTTACTGCTAGGATACCAGTGGAAGTTCCATTGTGTCCGACATCCCGAAGCAGCAGGCCTTGTAGAAAGGCATAACCAGACACTAAAGATCCGCCTTGCCAAAATATGTCAGGAGAAAGGGGTCGACTGGATAGTCGCCCTGCCAGTGGCACTATTCTACATGAGGATGGTCGCCCATTCAAGATCAGGGCTATCCCCGTACGAAGTGGTCTTTGGCAGACCACCGAATATGTGGGGGACGCCCATTCCGAAGAAAATCACTGATGTTGATTGTAATATGTTGACAGATTACCTTGCCTCCTTGATGTCTGCACTCCAATCATGTCGTTCACAGGTTGCCGCAGCCTTCCCTGACAACACTGATGTAAAGCCGCACGACGTCCGTCCTGGCGATCTGGTTCTCGTGCGCAACTTCGACAGGAAGAGTCCGCTGGAGCCCCGCTGGAAGTCCCCGAAGACCGTTCTTCTCACCACAAGGACGGCAGTGAAAATCGAAGGGAGAAAGGGGTGGGTCCACACGAGTCATGTGAAGAAATTCTCTGGACTGAAACCTGACCGAGACTCGTCCACCCCCACCAAAGACTGTGTCGAACAAAAGGACTTTACAGAATCTGAACGAGAAAAAACTCCTCAAGAAAATTATCGCATGAAACTCCGATCTAGCAAGTCAGACAGTTTAATTGTTTAAGTCCTCCCCTAGGTGAATCGGTTAAATAGTTTCTGACATGTATCCCCTAGATCGAGATAGAGAGAGAGAGAGAGAAGCAAAGAAACGTACATACTGTAAATCACTTCGTAGTCACTGTATAGTGACCCTATTAATAATGTTTATTCTAAGTATTCTTGTTATTGTTGCCAGCTTCCTGCTACCTATCTACTGGCCTATCTTCAAACGTGAACAATCTGTTTACAATGTCTCTGCTGAACACACTTTTAGTGAACTACCTGCACACGAACTCTCTTACAGACTTGCGCTGCGCAACAACACATTCATTAGTATGTTACACCATTCTCATCAGACTAATAATGCTACAGACTGCTGGATATGTGGCCGACTCCCTCCCTACCAGAATTACAAGGGAGCCCTTCCTCTCTTTCCGTACCCGTTCACTCACAATGGCTCCTGTGGTGCATGGTTTAAAATAATTAATTCCTTAGATCCTGATATTGCTGTTTTCGATGGAGGCTGGGTTTGGGGAAATCTGAACTTAGTCCTGCTAGATGTCTGTTACCCTGACAAGGAGGGACTCCCCACTCGAACAGGAACTGATCTAGAAAATGAAGTATATGGATTAGGTAACTACACCATTAGCCTTATGATCCTTACTGTAGAATCCGAAGCCGCACCAGTCCTGCCCCATATGTCAGTGTTACCAGTTGCTGGTGAATTATGTGTCCGAAAGAAAGGTTCAGTACACTTAGGTCATAGTAAATGCACTACTGTGGTCGAATTCAGTGATCAGGGTAAATCGTCCTTCAAAGCTATCAGTCACTCTTATTTTGTTTGTGGTCATACCGCATACATACGCTTGCCTCCAGACTGGGATGGTACCTGTTATATTGCATTCCTTCTGCCACCAGTATTTCTAGCTCCCCCTGATTATCATAGAAATTCCCGACTCATACAGACCAGACCCAAGAGAGAACTCCCGATTGTTGATCAGACCGAAACAGCATGGGAGCAATATACAGACTTTAATAAAGGATTCTTCTTCTTCCTAGGTCCTGTCCAGAATAGTAAACTCATTCGTAGATTAACTAGAACACTTGAAGCAGTGGTACATGAAACTGCCTCCGCCTTAGGTAACTTAACAGAGGAGCAATCTGCTATGCGGGTTGTTGTCCTTCAGAATCGTCTTGTTATTGACGTCATCTTGGCAGATAGAGGTGGAGCCTGTAAGGTCATCGGGTCGAGTTGCTGTGTTTTCATTCCACAAAATGCGCCATCTGTCTATCAAGCTATTACCCGTCTGCATAAAATTGCAAATCAGATACATCAGAATCCAGGCACCTGGACTTGGTCCGGTTGGTTCTGGACAACGTTAACAGCTTGGGGATGGAAGATCCTATCCTTCCTAGGCATTGGCCTAGTCAGAGTATTCAGCTGCTGCCTGTGTCTACAATGTGGACCGGCGATATGTGGACTGTGTGCCACTTCCTGCATTGAACATTCCAGTTGTCTCTCAAATCGTCAAAGAAAGAAAGATGAACGAATTATGTTACAAGAACAAACTGATAGATTTATGATGATCGATATATCATGAAGGGTCCGTAGGGAACAAGGAGGGAATGAGGAAATATAAATTTTATGGTCAAGTTGTGTTCCCTAGCGAGTACCCCACCGTCTCCATGTACGAGTTAAAGTGCATGTAACTTCCCTCCTGCACCAGCTATGAAGACGCAAATACATTTGCGTCCAACGTCAACATGTCCTCTTTCAGACCCACCATGAATGGGTTGAATGGTCCGCTCCTAAGTATGCTATGCCAACGTCTTTTTGTAGTGTACTCCTACGTTTTCCAGCTCTAGCTGAGTAGGCCTCTGAATTTCTGCCACCGAGCCTCTTCTCTGGCTTCTGACTCAAAGGGCCTCAGCCCAAGCTGCCCCTGTACCCGTGAACTCTGACTTACTTTCAGCGCGGCCCTTCGCGCTCGGCTCAGCCTGCTTTCTGCCAAGATTGACTATAACCTTCGAGTTATCTGCTCCGTTCTCTGAAAATACATTCCTGCCTGCTAGCTTCAGTAAACATCCTTCTTCAGCTGCAGAGCCAAAGGGCCGACCTGTCTCCATGCAAGCAATTCATAGCTTCTGTTGCCATGCTCCCCTGGAAGGCCTCGTGCCCCCACGCTTCTCATGCAGACACTCAGGCGCTTATACACGCACTTACAGTCAGTATAGAATAGCTTCTGCCCCAGAGACCTTTCCGCCCAGATAGCTTAGTTCCTAAACATCAGATATCAGATATGATAGAAGCACAAGTTGATCTGACATGCCAGACTTCTGTCTCTTTCCGTCAGTTCAAATGTCAAGTCCCCAGCACCCTCCGACTCCATGTCATGCACACGTCATGCAGCTGCGCGCGCATCCAAGCTTCCGATTTCTGCTGACATTGCAACATTCCTGTTAGTGCCACCCCTTCTGTGACACTTACTTGTGACGTTTCGAGAACACACCTCTAGTTCACGCCTCTTGATTACGCACATGTACCACGTGTATACTGTTATCTTGTCTTCTCTCAGCTGTTACGCCTTCTATACTGTTTCCAATGGTGTAAAATAAGTATATAAGCTATGTACTGTTAATAAAATGTAGCGCTCTATCCCTTCTGACACCCTGTGTGGTGTTCGGAACATGATATCCTGGTCTTGACCATTCCTTTTTAAGGAATAAAACCCCTAAGAACTCTAACACCACGGACTCTGTTTTCTTTCATTTCCGATTGAGTTATTATTGATTAAGTACTTACCTGCATAGAAATTAAGAGTAAATTATTTATTTACATCAGAAGACCTGCAAACAGTACCTTGGAATTGCAGGGTGTCGTGGACCTTGCGATGAGCCTTGAAGAGGCGTCAGCAAGTGTCAGCAGGCATCGGTTTGTGGGTTGGTGCAGAAGTTGTCAGGCCCTTGATGTCACACGCATGGCAGATCGAACTCCATTGAGTTTTTCAAATGCATCTTCAACCAACAGGGAGTGCAGGTTGACCCCTGCAAGGCCTAGCACTGACAACAGTCTCCGAGGTATGAGGTTTCATGGTCATGGCTACCTACTTTGACTGGTCCATCCCGAACCTGGCAACCATTGCTGAGCCCCTAAGTGCCCTGACAAAAGCAGATGTCCATTGGCAGTAGGGTCAGAAGGAGCAAGAGGCATTACGAAAAGTAAAGAAGCCTCACTCAGCAATACAACAATGACCTAATTCAACCCTAAGAGACAAACTGAACTCCTGGTTGATGGCCGCCTGGTAGTCCTGGGAGCCATACTCACCCAAGAGATTTAACCAGGCTAGTGGACACTTTCACCTATACCTCAGCGCCAGGCTGTTCAGTGTAGTCACAGATCATCATCCACCTGCCCCCTCTATAATGTGGCCCAGAACCACACACCCACTGTGGATCGAACAGTAGGCCATCCAGCTGCAACACTTCCACATGGAAGTAACCTACTGACTTGGGGCTAAGAACCTAGCTGATTTTCTCTCCCTTCATTTACCCACTACTACTGATGACAATCACAACAGCGTAGATGCCACAGAAGAATACATCTGCAAAAACCACAGGTGATGGACAGAATTCAGAACAATGCCATACATCCATCCCAGTACAGAGATCTGGGCCTAAATCCATCTTTCTTTTTCGGAAACAAGCTTCAAAACGATGGATTTAGTCCGAGATCTCTGTACTGGGGTGAGTGTATGACATTGTTCTGCATTCTGTCCATCAACTGTGGTTTTTGCATTTGTCACCCCGAGTGGGATGGGTGTGCTCAGATGTGAGTCCCATGCTCTCCACACCACTGGATTCAAGCAAGCTGGGCTGAAGACGGCTGGAATGCCAGAAACCGGTCCTCGGAAGCTTGTTTCCGGTCCAGGGAAGGCATGGCTTGGCAGTTCGGGCTGGAATGTTTCCATGAGGCACAGGGTCAGACTGATTTGCATATGGCCATGTCTAAACTGGGGTGGTGTGGAGTGCAAAAAAAGATGGATTTAGGCCCAGATCTCTGTACTGCGGTGAATGTATGACATTGTTCTGCATTCTGTCCATCAACTGTGGTTTTTACAGAAGAATACATCAGCATAGCGACACAAGGTCCGTGCCTTCAGGCACATTGCCTCCAGGAGATCAGTGAGGCCACATGTCCAACTCAGTGCTTGTAAAAGTCATGGACGCTCTCCAAGCAGGCTCAAGGCAGAACTTCCTGAGAGCTGCCAAAGGCTGATATGAACCAGAGAAGGAACCCCTGATAAAATTGTGGAGAGTGCATGATGAACTGAGTGCCACACCTGAAAGTCTCGGGATACAAGGGGCACACATCGCCATCCCCAAAAACCTGAAAGAAAAAGTAATGGCACTGGCTCATGGAGGCCACCAAGAAACTCTTCGAATGAAGTCCAGGGTGAGGTAAAAGATGTGATTTTCTAGGCTGGAAGCTGCCATAGATGAGACCGTTTGATGCCGTCACTCATGTCAAATCTCAAGCCTCCAAGAACTGCCGGCACCTATCATCACAGAGGAACTGACCACTGCCCTGTCGTATAAAGTGAGCCTAAAATTTGGAAGCTTCCCAAACAGTCGTATTACAGCAGTAATGCTTGACAACTACCCCATCATCGAAGTGATAGACTTAACTGCTTTTCCCAATGAAGCCCCAATGCCAGAAATGGCTTTTGCGCTGCTTGGTTTACTGCAAGAAATAAAGACAGACAGCAGCCCGTCATCCCAGGGGACAAATTTTAAAGAGTTATTCGACAACTTGGGGATCAGACAGCACCAGATTAACCCTCAATGGCCGCAAACCAATGGCGAAGCCAAGGGCTTCATGAGCACCCTGAATAAAATATTGAGAATCGCTGTCACAGAAAGCACCAAAACTAACCCTGGGGGTAGTTTGCGTAGTAGCGCTTTGCATAGCATCGCAAAGTGCACTTTGCACTACGCATGCTACGCGTAGCTACAAGAACTGCGTAGTGCGGTAGGGAAATGCTGTTCGCACTGATTGCACAGTGCCGGATGCTTGTCCGCACTGTGCAATCATTACAAACGTCATCTTGCACAGTGCAAGCTGTTGTTTTCTGCCGCTCGAGTAGATTTGTACTTGAGCAGCAGCTTTCTCAACGCGGACTGGTAGTTTCGCATCGCACGCGGTTGCGAGCATACACGACCACTCGCAATGAGAAGCCTGTCCTCCCCGCATTTAAAATCTCGCCGAGAGGTTTATTTTCTATGCTCGCGATCGGCAACTTGATGTTGCTTATTGCGAACGAGGAAAAAGTCTTGCCGGGATGTTGATTTTGTTCGCTCGCGGTTGCCAACTTGACGTTGAGGACCGTGAGCAAGCAAAAAATGCCCGCTACGTGTTTTTGCACTGTATTATGTGAAATTTGCGTAGTGCTTAGTAGCGCAAACTACGCACGCTCCACGAGCGTAGCGTAGTACTATGCCCAGGGTTAACCAAAACAGAGCTGTCCATGAACAGGTTCCTAAGGGAGTCCCGAGGAACATCTCACTGTACCACTCAATGGTCACTGTGGTCCCTAATGCTCTATGGACATAGGTGCAACACCATACCCATCTCCCCAGGGTGAATGTCACCTCCAAATGACCAGAATGAAGCAAAGCCAAGCGTACTCAAAACAATGTGTGTGCAAGAAGCAAGCGCTGCAAGAGTGGTGTTGCACCTATGTCTGTTGAGCATCACGGATCACCGTGACCGTTGTGAGGTGTTCCTCTGGGACCAGGTCCTGATAAGGGACAGGAGACCAAGATAGAAGTTTTGAACACCATTTGAGCCAGCCGCATGGCCAGTCATCCGTCAAATAGTATCATGGTCACCGCCCGAAACAGCCAAGAGTCAGTAACCATAAATGTGTCATGGTTCTGAAGAGGGGATTTTCCAGCCCAGCCAAATCTAGAAATCGAAGAGAAAGAGTTTGCTTGAGATCATTCATGACATCAGGTGGACCCTGAAGAGCAAGCTTCCAGTAGCCCTACTCCTGAGCTAATCAACCCCTGGAGACAAAATCGTCCACATCCGCCAGGGCATCCAGGAGCCTGAAATCTTTGTCAACCCCCATTATCAGTAATATGACCTTAGGCCCAATCCACCCAGAAACCAAAGACTCATAGTCTTTGCATGCCAAGTATGACAGCAAAGTCTGATGCCAAGTTGGGGAGGGATGCAGTGATCAGCAAGTGCCACCCCCAATGTGACAATATGCCACAGAACTGCACCCTCTACATCCTCTAGCCAGACGCAGCAGGTGACAAACACACTAGTATTGTTTGGACTACACATATTTACCTTGGTTTGGATAATTTCCATTAAGATGATTGTTGTTTGCATGGTTTACTATTCAATCTTACTCTGTATTTTTTTTTACTTTCTCCCTGTAGTCAACAAAAGTTAGAAAATTACATAAACCATGCAAAACGTTGCCCCAACCCCCGTTTTTCCTTCCCCAGCCTGGTGGGCCTTATTACGCTGCGGGCAAATGAACAAAAGAGTTCCAAAACTATGCAGTTGGATGTGGTCCTTACTGGGTTTGGAAAGAAAGTTGGCTTAATTCCTACATTGTTTGGACACAGAGGGCCAAACGGTATTAGAACATCCCCCTGAATTAGATGGCAAAGAAGTATGAAGGTTAAACCTACACATAATTTGTATTAAGAACTTAGATACACATTCTCTACTCAAGGTAAATACGATTTTAGAGCGGTACGCTTTTGGAAGGAGAACTCAAAAGCAAGGTGAGAGCACTGAAGAGTTAATTTCAGCTCTCAGGAAATTAGCATCAGAATGCAAATTTGGAGGTTTATTGATGAAAGCATAAGGGACCAAGTTTTCCTCACATGTAATATTTTAAAAGTATGGTTTGAAAGATGACCCTCCACTTAGTGAAGGCCTTGTGGTAGCAAAACGGATTGAACACATGTTGCCATTTGTGAAAGAAATAAAAGAAAATACCAAGAAAGACCAGAATAGTAGGAGGTTGAAAAGGGGACAGAGAGTAATTTCAAATGTCAATGCTTCGGATGTGGCCAGGTGGTTCACATGGCCAATGCGAACATTTTCCCAGCGTTAATAATGTCTTGCAACAAATGTGCAAAGAAGGGTCAATACAGGGTTTGTTGCGGAAGTAGCAAAATTGTAAAGAAAAATCACATGGCAGTTGCTGAAGTAAATGATGATAATGTGCTCCAGACGGGAAAACAAGACTCTGGAAATCTTAACAATATGATAAAAATTAGAGACATTGAAGTTGAATTAGTGTTTGACACATTTTCATGCATGACCATTGTATCTGAAGAAACCTTCAACAAGATGTATGGTGAAAGAGTGTGTGTTAACAAAATGGACATTTGGCCTGGAGGCTATGGGGGCCGGCATATAAGAATACAAATCTACTTTCAAGAGGATGTTGAGTATCAAGGCAGATATATAGGCCCACATGCATCAAGCATTTTTGGAGTCGCAAACGGTGCGATTCCTTAAAATCGGCCGTTTGCGATTCCAAAAATGCTTTTTGAGATGCATCAAGCAATTTTAGAAATCGCAACATTTTTGCAATTTCTAAAATTGCGATTGCTTTTAAAAAATCGCAAAATTGCGATTTCTTAAAAGCAATGCATGAATACTTTTTAAATTGCGAATTCGCAATTAGAGGGATAAATTTACAGAGTAGTTAAACTACTCGGTAAATTTGCAAAAAGTGAAAATAACGCTGAAAATGCATTTTTTTAACATTCATGTTACGGACACACATGTCCTTAGGACATGTGTGTGTGCAACATGATGCGAAAACAGCATTTCATGGGTGCAGGGGGGGTTCATTTGAACCCCCCTCACCACCCTTGAAATGCAATCAGGATTTGCGATTTTCAAATTGCGAATTCGCAATTCCCATTCATTCCTATGGGCCTTTTGGCCCATAGGAATGAATGGGAATTGCGAATTCGCAATTTGAAAATCGCATTTTTTATGCGATTCGGTAAAAATAGCGATTTCTACCGAATTGCATAATAATTAAAAAAATAATCATGCATAGCCTTTTGCGATTTCTAAATTGCGAATCGCTATTTATCGCAATTTAGAAATCGCAAAAGACGACATTGATGCATGTGGGCCATAGTGAGCAAAATGTATATCTCAAACAAAGGGGACAATATAATGCAATGGCTTACACAAAAAGATTTAGAAGTATTTTTAGATCCGAATGCTTTTCCACAGGTCCAGGTGAAACATTCCTGAAACAAAGAACAGTGCTGCATATTGTTTGTCCAGACCAGTAGAAGAAGGTGATCTGGATAGTGAATGTAAAAGTAAACCAGAGAATGAGGATTGGGCTTTAGAAAAAGTATGCGTTATTACACAGAGTGCTGTATCAGAAAAAGATTGGAAAGAAACCCTAGAGAGTGATCAGAATCTGTCATGGGTGAGCGCATGATGAGTAATAGTTAGGAACTAGGTGGTGACACCTGGGGAAAGTTGATGGCATTTTGGCTAGTGAGAGAAAAACTAGGTGATGTTGAAGGTCGTTTGTTTTGATTTGCGATGGAGATTAGTTGATCAGGCTCATGAGGGACCTTTTGAAATCTGTACAATACAGGAAAGGTTGAGGATGGAATTCTGGTGGCCATGAGTAGATGTTAAAACTTATAGGATACTAAGGGAGTCCTTTCAGTGCACTAAAGTTCTTTCAACTCGGAGACTCCCAATGTGATGCCTCAACTTACCTGATGGGCCATGGTTCGAAGTAGAGATGGACATTGTTGGTCCCCTGTCTTGTGAATGGAAATTTGTATATGTGGTAGTCTTTATAGATTTTGTTTTTGAAACTTTATTAAAAAAAATATGCACAGTACGATCACATCATTGCCACATATATTGAAAATAAGGCACATCATTACAATACAGCACAGCAAAAATAAGTGTACGTCTGTGTAACATTGGAGACAAAACCATGAGAAATTGTCAGAGACTCATTGAGAAGGGGCAGGAGCAGACTCCCAGGGGGAGCACCAAACTTGATAGATCTTTTCTTAGGATGGCCAAAGATTATGTGTGTTGCAGATACCACTACTAACACCACCATAACATTTTTAGACAAGTTGTTGGGAGAGAAGGATTCCCCAACTATATTCTAATTGACAAAAGCGTTCAATTCTGCTCTAAAGAATGCATGAATATCTGGTCAGTATGAGAATTGAACATTCCAAGGGTGTCCTATGTCATCCAGAAGCCAATTGCCTATTGAGAGATTTAACAAAACACTCAGAGAAAGTATAGAATTGGCCAAAAGCAATGGTCTACACGGGAGAAATGAGATTGTAGAATGTTTAGTAGAATTCAGGCCAACCCCACATCAAGTAACAGGGAAAACCTAATTTGAATTATTTAGGAGCAGAACACTCAACACAAAGCTGTTGTATTATGCTTTTTTGCATGTATGTGTGACTTTAAATCCTCTTGCCATGCTAGGAATGTTTACACTCACTTGAGTTCCAGGTTAGACAGTTACTGGAGATGAGCCGGGAAGTGTCGCAGAGAGACGCCATCGCTGACTTCCTTTGATGATATTGATAAACTGGAAAAGTTGACCTTTCTTCTTTGAGGTTTTTTTATTTATGCGACGCAAGATAAACCCACCCCGGGTGGATTAAATGGCAGATTGGCGGAATACAAGTAGACACCTGCAAAAGAAGAGAAAAGAAAAGTATGATACTTAGAAAAGCACAGGTGTGATTGAGATGAGAGTGGGCGATATGGTGAAAGTGAAAGTGAGAGCTCCCACTGGGAATGCTATACAGTCAAAGGTCATTGCGCCTATTAAAGTTGTGAAATAGTTTCGCAATGTGGTCAGAACTCAAGATGGGAGTCTTGAGTCTAGGAGGAGTTGACAAGTATACAGGAGGTTTTGTAGAGATGAGGTAAGAGATCCCTTGGATACAGCAAATAATGATAATGAGAGTGGTGAATATAACTTGAGAAAAACACTGTGGAGGACTACCAACTGCACTTCATGCACACCAAGTTTTCTAACCGACTATGGGCCATATTTAGATTTTGGGGAAGGAGTTACTCCATCACAATGGAACAGAATGTCCCTTCCGCCAAAATATAATTCCCATAGGATATTATGGGATTTATATTTTGGACGAAGGGATATCTGTTACCATTGTGACTGAGTAACCTGACCACGAAAATATAAGTCAGGCCCTATGCTTGCGAATAAGTGATGTTAGTCTACTTGTTATTTTGGTTGCACTGATATTGTGATGTGTATCACAGAGTTTCCTAAAAGACTGTTTTCAAATAATTGATCTTAGTCAAATTGCTATTTTGGTTGCACTTATATTGCTATGTGTGTTCTACCAGGAGCGGCCAGTGAAGGTAAGCGCTGTGGGGCGCGGGTGAAGGGATGGGGGGAGTCAGCAGGCAAAGACCAGGGAAAATAAAATGTAAAAAAAGAAAAACCCTTACCTAGCACTTGATGCATCGCCAACCCCTCCTCCACACAATGGCTGTCCGAATTTCCTTCGCTCAGCTATAAATATACACCCTGCAGCACTGCGCACTTAGTAAGCTTCTGAGATGCACTTTGAGGACACCTTTCTGTTGAATATTTTCTTAGAAAGAAAATATGGTCATACCTTTTTACCCCACATACCACTATGGGTATCTCACCTTTCAGATTACTAAAATAAAATGAGATGCCAATGGAAACATTTGCCCAACTTGGATTAAACTCCTTAAGAAAAATGTTAACTCTTGCTTATCTTGTCAGGACAAACTTATTTGAAAGAAAAATGTTCTCACTCAACAATATGTACAGAAGAAACATGTTGATCCATTTTTCACTTCTTCAATTGATGTTCAGATTGGAGATTGACTTTTAATTAAAAACCCCAAAAGAGTTGCAAAGCGTATCTCTAAATTGTCTTTGCCACGCAAGTTCTTAAAACCTCAAAAGGATTAAAAAGGTTAGTGGAATAAGAGAGTTTTGGTCAAGTTATTACTTGACAGGATAGCAAATTTCTTACTTATAAACACTGCTTTGTCAACAATTATGATTGCTCACATTTTCCCTTAGGTACTTCATCTGATACTTCCGCTAACTCTATTAATCACACTTCTATGGATCAACCAACCTGTATATTTTCTACACCTTCAGTTTCAATGGATAATAGATATGTTTGTTCCAACAATCGTTCTTAATTTACCTTAACGAACCAAGCCACTTCCAATACTTCTTTACCACAAGGTTTAAGGATTTTTACAAGTCTTAATTTAACGTTTTTATTTTCACAGGTTTCATCTTTGTTTTATAAAAAGGGAGATGATGTAAAGGACCCTTTCCATTTTAATGTAAGTCTTTCTTCTTTGTTTACTTCTATGTCAACATTCTGTATTCTGTATATCTTACTGTTGTAATTATCCTCCTTTGGTATGTTCCGTCCACCCCTGCCTTTCTGTCCCAGTTGGTTTCTCCAGCCTAGGAGTTGACCATGGAATGTTGGTGCTCTCTTCAGTGAGGAGAGTGGATGGCCATTAAAGCAGAACTTAGCATACTTCCTGAGTCCTGTCATTATTTGGAATTCTAACACTGGCAATGGAACTGCGCAGGGGGCAGAAGTGGCCATTTCCCCTTTGAGTGCTCTCTCCACACAAGAAGATAGTACTCCAGGAGGTATTAGAACTGAAGAACTGTATTGGAATACTACCTGGACCAGCAAGATACAGATACTTGGTGCCAGCTAACTTGGAGCGAAGCAAGCGGCCTTTTTAGCGGATCTTTTGGCCAAGTCTTGAAGGTGAGATCTTATCCCGTCTGCCATTGACACTTTTAGCTGTCATACCATTGGCAAGAAAACTCGTATCCCCGCCACCTTCCTAAAATTCAAGTGACCTCCTACAGGGTGGGACTCTTGTTATATAGTGACTGTGAGTCCAGGCCGTGCTGGTAGCTTGTGTGACCTCGTCATTTTCATGGTCTACGTCCCTGCCAGTTGTGTCACCCAACGATCATAGAGTTCCCACCAAGGCTGACCACAGATGGGGTGGATGAATCCATGGTGCAAGTGCATATAAAGGGGATCTGGTTAAGGCACCTTTTCTGCAGCCCAGTCTTGCTGTCACATAGTCTAGCCTCAGAGCTCTAGACGTATTCCTGCCTGTTTCCTTATATCGTGTTGTGGTCCGGCATTTGCTGAGGAAGAAAGTAATCTGATGCCACCTACCTGCCTATCATCGTCGACGTGATTCCAGAGTCCCTCAGGGCAGAGCAGCTGTGGAGCGTCAGGTTGTTGGACGAGTGAAGCGTTGCAGCATCAAGTGTGGGTACAGTTCTCGTCGGCGTTTTCTCTCTGTGACTTCCTGGAATAAGAAGTCAGTCAGGACGCCTTCCTACGCGTCACCTGCTGAGTGCCGAATTCAGTCAAACGCCTTCCAACGCGTCACCCGCTGAGGGCCGTCCTTTCTTCAGAAACCGGAGTTCGTCATTTTCCATGCCGGCGCACCATGAACTAAGGGCCGGTTCTGCCAGATTTTTGGCGGTTGTCGGTTCATGAGGTTCCGGTTGAGTTCGGCACCTTTGTGGACCTCTGTGGGTGATTCGAGTTAATGGTATACGGTGACTTTCCAGTTGTCGCCTGTCTGCTAGGTGGTGAGTGTTGTAGAACTGAACTGCCTCCAGACCTTTATTGACTGCACATCCAAGAATATATTTTACTCACCACTCCAGAACTTGTGTCTGCAATGGGGATACCGGGCAAAGAATAGAACTATGTTGTATTTACTGAGTTTTCAGCTGTTGTAGCTTACCAATTCGGGAGCTGTGTGTTCTGCTTTCAAAGTCTGTATTTTTCCTCCACACCGTATACAACATTTTGGCATAGGTGTCCAGCCCATCCTAGGGGTGCCACATTATTTTTTTGTCTTTATTCTCCTAGGTGTCCTGATCTCTCCCTGGTGAAGTATGGTTGCAGCAAGCATGAGCCAACCCCCACCTTTTTTGAATGACATTGGGGAACCAGAAATTAGTTGGAAGGAGTGAGTGAAGCTGTTCGAATCCTACCTCATAGCTATCGGGGGCGAGAGATTCACCTCAGTGAGGAAACAGCACATTTTACTTCATAATCTGGGGGTGCAGGGGCGCAAAGTTTATGAATCATTACCAGTGCCAGAACAGGAGGAGGATGTTGTAGGAGAAGTAGATGTTTTTGCGTAAACTATGGGCAAATTAGAAAAACATTTTGGAGACAGGATAAATGTGGTACTAGAACGTCACAAGTTTTTTTAAAAGAATCCAAGGTAAACAAGAGTCAGTGCAGAATGACATTGCATCTCTGTGGGGATGTACTCAACTATGTGAGTTTGGTAACCTCACTGATTCCCTTATAAGAGACCAGCTGGTAAGGTGTACAAATAATCCTCACATTCAAGGAAATTTACTAGCAAAAAGCCCAGGGTTAAGAGAAGCTATTGAAATAGCAAAGTCAGTTGAGCACACTGCAAGGTGCATTAAAGAAATGAAACCCAGCAATGAGGTTGTGGCGAGTATTAAAGATGAGGAAGACAAGAATGAAGTTTATAAGGTGAAGCTGAAAGAGAACACTAGCATGAGAGTACATAACAGAGAGAAGGGTCCAAAATGCTACAGGTGTGGCAGCAATAACCATTTTGCTACTTTCTTTCAATGTCCCGCCAGGTACGTCACTTGTAAAAAAGGCAATAGAAGAGGGCATTTCGCAAGAGTATGTAGAGATGGAGAACCGCACGCTAGAGAACATGAGAAGAACATGGAAAGGGTCACAAGTAAAGAAGTAAAATGCATAGAGCATAGAGGTGAAAAATATGTTTTGCAATTAAAAGATTTCAGTAATACTGTAAATTCTATCTATCCAAAGTGCGACGTGTTCATTGATAACAAATGTGTAGAAATGTATGCTGATTCATGTTCACTGTTCACTTTACTAAACAAAGATGATTTTGTTTCCTTGGGTAACAGTAATGTCAGTGAGTTAAAAATGCCAGATATTTCTCCAACAGGGTACAACAAAGAACCCATACCTCTTTTAGGTATGAAAAATGTACAGTTACGATTCAAGGATAGGAAGGCTTATGGCACGGTGTATATAGTGAAATCAGGGTCAAATCTAGTAGGGTGGATACACCAACATGAGTCCTGCTCACAGAAAAACCCCATAAAAGTGATAACATTTGTGAAGAATTCAAGCAGTTATTTAAGGATGATCTAGGGTGTCTGCATAATTTCCAACATAGGATCAGACTGAAATACAATGCCAAACCAGTTGTACACAGATTACGTCCCGTGCCACATAAATTGAAGGAACCTCTAGAGAAGGAAGTTGCGTAAGCTATGTGACTTAAACATAATCCAGCCCATAAACTGGTCAGAATGGTTGGCTCCGATAGTTATCGCGGCCAAGTCCAATGGGGTAGGGATTCGTCTCTGTGTAGATTTGCGCAGCCTCAATGATAGTATTTGGGTAGAAAGACATAATCAACTAAATGCTTAGCACCATGGGTCCTGCAAAGTATTTTAGTGTGATAGACTTATCCATAGCGTACCACCAGATTGAACTCCATCCAGAATCAAGACCACTCACTGCGTACATCACCCCTTTTGGGGCAATTATGTTTAAAAGTAGGCCTTTCGGACTTACGACCGCTGCAGTTATCTTTCAAAAAGCCATGCAGAAGATTCTGGAAGGTATAGAAGGTATAGAACACACCATGTGTTTCCAAGATGATATATTGGTCTACGGCCAAAATACGGAAGACCATGATGGCGTACTAAGGCAAGTGTTCAGGAGACTCACAGATGCAGGCCTAACTCAGAAAAGAGAAAAGTGCAAATTAAAAGTACAAGAAGTTGAATACCTGGGCCATTCCATTTCAGAAGATGGATTCAGACCTAAGGGCAGCCTGATCCAAGCGGTTAAAGAGGCTCCCCACCCTAGGAATAAAGAGGAACTAAAGTCCTTCCTGGGGCTCATGGAGTATATGTCCAAGTATGTTGACAATTTTGCTGCAAAATGTGAAGCCATGAGAGAACTCTTAAAGAAAAACAAGGAATTCATGTGGAATGAGGAAGAAGAAGAGGTGGTGAATGCTTTAAAGAATGACCTAATCAACTTTCCTGCTTTAGGAACTTTTGACCCTTCCGAGAGAACCATACTTGCAAAAGATGCTTCAAACAACGATCTGGGTGCAACTTTGATACAAAAAGATGGGAAAGAAGAGAAGATCGTCATCTTTGCATCCAGGAGTCTCACAACTCCCGAGCGGAACTACTCCGTAATTGAGAGGGAAGCTTTGGCCTGTTCTTGGGCGGTGAGACATTTTAAGTTTTTCCTATGGGGCTTGAGATTCACCATTCGGACCGACCACAAACCACTCACCTTAATATTTTCTGTAAAGGGTTTAGAAAATTGCACCCCACGTATCAGCAGATGGATCCTAGGACTCGAACACTATAATGTCAATGTAGAATATGAGCCGGGCAAAGAAAATAAGATTTCAGATTTCCTATCGAGATCACCTTCACCAGAAGTGGAGGCCATAGAGGAAGCACTTGACAGTCCCATATTAATGATGGATATACCTGCCATCACCGAAAAAGAATGGGAGGACAGTATGAGAGCGGATAAGGAGTTGAGTACCCTAAGGGAATACATGAAACAAGGGTGGCCCAACAAGAGGAATGAGCTTGAAGTTGGCATCGAGGATTTTTGGGAAGTCAGGAATTAACTAAGCGTCCGATGGAGCAAGATGGTGACAACGTGAGCTCCGCGCTGCAGGCTGCACGCGCCAGTCACGCATCGAGAGATGATCGGCTAGCTGCCCTGCGTGAAGCTCAGGATGCTCGGTAATGGTGCACGGCAATGGTTCCCTCGAGGCAGAGACAGAGGCAGCAGGACTCACGGTGTGCTGTGAAACGGAGCTGCTTAACTGGCAGATCAACATCAGAGCTCGAGGGGTCAAGCATCCTACAGACCCGCTCGGAATTCCTTTGTCTTTTCTTTCTTGTCTACGCTGCATGCGTACACCGGAACGGAGTAACAGTAGAAGAAAACTCCGGCAGTGGGGCTTCTGCTTCTTCGCAGATTTTAACCTGGAAGGAGGCATTTGATTTTAACTTGGCTGTCCCATTGACAATCACCTTGACTTGCATGTTTCTGGAGTATCTGAACCTGCAGCAGGAAGCAAAAAAACTTACGATCTCCAGGCTCAACCTCTTCATTGATATGAGCGTCGTGGAGCAAGGAGGGGGATCAAGAAGAAGACTCTGGCTCCATCGAAGGACATCCTTGCAGATGAGGTTACCAGAAAGACCAATTCAGACCAGGTCAGGGGGGCAAAAAAAATCACTCCGGCTAAAACGAGGGGGGGGGTGGCTTCCAACAAGGACTCTAAGGCTATTAAAGACACTAAAGACCATAAAGATCCTACCTTTAAGCAGTGCCCTGGCACCCCCGCCAAAATATTTACGGTAGCCAAATCCCAGGCCAGCTTAAAGAGCAAACAACCCCCCTCACCGCCTAAGACCCTACCTCAGCTAGACAGTACTACTGACAATGGGGGGGTTCCAAAAAACATTGCCTCAATATTTTAAGCGCAACGGAAAGTCTGGCCAGCTTCCCAAATAACATCTCTGCATCTGCATCAGTATCTCTTGCCAGTGACCACAAGTCCATCGAAGGCTCAGAGCCCTGCCTCCCTCAACCCATAGGGGCCCCTGCTTAATTGACTCCCCCATTCCATCAGATACCCCACTGCCTGCACCGTCATGTGCCCAAGAACAGCAGCCATTAAGTGAAGGAGTCAGCCGTCAAGGGACTGACACACCTCTAGTCACCTTTGCGCCAGCTTTAATCCCACAGGGGCTGAATTTTCTTTTCAAAACTTGGAGACTCCCGTTGGTTCACACTATCCCTGGACCCCAGAGGCTGGGCAGGAGGATTTTTACACTGTATCTGATAGCACTCCTAGCACATCTGGCGAGGAAGAAGAGGAGACGGACGACGACGATGAAAAGGCAGGCACCTCCAGCATCAGCGAAGAGAAGAGCGAGGGCTCCCACCTTAATCCTGACACATTCGTGCGGCCCAAGAAACCCAGGATTAAGAACAAACGATGAAGCCAACTTAGGTGGGACTATTCCAACTCAAGGATGTTGTACCCACTGGAGGAAGATAGCTCAACCCAACCGCAGTGGAACAGCCTGAGGAACCACCAGTCTAAGGCAACCGAACCAGGGGAGCCCTCACTTGTAGCTATACTAGCATCCATTAAAGACTTTCAAGAAGAGGTGAGGACTGACAGTCAGTCTGCCAAGAGCGCCGCCAAAAAACTACAGGGAGGCCTAAGAAGGCTGAACAAGACCTGCATAGACATCTGTGATAGGGTAAGCATGGTAGAAGCACGGACAGAACACCTAGAAACTGAAGCCGTGGCTACCAAACAACTGAACGAATCCCACTCCGCCTGCCTCACAGACATAATGGTAAAGATGGAGGAACAAAAAAAACGGCAACGAAGAAACAACCTTCGCTAACTAGGTATTCCAGAAGGGAAGGAAGGGGAAGACCCTCGGCAATTCATAGTTAACCTACTACATGAATCCTTCCCTGACCACTCAGGGTGGGATTGGAATCGGGAGGTATAGCGAGCACACTGGTTCCCCTTTATTCAAAAGCGACAACAGAATGGTAGCAGCTCAGCTGGTGGCCAGCCCAGAGTTTTCCTGGTTTACTTTGGTAACTTTCTCTTAAGGCAATTGATTTACGACCAAGCTCGACCAAACTGCAAAAAAGGGGTTAACGGGATTTTGTTCTTCGCTAAACCAGACTTTTGCCATCAAACTGTGGAGCGGAGATGGCACCTGAGGCAAATTATCTCCCCTTTCCAGCAACAGGGCGCGGAAGTATATCTTATGAACCCGGCCAGACTGAAAGTTATTCTTAAAGGGACTACCAGAGTCTTTCTATCAGAAATCAAGGCTAAAGAGTACCTTGACAAAATTAAAGCCAAGAAGGGACACAAAGACTAGATAATGTTCACAGGCTGATAACTCTCACATTTTTGGATATGTCTTTTCTCTTTCTGCCTCCTCATTTATCTACCCCGGTTATTTATAAAGAGTAAATGGGTTGATATATGCTCACAAACCACATCTAAACTCACTCACTGCACTGCAACCACACGCTGCAGCGCCCTTGCCGGTCACGGACCTTGACTTCTTCTTTTACCTGACCGACTGGCGGCTCCAGCAGCCGAGGTTCATGACTGATCACCATCACTCAGGCCCTCCCTGATTGCTCACACAAGGGGGAGGGTGGGGAGGGTGGCTAGAGGGGAGGGGTGGGAGGCGGCTTGGTAGAGACTCTCAGTTGCAAAAAAAAAGAAACTTAAAAACAAAAATCGACACTTTTTTTCAGGCAGCATGTTCACGACTTCACAACCATATCTCCGAATCTAGACACCCCTTTCCAAAAGAAAAGTCGAACTCATAGTAGTTCTAAGTTAGGGAGGGCAAGGACGGACGGTGGGAGGAAGAAGACCGGCAAAATAGCGAAAATGGTATGCCCTGCAGTTCTCCAATTTTACACTATTAGATGGCCAGCGTAGACTCTCTACGAATAGTATCTATCAATGTCTGTGGATTAAATGACCCGACTAAGAGACAAAAGGTAGCGCTAGGCCTACGGACACTGGGCGGGAACATCATATGCATGCAAGAAACACATATAGAACACTCTCAAAAACACTTGCTAGACACCCTAGGGTTCAAGGTGGCGGTGCAACCTCACAAGGGGCCAAAACCAATGGGGAGGAATCCTACTAGATTGAAAACTCGCCATTAATAGCCCCCGCAGCAAATCCGACCCTCTAGGGAGGTGGGTTATCTCAGAGATTTTATTCCCTAACAATTCTTCTATCACTCTCTGCTCTGTATACGGAAGTAACCTTGACGAACCCGGGGTTATAAGCCTAATATCTGTGCAGTTAGCACACTGGCCTACCCCGATAGTGGGGATCTAAATATTCACCTACCCTGCAACTGGGCTCCAAACTCAATACAGAAATATAAAGGAAGGAAATCAAAGTCTTTCAAGCCCTGAACAATCTCATGCAGACACACGGCCTAATTGATGGGTGGGCAAACAAAAATCCCACACAACCCTGACACACGTTTTATTCAGCCCCACACAAAACCCTAGCCAGACAGGATTATCTTCTTATCTCCGCTTCACTAATGAACAACTTCTCAATCGACATAGCACCCCGCTTTTTATCCGACCATAACCCACTCATAGTCACCCTTAAAGGGGTTTTAAAACAGAAAGAACCCACAAAGTGGAGTTTTCGAGAAAGCGCTATTACATGACAATAACTATGTAGCCCATATGCAGGGCTGGATTCAGGAATTCCTGGAAATAAATAACGATACTGCTTCTCAAATGACAGTGGGACACTTTAAAGGCGGGAATCAGAGGCGAGACCCTGAGGTTTTCTTTTCATAAAAACATACTGGAAAGAAAACGAATCAGTGAGATACAAGATAAACTAAGGAAAATTGAGACTAAATTAACTCAATTAATATACGCAGGATTAGACTGCCTACCCATTCAGGAGGAAGCAGTACTTGCCAGAGCAGAGATAGGCACTGTCTTCATGGAAAAAATTGCAGCTAAATGGGCGGCTTCTAGGGAAAAAAGCTACGAGTGCAGCGATAGTATTGGGCACCATCTTGCAGTTAGGACAAGACAGCAGGTATCCAACAGCGAAATACTTGCAATTAAACTCCTCTCCGGCGTGGAAACCACAGACCCTTCTCTTACCTGGAAGGGATTCCAGGAATATTACTCCAAACTCTATACTGAGGAAACCTGCTCTGGGGGGGATACCCTAAACCGCGAAATCTCTAGCTACCTTAGTGAGAGTGAATTGGGGCAACTCAACCCTACGGATAGTGAATCCTTAGATCAAACCCTTACCTGGGAGGAAATTCTGGAAGCTCTCACAAGGCTACCAGATGGCAAGGCCCCAGGCCCGGATGGCATCCCCACAGAATTTTTTTAAATCTTCACTCCACAAATTAAAGCCATTCTCACAGATGTAATATCATCTATTTTCAACGGGGCTCTGCCACCGGACTCATGGGCAAACACCAGAATCTCTATCTTTTTAAAGAAAGATAAATCCCATTTCGACATGAGCTCTTACAGGCCCATTACCCTCATCAATAGTGACTCCAACATTTGTTCCAAAGTGATAGCCTCTAGGATCTCTCGAATAGTGGAACCTCTAGTACATGAATGGCAACACAGGTTCATTCCCATGAAAGGGACTACCGAACACTTTAGGAGAGTGATCAATGTCACTCATTTTACTCGATGCTGAAAAGGCTTTCGACCGAGTATCCTGGCGATATCTGTGGAACGTGATGGGCAGGATGGGGTTCGGGAACAGAATCATTCGGGCAACACAGGCACTCTATAACAGACCAAGGGCTAGCGTTACTATAAACGGACAACTTACTGACCCCTTCAACATCTCACGGGGGACGAGACAGGGCTGCCCTTGCTCCCCTTTATTGTTTGCCCTATACCTGGACCCCTTTATCAAACATATAGAGAACAATGAGAGCATCTCGCCGGTATGCTATCACCAAAACTGCTGCAAAATCCTGGCGTATGCCGACGACCTTGCCATCACTTCCACAGATCCCGCCAGCTCCATTCAGGCATTAGAACTGGAGGCCCAGAAATTCGAAATGGACTGACGAACGGGTGGTGCCCAATGCTAAATACCTAGGGGTCCTTGTCTTACCCAAACTGGAGAACATCGTAACAGATAATCTAACACCCCTGGCAGCCCAAACAAGGAAAGCTTTATAACAGATAGACAATTTGCACTTAACTCTAGTGGGAAGATGCAACATAGTCAAGATGACGTATTTCCCCAAACTCCTGTACTTCTTCCGTAGCATACCCTTAGAATGCACCAAAAACCACCTGCTTAAATTTCAACAAATTTTCACTCAATTCATCTGGGCATAAGCCCAACCCAGACGCGCCTTTAAACATCTTACCCTTTCAAACGAAAGAGGTGGCTGGGCCCTTCCCAACATCATCCTCTACTACTGGGCATCAGTTGCACAGTATAGCTCAGAACTGGTTATGGAACCTATTCTTCCTACAACCGGGCTACCCTCTCCCTTCCAGATCCTACTGGGGGATCAATACTGGGGAAGCCTACTTCGCGAAACAACATATGGTTACTACAACCGGGTTAAATTTAAGACTTTAATGAACTCCTTCAAAGTATTCCGCAACATCCAAAGAATCTATGGAATAGTTAGATTTAACTTGCCAGCTATCTTCGACATTTCATACTTTTCAGAGTGGTATCGGGCCGGAATAGTTAAACTTGGGGACCTGATTACCTCTGAGGGAATTAAACCTTTTTCAAACCTACAAGCCAAATTCAACCTGAGAAGTCAAGACTCCTTTAAATATATGTCTATCCACTCCTTCCTTTCCAGCAAAGTCAGAGGAACCTCAGGCTTTTCAGAAGTTGAATTCTAAAACACACTTCGAAACACTATCACCCCCGCATCGGCTATCTGTATAATATGCTCAATAGACAAACCCTCGATGACTTAGAGGCTATTGCTAGAAAATGGCACCTCAAACTTAATTCACCCAAAAGTACCTTTCACAACTCTCTCGCACTATCACAACAGATTTTAATATCTGCCAAGCTGCAAGCGCAACATTTAAAAAACTATCTTCTTTCTCTATATAACACCCAGCAGGATTATTAAATGGGGGACTGGTAAAGGAACTCTATGCCCACGCTGCTCTGAAGCTGGTGCTGACTCTGTCCATATCTTTGCGACATGTTTAACTATAGCTCCAACACTTCTTAAGATACAGAATACACTCAGCGAAATAGTAAAACACCCAATCTCCTTGAACCCCACAATTATTCTTCTAGGCACTCAATCTGACTCCGAACACACACTATTTAAATGAGGGTCTAAGGGCTAGTTTTAAGACTCTGAACTGGACACACGCCCCTAACATCAAACTTGCTACAACAAAAGGTATCCAGGAGTCACAACCAAGTCTTTACTTTAGACTGACCACCATACGACTTACAGATTAGATTGTGAATTATATACTATTCGTATGTAAATACCATTCAACTACTCATATATTCAGCATGCAACTAGGGTAGGAATTTTTCCCATCAGTTGCCGTACTGTACCACCACTATCACATCATTTGGGTCCTCCTTACCCAGGAGTTAGTACAAAAACAGTCACACTATGTGGAAAGTGAGGACTGTGTGAGTGAGGAGACTGGTGTTATCCGTTTCGCTAGGTGGTATCGGTATGGTGTTGGTATGATATTTACAACTGAAAGAAAGCAGTGCAGTGAAAAAAGGTGATAGTGAGGAAAATTAGGTGGAACTGAGTAGAATTAGTGTTTTCCCTCAGACCCCCAAGTCTAAAAACAAGTGAAAAGTGAGAAGTAGATTTAACATAATATCTACTAGCAAGTGGTCGACATGTTTCTGCATATAAGTGGAAATTATCCTATACGTTCATCAGGACCTCGATGTTGCTACTGCTTGCATAACTAGGTGATAAGAATTAAAAGTGAAAAATATCACCTGAATGTCAGGTGTTGATTCTCCACCACACTCTAAGACAGTCATATGGATAAGGAAAGAAAAAAGAGAAAAACATTTATCAAAGAATGCACTCCCAAGTAGCGATATTCTTGTGATCATGTATATACAATTTCATTGGCATGATATCACTCACCCAGTGTTTGTGGGGATGGCGCCTCACCTCACCTGGCTGCAGCTCAGGTAAATAAGGAGCACCGCTCTGTTAGCAAAATACAATTATAGAGACACTCAACCAATTCAGAAACAACAAGGCAAGAAGTGTTAACTCTTATATTTAAACACGTATGTGGATCAATCTACTTGTCACGAGTCATTACTGAGGGAGCAGGTAGGAGACTCGTGGATGTAATGTTAAGTAGAACAAATGGCTATGTGGAATATGATTGCTGTGCAAACAATGATTTTATATTTTACACCGGAACCTGTTGCGAGTCTTATAATTTAAAACGAGTTCGAAACAAATATCGTCCCTGCCATGGACACCAAAGAACCCAGTAACTATGGTATGGGCGTTTTCAAGTGAACCGCCCGGGCATTTAATGTTAGAAAGCCACGGAGCACTATCGTCTAAGCAGCTGACATCACTGCCAGCAAGAGGGCCTCTCATACACTCATCTCTCTGTCGGTGTCCCAACGTCCCTCTGGGCTATTCTGGGGAGGCACCGAACAAGAGAAAAGGGCGGGTATTTCAATAGTGAACGACATACAAGTGTGATGCATTCTGGGAAACGTAGTTTTCAGAATGAAGTCGAACATTTTAATTTTTAGATGTTAGCGTATTTCTGATGTATGACGAAAGGGCCTCTTATTAAACAAAGTGTGTATCCGGGAAGGTACAAGGATACAGATTGCACCCATTAACTTAATGAATTGCTCTCAGACAGTATCAGAACCCGTTACAGTGACATCCAAGGTATCGGTTTATTAAGACCCTCCTTGTCACTGTTCAATTTGTAAACCCATTTCTGTTCAATTTTAAAGAGAAATTTGCCTATGTCTGGACAGTGGTATGGTATGTTGGGTTGTTCCAGTATGGTCCATGTAAAATCATTGGGGCCATGTCCTTTTTCCAAAAAGTGAGCTGTTAGGCGTGTTGCCTGTTTGCGGCATCGGGCAGTGCTCTTGTGTTCACCAATTCTAATTTTCGTTTTTCTAGTTGTCATGCCAACATATCTTTTAGGGCACGGACAAGTGATCATGTAGATGGTATTTTCGCTATTACAATTGGTGAATTTGCGCTGTTGCCATGGGCGCATGGTTCCTATATCTACGCTAGTGGACTTAGTTGTTCGGGGGCACGCCGAACAATTTCCGCAGGGATGGTGTCCTTGTACGGGCGGTAAATCCCACAGAGTGCCAACTTGTCTTGGCGATTTGCTTTTCGGTCTAGTATGGACCAATTGATCTTTTATGTTAGGTCCTCTCTTAAAGGCAAAAAGGGGAGGAGGTAAAGTGTCTCCACTTGTGTTCAAAATAGACCAGTGCTTGGTTATTATTTTGCAAACCTGGTTCGATTTTGTGTGAAAGGTATTCACAAATGTCATCCTTTTGGTTTTTTCGTTTGGGATGGCAATGTCCAGAAGGGCGTCCCTGTTGTTATTTGACGCCCTTTTCTTAGACTGGCGGATGATCTTCGTGGGATAGTTCTTTTCGCGAAGATATTCAGATAATGTCTCTGAGTGTTTCTCAAAGGCTTCTTTTGTAGAACAGTTCCTCTTAAGCCTGAGAAACTGCCCGAAGGGCAAATTCTCCCTGAGGGCTCTGGGATGACAGCTCTCGAAGCTGAGGAGCGCGTTCCGTGCCATTGGCTTCCAGTATAGCTCTGTTGTTAGTCCATCATTTGTTGCAGATATGAGAAGGTCCAAGAAGGGCCGCTCTTTTTTGCTGAATTCCACTGTGAACTTCAGGAATTCATTGCAATTATTTAACCAGTTATGGAATTCCAATAGGCTGGCCTCAGAGCCTCTCCATACGACAAAGATGTCATCTATGTATCGCTTCAAGACAAGAAGCGATACATAGTAGGGGTTGTCCTGATTCAATACATTTGTCTGTTCTAGCACATGGACGTATAGATTCACTAGATTGGGCGCGAAAACACTGCCCATACTGGTTCCAGAGATCTGGAGATAGGTGGTGTCCTCAAACTTAAAATAGTTCTCTTTCATCGCCAGCTCAGCTAGGTCCATGATGAAGGCAGCTGGAGTTATCGATTGCAGGTCCCTCTCTTGGAGTATGTTACCCACAACTTCCAGGGTCTCTGTCTGGGGGATTGATGTATATAACGATTCTACATCGAATGAGACGAGTAGATCTGTGGAGGTGTCAAAATGTATGCTCGGCAGTAGTCGTAGGATATCTTTCGTATCTTTAAGATACGTTGGCATCTCTTTGACAATAGGGTTAAGAAAAAAGTCAACAAATGTGGATAATGGCTCCAAAATTGATCCTATGCCGGAGATGATTGGTCTTCCGGGTGGTGGTCTCTGTGGTTTATGTACCTTCGGCAGGCAGTAAAAGTAAGGGACCGATGGATGGGAGGTACAAAGGTATTGGCCCTCTTGAGGAGTGATCCACCCTTCTGATATTGCCTCTTCCACTAGTTGACTGATCTTAGTCTTTAGTCTCTCTGTGGGGTCATCCTTTAGGGGTAGATATGACTTCCGATCTTGTAGCTGCCTCATGCATTCCTGTCGGTAAGTCTCTGTGTCTAGGATGACAATGGCACCGCCCTTGTCTGCAGGCTTTATTGTGATAGCTTCATTGGTTGTTAAGGCCTGCAGTGCTAATCTTTCTTTGTTAGGTAGATTAACAAAAGATCTCGATTTCTTAGTATTGAAAAGTAGATTGATGTCTGTTTCCACCGCCTCTTCAAAAGTTTGAAGAAGCCTTAGAGAAACACTCAGAGACATTATCTGAATATCTTCGCGAAAAGAACTATCCCACGAAGATCATCCGCCAGTCTAAGAAAAGGGCGTCAAATAACAACAGGGACGCCCTTCTGGACATTGCCATCCCAAAAGAAAAAACCAAAAGGATGACATTTGTGAATACCTTTCACACAAAATCGAACCAGGTTCGCAAAATAATAACCAAGCACTGGTCTATTTTGAACACAAGTGGAGACACTTTACCTCCTCCCCTTTTTGCCTTTAATAGAGGACCTTACATAAAAGATCAATTGGTCCATACTAGACCGAAAAGCAAATCGCCAAGACAAGTTGGCACTCTGTGGGATTTACCGCCCGTACAAGGACACCATCCCTGTGGAAATTGTTCGGCGTGCCCCCAAACAACTAAGTCCACTAGCGTAGATATAGGAACCATGCGCCCATGGCAACAGCGCAAATTCACCAATTGTAATAGGGAAAATACCATCTACATGATCACTTGTCCGTGCCCTAAAAGATATGTTGGCATGACAACTAGAAAAACGAAAATTAGAATTGGTGAACACAAGAGCACTGTCCGATGCCGCAAACAGGCGACACGCCTAACAGCTCACTTTTTGGAAAAAGGAAATGGCCCCAATGATTTTACATGGACCATACTGGAACAACCCAACATACCAGACCAATGTCCAGACATAGGCAAATTTCTGTTTAAAATTGAACAGAAATAGGTTTACAAATTGAACAGTGACAAGGAGGGTCTTAATGAACCGATACCTTGGATGTCACTGTAACGGGTTCTGATACTGTCTGAGAGCAATTCATTAAGTTAATGGGTGCAATCTGTATCCTTGTACCCTCCCGGATACACACTTTGTTTAATAAGAGGCCCTTTCGTCATACATTAGAAATACGCTAACATCTAAAAATTAAAATGTTCGACTTCATTCTGAAAACTACGTTTCCCAGAATGCATCACACTTGTATGTCGTTCACTATTGAAATACCCGCCCTTTTCTCTTGTTCGGTGCCTCCCCAGAATAGCCCAGAGGGACGTTGGGAGACACCGACGGAGAGGTGAGTGTATGAGAGGCCCTCTTGCTGGCAGTGATGTCGGCTGCTTAGACGATAGTGCTCCGTGGCTTTCTAACATTAAACGCCCGGGCGGTTCACTTGAAAACGCCCATACCATAGTTACCGGGTCCTTTGGTGTCCATGGCAGGGACAATATTTGTTTCGAACTCGTTTTAAATTATAAGACTCGCAACGGGTTCCTCTGTAAAATATAAAATCATTGTTTGCACAGCAATCCTATTCCACATAGCCATTTGTTCTACTTAACATTACATCCACGAGTCTCCTACCTGCTCCCTCAGTAATGACTCGTGACAAGTAGATTGATCCACATACGTGTTTAAATATAAGAGTTAACACTTCTTGCCTTGTTTTTTCTGAATTGGTTGAGTGTCTCTATAATTGTATTTTGCTAACAGAGCGGTGCTCCTTATTTACCTGAGCTGCAGCCAGGTGAGGTGAGGCGCCATCCCCACAAACATTGGGTGAGTGATATCATGCCAATGAAATTGTATATACATGATCACAAGAATATCGCTACTTGGGAGTGCATTCTTTGATAAATGTTTTTCTCTTTTTTCTTTCCTTATCTATATGACTGTCTTAGATTGTGGTGGAGAATCAACACCTGACATTCAGGTGATATTTTTCCCTTTTTTTTCCCCTTTTAATTCTTATCACCTAGTTATGCAAGCAGTAGCAACATCGAGGTCCTGATGAACGCATAGGATAATTTCCGCTTATATGCAGAAACATGTCGACCACTTGCTAGTAGATATTATGTTAAATCTACTTCTCACTTTTCACTTGTTTTTAGACTTGGCGGTCTGAGAGAAAACAATAAAACACTAATTCTACTCAGTTCCACCTAATTTTACTCACTATCACCTTTTTTCACTGCACTGCTTTCTTTCAGTTGTAAATATCATACCAACACCATACCGATACCACCTAGCGAAACGGATAACACCAGTCTCCTCACTCACACAGTCCTCACTTTCCACATAGTGTGACTGTTTTTGTACTAACTCCTGGGTAAGGAGGACCCAAATGCTGTGATAGTGGTGGTACAGTACGGCAACTGATGGGAAAAATTCCTACCCTAGTTGCATGCTGAATATATGAGTAGTTGAATGGTATTTACATACGAATAGTATATAATTCACAATCTAATCTGTAAGTCGTATGGTGGTCAGTCTAAAGTAAAAACTTGGTTGTGACTCAATCTGACTCACCAAGAATAAAGGAAGAAGGGCTGGTATTTATCGCCATGGCGATTTGGAGACTATATATCTCCTCAAGCTGGCTAGACTCAGATTCACCCGCCTACGTGCAATGGCTGGCTAGGCTGGCTGACACTTTCCATCTTGAAAAAGCAGTCTACGCCAAGAAGGGAAGAAGGAAAAAGAAAATAGGGCTAGAAGTAGGGGAGAAATTCTCCTCTTGGACAGATCAACGGGGACAATCAGGCTTAGTAGACTCCTAGGAGACTTCTACATGTAAAATTGTGATTGAAACTTGCCTGGTTCTTATCCTCCCCTTAATTCTTCAATTCTTTACTTCTTTTCTCCCGCCAACCTCTCGCTCCGTTCAAACTATCTTCACTTATTGTCTTGTACATGCATATTATGATTTTCTTTGTGCTTCTTTTCGCCATTACTCGGGGAACTAATATTTTTCTCTTCGCTTTTCTCTTTTTCTTTTTTTTTCTTTTACTACCTGCACCGATGGAATACTGGGCTCCCGGGGGTGGGGGGCGAAAAATGTTATGACTTTTTTGGTGTTAAGACAATTTGTAACTGTTTCACTATGCAAAAAAAAAAAAAAAAAGAAATTATCTAAGCGTCCTTGGAGAAAAGGTTTATTGCAACAACAGGGTGGTACCCCCTAAAGAGCTCAGAAAGAGAGTTATTGACTTGGCACATTAAGGTCACCTGGGGCGCAGTGCTATCAAAGGATGAGTAAGGTCAAATTGTTGGTTCCCCAGGATGGATGCGATGACTGAACAAATTGTAAAGGAGTGTGGTGCATGTGCCAGGAGTGACAAATCAAAAGCTGTACACAAAGCACCTTTGTCCCAGTCAAAGTGCCCACAAAGCCGTGGAACAAGTTAGCTATGGACATTATCGGACCAATGCAGGAATTAGGAGTACAAAGGAGATTTATGCTGGTCCTGATCGATTATACATCACACTGGATTAAGCAGAAGTTTGTACATAATATCACCACGAAATCTGTGATTGATTTCCTAAATGGGGTGTTCTGTGAGGAAGGGATACCCTCGATTTTAGTGACTGACAATGGGGTACAATTCACCTCAGACGAAATGCAAGATTTTTTGAAAGAGATGGACATAAAGCATGAGACCACAGCTTTGTATTGCCCGAAGGCCAATGGCCTAGTGGAGCGGGCAAACAGGATCATTAAGGAACATATCCAGTTAGCCGCCACAAACAGACACAACATAGAAAAATCACTAAGGAAATGTCTGTGGGCATATCACACATCAACCAATAAGGTAACTGGAGTTTCACCTTTCGTGTCATTGTGAGGAAGGGAACCATGTACAAAATTCAATCCCAGTTGGTTAAGTGGTGGCAGGGCGAGGGAAGTAGATCAGGAGGAGGCAGCAGAAAAGATCAAGCAACACCAAGAAAAATACAAACTGTGGTACGACTAAAAACATGGTGTGAAAGCTCATAAGAGGTAGGTTGGCGGCATGGTACAAGCTAGAAAAAACAATAAGGTGGGGACCAGTCAGAGCAAATACCACTCTTCAAGTAAAAGTGCTCAAGAATGTGGTCCAACTTGAAAATGGTCAATGGTGGAGTTTTGACAACATTGTAAGGGCACATATGTAATGTACCAATTCTGTGTAACCTCCTGCTACTGCATCGCCGGCTGGCTCTCCCCAGTCCTCCCTTTCCATTCCTCTCTCCTTTTTTTCTCTTTCTTTGCTCACTCTATATGGAAGGGAGATATGTTGTAATTATCCTCGTTTGGTATGTTCCGTCCACCCCTGCCTTTCTGTCCCAGTTGGTTTCCCCCGCCTTGGAGTTGACCATGGAATGTTGGTGCTCTCTTCAGTGAGGAGAACGGATGTCCATTAAAGCAGAACTTAGCATACTTCCTGAGTCCTTTCATTATTTGGAATTCTAACACTTACCTTTGTGATCTACACCACCGGCATGCGCACCTCCAAACATGTTTATTTTTGAAGGTGCATCGCTCGTGGTACTGTTCTCTGTTGAAGCACCTAACAGTTGAATTAACCATTCAACTGTTTTGCTTCAATCAAGACAGATGTACTCCGGTGATTAACTGCCTTGCCAGAATAAACCTATACTGAAACTTACTTGAAGACTCCTCTTCTTTTCCTGGGTTCGGCACTCTTTACAATACCTCATATTGTCGCTTATGTCCTTCCAATTGTTTGTATGCTTGGTACCCTTCTGACTCCTGGCCTTCCCTTTTGTATTTACAAGGTTTTTTGCTTTACAAGATGCTTTGTCTTCTCTGTATGTTTGAACAGGAGGCCATTTGCCCCTGCCCTTTCTATTGCTGTTCTTCTTGTTTTATAGTAGGTATCACTTTATTTCACAACATCCCATTATTTACCTACAGTGTGCTCCGACCCAACTTATGTTCCGGAGCGAGAGGCTGCATATCACACACTAAGATTTCATTAAACTGTCACACGACAATAACCTTATCACAAGGAACATTAGAGGCCTCAACATTGCAATGTCCTAATACACTGCCTCTTTCTTTCCCCTACCTCTCTAAAACATAGGGATTGTGCAGGAAAAAGTGGGCACACAGGAGCTTTCTTCACTCACCCTCCCTTCCATTTGTCACAGTGTCACTAAAGCCTTCAGGAGGATGGGGGGGATTCTGTTCAGCTCCTGGGTCTTCAGGTGTGAAAGAAAGGCTTCAAAGCCAAAGGGGTGGTGTTAGATTTAACCTTCACTGACTCTGAGAGAGCTTTGTTCTTTGAATTCGGGCATTCTGCTCTAATGGGGCGAAATGCTCCAACAAAACTGTAGCCAGCTGTAGCTGCCCATACTGGCCACTAAAGGAACTTCTCTTGTTAAAGGCCTTTGCCTTTGGCTCAGGTCTTTAACGCTGCAGTAAGACCTTAATGACCAGTGTAACCCGCTATGGCTGGCTATAAGGCTATATTATTATGTTGCACTAATTATCTTGTTTATGCTAGTATGCCAGTTCCTGGTTTATCAGAAAGAAGTAGTTTGCTTGTGAAAAATGGTGCACTGCTTTTGCTACTTGTCCCAAACAGCTCTCAACCTGTAGTACTTACCAGATGTAAGGGGCCCACTTAACTTATGTAAGGGAATTGTACCACTTAACCTATGCAAGGGACCTTTAATTAATTGAATTAAAATTATTTCTTAATTATGTTACCCTTTGGTTTACACCTAATCTAACCCTGACATTTACATGTTCTTTAAATACTTTCCTAGATTGAGAGTAATTTAATTGAATTACCCTTATTATCACACAAGACTGTAGCTAACCCAAATTCATAATTAATTTCATTTATATCAATATTTCACTATTTAATCTTTCAATACCTGAACTTAAGGTTGATTTATTTTAATTGAATTCCCTTAGTTAAACGCCCTAACTTATTCCGTATGCTACCAGTATTTTGCTAATTTATTTGAATCACTTTCAATTTTACTTACAATAAAATATTGATTATCATTGCCAAGTAAAACCCATTATGAAGAAATCGTTGCATTTGCACATTCTGCCTTATTTTAGTTAGGAAATGGTCTAAAGCTAATAGGAACAGACTTTGTGTGAATAAAACAACTCAGAAGAGGTACCATTAACAAAAATGAAAGCTTGGGTGAAGAATACGTTTTTTAACTAAAACCAAACTAGTTCAACGTTTGAAACATGAAATACCAAGCTATTCTATCAAACGCTTTCGCAGTGTATAATAGTCTATGGCTGCCAAGGGGTGCTTTTAAATGTTGAACCTAGCAATAATATTAAATAATAATAATTTTATCAGATATTGATCTACCCTTTATAGAAGCCTGATTGCTTGTGTCCAAGTAAGGTAGGTAGAAATGGTTCTAATTGAAGAGCAATCATTTTGCAAAGATTTTGCAGTCCATATTTACTAAATAAATTAGTCTAGAATTTTTACACAGCTTAACATTCTTGCTTTCTTTTGGTAAAATACAAATTACAGCGTCTGTGAAGAAACTTTGAGCTAGTTTTTGCCTGAGAAAAAAGTGACAAAGAAAATATCAGGGCTAGGCATTTTTGTTTCTCTTCTTTAAATCGTTTTATTAATCTATTCCCCTGAAATATTGTCCTTTAGAGCAGATAGATCAGATACTGTTTTCAAGGAGTGTTTCCAGGAGTATAAAGGGTCTTGAAATAATCAATAAATGCATCTCACATTTCCTAATCTAAGTAATAGGTTGTCATGTTTTAATAGAAATTGATTCTACTCTTGTACGATCCTAAATAGTTAGTTAAAGGTGTCCATAATTTAGCACTTGATTTAAATAGGAAAGATTCTGCAAATTCAGACGAATTTAATCTTCTACATTTTCACTTAATGTCAGCAATCCTCAAAAAATGAATATTTTCAAACTACAGAGTCTCTATTCTTGTTACACTTTTTGGCTCTTGTTTACAATATTAATATTCTGTTTTGTATTCCAAATACCCTATTCTTTGTAACATTTGATTTTTGCTTTTCCTAGATTTTAATTTTATTTCTGAGTAGTACTAACTGGCATTCTCACTTGTGTTAGTCTAATATTTTGCTTTTGCAAATGCTACAAATTGTTCTTATTGTGCTCCTCTCTAGCTGACAAGGTATTTATGATGCAGCAATAGTTTTGACAATATATAATTGTGCAAATTCTTATTTTTGTCTCTCTCCATAATTTTGCTATGGTTTTTTGTCTTCCCTTTAGTCTCAATTTGATGATCTTTCAGCCTCTTTTGTTGTGCATCCAGTGAAACCCCTTGCTGTATAGGCATAGTCCTATAATGGTACAATGCAGTAGTTTAGTATCTACTTTTTGTTGTCTTTTTTTTTATAGTTTCACATGTAGAAGACACTGTGAAGGGAAATTTGTTCTGCCCATTAAATTCTCACAGATTATTTGCTCTTGCTCAACTTGTTTTTGACTTTTTAGTGTGGGTGAGTCTCAATACTTGTTTCTCACCTACTGTAATCACTTGGTAATTGGATTGTGTTTCTTTACTGCCAGTGTCTGACTCAGCACGTGGCTGGTTATACATGAACACATGTGCACACGTGTGTGCAAATATGTACGAGCTGCACGTGTGAGACTTTCGTCGTGAAATGTTTGGTAATTGCACAAAAGTAGCCTGATGCCAGAAGGGACCGTGCAAGGTTAGATGTTGACCTGGTTAGGCCATATAATATTTGTTGGCATTCATAGGTAAGTTTAGTAGGGTATACTGTTTTAACTGCAATGTCACTGTATTATAGGCCCTTGGGAATATCTGCCCTAAAGTGCAATTACACTTCCCTTGTCCTCCAAAGTCCAGTAAGGTATCAAACTGGGGTGAAACATGTGAACCAAGTTTTAATATGCAGATCCTAAGAACGTACATGTACACATTATGGGTGGTCCAAAATTGTCATATTTCTCTCACTCAGCTCAGCATAAGACTCCAGGCTTTTTGTCACCCAAATGGGCTAAATTTATTACTCTGCTCCTCAGCAGAGGGAACAATGACCCCCCCCCCACATAAAAGAAGCAATTAACAGTGCTTTACTCATCCTCTGAGGAGGAAGGCGTGGAAAGAAAATCCGCATCTGTTAAGTATCGGTCATACAGTAACAGGATTGAGACAGCCTAGGCCCACTCATCAAAGGACATCTAGAGCCAACAAAGGAGGGACAAGCCTTTCAATCAATCATTTGTAATCAATCAAGCAATCATTTGTAAGGCGCACTGCATACCCATAAGGGTCTCAAGACGCGGGGGGGCACTACTGATCGAACAGCCAGGTCTTGAGTATACTCCTGAAGGTCAGCCGGTCTTGGGTCTGTCGTAGGCTCAGTAGGAGGGTGTTCCATGCCTTGGCGGCGAGGTGGGAGAAGGATCTCCCACCGGTGGTTGTTCTTCGGATGCGCGGGACGGTGGCGAGTGAGAGGTCGGTGGAGCGTAGCTGGTGGTTGGGGATGTAAAAGGAGAGCTGTCTGTTGAGGAAGGCTGGGCCGGTCTTGTGGAGTGCCTTGTGTGCGTGGGTGAGGAGCTTGAAGGATATCCTCTTGTTGACGGAGAGCCAGTGCAGGTTTCTCAGGTGAGGGGTGATGTGGTCGTGGCTTGGTACGTCGAGGATCAGTCATGCCGAGGCGTTTTGGATGCGTTGTAGTCGTTTGATGAGCTTGATTGGGGCTCCCGCATAGAGGGCTTTTCCGAAGTCGAGTCTGCTGCTGACGAGGGCCTGGGTGACTGTATTTCTTGTATCTGTCGGGATCCATCTGTAGATGTTGTGGAGCATGCAAAGGGTGTTGAAGCAGGAGGAGGAGATGGCGTTGACTTGCTTGGTCATTAAGAGCATTGAGTCAAGGATGATTCCCAGGTTGCGTGCCTGGTCAGTGTGTGTCGGGGCTGTCCCCAGTGCCGTCGGCCCGACGCTGTTCAACATTTACATGGCCCCGCTCGCACACTTAGCCCAACAGCACGACCTCAACATAATCTCCTACGACGACGACACTCAGCTGATCCTCTCCCTCACCAAGAACCCCATCACCGCCAAAGCCAACCTCCACAAAGGAATGAAGGCCGTCGCCAACTGGATGTAGACCAGCCGTCTGAAACTGAACTCTGACAAGGTGGAGGTCCTCATCCTCGGCTCCAACCCTTCAGCCTGGGACGAGTCCTATGAGACAGCCACTGTAACTGTGCTTCAAAGAAGTATGCCTCAAAGGACGATGCTCCGAGACCCCCTTGATCACACAGCAGCTGCAATTTGGATCGAGCCACTCCACATCGGCCAGACTCCAAATGAGGGTGCTGAAGAGATAGTCTAGCTCCCTAAAAAGAAATTTGGGGACAACCTTGAGGTTCGCGAAATGATAGAGAAAGCATGGTAATGCCACCATTTTCACCTGGACTATCCTATCTATGGGCACCAGAGGAAAGGTGCTCCAGAACTGCAACTGAGTCCGGAAACACGCTAGTGCCCTGCAGAGATTCCCGTCATAGAGATCGCTAGCAGAGTGGTAAATGCGGATTCCCAAATAACCAAGTACCAGTGGAGGTAGGCAGTGCCAAAAAACACCTCTCACGGAACCTGCTTCGGGTGGAGCGTGTACATGGCTGATTTTTTCTAGTTGCCCCAAAGCCTTGCCACAGAGACAACCACTGACAATGTGTCCTGAATTAGCTTTAGATCAGTTGCTAGATGTCAGTGATAGAGAGATTGATTATAATATGTGATTCTTGGTTTGTTAATGTGGTAGCCCTGGCAAAGATGATACACCAGCTTTATTTAAAGTGACACCCCTTATATTGTGATGTTTTATCTGGTATGGGTGGGGGTTATCGTGATTTTTGGCGGTCATAACCCATATGGGGTCAAGTGTGCTTTCAGAATGTCACCAAAGGTAATCTGATCTGCCTGATGTACATATTTATAAATTACTGTGTAGTGTTTAGTAATGTGTGTGTGTAATAAATGTACTCTCCTTTCCCATAGAAAAAGCACAGACAAGACAGCCATTTATTGTCCATTATCATTGCATGGCAGTGAATGGTGATTACTAGCCCAATTAACTCCACTGAGTAGGCCTGGAACTGCTCTGCTTCACTACCCTAATACAGTCAAGCGCTACAATGGGGTGCTTGCTTCCTAGTGAAGGGGTAATTGTGTACTTATCATTTGAACAGGCCTTACATCCTGCACAACTAAAAGCCTGGTTTCCTTAGACCCTATTGTTGTACCTGTCTGTTTTTCCGTTGATATGCTCTGAAGGGTTGGCTTGCTGTACCATCTATGCGCATGAGTGTCTCTATTTGTGTGTTTATTGTTAGCCCCAAACTATACACAGGGCTGTCTTTGCAAAGTGCTGTCTAATAAACCTACTGTTGTGTGAATGCATACTTGGTACTTTGTATGCTTCCAATATTATTTTGTGTTCACACAATGCTTTATCAGGGTGCCCTGGGTCTTCTGAACGAACTTTGAGAGGACCTGTTTATATTGCTGCAGCCACAGGTGTCTGTATTCCTCTACATCTGTACACCGACAACTGAATAGATGAGTAAAAACATGTGCTGTGCATAATATTCCTGTTTAATTTACAATTAATAACAGTTTTTTAGTTTATTTAAAATATGGATATGCATTATTATTCTTTCAGTGGATAATCATATTGATTATCTATATGTACATATCTTCATAGCATTGAATCGCTAACTTAATTTTTAAAATACCAATGAAGTAGGAAAACATAATTTGCAAGATCATTTGAAACTAATCACATAATCAGCTTTTGCTATTTTCTTTGTGAATCCTTTCTACAGCATCTACAAATTATCAAGGACTCGTCTGGCGAAAACAAAATTACATGATGTTACTATGCAATTTATCATCATGCACATTTCAATTCAATTTCAATTCAATTGGAACTTTATTGCGGCTAGATATAGCCATAAAAGCACATTCACATAAAAACAATTGATTACCAATCCAAGGTCAAAAATAAGCAGTTCATAGTAAGTATGGCATTTGGGCAAAATAAAAAGGATACCATTAGATACAATCGTTATTATGGGAATTCATAATTCCAAAATCCATTATAAAAATATAATTTACAATACAGATTTCATACAAATTTAAAACTCTAAAAACTTTTAACTCCATATGGAGCCATTCATATCAGTCAGATCCCTGTATGGATCCCTCCAGAACACCCTCCTCAGCTAATGAATGTATATACATCTATTATGTATCCAGATACTCTGCATGTAAATAGTTGCCACCCTAGTCATTGACTGTAGATGATTCCGATTTTAGCAGATTTCTGTGGATTAGCCACATAGAGAAAGGGAATTTTGATACTGCGACCACATAAACCGGATCGGTATCAGTCCTTAGAATCCTAAAGAAGTCTATGTAGTTCCTGACATCTAGGTTCCTGCAGAGTTGTATGATCCATTTACGGCATGTACAAAATTACATGATGTTACTATGCAATTTATCATCGTGCACATTTCCCTAAATTGACAATCTGCTTGTTACCTGAGTACATCCGCAACAATAAGCACACAAAGGTATTGAAGCTTGCTTGATTAGGTTAGCATGACTTTCACACACTTTCAAAAGACCTTTGTGCATACCTGCTGAAAGCAGGTGTTGTAAACTGTGTATTGAATAAATCATATTCAGTGTAGTCAACCTCTGGTTGCATAGGACCTGATTTAGCGCTTCCTTTAAGAGCAGGGAGTACTGTTTCTGCCAACCCCTAAGACTACCTGCTCTATTTGAGTTGGCTTCTGTGAGTTTTCCGATAATGGTGCCCCCACTGGCTTCACTGTTGAAAAACTCCAGCGGCCTGAAAGAGTAAGGTTCGTCAGACGGCCTGCCCTACTTGGAGAGGACACGTTCTTTTTTACCTGCCCTCGGTGGTCACGAACTTAAAAAAAATGGCAACCACACCATGGATAAATGGGTCATTATTTATTTATTTTTCTAAAATATTCTCACAATTTGGGAGTTTGCTTTTTAAAAACAAAAAGGAGTTTTGCGCATCTGCTTAAAAGACAGTGGATATGCACTGAGAAACGTACAGTACCTTCATAGAAGTCACCGTGGCACAAAAATGATGAAAAAGAGGCAGGAGGTGACCCCTAAACATGGCAGACCTTTACCTGTCAGGGTGATAGCCATAATGTCTTCCGGCACCCTGATAGGGGTAAACACAATATTGTCTAAGTCATGCCCATAACTCCGGGAGAACAGTTGCTTCCTCTTTGGTCAGTAAAAAGTAATATTTCGACAACTGGTTAAGCACTCTAATCTGATTTCAATTGGACTTGAGATCTAACTTTTGAGGTTCCAGGCTCCATAAATGTGCTTCAAAGGCATTGAATTAGCAACCAGCATAAAGCAGCCATACCTGAGCGCCTTACAGGTTAGCGGTTGCGAGTGTTAACCACCATAAATTGTGGTAAACTCATTCGCAGCCTTCAAATATGTTAGTGTTTTTTTGTCTCACCTTTTTTATGTGAATGGCATTTTTATTTATAACTTGTTGCAAGTCCTAGGTGAATGTGATCTGTCATCACTTTATCTTTGGGAACCATTGTAAACCAATTTACTAAATTCCTCACTTTTCAAAAGCACGATATATACTTTTATATATATTTACGTGCATTTTAAAACTTTATTTTTGCTTTTCAAACGAAATCATTTCTGTTACACCATGCCCAAAATAAAAACAACAGGCCATTACTTTAAACAGGTATGAAGGTACAGAACTTTTTGAAAAAGTCTACAAGGGGTTAAAACCCGAGAATGCGAAAGGATTAGAGCTCACAACCTTATTTACTGATGTTGTTAACGTAAGTGCGAAACTCTGCCCATTGGGCATAGATCATTTATCAAGCTAGTAACAAGAAGTAATTTCTCTGCCCTTAAAGTAAATTTAATCTGACAACCATTCATTAACAACAAGTGCTTTGGAAAGCCTCCAACACATGGCAATAGAGAAACTGTGAGTGGGGCTTCCCTCACTGCCCTGCATATCCTTGCAGGAGCATATGGGTGACAACATGGGTCTATTTCCCAGTCTCTGAAGGCATTTCATTTGCGAGTGATAAGGTTGAATACTTAAAATGCTAATTATTTAGTTTAGCAGAGAAATGTGCAAAGATCAATGCAAAATGCAAAGCTGAAATGGCACACTTTTAAAATGTGCAAAATGCAAAAGGCAGTCATAGCTATTTGTATATGCCTTGTAAATGTTAAGAAGCAAGTTTCCTTTTACTAGAAGTGAACCTAATATCACTAAAATGTGCACAACGTAACTTAGACACTTGACCTTAAACGTAACATGCTAAGAAATATTCATATTGACAGAATGTTCTGGTGGTTCACTGATAGAATATTGCTGTTAAAAATATTGTTTCTCAAAATACCTAGAAAAAAAAATAGTCTACAAAAATATTGACTCCCATACCTACACAGGTAAGTACAAAAATATTGAATCAAAAATATTGATGTACAAAATATTGATTAAAATATATATAATAAAATTCTATACGCTAAACATATTAAATATTAATATTATTTTTAACAACATTAATTACATTTAATATACATTTTTACAAAATATTACAAATAAAGGTAATTAAAAAAATAAACACACCCTCTTGATAATTTATACGTATATATTTACTTTCAAATAATTAACTATTAACTTTAATTTCTTTAAAAAGTTTAAAATTAAATAAAAATAAATGTATCTATGAATAATTTAAAATATATAAAAAACTACATAATAAATTAAAACATCAAACTATGAAAAGATATTTAAACTTTAATTGTCCAATATGATCAGTGCAACATAAGGAACAGTGTTGGATAGCAAAATAATTAAATGTTCTATTCCAACTCCAGTGAGTGCAACAGTAGGGAAATGTTGGATAACGTAGGGGAAAGAATTACTATTCCCACTCCAGTGAGTGCAACAGTAGTGAAAGTGTTGGACAGCGGAGGGTTAAAAATTACTATTCCCACTCCAGTAAGAGCAAGAGTAGGGAAATGTTGGATAACGTAGGGGAAAGAATTACTATTCCCACTCCAGTGAGTGCAACAGTAGGGAAAGTGTTGGACAGCGGAGGGTTAAAAATTACTATTCCCACTCGAGTAAGAGCAAGAGTAGGGAACATTTTGGATAGCAGAGGGGTAAAAATTAGTATTCCCACTCCACTGAATGCAACAGTAGAATAAGTGTTCGATAACGGAGGGGTGAAAAAATGTATTTCCACTCCACTGAGTGAAACAATACAGAAAGTGTTGAATACTGGAGGGGTAAAAATTACTATTCCCATGCAGTGAGTGCAACAGTAGGGAAAGTGTTGGATAGCGGAGTGGTAAAAATCAATATTCCCACTCCATTGAGTGTAACAGTAGGGAAAGTTTTGGATAGCAGAGGGGTACAAATTACTATTCTCACCCATTGAGTGCAACATTAGGGAAAGTGTCCCATAGAGGAGGGGTACAATTTACTATTCCCACTCCAGTGACAGCAACAGTAGGAAAAGTGTTGGATGGCAGAGGGGCAAAAATGACTATTCTCACTCCAAAGATTGCAACAGTAGTGAAAATGGTATATAGCGGAGGGCTAAAAATTAGTAGTCCCACTCCACTGAATGCAACAGTAGCATAATTGTTGGATAGCGGAGGAGCCAAAAAATGTATTCACACTCCGGTGAGTGCAACAGTAGGGAAAGTGTTGGATAGCAGAGCGGTAGAAACTACTATTCAAACAGCAGTGAGTGCAACAGTAGGGAAAGTGCAGGATAGCGGACAGATAAAAATTACTATTCTCACTCCAGTGAGTGCAACACTAGGGAAAGTGCTGGATTGTGGAGGGATAAAAATTACAATTCCAATGCCAGTGAGGGCAACAGTAGGGAAAGTGCTAAAAGGCAGAGAAAAACATACTATTCACACTCAAACATTTGGAAAATATATATATATTTTAAAAATGAAAAAATTAAATTAAAATATTTTAAAACACTAAAAAGAAATATTGGGCATATAAAAAGAAAACATTATAATACTAATCACATTTAACAACAAAAACTACAAATATATAAAATAACAAATACATTTACAAAAGAATTATTCTTTTAAACTACAATATATTTACAAACAAAAAAAATAATTAAAACATAAATGTAGTCATATTATTTCCTAATTATAACACCATGCCAATAAGTGAACACTTCAACATTTGAAATGAAACGTATTTACATAATCAACATAATTAATAATGAATTACAAAAATATTATTTAAAAAACGAATAAACATTAATTAACTACACACACTTTAACACTATAATATCTACAACACACACCTAATTTAAACTATAACATAATGAAACACAATTAAAACTTCTTTTAAAATTAAAAAACTATTACTATTAACAACTAATAATTAAATAATTAAAATGTATTTAATACCCTTTGCCCCATTAAAAGTAAAAAATTAAACAATTACCCAAGATTAATATCAAACAAATGACATTAATTAACAACTATATTGAATTAATTTAACACAAACTACTTCCCACCCTTTACTCCTAAGAAAACCACAACACACATGCATAATTAATGACCTAATAATTTATTAAAATTATCAACCAATTATTATTTCATCAATTAAAAAGAAATTACTTCCCACCCTTTACACCTATAAACACCGCAAAACACACCTAAAATTAATTACAGAATTACCATAATTATTTACCAATTAATTAATTACATTTAATTAAAAAACAATTAATAATTCATAAATTAAAAATAAATTACTTCCCACGCTTTACACCATAAACATGACAACACGCACCTAAAATTATTTACACAATTACCGTAATTAATTACCAATTAATTAAAATAAATACATAACCAATTAATTAAAATGAATTAATAACCAATATTAAATCAATTAATAATTAATTACTTTACACATTTTACACTATAACATATCAATTAAACAAATATTAATAAATAAAATTAATCAATAAATTGAATATAATTAAATGACTTCCCACCCTATTCCCCTATAAACCCATAACCCGCTAGAGAAATAGAAACGCAACATTCAAATAATTATTTTAAATAAACGTAATATAGTTAAATTACTTCCCACCCTATTCCCCAATAAACCCACAACCCGCTACGAACTAAAAGCGCAAGAAAAAAAAACACACATCACATGCATATAAATTATATACTAACATACAGAGCAATAACAAAAATCTATATTTTTAACAACTATATTTTTGCAAATGATATTAAACTCTTTGATATTTTTAAAATTGATATTACTTACCTTAAGTCAATATTCTTGACCACGATATTCTCGCTGTCGATATTTCTGACCTACGATATTAATGACTCGATATTTGTGCAACTCAATATTTTGCACTCAATATTCTGGTTCTGCATTGTTATAGTTTAACAAATGTATTACTTTTCATTAGCAACATTTCATAAGCAAATTACAATAACTTACTATTTCTCATCTCTCACATAATACTTGAATAGAATAGTTGTACATTCATGTTTGTGTTACATTGAATGCTTTATCTAACAGTGATTTTTCAAGTTGATTTTTCTCATCTTTAGTATAGTTCATTGTTCGCGCAGTGAAACATTTAGGGGCAGATTTATGTTGGACTTGCGCCACTTCTGCGCCGCTGTTACGTCACTTCTGTGACGCAGCGGCGTCGTAAACCCTGCACCACGTTGTGACATACTTACATTGTGACGCATCTATGGAGATACGTCACGGTGTAAGGCCCTGTGCCAGATGAAACCTGCGTCAGGTTTCATGTGGGCGTTTCCACGCAGGGGGGGCGTTACGTTGCAAGAACGCCCCTGAAAAGTGACTCTGTGAAATCTACAAGGTTTCACTGAGTCACTTTACCAACGCTGATGCGTCAAAACCCTGCGCCTGCTTGAAGCAGGCGTAAGGCTTGACGCACCACGTTACAGATAGGGCAAGTTGGAAAAGTGCTGGAGTTGCGTGCCGCACGCGACACAACTTCAGCACTGCGCCAACTTCACGCCCTAGATACTACAGGCATATGTTTATTCCTGCGCCATGGTACGCCACATTGTAAATGCGGCGCATCATGGGTGACTCAAGGATAAACTTGCGTGCCGCTTCGTTCCTGGCGCATCTCTGCTGATTTGCAGAGATGCGTCAAGCAACATAAATCTGGCCTGTGATATTTAGAAGGCCAACCTGCGTTCGATGTCTATGGATACTTAGATATATGTTTCCAGAATTAAACTACACAAGAAAGTCTGTAGCTAACTTTATGATAAAACTTTGCAAGCTGCATGTTATTTTATGGGAAAGAAAGAGGTAAAACTTGTCACAGATGAGTGCTGACAGTTGATGGGGGGGGGGGGAGAAGCCTGCTACAATGTTTGCATAATGTTTTCACATTTTTATAATTAGTGTGTGTTCCTAGATAATTTCAATGCTGTCTATGATTTTCCCGGTCCTATTATCTTGTCCTTTCCTGACAGCTGTGGCTACTCCTGCATTTGTTCATCTTTACTTTTATTTTATGCTTTCTTTTAACACATTACTACTGAAACTGTATGATTATTTACTCATGTAACTGATACCTCAGCTGAGTTTTATGAACTACACTATATGGAAAGTTGTGATGCTTTATTTTGGCTCTGAGTGTTATGCTGTCTTGATTTCACTGTTTTCCTTTTCAACACGAACTCTTCATGAGTTCCACAAACTTTGAATTCTGATCTTTAGCATAGGGGTTTCAGTCCTTTATAAAATGCGCTAAATGGATTATTTGAATATCTATTCTAACCAAACCATTTTATGGGATTTCTAAAAACCTACTGAAGATTAAATGACTAATTTGAATAAAAGAAACTAAAAAGAAACATACTAATCTCTTAATGAGAATAAAGCTTTTAAAATGCCTCTAAACTCTCATCATTGACTGAACCTGGAATTGTATTTGAAATTTGCTTGTGATGCCGAAAGAGCTCTTTGAATCAAAATCCAGTGGCAAAGATCTGTCACCTGAGGCAAGAATAAACCAGCGAGGGTCAGGAGCTTAATACTGTAAGTGATGGTAATTAAAAGTTGAACCATATTATCTATTTCATTTTAGCCTCTATCCTCACTATCTGTTTTCTGGTAGCAGAGATATGGTTCAGCAGCAGCTCGTCCGCAATGGTGGAGGAGCGTCGCCCCACTGCCTGACTCAGAGCCAGCAACTGAAAAATAAAACCATGATCTAGCATTGTTTTCATTTTTCATTTGCCAGATCTGAGCCAGTGCTTTAGGGAGGGCAGGTGGAGGCATGGGGGGAGGAAGAGGAGTGCCTTTTACACTCCCTAAGTGCACATCTTTGTTTGGCAAGTTGTCTCAGGCCAAAACACACATACGCACTTAGGTTTTCCCAGCCCGGCTGCATTGAACAGCTGGGCTGGAGAAATCCCCTCAGACTCACTGGCCTGAGTAGAACATTTTTCTAGCCTGCTCAGGCCAGTCCTCATGCTGCTCTGCAGCATGGGGATTGGATGGGAGTCTGTTCCAGGTACTGCTGGGATCAGGAAGAGGAGAGGAGGCAAGGCGGGGGAGGCAGCTGGTGGCTTCAGGTAAGTATATTTAAAAAATATTTATATTAGTACTATCCCCCCTCAAGCGACCCCCTTTCCCCTCCTCCATGACCTCACATGCGTCTCACCACCCTATGTTTGTGGCGGCCACCTCTGATATGGTTGCACCTTGATCAAAGAGCTATAAACAGTTATCCAAGTTAAAAAAAAATGACGAAACATGCGTCGGCTGTCTTCAACACAACCAAGATCATTTCTGTTTTTGCTTTAGTTACATATTTCATATTATTGCATGGTGCTGTGTTAATTAAAATTAACTGACAACAAGGTTGGTTGACTAACTTGTGGTTGTGCTCTGTAATCAATATTTTATTTGAAATAAAATACCTGAACCCTGAAACTCAATGCCCAGAGTTTGGGGAGCTAACAAGGTGTGATTTTTTAATGCGGTTGCTGTTTGGAGTGTGAGTATTAATCGGATGACACAACATGTATTGTAATTGTGTTCACAGTTCTATTATTGAGTTGAGAGTGAATGGATTGAATAATGGAGATGTTTAATGTTTCTATTTAAAGAGATTGAAGAGTTTCAGACTTGCCGTAGTCCAAGATCCCCGGATAGACATCGAATTACATGTAGAAAACAGTGTAACAGTGTAATAGACACTTGAGTAAGCCATCATCAAATGGTATTTCTTATTTATAGAGGTACTCTGGTGTGGAGTGTGAGGTACAATCACATACACAATTGAGATAGAAATACTAATAATCTGTTGTGGTTATTTGTTATTGATTGACTTTAGCAGAACCTAATTATGCAAAAGGGTGAAGCTGCATTGATTGTAGTGATTTCACTCTGGTCGAGATGACACTTGCGATTGTGGAATTTGTTTTGTGTAAATAAATTACTATTGTTTTTCTTTAGAAGGAGAAAGAAAAATTGATATGTGTTTTGTTATTGTTATTTGAAAGGTTTTTGTTGATTTGTGTGAGTACGAGAGAAATTGTAAAGGAGGGTGAGCTGTTGCGAGGAGTGAGATTATATGTCATGGTGTTTCACGCTGAGGTAGGTTGGTCGGTGTACTTTCATACTATGATTGGTTGATGACGTTACTGTGCCATGCTGTGACAGGTCAGTGTTTTTGTAGATATCGCATTGGGAATTGTTCACAGGATTTTGATAAAATAATAACTGTGACAGGATTGGAGTAAAGGAAATCTGACGTTTACAGAACATAATCAAAATACTGAATTGATTTTTTTTTATTTAGCAATTTACCCAGAATTAATAAATGCTTTAAAGAATTTGAGAGTTTTTTGAAAGGTGATGTTACAATTCCGGTATGGGAGGGTGAAGAGGCACCTCCTGAGTGTATGCCTCCACATTATATGACAACTGAAGTGGGATTAAACACATGAATGCTGCTTCGTCAATGGTGCAAGATTACTGAGAAGGAAATGGCATTAAAGTTTCCAAAATACTGTAGCTTTGAGACTAAAATTATTGAGGGATTGAAAGAAAAATTGTAAGAAATGAAACTGCACCCTCGACATACACAATATGAAGCCTTGAATATTTGGGAAAAAGATGCCCGAAAGAAAGAAAGAGAAAATATCAGAAAAGAACAAAGAGAGCAATGTGTAACTATGCAGATGCGTGATGGGATGAAGAACAGCAGAGATGGAGGAAAGTCATAGTTGAATGCACCAGATTATGTTCAGCTATTTCTACAGAAATACCAGAGAATGAAAAGAAGAAAAAGACTCAGAGAAAAGATAAAGAGGAAAAAGAAAAAGGAAATGAGACAGATAGTGATTCAGGGGATGATATTTTAGGAGTATTTTGGCTGCATGACCCCTGCCTTATGCAACATCAACTGATAATACTGACAGTGGTGCCACAATGAGCAGCACAAAACCCACTGCCAGTGGAGAACCTAGAGACCCCTTCAAATACTACAGATTGTCCTACCACCAGTTCCCCGGGGACAGACTGTTTCTCCACCTATTTTAAATACCCCTACTATCAATCAATCAATCAATCAGGGGGATTATCAAGAGCGCTACTCACCCATGATGGTCTCAAGGTGCTAGGAGGGGGGTTAATCGAAGAGCCAGGTCTTGAGGTCCCTCCTGAACGTGTGCAGGGGTGGGGAGCATCTGATGTTCACAGGGAGCTGGTTCCAAGTCTTGGCTCCACAGTAGGAGAAGGCTCTCCCGCCAGCTCTGATTCGCAAATGCAGGGGGCCTCTGCCAGTGCGAGGTCGGCGGAGCGGAGCGGAGGTTCCTCCTAGGTATGTGGAAGGAGACTCTCTCATTGAGGTATTTGGGTCCGATGTTGTTGAGGGCTTTGTAGGTGTGGGTGAGGAGCTTGAAGGTGACCCTCTTCTCGACGGGGAGCCAGTGGAGGTCTCAAAGGTGTTAGGTCATGTGTTCGTGACGTGGTGTCCAGAGGATGAGTCTGGCTGCAGCGTTCTGGATGGTATGGAGTGTGTGTTTAGGAGTTCTGTTGATTCCGTCATACAGGGCATTGTGGTAGTCCAGTCTGCCAGGCCAGAACTTGAAAAGGAGAGACTATTAGATATTTCCAAATTACAAGATGAACTGGAAGAAATAATTAAGGAATGTTGACAATTAGAATATTTTGAACAATATCAAGAGAAAGAATTGATTCACATATGTAAAGAAATTACAAGACGAGCAGCAATTATACATTATAAATTACCAAATTAGCTTGGAAATATGAGGTAGACCTTTCTAAAAGATGACCTCTACAGACAAAATTACGAGGTTAAATTACATGATGAAGCAATTGAAGCAATGCATTCTTCAGGAATGCTGTTGCACATTACAGAATTAATTAAATGAATTTGTAAATGGAGTTAAAGTGAAAAATCTGAAATGGGAAAGAAAACGACAAAATAATGGAAGAACTTGAATTAGTAGGGGAAAGGAATGAACAGAATGAGGAAAGAGCTTCAGCTTATCCATTGAGAGAAAAAGCATGAGGAGTGTTTGTCCATGTACCTTGGAGTAGAGGAGATCTTGCAGCTTTTACGAACATCTTCTGAAAATTAAAAGACAAACCTGTGCAGTGGTGCACCTAAATTGATTGATTTGTGAAGATTTCAATGGTGTTGTGGATTAATTTGGATACATTCTTTGATATTGTGGTACTAAGTGATTTGTGGGTTGATCGTAAGATGGCAGTACAATTGCCACGTGAAGAGCCAGAGAGAATGGCACACACTAATGCATCACCTCCTTTAGTTATGGAGAAATATGAAGAAGTGATCACATTCCTGAAAAGTAGAGTGCCTCCAAAATATCTTGATTGTTGAAAATGAATCGAACAGCACAAGAAGAAAAACAATCAGTTTATAAGTACTATGAGCTGTTGTTGCAGGTATTTCAGCAGCACAGTGGAAGAAAAGACCATGAGAAAGACATGGGGATTTTTGTGCTTGAGTTTGTTTTTGTATTGAGACCAGAGATTGATTTGCATACAACCCAAAGTGTAATCTGCAGGCTGAATAATTCACTTGATGAGATCCAAAGATATGTGAAATAGTGCATTGATGAACAAGAAATGTAACAGAAAGGATGAAAGAGAAATTTATGTTGGCTCAAACAAAATTTCCTCAGAAAGGTTTTCAGAATCCTCCCTTTGCAGGAAATCAAGGAGGTATGCAAGGCGCTGTTGTTGCACAACCATGTTGTCAGGAAAATCCAAGTGGTTTTAATCCAGGAGGTTTTTGTGTTCCACAAGATAGAGGTAGAGCTGTTCCAGCTGATCCAGGTTCAGGAATGGAGTTTGCAGCATTGAGTAAAAGGACTCCTTGTCACATCTGTCACAGGATCAGGCAGTGAAAGAGGGAGTGTAGATTTAATCCTGATAATACAAATGTAAATGTGCAAATGCAGAAGGGAGTGCAGTAGCAAAAGGATCACTGAAACAATATTGAGGTCAAGAACATCGAGTTATAAAAATATCGATGTAAAAATATAGAATACCAAAATATCGACTTCCTATCACCAAACAGGTAAGTACAAAAATATCGAATCAAAAATATCGATGTAAAAATGTAGGGGCCAATTAAGATGGCGGAAGGATTGCCTCCGCCAGGCCGGCGGTAGACACCGCTGGCCCGGCATTGGCAATCCGTCCGCCATCCTCACAGAAAAGACCCCCCGCCACATTAGGATGGCTGGGGGGTCCGCGGCAGATGGCAAGACCATCCACCGCTTTTCCACCGGACGCCTTCGCAACCAGTGGAAAAAGTGCATACATATGGTGGCGGTGTCTGCAAGACACCACCAGCCATATTATGATGCCGGCGGTCCTATGTCTTTCCACGGCGGCATTGCCGCCGCGAATAGGCATATGTTGTGGGCCCCCAGTATGAAGGGGGGGTGGGTGGTGCACATGGCGGGTACCTATGGTACCCCCCTGCGTCTACATGCACAAAGCGGCAGGCACCGCTCGGTGACTGCCGCTTTGTGCATGTAAATGTAAAACATGCTATTTTAACCTTGTTATATTATGTTATGTTAAGGTAAGCTTATAAAGCGCTCTGTCACAGTGGGTTTCCTGGCGCTGATCTGGTGCTGAGGGGGGCAGGGGAGATTAGCTAGATTGTGGGAAGAGCCATGTTTTTAAAGATTTGTGGAATTGAATGAGTGAATTGGGGGATTTAAGCAAGGGAGGGAGAGAGTTCCAAAATTTAGGGGCCAAATGTGCGAATCTCCGACCTCCGGATCTGCAGAGTTTGATAGAGGGGACAACCAGGAGGTGGAGTTGAGAAGATCTGAGGTTGCGTGAAGGGCAGTAGGGACTGATAAGGGATTTCAGGAAGGCAGGGCAGGGACCGGTTAAAGATTTGAAGGTGAGGCAGCCGATCTTGAAGGCTACCCTCGAAATGACAGGAAGCCAATGCAATTTGGTGAGGAAAGGTTTAGCGGATTGCCATTTCGGGATCCCAAAGGCCAGTCTCGCCGCTTGGTTCTGGACGAACTGTAATCTGAGGAGAAAGGTCTTAGGCAGACCGTGATAGATAGAGTTCGAGAAATCCAGGCGGGAGAGGACAAGAGCCATAATGACTTGAATCAGGGCTTCTGGAGTCAGGAGATAGGCCACCTTCCTGATCCTGCAGAGCTGATACATGCAGGAAGAGACCACCATCCCTATCTGGGGCTTGAGTGATAGCTCGGAGTCAATAGTGACCCCGAGACTCTTCACCGAGGCCACAGGGGTGGGGGGAGGGCCAAGCTCTGCCGGCCAGAAGTGCGGACCCCAGTGGGTAGAGCTCTTGCCCGGGAGAATTTAATTTGGTTCTGGCTCATCCACTGGAGAATGTGGGACATGACCGCCTGAAAATTAGAGATAGCAGAAGAAGAGTTGAGAGGAAAGATGAGTTGCAGGTCGTCAGCGTAGTTGAAGACGGTGACGTCCCACTGCCTCAGAGAGAAGAGAAGAGGTCGGAGATACAGATTGAAGAGAAGAGGGGATAAGGAGGAGCCCTGGGGGACCCCGCAGAGTGAACGCTCCCTAGGTGCCCTGAAGGTACCCAAGCTGAGTGTCTGAGACCTCTTGGTCAGAAAGGATTCGACCCATGCCAGCGCCAGGCCCTGGATTCCGGCCTGCTCGACACGGTGGAGAAGGATGTTATGGTCCACCGTGTCGAAGGCGGCCGACAGATCTAAAAGTACCAGGGCCTGGGGGGTACCCTTGTCAGCGCCGTCTCTCAGAGCGTCCAACGCGGCCAAGATCACTGCCTCCTTGGAGTGGCCGGGTCTGAAACCGGCCTGGTTGGCCTCAAGAAAGTTGGAGCTCTCGATGTACTTTGAGAGACAGGCGGTGACGTGAGCTTCCAGGATTTTAGAGAAATAGGGCAGGAGGGAGATAGGCCGGTAGTTCGCCAGGACTGCGGGGTCGGCTCCGGGCTTCTTCAGTAGAGGCACCAGGACAGCCTCCTTAAAAGAGCTGGGCACCGTGCCAGAAGAGAGAGAAGAATTCAGCAGAGGGAGGATACAGTTAGGTAAAGTAAGGCAGATGTCCCGTAGTATGGATGGTGGACAACAGTCGTCCGGTGAGCCAGACTTGACACGAACGGCCAGTGTGGCCAGGGATTCAGGATCAAGAGAGGGGAAGTGTGTGAGGGAGAGAGCATTATGAGGGGGGCAAACAAAATCAGCGCCAGGGAAGGTGACCGGGATAGTGTCCTTAATCATAACAATTTTCTTTAAGAAAAACGTGCTGAGCACATTGCATGATTCCTGCGTAGGAGCCTGGGTCGGGAGTGTCCTGGAATCAGAGGTAAATTTGTCGAGGACTTTGAAAATCTCCTTCGATTTGCAAGGGGCTGATAGGATTCATTCGGAGGCATATGCTGTTTTGGCCGCAATGATGGATTTTTTGTATTTATTGCGAGCGGCCACATAAGTGTCTCTGCTTGAGGGGCAGTAATCTCTCCTCCACTTGCGCTCCAATTGGCGTAGCTCCAGATGTTGGATTTTTAGTTGGGAGTCAAACCATTTATGGGAGTTACTGTGCTGAGAGCGGGGGAACTTGGTTAATGGGGCGAAGATATCGCTGGCTGACGTGAGCCAATGAGAGATGTTACCATCTAGCTCATTGATGCAGATATCGTTAGGGAGGAAGGGACGGGTCTGTGACAAGTGGGAGAGCAATTTAGAAGAGTCAGCGGCCCTCCACTTGCTGGCGGCACCGCCCTCCCGGGGGGGGATCCTGATATGACCATCGACAGAGATTGTAGTCTCGATCAGGGAATGGTCAGACCACACACAAGGTGTGATCAGCGGGCAAGAAGACTTAACCCCGTGGACCCAGATGTGGTTGAGAATATGACCACCACTGTGGGTGGGAGATTTGACAAGTTGAGTGAAATTTAACCTTTTGGCGGGTGCTGCTTCAAACAGCACCCGCCTCAAGGTTAAAGATCCAGTATGTGACCGCCAGGGTGGCGGTCACATCCTAATTGCACCGGAGGGACCGCCGCTGCTCCTGCGGATGGTCATTCCACCTCGGGGTGAGGGACGGACGCAGGTCCGTCAGCCATCCTAGTGAGGCCCATAGTTAGTCAAAATATCGAATTTCTTAAAACGCTTTAAATTAATTAAAAATTAATGAAATAATAAATATAATTAACTTAAACATACTTAAATAACCTTAAAATGAATAAATATTTAATGTAAGTAAAAAAAAATTAAAATTGATTTGTTAATACATATATATATATATATATATATATATATATATATATATATATATTACCTACTGGCGGTCGCCAGTAGGTAGTTATAGTTAGGATAATTTTCAATGTTAAATCTCAACATTCTATTTTGAATAACTTTGGCGCCGGTTGTCGAATCTGCCTGAAATTTTCAGGAAAATGGTCTCATGGCGGTCCGGTCCTTCCCTGAAAGTTTGGGGGGGATTCGTCAAGCGGGGGCCGAGATAAAAGGGGGGTCCCAAAACGCGTTTTCCCCATGTTAATTTCCATAGGGCGGTCGATTTCACTTTTAGCCCGAACGGCTGAATGGATTTCCACCAAACTTGGCAAAATTGTAGGGACTGGTAGCCCGATGTGCCTTTGCTATGTCTCAAGATATGTGCTTCAGTGGATTTTGAGAAATTAACGTTCAAAAAAATATATATATCTATATGCGCTCTCGGGTGCGCGCACCCGTGAGCGCTCCCGGCGCGCCACGCGACTTGCGCGCAGAAAGCTGATTGGCTCTCAGTTGTCTGTAAACATTCTAAACAGTCCGGAGCGGCCGCCATCTTGTCTATCGGTAAAATCTAGTCATAAGAGGTGGCAAAAACAAAGGGTGGAATTGACCATAAGGGGGCAGGGTAGACCCCCCCTGACCCCCTAGGTTTGATATGGGGGCCATTAAAGGGCCCCGCGGGGCCTCAAAAAATTTTTTTTTTTTTTCGATTTTCGCGGGGGAAGCGCTTGGTGCGCGCACGGGGGAGCGTATCGGGGAGGGTACTATGGAAAAATAATCACTTCAAAAATTATAATATAGTGGGAGAAAGGTAGTAACTATGAGTAAACTTACTATGTAACAGAAAAATAGTTGAACAGTATACTATAAGTCTCACTTTATATTTTAAACATTTTTGGTAATACTTCATGAATTACATATAAAAAAGAATATTGTCTGAAACAATTGAAATTATTAAAGATAAATTTATTCCTCTGATTCTTTTTCATAATTTAATAAAATTTCTAACATAATATTGTCCGGAATTTCCTCATAATTATATGTACATGATTCAATTTCTTCCAAACATTCTATAAACTGTTCATCCAAAGAGTCATCCATGAAATCAACTTCTTTTTTTTCATCTTCTGGTTTTTCCACCTTTACTTTGATAGAAGTATCATTTGCCTTATTTTCTCCTTCCATTTTCTTTCTGAAAATTGCATATAAATTAACTATATTAGTAGAGCTAGTATACCAGAGAAGCCTAACTCAATCCATAACTATTACAGAGAAGTCTATGTCTATCTCTAACTATTAAAGAGGGATAGCATATCACTAACAGAATATTTTTTAAGAAATAAACTTAACGTGTACAATATACTTCCATAATTAGAAGTTACCTTAGAGAAATTAGTTGAAGTTGACAGTGAAATTTGTTTTCAAGTGTACTTCAGGAAGCAGTAGTCAAAATTGCTGTGTTTCCCTCTCTTCTTTTATATATATTGTTGTACTTAACCAATCAAACGACAGGAAAAAATCGTAGAAAATGAGAGATACTTTTTAATTGGTTGTAAATTCTAACATTACAAGTGTGTTTTTGTCATGTAATTTACCTCAGGATATTTAGACAGGCCTGTAGCCTAAATGTCTCAATGGAATTTCACCAAATTTGTGCAAATGGTAGGGACTGCTATGTAGTAGGGCGTATTCTATATTTGATGAAAGTGTCTCCATTGGGTTTTCCGTAAATTACTTTCCCACCTTTTTTTATTTTGCGCTTACTAGTGCGCGCTCCAGTACGCGCACCGGCAGCGTAACGGGAGCCCTCCATTTTGTGTTTCGGGACAATCGAGTCACAAGATGGAGGGCAATCAATGTTCGGTATGGCTAGAAGGGGGCACAGTAGAGACTTCTTGACCCTCTACGTTTTCTGAGGGGGTCTTAGGAGGCTCATAAAGGTGAAAACAAAAAAAAAATATGTGATATTTTTTGCGGGGGAAGCGCCCGGTACGCGCACCTTTAAGCGTACTCGTACGCGTACTTTGGTGAAAAATAGTGAAAAAAGTTAGAAAAAAATAAACGCTTTGAATGATCAGAGTTAGGGTAGCTCTGAAAAGAGCTTTTGGGTTCTGTGGTTGATTTAGGTACCTACAAGTAGGTTCCAATACACATTCTTAAATTCAGGAGGAATATTCTATTCCCCTCATCTGAGAAGTGCACTCCATCTCCTCTGTAGATGTCTTGCATGTTGTAACGCAAGTTATTATTGTATAATGAACCCATTCCATAGTCTCTCATGTAAGCAGAAACAGATTTATTTACATGTTTCCGTGCTTTCTCAAATTGTGGACCAAATTGGTTGGACCAGTTCCATTTCTGTCTTTGGCATATATTGGAATATACCAAGGCAGTGTGGGGAAAAAGTATCATCAATTGATGAAAGGTGTCCTTTAATAGCATTTCCAGACCTACCCCAGTTAATGTGCCTAGATCGTTTCCACCACAGTGCACAATTATAAGGTCAGGTTCTGGCAGATGCAAAAAGGTTTTCACCAATGGTATCAATTGGTGACATTTTAATCCTCTGTGGCCAATCCACTTGATTTCCACATTTGATAAATCAAGGTTATGAAAATTTCTGCTAGCTGCATACCTTTGAGCCCAGTGGATGTAGCTATGTCCAATAACCCAAACAGAGTACATGATGTGAGAAGGTTCTGGTCCAGTCAGATGAAGTGTGGGAATGAAATGGCAGTTGGAACAGTAGGAGTTCACAAAAAAATAATTGTGGAGTTTCTGTGCTCTTGAATCACTAGCAATGATTGGTGGATTCAGATAGTTGAAAACTGAAAGTTAGGGTGTATGGTTATGTTGTGTGAAAGAAGCAATTTGAATGGTTTAAAAAAAGTCACCAAAAGCAAAAATACCCTGTATAGGCTGCTGTATTGACAGGTCAAACATCCTTGCTGAGTTAATTTGCAACATTGTAAGATAAACTTTTGAACCTTAGAGTTCAGTTAGGAGGGAGTTGCTATGGTAACAGATAGAAAGGTTTGAGAGGGGGATGGGTGTTGGTTTGAAAATAGTGAGGGAAGAGTTTTCATTGGTTGAATTAAGGCATATGTGTACAAAGATAGAGATTTTCTATGCCAGTCTTGGTTTCAGTGTATTGAGAGCACACCTTTTCCTCTGCTAAAGAAAAATTGGTGTGTGTGTCTGACACTGTTTTCAATCTCCAAAAGCATTTCTAAAGGTAAGTAATGATTCATTTAATTTAGATAGAGATTTATTTTCTCTATGGAGAATATTTGGAAGCAGATAGTTATGTTTTAGAAGTGAAATTGTATGTTAGTATATAAGTCCTGCGCAGTGTTTTTTACATGTTATTTAAAAATCGATTTTGGGTGCAAATGAATGGTATTTTTATTTGGCCTTTTTTATGATTGCCATGTGCAGTTGATGCATGACTTTAAACATGGGTAATAAGTGATGCACTGGTGGCGCCAGGCTTTTATAAATGAGGCCCTGACTTTGTTTGATGATATTGAGTGGTTGTAGTTAGGTTCTGTGCAGTGTTTTTTACATGTTATTGAAAAATCGATTTTTGGGTGCAATTGATTGGTATATGTATTTGGCCCTTATTTATGAATGCCATGTGCAGCTGATGCATGACTTTAAACATGGGTAATAAGTGACGCACTGGTGGCGCAAGGCTTTCATAAATAAGGCCTGACTTTGTTTGATGATATTGAGTGGTTGTACTTAGGTTCTGTGCAGTGTTCCTTACATGTTATTCAAAAATCGATTTTTGGGTGCAATTGATTGGTATATGTATTTGGCCCTTATTTATGATTGCCATGTGCAGCTGATGCATGACTTTAAACATGGGTAATAAGTGACGCACTGGTGGTGCAAGGCTTTCATAAATAAGGCTCTGACTTTGTTTGATGATATTGATTGGTTGTACATAGGTTCTGCACAGTGCTTCTTACATGTTAAACAAAAATCGATTTTTGGGTGCAATTGATTGGTATATGTATTTGGCCCTTATTTATGAATGCCATGTGCAGCTGATGCATGACTTTAAACATGGGTAATAAGTGACGCACTGGTGGCGCAAGGCTTTCATAAATAAGGCCCTGACTTTGTTTGATGATATTGATTGGTTGTACTTAGGTTCTGCGCCGTGTTTCTTACATGTTATTGAAAAATCGATTTTTGGGTGCAATTGATTAGTATATGTATTTTGCCCTAATTTATGATTGCCATGTGCAACTGATGCATGACTTTAAACATGGGTAATAAGTGACGCACTGGTGGCGCAAGGCTTTCATAAATAAGGCCTGACTTTGTTTGATGATATTGAGTGGTTGTACTTAGGTTCTGTGCAGTGTTCCTTACATGTTATTCAAAAATCGATTTTTGGGTGCAATTGATTGGTATATGTATTTGGCCCTTATTTATGATTGCCATGTGCAGCTGATGCATGACTTTAAACATGGGTAATAAGTGACGCACTGGTGGCGCAAGGCTTTCATAAATAAGGCTCTGACTTTGTTTGATGATATTGAGTGGTTGTACTTAGGTTCTGTGCAGTGTTCCTTACATGTTATTCAAAAATCGATTTTTGGGTGCAATTGATTGGTATATGTATTTGGCCCTTATTTATGATTGCCATGTGCAGCTGATGCATGACTTTAAACATGGGTAATAAGTGACGCACTGGTGGTGCAAGGCTTTCATAAATAAGGCTCTGACTTTGTTTGATGATATTGATTGGTTGTACATAGGTTCTGCACAGTGCTTCTTACATGTTAAACAAAAATCGATTTTTGGGTGCAATTGATTGGTATATGTATTTGGCCCTTATTTATGAATGCCATGTGCAGCTGATGCATGACTTTAAACATGGGTAATAAGTGACGCACTGGTGGCGCAAGGCTTTCATAAATAAGGCCCTGACTTTGTTTGATGATATTGATTGGTTGTACTTAGGTTCTGCGCCGTGTTTCTTACATGTTATTGAAAAATCGATTTTTGGGTGCAATTGATTAGTATATGTATTTTGCCCTAATTTATGATTGCCATGTGCAACTGATGCATGACTTTAAACATGGGTAATAAGTGACGCACTGGTGGCGCAAGGCTTTCATAAATAAGGCCTGACTTTGTTTGATGATATTGAGTGGTTGTACTTAGGTTCTGTGCAGTGTTCCTTACATGTTATTCAAAAATCGATTTTTGGGTGCAATTGATTGGTATATGTATTTGGCCCTTATTTATGATTGCCATGTGCAGCTGATGCATGACTTTAAACATGGGTAATAAGTGACGCACTGGTGGCGCAAGGCTTTCATAAATAAGGCTCTGACTTTGTTTGATGATATTGATTGGTTGTACATAGGTTCTGCACAGTGCTTCTTACATGTTATTGAAAAATCGATTTTTGGGTGCAATTGATTGGTATATGTATTTGGCCCTTATTTATGATTGCCATGTGCAGCCGATGCATGACTTTCAACATGGGTAATACGTGACGCACTGGTGGCGCAAGGCTTTCATAAATAAGGCCCTGACTTTGTTTGATGATATTGATTGGTTGTACTTAGGTTCTGCGCCGTGTTTCTTACATGTTATTGAAAAATCGATTTTTGGGTGCAATTGATTAGTATATGTATTTTGCCCTAATTTATGATTGCCATGTGCAACTGATGCATGACTTTAAACATGGGTAATAAGTGACGCACTGGTGGCGCAAGGCTTTCATAAATAAGGCCTGACTTTGTTTGATGATATTGAGTGGTTGTACTTAGGTTCTGTGCAGTGTTCCTTACATGTTATTCAAAAATCGATTTTTGGGTGCAATTGATTGGTATATGTATTTGGCCCTTATTTATGATTGCCATGTGCAGCTGATGCATGACTTTAAACATGGGTAATAAGTGACGCACTGGTGGCGCAAGGCTTTCATAAATAAGGCTCTGACTTTGTTTGATGATATTGATTGGTTGTACATAGGTTCTGCACAGTGCTTCTTACATGTTATTGAAAAATCGATTTTTGGGTGCAATTGATTGGTATATGTATTTGGCCCTTATTTATGAATGCCATGTGCAGCTGATGCATGACTTTAAACATGGGTAATAAGTGACGCACTGGTGGCGCAAGGCTTTCATAAATAAGGCCCTGACTTTGTTTGATGATATTGAGTGGTTGTACTTAGGTTCTGTGCAGTGTTCCTTACATGTTATTCAAAAATCGATTTTTGGGTGCAATTGATTGGTATATGTATTTGGCCCTTATTTATGATTGCCATGTGCAGCCGATGCATGACTTTCAACATGGGTAATACGTGACGCACTGGTGGCGCAAGGCTTTCATAAATAAGGCCCTGACTTTGTTTGATGATATTGATTGGTTGTACTTAGGTTCTGCGCCGTGTTTCTTACATGTTATTGTAAAATTGATTTTTGGGTGCAATTGATTAGTATATGTATTTTGCCCTAATTTATGATTGCCATGTGCAACTGATGCATGACTTTAAACATGGGTAATAAGTGACGCACTGGTGGCGCAAGGCTTTCATAAATAAGGCCTGACTTTGTTTGATGATATTGAGTGGTTGTACTTAGGTTCTGTGCAGTGTTCCTTACATGTTATTCAAAAATCGATTTTTGGGTGCAATTGATTGGTATATGTATTTGGCACTTATTTATGATTGCCATGTGCAGCTGATGCATGACTTTAAACATGGGTAATAAGTGACGCACTGGTGGTGCAAGGCTTTCATAAATAAGGCTCTGACTTTGTTTGATGATATTGATTGGTTGTACATAGGTTCTGCACAGTGCTTCTTACATGTTAAACAAAAATCGATTTTTGGGTGCAATTGATTGGTATATGTATTTGGCCCTTATTTATGAATGCCATGTGCAGCTGATGCATGACTTTAAACATGGGTAATAAGTGACGCACTGGTGGCGCAAGGCTTTCATAAATAAGGCCCTGACTTTGTTTGATGATATTGATTGGTTGTACTTAGGTTCTGCGCCGTGTTTCTTACATGTTATTGAAAAATCGATTTTTGGGTGCAATTGATTAGTATATGTATTTTGCCCTAATTTATGATTGCCATGTGCAGCCGATGCATGACTTTCAACATGGGTAATACGTGACGCACTGGTGGCGCAAGGCTTTCATAAATAAGGCTCTGACTTTGTTTGATGATATTGATTGGTTGTACATAGGTTCTGCACAGTGTTTCTTACATGTTATTCAAAAATCGATTTTTGGGTGCAATTGATTGGTATATGTATTTGGCCCTTATTTATGATTGCCATGTGCAGCTGATGCATGACTTTAAACATGGGTAATAAGTGACGCACTGGTGGCGCAAGGCTTTCATAAATAAGGCCCTGACTTTGTTTGATGATATTGATTGGTTGTACATAGGTTCTGCGCAGTGTTTCTTACATGTTATTCAAAAATTGATTTTTGGGTGCAATTGATTGGTATATGTATTTGGCCCTTATTTATGATTGCCATGTGCAGCCGATGCATGACTTTCAACATGGGTAATACGTGACGCACTGGTGGCGCAAGGCTTTCATAAATAAGGCCCTGACTTTGTTTGATGATATTGAGTGGTTGTACTTAGGTTTTGCGCAGTGTTTCTTACATGCTATTCAAAAATCGATTTTTGGGTGCAATTGATTGGTATATGTATTTGGCCCTTATTTATGATTGCCATGTGCAGCCGATGCATGACTTTAAACATGGGTAATACGTGACGCAATGGTGGCGCAAGGCTTTCATAAATAAGGCCCTGACTTTGTTTGATGATATTGAGTGGTTGTACTTAGGTTCTGTGCAGTGTTCCTTACATGTTATTCAAAAATCGATTTTTGGGTGCAATTGATTGGTATATGTATTTGGCCCTTATTTATGATTGCCATGTGCAGCCGATGCATGACTTTCAACATGGGTAATACGTGACGCACTGGTGGCGCAAGGCTTTCATAAATAAGGCCCTGACTTTGTTTGATGATATTGATTGGTTGTACTTAGGTTCTGCGCCGTGTTTCTTACATGTTATTGTAAAATTGATTTTTGGGTGCAATTGATTAGTATATGTATTTTGCCCTAATTTATGATTGCCATGTGCAACTGATGCATGACTTTAAACATGGGTAATAAGTGACGCACTGGTGGCGCAAGGCTTTCATAAATAAGGCCTGACTTTGTTTGATGATATTGAGTGGTTGTACTTAGGTTTTGCGCAGTGTTTCTTACATGCTATTCAAAAATCGATTTTTGGGTGCAATTGATTGGTATATGTATTTGGCCCTTATTTATGATTGCCATGTGCAGCCGATGCATGACTTTCAACATGGATAATAAGTGACGCACTGGTGGCGCAAGGCCTTTATAAATCAGACCCTGACTTTGTTTGATGATATTGAGTGGTTGTACTTAGGTTTTGCGCAGTGTTTCTTACATGTTATTGAAAAATCGATTTTTGGGTGCAATTGATTGGTATTTGCATTTGGCCCTTATTTATGAATGCCATGTGCAGCTGATGCTTGACTTTAAACATGGGTAATAAGTGACGCACTGGTGGCGCAAGGCCTTTAAAAATAAAGCCATGAGTTGCTATTGTATAAACTTAAATATGTTGCAATTTATTGTTTATATTGTTTGCTTTTTAACATTACTTTGTTGTTTGCTAATAGTGGTCTTTCATGTGTTTTTTTAACAGAACAACAGATTCAAATCAACTTCTGAAAAGCAAGCAAAAATGCCTTCAAGGCAAAGAAAAATCAAAAATACCATACGGAAAAGGAGAACATCAACAACAGAGTTTATGGAATCCTCTTCAACAACTACTTCAAAAAACACCAGAAAAGCTTCTGGTAAGCCAATTAAGTCTTTTCTTCGTAACATATGTCGTAGGAAAAAAAATGAAATTGCTAATGTGAATATACAGAAAAAGTCAACAAATCTAAAAAGGAAAGAGAAGCCCACAAAAAATGTTTCCATTGGACCAGGAGAGAAGAGAATGGTTAGCAATAGAAGGGTAAATGTTTTTAGGGACATTCGTAGGCGAATGTTTCGCAATAGGGTAGTTTTAAATTTGCTAAAAAATGAAAAGAAAAGTAAACTAAAAGCTGCTTTTTACAAGAAAAAGAAAAGTGTAGAAAAGATTGTTGATCAGGCTTTTGAAGTTAAGAAAAAATTATTTATTTTAATAATCAATAGAATTAGGATACTTAATAAGGCAATGGATGTTTTCAAATCGAACAGTAGATGGAAAAGAATTATTAATCGGAGTAATTTTTGTGAAGTATTTTCTGGTGAATGGATGCATAGTTCAAGTTCTGAGCCTTTTTTTAATGAGGAGAGTTACTTTCAGGAAAATGATTTGGTGCATGCGGTTGACACCAGTGGTCGTGCCTATGAGGTGAAAGATAGTTGTGTGATGGAAAAAGAGAAACTTGTACCTAGAGATGCAGAAGAGGTGTTAGCTGATGAAGTTTTAGGGAGACGTACTAAGGGTCCAGTGTACACATGGAAATGCAGTAGTATTTGTAGTGTGCGACAGGAATCAATTGATTTGCTTCGAAATTTCTTACGTACATATAGTAAAAAAAGTCTCAAACAAAAAATGAAGATCCTGCAAGAGTTAGATCCTTGCAGAGTGAGAGAAAGCACAGGTTTGCAAGGGCATTCACTAGCATGTCTTTCTAGAAAAGTTTGTCGGAGTGTTTTTCATCATTTTAGGATGTTAGCAGTGCATCATAATAACGTAAGGAAATTAGTGAGGAAGTTGTATTATGCAAAAAGTCCTGCACTTAAGCTTAAACAGTTAAATAGTGCTCTTTTGCATGGATCTGAAGTGGATGTGAAGACTATTTGTGAAGAAATTGAGTTTTGTTATTTTGGGAACAAAGAGGACAGTGTAGAAATAGATATAGTAATGGATGGCAATGCAGAAGATAATGGACAAATTTCAAGTATTGAAAAGTTTGATGAGGAAATTATCAAGTTTAAGGTGAAATCAAGTGAGAGGCCTAATGTAACTTGTGTGTGTTGTCGACGGACTCATTATAAAATTCAGACTAGGTTAGTTGATTTATATGCAAAAAGTGAATTGGAAAATAATAGTGAATGGGAGGATTTTGTAAGTTATTTGTTGGTGGAGAATTCTTTTGATTTGAGTTTGGATCAGCGTATTTGCACTTATTGTTTGAAAAAATTAAATGAAAATAGAATGCCTGCAAGAGCAGTTTATAATAATCTTCAGTTGATAGATATTCCTTCTGAATTGATGGATCTAAATACTTATGAATCTATTTTGATTCAATGTGTCCATCCTTTTCAGGCTATTGTACGCATGGAGCCTAAGACAGGGAAATTGCCTCCATCAGATTTACTGAGAGGATTAAAGGGAAGAGTTGTTTATTTGCCTCTAGATGTAAAGAAAAATATTAATACAATTGGTGTAGAAAGAGTAGAAGAAGATCCTTTAGTTATTCTAGTTAATGGGGTTCCAACAAAGAGTAAGAAAATTTGGCAAGATTTAGTGGATGTTAAAAAAGTCAAGAAGGCAACGTTGTATTTGGTCAAAAACAATGAGTACTACAAAGATGTAAGTGTTGGAGCAGAGGAAACAGCTATAGAAGAAGATAGTGATTCTTCAGTTGGTCAAATTGAAAAAGTTGATGTGTCTAGAACTGAAGAAATATATGAACATTATACTGTTCATCCTTTGCATTCCAAAGAAGTAATGGGAAATGCAATTGACTTGTTTCAAATGAAGGCAGCAAAAGGAAGTCCCATTAGTGTATGGGAAGAAAGTTTGGAAGCTCGTTGTTTTCCACAATTATTTCCAACAGGTTGTGGTGGACGATATGATGATCGACCAGTTCAAATTCCTGCAGCTGAATACCGGACTCTAAGATTATATGCAGAAGATCCAAGGTTTCGTCAATGCATTCCATATTTATTTCATCTACTGTTTGAAAGTGATTTGTCTGGGCTGTCTTATGCAGTTAATCATATATTAAAAAGTGGACCTCATTTGCAAAATGTATGTGCAAGGGACTTTATGGAGAAAGTTAATCTGCAAGACAGTATTTTGGAATCTCAGCTAATCAATCTCATGGCATGTCAACGTGGAACCAATGAGTATTGGTTTCGTCGTCATGGAGAATTGAAATGTATGCTAAGAAACTTAGGAACTCCTACATGGTTCCTCACTCTTAGCTGTGCTGAGTATGCATGGGACGATTTACTTCAATTTCTACGAGAGGCAAATGAAAACATACCAAATATAGAATTGAAAACACCAGGAGAACTGTGTTCTTTAGATCCAGTGAATGTTTGCAGATATTTTAATCATAGATTTGAAGCTATGATGTCTTTTATTACCAACAAAAAAAATCCTCCCCTTGGAGAGGTTTTGGATTTCTTTTGGAGGAAGGAATATCAAGCGAGAGGTGCTCCTCATATACATATGTTGTTGTGGATTAAAGATGCACCCAAATTTGGAACAGATTCAGATGAAACAGTGATGAGTTTCATTGAAGAGTATTCAACATGTGCTGTTCCAAAATCTACTGAAGAAAACAATTTAAGGCAACAAGTTTTACGTTTTCAATCTCATCGTTGTGGAAAGTACTGTCGTCGAAAATTTAAAAACAAGGAAAAGTACTACACGAAATGTCGTTTTGCATTTCCTCGACCAGTGATTTCTAAGGGAAGAGTAAATAATTTGATGTCATCTCTACGACATACTGTGACGAGAAAATCTCCCAAAAACACATATAATTTGAAAAGAAATGAAGAATCTAAGTACATAAACGATTACAACCCAGTGATTTTGTCCATGTGGAATGCTAACATGGATATTCAGTTCGTTGCTGACAACTCTATTGCTGTGGCTCGATATGTGACATCTTACATCACCAAAAAAGAAAAGACAGAACTGAAGGAAATGTGGGAGGACATTTCACATGAAAAGAGTCTAAGCAAGAAATTATACAGTTTCAGTCTGAAGATGTTGTCGCATCGAGAAATTGGAGCATATGAATGTTCTGATCGGTTATCATCAGCAAGTCTCTATGCCAAATCAAGAACAATCATTTGGGTGAGTCTTGGTCTTGCTGCCACACGAAACCGAGTTTTGAAATCTGTACAAGAAATTGAATATTTGGCGGAAAAAGAACCAAACAGTACAGATATTTTGAAGACAAATATGTTGGATACATACTATCCAAATAGAAGTACTCACCTTGAGAACACATGTTTGTATGAAGTTCTTCAAAACTACAGTTATAAGAGGAACATCACAGAAGATATCAATAATGGAAAATATGCACTCATTGGCTATGAAGGATGTCTAGTGAAGCAGAAAAAAGGCCATTTGATTAATCATCGAAAATTGAGTTGTGAAGTTCCAGACAAAAGAGAATTTTACTACTTAGCTCTTTTGCAACTCTTTAAGCCATGGCGTACAGAAGAGGAACTACTTGGAGATTTTCTCTGTTATGAAGACTCTTTTAATGCAACTAAGGATACCATAGAATGTCCTATTTTTCTAAATTATCTGCAAATGTTGAATGAAGAAATGGAGCAAGAAACCACAATTGCTGAAGAGATAGCTAGAAACAGTTCTCAAGATAGTCAGAGTTCTACTTCATTGAGCCAGGATCCACTAGGAGGACCAATTATCCAAAATGAAGCTGCCACTGCCATGGATGAGGTGGAAAGAGCTATGGAACAAGCTCAAGAGGATGGAGTTAACTTAGAAGATTTGGTAACGCAACTAAACATTGAGCAGAAAAAGATATATGATGAAGTCACAGAGCAGATTGAACATGGATTCAGACATGAGAAAAAAGAGTGCTCATGTACATTATTTGACCCTGTCCGACTGTATGTAAGTGGAGAAGCGGGGACAGGAAAAAGTTTTCTAATTAAAGCCGTTGCAAGTTATCTGCAGAAAAGGACTGATTCACCACTGTCTTGTGTTGTAACTGCTCCAACTGGTCTGGCAGCACATAACATTAAAGGGATTACTCTACATCGTTTATTGATGCTGCCAGTTGAACATGATAATAAATTGCATTACAACAAGCTATCTGGAGATGCGTGTTCTGAAGTTTCAAGAGTCTTGAAGAAAATGAAACTTCTTATCATAGATGAAGTAAGCATGGTCTCAAATCTAATGCTTGCTTTTGTGCATTTGAGAATGCAAGAAATTCTTAAAACAGACTATGATGTGTTATTTGGAGGAAAACACATTATTGTTTTTGGAGATCTATTGCAGTTGACTCCAGTAAAAGGACAACCAGTGTTTAAAATGCTCACGCATGAAGATACCAGGAAGTCCCTTGGAAGCATTGGAAATGTTAATATATGGCTAAATTTTAAATATGCTGAACTGCTTCAAAATATGCGACAGGCCAAGGATGAAGATTATAAAAATATTCTACAAGATGTAAGAATTGGAAAAATGACTGAGAAAGGGAAAAAAGCTTTGCATAGTCGATTAATTTCAAATTTGTATCCAAATGAAAACATTCTTCCAGAGAATATTTTTAAAAAAATGACTGAGAAGAAATCTGGGATATGTTTGATGCCAACTCTGCAAGAATGTTCCATCTTCAACCAAAAAATGTTAGACTTAGAAAATGAAGAGATTGTGAAACTAGAAGCAATAGATAAAATAGAGCATATGGGTGCAACAATTGTTTTGTCAGAAAATTTGAAAATTAAATTGCATTCATTGGAGAAAAGTATTTCAAAAACAGCTGGTTTTGAAAAGACTCTGAATGTGTGTTTAAATTGTCGTATCATTTTGAGAAGGAATTTAAATGTTGAAAGCGGTCTGGTAAATGGAGCAATGGGTTATGTTGTTGATTTTGTGAATTACAGAAATAGAGATGGAATTGAATTTTTAAAAATAAAATTTGATGGCATTGAACAAGTACAACAAATAAGTCGTTGTTCTGCTAGATTTTTACTTGTAAAAGACTTATATGTTCGCCGAAAACAGTTTCCTGTTTGTTTGGCGTATGCAGTGACAATTCATAAATCTCAAGGTTTAAGTGTAGATAGTGCATTGGTGAACATTGGAAGATCTGTGTTTAAAGAGGGTATGGCATATGTGGCATTATCTCGAGTCAGAACTTTATCAGGATTGTATTTGATTGCATGTGATGAGACAAATATTTCTGCCGATCTAGATTGTGTTAAAGAATACAATAGGTTAAGAAGAGAGTATGCTCCACATTTGCCTCAATATCCTCTGTTTGAAAAACGTGTGGTAGGCCGAAAAAGAAGAAATGAGGATAATTGTAGTGAGGTAGTTGCAAAAAGACAAAAAGTAGAGAAAACTGTAATTGAAAACAGGAAGAAAAAGAATTGTGGAGAAAATGTTGTTGGATTTCAGTTTGAAAACAGTTCTGGTGTCAACTGCTATGCTAATGTAGTGGTTAATGTTGTTTTTTTTCTTAAAAGTTTACAAGAACAGATTGTTGAAAATCGGGATCAAAGATTGTGTGGTTTATTGAATTCTGTGTTTCAGAAATGTAGCAGTGTTACAGCACAAATAGAAAGTGTAACAGAAATTCGAAATATTTTAGATTTGTGTTCTGGTCAAGATAAATTTTCACAGAACATTCAGCAGGATTGTCAGGAATTTTTAATGTATATGTTTGGTGTTTTGGAAGATGAAGGTGTAGATGTAGATAATCTTTTCAGTCTTTCTTATCAATGGCAGCATGACTGCCACAATTGTAGTTTATCAAGTACTACTACAATAGACACTGAAAGATTTATATATTTGACTTTACCAGACTGTAAATCAGTGTCTTTTAAAAATCTAGTTAAAGCAGCAGATCATAATATGGTGTGTACCCAATGTAACTGTACAATGCTGTCCACATTATTTATACAAAGGTATGGGCAGTATATCATTTTAGTTTTCCAACGATGTAGACCTGATGGAACTAAATTGACAACTTCTATCAAAAATTTTGTGGCTTCTCAGTTATCAATTTCTGGAAGGACCTTTACAACTGAAGCTATTATTTATCATGATGGACCTTCGACCACCTCAGGACATTATACATGCTACTTAAAATCTGAAAATGGATGGAGTTACTGCAATGATTCTCATTTAACTTATAAACAACGTTTGCCTTATGACTCTACAAATTCTTATCTAGTGTTTTTAAAACCAAAGTTTTAGTAAAGGGAATTGGCCTTTGAAGACGGGAATAGTTAATAAAAGTTAGTTAGTTAGTTAGTTAATCTAATATTTGAAATTATTTATCTCATGTATATACTTTAAGTGGATCTCAAAGTAAAAAATACCGATATATCAGACACAAATTGGCCGTGAGGATTGTGTATGGTATGATGTTTTTAGATCTTTTTTCATAGGAAGTCGATGAAATGGAACTCATAAGGAACAGCAGACTTTTTTTCTACCAAAAGGACCTTCACTATCTTCTATTTGGCCTCATGGAAAAGTAAGTGAATCAAAGATTAGTGTACATATATGAGATGTATGTTTGAATGGGTTTTTTTAAACACAATCTTTTAGATTGTGTTTTTTTTTCCCGCTGTTATATGATGAAGACTTTGAACTCACTAATTTAAGTGGAATTCAATATATTCTGAGAACAGCAAAAATAAATAATGTAACATATTGTAGAAGTTATTGTGTAGTTTGCATTATGTAATTTATATTGTGTTCACATTGTTATGCACTCATTTTCTTTTTCACCCTTATTTACCTCTCTTTAATAATTTACAATCTTTTTTCATTGCTGTTTCTTTACTGTACTTCATTCACAACTTCTTAATCTAATAGGAACTATCTGCATTTCCTCAGTTCCTTCCACCACTTTTTATCTTTTTTATATTCTCTTAGTACCACTGCTTTAGTTTCCTAACCCTCTTTCTCTTTCTCCATTTTTTTTTCTTTCACACTCATTGTACTGTAGTTCAGTTAGTTCTTCCTTTTGTCTTTCTTTTACTCTCTCTCTTCTTTCTCTCTATTACTCCCCATGTGTTGCCCTTATTCACTTATATGTACCCTCTTTCACCCCTCTTTACTTATATTCACTGATATTTACTTTCCCTCAATCGCTGCTATTCTTTTCCTCTGATCCCGTCACTACCTGTCATTCTCATACTTAACTGTCCTTCTTTTTACTTTCAATATCCATTTATATTCTCCCTTAACCTCTACTTTAGTGTTCTTCCTATTTCTTCTTTCTTTTGCTCCCTTATTCATTTTTCTTTTCTCAGTTACTTCCTTTTACACTTTTTATCTGTCTTACTATCTATTACACAGTCCCTCCTTCATTTTTTTTTTCTTTTTTTTTGTTAGTGCGCTGACGGTACGCGCACGGGTGCGCGCACCGAAAGCGCACCAAAGTGAAATATAAAAAAAAAATATTTTAAATTAAAAATATTATCTCAATATACATTATAGTGTTCATTTTTACAAAAACATACTTTAGCAATTCACTAAAAAACACATAGGTATGAGTCTGTATAAAAAGTTAGGAATTAGCATTAAAAAAACCTATGAAATTCACTGAAAAAACCATAGGTTACACACCAGTTATAGTTAGAAATTAGCATTAAAAAAACCTATGAAATTCACTGAAAAAACCATAGGTTTCACACCAGTTATAGTTAGGAATTAGCATTTAAAAAACCTTACAAATTCACTGAAAAAACCATAGGTTTCACACCAGTTATAGTTAGCTGGAAATTTTACTGATATAAAACCATTGAAATTCCCACGTTATAGTTAGTCGGACTCACTATAACTTGCGCGTACAATGCACTGCTGATGACGTCACATATTACATCACTCATGACATGGTCAGTGACATCACTCATGACATCACTGATGACACCATCCTTGTGACAGAGTGACAGACCTAATTTCAGTGTAATGTAACGCTTGAAACACATATTCAAAAATAGAAACAAACATTTTCAAAAAAATGGAGATACCCAAACCAGTAACAACAACCAATTCAGTAATTCCACCATCTATATACACATCCACTCATTCACCAACAGTTCTATATAGTCACTCATATATATACTCACTCATCATATGTAGTGATACACCTATACATCCTGTTACACATCAGCAGTCATCCAAAAGTTACTCACACACATACTCACACATGCAAATAAACTATTGAACATCCATTTATTTGCATATACATTTATACACACACTACCACCTTACTTCTAAGGAAACTTACCCATACTTACTCTCCTAAACAATCACTTATAGAAACACATACTTATTTAAACAGGAACTTCTACAATCTCTCACTATATATACTATACTCACTTATATACATCAATACTCACATATACTAGATTAAAACATATGTCGTTACTAATGAAGACACTAGTGAGACAGTCATTCACTCACTAACACACACATATACACACTCATCCACCCATACAGTCCTGCACATATGCTGTCTTCAAAACACATACAAACAGTGAGTCAGTCACCAACCCCTGCAGCCACTTATACACAAAGAGAAACACTGATACAAACATTTAAATATTTAAACAATACTCGCTAATATATGTATTCACTAAGATACACGTAATAAGCCAGTTACCCAACCAATTTTTTTTAAAAAAAACATCCATTTACACACGTATTTAAACATTTATTCTTCCATCGACCTTTACAAATACATATATAAAACAAATCTATTTTTCAGAAAGACACACATTCACTGGATGGTGTCATCAGTGATGTCATGAGTGATGTCACTGACCATGTCATGAGTGATGTAATATGTGACGTCATCAGCAGTGCATTGTACGCGCAAGTTATAGTGAGTCCGACTAACTATAACGTGGGAATTTCAATGGTTTTATATCAGTAAAATTTCCAGCTAACTATAACTGGTGTGAAACCTATGGTTTTTTCAGTGAATATATATATATATACGTAATATTAATAAAAAATTACAATATTTTTACCGTATGATAGCGGAAAGGGTAACATTTATTATAACCACTCCAGTGAGTGCAACAGTAGGGAAAGCGTTGGATAGCGTAGGGGTAAAAATTACTATTCCCACTCCAGAGAGTGCAACAGTAGAGAAAGCGTTGGATAGCGTAGGGGTAAAAATTACTACTTCCGCTCCAGAGAGTGCAACAGTAAGGAAAGCTTTGGATGGCGTTGGGGTAAAAATTACTATTCCCACTCCACAGAGTGAAACAGTAAGAAAAGCGTTGGATAGCGTAGGGGTAAACATTACTATTCCCACTCAAAAGAGTGCAACAGTAGGGAAAGCATTAGATAGCGTAGGGTTAAAAATTACTATTCCCTCTCCAGAAAGTGCAACAGTAGGGAAAGCGGTGGATAGCGGGAGGGTTAAAATTACTATTCCCACTCCAGAGAGTGCAACAGTAGGGAAAGTGTTGGATAGCCTAGGGGGAAAAATATTATTCCCACTCCAGAGAGTGCAACAGTAGGTAAAGTGTTGAATCGCGTAGGGCTACAAATTACTATTCCCACTCCACAGAGTGCAACATTAGGGAAAGCGTTGGATAGCGTAGGAGTAAAAAATACGATTCTCACTCCAAAGAGTGCAAAGTTGGGGAAAGCATTGAATAGCGTAGGGGTAAAAATTACCATTCCCACTCCAGAAAGTGCAACAGTAGGGAAAGCATTGGCTAGCGGGAGGGTTAAAATTACTATTCCCACTCCAGAGAGTGCAACAGTAGGGAAAGCGTTGGATAGCGTAGGGGTAAAAATTACTATTCCCACTCCACAGAGTGCAACAGTAGGGAAAGCGTTGGATAGCGTAGGGGTAAAAATTACTATTCTCACTCCAAAGAGTGCAGGGTAGGCAAAGCATTGGATAGCGTAGGGGTAAAAATTACCATTCCCACTCCAGAAAGTGCAACAGTAGGGAAAGCATTGGTTAGCGGGAGGGTTAAAATTACTATTCCCAGTCCAGTGAGTGCAACAGTAGAGAAAACATTGGATAGCGCTAGGGGTAAAAATTACTATTCCCACTCCAAAGAGTGCAACAGTAAGGAAAGCGTTGGATAGCGAGAGAGTTAAAATTACTATTCCCACTCCAAAGAGTGCAACAGTAGGGAAATAATTACTATTGACAGAGAGTGCAACAGTAGGGAAAGTAAATACTTCATAAATGAATAAAAAGAAATTAAATATTAATACCAAATGCAAATTAATTAAAAGTAATTAACAATTTTATATAATATAATAATTAATCAATTAAAAATACAAACAAATATTACAAATAATTACCTATTAATACAAATTATTTACCAATCAACAATTACTTAATTAACTATAAAAAATTACAAAACAAAACCAATGAATAAATAACAATATTTAATTATTTAAATTACTTCCCACCCTATTCACCTATAAACCCACAACCTGCTACAGAAAATAAATTAATAAAATTAACATAATTACAATTAAACTATTAATTAAAATGAATTACCAATTATATTTTAATTAATTACCAAATAAACATTTATATATCATTTAATTCAAAATAAATACATTTAAAAATGTAATTAATTATAATTAAATTACTTCCCACCCTATTCCCCTATAAAACCACAACCTGCTACAGAAAATACATTAATACAATGTACATAATTATCAATTGATAAATTAATTAAAATGAATTACCGATTATATTTTAATTAATTACCAATAAAAAATTTAAATATCAATTAATTCAAAATAAATACCAATAAATACATTTAAAAATGCAAATAATTTTATTTAAATTACTACCCTCCCTATTACCCTATAAACCCACAACCCGCTACAGAAAATACATTAATAAAATTAACATAATTATCAATTTATCAATTAATTAAAATAATTAACAATTATATTTTGATTAATTACCAAATAATTATTAATTAACAATTAATTCAAATTAAATACCAATAAATAAATTAACATATTTAATCATTTATAATTACATTACTTCCCACCCTATTCCCCTATAAACCCACAACTCGCTACAGAATTATATTACGCAAAAATTAAATACCATTAAATTATTTAATTAAAATACATTGTAAAATAAATATACACTTTTCACACATATATACTAACATAAAAAAATTAATTAATATTACCTTGCTTACCTCAAATTCGATATTTTTGTTGTCTATATTTTGTCCATTCTATACTTTTGTTGTCTATATTCTGTCATTCTATATTTTTGTAGTCTATATTGTGTCCATTCAATATTGTGTCCATTCTATATCTTTAACTCAATATTAATGTAACTCGATATTAAAAACTTGATATTTTGACTGTATACCGTTGCAAAATATGCTAGCACAATAGATGTATGTGCCAATACAAAAAAAAGTTCCAATGATACAGGTCCCATAAGGTCCAATGGTCCTTCAGAATATGGGAAACCCAAGATTTAATACAAATCAGATGCCAAAAGCAAATATACATACTTTTCTAAATTTGAATCAAAATTCCTTCCAGTAATTCCCATACTCAAATCAGAATGCCATTTAGCAATTTCCTGTTTTTGATAGTGATGGCTCAGGCTCTGATAAGTCCCAATGATAGCACCTGAGAGGGAAGGAAGGTTGTATGCTTGGCACAGTCTTGGAGGTAGACCAGAGCAGCCCATTTGTAGAAGGTGAAGTGAATGGTCTTCCATTATAATTTTGCACAGATATTGGTGCTTCCAGATCCTCTGTTGGAATTGTGGATGTCCCAGACCGACCGCTTTCGGGAAGGAAGATCCAAGTTGTAGGAGCCTCAAATAAACAGTTGGCAGTCCAGTTTTGGAGAAGGTTCCAGCAAAAATAGGCTCATGTGAGGAAAATCACCAGTTTCTTATGAGTGACACAGGCCCAATAAATCTGTATGATGTACTCAATACTATAACTGTTAAATGTCACTAATGGGTGAGCCTGTCCACTGGGAGAAAAGGCAAACAGTTTCAGACCGCTAGCGCTATGGAATGCATCAGCACACATAAGCAAATTAAGTAAAAGAATCCCGCTGATATTCCCCCGATGAACCCCGCGCGCCCATTGACAAAGAGAACCGAGTATGTTTACAAACGCTCTCGAAATGTCCGTGTAGCATTCCGTGTAGCATTCCCCACTGCACCCGCGCATATACGCGCTAAACAAACATATGGAGACCGAAGCGAGCCTGACAAATCTAAAACAAGGACAAATAATATAAAAGTCCTTACGCGCATAAAACCACGGAATAAGCAATAAATTAAGAGTACCAAACTCACCAGCGCCGAGGGAGTTTTTAAACGCGATTAGGCGCGCGAAGGTCTGTCTATCACAGCATAGCGAGGCACACACAAGGCAGGAATGAGGAAATCACTGGGCTCAAGGTGCGGGAGGGTTTCTATAGTAACGAAACCACGCATGGAGGCGGATGATGTAATTGCTAATTGTAAAAGTGAAAATAACTCCTCTATGTCAGTCTAATTAAGGCGACGCCCCAAATCACCATGGGAACTGGGTTAGACACGAGTGTGAAATGTGAAAAACAAGCTTAAATGTGCATGGAAACAGGAGTTAAACGTGCATGATGTAATGCAATGACTAAGGGGTATAAATATAACCACAGTCTGTCATGATGTTGTGAACAAGGCGGGTGCTTACCGCCGAAACGCGTCAAGCAGCCTAAATGAGTGAATAAACTTATTTGGAATCATCTATTTCACGGAGTCAGTGCCTTACTTGCATGAGAAAGTTTGGAGTGTTCCAGATATATATATATATATATATATATATATATATATATATATATATATATATATATATATATATATATATATATACGTAATATTAATAAAAAATTACAATATTTTTACCGTATGATAGCGGAAAGGGTAACATTTATTATAACCACTCCAGTGAGTGCAACAGTAGGGAAAGCGTTGGATAGCATAGGGGTAAAAATTACTATTCCAACTCCAGGGAGTGCAGGAGTAGAGAAAGTGTTGGATAGCGTAGGGGTAAAAAATAATATTCCCACTCCAGAGAGTGCAACAGTAGAGAAAACGTTGGATAGCGTAGGGGTAAAAATTACTATTCCCACTCCAGAGAGTGCAACAGTAGAGAAAGCGTTGGATAGCGTAGGGGTAAAAATTACTACTTCCGCTCCAGAGAGTGCAACAGTAAGGAAAGCTTTGGATGGCGTTGGGGTAAAAATTACTATTCCCACTCCACAGAGTGAAACAGTAAGAAAAGCGTTGGATAGCGTAGGGGTAAACATTACTATTCCCACTCAAAAGAGTGCAACAGTAGGGAAAGCTTTAGATAGCGTAGGGTTAAAAATTACTATTCCCTCTCCAGAAAGTGCAACAGTAGGGAAAGCGTTGGATAGCGGGAGGGTTAAAATTACTATTCCCACTCCAGAGAGTGCAACAGTAGGGAAAGTGTTGGATAGCCTAGGGGGAAAAATATTATTCCCACTCCAGAGAGTGCAACAGTAGGGAAAGTGTTGAATAGCGTAGGGCTACAAATTACTATTCCCACTCCACAGAGTGCAACAGTAGGGAAAGCGTTGGATAGCGTAGGAGTAAAAAATACGATTCTCACTCCAAAGAGTGCAAAGTTGGGGAAAGCATTGAATAGCGTAGGGGTAAAAATTACCATTCCCACTCCAGAAAGTGCAACAGTAGGGAAAGCATTGGCTAGCGGGAGGGTTAAAATTACTATTCCCACTCCAGAGAGTGCAACAGTAGGGAAAGCGTTGGATAGCGTAGGGGTAAAAATTACTATTCCCACTCCACAGAGTGCAACAGTAGGGAAAGCGTTGGATAGCGTAGGGGTAAAAATTACTATTCTCACTCCAAAGAGTGCAGGGTAGGCAAAGCATTGGATAGCGTAGGGGTAAAAATTACCATTCCCACTCCAGAAAGTGCAACAGTAGGGAAAGCATTGGCTAGCGGGAGGGTTAAAATTACTATTCCCAGTCCAGTGAGTGCAACAGTAGAGAAAACATTGGATAGCGCTAGGGGTAAAAATTACTATTCCCACTCCAAAGAGTGCAACAGTAAGGAAAGCGTTGGATAGCGAGAGAGTTAAAATTACTATTCCCACTCCAAAGAGTGCAACAGTAGGGAAATAATTACTATTGACAGAGAGTGCAACAGTAGGGAAAGTAAATACTTCATAAATGAATAAAAAGAAATTAAATATTAATACCAAATGCAAATTAATTAAAAGTAATTAACAATTTTATATAATATAATAATTAATCAATTAAAAATACAAACAAATATTACAAATAATTACCTATTAATACAAATTATTTACCAATCAACAATTACTTAATTAACTATAAAAAATTACAAAACAAAACCAATGAATAAATAACAATATTTAATTATTTAAATTACTTCCCACCCTATTCACCTATAAACCCACAACCCGCTACAGAAAATAAATTAATAAAATTAACATAATTACAATTAAACTATTAATTAAAATGAATTACCAATTATATTTTAATTAATTACCAAATAAACATTTATATATCATTTAATTCAAAATAAATACATTTAAAAATGTAATTAATTATAATTAAATTACTTCCCACCCTATTCCCCTATAAAACCACAACCTGCTACAGAAAATACATTAATACAATGTACATAATTATCAATTAATAAATAAATTAAAATGAATTACCAATTATATTTTAATTAATTACCAATAAAAAATTTAAATATCAATTAATTCAAAATAAATACCAATAAATACATTTAAAAATGCAAATAATTTTATTTAAATTACTACCCACCCTATTACCCTATAAACCCACAACCCGCTACAGAAAATACATTAATAAAATTAACATAATTATCAATTTATCAATTAATTAAAATAATTAACAATTATATTTTGATTAATTACCAAATAATTATTAATTAACAATTAATTCAAATTAAATACCAATAAATAAATTAACATATTTAATCATTTATAATTACATTACTTCCCACCCTATTCCCCTATAAACCCACAACTCGCTACAGAATTATATTACGCAAAAATTAAATACCATTAAATTATTTAATTAAAATATATTGTAAAATAAATATACACTTTTCACACATATATACTAACATAAAAAAATGAATTAATATTACCTTGCTTACCTCAAATTCGATATTTTTGTTGTCTATATTTTGTCCATTCTATACTTTTGTTGTCTATATTCTGTCATTCTATATTTTTGTAGTCTATATTGTGTCCATTCAATATTGTGTCCATTCTATATCTTTAACTCAATATTAATGTAACTCGATATTAAAAACTTGATATTTTGACTGTATACCGTTGCAAAATATGCTAGCACAATAGATGTATGTGCCAATACAAAAAAAAGTTCCAATGATACAGGTCCCATAAGGTCCAATGGGCCTTCAGAATATGGGAAACCCAAGATTTAATACAAATCAGATGCCAAAAGCAAATATACATACTTTTCTAAATTTGAATCAAAATTCCTTCCAGTAATTCCCATACTCAAATGAGAATGCCATTTAGCAATTTCCTGTTTTTGATAGTGATGGCTCAGGCTCTGATAAGTCCCAATGATAGCACCTGAGAGGGAAGGAAGGTTGTAGGCTTGGCACAGTCTTGGAGGTAGACCAGAGCAGCCCATTTGTAGAAGGTGAAGTGAATGGTCTTCCATTATAATTTTGCACAGATATTGGTGCTTCCAGATCCTCTGTTGGAATTGTGGATGTCCCAGACCGACCGCTTTCGGGAAGGAAGATCCAAGTTGTAGGAGCCTCAAATAAACAGTTGGCAGTCCAGTTTTGGAGAAGGTTCCAGCAAAAATAGGCTCATGTGAGGAAAATCACCAGTTTCTTATGAGTGACACAGGCCCAATAAATCTGTTAAGAAGAGAACTGCTGTGCAAGTTAAATTGCACAATCTATTGCTTACTGGATGGTGTAGAGTTTCAAACTCATGATGAAGGTGTGGAGTATATAATGGCTGACCAAAAGACAGCTGTAGGATTATTTCTATTGAGAACAATACAATTGAAGAATTACCTTATCAATTGAGAGAGACTGTAAATCCAGCATATGGGATCTTTCAGGAAAAGATATTGGACTGATTAAAGGTGTAGAGCTAGTCTGAGTTACTATAAAGACTAATGCAGTGTATTCTAGAACTCCACCATTACAACAGGCCCCAGAAACAACTGAAGGTATAATGAAAGAGCATTCCTCCTCCCCATGTCCCAGTGATGGGACTTCTAAACAGAGCACCATGCACTTCCTACTTTTATGTGACTTGTTTTTGCCTTTTAGAATTGTGTTCCTCAAACCACTTTTTATAAAATATGGGGTTAGAACTTTAAAAGCTGCTATGTCACTATTACTTGCCATGGAAGAACCAGGGATTTGTTTCTTTGCTGCTACATTTATCCTTAGCTAAATTAAGGCTAGAAAGAGTATGGTGTTTTAATGTATTTCTTTCTCTTTTTAAATTGTCATAAAGCCAGAGATGGACAGGATGCTTAATGCACTTTGCACTTTATATTGCATATAATAGTTGGTTTCTAATAATGTATCCTTAGTCCAATCATGGCCAGAAACAGTATGGTGTTTTAATCAATTTCCTTTTCTTTTTAAATTGTTATATAGCCAGAGGTGGACAGGATGGCCTATGTACTTTTCACTTTATATCATATACACTATTCAGTTTCTAATTATGTAATTATGTCACAGCAAAATTGGAGGCCTATTATACTGGGATTGTCTGGTTTTATTAGCTTTTATCTGTTATTTGAGTAAACGTATAATGTATTTACTGTTCGAACAATGTTAATGTCAATTGTCTTTAACATTTACTAATGTCAAATTGTTTACATGAGGTGAAGAATTATGCCATACCTATGCACTTTCATTCTAATTGTTTTTAGTATCGGTACCCAGCAAGAGCAGTACGATTATACACGCTCTGTTGTTGAATCTGGATGTACATGTTTTTATCTTGATAATGAACCGTTACTTAGTTTGTTATGTATAATTTGTGTGCTTTTATGGTTGTTTGCTTCAACCAAATAAAGCTCATTTTGAATTGAATTGAACTGAAGGCATTATGCCTGTATTAGAAAAAATGACACAGATAGGGATTTTGAAGGATTTGATTGGAAGTCCAATCATGGGTTTGCAGAAACCCAATAGAAAACATAGGAGCGTCCAAGATCTTAGAAAGTTTAACACGTTAGTTGTCTCATGTTGTTCCATGGTACTGAATCCAGCCAGAATATTATTCCAAATTCCATATACTGCAGAATAATTTACTGTCATTGGTTTTCACCTGTCTTTCTTTTCAATGCCAGTGCAGGAAGATAACCAGTTTCTCTTTTCATATATTTTGGAGAAGAGAATTTTGCCCTGGTGTCCACTCCCACAAGGATGTACAGAGAGTCCATCAATCTTTAACCAGGTCTTAAAAAAATATTCTAGGGTCATTACAAACGCCTTACAGATCAGTATTTGTACAATTTACAGATGATTTGTTGGTGGCATCAGAGACACGAGAAGCTTGTAAACAAAATTCTGTTGCAGAAGTGAATCAACTTCCTGGTGAAAAGTATCACCAGGTAAACTGCACTACTGTCAGAAAGAAGTTCAATATCTGGAAACACATATTTGAGAAGGGAACTAGGAAGCTGTCACCTGATAGAGTGGAAGCAATTTGTCAATTGAATCAAAAATCCAACAAAAAAAAAGTCAGGATGTTTTTGGGAATGGTTGACTATTGCAGACAGCGAATATCAAGCTTTTCTCTACAGGCAAAGCCTTTACTGAGACTTCCACACAAGGATGTGCCTAATCCACTTTCATTGGACAACGATTGCTTGAAAGACTTCCTTTAGCTAAAAGAAAAACGTTGTTGTGCCCCAGCACTAGGAATGCCAGATTACAGTAAAGCATTTACACTATTTTGGAGGGCTGTGCTCTATCAGTGCTGACTAAAACACATGGAGATGCTCGGAAGCTAGTAGCATACTTTTTAAACTACCCATTACCCTGTTGCGGCAGAAGTGACAATGCTACCTTAAAGCAGTTTCCGTTGCACACTGGTCTGGACAAGAGTGAGAACATAATGATGGATATGCTTTAACTTCAATGGTCCCTCACTTTGTGGAGCTTCTATTGACATGAACAAAAGCTCAATATATGAATCGTAATAGACTCACGGAGTATGAGCAGAGAATTTTGTCATCTGATAACGTAGTTTTGAAATGCTGTGAAATTGTAAACCCATCAGCTTTATTGCCCATAAATGATACTGTCTGTGATCAAATTGAACATGATTGCCTAGATGGCACAGATTTATGCACAACGCCTAGATCTGATATTAAGGATGAACCACTGATTCAGCCAACCATGTAATTTTTGTAGACGGCTCATGTCTGAGATAAAAAATGAAGGTAAACTGAGAGCAGTTTATGCTGTGGTTACAATAAATGTTGTTGTCAAAGCTTCATGGCTTCTGGGGGTTACCCCAGGACAAGTTGCAGAATTGATTGTCCTTAGCAGAGCCTTCAGTTTTACTGCTCTAATGAGAGTGACTATATTTACAGATAGTCAGTACTGCTATGGTGTTGTCTCTGATTCTGGGCGTTTATGGTCACAAAGAGGTTTCGTAACCTCTTCGGGTACCCTTTCAGAATTGGGGTGCAAGTAAGAAATTCTTTAGAAGCTATGCAATTACCAGCAGAAATTGCTGTTGCTAAATGGGCATCCCATTAAAATGGAATTGGCTACAGTGCTTGGGGAAATAGGTATGCAGATTCAGTAGCACAATATTGTGCTCTTCTGGCTTGCACATTTAATGGAAACTTCACACATCAGTCTGAGGAGGACACTTCATTTTCATTGTTGCTGAAAGTAACCAATACTTGGGATGAACTAAAAAAAAATACAAGAAAATGTTTCAGAAGCAGGACAACAAACTGGATCAGAATTGTTTGTGGGAAAAATGCAAATGACATTTGGATGTCAGCTGATGGGAGACCCGTGTTATCTGAACGTTTTCTGATTCCCAATGACAAGATACTTTCACTGATACACACATTTAGGAAGGGATGCCATTGTGAGACTCTTCAGGCAAAATTAGTTTAATCAAAGGTGAAGAATGCTTACAGAAGAACTGTGTCATCAGTTTGTGGCATGTCAACAAATAAATGCAGGGAAAAGAAAACAAGTTACAGTGAGTCACATGGGAAGATTGGGTTGTGCTTTTGACAGAATGCAGATAAATCAAAATGCCTGTTTGCAGCAGGCTGAGATATGGCCTGGCCATGTTATATGTCTTGCCGAGATGGGTGGGAGCCTACTCAACCACAAGAAATGACAGTCTTGCAGTAGCAAAACTGTTATACGAGAATTGATTCCCAGGTACGGAATGCCGGTTTCTTTGGAATCAGACAGGGAGACCCACTTTAAAAATTAGGTCCTGAGATGATTTGCACATTATTACAGATTTAGCAGACACTGCATTGCAGCTATCGACCTGAGGCTTCAGGTATAGTCGAACAGATGAATGGAACCATCAAGTATCGACATCACTGAAATGTCAAAATTCTTTACCTTTAGTTCTGATGAGTATTTGAAGTATCCTTGATAGGAAGACTGGTCTATGTCCAGTCAAGAGTTGCTGATGGGCCATGTAATGAGGCTGTCTGCTGTACCTGCAAATGCACTTTTGAATATCACAGATGATATGATACTCAATTACTGCAAAGAATTGACTGGTGTGATTCATTCTGTTTATCAGTTTCAGCTGCCACCAAAGATTCTTATCAAGAACAGCGCCATCACCTCAATCCTGGTGATTGGGTTGTGATTAAGAAGCACATTCTGTAGACTTGTCTGGAACCGAAATGGAAAGCCCCCTTCCAGGTCATTATATTTACTGCTGTAAAATGTGGTAGAATTTCAAATTGGGTGCACGACTTGCACATCAAGAAAGAAAGAAATCCAGAAGAAGTGATTGTGAATGTGTTCTTTGATCTTGAACGACGAGCATTGGTGACTGCACCACTTCTGAATAAGAGGCTACAAAGAGCAGAGGTACCATGATCACAACAGAAGCAACAAGAAGAAAGCAGTGGTGATTTGCGGACTGGAACACCAAACTATGGGGCTCATTACGTTGGCGACCGTTACGCCATCGAACGAGAAATATCCTCTGCCATATTATGATGGCAGTGGGTATTGCGGTGGACGCAAAGTCTGTCCACTGCTTTTCCGCCGGTCGGCAATCGTTACTGCTGCCGGCCGGGCAGAGCTGGGCCAGTAATATGGTGTAAGTGCCTAGCAGGCACCGCCAGCCATATTTTGATGTGGGTTGTTTTAAGGCCTTTTCATGGCAGCAAAGGCTGGTGGGGATTGGCTTTGGGGGCCTGTTGCGGCCCTAGGGGGTGGGGGATGGGAGGATGGACTTGGGGGACCCAAGGTACCCCCCTGCAGTTCCCTGCACCAGATGGCAGGCACCGAGTGGTGCCTACCACGTGGTGCAGGGAAATGCTGTGCATGCCATTTTACCATTGTGGACCGTTTACAATGGTAAAAGGCAGGGATGCGCCCACCAATATGGTGGGTGAATCCTAATTGAGCCGGTGGGACCTCCACACCCCTGGCGGTTGGTACCATCCCAATTATGATGTCCGCCCACCATCATAATGTGCCCCCAACTGCCTGTTGTTAACAAAGTGACATTGAAGGCTCTAACAAAGTAGAACCAGAGACTGATCCTCAATTGGGAAAGGTGACTGAGATGGCATCAGTACAGTCGGAAGATTCAGATGAAGGAACAAGTACTGAACAGAGAAGAGACACCAGTGAAGTTGAATTGCCACAAAGCTGTGATCAAGAAAGACAGCAAAGGAGCATATCAGTTGTTTCAGATTACATTAACTGTTTCTGAAGAGACAGAGACAAGTGATGAAAGTGATACAGAAGTAAATCAAAAAAAGCTGAGAAGAGTGAAAAGAGCAAGAGTGCCTTGTTGGAGGTATTCAGCACATGAGTCGTCCCACTACTTGAACAAGGCACTGAACGTCACAATAGATGAGTAGTGTGATGTAAAGTCTGAACTGTTTAGTCCTCCATGACATCACCAAAGGGAGAATCTGCTTCTGGAGAAACATGTGTTTCCTCAGAAATAGGTGTAAATATATTATGTGCTCAATTTTCGTAATAACAGTAATAATGATCACAATAGTGCTAGTAGGATTTTATTTAGCATCTGAGGAAAGGTTCTAGAAAGTAAACACAACAAAACACACACATGCCTGAATGATAAAGAGCCATTGAATGCTTAATTTGTTGCATACAATAGAGAATATTACTCAACTAAAATGTATTTTAGATTAGTACTGGAATACACAAACGCCATTTAAGGAAAAAACTGTTATGTCCGTGCTCATTTACTGTCATCAGCATCAGAAGAAGTCATATATTATCACATGCAATTATCCTGTGTAGTTACATGCAGTATACTCCTTTTCCTTTTATATGTTATGTTATGTTAGGGATTGCTTGTATAGCGCCTATCACCGCCGGTCTCTAAGCGCTTAACTAGAAAGAACATAACACACTAATGACCCTAGAACCTCAGTTGTTTCACCTCCTATGATGTCATGAAGGCCTTTCTGAAAAGATAAGTTTTTAGTTTCTTTCTGAAAGGTAGAAGTTGCGATTCCGCTTTCAAGGTAGGTGGAAGCTCGTTCCACAGTTGTGGAAGGAGCACGGACAGGGCCCTGTCTCCTTTGGTCTTTAATTTGAACCTAGGTTGAAACAGGTTGGAGGTTGTTCCTGAGCGCAGTAGCCTCCCCGGAGTGTACCTCTTTAGACGTTGCTTAATGTACTCTGGGGCTTTCCCAAAGAGTGCCTTATGGGCCACACAGACACATTTGAACTGCACTCGGAATTTCACTGGGAGCCAGTGCAGCTTCTGAAGCAGTGGGGTTACATGCGCGTTTCTAGGCAAAGAATGGATCAGCCTGGCCGCATCGTTTTGTATTACCTGCAGCTTCCTCAACAGCTTCTGTGGTAGGCCTAGGTATAAGGCATTACCATAATCAAGTCTCGAAATGACTGTGGCGGATACGATCGATTGCAGGGTGGAGGCAGATAAGATGGGGACTAGCTTTCGCAATTGCCTCAACACACCTATGCAGGATCCTGCCACAGCAGAAACTTGAGGGGCCATTGAGAGGTCTGCATCGATCCTTAACCCCAAGCTTTTTACCACAGAGCCAGGAGACGGAGTGGTTCCTAGCTCGGGGGGCCAGTACAGGTCACTCCAGGGATCCTCTTTGTTGCTAATCACCAGCACCTCCGTCTTATCAGCATTCACTTTCAACAGATTGTTAGTCATCCAGTTGACTGTGAATAAGAGCAGATTCCTCACTGAATCCTGGGCCTCTTTGGTGTTGTCCAGCCGGACTAAGAGCTGAGTATCATCTGCGTAATTAAAGATTTCGCAGTTCATACGCATAAGCTCCTCCACCAGTGGTTGTAGATAGATATTAAAAAAATCCCCAGGTCACGTCGCGGATCTCAGACAGTTGGTCTCCTAACTGCACTCTCTGGGTTCGACCTGACAGGAAGGATTCTAGCCACTTTAGCACCTGGCCTGTGATCCCCAATTTTGCGACACGGTCCAGCAAGATGGTGTTGCTGACCGTTTCGAAAGCCGCCGATAAGTCTAATAGAATCAAGGCACAGGGCTGTTTGTTATCTGCCCTGACTCTCAACTCATCGGCGACCGAGGCCATGACTAATTCTGTGCTATGTTGGGGCCGGAACCCAGCCTGCCTGGTATGAAGGAGATGGTGTTCTTACAGATGGCTGGCTAGAGTGCTGAGAATGTGCTTTTCTAGGATCTTGCTTAGAAAAGGCAGCTGCGAAATGGGCCTGTAATTTTTTAAGGCTGTCGTGTCTGTTCCTGCTTTCTTCAGAAGTGGGGAAACCCTGGCTTCTTTCATCTGAATCGGCAGATAGCCTGAGTTAAGTGAGTTATTCAGTAGACTCAGTACCTGAGGCTGAATGCCTGGCAGAGCCATTTTAAAGATTCTGGGGGGACATGGATCTATGCTAGAGCCTGATTTAGTTTGAGCGACCAGTTGCGCTAAGCACTTGTCGTTAATGGGAGGGAAGCTATCCAAAGTCATGGATGGTACCTGAACATTCTGGCTAGGCAGCATGGTTGTGACTGTCCTTGCATTGATGTCAGTGATGATATCCTGTACCTTCTGAAGGAAGAAGGATTGAAAGGAGTCACCGTCAGGTTGGTCACCCACTGAAATTTTCCCTTCACGTTGTGTAAGTTCCCTTAGAATGGTAAATGTCTCTCGCTGAATGTTAGTGGCCTCCCTAATTCTTCCCTCATAGAAAGCATATAGATGAGAACATTTTGAATATTTCTATTCTAACTATGATTTTATTCTTTCTTGAATGCCTTTAGTATAAAGCATGTATTTACACCTCCAAGCAAAAGAAATGGACACAGCTTGGTACAATTTTATGTCACACAGACCTATAGACCTATAGATGGTGTTAAAGCTTATCAAAACAATTTAACCTGCTTAATATGACCCCTAGAGAAAGTTTTCATTATGGCTTTAGAGGAAAGAAAAACTAACATGACATATATTAAAAATCAACACAGTGATGCTTTGAAAAATATTTGTAAGAAAGACGAAGATGAATTTCAAAAGAAAATGGTGTACCAAAAATTAGGATTAGATTGTCAACATAAAGGGAACATTTGCATTTACCAAAGAGGGACACCCAAGCAAACCAGACTTGTAGGGATTAGTAATTTTGCACACATACTTGCATTAATGTGAGGGACGTGGCAAATTGTACAGGGAGAAGAATTTGCAATTCCAGGAGCTTATTTTGTTTGTGGACAGAATGCTTATTTTCTACTGCTTGCTGACTCAAAGGGTATATTCTATTTAGCTGTGCTATTTCCGAAAATGTATCATGTGAATGGTATAGATGCATTAACAATGACATAGCACACAGACACTCTCATAGTGATGAAAATAGAGAAATTAGTGGGAAACATATTTGGTACAATCATTCCCACCTGTAGGAGTCATATTAAATGACAAAAATATTAGTAAGCTGTCAACTGTTGTCAACAAGCTGGCTACCAGTGCTTCTGGAGCTTTATTAGTGGAAAACACTGGGCTTGGTTTTGCAAGATTGTTTAGCATTGGACATTTCACTTGCAGAAAAAGTCAGAGTCTACAATATGCTAAAATGAACTTATTGCTGCTCCAACATACCTCATGAGAGCAAGATATAAGAGCAATTTGCAAAGAATATTTCAGACTTTATTAAAAGAAATGTAAATAAATTGCATTTATGAAAAATGTGGTAAGGCGATTCATACCTTGGAAATTGGATTACAGCAGCAGGAGGAGGTATTGTGAAAGGAATAGTAATTCCAATTCTAATCATAGGGTTTTGTTTGTTTTGCCTATTTGCTTAACCAAAGACTATAAATATTACTTTCACTAGAGGAAGAGCAGAGAAAAAACTAATAGATGTGAAAAAGCATTCAATTTAAATAACTTTTTGAATGATGACTACCGTACGTCATTATAATTCCAAGATTTAAAACGGAAATGACAGGATTCAACAGAAGATGAAAGGGTCCTTAGAGCAAAACTCACAGGTGAACCCAGAGATAATGTTTTGGTTAAGATAACTGTCAGATGGGGGACTGATAAGGTCCAATAATTAAAATTCTAATTTTTTTGTTTAGCAGCTAAATGTGCAATGATTAATGTAAAACTCAAAGATGAAATGACATGCATTTAAAATGTGTAAACTGCAATAGGTAGTCATAGCTATTTGTATAGGCCATGGAAATGTTAAGAAACAAGTTTGCAATTAACTAGAAGTGAACCTAATATTGCTGAAATGTGCACAACATAATTCAGAAGCTTGACCTTAAAATAACATGCTTAGAAAATGTTTCTTGACTACGGAATTTTCTGGTTTGACAAATGTATTACATTCATAAGCATTTTTATGTGTAAGTAAGTAAGTAAGTAAATTTATTGCACAGTTAATTAAAACTCACAATTTAAAACACATAAAAATTGTTTATCAAACATTTAAAATTATTTGCGTAGTACATATTGTCAATTAGTCAGTTAATGTACTTCGTTTGGATCGTAAGCTCAGGGTTGCTCAGGGCAGTGTTTGGCTATTGCACATTTACATCTTTTTCTGCTTCATTAATTCTTTTTGCCACTGTGTGGTAAATATAAATTACCTATACTTAATTTATGCGGTAAAGTTCAATAAGAATAACTCAGTCAAAAATAAGAGGCAGAATCCGGGGCATTTGAGTTTTAAAAGGGGTTTTATTCCTTAAAAAGGAATTGGATATATGGTTCGAACCAGGCAAATCGCATTCCATCACCACGAAGGTTCAGGAAGGGATAGACAATACTTTATTGACAGGTTATCATATATATAGTCAATGCATTACAGTAAAGGCAGATGCAGAAGGCGTAACAGCTGAGAGGAGAGATAAGAATACACATACGTAATGAAAGAGGCGTTACAATAGGCGTGCATGAGGGCATGTACTAGAAACGTCATTATGAGATGTCACAGGTGGGTGGATCCATAAGAGAATCCTGCAGTGTCAGCAGAAATACATGGCAGAGATGCGCGCGCAGCAGCATGACGTGTAATTGACGTGTAACTGGAGGGTGAAGGGGACTTGACATTTAGCCTTACATGAGGAGACAGAAGTCTGGGATGTCAGAACAACCTAATCCCAAATCGTATCTAATATCTTGTGTTTAAGGAACTGTATTATCTGGAAGGAAAGGTCTCTCGGGCAGAGGCTATTCTATACGGACTGCTAGTGCGTGCATATGCGTCTACGTGTCTACGTGTAAAGCAAGGGGGGCATGGGCCTACCATGGTAACAGGAGCTATGAATTACTTGAATGGAGACAGTGAGGCCGGGCCCTTTGCTCTGCAGCTGGGAAGGATGTTTTCCTAAACTACTAGACAGGAATGTATTTTCGAGGAGCGGAGCAGATAACTTGAAGGCAAAATACCGTTTTGGCAGGCAAACAGGCTGAGCCTGGTACCGCTAGCCGCGTAGGGAGTAAGACAAAGGTCAGGGATACAGATGCAGGTCCAGGCTGCAGTATCCAAAGACAGAAGGCAGGCAAAGACTTGATGACAGAAATCAGGGCCTAACTCGCCTGAGCCAGGGAAAACGTGAAAAGTGCACCATGAAAAGACGTTGGCAAGGCACACTTAGGAACGGAATATCCGACCCATTCATGGTGGATCTGAAAGAGGACATGTTAACGTTGGACGCAAATGTATTTGCGTCTTCATAGCTGGCACAGAAGGGAAGTTACATGCACTTTAAGCTCGTACATGGAGACGTTGGGGTACACGTTAGGGAAAATTTCTGACCATAAAAATGTATATTTCCTCATTCCCTCCTTGTTCCCTACGGACCCTTCATGATATATCGATACTCATAAATCTATCAATCTGTTCACGTAGTATCATTTGCTCTTCTTTCTTCTTATGTCGTTTTGAATGAGAACTTGAATGAGGAATACATGATGTGGCGCACAAGCCGCAAATCGCTGGCCCACATTGTAGACATAAGCAGCAACTGAATACTATGAGAAGGGCAATACCTAGGAAGGATAGGACCTTCCATCCCCAGGCTGACAACGTGGTCCAGAACCAACCGGACCAAGTCCAGGTGCCTGGATTCTGGTGTATCAAACTTGCAATTATGTGAAGACGAGTGATGGCTCTATATACTGATGGCGCGTTTTCTGGAATGAAAACACAGCAGCTAGATCCGATGACTCTACAGGCTCTGCCCCTATCGGCCAGGATGACGTCAAGGATGAGACGATTTTGAAGAACAACAATCCGCATCGCAGACTGCTCCTCTGTTAAGTTGCCTAGGGCAGAAGTAGTCTCATTCACTACTGCTTCGAGGGTTCTGGTTAACTTGCGTATCAGTTTACTATTAAAGATAGCACCTACGTAGGGGAAGAAACCTTTATTGAAATCTGTGTATTGCTCCCATGCCGTTTCAGTATAGTCAACAATCGGGAGATCTCTCTGGGGTCTATTGTGTACTAGATGGGTATTCCTATGATAATCAGGAGGGGCTAGGAAAACAGGGGGCAGAAGGAATGCAATGTAACAGGTGCCATCCCAATCTAGAGGTAAACGTATATATGCGGTATGACCACAAATGAAGTAGGAATGACGTGAAGCTTTAAACGCAGACTTGCCATTATCACTGAATTCGATCACAGTAGTACATTTACTATGACCCAGGTGTACTGAACCATTCTTTCTAACACATAATTCACCTTTGACTGGTAATACTGACATAGCAGGCAAGACTGGCTCGGATTCGGATTCAACATTCAGAATCATGAGATTAAGTGTAAAGTTACCTAATCCATATACTTCATTTTCTAGATCAGTCCCTGTCCTTTTGGGAAGGCCCTCCTTGTCAGGGAAACATACTTTATGCAGAACTGTGTTCAGGTTTCCCCATACCCAGTTGCCCTGGTAAACTACGGTATTTGAATCTAAAGAATTAATCAAACTAAACCATGCGCCACAGGAACCATTATGTGTGAACGGGTACGGAAAGAGGGGCAGAACTCCCTTGTATTTCTGGTAGGGAGGGAGTCGGCCACATATCCAACAATTTGTAGCGTTGCTGGTCTGATGAGAGTGATGTAACATACTAATGAAGGTGTTGTTGCGCAGCGCAAGTCGGTAAGACAATTCATGCGGGGGTAATTCACTAAAAGAATGTTCAGCAGTAGCATTGAAAGCAGAATGTGCACGCTTGAAAATAGGGTAGTATATGTGTAACAGTATACTTGCAGCAATAATCAGAAGACTTAGAAAAAACATAATCAATAATGTCACTATACAGTGACTACGAAGTGATTTACAATATGCACGTTTCTTGAGCTGTTTCTGTCTATCTCTCTCTCTATTTCGGTCTAGGGGGTACATGTCAGAGACTAATTTAACCGATTCACCTAGGGGAGGACTTAAACAATTAAACTGTCTGACTTGCTAGACCTTAGTTTCTGTTTATATTCTTGGGAAGCGGTTTTCTCAACCAGGGGGAGTTTTGAGTCAGTCTGTGGAGGAGGGCAGGGCTGAGAATTCAAATCAGAAGGCAGTCCATGATATTTTTTTATGTGACTCGAGTGAAGCCAGCCCTTACGGCCCTCGACTTTCACTGCTGTCCTCGTCGTCAAAAGTACTAATTTCGGCGTCTGCCAGCGGGGCTCCAGCGGACTCTGTCGGTCGAAATTTCTTATGAAGACAAAGTCGCCTGGAACAACTTCATGGGGCTTCACCTCGGTGTTGTCGGGAAAGGCTGCAGCTACCTGTGAACGACAAGATTGTAGTGCAGACATCAAGGAGGCAAGGTAATCGGTCAGCATAATACAATCAACATCGGTAATTTTTCGAGGCAAAGGCGTCCCCCACATATTCGGTGGCCTACCAAAGACCACCTCATACGGGGATAGCCCTGTTCTGGAGTGTGGGACCATTCTTAGGTAAAAGAGTGCGACTGGCAAAGCTACTATCCAATCAACTCCTTTCTCTCTACAGATTTTGGCAAGTCGGATTTTCAAAGTCTGATTATGACGCTCCACGAGACCTGCTGCCTCGGGATGTCGGACACAGTGGAATTTCCACTGATAGCCTAACAGGAGTGTAACTTGTTTTACAAGCTCGGATGAGAATGGCTGACCGTTATCTGAGTATACGATACGGGGTAAACCATACCTGGGGAAAAATTCACGAACCAGCTGCTTGGCAGTGGTCGGAGCAGTGTAATCTGGGACTGGATATGCTTCTGTCCATCGGGAGAGTGCACATACAACTACGAGGACATATTTGAATCCTCGACAACGTTCCATCTGGATATAATCCATCTGGAGGACTTCAAAAGGGTGATCGGGAGGATGAAATCCACCTTGCTCCACAGGAATGCTTTTACCTGGGTTGAACTGACAACAAATCATGCAAGTACGCACTTTCTGTTTGGCTGCTGCTCGTAAGTGTTTATTGAACCAGATGTTTTGAATACTGTCTAGCATAGCTTTTTCTCCTAAATGTGCAGGACTGTGTACTGTGTTAATGATAACTTGAACCATAGAGTCGGGGAGAAACCATGTAGATTTTCCCTTCGTCATCCATCCCTGATCTGTTTGGATCCCTCCTAGTTCAGTCCATTTCTTGATTTCATCTGGTGTAGCATGTTTCTGTATGTCAATTACATCATGGGCGGGATCCCTAACTGTCATGCAGTGTGTCGGTGTCGGAACTATTGTCTTTGTCAAGTCAGTTGCGTGAGTCTGAGCTGTGTGCTTGGCTGTTCGATCTGCCAGGTCGTTACCCTGGGAAACGATATCGGTGACTTTTGTATGTGCCTTGCACTTCATGACGGATATAGCAGTAGGCAGATGTATTGCATCTAACAGAGTTTGAATGAGGGGTCCGTGTTGAATGTTGGCACCGTGAGAAGTTAAGTAACCTCTCTCTCGCCATAATACACCGAAGTCGTGCACAACTCCGAATGCATAACGGGAATCTGTGTATATGTTAACTCTCTTGTTCTTGGCTTGAATACAGGCTTGTGTCAGAGCGATGAGCTCTGCTGCTTGAGCTGACAGAGTGTCAATACAATTTGTTTCTATGACTTCAGTGTCTGTCGTGACTGCGTAGGCGGCCACTAACTCTCCTGTACTTGTTCTCATACATGAACCATCCACATAAAGTGTCAGGTCTGGATCTGGTAATGGAGTGTCTGTCAAGTCTTGTCTAGGCTTCGTCGTAATAGTAATGACTTCAATACAATCATGTGCCAATGGGTCTGTTCCACTTAATGGCAAAAGTGTGGCGGGATTTAATGTACTACAGCGTCTGATCTCTATGTGTGGCTGAAACAATGTCAATTCATAACCTGTCAGTCGTGCTATAGTCAAGTGCTGGGTCTGTGTTCGGTTTAAAAGGACTTCCACGGAGTGTGGAACTTGTACTGTCAACTGATGTCCTAACACTATAGAATCACTTTGTCTGATTGCTAGAGCTGTCGCTGCAACTGATTTCAAGCACGCAGGCAGAGCCTGGGCTACTGGATCTAATGTGCTAGAAAAGTAAGCACACGGTTTGTGTGAACCTGCTTGTTCCTGGGTGAGTACTGACAAGGCAGTACCTTCGCGTTCCGTGACAAAAAGTGTAAAAGGCTTACTGTAACATGGTGTTGCTAAAACAGGTGCTTGACATAAGGCTTTCTTTAAGTCTTCAAAAGCTTGTGTATGTTCCTGAGTCCAAGGAAGGACAGTCGAAGACGCTGCCTCCTGGGTTGTCAACTGAATGAGTGGCTTTGCTAGAAATGCGTATTGGGGAATCCATTGTCTGCAGTAAGAAGTGAGGCCTATGAAGGCCCGTACCTCCTTTTGTGTCTTGGGTCGTGCCATATGTACAATTAACTGGATGCGATCAGGTGTGAGCTGTCTCCCCCCTTTGGACAGCAAGTGCCCAAGGTAAACAACTTGCTGAACACAGAATTGCAGCTTCGAAGGGGACACCTTGTGCCCCTTGTCGGCCAGAAAATGTAAAACCGTCAGTGATGCTTTTTCACATTCAGGTTCGCTTTGGGCGGTGATCAGCAGATCATCGACATACTGAAGCAGAGCAGTGTTACTGGGCATATGAATACTGTCAAGTTGTCTTTTCAGTGCTTGGCTATAGATGCTGGGGCTTTCTGTGAATCCTTGAGGTGCGCGTGCAAATTTGAAGCTTCGTCCATTTAAACAGAATCCGAACAAGTATTGGCTTTCCGGATCAATTGGAACACTAAAGAAAGCGTTCTTCAGATCAATTACAGTAAAGAACGCTGCTTCGGAATCAATGGCTGTCAATAGAGAGGAGATATCTGGAACCACCGGATACTGTGGTACAGTGCATTTATTCAATTTGCGCAAATCAATAACTAATCGATAAACTGGAGGTGCATTGGGATCGGTGCGTTTAAGAATTGGAATGATAGGGGAATTACATACATTGGAGTCGGTTTCCACAACCACTCCTTGTGCAATGAGCTCGTCAATGATTTGCAGTAAAGCCACTACAGCATCTGGGGGTAACTTGTATTGTTGCATTCGTGGTAATACCACTCCTTGCTTGAGTGTAACTCGATATGGTGTGATGTGCATACAACCTACATCAGTGGGGCCTTGCGCCCATAAATGTGCAGGGACATTCTGTAATCTGGGATCAATATCTCTCAACACATAGTGACCCTTAAAGTCACGTAAGAACAATCTCACTCCTTCCGGAGAACAGCAAATCACAGCTCCTAGAGCTTTCAGTGTCTTTATACCTAACAAATTTTCTGGGCATGATTTTGTAAGTAGTAAGTCTGTAGTACGTGTCAAAGGACCAACTGCAAGGGGAAGTGGTTGCGATACTTCGTTAACAATAGGCTTTCCTGAAAATCCAAGGGAAACATTCTGTGAGCCTGAGAGGGGTGCCCCTGGAACCTCGTCGTGACTGATAGTTGTCCTGCTTGCCCCTGTATCAATTAAAAACTTTCTGTCTTTCCCTAATACTTGACTATGTACATAAGGACCCTCTTGATCTACAGGAACCTCAATAAGAGGCAAGCCAACCTCCCTCTCTAGGCTGTTTCATGTGTATCGCTGATAGTCAGGATAATCATTTTGCGCATACTGGTACATCTGTTGTGTCGTGTTTTGTGTTGCGGTGATGGGCTGTGACTGTGGCACTGCTACGGTCTGTACTGTCTGTTGTGAGGCTTGCATAGGCTGGATATTCTGTGGTACTTGTTGTTGGACCTGGTCTTGTCTAGGTGGACGTGGTCTCTCTTTGGTTTTACCCGTAGAGATATTATGTTTCAAAACTGCACAATCGTTTATATAGTGACCTGGCTGCTTACAGTAGTTACTTGTCCCTTTAACAGGACCTGCGGAATTATTGGACTGTGTCGTACCCTTTTTCTGACCGTCAGCTGGAACTGACTGAGCAACTAGCATTTTCATTTTCGTGTCTTTCATACGTCTTTGTTCGTGTTCATGTTCTTCTCTAATTCTATTCTGGTGGTACTGTAACATTTGTAACATTTGTGAAGGGGTATTAGCTTGCCAGGTGCTTTCGACTTTCAATACTCGGTTCTTAACCTGGGGCAGGGAATTCTCGACTAATTTGGATACAAAAAGATGTGGATATGACTCGCTACTTGCTTTCAGGCCACTATTAATACCAAAACATTTCTCAAATCGGGAATAAAAATCACTAGTGTCTTCATCGGGTTTCTGTTTGCAGGCTGAGATTGCATCCCAGTCTTCCTTTTTCGTTGCCAATTAACGTGGTAATACTTGTACTAACAATCCTGGTAATGCTTTAGTTTTGTCCCCAAGCCCTAGGCCTGGAGTTCGAGTGTTTTCTTCGTTTTCTAATGCAGCCCACTCAAACTTTTGCTCTCCCACCTCCCATTCTTTTTCTTTGAGTTTCTCGTAAATACCGGCAGGCAATAATACTTTCAATATTTTCATGATATCGGGATAGGTATAATCACCCATGAGTAACATGTCTTTTATTTCACGGTGGAAACCTGCCGGATCTTTGTCATGACTGGGCACTAATTTCTTCATTTCCAATAGTTCTATTTTAGTTATGGGTGTGTATACAAACATGCGTCTAAAAGTATTATCATCATTCCTGACTGGGTGCACTTCTCGTAAGGGATTCTGTCTGTCTATGTAATACGCTTTTCTTTCGATGGGTGTAGCTGGATCAAACTGTGGACACAGGAAGGCGCTATATCTGTGTCGATGTTCTAGAATTACTTTAATTAAATCGGTACCTAGGCCTCTCCATTTATTCATGAGTAGTTCTATTAATATGTCAGGTAGGGGACCAGGATCAGAGTGTTGGCTTTTATACAATATAAGGAGGTGTTGTATCATGTACATACCAGCTAGACGCTGTTCACCTGGGGAAAGATTCAAAAACGTTTGTGCTAACGTGTCATCACTATATTTATCAGGACTGTCAGCCCATTGTACTGCTGACCTGGCTAATTCTTGTTCATCCATGGAATCGAGTACATGGTACCCCATTCGTTCTTGAAGTATTTTATCGGTAGCCTGAAATAGGTATTCAGGTGTTTTTGGATTTGACATTTGATCTGTTCGGGCACCAATTATGTGGTAAATATAAATTACCTATACTTAATTTATGCGGTAAAGTTCAATAAGAATAACTCAGTCAAAAATAAGAGGCAGAATCCGGGGCATTTGAGTTTTAAAAGGGGTTTTATTCCTTAAAAAGGAATTGGATATATGGTTCGAACCAGGCAAATCGCATTCCATCACCACGAAGGTTCAGGAAGGGATAGACAATACTTTATTGACAGGTTATCATATATATAGTCAATGCATTACAGTAAAGGCAGATGCAGAAGGCGTAACAGCTGAGAGGAGAGATAAGAATACACATACGTAATGAAAGAGGCGTTACAATAGGCGTGCATGAGGGCATGTACTAGAAACGTCATTATGAGATGTCACAGGTGGGTGGATCCATAAGAGAATCCTGCAGTGTCAGCAGAAATACATGGCAGAGATGCGCGCGCAGCAGCATGACGTGTAACTGGAGGGTGAAGGGGACTTGACATTTAGCCTTACATGAGGAGACAGAAGTCTGGGATGTCAGAACAACCTAATCCCAAATCGTATCTAATTTCTTGTGTTTAAGGAACTGTATTATCTGGAAGGAAAGGTCTCTCGGGCAGAGGCTATTCTATACTGACTGCTAGTGCGTGCATATGCGTCTACGTGTCTACGTGTAAAGCAAGGGGGGCATGGGCCTACCATGGTAACAGGAGCTATGAATTACTTGAATGGAGACAGTGAGGCCGGGCCCTTTGCTCTGCAGCTGGGAAGGATGTTTTCCTAAACTACTAGACAGGAATGTATTTTCGAGGAGCGGAGCAGATAACTTGAAGGCAAAATACCGTTTTGGCAGGCAAACAGGCTGAGCCTGGCACCGCTAGCCGCGTAGGGAGTAAGACAAAGGTCAGGGATACAGATGCAGGTCCAGGCTGCAGTATCCAAAGACAGAAGGCAGGCAAAGACTTGATGACAGAAATCAGGGCCTAACTCGCCTGAGCCAGGGAAAACGTGAAAAGTGCACCATGAAAAGACGTTGGCAAGGCACACTTAGGAACGGAATATCCGACCCATTCATGGTGGATCTGAAAGAGGACATGTTAACGTTGGACGCAAATGTATTTGCGTCTTCATAGCTGGCACAGAAGGGAAGTTACATGCACTTTAAGCTCGTACATGGAGACGGTGGGGTACACGTTAGGGAACATTTCTGACCATAAAAATGTATATTTCCTCAACTGCGTCAAGGTATTTTTTTAATTCTGCAGTTTAGTTGAATCTCTTGCGGATTGAAACACAGTTTGACTGCCTGCCGACAGGATCTAATCCCCTTCTGATTCCATATTACACGTAATAATGTTCTTCTTAGGTCCATTAAGCTGGGACAAATACATATTGCGTGGACTAGATCTTCAGGACCTGTTTTGCAGAGTCGACAAATTTGGTCATCCTGAGTCCTCTTCCATGGAGCCAGATGAGGGAGAATTGGAAGAATGCCTAACCGCATCTTTAGGAATTTTTCCTTAATCTTCTTTTTAAATCCTTGATCTAAATACGCTTGAGGCTTTAAAGTTTTATAGTCGTTTAAGACTATCCATCCATGTGCCCTTTTTGCCAGGGTTTCTTTGTCTTCCAGCAGGGATGTTATTTTAGTTACTTTTGTTACCAGCTTTTTAAAGTGTTTATGGTCTACTGGGCTATTCCAAAGGCCAGTCAACTCAAGATTTTGTAGAGATTCCGTCAGATACTCTCTAGCGTTTGATCGTTCATGTCTTTGCAGTTCAGTCCAGAGGTGGGAATTTAGGGTGCCTGGCTCGGCGTTTCTGATCTTATGCCAGCATTTTATGAAGCTGCCCCTTCTTTCCACTGTTTGCTTTTGTACCCCGAACTCCAGACGGATTTGTGCTGGTGAGACATAACTAGGAAGCTGGAAGATTGACCTGTAGGTTCTGGTGATTACTTTGTCTATTGTCAGAGCGTCTTTTCCAAACGTTGGATCACTCCCATATGTTAGTGTTGGTTGGAGACGAGCTCTCAGTACCTGCAAAAAGGGGTCGAGCGTGTGGTCTGGCAGAAGCTTCTTCAAGGGTTTCATCGCGAGGAAGGTCATGGTTCCTTTTCGGTGTAGCGACTCTATTTGAGGTTTAAACGACCCTCTGCTATCCAGTAGGACACCCAGGTACTTGTAGCACGTCACTTGGTTTAATTTGTGACCATCCAGGAGCCAATTGTTCTTCCTGGCCTTGTTGTAATTCACATCCATGATTCTTGTTTTCTTCAAATTGATAGTTAAGCCGTTACGATGCGAGAATGAACTAGTAGTGTTCAAAAGTTCTTGAAGTCCTGTTGGGGTGCGGCTTATTAGGACAAGATCGTCGGCATAGAGGAGATTGGTCAACGTAATGTCCCCTAGCCGCGGGGCGTGCGATTTGGTACTGTCCAGTTCCCCTGGTAGATCTGCCAAGTAAAGGTTGAACAGGGTCGGGGCTAGGACGCACCCTTGTTTCAGGCCTTTGAAAGTGTTAATTCGCCTTGAAAGGTGCGTCCCATCTCCCAGCTTGATCTTGAGCCACGTGTTGGTATGGAGTAGGATGAGTTGCCTCAAGAGTAGGTGGGGTATCCCCCATTTTTCAAGCTTTTGCCATAATTTACCCCGGTCCACATGGTCAAAGGCTGAGCTGTAGTCTATGAAGCACAGAAACAGCGAGTTTTTTCCTAATTTTGCCGCGTCTGTAAGTAGGGATAGAGCCATGATATTTGTGGAAGTACCCTGTCCTCTGCAAAATCCTGTTTGGGTCGATGGAATTATGTGCATTGTCTCTGCCCATGAAGTCAGTTCTTCTAATAGAATGCCAGCATAATATTTGGCCTCTACATCTAGTAGGGCTACAGCCGGTAGTTGGCAGAATTGCTCCTGTCTCCTTGCTTATAGATAGGGCTTACGATAGATCCTTTCCAGGATTCCGGGCATGTCTCTAATTCCAGTGTGCTCGAAAAGAGTGGCACTAAGATATCGCTCCAGAATTCAATGTCATGCTTGAATATTGATGGTGGTATCCCGTTTGGGCCCGGGGCTCCTTCCGTTTTCCCCTTCTTTATTTGAGTTTTTATCCTATTAATGGTTATTTCGATGCCGTTTTCAGGGTTGAATGTTGATGTGCTGTTATTCTTTTCGCCCCCTGCCTTCTGTTGGTCATGTTGTGCTTCGATGTTTTCTCCTGCGTTTCTGGGCCCTTTTCCTACCTTCCTTGTTTCTCTGATCTCTGTAATAAGCTCATTTCCTTGTGTTGTCGGACCTGTGGAGTTGCCTTGGTTGGGTTGATTAAAATGATTGTGCAGGTAATGCGCCCAAACTGGCTCTGATATATGTGAGCTTATCCCGTAGTGCCCTGGCCGCTGCAGGCTATGAATCCTTTTCCAAAAGTTGGCGCTGTTTTTTTGTTTTGAATCGTTATTTATTTTTGCCCAAAATTCATCGTTCGTCTGCCTTTTGTTCTCCCAGGTTGCCTTTTTCAGACTTGCTTTTAAACTGCGTAGGGTGTAATGTAGGGGCTCTTTTGTAGGCTGTATGCGCAATTGCTTCAAGGTTTGCTTGATGACCCTTTTGAGGCTTTTTATCTCCGGTGTGCTTTTCTTTCTCGATGTAGCCTTCGAGGGTTTGCCTTTAGACGCCATTGGTTTAGTTGCATATTTGGTCCCAAGGGCCTTCGTGAACTCTTCCCAGACCTCTATTTGGTTTCCGGCCAAGGTCCCTTGATGTATTAGTTCCTTCGCGTCAATAGACAGCGCCTCAATATTGTCTTGTTTGAATCTAATGCGTTTGAAGTCTGTTGTATGTTCAGAGCCTGCGGTTGCCCTGACTTCCTTGGGATTCCCACTGAGAGGTTTTAAGACTATTTCTTGTGGCAGATGGTCGCTTTGGTCACTGGCACCCAATTGATATGAGCTAATGACGTCAAATAGCGAGAGTGTTACAAATGCATAGTGTCAGACCTGACATCATTGGCTTGAGTCTCTCCTCCATTTTTTCTGTTTGCCTCCACTGTTTTTCGATGTTTTGCTGGATAATGCTTTGGGCGCCGTGCCACTGCTGATTAGTGCCACAGCGCAAGTGCTCCCTATGTTAAATTGATGTATCGATTGTATCCATGTTTGGCTTATTTGGTTTACTGTCAGTCCCTAGTCTAGTGCACCAGGAGTGCCGGGGCGTGTAAATACAAATGCCGCTCGTGGGCTTGCAGCACGTATTGTGCCACCCACAAGAGCGGCCTCGTAAAAGAATGTCTACAGGTCGGTCATTGCGAGACCCACGTGCAGTCTCGTACTGTCACGCGGACTATGCGAGTATACCTACTTGCCAGTCCCTCAAACCTTTCCTTAACTTCATGTTAGTCACCCCTATGGTAGGCCCACGGGCAGGGTGCATTGAAAGTGTAAGGTAGGACACGCCTGACCAAGTTGGCATGTCCTGATAGTGAACAACAGCCATCTTCGTTCTTCACTATTGCGAGGTAGCCTGCTCTCCATTAGTTAGAATGGGCCGCCGGGATTATTAATGCTATGATCCTAGTTGGCTCGGGGAGCATGGTGCAATGTCGAGTTTGGTATCCCTGAACTCGGGGTTTAATTACGCATCTGTTGGTGTGGATGGTTTTTGGACTCTGGGTTTGAAAATAGCACTTTTAGAAAGTGTCTATTTTCTTGTCTAACCATTTCTGGTTTCTGCTGGTCTTGCGTGTGTATGACAGGAGCTGGGTGGCTCCAGAGGTCTGGATGAGTCAGTGTGGGATGAGTGGGACATTTGCGTTGAGAGTAGGGGGAGAGTAGTTGCTGATAGCCTGCCCTGCCTGATACAATGCTGGCTCCACCTCCTGTCACGCAACGGATGGCTCTGTGCCTGCCATGGACGATCCTAGCCCCACCTCCTGCCAGGAGGCCGATAGCTCTGCTCCAGCCCGTGACAATGCTGGCTCCACCTCCTGCTGGGCGTCTGAGGACCCAGCCCTGCTCAGTTAATAGGCCAGGTGCTTCTGCCTGGCTCCACCCACAACAGACCCAGGATGTTGGGAAAGTCCCCTGCATGGACAAAGGGATCAAAGCCGAAAAGGGGTATAAGAGTAGGACCCCTGAACCAAGAATTTAGATCACTTCTGACAAAGAACCCTGCAACCAAGGACAAGAGGCCTGCTGATCTAAGGACTTGCCTACCCCTTCTGCCAGTGTGCTGTTTGCTGGGGGGAATCCTGCAGTGCTTCTTTTTTTTTGCTGAGGAACCAGGAGAGAGGAACTGTGTGTGTACTCTCACGCTTGCTAAGAAAATCTCCAAGGACTGGAAGAGTTCCAGTCTCCTGCTGAAGTCACAGGGCTAAAGGACTTCATCTGCTTAAAGTGCTATTTGCTGGAACCTGTGAATCCAGTACCTCTGAAAGAGCCAGCCATCCCGACGCCGACGGACGTCGCCGAATCCAGCTCGACACCGTGAGTGACGGCTCAAGTGTCCCGCTCCCTCAACGCCAGCCGCCGGGCCCGATCGACGCCAGTAGCAACGCCAGTGAGTAGTGAGTTCGGCTCCATCTCCAAGGGACCTCGTGTCTGCACCGCTGCTGATCGCATCGCCCTCGTGCCCTCTCGACGCCGTGAGCGCTGCTCACACTTTGCAACAGAATCATCGACATCGATGACTGCTGAGGCCTGATCGACACCGAAGACGCGACGCCGGATTGCTCGACGCCGCTGATCATCGTGTGCTTAATTTTCCAAGGTACTGTGTGTTGGGGGTCCGTGTGACTCCAGGCTCGACGTAGCGCTCCTCGCGGTCGACGCCGAACCTTTGGAATAACTTTGCCTCGACGTCGTGTAGCCCCGTGTGGGTTACATTGTTGCCAAGAACTGTCTGTCCAAGAAGAAGAATTGCTTTGATACGAAAAGACTTTGTCCTAAAGAAACTATCTTTGAACTATTTTTCCCTTCCAAAAGTATTTATTAAGATTGTGTATATTTTTGTCGTTATCTGGTCTTGTGCTAAGCCTTATATAAAAATCCTTATTTTTATAATACTACTGTGTCGTGTCCATTTGTAGTGTATTCACTTTATTACTGTATGTGGTCATAAATGCTTAACGCACAGCCTCTGAGATAAGCCTGTTCTGCTCTGCCAAGCTACCAAGGGGGTGAGCAGGGGTTATCAAAGGGTGTGATCCCCTTGCCCTGACTTGAAAAGGTGTGTCCCTATTTGTCAGAAGTGTATACCTCTGCCAACTAGAGACAGCCGGTTCTCACATTGGTGGGTCAGCGGTGAGGATTTGAACTTTGCATTTATGACCCATGTGCAGTGATTAGTGTGCGCTACATAGTGAAAGCAGACCATAGCGCAGCCACAATCTATTTGGAAGGATCCTATTTTTGGTTCTCCGCTTTTCTGAAGCTTGATTTTTTTAACACTGCCAGTTTTGACCATGAGTGACACCGGAGTCACTACCCCTGTTGTGTTGTGGAGGAATTCGACAGAGCGAAGATAAACGACTACGGCTTGAAGGAACTGAAGTCCTTGTGCAAGCAGTTGAAAGTGCCTACCAAAGGCATCTCACGAAAAGAGGAATATCTCAAATCATTGCAGGCCTGGTTGGAGGCCAGAGATCCCTCTGATGTGGTGGTGGTACCGCCAGGGGAAGGGGATGAGGAGGCGCCAGTGAATGGGCCTGAGTCCTCTCCCGGAAGCAGTGTTTCCTCCAAAGGTCTTTCCCCTGAAGAACGAGAAGAAAGGGCGAAGGAGCGTGCATACAACATGGAAATGGCAAGGCTAAAGATAAATGGGCAGTTGGAGTTAGAAAATGCAAGAGGTAGAAGAGAAGCTGATTTGGAGACCAAAAGGTTGTAGTTTGAACAAGAGAAGTTAGCTTTGGAGCGTGATACCAAGTTGAGGGAATTGGAGATCCAAGCTAAGAAGTTAGAATTGAATCCCTCTGGTGGCAGCATCCCATCTGTGCCTGCAGACAGTAGGTTTTACTTTCCCAAAGATGTGATAAAAGATTATCATAGGAACGAAGATATTGGCCAGTGGTTTAAAACGTATGAGTTAGCATTGTTGGCCCACCAGGTCCCTGAGAAGAATTGGGGAGTGGGGTTGTGGGGTCGCTTTGTGAATGAGGGGAGAGATACCCTGTTAGACATGCCTGTTGAGGATAGGATGTCGTATGCTCATATGAAAGATGCTTTAATGTTGCGGTATGGCCTAACCCCCGAGAAGTACAGACAAGCTTTTAGAGAATGTAAGAAGTTGCCTGGTACGACGTGGGTTGAATATGTGTCTTATTTTTGCAGAGCCATGGATGGTTGGGTAAAGGTCAGCAAAGTGGAAAGTTATGAAGCTCTTTGTGATTTGTTTGCTTGGGAGCATTTGTCTAATAACTGTTTTCCAGAGCTGCGCCAGCACCTTATTGATAGCAAGATATCTAACCCTAGAAAACTTGCTGAGGAGGCGGACCCCTGGGTCAGTACCAGGGTCCACAAGGGTCCAGTGGGAGACTCAGCCAAAGGTGGGCAGGGTCCCCAGCAGAAGAGTGGGGGGACAAGGGTAAACAGAAGGAGTCTCAGAAAGGGCCCCAAAGTAATCCCCAAGGGAACCAAGGGAAAGGTTCCCAGCCTCCCCCTGAGAAGAAGCCAGGGGCCCGACGGGTAAACCTGTTCATAGGGGCCCCCTAACCTGCTACACTTGTGGGCAGGCGGTACACCGGTATTATGACCCCCAGTGTCCCATGAAGAAATCGAATGCACCGCCGAGTGCACCCCCCGTCAGTTGGCGAGTGTAGCCCTGGGAGGGGAGGAGATGGTTGTCCCTGGTGGGAGGGGTCCCGCAGAAATGTCCCTGGTCTCGCTTGGAGACATGCAAATGGTCCCTCCACCCCCTCTGCCTAGTAACACTAGTAAATATAGGCAGTGGGTGACCATTAATGGCCATAGAGTGGAAGCTCTCAGAGACACCGGAGCGAGTGTGACAGCAGGGCGGTCAAGCTTCCTAGTGTTAAGTGTGATAACTGCCGCCTGTAACACATTAGGAGTTATGGTTTTGTTTTATATTTCCCTCATCGATCTAATTGATGATATTGAGGCAAAAATTGTTAGTCCTCCTGAAGTGTGTCCAAAGGTTGATGTCCTGGTCGCAGGGGAAATTTGCATCATATATCCTTCCAGGGATATTTCTTCTTCTTCCCAAGTTTCTTGGAGTAGTATTAGGTCAAATGACTTTATGTATTTTAATGTGTCCAGGTCGCCTAGTTTGTCGGTCAAGCCGTTGATGTTCCAGATGCATATTCTGAGGGTGATCGAATTTGCGAGTCCGGGGGCTCTGCTGAGTGTTCTTGTCAGTGCCCACCTCTGTTTGTTATTGTTCGCAGTATTATGTCAGAGTTCGAAGTTGGAAGTTTTGTTGTTGCCACTTCGGTGTAGGAAGGCCTCCCTTGGTAGCCTGGTGAGAGACTGAGTGCTCCTTTTAGTATTGATGTAGCTTTGGGACGGTGTTCTTTTCCGCCTTCATTTAGAAAGGGTGTTGGGTAGCAAGGCCTTTTGCCTGGTTCAAGTTTTATTCCCCACTGAGCGAATTTGGTCAACTTTCCTAAAATGCGATCGACCAGGTCATTTGATGACCATGTCGTCTTAGTTGTTTCTGATTTATTCTGCACTAGTGCAGGCAGGAATTCGATTTCGAGTAGGTCAGTTGAGCAGATGCCCTCCAGGCCCTCGATTGAGTTTATCAATTTCATAATATTCCCTCTGTTCAAAACATCCACTCGGCCTCTGGTTTTATATTCTGGGATGAATATTAGTATGTCTGTCTTGTTGGGTGGCGTGGCACGTGGTTCTTTGCAGTGTGGCCGGGGTCGTTGGCCCTGTTGGAGAATTGGTCACGGTTGTAGTCTGCTATGACTGTGATTTCCCTTGGTTTAAGGTTTTCCTGGTCCCCCTTCAGCGTCAGCAGGCTCTCTCTTTGAGGCGTGATTATGTGGCTCCTGACTACACCACATTCATAGGCCTCCTCCTCGGGCCTTTTCCGCTGTTGTATGCTTTGTGCGTTTAACTCCTCCTTGTGTTCAGGATAATCTGTTGTTGATGAAAAAGCTTCTATTGGAGTTGGTTTTTTAAATTTGACAGGGGAGTTTTCCTGATCCTGCTTCAGGGCCAGCAGGCTCTCGCTTTGAGGTACAGAGTTTTGGCTCCTAGCTAAGCCACGTTCGTGGGGCTCTTGCTCAGGACTTTTCCGCTGTTGTGTACTTTGTGTGTTTAACTCCTCCTTACGTTCCAAACGATCGGTTATTATTGCAGTTGTTTCTATTGTCTTTGGTTTTTTGGGTTTGTCAAGTTTGTCGGAGGTCCTTGCGGCGGTCAATTTTTTCCCTGGAATCATTTGTTTGCCTGTGGTCGAGGTCTGCTCGATCTCATTGTGGGAAGGTGCGGTCTCTTCTTTTTCCTCTTGATGGTAGGACTCCTGTAGCTTACTTTCCTGTCCTTGAGTTATGGCTATCATTCTCCTGTTCCTACCTTTCCTTTTTTGTTTCCGGCGGGTTCGTGAATTTGTAGGTGCTGCTGTGATTTCTGTTTTGGGACACATGAGGGCTGGGGTTAGATTTTTTGGCGATTGAGTCGCTTGAGGTGAGCTGATCTTCCTGTTTTGGAGTTGTTTCTTCTCTGCTTGAGTCTGATTTCCGTTCGGTTGCGGGTCCCTAGTCTTGTTTCCCTTAGTGACTATGTCTGTTGGGGCCGGTGCCTTGAGAGGTTTCAGGTCGTCCAGGAGGTTCTCTAGCATAGTTGGTAGCATCGATAGCTTATTTATTATTGGGAATCAGTCACATTCTATTTTTGCTAGTGCTGAAAGTTCTGCTGCTTCCTGTCCCCTTTTTATGAGACCGTTTAAATCGCCTAGTTTCCTCTCGATTCCTGAGGTGAACTCTGCGAGTGTTTGTAATACTGTTAGTTGCAGTCTAATTTCTCTGATTGATATTGTAAAGCTGTTGCAGATAGTTGTATTGTTTTTAGTAGATTTGCCCAGAACGTGAAGCACGAGCCTTTACTCTCGTTCTCCGGTATAGTGGCACTGGGGGTTTTACTGGGTTTTAAGTTATAGGCCATCACCAAGTCTTGCCACTCCTGTGACGCAAGAAAGGTCATATCGTTGGCTGTGGTGTAGGTGTTCTCGTTTTTTTTACTTTTAGGTGTGTTTGGTGTGTTAAAACGGCCTGTATCTTTCTGCTCTGTAGGGGCCGTTTGGTGAGTGTCTCGCGAGCTCATGAGCGTCAATGGAGGGGTGCTGATCGGTTGAGATGTTGCTCCAATTCCTTCCTGCTCACTCAGGGCTTTTTTATGCGATGGTCGGGATGAAAGGTTGCCCCAGTCGTGTGAGTCTTGAAATTCGAAAATAATGGAGGCGTCTAGTACTCCATTTAATCTTGGCCCACTTGGAGAGGTGTCTTTGATCGGGGAGCTTTCTGCTTTTATCCTTCTAGGCAGAGTCTGTGTGTTTTGAACGCTCTTTAATGCTGTATTTGATGGACTGCTAAGCTCCACTGGCAGATCTATTGTTGTGCAGGCTGTTTCGTTTTTTTCCTTATTAGTTGTTGGCCCGATTTCAGTTTGTACCCTCTGGTGACTGTTGATGTGAATATCCGCCGTTACAAGTTTTAAGGATCTTTCTGCTTCCGATTGTTGTTGTACTTGTGCTTGTGGTGGGGAATGTTCTATCTTCCCAGGTTCCAAGGGAGTGGGTAGTTGTTCCAAGTTCTCGTTTTTTGTAAAAATTGCTGTTCCAGGATGTTTTAGGAACGCAAATTTCGTATAGATTTTTGGTTGGTAAGTGTGCGAAGATTTAGTAACTGGTTCACCATCTATAATTATGAGGTCTTCAGTTCTGGCTCTTTTTAATCCTTTCAGTGATTTGCTTGGTTTTGATGCATTTTTTTGGCCCGTAGTGTCTGCAGGATTATTGTCTTTAGTAAATTCCAAGCCTGTGAACCAGGGGCAGCCCTTGTCATCAATAATTTCCTTGCTGGTTTTGATTTCGTTGGAATTGACTTTTTCCTTTGCATTTATTGTTGTACTGAAGTTTTTGTCTGTGGATGATGGGGAGGTTCCTGCATCTTTAGTTGCCCCCCTTTTCCGTCTGGATGCTGGTTTTGTGAGAGACCTTCTCACTTTTCCTGACCTCATAACTGACCGAGAGCTAAATGTGGGTTTAGAGTGCCGCTCTGCGTTGCTCTGGTTCTCTGGTTCTTAGCCCTCACCCCGCGCTGGCCTCTAGAGCTACTGCGCAGAAGTGAGGGTCAATTGTGGCGTAGATAGATCTTGAATCAGTCTTAAGGCGGTCTTTAGCGGCTCCTCTGCCTTAGATCACTGCACACTCAGCTCTGGCTCTAGCGTTCGTGCGTCTCTCTGGCAGCTCTCTGGCGCTCTCTGGCAGTAAGAAATAGTGGGATTTGATTGCTGGCCTGGGCTGTGAGCTATTTGTTTTGTGGAAAGTCGTCAGCAGTAGGTGGGCAACACAATGCTTTAGTTCTTCTATCGAGTGCCACCAACGGTTTAGTATCCCGGCAAGTTGAATCACTTTCTCTTGTATGTGCTGCACAGAATTCCCAGATGTTCTCCAATAGTCGAGTGTTGTATTGAATGGTGCCTGAAATGATAAGTGCTCAAGCCCTTTATAGCATGGTCAGATGTGCTTTTCGCGACCCTGAGCCTGCAAAGTTTATTCAAGAGAAAAAGGGCTCTTGAAATGTAAAAAACAGTGCTTTATGGCGAATGTATTTTCACTTGGGACACTCTCTGGTTAAACCTTAAAGGGATGCATCACAGGGCCCCCCTTTTTGAGGGAGGACTACCGCAATTGCGATTACTGTGTAGTTCGGAAGTCTAAGTCCGCACTGTGGTTGTCGCTAGTTAGTCTTTAGGTCCTACCTTAAGTGCCGGCTTTGTAGATGGCTCGATGAGGGAGACTGTTGTCAAATGAAGCTCCTGCTGCTGCCTCAGCGGTGTTGTTTTTACAGCACCCCACGTAGCTCCATGTAGCGCTCACACCCGCTTGCAGTTCCTCACAGGTAGGCTGCTTGAAGCAGGTCGGGTCGGGTCTCACTCACTGCCCTCGGTGCAACAAGCAAGACAGCAGGACGGCTGCGGGCCACGCCGCTCCACTTGGAGAGAAGTTCAGACAGGCAGGCAGACGGGTGGGTGAACAGGGCGAGCAGGGCCCCCCCCGAGCTACTCACGCTACCGCTGGGGATTGGTGAAGCTTGGTCTGCGGTCCCACAGGGTTCCGTGGTGCTTTCCACGGCAAGGACCGCAAAGACGGGATAGGACACGGTTATGAGACGGCCCGCTAGCCGATGGCAGTACTGGTGATACCGGCGGTATAGAAACGGTACCGAGGCAGCAGCAGTGCCGAAGCAGACGTGACTTCTCTGGCTCTGGCTCTGGCTCTCGCACTCGGCGTTCTCTCAGCTCTCTGGTGCCCTCTAGCGTTCACAGCATTTTTCTGTGGGTTAAGACTGACCCCACCTGCGACCTCTTACTTTGATAGGTGTGGGTCACAAGGCCTGTCCGCCATGCCTCTCTCACTTGGAGTTGATGGGGGGGGTCATATTGGGTGAATCTGACAGCAATGGTGCGAGTTCACTGGAACTCCTGAAAATAATATGGCAGTCACTGGTGTCATTTTTATTGAAATTCATAATAGATTGTGTACATTTGTCATAGCGTATATTGGTAGTTTTTTTACCGTTGTTGACATAGTTATGCATTCCTAGATCATGAGGTACACTGACATCGCTTTTACTGGTAACAACATTGTCCTTCATACACAGATTATAGCATACAATCATATTGTTACTGTCGGTATCAGTAACAGTTGTGCAGGCTCAGGTGATGGCCCACGTTCACATTGAACTTTGTCTCGCCCGAGACTTTAAAAATCCATAAGATGGCAAGGAGTAGAGAGACTGAGGCTAAGGTAGAGAAAGGGAAAGAGGTTAAATTAGAGAAATATAATAGACAGGGGTCAAGGAGAGAATGTTCACTTTCCAATGGGGTACCTTGGAAGGTAGGGGCCCTTTGAAGTTGCCCACTTTACCCTTGCCCATGTCCTAAGACGTCTCTGACTGGGTTAGGATGGTTAATGCATGTGATGCAGTGTTATTTAAAGAACTGAGTCTTCAACTCTTTCCTAAATTGGAGCAGTTTTGATGGACACAGAGATGCTGTTCAAGATCCTGGGTGCATAGATAGAAAAGGACTGCTTGGTGTCCTGTCTCAGGGTGTGCCAGGATCCACCAGAAATAGTGATCCTCTTTTGCAAGATAAGTAGGAGTGCTGGTTGTGACGGCTTACTAAATGATGTAGATGGTTTTGAAGATGGTATGAGCTGGCAAGGACAGCAATTAGAGTTTACTCTGTATGGGGGTGATATGATCATATTTCTCCAGGCCTTGGATGAGACATGCTGCATGGTGTAACATTCCCTCAAAGTGTGCCAGTATGGAGCCTAGGAGTCCCGGGGTAATAGGTTAGCATCGTCCAGATGTGAGAGTATGAGGGCTTGAGCAGCAGTTCTGAAGTTTCTTACTGGAAGAAACTGTTTCCCTTTCTTTTGACAGAGAACTGGCATCAGACTGACTTTTTTGGCATTTTGTTCCTTGCCTGGAGGGTGAGGTTGGTGCCCGGGTGAATCCAATTGACTTGGCATTCAGTGAAAGTTGGTGTTCAAAGCCATCATGGTTCATGCCATAAAGCCAGGCTCGTACTTTTAGTTGCTTGTTGTTCTTGGCAAATAGCAGGGGACATTATAGAGTCCTGTTGGAGTTCTACTGGTTATAAGGATGTCTGTGAGTTTCAGGCTGCCTCGGCCCAGCCCCGGTGCTGGCATTATATTGTTTTATAGGAGAGTGCAGCTGCTTTTCACTACCCCTGTGGCATGCCATCTCATGAACCCACTGGATCACTCTGGGAACAATGTTCTCCGTCACTCTAGTTGGTGAATGACCTGTTAGCAAAGGTTGAGGTGAAATGGGTCAGAAAGACTGAATAATACTGAGTCTAACATGGGCTCACCTGAAGTGGATATGTGAGGAGGGATTTTTTTATGTGTCAGGCCCAATCTAGGCTCACTGGCCAGTAGGCACTGAACATAAGGCTACAGGCACTCATTAGGCTTTTTTCAGCATGTGTTTTATATAGTACTTCCTGCAACATCTCTGCTTTCAAGCATCACAAATAATGTGTTTCCATTAAATGACTTAATCATACTCCGTTTACCTACAAGCAGGGAAGGCTGAGTTGAACTTGCTGTGATTTGAATTTGTTACTGTTTTATTTCTATAGGAGGCAGTGGTAAAAATACAATTAACTCAGCCATCTTGGCAGCAGTTCTTTAATTGTGTCTATGGAACAAGAGGAATTGAGGTTCCTGAACATTGCAAACACCAGACGGACAAGCTGATGAAGGTGATTTCCTGGAACCATGATTGGGGTGATCCTGGCTGCTTATGGAGATGTGGTTTAGTAGTTAATTAATTTGTTGCATAAAATAAAATGGGTGAATTACAAAATGATGATCGATTGGTGAGCCAATGCTATTCACAATCATGGTAAACCAAAAATGGGATGTTAGATATAGGGTTTCTGGTTGGCAGAGGTATACACCCTGTCCAAGCTGGCAGCATCACTCTAGTTAGAGTAAGCTAGATACACACTAAGAGATAACCGGTTCCCACCCTCTGGTAGCTTGGCATAGACTAGAACAGGCTTATCTAAAGAGGCAATGTGCAAAGTATTTGTGCTACACAAACAAACACAGTAACACACTGAAAACACCACTAAAAGACTCCATACAGGTTTAGAAAAATAGACAATAATTGTATGGGTAAATCCAGACTACAACAACAAACATCCTACGAGTAGAACTGGAGTAATACATTTTCAAAGAATAAATCAAAAAGTAGTGCTTGGAATCAAATAGCGCTTAGTGGTTACTTGAGGTCGCGCTGGACCAGGGGACATCCAAAGTTCAGGCTGACCACAATGGAGAGCAGGCCAGCTACAGGACTCACGCTGGTCCCGCTGAAAAACTACCTTGGATGGAGCAAGCGTCGAAGTTGGAGACTTGATGCGTTGGTTCTGAACCACGCAGGCGATGAAGGCTATGTCACCAACCCCTTTACGATGCATTGTAAAGCGATCTATCTGTCGAAGCGATGTCGGTGATTGGATCCTGTGCCGGCGACGAAGGGCAATGCCCCAGTTCATATCGGGGCAAAGTCATCACTGCAGTGATTTTGATGGTTCCCAAGAGCAGAAGCTCATTTTGAAAGACTGGATTGGCACCACTTGGCAGGGCAGTACTCACAGATGGCAGAGTCCAGATGCTGTTGCAGAGTTGTTATATTTATATTTCCATTTTGTAAAGAACCTGGTTACACCCAACAGTGCATCCCCGCCCTAGAATTAGCCCCCTGAAAAGGAGAGAGAGAGAAAATGGAGAACTATACCTAGGCTAAAGAGAGTAGGAGCACTGAAAGAAGACAACTAGATATTTCTTATTTATGGGTGAAACAGCCAGGTTTTTGGTCCCTTGTGAAAGGTGCTTTCAGTAGGTTCATCTCTCATAGTTAACAGCAAAGTGTTCCACCTTTTGGCTGCGAGATAGCCAAAGGATCGAGCTCCCATCCTGATTTTAGGCACCTTGACCAAATACGCTCCTGTAGATCTCAGATTGCGTGCTGGTAAGAGGTTCTCATAGAGCGCAGGTAGTTCAGCCCTTTATTCCACAGAATTCTGTGGCCGTAGCACATGGATTTGTAGGTAACCCCTTCTCCACTGAAAGCCAGTGAAGAGTAGACAGAGCTTTAGAAGTAGATGCTCTTCTTGGAAAGATCAAGACAAATCGTGCAGCAGCATTTAGGATATGTTGTAGTTTGTTAGACTTTTTTGGGAGACTCCCAGATAGAGAATATTACCATAATCTATCTGAGATGTGATCAAAAAGTGCACAATAGTTTTTCTAGCAGCAATGGGTAGTAGATCTAATAGTTTTCTTAGGACTTTAAGAGTCCCGAAGCATTTTCCAACTACCTTCGTGATTTGACTCTCAAACAAAAAATTGGGATCAAACCAGAGCCACAGATTTTTTATTTCTGCTTTAGGAACATGCATTTGCCCCAGGGCCTCAGGCCATCAGGCTGATGACCATATTGAGGGTGCTTTCCCAACTATCATTATTTCGGTTTTAGTGCCATTTATTTTTTTTGCAGTTGTTGGACATCCATGAGGCTAGCTCATCTAGATATAAAAAAAACTGATTTGCTGCTGTCTCCGTGTCCTGATATAGAGTAACAGTAACTTGTGTATAATTTGCATATGACACGTTTGTTACATTGTGTTTTTGCATAATTTCTGCAAGAGGGCCAATATAAAGATTAAATAAGGTGGGGCTCAGTATAGAGCCCTGTGGGACTCCTTGCATAAGGGAAATACTCTCTGACATATGTGGGTGCTGGGCGACTTGGCAGCTACAAGATAGGAGGAAATGGGTCATTCAGCATTGAGCGGAGCCCCTAACCCCACAATGCCCTAGTCTCTCGAGAAGTAGGTTATGCAATACGGTATAGAACACCGCGCTTAGATCCAATACGACCAGCACTGCAGTTTGTCCTTTGTCAGCACATTTTCTCAGTTTCAGTTGTGAGAAGTAGGGTTAACTCTGTAGAGTAAGAGGCTCTAAAACTGGATTGTGACAGATGAAAAAAATCATTCTGATTAATTTAATTTTACAAGTTGATTATTCACCACTTTCTCCGCAATTTTGGCAAAAAATGGTAGCAGAGAGATTGGACATAAGTTTTCTAACAACATTGGGTCAGCAGAAGGTTTTTTCTGCAAAGGGCGTACTATCCCTTGCTCCCATTTCTGTGAGATTTCACCTAAGTGAAAGATAAAGCTATCAGCTGTTGGACACAGTGAAGAATAATGTCCATTCCTTGCATCAAGATTTTGGGCGGAGCTTGATCAAGAGAAGAGCCCAATTTGATACTCATAGCCAGACCCTTCAGATCAGCCAGCGTAGGATCTTAAATTTACTAAGACCGATCATCCCAAATGCTTTGTCAAAAGAGGTGTCAAGATTAATACAGCTACGTTATTCTGACAGAAGGTGTCATAAATCTTCACTAGTTTAGACGCAAATATTTTGGAAATTTTATTACAATTATCAAAAGATGTCGGTGCAGAGGCCATTGTGCGTTCTAGCGAGGACAAGGATTTAAGAATAGAGAAAAGGTCTTCAGACAAATTATTGACTTTCTCTAGTTTATCAGTATAGAAAACACAACACATTTTCCAAATGAGCGCATGATAATGTTTGGGCTCCTTTTTGTAACCGTTCCTACTAATAGGACAATAGTCCTTCCTCCACCTATGCTCTAGTTGTTTACAAGTTGTAGGACATCTTTGATGGCCCTGAGACGTCAGTCCAAGGGGGCAAGACAGCAAGCCCTTGTTGTTACTCTGGGTTCAAGTGAGATGGGTCCAGTCATGGTGCTTAGACTGGCAGAGATTAGCAGGCAGCAGGGCAGCACAGCAAAGCAGAAAAGCTCCAGACTATCAAGAGGAGGTAATCAGCTCTTTGTGTGGGAAACTGGGCACTGCCTACTTAGATGAGTCAGCTCCACATCTCTCTTCCTGCCCAGGAAGAGATACCTAAATCCAGATGAATGCAGATGTGTTGTGCAACCTTCTTAGCTACAACTCCGACAACCAGTGCTAGGCCTTTAGTGAGCAACTGGCGTAACAATTGCCCATGCAGCCCCAACAATGCAGAGGGGCTGAGCTTCAGGAGGCCCCCCTACAGCATTGTGCATGGCCAAGCGGGCCACTGGCCTGAGAGCTCCTGACTGGACCTAGAGCGTGGGGGGCCTCCATGTAGTTTGCAGGGGAGCCCTTTAAGTTTAGTTACTCCTCTGTAGTGGTATATTGCAATTTTATGTCCTCCCTGTTAGACCTGTCATCCTTATGATGGTCTTCCCCCAAACATCTTGCCTGCTTACCTCCTCTTTTTGCTATATCTTGTTGTTGGCCTTAGGACTCTTAGCACTTTACAACTGCTGACCATTGCTAAAGTGCATTAGCTTCTCCCCTAAAAATGATGACACTGGTGTATACATGATTGGCATATTTAGTTTACTTGTAAGTCTCTTGTACAGTGGTATACTATATACCCAGGGACTGCAAGTTAAATGCTACTAGTTATCATGCAGCACTGATTGTGCCACCCACACAAGCTGCCTTTCAAATCTGTCTCAGACCTGCCATTGCAAGGTCTTTGTGTGAACTTTACTGCCACTTCGACTTGGCATTTAAAACCGATTGCCAAGCTTTGAACTTCCCTTTTATTACATATAAGTCACCACTAGGTATCCCTAAGGGCAGGGTGCTGTGTAGGTAAAAGGTAGGACATATACTGGTAAGTTGTGCATGTCCTATAAGTCACAAACAGCTAAACTACTTTTTCACTACTGTGCGGCCTACTCCCCTCTGTCACCCCCACCCTTCTAGTGTTTGTGGCTGTTTGGAGGGAATGCACAAAGTGTAGTTGTCACCCACGCAAGACATGGATAGGGTACAGGCCGCAAGGCACACAGAGCAGTAAGAGCAGAGAAATGTCCATTTTCTAAAAGTGACATTTCTAAAACTGTAATGTTCAATCTAACTTTAACAGTAAAGAGGAATTACAATTACCATTCCAAAGATATCAAACATGATACAGCACTACCTTTCTATTCAGAAATTATAGCTTTAAAGTGTTTTAAGGTCTTATCTGTGTTAGCCTATGAGAGGAGTAGGCCGCACAGTAGTGAAAAAGTAGTTTAGCTGTTCGTGACTTATAGGACATGCACAACTTACCAGTACATGTGTATTTTATAGAAAATGAAAGGATGACACCTCCGTTGGCATATCCAGATTACTTGGGCTCCCTGTAACATTTATAAACATGTTGCTGTCAAAGAAAGGATCTTATCACTATTTTCTTGGGACAGGTACAATGTATTTTGGATGTGCTGTAAAAGGCATATTTGGCACTAAACTCGATCAGTTCCTTCCATTGTTCAGTACAATTAAGGTCTGGATGTACACATCACCAGTTTGAAATTTTAGAATTTAACACTGAATTTAAAATGTAAAACTCCTGTTTCTTCTTGGCACTTTGGGGTTCAACATCACCTTCAACTAAGCTGTTAGGCACATTTGTTTGAGATATGATGGCTCAATCTAACATATTTTCCTTCATAATCAGTCGTCAAAGTTCAGGACATTGAAGAACCCACTAAAGGGTTCATCACAAGATTCAAATGCTTTGTTTTTCAGTGAAATAAGGCAACAGACACATAATCAACATTACGACAAAAGATATGGCTTTAATTTTGAAGTAAAATAATCTTGTCACAGTAATAAGAGATGATTGCAGAAGGAAGCTGTGGTCACATTGTTATTTCCATGCTTTGGACACTTCTTCAACACTTCTTGCTTCCACCATATTGCCCTTGCTTCTGGTCTTGGCAGGGAGCAGGTGCACAAGGGTTGCAGGGATCCACTGAAAAGACAGACAGTCAAGTCAGTGATGAAAGAAAAATTAGGACATCATGCAAAAAAGTTAAGTCAATTAGTATTGGCAGTCTAAACATTTCTATTTGTTATATGTTCAAGTATAGTACTTATTTCTCGGGTATACATTCTCGATTAAACTTCTCTGCTTAGAAAAATACACAGTGTTTGTAAACACAACCATATTGAAATTTTGTAAATTGTGGGATAATGAATATACAATGCAGAAAAAAGAGGAGGTTCTAGAAGCTTTTTATTGTAATCTTGCCAAAGTGGCATATAAAGGCAGAGAGGGTGAAGTAAGGCCTTCACTTCACTCTCTTCCTTTCTATTCTCAGTGTTGTTTAAATTTAGATACATTTTCTTTTGCACTCTATTCTGTCTCCTGGTGCTTGACTGGGAAAGCCTGTGTGAGGTGTGCCAGGATGACAGACCTATACTTGACTGACTTGGCATCCGATCTGGCTCTCACTCCTGCCTGGCGCATACTATCACCATTTGAAAATTCCCTGGTTTTATTTGCTGGTCCTTCCCTGTTAGGCTTTGTGGCAGTGCAACTGGTGCAGCCGCACTGGACGCTCACCTGTGGACGGGGACACTGACCTCAGGGGGAAGCACTGTGTTTAGCAATAACGTATGATTGGAAAGATGAGGGTCTGGTGGTAGTGAGAGAATCCGAGGAGGCACTCATGGAGTTTGGGGCGCCATAAATGATTCTCACACCAGGCGCCACCAGCGCTAAAGCCGGCCCTGGGCACGAGAACAAATGGTTGGACTGTGCTCTATGTGGTACGTAAATGTGGTGGGGGAAAAGAACTCCGCAGATTGGTTTGGGTACTCTCACTTCCAATTTGGTAAGTCACAACAATGTGGAATTAAGTAGCCTTCTTGAGCCTGGGGACATCACAAAGATGCAAGATTGAAGGGAGGAAAAAGTAGTAAAGGAAGAAGTTGCAACATTACTCGAAATCCTGGTGACCAGGAGGAAAGAAATGAAGAAAAGCATCAAATCGGACTCAATCTTTCCACCCATCTTCTTGCTCAACAAGGGACTAAAAATTAATTCGAAGCAAAATGTCATGGCTAGGGTGGGGTAATTGGAAGCAGAAAGAAAAAAGAGATAACTCCCTTGCAGGAGGAGGAAATGGGCGGTACCTGACACAGTCAAAGAATACGAATTGAAATGCTATCTCTGCTCTGATTTTCTCTTTTAACCGTGTGGCGCTGTACCTTGTAATAAAATAATAAGGGTAGCTTATAAAGCGCTTGGTTACGCGGAAGCGTGTATCCGCGCTACAACTGAAGAACTCTGTGTGAGGTTGGAGACCAGTGAACCTTGTTTGTTATATGCCGATGGTCCCACTTGCAGGAAGGTTGAAATACTGAAAGGTGATCGTTTCGTTCAATTTGCACATAAAAGGTATGGGTTAGGTATGAAAAAGGTTAAATTAGAGGTTATGTAATCCTTACACAGAAGGGGAACAGGGATGTTAGTTGAGCAACTAAGGGCAATCATGGATACCTAAGTAGCCTCATTTGTGTTTCGAAATTCGAACGAACTGTAACTATTTTTATCCACGTATAATAGTAAATGAAACAATTAATATGTTTTAATATGTCTTAATTGGCTTTCCATATAAAAAGCCCGGAGCTGACACATTTTAATGTGGCAATTAAAGATCCGTTAGCTAGCATGAAGAAACATTAATACAAATTTGAAGTGCAGTCTTGGCAAATCTTAATTTGTCAACCTCCGCGCATGATCTGAACTGGGAGGCCGATGTCATCAAGTGACAACTGTCTTTTCTCTCAACTTAGATTTTTCCCATGGGCAATTATTTTAGAGCAATTGTTTTTGACAAAGGATTTGTTTTATATTAAGCTTTCGTGTTGTTCAACCTCACTATTTTCAGGACTCCTTAGGCTTTCAATGTCTGCCTGCATGTATACAATCAAGTGCGGGATTAACTGGGGCCTAGAGAGGTAAAACATGTTCCAAAAATCACAAAATAAGTGTGTATAAAGGATCGTGTCTTTGAAATTCCTGGCCCTGGCTAGTGTTGAGCTGGCGCAGAAGTAGGCCCTGGCTCTAAAATAAAAGAGGACGGAACAGCGAATCAGATAGCTGAAAAAGTGGCTCAAATTTGCCAACCAGGGCAGTTTAAACTTATAAAAACCTGCTTTATAGGTGTTTTGCAAGGTTGGGGTGACTGCATGCAGTTGTGCTTGCTGTAGGCAATGATTGTGGTAATATGAATCAACAGTAAAAAAAGTCCCTCAGGCCGTTACATAGGCCCAGAAATAGACAAAACGCGGCACACAGACTGACCTGTTAAACCACCTTTCTGGCAGATTGCCCTACAGGCCAGTCCTAGGCACTTCAGAAACAGAGGGGCATAGTTACAAGGGTGTATCACCACCAGAATGTCACTTTTAGCAATGTTCTGGTGGCGATATCCCTTTCTCCTTACTTACAAAGTGGTGTTAAGACACTTAATGTGGCTTAACACCGCCTTGGAAATAAGGCCCCTTTTCACGCTTCAATTGGCGTGAATAGGGCGTGCAATGGGTCTTGCAGAGGGCGTTCCGTCGCAACACCCATTGTTTTTTGATGCTGCACCATATTTACGTTGCTGGGACAGTGCCAAAAACGAAGACCAGGGAATGCCTGGTCTTAGACTGTGGATACGAGGAGAAATTATGAATTTCTCCTCTTTTTTCTGTTTCCATTCTGCAGCACACATAGAAAGAGCAAAACGCCTTTCAAGATTGTTTATGTGCCAGAAGGCGACCCTTCCTGCCCATAAACAATCGCCCCTGCAGCGTTGCCCCCATGCAATATGGCGCAAGGGTGCCTACACTAGCTCAAGGTAGCTTTATTAGCGCCAGTGTTGGGAGAAACACAAGGGTGCTGCGTAGTTTTGTAAATATGGCTCATCCCTGCGTTTTCAAAATGTCGGAGGTGTGCATTACTAATTTTGACATAACACAGGGCTCTGTCATTTTGTTGTAAATATCCTTGAACATCAATTCACGCTCAATAACTTTCACTTACCCGGAGCACACTGCTGTTTGTTGTCTTGGCACTGCGGCGCTGGTGCACAAGCTGAAATGAGAAAAAGAGCCACAGTGAACACGTGCACCTCTGCTTTTTTCATCAAATGTGTTCTACACAGTTTATAAATACATATGGGCCCATATTAACTTTGCAAGTGTCACCAATCGCTAATCTTTCATTGGGGAAGTAGTCATATTTAATGGTGTCAGGTTTTTTCCATGCAATATGAGTGCTCGATTCTGAGTTTTCTGCGGGATAGCCTACAATATCAGTTCCTCTACAGCATACTTCAGTATCTTTAGAAAGAGGAAGAAGACTTTGCTCTTTCTGATCAATTCTCCCAAAGCAAACGTTGCCAAGTTTTTCCTGGCAAAATGTGCACAAGGTACTTTTCAGTTGTGCAGTAATTTCTCACGTCCTGTGATGCAGATTCTTCTTCAAAAGCACGTTTTTTACTCAGTGTTACTCTTATTATGGAAATATGTGTCGTGTTCTCCCAATTTTGATTCGGTGCTATTCCAAATTATCTAAATGAATCTGTGTGCCAGCCTTAGAAGTCAATCTTTTCCACAGGAAAAACAGAAGAGCTCACAGTTCTTAGACATTGGTATTTACCCGACCAGTTATTGGGTAAATAACAATGGCTGAGATCTGTGAGGAAACATGCCTGGAGCTCTTCTGTTTTTTTCCCGCGGAAAAGACTGACTTCTAAGGCTGGCATACAGACTTAATTTTGATAAGTTGGAATAGCACTGAGTCCAAATTGGGAGAACACCACAAATATTTCAACAATAACACTGTAGTCACTCTGACACTAGAATATAGTTGTGAAATATTTTTTTTCTAGATGTTGAACTATATGTCGAATCGAGACGAGCATGAGTAAAATATACTGGAAGCCCAAAGCAGTTAATAGTTTTTGGATGCTATAGCAGGGTACCCCAGAAAGCAAAGACAGAACAATTGATTTGGGCAATATTTACAGTCCAACCGTAATAGCTGCGAGGAAGGTATATACCGACTAAAGAAAAGGATTAATGATGTATGGGAATGGAATACAGGTTTAATAACATAATTTTTCAAAGTTTATGGATCCCAATTAAACATGATTAAATCTACACATGTAAATTTACTCTTACACTTTGCGATAAATTTACTATTTTTAGCCATTTATCAGTTCCGAGTGTTAACTTACATGTCTCCTCCTAATGAAACCAAGGCACGGAGCCAAATTTATAAATGTAATGATACTGCTAGTAACTTTTAACATGTAGGCAGAGATATCTGCCACCTTTGTGGAGATCTCTGCCACTATGCTGGAGATCTTTCTTTGGTAAAGTATAGGGACATTTAAAAAAGTGTATTTACCTATAAACATATTTTACATTAAGTATTAATATAAGTTCTTTTGTATATACTAGTATTAAATGTAGAACAAAAGAAAAAATGTGACAGCTCTTTTACCTTCATTTTAAATTAAATATATAATTAATATAAAAAATTAAATTAAATAAATAATGTTTTATATATTTTAAGTCCCTACCTTCAATATTTACTAAAGTAGGCCACTGCAATATATATAAGTGGCCCATGTGTGGTGATAGACTTACTCCAGGGATGGGCTGGAGTACATAAACAGTGTTTTGTGGTCTTTTGGGCTGTAATAACTTTAGAGGTGTAGTGTGTTTTTGTGGGTGGGTGTTTGTATTTGCATGGCCCTCATTAAACCCCATCCTTACTACGTCCTAAGCCCTTCCTTACTCCTCCCTAAGCTTCTCCTTACTCCTCCCTAAACCCCTCCCATGTTTTGATTTGTTCATCCCCGTTTTCCCATCACTCTTGTTGGTCTCTGCCTCATTTAATATGAAGGGCTCAATTACGATCTTGTCTGGAAAGCAGTCCAACCGACTCGGTTTCAAAATTCTTTCCAACTAATTGAGTTTTGCAAATCCAAAAGACCAATCATGTTGCTTCCCAACATCGTTCGGTCGGACTCGCATTCACTTCAATGGAGTTTCGCGAATCCAAACGACCAATCACGTTGCTTCCCAACATCGTTCGGTCGGACTCGCATTGACTTCAATGGGAGCCTGTGTTCTGAACAGGAACACAGACCCCCCCTTGTAAAAAGGGGTGGTTGCGGAAATCCTTGCACCCTGTGGCGGGCACACCATGGTGCCTTCCACAGTGCGCATGACTGGGAAGAGTGATCCCTTGGGTAAACCCACAGGCCCCAATAGGACGCCTCCGGGTAAAGGGGGCCCGCAGCAGGCCCCCAAATACATATGCCAACAGCTGTTGGGCAAACCGAATCAGAATGGCTGTCCAAATCGGTCATCGTACTCGCTTGTTCGGAAACCGTGTCAATAGAGTTGTACGATTCAGTTCCGAAAGACAAAGGCTGTCAGAATGTCTTTCGGAACTGATTCAGACTGCACAAACAGTTTCTGGGCATCGTAATCGTTCATTGGGAAATGTGTATGATTAGTTCAGAAACAAGGGTTCCGAATCGGATTCTGCAATACCGAATCCTATCCGGAGCCCTTCCGGAGACAACATCGTAATCTGGCCCTAAGTAGTAAACTTACATGTGTGGAGATCCCCCAATACAAAAGATAGAAAAGGTGGAGGTGGAAATTCACACTAGCAAGTTTATGAATTAGTACTAATATGTAAAATGAACTTTGTGAATCAGGTCCTACAGTTTGATATACAAGCTGGCCCTGAGCTCTGTTAGTTATGGCAATAAATCTGTTGATTCCAGTTGTAAAGAAAATGATAGAGTTCACCAATATGGGGAATCCTTATGTCTAAGGCTTATCACATGTTTGAAACTCACATGGGTATTCAAGCTTTATAATATGGATTACAGAAGGTAATCACTTGCAGTTCATGGGGCACTTTGCATTAAGAAGGCTAACAGTTACTTCTGAATAAGGCCAATGGATCTATTATCAGAGAAATTGACACATGAGTAAATCTACAAAGGTAAATTTACTCTTACTCTTTTGGGCAAATGTATTAATTTTGGGTATTTACCATTTACAATTGTAATGTTACTGAAAAGGGTAGATGTATCTCTCTCCAACCCTTGAAATAAGGGGTTGAGCCAAATGTGCAGGTATAAAATTGCTACAGCCAAAAATGAGCAGTAGTACATCCAGGACCACAAATGGCCACCCACTGGTACTAAAATACGAGACATTCAGCACTGCATGACACATGGTCACCCTTCAGGATAAATGTATTACTGCCTGATGAACACGAGATACGGCATAAAACAATTGGATAAATGTAAGTTTAAAATAGAAATAAATACATGTAAGTTTTTTTTAATCTTTATTTGGTTCCCGGGTATATATATGTCAGAGCTGCACAAATGGGAAACAATGGTCTATCCATCAAAAAATCTGCTCAGATGCATCTGATGGGTGTTAGAGGGGTTATGCTGGTTGTAGATGAAACAATTGAATTTGGATTCGAGGGGGGGTGCGAAATATTGTGGCAAAGCATGACATTTGTGATATTTTCAGAATGTTTGCCTTTACCAACTCCAGGGGAACAAACGAACCACCACAAATATTTCGCAGATGCAGAAAAAAAACAGTCTTGCCTCATTTTTTTCACCCCACGTTTCAATCAAGGGTTATAACCCAAATTTTGACACGTGACTATAAATTGTGTGACAGTAGGCAAATCATGTAATCTGCCTTTCGCTAACATTCTAAATATATTTCTAATGTCACATAATTGTGTACTCTAAGAAAATTAGCGATACCAATATGTGAAATCCCACTTTAAGTACATGATCTGGAGTTATAGCTCAATCCCAAGGAACATACCGCTCTCTATGGCTTCTCAGCTAGCATCCTCCCTGTAAATGATACATTCATGAAATGTGCCCCATAAAGGCATGTGGATGAAACCTCCCTTCCCAAAGTCAAAAGTAGGCCACCAGTGCTCCTTTACATCCTGACAGAAAGTTTTGAAGCATGATCATGAATAGTGTGCAATGGGCCTCCTTAAGACATGCAGAGTGGCATTTCCCAGGTTTACTGTGGAATTTTCACCACTTTTCACCATTACACGTTGTGCGGGGTGGAATTCATCAGGCAGCATCTCCTGCATGTCCGCCTATTTTTCTACCTGCCATATGCAGGTGGGAATTGTCAACTCAAAAGTGCTCTGAATTCGGGGGAAATGTGCTAAGTGGCCGAGTAAATCCCGACCAGTGTGTTATTCCCCATCCCAGGCCTCAAACGTGCAATGGCCAGTCAATAGAGAGGTAATGCTACATGGTAATAGGGTGACCAGGCGTCCCGTATTTGCCGGGGCAGTCCCCTTTATTTCACCAACTGTCCAGACAGATTTTAGGAAATTTAGCTCATGTCCCGGTTTTTAGACAGGGCCAACTGAAAACGGTGTGAGGTGCCTTTTTATATTTTCCATACCAGGGACAGTTAGCAGCTGTTATAGGAAAGCAATTTAAGAGGCATGATACTGGCTTTAAAAATTCCATGCTATTTATGTTCTCGCTGCCTCTTCTGTAATGTTATGCTGATGAGCCCTGTAATCCTGTGCGCTCAGATAAAGAAAAAAATTGAAGTCCTTCTTCTATTTTTGTGAAATATCCCCCTTTTTTTGGCTTTAAAGTTCTGGCCACCCTACTTGGTAATGCGCTATTACCACGCCATTTTACTGGTGCCTAAGAGCTGTATCTTTGCCCTACAACATGATGAAGCCCATTTTGAAGCATTGCTAAGAGCGCGCGCCACTTACGGTCCTGGCAGGGGTTCGTCTGTTGGCAGGGTTCATCACACTGCGCCTTCTGGTGATGCTGTTGGTGGTGTCCTCCGCCCTTGGCAGACATGGTTCTCTCGGGTACTGCGCGGCACTGCTGCTTGAGGAAGAAACACAGGATTCTCCGAGCTGTATCTGGTCTCACCGAGGGCGCTGCTTTTATACCCTAGACAGGGATTATCCCCAGCAAGGGGCCTGCCTGCCATCCGTGGGAGCGTCTGTCGTCCCACACTAATAATTATAAAGGTGGTGTTGTAATGTTAATCCTTGCCACACTAATGCTCGGGCGGTTCCTGAATAATAACACTGTATGCAGCCAGGAAATTAGGTCTCGTAAAATTCATTTATAATTTAGGTTTATCTTTGGCATTATTCCAGTCACATAAAGGCTCTTATGTGCGTTTTAGATGCACTTCAACGTTCTTTGGAGTCGTCTGCTTATGAGAAGGAATCCTTGTCTTCGTGCCCCGGCTTGTCAGCTAGCGTGTGCACAAAACGGCAAAGAGTGGTATCAAAAATCATTTTAAAATAGGTAACAGGTGTAGCGTTCGGTTGGTGTGTGTAACGTGTGTAACTGTGTAACCTGCGCGGCCTGCAGCTGCCAACTGCCCCATTAGTTTATCTGGATATGTGCGAGCCCATTTTTTTAAAGGTCTTCATAAAGATGATAGCCTGTTCCTAAACGACCTCTATCATTTGAGGGCAAGGACAAAGAGGTAGGTGGAATGGATGCAATTTATTTTCCCAATCACCCATTTTGATCATGTGTGGCATGACGGATTAGTATTCTTTCACACATATATATATATGTGATCAAGGCTTTTGGTAGCCGAAACGCGTCATGGCAGACTGGTGTTGGGCGCAATAAAACTTTAACGCCAAGATTTGGGTCTCGTCTCGTTTCTACGTCAAACTGACTGCATGTGTTGTGGTTGAGCTGAGGACGAAATATACCGCATATATATATATATATATATATATATATATGTATATATATATTTTAATTAATTTATTTTTTTCTCTCTCTATTTCCTGGTCTCGCAAGACTAGTACTCGATTGGTCTTGGTTAGCCTTCTTTTATTCTTTTTCATTTTCACAACTTCACCCACGCAATTTATGCAGCGAACCCAGGGTGGAGACTGTTTAGTTTAGTTTATTTGTATTTGCATAGCTTATTAAAACCATTGCAATAGTAGAACTATGATGCATAACCATGGTATATGATAGTTACACATTGGATTCAGCACATTTTACTAGTGCTTATATTGTGTTGGTTTTTGCAGGTGGAGGGCACTAGCACTTATTTTTGGAGACCATTACATATCTTTATCATCAGGTGTTGACCAAGAGATAGAAAGAGGAAGATAAAGGTAGGTGAACCATAAAAAAGGAAAGACGAAGGGATGAAAAGTAACCTGTACGGGTGAGATAAAGAAAATGGAAGTGGTGGGTGGTGGTAGAGACATGAGATGGAATCAAAACTAAGTTGGTAATTGGCAGCAGTGGAGTTAATAAACATTGGCAATAAGTTTTTGAAAAAGCTTTAAGCACCTTTAACCATTGTTTTTCATATTGCAACACTGTGTATTGGGCTTAGAAAAACCAGGCCATATAGACCAGGCATAGACTGGCAACAGGATGCAAAGGAAATCTAATTGTAAAATGAAGGGCTGCTTATATCCCCCGGCTGCACTAGATGCAGCAGCAGGTCTTAAGCGACTCCCTTTCCCTTCCTTGACTTATGTTGTCCTCATTCTGTTGTACCCTATGTACCCGGTTGGGTTCGAACTGCACTGTATCTGGACCATTTACATGTCACCCGCTGGTGAGACTCATCAGCACTGATCCACCCTGTCTAGGGGTATTGGCTCATGACTTCATGTGATTGCACGCTCTACGTACTCACCTGTCTCTCCTTTTGCTATTGAGTACTGCACATTATGCTATTGGCAATCACTTTTCTTTCCTTCCTTCTTGCTGCATGAACACTGCTCTGACTGTATGTTTAAAAAAATTTGCAAAAATGTTACATAAAAAGATTTAAGCAAAAAAATGAAGGGCTGCTTATAGGGCTTAATGGTATATGAGCCACTAAAAGCTCGAGCCAGGCTCAAGCCTGAAATCTGACTCTGGCTCAGCTTCAGATCTTATTGGACCCTCGAGCCCATACCAAGCTGAGGTTTCATGTGTCTTCTGCCTGCCTCCCTCTACCCAGGATGAGGCATTACGGCCAGAGCTGCCGACAAGGTTCGGGTCTCGATGTCGGCTCAACATCCTGTGTTTCTAGGCAAATAACTTAATCTTCCCCTGTCTAAAAAACAATGAATGTTAAAGTGTAGTGTAAGTTGTGCTCATGTAAAGTGCTCCAATATCTAACATCCCACTATATAAAAACTGCAGAAAAACACACAAAGAGGTAAAAATAAAGCTGCAACATAAGGAAAGACCAAACGATACCTATTTTCTGGCTGATTTTTACAGAGTGAAACCAGAAAACCTGGACAAAATTCTACTTCCCTGCTTAAATTGTGAGATCATAGGTATTTTATTTCACCAAAACTATTTTATTTCATTACCACGCTTGAAAGTCCTTTCAGCAATGTGAGTACATAAAACCAGTTGGACAATAACCTATTGTGCTTGATTTAATAGACTGTAATGTTGCTCTATAATAATCCTGGTCATGAACAGTGTTTTTGTGACAATTGTCTTGCAGCTTAGTGCACTAATGGTTCTGTTTAAAAAACATTACTTTTTAAAAGTACATCTCGGTGCAGTGCTGTAATGTGATTTATTAATGTCAAAGCTTCACATGTTAACCTCTTCTGTGAGTCAGACGGCCCCCCCCCCCGGCAGTGGGCGTGTGCGTCGGACAGCCGTCGTGCCGTCCGATTTGCGCATGCGTAGTATTCGCCGCACAGCGGGGGATGTGCGCTGCAGCGAAGCAGTTAAGGAAATACACTTTCTTGAATTTTGAGGTGACTTTATCATATTTTACATGATGTTTGTAGTATTATTTACACAGCAAACATTTTGAGGGCTCTGCTCATGCACGGGCTCTAAGATTTGAGTCACACCTTTGGCTTGGCTCTGGTTCGGCTCTCTCAGTAAATCTGTTGGCTCATCCACCTGTAGCATGAGTGGAGGGATGGAGTAATCATCGGATATCCAGCCTGGAAAACAGCCCTAATGGAATCCTCAGTGAGATGGGCAGGCGTACTACTCTAACTTGGTTTAATGTGGGGTTGGAATGTACTCATTTTCCTGAGCTGTTTTTACCTCCAAGTCCACCACTGATATGGAGCAGTTTCTGGAATATGATGTTGGCACACAAACACATGAGGTGATAGATAAACTTAAGAGACTGAACATGGCAATGTGATTTAGTATCCGTTCAACTGCAATTGTAGTAAGTGCTTAATTTGAGCAGGTGGTTTCCAATGCTCAGCACCAGGATTAATTGTCAACAGCGCACTTATGGCAGTCTGCCACATGATGGCACTGCCTATCTAATTCACAGAGGAGCAAAACAACAGTTTGTTTATTATATAAAAAACATTTATATTATAACATTATATTATACCATAACTAATAGCTTTCGCCCCAGCCATTTACATAACTTTGGGGTCCTGGAATAGTCTAAACTGTCACACCTGCAGGAGTGTTATGGTTAGTAGTTGTTTTGGTACTGTCATTGGCCACGCTGGCAGGGTAATGGGTGCGGCAAGCTGCAGAATCCTCTTAACGAGGGCCCTGGCACTTATTTTTCTACAAATTAAGCACTGTTTGCAGTTGATGTGTGCACTTGATAAAAATGATACCAGATAATTTGTGCCACAATTAATACGTTTATGAAAATTTAAAAGCTGTTATGAAGGGAACAATAATAATGCATGTTTTAATATTGTTTAGTAAATTGCATTCTTTAGTCCCAGTAAAAAATAGTAAATTTTCCAAAATGTTAAAGATGCTGTTTAGGTGGGAAAGGAAAATATTGTCAACAAATGGCAAGCTGATTTTAAAAATGTATTATGTTGTGTAGTCACTACCTTAATGTAAAACGACCTTACTTGTAGCTATGATTGCTATTTCATGTGTTGTCATGAAATGTCATGATCTATTTGTATATTATTATACCACATTATTTTTACTGTATATCACTACATCACACTGCCCGAGGATTGAGCATATACAAATGTTGTTAGCTAAGTGATATATCTCCTATCTGAATCCAAAGATGTCTTGAACCTGAATGGCAGTTCAGCTGTCTGAATTATTGAAGGGTGGGTCTGCACACTGTGAAATGTATATTACTGTATTAAAGTTTCATTTAACACGATCTAGGGGTTGTGACAGAGTTTTAGCGTGCCTACATGTGAAGAGGGATAGTGCCCTATGTCCCTCAAGGGTAAGGTAAATGAAAAAATGAGTCTAAAGACAACCAAAGACTACATGCAGCATAGCTGTTAGGTTAATGAAGCCTTTTACAAACTTGACTAATCTTATCAAATATGTTCAACAATTAGTGGGAAAAAAAACCAATTCAACCAATAAGTCTAAAAACGTGATTTAAAAAAACAATAATAAAGCACAAGTTTACATTTCCAATATGCAATTTAAACAGTTATTCCCAGAAAATCAAATGCATGTACCTATTATTGTCTCTTCAAATACACGTCTTGTAAATATAATGTGTCATCCAAAAATGAACAGTTCCCAATGCATTTTGAGTTCATCATGAACCCTTCTTCAGGGGATTTGTGTGAAAAAATATATTAATAACGATAAAAAGTAGATGAAAGGTTCTTCTTTGTTCTCAGTCCAGATCTACAACACAGAACAATGTGGATTTCAGAACACAACAACGTCTCATGAACATTATTGTACCAAATGTGGGTTGAAATACTCGAAATCTGCACTCAAGAAAGTGAAAGCTAAACGCCACCAAAAAGAACTCTAAAGCAAAGTGCTGATAAGGAAAGATGTATGTGCCTGTCTGCATTTCTATGTCATCCCAAGTGTACTGCCTCATGCTATCAAAAATATATGGTGAACCAAAAGTGGATACAACTGTCAAAGACTGTTGCTGCTTACCCCAATTAAGGGTCAGGAATCTAAGATGAAGCACACTCTCGCAACTCTGTAGATAGCAGAAATTCAATATGAAACATCCAAAAACCATGTGGTGTAAACATACGCTATCTACATTGGAATAGTAGTTCTCTCATGGAGAAGGGCAAGATATTACGGTATATCCCAGTGACGAGTTGGGGGTATTAGAAGAGATGTACTGTCACCACTCTGTAATAGCAAAAACTAAGTGTAAAATATCCAAAAAGTTGTGTCCAATGCACAGACGCTATCTGAATACAGAGAGGGGGTTAGCTTACCGACGGAGGCAGGGTATGTCGAGCAGAGCGTGTTCATTCGGTGCAGAACTCGAAGAGGGTCTCTGCAATGTAAGCAGAGACAAACTCGGTAAATGCCTGTGAACACACCTAGTAAGAAATTGCGAGTCAAATATCCTGGAGGTCTACACTCACCAGCCTTTCAGTCTTCATGACAAATACTACGATTTGGTCCGCGGCGGCGTAACCAACGTGTCACGTGTGTGGAAGGGAACCAATACGAGCCCATTTCAATGATACAGGGCTATGAAAATAGACGACGGACTCTACCGGAAAAGAGTAGTAGGTATACTCCTCAGGGCTAATGCAATGCTCATAAAGAGCGAACTTTATCTGACCAAGGCGAAAAAAAGTAAAAAACTTTATCAAACAAAATACAACTTGAAACTAACAGTGAACAGCGGCACCTAAATCCTTAAGTAACACTAAAAGATCGATCGATCCATTATTATGAATCGTCTGCCACAGGCACAGTCAAACCACTGTGTCGGAAGCCATAGTAAACCCAAGCCACTCTAAATTTAACTGTTGCCAAATTGTAAGGTGGAAATACAAAGGGAGAATATAAATATGATGAAAACAGGAAAGAGTGCTATGTGAATAATCACACCAAAATATTGTAAAAAAGAAAAGAAGGATAAAAAGAGGCAAGAAGTGCAGATCCCTTACAGTCTTACACTGAACATCATGACCATTAACCATATATCAATGCACTTCACATAAAACATAAGAGTTCGCAACGGTTATTGAGACCACTGGGAATTATGGTACCAAGACATTTTATCCAATGTGTCTCTCTACATGCAAGAGCTGTGTTAATCTCAATCCCTGTGGTTATGTTAATGCGTTCAAGTATAGTAAAGCGCAATCAAGGAATAGTATGTGATGCTGTTACCCAGTGTGCTGCCAGGGAGGAAACTGTGTTCTTGTTGCGAATCTAACTCTTATGTTCCACTATACGTGTTTTTATTTTCCGATTTGTTCTTCCAACGTATACAAGCCCGCAAGGGCATTTGATTCCATAAATCACTCCTTCTGTAGTGCAGTCTGACGTGTGGTTGAGAGTGATTGCTTGGCCTGTATGTGGATGTGTAAACTTGCTTCCTGTGATGACATTCCCGCATTGGCCACAATTGCGACATTTCCTCATACCTCTATGGATCACATTACAATCTATCTTTGAAGGTTTTAAAAGTTCCCTTAAGTTGTGCAATCTGGTATGAGCAAAAAGTGGTGAACCATGAAAGATTTCCTTAAAGTCTGGTTCATTCTCAATAAGTTCCCAGCGTTGCCGTATGATTGCCTTAAGCTTGGGTGCTTGCACCGAATGTTTCAGAACGAACACTTCCCGCTTCATAGATGTTCTGGTTTTTTGTCTGAGGAGGTCTTCTCGTTTTTTGAGTGAAACAATTAGTTCAGCTTCTTCTAACGTGGTCTTTGGATAACCTCTCTCCCTATATCTGATTATTTGATTCTTAATCTGATCATGACATGTGGATTCATCTGAAGTGATTCTCTTGATTCTCATGATTTGAGAAATGGGTACATGTTTCTTGAGGGAGTGTGGGTGTGCACTAGAAAAGTGCAGTGCATTATTCACATCTGTTGGTTTTTTGTACACCGCTGTTTCTAAACCCAAACTGGTTCTCTTAATTTCAATATCCAGAAAGTGAATCCTGACTGTTTCTATTTAATGAGTGAATTGTATCCTAGGGTTGCAATTATTCAGCTCTGACATGCATTCATCTAACAGTGTCCTGGGTCCCTTCCAAATGACTAGTATGTCATCTATATAACGTAAGAACAACGCTGCATTAGTTCTCCAATGTGGGTTGTTCAGTATGAATTGATCTTCAAATTGCACCATGAATGTGAGCTGTTAGAAAGGGAACAATAATAATGCATATTTTTTTTTTTTAGGAAATTGCATTCTTTAGTCCCAATAAAAACTAGTTAATTTTTCAAAATGTTAAAGTTGCTATTTAGGTGGGAAAGGAGAATATTTTCAACAAATGGCAAGCTGATTTTTAAAAATATGGCATCTTGTGGTATTTGAGGGGCCAATTATTGTATTTTCACAAATCGGCAAGCTGGTTTTCCGGGACAAAATGTATGCACATCATAAAACATTTACATTCAAGATATCAGTAATAGTTCATGTTGATTTAGGTCCGTCTATTTATTATGTTGTGTAGTCACTTCCTTAATGTAAAACGACCTAACGTGTAGCTATGATTGCAATTTCATGTGTTGTCAAGACATTTCATGATCTATTTGTATATTATTTTATCACATTATTATTACTATAAATCACACTGCCTGAGGCTTGAGCATATGCAAATGTTGTTAGCTAAGTGATATATCTCCTATCTGAACCTAATAGATGTCTTGAAACTGAATGGTAGCACAGCTGCCTGAGCATGATACACCTGCCTGCCTGACATTAGAAAAGGCACTGCTGTTGAATGTGTGGGATCCTGAGATATGTGTAACTGCCTTGTCCAATCAGGCTCCTTCTAAGAATATTTCCAGTCATATGACTGACACATGACATGGGCAGCATGCGGAAATGAAGGAAGGTGCAAGTTAGAAATGAAGAAAGGTATTACATTGATGGTGAAAAATGACAGGAGCCCATGTCTACCTGCAGATCCTTATTATCTGATTTGGAGTTAAAACCTTTTTAACCATGTCATGATGGAAACGTTGCGTCAAAATAAAAAATGTGGCATACTTTAAAACACCAATCCACCCTCACTCCACCGCCTCCATTTGCCCTTTCTTGGGAGTCCATAAATATTAGAATGTTTGAAGTGGTAACTTTCGAATTATCTGTAACATGTATAGAGATTTACAAATTGTGTTGCAAAGTGCGCCATTTGCCTACAATTCTTTAAACAATTCTCAGGGTTGGGAAGGAAACCCTAAGGACATGATCACTTCACTATCTGGATGTTTCAGCTCAAACCAGGGCAGGAACTTACCAACTATCATTTGCATTTGTCTTATAAATTTAACAAGGCATTGTCTTAAAATAACTGGGACGTGCCAGCATGGCACCACCCATTAAGATGTTTGGAAAACATATTTGTGACATGTTGATATAAAACAATTGCCTGTCTTCCTCTTCCATCAAATACCAGGATATTGAACAACGTGTCACAGTGCGGGTCATCCATTCTAAAAGTACCCTTCCATTTTTGTTGAAAAAAGCCATTAGTCGACAATCAATATTAGGTCAAGAGAGCTGGTTTTATTTTTTGAAGTAATAAAATCTACATAATTATCATGAATGAGGTTGTTTACATGGAAACCCGATCTTATAAGTGGTGGTTGAATGGCCCATAATTTCAACTTTCCCTCCAGCATGTACTGGCATCTCATGTGGTTGATGTAGAGACCCTGCCAGGCAGCCCATTAACACTTCTTGGCTCCGATATAGTGTCCTGGCCTTTGGTCTTGGCAGGGATCAGGAAGGCATGGGTTGCAGGGATCCACTAAAAAAATACAAGCAGCGAAATTGATATTGAAATTTGCACACAATTATGAAAAATATCAGCAGTGTAATGTTTCTGGTCTTCATAAACAGTTTGAACCAGCCATGATGAGATATAATACTCATTGTTTGATGATGAGTAATGAGTGTTCAGTGGACCCCCGGCCTCTGTGCCGTGGAACCACTGCACCTGCTCCACCATTGATAACATACGCCCCTGCGTCACCACTACGTTCCAGAATGTCAGAAGCGTGAGCACGCGCAGAGGAAGAGATCAGAATGTTTTGTGTCATCAGGAAAAATCGTAAAGCATTTGTGCTTTCCCTCGTTAGTTGAAAGCAGGGGCAACTGTCACTTTGCCACCCTTCTCCCATTGGTTGGCCTGTTGCCTTCCCTAAAGCAGCTAGATTGTATGATGCCTTGCTGAATGTAAAGGTCATTAACACATTCGGTCCCATGATTGGATTAAATTGGGAGCTAGGGTGCTGAAAACAGGTCCCAAGGTTACAAAAGATATGCATGCATAGAATTTCAATTTAGAAATTTCTCCCTCCCCCCCCAAGCACAACAAAGCAAATCTTTCTCCAGTCATTAACTTTCACTTACCTGTAGCGCACTTCTGTGAGTTGTCCTGGCACTGCTGGACAGGTGCGCATGCTGAAACGAGAGAAACAGAAGCCACAGTAAGCATATGCACTTCTAACTTTCTCTAAAAGTCATACTGGTTGTGAGAGATTCCTAAACACACAGGGGACTATTTACGAGATAGTTTGCATCACATTTGCACCACGCAACATTGTACACGTGCAATGCCAACCTTAAAGATTTATGAAGCCACGCAAGGCCACTTTGCGTGACCCTGAATGGTTCCATACATCTGGAGTAAGGCAACAGAGCGCAAATCGCTGCACTGCCTTACTCTGCCCTGGAAAGGCATTACATGGGAGTTGCATGGGTGTTCCCAAGAAACTGCCATGGTTTTTAATGCATTCCAGACTTACCAGAACTGGTAGACCTGGGAATGAGCCAAACAGATACACCTTCCCAGGAGAGGCGTAACGAGGGGAATTAATTTTATTTCTTCTAGTTACTTCCTCTTTCGATGTGTGCTGCACTCTGCAGCAGGCATAAATAAAGGAATATGACTCTCAGGATTGTTTTTGTTCCTGCACTAAAACATAATTTTGCATAATTTCTCATAATTACGCAAAAGCAAATTACACAAACATCAAACACTGCATTGGTAACAGTGGCAGTTGTGAATTATCTGTGGATAAGGTTACCCTGTGACTACCTATCAGCAAGAACTTCTTGCTCAAGTCTTGGCCTTTTCTTCAACAACACAATGTACTCTGGTAGGTATATTACTGTCTGTTCATAAAAGGAAAGCTCAGGACTTGAACATCTCATTATTGGAGAAATGAAGTCATCTGGTTATCATAGCTTTTGAGGCACGTTTTCTAAGCAATTTAAACTACAACTTTGTTTTGATAGTCCAAAAGCCCCTGTTTACTGAAAAACACTTTGATAAGTAAGGAATCTGTTGCAATAATAGTTTTTGGAAACGTAATACTAATACAATATTTGATCAACCTCTAACACATATCTGTAGAGAATGTCCCAGTAAAATTGCTTTAACACTGTTTACCTACTGTGTCAGTCATGATAGGAGGAAGTCAACCCTCATCTATGAATTGTTTAGGACAGTCTGTTCTAAACGGTGGGTCACGATCCACTGGTGAGTCGGGAGCTGATTTTTGATTACTCGCATAAGTCCAAACAATAAAAAAATAAGAATACCTATAAAATTCTGTATTTATCTTATCAAATTTGCTGGACTTCAAAGACTGAAAGTGAAATATCAAGCTACGTCTTCTGAAAAAATGCTGATAATGTTTTTTTATATGGTATTGGTGCTTACAAACTCCTCTCACTTTGCTGTCAGAGAGAAAAGTAAAGTGTAATATGTGACAATCTTGCTGGGGTAAAGTGAGTGTGGAAGGAAAAACGATAGGATGTCATTTTTAGTTCCTCACAATAAACTGTGAATACCAGTCAATTTCATCAGTTTGGAAAGCTGAAATGGAGCTTTTTTTGTAATTCTGAAGTGTGATGGAAACAAAGATTTTCATGGGATCAAAACAAATCAAGATATTATACTTGGTGATGCAGTAACGATAAGTATTCACTGAAACCAGATTTCCACATGCTATCATTTGTGTAATATAGTTATAACAGTAAAAAGGTAAGTCTATGCAAATTTAGTGGGCATTGCAATTAAAAATATGCTGTCTGTAAATGACATGATACTACCACAAAATGTTTTAGTTTCATTAAAAATAAATCACCCTAGACATGTCTATTAAAGTTAGGCGGGTCGCAAAAGATTGTCGTTTAAAAGTTGGTCAGGGCTCTAATAAGCTTGTGAAGCAATGGTGAAGGAAAAGGCAATAGTTGGTTACATTTCTGGACTTCCTCCGTGTAGTATGGCTTCCTAGTCTATCCAGTCCATAGCCTTATGTACATAAGCCAACTGTAAAAGTCCTAAAGATTGCAGAATCGTGCTCTCTTGTAACAACATAAAGTATTCAAGGAAATATTTGCAATAAGCCCAACCAATAATAATTACTCTGGGTCACAAGCAGGAAAGGCAAGCATCAAATAAACTATACCCTATATTTACTAAGACCCAAAAACAAAATAAATCTTTGGGTGAAGACGATCATACAGATAAGGTTACACCAAACCCACCAGTGTTTCAGGAATTAATACCCACTGAAAACGGTGGAGCATCAAAGAAAATTGTACAAATAACAAATGAAACTGTTAGGGATCAAAATGAATACGGGTTGCTTAAGGAAACAATGGGAGAAGGATAAAAAAATCAAAAAACTGTGTTCACTAACACTGACAATGCACCAGGCGAGACACAGTGTAAAGAAACACCACACCCTGAACCTGTGTCAGGCACAACACCAACCTTCATTCATGCTAGAAATAGGTGTAAAACTATTTTTCAACCGCATACAAATCGAGGGGGAAACACAAATCAATGAACGGGGGAATTTACTATGGCTCCTTCAACACATACCCTCACTGTCTCACATAAAAAGTGAGGATATAGTTTGTGTTCAATTTGAATCAAAAGACGAAGACATCAGTAAAGAAGATACCATAGTGATCTGGTTAAACCAACATATGTCTGAAGCTGTGCTTAGAGAAAAAGATATCTTTAAAAATTGGGGTATTGGTGTAAATGCACCAGAACAAGAAAAGTACCTATCAATTCTACTGCAGCGGGTAAACATAACAAACTGTTCAACAATTTTGAAAGAGCACTCACAAGAGATCCTGCGAGGCACATTAAAAATACATTTGGACAAAAACTATAAGAAATGAACCATATCAGTTAGGAGACAGGAGGATATGACCATAAGTAGAATTGTAAAAGACAATGGGCTACTGAAAATGCAAATGAACGATCAATTCAGTAGGATAAGCAGAGAGTTACAAAGTTGCACTATTTATTCCTGATGTCCAAGTGGTCACATTAAACACTCCATGGAATCCACAAGTGTAGCCCACTGCAAAATCGATAACATCAGAAACGGCCAGTACAACCTCCAATAATCATAAATCACTTTCCAACCCCAAAATTATCTCTTGGGATGTGGCAGGAATACGTAAAGCACTTAAACACAAAACAGCCACAAAAATTCTGCAGGAAGGAGACATCGTATGCCGACAAGAGACCTGGGCCACAGATTATGTACATCTTGAAGGCTATGCTGCTTGTCATAAACTAACAACCAAACACAATCGGTTTGGTAGACCTTCAGGGGGTATCTCGATTTACGTAAAACTTTTAAAACAGATAACAGTAAAAAGGGTAAAAATTGAGTCAGATGTCTTACAGGCGCTCGTAATAGAGAGAGAAAGGGACAGAGATGATAGTGCCCCAATCCTAGTTATAAACCTATGCCTAAACGCATATGGTCAGAAAAAATTGGATGATACTAAAAATATAACTTTAATAAAGGAAATGTTTTATTCTAACGTGCTATCGGCTAAAGTGATTGTAGGAGACTTTAATCTGCACCACCTGGGAACATATAAGAATGATAGGTTATGTCTAACCAGCTCTGAAAGAGTTTTCGATTCCTCTTTGCAAAAGTATGACTTACAGTCCGCCAGTGAAACCTGGAAAAGTCTGGATTCCAAGCATTCTATTACTGACACATTTAAGAACTGTCCCACAATTGATAACATCTTTCTATGCAGCCTGCTCATTCAGAAAAAGGTCAAGTTTGATGATGAAAAACATGTAACTAGTGATCAAAAATTGTTGCAGGTGGAACTAAATTCTGGCATTACACAGAGGTAACGAGCAGCATTAGTATCAGGTTCGACAGGGATTGAAGAACACACTCCAGTTAGAAGGCTAAAATGGAATATGCATCAGGCAAGACTGTTAAACGCATGGAAAGAAAAACAAGGGTGCAAAGATAAGCATCCTGGAAATCCACCTACTGTGTAAAATTGGACGAGGAGGATTGCAGCTCTAAAAGCTATACTTGTCAACAACCATAACGTCAGCCTACAATGTACACTTCACAACTTAGACATAACAACATAAAACTAATCACAATAATACGTAAGCTAAAGAGGGCAAAAAGAGCACAAACAATTGCAGGAACCCAAGAAACAAGGAAGAGGTGTAAAGACTTATCTAAAAGCGCAAATATCTGCTATGGTCACTTAAACGAGATAAAATATAGAAAGATTGGGTAACAATACACGAGCTCTCAATACCACATAAACAACGCCAGCTTTAGAAATTCATAGCAAACCTGGAGAAAGGTAAAGTAGATAGGCCTAACTCTGTACACGCAGATGCCTGGCTGAGACACGTTGCTGCAATCTACATTGAAAAAGCAGTCTCCATAGACCCTGAAAGCTCTGAGGTTTGTCCCTCGTACAGTGCAGATACAGACGAGGAGGCCCCAGTGGAATTCTTGGGTAAAGATCAAGATTGTACTGCAGTAGAACAAGTAATAAAAAGGATAAGAAAAGACGGGACACCCGGGTCCAATGATCTTCCAGGAGCTATCTTTAGAAAAGATCCAGTATATTGGGGAAACATTTTATCGAAACTGTTCATCGAATGTAGACTGAAAGCAAAAGTGCCTGACTCATGGGGAGGGTAATTTGTCAACCAATTTTCAAGAGAGGAGACAACACAGACCCCAAAGATGATAGATTAATGGCCCTCTTGGACATTGAAGGAAAAGCCTATGACAGGACCTTACTGAATGAATTAAATTGATGAATTAAAGAGAACAAAATCCTCCCCCATTATCAGACCGGATTTCGTAAAGGCTGTTCCACAACTGATAACATCATGGCCATGTCGTATTTAAGCCAGCAAGCAAACTTCAAAAATAATAAACCAGTCTTTGCATGCTTTGTTGACTACTCAGCTGCCTTTGATGGGGTACCCAGACATAAGCTTTGGGATAAATTGCGTAATTGGCGTACCCCAGTAGGTCTCCTCAATGCCATTATTTCATTATACAGCAACACCTGGATCAAAGTGAAGTTAGCAGATAACACCACAATGAAGAAGTGCTTGACAAATCGTGGACTAAAACAGGGATGTGTACTTGCCCCCACATTGTTTCATCTATACACTGCTGACCTGGGAAAGAAGCTTCATAATGCCAGCCTTGTAACCCCGTAAATTGTGACCAATAAACTGCAAATAGTACTATATGCAGACGGCTTAGTGGTAACGGACCACACAAAAATCGGGCTACAAAGGGGCCTAGTCACCCTCAATAAATATAATGAAAGAAACAAGCTTATAATAAATGCTCAAAAAAAGAAAGTAGTCATTTTCGGTCATTTCCCAAAAAAGCTTTACTGAAATGGCATGTGGGCAAAGAAATCATCACTACTGGGAGATCGTACAACTACCTTGGGTGCTGGATAATTGAAACAGGTAAAGCAACATTACATCTGCACAAAATGAAGGCCAGAGCACAGTCAACAAATTTTGCCCTATGCAAACCAAATTAGTTAATGCATAGTCCAACAACAGCCTCTATCAGAAAAGTAATACAAGCTAAAATTAGGGTAACTGCAGGTTATGCACAGCAGGCATTTCCAGGCAAAATGGAAGCAGTGTTTGACAAAGCACAATGCCTGTCCAACAAACGCCTTTTCAAACTCCCTAAATACACTCGCAACAGCCTAATTTGTTTGGAATTCAGACTGACGCAACAAAGTAAAGAATGCTTGGGAACGCACGCAAAATACTACTATCAAGTATTAACAGCCCCAGCGGGAAGCTTAAAGAGCATGCTGAAGCCAATCTATGGAGGGTCAATCAACCCGTGGCAATGTTACATGGAGAAAGCAGTGGAAATGTTGAGTTTGGCAATTGACAATTGGCACGAAGGGTCGATAAACTATCTGGCCATTAAAAACTCAATTGATAAACAATGTTTCCAACTGTCGCACATAAATGACCTAGCGGAATATGTAACAGGAAGAGGTCCACCAGGGCTGTTAACATCATAAGCAGGGCACAAAATCCAGCCCTATCTTAATCAAGCTCTGGGAAGAAAAGCACTCAAAAACATTATATGGGCCAGATTAGTGCCCCTCCCAATTGACGAATTAAACCCTCGGTGGAAGTCCCTTGAACACAAAATCAGATGTAGAATCTGCAACTTCAAACATGAATCTCTGCTACACTCGATTTGTTGCTGTCCCGGTCTGCTTCAACCCCATCAGAACCTTTTTAAACAAATATGGCTGCGTATTGGGGTCCGGACAGTAAAAGAAGCTGTCTCAGTACTCTTTTCCTGCATTTTACCGACGGACTTTGCCAGGTTTGGGAGGAATATGGCCGAGCTCCGACTTAGGCTTATGGAAGAAGAGGGGCCAGGCAATACAAAAGCGACTTTGGTTTATTAAATAATTTGTATTCAGTAACTATCCAGTGAAGACGTCATTTTAAGTATTAAATCTTAGAACTCGTATGAAATTTTGCAAAAATAATGAACTGGCAATCTCTCGTGAATTTTACTAATGTATAAATTCATCCTTTTACTATGTTTTGATAGTGCTGTATGTAAATGCTTTTTTTATGAATACTTTTTTAAACTGGTTGTTCCAACTTTCTTTTTAATTGTATGTAATTTGTATTGCGAATGGTTTTAAGTAACTGTGCAATATAAATAAAATAAATTAATTAATTAATCCATTCATTCATACCATGGGTCACAATCGATTCCATTATTTCTCTGCTCACTGTGCCATTACAGACAGGTCCCATATACAAATTAGTCTTGACCCTTCTCTGAAATAGAGATCCAAGCCTAAACTGAGTATACATGTCCCATCTCAGCGGATATACTCACAAAGTCAGAAATCTGTTGGCTTTGTTGGTATGTTAAGTTGTGAAATTGTGTATTGGGTGGTCAGCTTCATGATGTATTAAGGCCTTCTCCTTGAAAGGATTTGCACAGTATACACAACACCTAAGATTGTATTTTTTTCTCCACTGGGGGCCAGGGCAGGAGTATGTTTTCTCTTATTTAGACAAAGAGTATCGCCTCTTGGTTCTGTATTCTCTGGAGTTTCCAAATCCATGAAAGGTACTTTCCATTTTTACTTTTGTAATTTTCTCCTGGCATCACTATTCCCTAGTGTGCTATAGTATAGGCAGTGGGATAAATTGCTAGTCCACGTTGAAGAAAGGGCATTTTCATATCAAGTAAATCACATGTAAATCTGAGTATTATTTCCTTGCGTTACCAAGTTTAGTTAGTTTCAAATACAAGAAAGACAATTAGTCAAATCTGAGGTAGGCTAAGGAATTGGTCAGCTCATCCTCTTAGCATTTAGTTTTACACATTAGCTATTGATGATAGCAAGACTTTATCAAAAAAGACTACTGAGCAGCACTGAAGAATCAATGTTCAGTCATTTCCATTTTTTGCCAGTCAATAGATTATGACTCAGAGTTACATAAAAGCCATGTAATGCAGAGCAGCAAGACAAGCTGGTGCACTGGTTTGTGTGAATGTGAGAGAGCAGAACAGCGCTCTATCAGCTAAGATATGACACTGCTCTGTGCTCTCTTCCCGCGCTAGCGCACTTTTTTCTTCAGTGCCTCAACATAGATAAACTTCCCAAACAAAAACTATGCTTTAAGGAATTTCCCACATTGCATTGGTGGTGTATAATACAGCAAACATGCAAAGTGGTAAAAAGAGGATACATGAATATATCTCTCCTTGTTAATCCTGCCTTGAGAGGGCACAGGATTTTGGCGCAAATCCATGTCCACAATTCTTTCTAGATAGGGATTTCTATCTAAACACCTAAGGGGTTCCATTGTAGCACCCATTCTTGACTCATACAACAAACCCTTGAGGCAAAGCAACATAGGGCAGTGCATTGCCCTGCTTTCCATAACTTTGGGGTAAAATCCAACACAAACCACAATTTGATTTGGATTGTAAATCCCACTATAACATTTGTGTCTGGCTTACTTTAGGATGTAACACAAACCCAACCCAAATTGTTTGCAAATCTGGGCCCCAGTTTGGAGTTGTCGTCTTATAGCTAAGCTGTTGACTTTGGATCTCTGGGACGTGTGCACTAATCCTGTATTCAGCACTTGACGAAAAATTGTGCAGGCCTAACTAAATCAAGCAATCTCTCCAGCCATAAGTATGTGGCAATGTAATTTATTTGCAATACAAAAATGCAAAATCCACTTGACCTATATGAACTTGAGTTGTCTATTAATCCCCTCAAAGAACATTGATTACTCTGTTGCTCCCCAACTAGTCTCTCTATCAATACCTTTGTGTATTGAACCCCTAGCAAGTATTTGTATTAAAGCACCCAAAGCTGTATGTTTTCCTTAGAATGATAAGTCAATTTAGGAGAATAATTTGTAAGCAAGCTATCACTTACGGTCCTGGCAGGGGGTTGTCTGTTGGCAGGGATCATTGCACTGTGTGTTCTGGTGATGGTGGTGGTGGTGTCCTCCGCCCTTGGCAGACATGGCTCTCTCGAGCTCCGTGTGGCACTGCTACTTGAGGAAGAAACACAGAAAGACTGGTTGTCTGATCGATAGCCTGGCTGTCCAAAGGTGCTGCTTTTATACCCTGGTCAGTGGCAGTTCATAACTAGGGCTTGCCTTGTCATTTGTTGCAGTTTCTATGAACCCGCACATTATAATTATTCGACTGTTATTTTGTTTTGCAATTTGTAGTTCTTTCACCCTGACATTAGGGTGATTCGTACCCAATAAAATCACCCACACCCATTTAGTTTGCTCTCATAAAAATACTGACTCAGGTTTCATGGTGACTTTTTTTATATGGAATCATTTCATTCACATCTAGGGATTCTATCTGTTGCATTTTCTGGTTATGCAGTTCAGTCTTGATTGGAACTGTCTGCTTCTGTGTTTATGAGAAGCAAATCATTTCCATGCTAAGGACCTGCTGAGCCAATGTGAATACAAGGGGGCAGAGTGACACCAATGGATGTTTTTGGACTCCCTAAAAGGTAGGGTGAGAACATTGAGCTTGTGGCAGGTTAGTTATGCATGGCTAGTGGGGCTTGTTGGAGTTTAAGACCCAGATTGTGTTAACACACGAGTGATTATTTCCAATGTGTAAGTATATTGAAATCTCATGTCATTTCACCATCAACTAGTTCAACAAATGGTCCATTGACCAGAGGAAAGAACTCTTTGATCAGTGAAAAATTAGTTAGGGAATAGAGATAACTAATATAGAGAATTACAAAACTTGACCCCAGCAGTTATTGCCAGTGTGTTGTGAATGAAATTATGGGCCCAGATGAGTATGTAGTGTTAGATACCTGTTGCTGGTAACACGCTGGATCAGTCTTAAAGAGTAAGGCGAAATACTGAAAAAACATCTCTTTAATTAGAATAATTGGTCGTCATAGTCGTTAGCAGCATACCTTCGTTCACAGCATTTTCCCCAGATTTTGTTCTGCATGTACATGTCTATATATACTCTATACTCAGCATGATGCATATCCATAAGGGTATCACAGCAATGACATGGAAAACTTAAAGTATTCAGAACTGAAGTGTTTATACCTCCTGATATGGAAGTGACATCAAACTCTAACATAATAAGAACATGCAATGCTCAGTGACACTTGATTACACCTCTTATTGTAGTACAAGCGTAGGTTATAAGGAGCTCTTTACACATTCCCAGTCAAAGCCCAGCACTAGTTACATGAAATAGATGTTGGTGCCAATATCCAAAGATAAAGGTCATATACTAGAAAGTTTTCAAAAAAAGATTAATCTACCTCAGCTCCTGCTAGGAATGTTTTGTGGCGATCAGTCAAGCGAAGGCTGAGAAAAAGGGGATTCTAACAGTGGGGTCTCCTTCTCTAAAGCTGAGTGTTGCCACACTGCATTGCAGCAGTGAAGAAAAGGAAAAATAAAATGATGATAATGTGATATTATTATTATTTTACTTGTTCCTGCCCCGGCAGCATGGAGGCTGCTCTGCTCATAGAGCAAGGCAGGGGAAAAGTGGGGGGCACACTGAAGTGCTCATGGTGCTTTGAGTCGGCTGTCTAGGGCCGGCCAAACAGTCATGACACTTAGCATGTTCTTCACCCAGGCTGCATTACTGAGAGGGTCTCACGCCGGCCTGGCTTTGCTCCGCTGAGGCGATTTGAAGGCTCCCCTTATGGGTTTGGTGTAGCGGCCGGGCTTTGCTCCACCAAGCAACCTACCCCCACTGCTCTCCTGTCTGGCCGGGCTTTCCTCCGCTGGGCAGGACTACAAATCCCAGCAGCCCCAACAAGGACGCCGCCACTGCTGTCATCAGCCTGCGCCAGGAGGTGCTTAAAGAACAGCGCTCTTTCGAGGACCGTGTGCTGCTCTGAGAGGGTCTCACGCCGGCCGGGCTTGTCTCCACTGAGGTGATTTGGAGGCTCCCCTTACTGGTTTGGTGTAGCGGCCGGGCTTTGCTCCGCCAAACGACCTACCCCCACTGCTCTCCTGTCTGGCCGGGCTTTCCTCCGCTGGGCAGGACTACAAATCCCAGCAGCCCCACCCAGGACGCCGCCACTGCTGTCATCAGCCTGCGCCAGGAGGTGCTTAAAGATCAGCGCTCTTTCGAGGACCGTGTGCTGCTCTGAGAGGGTCTCATGCCGGCCGGGCTTTGCTCCGCTGAGGCACTTTGGAGGCTCCCCTTACTGTTTGGGTGTAGCGGCCGGGCTTTGCTCCGCCGAGCGACCTACCCCCACTGCTCTCCTGTCTGGCCAGGCTTTGCTCCGCTGGGCAGGAAGCATGGGCAGACAATCCGTCCCGCTCGTGGATTTTGCGGATATTCGGCAAATTCGCAATCCGCGAACTCTCGCTAATTTACCAAAAATCCGCAAATTCGCACGCAGCGGATTTTTTTTCTTGGTGATACAATATTGCGGCGGGCGGCGTTCACTTGCTGTCATTCAGCGTTTGCCGAGTTGTTTTTCTCGATATTTTGCGAGTGCTGCACCATTTTGGATCTTGCTGCGGGATCCCGCAGGAGTTTGGCGACGCATCGCAGGAGTTCGCAATTGCGAACATGTAGGTTCGGCGGGCAGCAACAATCTCGCACTCGCGAAATTACAAAATTTGCAATTCTGCACAAGAAATCCACTAGCAAGCAGCATAGACCTTCTGAAAATGATGATTTTTATCAGAATAACTCCTCAGGTTGACATTTGCCTGCACTTTTTTGGATTTGAGGCCTTTTGACTTTCTTTGGATCACTTTTGGATTAGAAATCAACTTTCACAAGTAAGTTTGTTTGGGGCATTACAGTTGCTGTTCTGCAGAAAAACGAGTTTTGCAAAACTGAAAGCACTCAGCAGGTGCAAAAGTTCACTCATCATTAGTAACCATTCCCTGTAGTACTTCCTGAGGGGCCCCTCCAGAGTTCAGTTGCCTATGTTTGTTTGGGGCATTACAGTTGCTGTTCTGCAGAAAAACGAGTTTTGCAAAACTGAAAGTATTCAGCAGGTGCAAAAGTTCAAACTCATCATTAGTAATAGTAACCATTCCCTGTAGTGCTTCCTGACTGGGGCCACTCCAGAGTTCAGTTGCTAGTTGCAACAATTCTATGACCCTGCTTTGACCCTCACAGCCGACTCATAGAATAGCTACAAGTAGGCCACAAAGGTCCTGGAAAAAAAAATTGCACTGCAACAGAAAGCAAATTACAGATAAGGAAGCAGGTACCAGACTGGAATTTTAAAACAGTGACACATTAATAAATCAACCCCAAATTAGTTCATGTCAGTTGAAGCAGGGCAGGTGTGCTTGCTTTTCCCCCCCATAATCTACAGTGAGGATGAACCAGACGGTGGCATTGATGTACCAGAGGGTGGCATGGGTGAAACAGAGGGTGGCAGTGGTGAAACAGAGGGTGCTGGGAACCTGTGATGATGAACCAGACGTAGAAACAACATAGTCGCGACCGTTGCGAGCCAACAAGTAAGTTCGCAATTGCGAACTGGTACAAAACCCTCGCAAACTGGCAGAAACCCTTGCGAACACAAAAAATAAATCCACACGTTTGCGAGAATTCGGGGATTTTACAGATTGCGAGTTCGCAAATTCGCGAACGCCAGATTCGCAAAATTCGCCCATGCTTAGGCAGGACTACAAATCCCAGCAGCCCCACCCCAGGACCCCGCCACTGCTGTCATCAGCCTGCGCCAGGAGGCGCTTAAAGATCAGCGCTCTTTCGAGGACCGTGTGCTGCTCTGAGAGGGTCTCACGCCAGCCGGGCTTTGCTCCGCTGAAGCGATTTGGAGGTTCCCCTTACTGGTTGGGTGTAGCAGCCGGCCTTCGCTCCGCCGAGCGACCTACCCCCACTGCTCTTCTGTCTGGCCGGGCTTTGCTCCGCTGGGCAGGACTACAAATCCCAGCAGCCCCACCCCAGGACGCCGCCACTGCTGTCATCAGCCTGCGCCAGGAGGCGCTTAAAGATCAGCGCTCTATCTCTTCCCGCGCGGGACGCGCCGGGCTGAGCCCGGGCAGAGGGCGGGCCGTCCGTGGCAGAACGAGGCTGGCTGGGCCACGGACCTTGGCTCTTGGTTCTTTTTCTTCTCCCCTGGAACACTTCAAAACTGTGAGACTATTTATTTTGTACTTGTACTGTGGCCCCTGTTGACGCTTTTGAAGTTAAGGCAATCGTTTTGCAAGTAATAATACCCGTGTTGCCAAACTAAAGGGCTCTGATCCATAACTTTGGTATTCCAACATGTCGAAGCTTAGATCATCCAAAACACCACTAGTGACTAGCACTATGGATAATTACCTGGTAAAGGTAGTCAGTAAAATTATTAAAGGACCGGTCAGTGTGAAGGTGGTCTTGAACTAAAGATCTCACCCAGCAACTAGTAGTGCTGGGTGCTCAAGCCGAGGACCGGTACCGAACTAGGCATACAGCTGGGTGAGATCTTTAGTTCAAGACCACCTTCACGCTGACCGGTCCTGTGTGAAGCAAGCCGACTTCCCTAATTGGACGCAGCCTGGCAGTATGGACGGACAGTACACTTCACACTTGAGGAGCAGCTACTCTGCCCTCCCCATTTTGTTAGGATAGGAAATCCCATCCTTACCTCACTCAGGGGGCTCCCCTGCCATGAAGAAAGTCCCGGACCTTCACGGCCACAGAGGACTGAAACATGTTGGCACTAGGGTCATAGGACCATAACATCCTGATAAGACCCATTTGTATAAATAAAATGTATACAGTATTTTATCCTCCCAGATAGACCCCATAATAAAGGGAAACCGGGGATTTATCTAGGTGATTTTATTTATCTTATGTAAAAGCCCCCACCTCAAATATAGCAGAAGAGCTTCCCAACACTGTGGTTGAGCCCACCCCGACTTGTAGGGGTCGGGGTGACCCGATGATGAAGCATGACACCACTAGGGTGTCTGAGGGTAATTTAAACAAGATTACTGTATTTACCCAAATAAACTTGGTTGCATTAGATACAACCATATAGTTATACCACCCGAATAGCTCCTTCTTCTCTTCCTTATAGACCGCGGGCAAAGTTTTCTACACTTTACTCAATTGACCTACCTGTGGTCCACTGGAGTATTTTTTTTGTGTTGTACCTTTCTGGGAGGGCATACTCCGGTTACCTCTCATACCCTCAGGGTACCTGGTTATCTCCAGTGCCCGTTTGTGTTGCCGTTCTGTCAAATATGCAATATGTGTTTAGACCAAAAAGGAGTACTCTTGACCAATGTCTTAATTTACACCTGCTCCTGAATAAATACACCATGGCTAAGGAGGGGTCCATGTACCTGGGGTTCATGGACCTCGCGTCAGCTTTTGACCTTGTAAATCGGTCAAAGCTGTGGGAAATGTTACTTAATATTGGTCTTGATAGGGCCCTGGTTAACTTTCTGGCTAACTTATATTCTGGATTGTTAGCCTCCGTCAGGGTCACCACGGAGGGCCGATGTACCACTCATTTTAACTTAGAAAGGGGGGTCAGGCAAGGCTGCATCCTGGCTCCCCTTCTTTTTACGATATATATAAACGCTTTAGAACCCGTACTAAAGGAGGCCACCCTTGACATTCCCCGTGTAGGAGAACTTGGAATACCAGTTCTCCTCTACGCGGATGACGCTGTCCTTCTTTCGCGGACCGGGGTTGGATTACAACGCCTGCTGGATGTTTTTGAGAATTTTATGGGTTCCTTGGACCTTAAAATCAATGCTAAGAAGTCCCAGATCATGATCATCGGAAAGTGTTCTAGGAAGAAGTATTCCAAAATATTCACCTGTGAAAAAGAAGAACTTTGCAGAGTTACTACATTCCCCTATTTGGGGATAATGTTTGATGAAAGAGGGAACTGGGGACCGCAGTTAAAAAATAGAAACATCTCTCTCGCAAGAACTACCTCTGCTCTTCAGGGTTTTTCCAAACGTTTGGGGGCAAGGCCCATAGAAGCTTTAATGAAAATTTACAAAGCTAAATGCCTTGCAGTGGCCACTTATGGCAGTTCAATCTGGGGATATTGTTCCCCGGACTGTCTGCAGATTACTGAAAATAAATGTTTAAGATCTGTCCTCTCAGTGGCACAGTCTACTCCCTGATATACTATCCACTACGAACTTGGGGAAGGTTATATTTCAGATAGGATAAAAATGGCCCCTCTAATATCCTGGATGAAGACCTGGTTAAATCAGGAGATCCCACTGAATCATATTATTCTGAAAGATTGTCTACTCCTAGACAAAAATAATAAGATTCAGTGGTTGACATACATTAAAAACAGTTTTGTCAAGCTAGGGAGACCGGAGCTCTTTTTCTCTCCAGAGAAAATAACAACGAAGGACATTGCACTAATCAAGGGTGCAATGGGACACATGTTAAGTTTGGAAAGGGAAGAACTGGAGCTGAAAAAACCTACTGTGAGGGCTAATCTTATTATTTTCAGTCAACCAGGACCTGAAATCTATCTTAAAATAGTGGGCGTAAAATCCGTTTCGTGGGCGAATTTGCGGATTTTCCGCGATTTCGCGATCCGCGAATCTCGCGAAATCGAGGTAAAATAGGTGAATCAGCGGGCACAAATTTTCAGCCAAGCAAGGGTTACAGCAGCAGGTGCAAAAGTTGAACCTAATTTCTTTGTAACCTTTTAAAAAAGGGTTACAAACAAATTAACTTTAACTTGGACACCTGCTGCTAATTGCTTCCTGGCGCCTCGTTGCCTACTTGCAACTATTCTCTGACCCTGCTGTGACCCTTGAAGCAGGGTCAGAGAATAGTTACAGGTAGGCAACGAGGCACCTGTCCAAGGAATTAAACCTCATCAGGAAGCACTTACAGATATAAAAAACAGGAAGAAGGGAGAGGATGGCAAATACACCCATTTTGAGTTGTCAGGAGGGGTTAAACTAAAAGAGACCTTTACAGCGCAATTTTCATATGCATTTTGCTAAAAATAAAAAGTTGTATGTTCTGTAGGGGCAACTCAGGAATCTGGCCCTTCAGAGATCCGGCCTCTCTTTCTTTCTCTCGTTCTCTCTCTCCCTCTCTCTTTCCCTCTCTTTCTCTCCTATCTATCTATCTATCTATCTATCTATCTATCTATCTATCTATCTATCTATCTATCTATCTATCTATCTCTCTCTCCCTCTCCCATAAACGACTGCATGGGTAACTTCGCTATGCAAGCGGCTCGCGAAGACGCAAAAATCCCCGCGAACACGCAAAAAACCCCACGAACACGGAAAAAAAACAAAAATCCGCAAATTCGCACAAATTCGCGAATTTTGCAGATCGCAAATTCACAAATTCGCGGATCGCGAATTCTCAAAATTCGCCCATGCTTACTCATATCAGAGCTTTTTTTTAACCCGATTCCGTTTCAATATAATTTATTTGAACCTTGGTTATTTCCCTAACTGGAGTACCTCAGAAAATGCAACTCCGTGTTCCTGTGATAATTTTTCTACCCAGAACACAATGCATTTCCTGATGTTCTTTGGTCATTATACGGAATTAAGGGTAGCATTTTTGGTTCCTATTTTAAAGGAGGCTGGGTTTCTGCAGGTTAAGCCTGCCCTTTTGTATCTGCAATTATTACAGACCCCTAGGATTATCTTCCATGTTGCTAGTTTTTTAGTGGGGGCAGTCAGGATTAGAAACAAGAACATGAATGAGAACCCGTAAATGTAGAGAAATGATCTGTGCTGAAATCTTGGAAAAATTATCGCAATATGAAATAGCAGTTTAGGATAATTATGATGAAAGATCCATTTTTAATACTGAAAGACCCTTTTACATTTTTTACATTATGATCTCATTGTAGGAAATTTTATGAAACTTTTTATGAATTTTAAGGAGTTTTTAAATGTTTGATACTTTCATTGTGTAAAATCAACTTTGTATAAATTAATTCTGTTTTTAGTCTGTACAATCATTGTAACTGTATTTCATGTTAATTCTGTATAGTACTATTCTCTTTTTATGATATTAATTTATCGAAATAAAGTATTCTGACTGACTGACTGACAGTCTGGATGGAAAACATGCCCAGGCTCCGAGTTCCCTCTGAGCACCAAATTACGGCACTCGGACCAATCACAATGCTACATTACAGCGTTGAGATTGGCTCAGGGGAGCCTGGCTGCTTCTTGTTCAGCTGACGGAGGAAAGGCAATGTGGGACAGAGCAGCAAAGAGGTAATTGTATTTTTCTTTTATTTACACTCCCGTACCCCTTCGACCCCTTAACTGCCACCCCAGATCTGAGCCTTCCTGCACAAAAACAATCTCCTCACGACACAGACATCCTTGCACCATGGTGCAAGGGTGCCTGCATCACAGCATGGCTGCAGTTTGTGTGCTACTGCAGAGGGAGCACAGAATTGCAACATATTCATGTAAATATGTCACATCCCTGTGCTTCAGAAGTGCTGTAGCGCGTTGCAGCTAAAGGGCTTGCAGTGTTACCCTGTAGTACTTCCTCATAAATCTTCAGCAATAAATTCGCCATACACAACTAATGCATTCTTTCAGTCAATCATGCTCTACAAATACATTCAACCAAACTTTCAGCCATTACCATGCAATTATAGTTCTTTTTTTAAACCATATAAGGCAGTTCTGAACTTTTTTTTTCTTCTGTTTTTTGTTTTCTATTTTTTACTTTTTTTGTGTTTTTTAAACGATGAACAAAAAAGAAACTAAGTAAACAGTTAGCTTTTGGAATTCAACATCATACCAAAAACCAAAAAATTTAAAAAAGTGCATTTGTGGTTCCGTTGAGCTGCACATATAGCGTCCATTAACTGTTCACCATAACGTATCATGGTTTTGCACTTAGTGCGGTGCTGCTGCAGAAAAGCAAATTCTGGGCTAATGTCTACTGGTGGTGCTGAAGTGGACGCTCCAGAGGTGCTTGCAATGCCTAGAGGTAGATTTATTGCTGAACGCCTCATTTCTTCTCGTGACAGATTCTTCAGGTGAATGGTCCGCAGATGTTTATACATACTGGCTGTTCCACAGGAGTACTTCTTGTCATTGCCTTGCGACAGGACCCTGTCACAAAGCAAGCATGTGACTTTTCGTTCGTTTACCTTTTTTTCTCTAGCAGGAAAGGTGAAAAAATTCCATACCACTGATTCAGGCATCTGCTTGGGTGGATTGTCCTCCAAGATATCTTCATCTGAAGAATGATGAGGAGCTTGCGAACCAGATGCCATTTCTCCAATGCAATTTTTTAAAAACACCCAACAAATTCCAAAACCAGCTCTGGAAGAAGAGATGTCTCACATCAACTGCTCCAAACCAAACAGAATAATTAAAATGGCTGGGGTCATTCAATAATTAAATTGGGAAATGTTATGAACCAATCAAATCTTTTTTTTTAGGTCACATGGGATACGCGCACAGTGCGCTCACTAAGCGCGCAACCGTTGCAACTTCGAGAATATATTTTTAAAAATAATATAAGTTTATTACAAGTAGAAATATATTATTTTCATGAATACTTTAGATAATCTTTTGCCCTAATATGTACATTAAAGACACAAACATATCATTTTAGAACATAAAAAATTATATGGGAGTCGCTCACCCAGCGCCCCAGCATGTATATTACGTCACATGGGGCCAGCCACCGCGCAAGCGTCGCATACCGTAATACGCATGTGTCGCAAATTCACGGGAGCAGATGTCGTGGACCGGTCGCATACCAGTCGCCCATCACACGTAACATTGTACGTATATGACGTGACTGAAAAAAACACGCACTCGTCACTCACCATACGCGGATCCTTCACAACTTTTTCAAAATGGCAGCTAGTATACGCGGACTGGCTGTGGTAGGTACCCTTTGGGTATGTAACTTCCCAACAAATTTTGAAAAGAAAATTATATAAATATATTATAATACCCCAAAAAAATTACAAATATTTGAGTGAAAAATGTATTTTAATTATTTTTTTGCAATTTTAAGAAAAATATATAATGTTGTTTAATAAATAACATATTTATAATTAAACAGTTAAAAAACTGTAGAAATTCAGGACAAAAAAAGTAGGTATAACTACTATTACAATTGTAAATTAGCATTTAAAAAACCTTTGAAATTCACTGAAAAACCATAAGTTTCAGAGACATTATAGTTAGGAATTAGCATTTTAAAAACCTTAGCAAACTCGGTTTGGATTTTGAAAAAGAGAGCAGGGAAACCTGCTCTCTCTTTCAAAATTCAAACCAAATTGCTTTTCCAAACGGGTAGCTGCATCTTTGCAGCTTCCCATGTGGAAAAGCAATGCCAGCTCCCGAGGGACGAGGGGAGCCGGTGGGACCCCGGGGGGATTGGGGACCTCCTGGGCTACAAGTGGCCCTGGAGGGGGGCCTTGTGGCCCCCCTCCCAAAAATGAAAAAGAAAACAAACAAAGGCCGGCCTTGGGGGTTGGAGTGCCCTGGAGGGGGGCAACACAGCCCCCCTCCAAAACACTTAAAAAAGGCAATGCCCCTGGGGATGGGGTCCCCAGGGCCGATTAAGGCCTCGGGGGGGGGGGGGGGGGGGGCACGCGGCACCATTGCAAATTAGTTTTATTTAAAGAAAAAAAACTTGAGGACAGACCCTGGGGCATGGGGTGCCCAGGGCCAATAAATTAGAAAAATTGGGGGGCCACACATCCCCCCCTTCTTAAAAAATACATTATTTAAAAGACCGGCATTGCACCGGAGACCGCGACCCCTACTTGTAGCACTCTGCAAACGCGCCTCCTGGTGCATTTGCAGATGGGGAACGAATTCCCCTTGAATATGGGGGGTTCCTAGGGGCCAGCTAACCCACCAGGAATCTCTAGTAGGCACCAGGGGGCTGCATTGCAGAGAGGTGTTCTTAGGCCACGCCCCTTTTTACACACCTGCAACTCAGCTCTATGGCGCTTAACGGAGGTAGCTGATGGGCTAGTTGCAACCTAAGGACTCTAAGGATTTAAGGGGAGTTAATCCCCCAATTTAAAACATGCCACGGGGCGCATTTGCACAGTGGTGAAGGGAGGGGGTGGGGCCTGAGGTGACATGTGTGCAAACACACCCTGTGGCGCATTTTAAGTTGAGGAATTAATACCTCTTCAATCCTGAGAGTCCCTGGAGGCCAATTAGCCCACCAGGTACCTTCAGTAAGCGCCACGGAGCTGCGTTGCTGAGTATTGTAAAAAGGGGCGTGGCCTCTGAACATCTCTCTGCAACTCAGCTCTCTTGCGCATACTGGAGTTACCTGCTGGGCTAGTTGGCCCCCAGGGACCCTGAGGATTGAGGAGGAATTAATTTTGCAACTTAAAACGTGCCACAGGGCGTGTTTGCAGACATGTCAACTCAGGCCACGCCCCCTTCCTTCACCATTGTGCAAACGTACCCTGTGGCGAGTTGTAAGTTAGAGAATAAATTATCTTTCAATACTGAGGGTCCCTGAGGGCCAACTAGCCCACCAGGTACCTCCAGTATGCGCCACGGAGCTGCGTTACAGACAGGTGTTCAGAGACCACACCTCTTTTTACACCTCTCTGCAACGCCTAGTGGGCTAGTTTGACCCTAGAGAACCTTAGGATTCAAGGGGACTTAATTTCCCAGCTTCGAACGGACACAGGGCACGTTTACACTGTGGTGAAGGGAGGGGACAGGGACGGAGGTGACGTGTGCAAACACGCCCTGTGGCGTGTTTTGAATTGGGAAATTAATTCCCCTTCAATCCTGAGGGCCCCTGGGGGCCAACTAGCCCACCAGGTGCTTCCAGTAAGTGACAGTGCACTGCATTGCAGAGAAGTGGTGTGGGCCTTTCCCCTTTTTACACCTCTCTGCAACACAGCTCTGTGGCGCTTACTCGGAGGTACCTAGTGGGCTAGTTTGCTAGTTGGACCCTAGGGAACCTTAGGATTCAAGGAGACTTAATTTCCCAACTTAGAACGGACACAGGGCACGTTTACACAGTGGTGAAGGGAGGGGACGGGGCCTGAGTTGACGTGTGCAAACACGCCCTTTGGCACGTTTTAAGTTGGGGAATTAATTCCCCTTCAATCCTGAGGGCCCCTGGGGGCCAACAAGCACACCAGGTTCTCTCAGTAAGCGCCACTGCGCTGTGTTTCAGAGAGGTGGCTCAGGCTGTCCCCTTTTTACACCTCTCTGCATCGCAGCGCTGTGGTGCTTACTGGAGGTACCTAGAGGGCTACTTGGACCCTAGGGACACTCAGGATTCAAGGGACTTAATCTCTCAAATTAAAATGGCCACACGGCATGTTTACACAGTGGTGAAGGGAGGGGATGGGGCCTGAGGGGACGGTGCAAACATGCCCTGTGTTGCGTTTTAAGATGGGGAAATTACTCCCCTTCAATCATGAGGGCCCCTGGAGGCCAACTAGTCCACCAGGTGCTTCCAGTAAGTGCCACTGCACTGCGGTGCAGCAGAGAGGTGGTCCAGGCCGTGCCAATTTTTACACCTCTCTGCAACTCCGCTCTGTGGCGCTAACTGGAGATACCTGGTGGGCTAGTTGGACCCAAGGGACACTCAGGATTTAAGGGGACTTTATCCCTCATATTAAAATCGCCACAGGGCGTGTTTGCACATGTCAGCTCAGCCCCCCTCTCTTCACCAGTGTGCAAATGCGCCCTGTGGCGCGTTTTAAGAGGTAGTTTTAATCCCCCTGCCCTATTATGTACTGGGAGCTTACAAAGGAGGTCATTCTAATCACAGGGTTACCCCAACGCATAGTGTTCCCTAGTGTATATAGGTATTTTAACTGTATTCTTAGTGTCTTTTAGCATAGCACTGACTCTAGGACTGGTTAGTCAGAGTCAGTTACCACCAGTACCCAGCTGAAAAATTGTAAAAACACAAACACTTAAGATTTGACTTGGTACTCTCCTTGCAGTACTCTAATCATTCAGTCAGTACCCAAGGACTCATGCAGTGACCCAGGCTTTAACACATGCACTGCTACAAACCCCTGTCGACTACACATGAATCCTCTAACCACCTACACACTTGTCTTTCACACCTTTAATTACCCAAGCAGTACCTATACACTCCAGCAATCTCCCTGTCACTACCCATGCACTCCTCTAATCAGCCACCCAGCACCATGTACTAATCCATTCACTGTGACAAAAACCAAACACTTATAAATTGACCCAAGCCCTCAGTTTGCAGTACTCTAATCAGTCATTACCCAAGTACTCATGCACAGAGCCAGGCCTTAGCAAATGGACTGCTTCCAATGCCAATCCACTATGCATGCAGTCCTCTAACCACCTACACACTTGTATTTCACACCTTCAATTCCCCAGTCAGAATCCATATACTTCATCAAACACCCTGTCACTCCCCTTGCGCTCCTCCAGTGACCCATTCAGCACCATGTACTAATCCATTCACTGCACAAAAACCAACCACTTAAGAAATTCTATCAGGCACTCTCCTTGCAGTACTCTAATCATTCAGTCAGTATCCAAGTACTTATGTAGTGAGCCAGGCCTGAGCACATGGACTGTTTCAAACGCCTATCCACTATGCTTGCAGTCCTCTAACCACCTACGCACTTGTCTTTCACAGCTTCAATTCCCCAGTCAGTATCCATACACTTCCAGCAGACACCATTTCACTCCCCTTGCACTCCTCTAGTAGCCCCATTCAGCACAATGAACTAATCCATTCACTGCGCCAAAACCAAACTACTTATAAATTCCCCCAGGCACTCTCCTTGCAGTACCATAATCATTCAGTCAGTACCCAAGTACTCATCCAGTGACCCAGGCCTTAGCACAATGACTGCTTTGAACCCCTATCCACTATGCATGCTGTCCCTTAACCATCTACACACTTGTCTTTTCCAACGTCAATTCCCCAGTCAGTATCTATGCACTCCAGGAAACACCCTGTCACTCCCATTGCACTCCTCTAGTGACCGATTCAGTACCATGTACTAATTCATTCACTGCGCCAAAACTCAACCACTTATAAATTCACCCAGGCACTCTCCTTGCAGTATTCTATTTATTCATTCAGTACCCAAGTACTCGTGCACTGAGCCAGGCCTTAGCACATGGACTGCTTCAAACACGTATCCACTATGCATGCAGTCCTCTAATCACCTACACACCTGTCTTTCACACCTTTATTTCCCCAGTCAGTATACATACACTCCATCAAGCACCCTGTCACTCCCCTTGCACTTCCCCAGTGACCCATTCAGCACCATGTACTAATCCATTTACTGTGCCAACACATAGCCACTTATAAATCCACCCAGGAAGTCCTTGCAGTACTCTAATCATTCAGTCAGTACCCAGGTACTCATGCAGTGAGCCAGGCATAGCACATGGACAGCTTCAAACGCATATCCACTATCAATGCTGTCCTCTACCCACCTACAAACCTGTCTTTCATACCTTCAATACCCCAGTCAGTATACACTTCCAGAAAACACCTTGTCACTCCTCCTGTGACCACCATGTACTAATCCAGTCACTGCACCAAAACCCAAACACTTATAAATTCAGCCCAGGCACTCATCTTGCAGTACTCGGATCATTCAGTCAGTACCCAAGTACTTATGCAGCGAGCCAGGCCTTAGCACATGGACTGCGTCAAACGCCTATCCACTATGCATGCAGTCCTCTAACCACGTACACACTTGTGTTTCAAACCTTCAATTCCCCCGTCAGTATCCATACATTGCCAGCAAACAGCCTGTCATTCCCCTAGCACTCCTCCAATGACCTATTCAGCACCATGCACTAATCCACTCACTACGCCAAAACCCAACCACTTATAAATTCACCCAGGCGCACTGCTTGCAGTACTCTAATAATTAAGTCAATATCCAATTTCTTATGCAGCGAGCCTGGCCTTAGCACATGGACTGCTTCAAACTCCTATCTGCTATGCATGCAGTCCTCTAACAATGTACCCACTTGTCTTTCAAACCTTCAATTCCCTAGTCAGTATCCTTACACTTAGAGCAAACACCCTGTCACTCCCCTTGTACTTCTCTAGTAACCCATTCAGCACCATTTACTAATCTATTCACTGCACCAAACCCAACCACTCATAAATTCACCCAGGCACTCTCCTTGCAGTACTCTAATCATTCAGTCAGTATCCAAGTACTCATGCGGAGAGCCAGGCCTTAGCACAAGGACTGCTTCAAACCTCTATCAACTATGCATGCAGTCTTCTAACCACCAACATACTTGTCTTTCACACCTTCAATTCCCTAGTCAGTATCCATAAACTTCGAGCAAACACCATGTCACTCCCCTTGTACTCCTGTAGTGACCCATTCAGCACCATGTACTAATCTATTCACTGCGCCACAACCCAACCACTTATAAATTCACTGAGGCACTCTTATTGCAGAGCTGTAATTATTCAGTCAGTACCCAAGTACTGATGCACTGAGCCAGACCTTAGCACAAGGACAGCTTCAAACCCCTATCCACTATGCATGCAGTCCTCCAACCACCTAGACACTTGTCTTTCACACCTTAAATTCCCCAGTCAGTATATATACGCTCCAGAAAACACCCTGTCACTCCCCTTGCACTCCTCCAGTGACCCATTCCAGCACCATTTACTTATCCATTCACTGCGCCAAATCCACCACTCATAAATTCACACAGGCACTCTCCTTGCAGTAATCTAATAATTCAGTCAGTACCCAAGTACTTATGCAGCCAGCCAGGCCTTAGTACAAATACTGCTTCAAAAGCCTATCCACTATGCATGCAGTCCTCTAACCACTTACACATTTGTCTTTCACACCTTCAATTCCCCAGTCAATATACATACACTTCCAGAAAACACCTTGTCACTCCTCTTGCACTCCTCCAGTGACCCTTTCACCACCATGTACTAATCCATTTACTGCACCAAAACCCAAACACTTATAAATTCATCCAGGCTCTCTCCTAGCTGTACTGTAATCATTCAGTCAGTACCCAAGTACTCATCCATTGACCCTGACAAAAAACAAAATTTCAGTTTCAATATTTTAAAAACATTTTATTTCCATTTATATTAACAATTTATAATGTAATGTAAAAAATGAAATGTCCAAATAAACAGTTAAAAAACTATAGAAAATCAGTATAAAAAATACATATAACTATTATTGCATTTAAAATGTATCATTTAAAAAGAACCTTTGAAATTCACTGAAATATGGGGCTGATGCTGTACACATGTTCTTTGATTGCCCGAAATTGGCGCGATTAATCGCGGAGATAGAGCATTTTCTGGCTGCTGAACTGTTTATCCAAGTCAGGCTAACAGCATCAATGGGTTATTTTTGGATGTGATGAAAATGTGGCAAATGTGACTTCCGATACGGACATAGGATTTGTGTTTGTCTGTATGTCCGCATACCGTTTTTGCATAACATCAGGCTGGCTTGATGAAGAGCCACCTAATTTTGTCATGCAGATATCTAAGCTATTATCAGTGTATTATGTAGAAGCTGCATTATATAAAATGAAAGGTATCACTAAGAAAACATTTGGTCGCAAATTATGGTCTCCAATCGCAAAATGGACTGGAACGTGAGAGGTTGTAGTATCTCTTTCTTGATACTGTAGTAATAAGTGCTGAGTTGAGTAGCATTCTACTAGGCTCTCTTTGTCTGCTTTTTGCTGTATTGTTTTGCTATGTTATGTACTGCTGCCAAAGGAAAACTCAATAAATACAAAAAAAAAAGAAATTCACTGAAACAACCCTAGGTGTCAGACATGTTATAGTTAAGAATTAGCATTTAAAAAAACCTTAGAAATTCACTGAAAAAACCATAGGTTTCAGGGCTGTTATAGTTAACTGGACATTTCACTCATACAAGACCATTAAAATTCCTCCGTAATAGTTAGTTCTGCTAACTATAAGTCGCGCGCCCGCAAGCCCCTGCTGATGATGTCACATATTACATCATTCATCACATGGCCAGTGACATCACTGATGACATTACAGCTGACATCTCAAACGACATCAATGATGACATCACTGATGACATCATCCATGTGACAATCAGATACACCTCATCTTACACTAGTATAACCTTTCATCACTCACCGTAAAATACAGAGTACCATATTTAAATCCATTAACACACCAATATAGGTTTCTAAAAACCCACTCAGTGATTCCTAGATCTACACACACATCTAATCACTTACCTATAGATTCACTCATACATGCTGTAAATGATCAATAGAACACTATCAAATATATGTATACACCTATATTGACATTACACACCAGCACACATCCTATTCACTTATGCAGTCATCCTATTCACTTATGCAAACAATGGATCATACTTACATTTAGTCAGCTACACACTTATACAAACACCACTTCATTTATTCATATATATAGTAAATCATACTTAGTGTGTTATAAAATTCCTATTATAAGTATACAGTTATCCATACAATCACTCATGCAATCACTGAGTCTTATGTATACTTATTTATATACAACAACATGGGCGAATTTTGCGAATCTCGCGTTCGCGAATTTTGCGGATTTGCGAACTCAAAATCCGCGAATTCTCGCGAATTTGCGGATTTTTTTTTTTTTTTGTGTTTGCCACTCTCTGTCACCACTGCCACTCTCTGACTACTCATGCCACCCTCTGGCCCACCCATGCCACCCTCTGTTTCATCACAGCACCCTCTGGTTGTCCAGTCAGTGTACATTATTGTGGCAAAGCAAAGCACACCTTCCCTGCCTCAAGTGACCTGAATTAATTTGGGGCTGATTAATGTGTCACGGAATATTTTTTTAGCTGGCACCTGCTTCCTTAGTGCTTCCTGATTAGTGATCTTTTGCACTTGCTAAGTGCTTTCATTGTTGCAAAATTAGTTACAACACCTGCCCTGCCCCAACTGACAATAATGAATTAGGGGCTGATTAATGGATTTGAACTTCCAGCCTGGCTCCTGCTTGTCTCCCTTAGCTGTAATTCAGGACCTTTGTGGCATATGTGTAACTATTCTGAGGTTCAGAGCAGGGTCACAAAATAGTTGCAACTGGCAACTGAACTCTGGAGGGGCCCCTCAGGAAGCACTACAGGAAATGGCTACTAATGATGAGCCTGAACTTTTGAACCTGGTAAGTAGTTTCAGTTTTGCTAAGATCGTATTTCTGCAATTTAGTGCTTATTCGCGGGGCGTGAAGTTGTACTGGGAAGCCGCGAACTCACGCGAACAGTGCGAGCAAGCCATAAAATCCGCTGCTCGCGGATTTGCGGATTTTGCGGGAGATTCGCGAATCTCGCGGATTGCGAATTTACCGAAAATCCGCAAAATCCGCGAGCGAAACGGATTTTCCGCCCATGCTTAGTCACAAACACTGCCTTTTATTTTTCTAGTTTGTTGGACATGTACCGTTGAGATATATATGTGCTCATCACCACACCCATAAAGGTATTCACTCACCCAAAAAAACTGTTCTAACATGCAGTCTTTACCTCATATACCTACTGAATCAACTATTCACACATCTTTGGGCAGTCACCCCCCCCCCCCCCACCGAACCACACACACATTCACTCTCCCATACAAATTCTCAGTTAACGAATCAATAACTAATGTAGACTTTCACGTAGTTAGTAACCAACTGGTGCAGCAGTTTACACAACAACAGTCAAAGTGATACAGATATTCACACAGTTTAGTTACTATCCAATATATTTAGTGAGACACTATTAATTAGTCAAGTAAACAGTCAATCACACTGCTACAAAATCCTCCATTCAGATATTCATATATCCACTCATTCTTCAATGTAGGTTGCTATATATATAATACATATTTAAATAACAAACCAAACCATATTCACTGGATGATGTCATCAGTGATTTCATCAGTGATGTAATATGAGATGTCATCAGTGACATAGTGTGGCTCACTGGTTAGAGGCGGCAGACCCGAGAGCAGAGGACGGCCCGGGACCAGGGTTCGATTCCCAGCGCGGCAGGTTTCTGGACCAGGGTCAGCGGACTCGATAATTCTCTCGCCTCGGTGCCCACTCTGATCAGCGATCACACTCGGCAACTCTGGGCATTAGCTTGCCTCATCCTCACTAACGGCCCCACCAGACCGCCGGGGATGCCTGGTCTCACCCTGGAGATACCCGGTCTCACCCTGGAGATACCCATTAAGGGTCCATCTCTCAGGGAAGCCAGGAAGGGTTTCGCAGCGGTCGAAGCACCTTGGGACGCTCCGGGTAAGTAGTGAGCTATATAAATGCCTATACATACATCAGTGATGTCGCTGACCATGTCATGAATGGTGTAAAATGTGACATCATCAGCAGTGGATTGCGGGCACGGAAGTTATAGTTGGCAGAACTAACGATAACGGAGGAATTTCAATGGTTTTGTACGAGCGAAATGCCCAGGTAACTATAACAGCCCTGATACCTATGTTTCTTTTTCAGTGAGTATATATATATATATTTTTTTTTTCCTCTCTCTATTTCCTGGTCTCGCAAGACTAGTACTCAGTGGGTCTTGGTTATCCTTTTCTTATCTTTTTCATTTTCTCAACTTCATCCACGCAATTTATGCAGACTTATAGATGAACATGCAGTTTCTATAGAGGAACACAGAGATATGTAAGTGACATTCGTAGATACGAAATAGAAACTCCAAGAGATGTAATAGTGATGATGCATGACTGCTATTACTTCATACTTATTTTTATATTTTAATAGTGTTTTTCAGTTGATCTCTTATCAGTTTCATTCCAATCTGTAATTAATTTAATAAAAACCCCAATAAAGGCAAACAAAAAATTTCAGGATCTTTGAGTTGACGAGAGCCCTACTTTGCCGGAGTGTGTTGAATGAGAACTAATGCATAGCGAGTGTCCAGTGTTATGTTAAGTTAATGGAATTTCTAAAGTGTGTGTTTACAAACAGGAGCCTCTTAGCGGGGACCTAGCTTTCAATAGTGCAGTAGGTGCAGTGGGTATGTGTCCACAGGTGTTTATGGCTCACTACTCCCAAGTTATCCCTGAGATATGATGCATAACCATGGAATATGATAGTTACATCTTTGGAATCAGCAGATTTTACCAGTGCTTAAATTATGTTGTTTGCAGGTGGAGGGCACTAGCACTTATTTTTGGAGACCAGTACAAATCTTCATCATCAGGCTTTGACAAAGAGATAGAAAGAGAAAGATAAAGGTAGGTGAACCATTAAAAAGGAAAGACGAAGGGATTACAAGTAACCTGTACGAGTGAGATAAAGAAAATGGAAGTGGTGGGTGGTGGTAGAGACATGAGACGGAATCAAAACTAGGTTGGTAATTGGCAGCAGCAGAGTTGATAGAACATTGTAAATTGATACTTGTATAGCGCACTACTCACCCGCAAGGGTCTCAAGGCGCTTGTACAAATACCGCTGTGGAACCCATCCTGGCTTTCCCTGTGAGGCGTCCACTCCTGGGCACCCCCAAGGTGGAGGCCAGGCATCCTTAGCGTTGTGGGGGCTGTTGTGGAGATTAAGCAAGCTATTGCCCAGAGTTGCAGAGTGGGACTCCATGATTGGAATAGGCACAGAGGCGAGAATTATCAGGTCCGTGGAATTTTGAGCCCAAGACCCGCCGAGGCGGGGAATCGAACCCTGGTCCCAGGCTAGACCTCTGCATCAGGGTCTGCTGCTCTAACCATTGAGCCACACTTCTCCACCCATTGAGCCACACTTCTCCACATTGGCGACAGGTTCCTGAAAAAGCTGTAAACACCTTCACTCATTGTTTTACATAATGAAACAATTGTGAACTTTGGCTTAGCAGAACCAGGCCATATAGACCAGGCATACACTGGCCACAGGAGGCAAAGAAAATCTAATTATAAAATGAAGGGCTGCTTATATCCCCCAGCTACACTAGATGCAGCAGCAGGTCTTAAGCGACTCTCTTTCCCTTTCTTGACTTATAATGGGCTCATTTTGTTGTACCCTATGTCCCCAGTTGGGTTCGAACTGCACTATTGCTGGACCATTTACATGTCAGCTGCTGGTGAGACTCTTCAGCACTGATCCACCCCGTCTAGGGGTATTGGCTCATGACTTCATGTGATTGCAGTACTCACCTGTCTCTCCTTTTGCTATAGAGTACTGCACATTATGCTGTTGGCAATCACTTTTTTTTCCTTCCTTCTTACTACATGAGCACTGCTCTGACTGTATGTTACAAAAAATGTCCAAAAATGTTAATTCAAAAGATATAAACAAAAAAAAAATGAAGGGCTACTTATAGGGGTTAGGGGTGGACGAGCCACTGGAAGCTCGAGCCAGGCTCAAGCCTGAAACCTGACTCTGGCTCAGCTCGAGATCTTATTGGACCCTTGAACTCATACCGAGCCGAGGTTTCATGTGTCTTTTGCCTGCCTCCCTCTGCCCAGGATGAGGCATTATGGCCAGAGCTGTCGACCAGGTTCGAGTCTCGATGTCGGCTCAACATCCTGTGTTTCTAGACAAATAACTTAATCTCCCCCTGTCTAAAAACAATGAATGTGAAAGTGTAGTATAAATAACCCTCATGTAAAGTGCTCCAATATCTAACATCCCACCATATAAAAACTGCAGAAAAACACACTAAGAGGTAAAAATAAAGCTGCAACATAAGGAAAGACACAAAGATACCTATTTCCTGGCTGATTTCTTCAAAGTGAAATCAGAAAACCTGGACAAAATTCTACTTCCCTGCTTAAATTGTGAGGTCATAGGTAAATATTTTATTTCACCAAAACTCTTTTATTTTATTATCACACATGAAAGTCCTTTTAATAATGTGAGTACATAATACCAGTTGTACAAAAACCTTTTGTGCTTGATTTAATAGACTGTAATGTTGCTCTATAATAATCTTGGTCATGAACAGTGTTTGTGTGACAATTGTCTTGCAGCTTAGTGCACTAATGGTTCTGTTTAAAAAACATTACTTTTTATAAGTACATCTCGGTGCAGTGCTCTAATGTGATTTATTAATGTCAAAGCTTCACATGTTAACCTCTTCCTTGCGTTTGACGCCCACCGGCCATCTGACATCACGGTGGGCGTGTACGTGAAATGGCCGGGCCGTCCAATTCTTGCACTCGTAGAATTTGCCCACTCAGCGGGGGAATGTGCGCCGCAGCAAATCGATTAAGGAAGTACACTTTCTTGCATTTTTAGGTGACATTATCATATTTTACATGATGTTTGTTGTATGATTTACAAAGCAAACATTTTTAGTGCTCGGCAAATGCACAGGCTCTAAGATCGAGCCACACCCTTGGCTCGGCTCTTTCAGTAAATCTGTTGGCTCACCCACCAGTAGCATGAACGGAGGGATGGAGTGATCATCAGATATCCAGCCTGGAAAACAGCCCTAATGGGATCCTCGGTGAGAGGGTCAGTCGTACTACATTAACTTGGTTTATTGTGGGGTTGGAATGAACACATTTTCCAGAGCTGTTTTTACCTCCCAGTCCACCACTGAGATGGAACAGTTTCTGGAATATGACGATGGCACACAAACACATGATAGTGATAGATAAACCTAAGAGACCGAACATGGCAATGTGATTTAGTATCCATTCAACTGCAGTTGTAGTCAGTGCTTAATTTGAGCAGGTAGTTTCCGATGCTCAGCACCAGGATTAATTGTCACCAGCGGCACTTATGACAGTCTGATACATGATGGCACTGCCTATCTAATTTAGAGAGGAGCAAAACAACAGTTGTTTATTATATAACAAACACTTATATTATAACATTATATTATACCATAAAAATATCTAACACCTTCGGCCCAAGCCATTTACCTAACTTTGGGGTCCTGGAATAGTCTGAACTGTCACACTTGAAGGAGTGTTATGGGTAGTAGTTGTTTTGGTACTGTCATTGCCCATGCTGACAGGGTAATGGGTGTTGCAGGCTGCATTATCCTCTTAATGAGGGCCCTGGCACTTATTTTTCTACAAATTAAGTACTGGTTGCAGTAGATGAGTACACTTGATAAAAATGATAATTTGATCTACAATTAATACATGTACAAAAATCCAAAAACTGTTATAAGGGGAACAATATTAATGCATTTTTTTTTAGGAAATTGCATTCTTTAGTCCCAGTAAAAACTTGTTAATTTTCCAAAAGTCAAAAGTTGCTATCTAGGTGGGAAAGGAGAATATTTTCAACAAATGGCAAGCTGATTTTTAAAAATATGGCATCTTGTGGTATTTGAGGGGCCAATTATTGTACTTTCACAAAACGGAAAGCTAATGTTCTGGGACAAAATGTGTGCACATCATAAAACATTTAATTTCAAGATATCAGTAATAGTTCATGCTGATTTTGGTCCATCTATTTATTATGTTGTGTAGTCACTTCCTTAATGTAAAATGACCTAATGTGATACTATGATTGCTATTTCATATGTTGTCAAGACATTTCATGATATATTTGTATATCATTTTTTATCACATTATCATTACTATAAATCACACTGCCTGAGGCTTAACCATTTAGAAATGTTGGTAGCTAAAGGATATATCTCCTATCTGAACCTAATAGATGTCTTAAACCTGAATGGTGGCACAGCTTTCTGAGCATGATAAAACCTGCCTGCCTTACATTAGAAAAGGCCCTGCTGTTGAATGTGTGGGATCCTGAGATATGTATATCTGACTTGTCCAATCAGGCTCCTTCTAAAAATATTTCCAGTCATACTTTATGACTGACACATGACATGGGCAGCATGCGGAAATGAAGGAAGGTGCAAGGTAGAAAGGAAGAAAGGTGTTACATTGATTGTGAAAACTGACAGGAGCCCATGTCTACCTGCAGATCCTTATTGTCTGATTTGGAGTTAAAACCTTTTTAACCATGTCATGATGGAAACGTTGTTGCAAAATAAACAGTGCGGCATACTTTAAAACATTTCTTGGAGTTGAGGGTACCCCCCCCACACCAATCCACCCCCCCCCCACTCCTCTACCTCCATCTGCCCTTTCTAATGAGACCATAAATATTAGACTGTTTGGAGTGGTAACTTCTGAAGTGTCTGTAAAATGTATAGATATTTACAAGTTGTGTTGCAAAGTGCGCCATTTGCCTACAATTATTTAAACAATTCTCAGGGTTGGGAAGGAAACCCTAAGGACATGATCACTTCACTATCTGGATGTTTCATCTCAAACCAGGGCAGGCACTTACTACCCATCGTTTGCATTTGTCTTAGAAATTTAACAAGGCATTTTCTTAAAATAACTGGGACGTGCCAGCATGGCACTGTCGCAGGGTTTCCGTTCTCTCACAGAACTGTGCTCAGAGACCTAGAACCTGGGTGAGTCAGGGTGACCCACAACTCACCTATGTTTCAGAAATCCCCTTACCAGGCTAGCTACAGTATCTCATCGGCAGTAAATACTTCCCGATGTCTTAGACAATCCAGAACATGAACTTAGAATACCTCAGGTATCGTGGAACACATGAACACTCTTTCGTTATATTATCATTCCAAACCGAAACAGGGAGGCAATGAGAACACGTGCAAGTTTGAAACGTTTATTTTTTCAATGCAACATTCTCAAACGCAGTATCTTGTATAATACCAACATGCATATTATAAAAATCAGAGTCAGCAGCATAGTCACTAATCCATAGTAAGCAAACTGTGATAACATATTATGATGCAAAATCTATAGAATTCTGTATCACCTATATTTCGCGCACCCTAATTAGCATATTATATTATATCTAAGAAGGTCTCATTTGGGCTTTAGCTGGGCGAACCCATACCTCAAATTCTCAGTAGTAGGAGATCACATCAACAGCTACCAGCTCTCAGCATGTCCAGCATCAAGTGTGTTTAGAATTTCCTGTAACTGTATCTTGAACTCACGTAAAGCCCAAAGTTGGCACAAACATTATTTGTGTTATGACTAACGTAGTGCGAGGATCAGGCCTACAATAACCTTGTGTTAGAGTTTGCAACTCTCAGTACGCAGACAGTTGTTCCAAATGTTCCAGGCACGACTGATATCAGTGTAATAATATATTATTCTGAAGTAAATCAAATCTTTCTTCTAGGTTAAAAGCTGTAATAACAATTAGGTGTCGTGTGCAAACCGAAGCAGAAAGAAAAGATGGCGTTTAAACTTTTAACAAGCACATGCTAACTTAACACAACCTATGGAAACGTAATAACCATATGACACCCCCCCAATGGTCCGAGGACGGTCAAAAGACAAATATATAAGCCAATACTCTATGAGAGGCAAGACTTGAAAGCAGAGTTCAATGATATTGAGCCAAGCTAAATGTATGTAATGTATGTAAAATTTAAAAAATACAAAAACTATGTATGAATGCCTATAGTGGCCACACAAAATATAAAAAGTCGAACTTGAGGCCTAAAAATAATAAACAGGCCTTGAACATATGAAAAAATCGAATGTTCGTATTGAAAGTGGCACCATTCAGAATTACTAAAAAGTCACGTGCCATATAGATGGAAGTATTCAAAGTCATCCCTCGTTGAATGAATATGCAAAATATGTAGCAACAGCTTCCAACATGAAATCACTGTCATCATCCGAAAACAGTTCAGCCATCCAATTAAGCAATGGGAAAGAACATACGTGCTCCTCCAGTACTGAATCCTCTAGCATCATCAGAGGACAACTCAGCGGGTTCTCGAGAACGCTTTGTGCCAGAAAGTCATGCGCTGCTGCGAAGATGTCCCACTGACCCATTAGTCCATGCATCGCTGCCATAGCCATAACCCTTTCGCCAGAACAGACCAACTCATGAGCCACTACGGGGGACATCAGCTGATCAAAATTGACGTCAGGAGAAGTCGGTAAACAGAGACACAAATCAATGGCCCAGTCGAAATCACAGCTCAGGCAATGAAACACAGGCTGGACACAGGTGAAATAGGAAAATCTGAAAGATAATCCAAAAGCCGTGCTTAAAGTCGCAAGCGGCAGGGATCCATAATAATCAAGCATCCGGTTGCGAAACTGCATCAGTAGGTGCTGTGCGTTTCCTAACGCAGGATGGACATCCATGTTTCATAAAATAAAATATCACCAGAACGCCTGCAGCCAAAGCCAGCAAAACAGGAAATCCGCCAAACAGACTAGCGAATATAGAATGGAAGAACGCAGGGATTATACCAAATACTTTTTCAAATGTAGTCACAAGACCACTGCTTACCATTTTAAAAAAATGAGCGAGGTTGGATGTGGAGGAGGCATTAAAGATCTGATGAACCAGCTCGCAAAAATGAAACGGCAAATCAGTACTTAAAAGAGCTTGTACTTCTGTGCGTGTGTTTGCTATGTGAAGGACATAAGTTTCACGGGCAGAGCTCAGGGCCACCTGTTTTTGAGACAAAAGGGCTCTTATACGGCCTAAACCATTGAATTCAGCTCTCAAGGTTGGTATTCTCGGCCAAATTAAAACTTCTGCATTCCCATGCGTGGGTGGATACAACACATTCTTGCAGCAAACGACCCTTTCAGACACGGTAACCACATATCCAATTCCAGGCTCTAGCCCACAACAAAACTCGTTATTTAAAAGTAAATAACTACCGTTGGACAACAACGTGAACGTGGGAACTATTGCAGGAACTGGGGTCCCTTTCAAAACACAGGCCAAATTAGGTTTGTCCTGATTACAAGAACCATGCAACTGGATGTGTCTGCAAATAAGTGAGCGGTCAGGGGACTGTGTACATTCTTCACCATTCAGATTCACTTCATTCCCATCCTTAAGACATCTGTAAGTGTATGGTAAAGACCATGTCTCATGGAGGAAAGCACTGCCTAATGGTTCATATCTCCCAATGGCAATATATTTCATACAATTTGTAAATTTATACAAAGCAAAAGGTAACGTTATAACACCATGAATAAGCCATGTTGCTGCAGTTACTTCAGCCACCGAAAACGGCAGGGATTCTAATTTTTCAATATGTAACATAAAAAATGTAGCATCTCTCATTGACAACATGCGCTGTTTTTCAGTCAAATTAAAAGGGGCAAATAATGATGAGATGTTTAAAAAAGTCCATGGCACTCGACCAGACTTAAGAGTCTGTAGTGTCCATGCAAACTGCATCACAGAACGCAATTGATTTTGACCATGATACAACACGGACACTTCATCATGTACTATGTCGACAACAGAAGACACAATATTATTTAAAGTGTAAATTCGGGAAGAAAGCGTGTTAATGCTGTTATCAACCACTGCAAGCACTTTTTCCAAATTAGCTTGATCAATAGCCCTTAGGCGTTTAGCAGCCTCAACTTGGTTAACTTTCCAAATTTCATTGTAAATTGCATACAGGAATCGCTTAGATCTACCTTTAGCAGGGCCTTTTATAAAATCGTTTAAATCCACATTATCATGTAATTGAGACAAATGTAGTTTAACTGCAGCTAAAGTAGAATGTTGTAACCAATTTTGACACAGCTTACCCACAGAATAAGTCGTGACAGAATAGTCTCCCTCAAAACGTGGATCGGGCCTGAGTTTTGTGAATCCCTCAGCCAAACCCATAAAACGGCGCTGGCAAGAATCAGCACTTTTTTGCCATACCAGCCAACCCCTGGAATCCAAACTGGAAATGTCAAAGGATGAATTGTGTAAAAGAGTTTGCAACTCTTGAATGGAGGAATCAGTGAAATTACCCCAACCAGTATATTCATTTAAATCTGGGATGGTTGGTATATTTAATTTTTTAGAAGTAGCCAATCCAAAGCATGTTGTCTGGAAAATGGTAGAATTTAAAAACAACATGTGATTCGGGATGAGACATGCACGGTGCAAAGCCTCAGTGCCTTGTACCTGCCAATCTTTGGTACCCCAAACCGATTTAAGGTCAATTGTTCCTTTCCAGAACTCGTAGCCATCTACAGCCAACCTGTCTAAAAAGGACTTCGAATACAGCAATTTTGTATCGGTAAGTCTAAATTTGGAAATGGGCTTTTGTGTCATTTTAAAATAAAATGACTTGGGATTAGACTGATCAAAGTCTGTAAAATATGTATATTTTTTCAGAAATGTATTGGAACTGCCACTGAATGGAGCAGGGCAATGTTCCCATTGTGTATAATTCACAGCAACCCTCCTGGAATTTGTCTTATGTAAAAAATGATTACCATAGTGTTGAAAACAAAACAAATCACCATAATTAATAGAATCAGTATACAGATCCTCAGCATCGAAGGCAGCATAATACTTTAAATCAGAGAATAATGCTTCTACGGCCTGAATATCCCAATCATCAGAACGTACATTTTGTTTAATCACATCTCCCATGTTTACTCTAAGCACATTTGGAACATTAATCACTTCAGTAGGCCCATGTATCTGAAACCTAACCGCATCCCACACAATCCCGTCAAGGACAGGCCATGCTGTAATGTTAACTGCTTTTAAGTTTCGTTTCTGTCTGCGCGCAGAATGTGAAGAGGAGAGAGGGTTCAATGTTCCATTAAGGTACCGAATTCCTGTTCTTTCTTTAACGTAGTGACCATCGATCAGGCGGAAAAAATAAAACACAAAACCAATTGACATAAAAAGATAGAATGAAAATAGGATCAACCAAATGTATGTCCAAGGCGGAATTAAAAAATGTTTTTTGAACAACGTGGCATATCTTGCAATGTTTGTGGGTTTCTTTGATGTTTCCGAAACAGAGTCAAAAGAGAATCTGGACTGGCCTGCCAAACGGGTCTGCAAATCAGGCATCGATAAATCAGCAGGATAAGTGTAGGTTAGCTCATCAATGTTAGTATCAGGAATAGTATTTAATAAAGGTCTGGATATGGCAGGCATCTCGAGGGACACCTCCTGTTCTGCACCAGATGTAATAGCCAGCACAGAGTGCCTCACCATGGAAGGACAGGATACAGCCGGTGTCATGCTATGAAGAATCGGCCACCCTGTGTGTCTTGACATTGTCAATAGAAATAAATCTGTTTTCCTTACGACCTGGAAGTGGTGGTAAAATGACTGTTCTTGTGCCCTTCACTCCAAGTACTCGGACTGGTGCTCGATATGAGGGACCAAACTCTTTTTTGTTATCGATCTTCTCTCGAACCAGTTCTCCAACTTGGGGTAGCCAGCCAACTACCGGGATCTGCAACACATCATCCGATGTGGAGGGCAAATGTTCCTTTGCAAGACTGTCTCTGGTCTTTTGTAGATTCTGTAAAACATTGCAATGTTCATCTACGTCAAAGGCCCAGGCCTGGGCCTTGTAGTCCGGCCCATCAAGGTCAGGTACATACATCTTGATACCAAAGAGCATTTCGTATGGGGTCCGCCCACCCAGAGACCTTCTAGGGAGATTATTAAGCGCACGCTGCACGCCTATGAGGTGGGCTAGCCAGTTTCTACCAGTGCCTATAACTCGGGCTGTCAAAGATTGCTTTAAGTCGCGGTTCATTCGTTCTACTACACTATTACCCTCGGGTCTGTAGGGGCTTGAAAACTTGACTTGGACTCCCAACGAAACCATAGCAGCCTTGTATGCCTTAGAGGCAAAAGCCGGTCCTTGGTCCGAATGGAAAGTACCACAGGCAAAAATTCCCACAAAGACACGCAAATCCTTAATGACAGTCCGCGAATCAGCGCTTCGATGCGGCCATACCCATACAAAGCGTGTGCATGAATCAACTGCTACTAAGATGTATTTGAACGCAGTATCAGAAGAAAAAGGACCGCAGTGATCCAAATAAACGCAACCAAGTGGTTTATTAGAGATGTACAACTGTGTCTGAGGTGGACGCGTAGCAGTAGAAGGCTTAATCTGCTGGCAAATGTCACATTGAAGAACATATTCACGCGTCTGTTTGTACAGACCCCGCCACCAGAATCTCTGTTGTAGCTGAGTTACATTGGCCGAGACGCCCGCATGCGCAGACGCCACACCTTCATGAGCCGCTGCAATCAAAACAGCTCTGCGATCCGAGTTGGGAACTAGACGTTCGCCAACTTCAGGGATTTTCACATAAGGAACCTTATCGGGACTTAAGTGGTATGTGTATTTAGAAGGGAATCCCGCAGGATATTTACTTCCCTTCTCCGTTGCAGCTACAGCTGCCAAGATGTCATCATCGATTTTGCTTTTGGACCTCGTGACTGCTGCAACCAAGTATTTTGATACTGCTGACTTCGCTGCTTCATCAGCAAGCGAGTTGCCAACAGCGTGGACCCCCACGCGCTGATGACCGAGAGTATGAATCACAAACACGAGTGGCAGTTTCTCCTTAAGTTCCGCCACTCGGACCCAGATAGTTTTATGTTTTATTGTGCTACCTTTGGAATCACGAAAATCATTCTGAATCCAAAAGAACAAGTTTTCATTGTAAGACTGGACACAGTAGTAAGAATCGCTTACGATTAAAGTCGTCACACTTGGATCTGCGTACTCCAATGCAAGCATCAGAGCACGAAGCTCTGCCAATTGTGCGGTGCAGTCTCCAAGCGTCTGCGTGTGCACGACACTGGACTTGAACTCATCGTTCACCATGGCACCGACCACAATGGCGCAAGCGGAAACGTAGGCATGTTTAGAGCCATGCGCAACCTGCGCCGAACCATCAGTGTAAATGATGCAATGGAAATCCTCCAACGGCCGCATCGCTAAGGGAGCAGGATGAACAAATTCATACTGTAAATACTCCTGCGACCGTAAAGTGGCGTCAAAAATAAACGTGACATCCTGGGATGCCAAGGATGCAGCCCATTGAATCCACCGAGGGTGCAAAGCTTTGGAATTAGGTACACTGGCTTTCGTAACCACCTCTAAGGCAGGGCACGGGGTAACAACCAACATGCGCTTTCCCTGTGACAGGGCACGTTCCTTAAGAATTGCCATCTGCACAGCCGTTAAAACTTTCTCCACAGTGGAAAAACGCAATTCAGCCGAAGTGTACAAGTGTGACTTGTAAGCAATAGGTACTGTATCTCCTTCATTAAAAGTCAGGTACGTGAAACCCACCGCCCCAGGGATAATTCTTATCACCAGGTTGGTCTGGTTATCACGAGTCTGTAAGTATTCAGAAGCGAGCAAATCAGCCTGCAAAGACTGCAGAATTGCTGAATGCTCTGGCAGCCAGCATGATTTGGAAAAAGATGGTTGTATCAAAGCATACAAAGGCTTGATACGCTGGGCATATTCCGGAATGTAAGTCCTCCCGAAATTCAGAAAACCCAGAAGAGATTGTAATTTTTTCAGTGTTGTCGGAGAGCACAACTGTGCACATTTCTCCAGGAAATGGGGTGCTAAACCCTTCCCTTCATGGTTAAGCTCGTAACCCAGAAACAACACTGTGTACTCTGCAATGTGAGACTTTGCAAAGTTAAACTTGTAACCTACGTCAGCAAAGTTACAAATTATGCTATTTACTCGACACAGATGCTCCCAAAGATCGTCGTCTGTGAGATAAATGTCATCCACATACGAACAAGCAACTGGGTCGAAGCTCTCTAAAAGAGAGACTATGCGCGCAGAAAAAACTCCCGGACTGTTCTTGTAGCCCATTGGGAGTCGTTTAAACATTTTTTGCACTCCGCCGCACGTAAAACTGGTCCATTGGGAACTTAGACCATCTAATCTATGTGCATAAAAACCATTGGAATTGTCAAGCGTGGTTTTGAACCGTTTACGCTCAAGACTATTCACTAACGCAGAGCCGTGCGTATTCTGTACTGCACAGTTACGGCAATGCGAGTTCAAATGCCTATAATCCAAAACCAAACGATATGACCCGTCCGGTTTGTTCACAGTAAAAAGGGGGCTATTCATCGGTGACACACACGTTTCAATTACACCTTGATATTCCAATTGTTCAAGGATAGCCGCGACAGAAGCTTTCGCTTCACGCCGTATGGGATATTGGGGTTGAGGCTGTGGCTGAGACCGTAAAGGAATCTCATGGCTTGGTGACAATTTATCCCAGCCACACTGATTGTGGTACACAGCCGGTGCAAGCGCCAGAGCCCACTCTTCTGCAAAATGCAGCGCCTCCACCCTCGGCACAGTGTGCGCGAAGCTGGGCAGGATTACCTCCTCCCCTCGCGGAGCTGCGAGAACAAAAGGTGGGGGCCAGTCAGCCTCCGAAAGCAAAATGTCATACGTAGACAAGAGATTTCCCCAAAATACCCCTTTTACAGTTCGCTGCATGTCACCTTCAATTAACAGGACAATTTCAAAAAGTCTTTCAGGGGGAGCAACATGCGTATCTGCAGTTTCAATCACAACAAAAGTTTCAGTCGCTGTCACCTTCAACAGTGGACAGAGGGCCTCTCTCACTATGGTAATCTCTGCAGCGCTGTCCAGCAAGGTCAGAGCCCACGTCAGATTCCGAAGCCGCGTTCTCACTATCTGGGGCATAACGATGCGCGGTCAGGGCAGCGACTTTCTTCGTAGTAAACTGAGGTCTCTTGGGCGTAGAGCCTTCCTGCTGATCTCCACTGGAACGCGGGCGGTGCTGACCACGTCCTTGCTGGCCACCCCGGCCCCTGCCGCCCCCTCCACCACCGGTTGACGGAGCCGATGAGTCCTGAAAGGAACGAGGAGAGCGTTGTTCAGAAGCCTGAAACCTCTCAGGCGATTTAATCATCGCGCGGTCGCGCAAATCATAAACTCGATCCGACTGCGCAGGCAATGGAGACGCAGGAGTAGAAACCTGTGTTTGTTGTTGTTGTTGCTTACCCTGATTCTGTTTTTTAGGCCAATTTTGTTTCTTGGACTTTTGTTGACCACCAGTTTCCGATGTCTGACTCTGGGGCTGTTTCTTTTCCTTTTCAGAAAAAGTCTTAACCCCCTTTGCATTGCGGCCCACCATTGCGTAGGCATGCACAATAATCTTTGCTAACTGTCGGGGTCGATCGGGCTCGGGAACCAACGCTAACGTGTTAGCAACTTGAAAGTTCACTGCATCACCCTTGACATTCGCAAGGATCACACCGCAAACCACTTCAAAGGAGCCACACAGGCGCATGCCCAATTCAACAGCCGCCTCCGGTCCATGTTCATCCTGAACACGTTTAAGGACCCCCCCTAGGTTGGTCACAGACGGGGAGCCATAGCACCTCGAATAGACCGCCGCAAAAGTTTTTCCCCAGGTTTCACAGTCAGCAAGGTCAGGAGCCAGATCCTTCGGTAAACTCAGTGTAAGAATCCGATGCTTATCACCCGGACTCGTATTAGGAAACACAGCCTCCAGCTGGCCGAATTTCTCAGCAAGCCAGAACGGAAAATCGTCCTTTTCTAAGGGCTTTTTACCCATCACGGAATTAACCATGACCGGGTTGATTTTCAGACCAGCATGTTCTGCTCGAAGCTGTGCGCCCCTAGGGGCCGCTTCCTGAACATTACGGCCAATGTAATGAACAAGCGCTCTAATTACTCCCACCGCGACTTCATGAAGCCGCCGCAGATCAGCCACGTTACAAGTGGCACGTTGAGGGTGAGGAGTAAAACCACCCAAAGCAGGCCAAGCAGTGCCCGGAATGGATAAAGGACCTAACCTCGGAGCGGTTAAAGCGTGCGGTAGGGCGCCACCAAACCAAACTCCATGCTGCCAAGCGTCTATAGGAACCTCCAGTGCTCTGTACGGAGCGTACGCAGCCGGTACTACCGTAGCTGTGTATGTGTGGAACACACCACTATTAGCGTCCACTGCTGGAAATGTCACCCACGAATAAAACAGTTCGTACGGGTAAGCATGTTCCGCGCTCACCACCAGAACCACAGCCAAGCCATCTAAAGGGACATCATATATCCGCAAATGGTCACGCACCGCAATGCGACTATGCTGCGGGATGTCCACAGGCTGAGCCATGTTAGCACAGGAATTAGAAAAAACAAAGTATACTTTGTAGCACAACTGGGTAGTAATTCAAGGAAACCGTTTTAGATAGATTCAAGCTTGAAAACAACCTATTTCAAAAATAGGTAGGTTTTTCCGACACTGCCGTTTTCCGGAAACGGGAATGTAGGCGTTAAGGTTTGAATGATATACTACTCGAGTGTCATGTTATAGGGCCAACCAACGTATGGGCGCCATATCGCAGGGTTTCCGTTCTCTCACAGAACTGTGCTCAGAGACCTAGAACCTGGGTGAGTCAGGGTGACCCACAACTCACCTATGTTTCAGAAATCCCCTTACCAGGCTAGCTACAGTATCTCATCGGCAGTAAATACTTCCCGATGTCTTAGACAATCCAGAACATGAACTTAGAATACCTCAGGTATCGTGGAACACATGAACACTCTTTCGTTATATTATCATTCCAAACCGAAACAGGGAGGCAATGAGAACACGTGCAAGTTTGAAACGTTTATTTTTTCAATGCAACATTCTCAAACGTAGTATCTTGTATAATACCAACATGCATATTATAAAAATCAGAGTCAGCAGCATAGTCACTAATCCATAGTAAGCAAACTGTGATAACATATTATGATGCAAAATCTATAGAATTCTGTATCACCTATATTTCGCGCACCCTAATTAGCATATTATATTATATCTAAGAAGGTCTCATTTGGGCTTTAGCTGGGCGAACCCATACCTCAAATTCTCAGTAGTAGGAGATCACATCAACAGCTACCAGCTCTCAGCATGTCCAGCATCAAGTGTGTTTAGAATTTCCTGTAACTGTATCTTGAACTCACGTAAAGCCCAAAGTTGGCACAAACATTATTTGTGTTATGACTAACGTAGTGCGAGGATCAGGCCTACAATAACCTTGTGTTAGAGTTTGCAGCTCTCAGTGTGCAGACAGTTGTTCCAAATGTTCCAGGCATGACTGATATCAGTGTAATAATATATTATTCCTAAGTAAATCAAATCTTTCTTCTAGGTTAAAAGCTGTAATAACAATTAGGTGTCGTGTGCAAACCGAAGCAGAAAGAAAAGATGGCGTTTAAACTTTTAACAAGCACATGCTAACTTAACACAACCTATGGAAACGTAATAACCATATGACAGCACCACCTATTAAGATGTTTAGAAAACATATCGTTGGTATAAAACAATTGCTGGTCATCCTATTTCATCAAATACTAGAATATTGAACAACGTGTTACAGTGCGGGTCATCCATTCTAAAAGTCCCCTTCCATTTTCGTTGAAAAAATCATTAGTCGACAATCAATATTAGGTCAAAAGAGCTGGTTTTATTTTTTGAAGTAACAGAATCTATCATGAATGAGGTTAACAGGAAGATGTTGTTTACATGGAAACCCGATCTTAGAAGTGGTGGTTGAATGGGCCATAATTTCAACTTTCCCTCCAGCATGTACTGGCATCTCATGTTGTTGATGTAGAGACCCTGCCAGGCAGCTCTTTAACACTTCTTGGCTCCGATATAGTGCCCTGGCCTTTGGTCTTGGCAGGGATCAGGAAGGCATGGGTTGCAGGGATCCACTAAAAAAATACAAGAAGCAAAATTGATTGATATTGAAATTTGCACACAATTATGAAAAATATCAGCAGTGTAATGTTCCTGTTCTTCATAAACAGCTTGAACCAGCCATGATGAGATATAATACTCATTGTTTGATGATGAGTAATCAGTGTTTAATGGACCCCCGGGTCTCTGTGCCGTGGAACCACTTCACCTGCTCCACCATTGATAACATACGTCCCTGCGTCACCACTACATCCCAGAACGTCAGAAGCGTGAGCACGCACAGAGGGAGAGAGCGTAATGTTTTGTGTCATCAGGAAAAGTCACAAAGCATTTGTGCTTTCCCTCGTTAGTTGTAAGCTGGGGCAACTGTCACTTTGCCACCTGTCTCCCATTGGTTGACCTGTTGCCTTTGCTAAAGCAGCTAGATTGTATGATGCCTGGCTGAAAGTAAAGGCCATTAGCACATTCGCTCCCATGATTGGATTAAATTGGGAGCTAGGGCACTGAAAACAGGTCCCAGAACAGGGTCACAAAATATATCCATGCAGAGAATTTCAATTTAGAAATTTCTCCCCCCCACCCAAGCACACCAAAGCAAATCTTTCTCCAGTCATTCACTTTGACTTACCTGTAGCACACTTCTGTGAGTTGTCCTGGCACTGCTGGACAGGTGCGCATGCTGAAACGAGAGAAACAGAAGCCACAGTAAGCATATGCACATCTAACTTTCTCTAAAAGTCATACTGGTTGTGAGAGATTCCTAAACACACAGGGGACTATTCACAAGATGGTTTGGGTCACGTTTGCACGACAAAACATCGTATACGTGTAATGCCAACCTTTAAGATTTATGAAGTCACGCAAGGCCACTTTACCTGACCCTGAATGGCTCCATACATCTGGAGTAGGGCAACAGAGTGCAAATCGCTGCGCTGCCTTACTCTGACCTCGAAAGGCATTCCATGGGCGTTGCATGGGTGTTCCCACGAAACTGCCATAGTTTATGGTGCATTCCCAGACTTAACAGAACTGGAAGACCTGGGAATGGGACAAACAGATACACCCTCTCAGGAGAGGCGTAATGACGGAAGATGTCTTTATTTTTTCTAGTTACTTCCTCTTTCTATGTGTGCTGCATTCTGCAGCATGCATAAATAAAGGAATATGACTCTCAGGATTGTTTTTGTTCCTCCACTAAACCATAAATTTGCATAATTTGACATAATTATGCTAAAGCAAATTACACAAAGATCAAACACTGCATTGGTAACAGTGGCAGTTGTGAATGATCGGTGGATAAGGTTACCCTGTGACTACCTATCAGAAAGTACTTCTTGCTCAAGTCTTGGCCTTTTCTTCAACAACACAATGTACTCTGGTAGTTATATTACTGTCTGTTCATAAAAGGAAAGCTCAGGACTTAAACATCTCATTATTGGAGATATGAAGTCATCAGTTTATTATAGCTTTTGAGGCACGTTTTCTAAGCAATTTAAACTACAACTTTGTTTTGATAGTCCAAAAGCCCCTGTTTATTGAAAACACTTTAATAAGTAAGGAATCTGTTGCAATAATAGTTTTTGGAAAAGTAATACTAATACAATATTTGATCAACCTCTAACACATATCTGTAGAGAATGTCCTAGTAATATTGCTTTAACACTGTTTGCCTACTAAATATGAACAGATTAGGGGCATAGTTATTTTGTTATGTTGCAACATTTTGTGTATTGTAAGTCATGATAACAAATAACCTGACTCTTACTGATTTTTTGTTAGTGCTTTACATAAACCAACCAATAACATACCAGCTTTTTTGCAATGGGAATGCAATTTCAAATCTAGCTTAGCACATTGGATTGTTATGTCTGAGGAAGACTAAACAGAAATGCCTATATGTGTCAGTCATGATAGAAGGAAGTCAACCCTAATCTATGAATTGTTTAGGCAGTCTGTTCTAAACTGTGGGTCACCACCGGTGGTGGTCCGGGAGCTGATTTTTTGTTACTCGCATAGATCCAAGCACTAAAAAAAATAAGAATACCTAAAAAATTCTGTATTTATCTTGTCAAATTTGCTGTGCTTCAAAGACAAAAAGTGAAATGTCAAGCTACGTCTTCTGAAGAAATGCTGATAATGCTTTTTTTTATATGGGATTGGTGCTTTCAAACTCCTCTCACTTTGCTGTCAGAGAGAAAGGCAAAGTGAATTATGTCACAATCTTGCTGGGGTACAGTGAGTGTGGAAGGAAAAACTGTAGGATGTCATTTTTAGTTCCACACAATAAACTGTGAATACCAGAGCATATATATTCATTCATCAGTTTGGAAAGCTAAAATGAAGCATGTTTTTGTAATTCTGAAGTGTGATGGAAACAAAGATTTTCATGGGATCAAAACAAATCAATATATTATACTTGGTGATGTATTAACGATAAGTATTCACTGAAACCAGATTTCCACAAGCTATCATTTGGGTAATATAGTTTTAACAGTAAAAATGTAAATCTGTGCAAATTTAGTGGGCATTTGAATTGAAAATATGCGGTCTGTAAATGACACGTTGCTACCACAAAATGTTTTAGTTTCATTAAAAAAAATCAACCTAGACATGTCCATTAAAGTTAGGCGGGTCGCAAAAGATTGTCGTTTTAAAGTTTGTCATGGCTCTAATAAGCTTGTGAAGCAAGGGTGAAGGAAATGGCAATATTTGGTTACATTTCTGGACCTCCTCCGTGTAGTATGGCCTCCTAGTCTAGCCAGTCAATAGCCTTATGTACAAAACCCACCTGTAAATGTCCTACAAATTGCAGAATTGCAATCCCTTGTAACAACATAAAGTATACGAGGAAATATTTGCATTAAGCCCAACCAATGATATTTACTGTGGGTCACAATCGATTCCATTATTTCTTTGCTCACTGTGCCATTACGGACAGGTAGCATATACAAATTAGTCTTGACCCTGCTCTGAAATAGAGATCCAAGCCTAAACTGAGTATACGTGCCCCATCTCAGCAGATAGACTTACAAAGTCAGAAATCTGTTGGCTTTATTGGTATGTAAAGTTGTGAAATTGTGTATTGGGTGGTCAGCTTCATGATGTATTAAGGCCTTCTCCTTGAAAGGATTTGCACAGTATACACAACACCTAGAATTGTATTTTCTGCTCCACTCGGAGCCAAGGCAGGAGTAAATAAAGTATGTTTTCTCTTATTTAGACAAAGAGTATTGCCTCTTGGTTCTGCATTCTGCAAAGCTTCAAAATCCATGTAAGGTACATTCAATTTTTATTTTTGGCGTATTCTCCTGGCATCACTATTCCCCAGTGTGCTATAGTATACGAGGTGAGATTAATTGCTAGTCCACGTTGAAGAAAGGGCATTTTCATATCAAGTACATTACATGTGACTCTGAGCATTATTTCCTTGTGTTACCAAGTTTTGTTAGTTTCAAATATAAGAAAGACAATTATACAAATCTGTGGTATGACAAGGAATTGGTCAGCTCCTCCTCTTAGCCATAGGGTTACACATTAGCTATTGATGATAGCAACACTTTATCAAAAAAGAATCCTGAGCAGCACTGAAAAATCAGTGTTCTTTAATTTCCATTTTTTGCCAGTCAATAGATTATGACTCAGAGTTACATAAAAGCCATGTAATGCAGAGCAGCAAGTAAAGCTGCTGCACTGGTTTGTGTGAATGCGAGAGAGCATAACAGCTCCCTATCTACTAAGATATCACACTGCTCTGTGCTCTCTCCCTGCGCTAGCGCACTTTTTCTTCAGGGCATCAACATAGACAAACTTCCCAAACAAAAACTATGCTTTAAGAAATGTCCCACATTGTATGGGTGGTGTATGATACAGCAAACATGCAAGTGGGAAAAAAAGAGAATACATGAAAATATGTCTCCTTGTTGCCTTAAGAAGGCACAGAATTTTGGCGCAAATCCATGTCCACAATTCTTTCTAGATAGGGATTTCTATCTAAACACCTAAGGGGTTACATTTTAGCACCCATTCATGACTAATACAACACACCCTTGAGGCAAAGCAACACAGGGCAGTGCATTGCCCAGCTTTCCGTAACTTGGGGTAAAATCCAACACAAACCACAATTTGATTTGGATTGTAAATCCCACTACACCATTTGTGTCTGGTTTATTTTAAGATGTAATACAAACCCAACACAAATTGTTTTCAAATCTGGGCCCAAGTTTGGAGTTGTCGTCTTACAGCTAAGATGTTGACTTTGGATCTCTGGGACTTTTGCACTAATCCTGTATTCAGCACTTGACGAAAAATTGTGCAGGCCTAACTAAATCAAGCGATCTCTCCAGCCATAAGTATGTGGCAATGTAATTTATTTGCAATACAAAAATGCTAAATCCACTTGACCTATATGGACTCGAGTTGTCTATTAATCCCCTCAAAGAATATTGATTACTCTGTTGCTCCCCAACTAGTGTCTCTATCAATACCTTTATGTATTGAACCTCTAGCAAGTATTTGTATGAAAGCATCAAAAGCTGTATATTTTCCTTACAATGTTAAGTCAATTTAGGAGAATAATTTGCAAGCAAGCTGTTACTTACGGTCCTGGCAGGGGTTTGTCTGTTGGCAGGGATCATTGCATTGTGTCTTCTGGTGATGGTGTTGGTGGTGTCCTCCGCCCTTGGCCGACATGGTTCTCTCGAGCTAGGGGTGGCACTGTTGCTTGAGGAAGAAACACAGGAAGACTGGTTGTCTGATCGATAGCCTGGCTGTCTAAAGGTGCTGCTTTTATACCCTGGTCAGTGGCTGATCATAACTAAGGCTCGCCTTGTCATTTGTTGCAGTTTCTATGTACCCGCACATTATATAATTATTAGACATTTGTTTTATTTTGCAATTTGTGTTTCTTTCACCCTGACATTAGGGTGATTCGTACCCAATAAAATCACCCACACCCATGTAGTTTGCTCTCATAAAAATACTGACTCAGGTTTCATGGTGACTTTTTTATATGACATCATTTTATTCACATCTAAGGGTTCTATCTTTTGCATTATTCGGTTACGCAGTTCAGTCTTGATTGGAACTGTCTGCTTCTGTGTTTAAGAGAAGCAAATCATTTCCATGCTAAGAACCTGCTGAGCCAATGTGAACACAAGGGGGCAGAGTGACACCAAGGGATGTTTTTAGACTCCCTAAGGGTCAGAACAGTAAGCTCGTGGCAGGTTAGTTATGCATGGCTAGTGGGGCAAGTCGGAGTTTAAGACCCAGATTGTGTTAACACGCAAGTGATTATTTCCAATGTGTAAGTATATTGAAATCTTGTGTCATTTCACCATCAACTAGTTCAACAAATGGTCCATTGACCAGAGGGCAGAACTCTTCGATCAGTGAAAGATTAGTTAGGGAATAGAGATAACTAATATAGAGAATTACGAAAACATGACCCCAGCAGTTATTACCAGTGTGTTGTGAATGACTTCATGGGCCTAGGTGAGTATGTGGTGTTACATACCTGTTGCTGGTAACCCGCTGGATCAGTCTTAAAGAGTCAATCAATCAATCAGAGTACTTGTAAAGTGCGCTACTTACCCGTGAGGGTCTCAATGCGCTGAGGGGAGGGGGGTTGCCGCTACTGCTCGAAGAGCCGGTTCTTGAGGAGTCTTCTGAAGGCGAGTAGGTCTTGGGTCTGCCGCTAGGGCCTGTGTCACTGTTCTTCTTGTTTTTGTAGGGACCCACTTGTAGAGCCTGCGGAGCATCCAGAGGGTTTTTTAGCAGGAGGAGCAGGCGTTGACCTGCTTAGACATGGAGAGGGAGGAGTCGAGGATGAATCCTAGGTTGCGTGTATGGTTGGTGGGTGTTGGTGCTGTTCCCAGTAGGATCGGCCACCAGGAGTCGTCCCAGGCTGAGGGGGTGGGTCCCAGGATGAGGACCTCCGTCTTGCCCGAGTTCAGATTCAGACGGCTGCTCCTCATCCAGTCGGCGGCGGCGTTCATTCCCTCATGGAGGTTGGTTTTGGCGGTGTGTGGGTCCTTGGTGAGGGAGAGGATACAGGGTCGGGCTGAGGGATGAGCCCTGGGGGACGCCGCAGATGATGTCGGTGGCTTCGGATCGGAAGGGTGGGAGGCGGGCACTCTGGGTTCTGCCGGAGAGGAAGGACGTGGTCCAGTCAAGGGCCTTCTCTTGTATTCCGGCTTCTAGGAGGCGTATCTTTAGAGTGTGATGGCAGACCGTGTCGTAGGCGGCTGACAGGTCGAGGAGGATGAGGGCTGATGTTTCGCTGTTGTCTAGTGGGTGCCTGATGTCGTCTGTGGGGGTGATGAGGGCTGTCTCGGCGGTGTGGTTTCATCTGAATCCTGCCTGGGATGGGTCCAAGATGCTGTTGTCTTCGAGGTGGCGGGCCAATTGCATGTTGACGATTTTCTCGATGACCTTCACCGGGAACGGGTTTAGGGAGATGGGCCGGAAGTTCTTGAGGTCCTTGGGTCCGCCTTGGGCTTCTTGAGGAGGGCGTTGATTTCGGCATGCTTCCAGTTTTTCTAGAATGTCGCTGTTATGAAGGAGATGTTGATGACCTTCCGTAGTTGAGGTGCAATGGCTGTGTCTGCTTCGTTGAATACCTGGTGTGGGCATGGGTCTGTCGGAGATCCTGAGTGGATAGAGTTCATGACCTTGCGTGTCTCGTCGTCGTTGACGTTGGACCAGGAGGTCAGGTGGGTGGCGCTGGTGGTGTTCACAGGGGAGGTGCAGTTTGGCGTAGTCGGGCGGTCATGGTGTTGAAGCTGGTGTGGATGTCAGCGATCTTGCAGTGAAAGAACATGGCGAAATACTGAAAAAATATCTCTTTAATTAGAATAATTGGTCGTCATAGTCATTAGCAGCGCACCTTTGTACGCAACATTTTTCCCAGACTTTGTTCTGCATGTACATTTCTGTATATACTTTATATTCAGTATGATGTACATCCATAAGGGCATCTCGGCACTGACATGGAAAACTTAAAGTATTCAGAACTGAAGTGGTTACTCCTCCTGATATGAAAGTGACATCAAACTCTAACATAATCACAACATGTGATGCTTAGTGACACGTGATTACACCTCTTATTGTAGTACAAGCTAAGATTATAAGGAGCTCTTTACATATTCCCAGTTAAAGCCCAGCACTAGTTACATGAAATAGATTTTGCTGCCAATATCCAAAGACACAGGTCGTCTACTAGAAAGTTTCCAAAAAAAGATGAATCTACCTCAGCTTCTGCTAGGAATGTTTTCTGGCAATCAGTCAAGCGAAGGCTGAGAAAAAGGGTATCCTAACAGTGGCGGCTCCTTCTTTAAAGTTGCCCCAATGCGTTGCAGCAGTGAAGAAAAGGAAAAATAAAATGATGATAATGTGATATTATTATTATTATTTTACTTGTTCCTGCTGTGGCAGCATGGAGGCTGCTCTGCTCATAGAGCAAGGCAGGGGAAAAGTGGTGGGCACACTGAAGTGCGCATGGCGCTTTGTGTCGGCTGTCTCGGGCTGGACAAACAGTCATGACACTTAGCATGTTCTTGATGTAGAACATGCCCAGGCTCCCAGTTCCCTCTGAGCACTAAATTACGGCACTCAGACCAATCACAATTCTGCATTACAGCATTGACATTCAACCAAACTTTCAGACATTACCATGCATTTATAGTTCTTTCTTTAAACCAGATAATGCAGTTCTGAACCTTTTTTTTCTTCTGTTTTTTGTTTTCTATTTTTTTCACTTTTTTTGGTGTTTTTTAAACATTGAACAAAAAAGAAACTAAGTAAACAGTTAGCTTTTGGAATTCAACATCATTCAAAAACAAAAAAATAAAAAAATGTGCATTTGTGGTTCCGTTGAGCTGCAAAAATAGCGTCCACTGACTGTTCACCATAACAGATGATGGTTTTGCACTTAGTGCGGTGCTGCTGCAGAAAAGCACATTCTGGGCGAATGTCTACTGTTGGTCCTGAAGTGGATGCTCCAGAGGTGCTTGCAATGCCTGGTGGTGGATTTTTTGCTGCACGCCTCATTTCTTCTCATGCCAGATTCTTCAGGTGAATTGTCCCCAGATGTTTATACATACTGGCTGTTCCACTGGAGTATTTCTTGTCACTGCCTTGCGACAGGACCCTGTCACACAGCAAGCATGTGACTTTTCTAGCATTGACCTTTTTTCTCCGGCAGGAAAGGTGAAAAATTTCCATACCACTGATTCAGGCATCTGCTTGGGTGGATCTTCCTCCAAGATATCTTCATCTGAAGAATAATGAGGAGCTTGCGAACCAGATGCCATTTCTCCAATGCAATTTTTTAAAAACACCAAAAAAATTCCAAAACCAGCTCTGGAAGAATAAGAGATGTCTCACATCAACTGCTCCAAACAGAATAATTAAAATGGGTGGGGTCCTTCAATAGTTACAGAGGGAAATGTTATGAACCAATCAAATCTTTTTTTTTTAGGTCACATCGGATCCGCGCACCATGCGCTCACAAAGCGCGCACCCAATGCGACTTCGCAAAAATATATTTAAAAATAATATACATTTATTACAAGAAGAAATATATTATTTTCATGAATACTTTGAACAATCTTTTGCCCTAATATGTACATTAAAGACACGTACATATCATTTTAGAACATAAAAAATTATACGAGAGTCACGCACCCAGCGCACCCCAGCACGTATATAGGAAATACTAGTGAGCAACCCAATAAACCTTTGGGGGCTTGGGTAAAACGTGATAAGAATGGGTAATGTAGCCTCCAAAGGAGTTTGTTGATAAAAGTTAGTGATTTGTAACTAGTATGCAGGTAACTTAATTGACCTGAGTGAATTTAATTTGTTACCAATTGAATGAACAGGTATATATTTAGGACTAACTAAACAAAACAAGACTAGACAATGGAACAATACAATTTGAGACAAAGACTATTGAGCATGTGTATAGGCAAAAATAGATTTGATCAAAATTCAGTCATCAAGGGAAAAATACAATACAGAAAAATATGTAGAACAGGAATACAGGATGGAAATCAGAAGGTAAATCAAAATCACTGTAAAGCCTGTAGAACACCTATCCAAAAGGATGTAGACAATTTTCTTTGGATAAGGTTGGGAGTCGACGTTTCGGTCTTTATGGGTAACTCTCTAAGACCATCATCAGGACGAGGGTAAATTAATATTGTAACTCCCTATTAAAATAGAATAAAACAATTTCACTATGACATGTGTAAGGTTAAGGGATCGCTCATAGCTATAGAGTTGTTGACAGGACCTGTGCTTTACAATGATGACCAGGGTATCTATTTTATGTTAAACATGCTAGTGCATGCCACTCAGTAGAGGAATTAAGTCCCTTATTTACAGTGTCAGTGATACAGATCAGTTTGCCCTCTCTCAAGGAGAGTGTTCTATCAAGATTGTTATGTCTTTTATTCGGTTTGATCACCTCCAAGACCCACCATGTCATGTCAGTCTCTTTGTGGCCAAAACATAGGAAGAGAGTCCTTTTCGTTTTAAGGTATCTATTTCTGTGTATATCATACTAAAACGATCAGTATAGGTTTTTAATTAGTACCCTTGTTCACTGACACCAATAGAGTCAATATTGTTAAATCTGAGGCCATGCATACCTAGCGGGACACACCCGACTAGCGTTAACTCACTCTCACTTCGTGAACAGCCCAGATATCCCTTTACCTGGCTTCAACTAGTCTCTAGTCTAATCTCACGACAAGTCAATGCACTGTAAATAACTGCTCTATGTATATAAACTGTACAGCACCAGATGCTCTGTCTACATTGTAAATATTGTGTAAATGTTGTTGTCTTCATGTATCTAGTTCAGTGTAGGACTTAAAGTTATGTTTGAGGTACATTGTCTATTTTTGTTGTATTCATGTGTATAGCGCAAATTGAAATGTCGAATTTAATTTTCATGTCATAGTGAAATTGTTTTATTCTATTTTAATAGGGAGTTACAATATTAATTTACCCTCGTCCTGATGATGGTCTTAGAGAGTTACCCATAAAGACCGAAACGTCGACTCCCAACCTTATCCAAAGAAAATTGTCTACATCCTTTTGGATAGGTGTTCTACAGGCTTTACAGTGATTTTGATTTACCTTCTGATTTCCATCCTGTATTCCTGTTCTACATATTTTTCTGTATTGTATTTTTCCCTTGATGACTGAATTTTGATAAAATCTATCTTTGCCTATACACATGCTCAATAGTCTTTGTCTCAAATTGTATTGTTCCATTGTCTAGTCTTGTTTTGTTTAGTTAGTCCTAAATATATACCTGTTCATTCAATTGGTAACAAATTAAATTCACTCAGGTCAATTAAGTTACCTGCATACTAGTTACAAATCACGAACTTTTCCCAGCACGTATATGACGTTACGTGGGACCCGCCACCGCTCAAGTGTCGAGTACCGTAATATGCTTGTGTCGCAAATGCACGGGAGCAGGAGTCACGGCCCGGTCGCGTACCGGTCGCCCATCCCACGTAACATTGTACGTATATGACGTAACTGAAAAAAAACACGCATTCGTCACTCACCATATGCGGATCCTTCACAACTTTTCCAAAATGGCTGCTAGAAAACGCGGACCGGCTGCGGTAGGTACGCTTTGGGTGCGCAACTTCCCAAAAAATTTTGAAAAGAAAATTATATAAATATATTAAAATACAAAAAAAACTAAATAATTAAAAATATTTCAGTTTTCAATTTATTTTAATTATTTTTTTGAAATTTTCAGAAAAATGTATAATGTTTTTTAATAAATAACATATTTATAAATAAAGAGTTAAAAAACTGTAGAAATTCAGTACAAAAAAATAGGTATTACTACAATTGAACTTAAAAGTTAGCATTGACAAAACCTTTGAAATTCACTTAAAAAACCATAGGTTTCAGAGACATTATAGTTAGGAATTAGCTTTTAAAAACCTTTAAAATTCACTCAAAAAACCATAAGTTTCGGAGACATTATAGTTAGGAATTAGCATTTAAAAAACCTTTAAAATTCACTGAAAAAACATAGGTTTCATGAGTGTTACAGTTAGCTGGACATTTCACTTGTACAAACCATGGAAATTCCTCTGTTATAGTTAGTTGTGCTAACTATAACTTGCGCGCCATCAATGGACTGCTGATGATGTCACATATTACATCATTCATGACATGGTCAGTGACATCCCTGATGGCGCGGCCCCCCTCCTGGAGCTTGTCGTGGCCCTGGGGACCGCCACCCCCCAGGGCCGGCTCCTGCTGTGTCCCATGGTGCCCCATCCCCGGGACACTGTAGTTTGCTAAGGCAGGGCAGGAGCCTCGCGGCTCCCGCCCTGCTATAGCAAACTTGGTTTGGATTTTAAAGCTCTCTCTATCAAAATTCAAACCAAATTGCTTTTCCACACTGGGAGCTGCATCTTAGCAGCTCCCCATGTGGAAAAGCAATGCCGGCTCCCGAGGGACACTGGGAGCCGGTGGGACCACGGTCCCAAACGGAGAGGGCCAGGCCCAGGGGAAGGGGTCCCCGGGACAACAAATGGCCCGGGAGGGGGGCCACGCGGCCGCCCTCCCCAAAATGAAAAAAAAAAACAAAGGCCGGCATTGGGAGATTAGGTCCCCGCAGCCGATTAAGACCTCAGGAGGAGGGCCACGCAGCACCGTTCCAAATTTGTTTTATGTAAAAAAAAAAATTGGTGGCAGACCCTGGGGGATGTGGTCCCCAGGGCCAATAAATTAGAAAAATTAGGGGGACCACTCAGCCTCCCTTCTTAAAAAATAAATTAATGAAAAGACCGGCACCGGGACGGAGACCACGCCCCCTCCTTATAGCACTCTGCAAACGCGACCCCTGGCACGTTTGCAGATGGGGAACAAATTCCCCTTCAATACTGGGGTCTCTAGGGGCCAACTAGCCCACCAGGAACCTCCAGTATGCACCAGGGGGCTGCGTTGCCGAGAGGTGTTCTGAGGCCATGCCCCTTTTTACATCTCTATGCAATGCAGCTCTGTGGCACCTAATGGAGGTAGCTGGGGGCTAGGTGCATTCAGGGACTCTCAGGATTCAAGGGGCGTTAATCTCCCAACCTAAAATGCGCCACGGGGCGCGTTTGCACAGTGGTGAATGGAGGGGGCGGGGCCTGAGGTGACATGTGTGCAAACACACCCTGTGGCACGTTTTAAGTTGAGGAATTAATACCTCTTCAATCCTGAGGGTCCCTGGGGCCAACTAGCCCACCAGGTACCTTCAGTAAGTGCCACAGAGATGCATTGCAGAGTATTGTAAAAAGGGGTGTGGCCTCAGAACACCTCTCTGCAACTCAGCTCTCTGGCGCATACCGGAGGTACCTGCTGGATTAGTTGGCCCCCAGGGACCCTCAGGATTGAGGAGGAATTAATTCACCAACTTAAAACGTGCCACAGGACGTGTTTGCTGACATGTTAACTCAGGCCACGCCCCCTTCCTTCCCCATTTTGCAAATGTGCCCTATGGCGAATTGTAAGTTGGGGAATGAATTCTCTTTCAATACTGAGGGTCCCTGAGGGCCAACTAACCCACCAAGTACCTCCAGTATGCGCTACGGAGCTGCGTTGCAGACAGGTGTTTAGAGACCACGCCCCATTTTACACCTCTCTGCGACGCAGCTCTGTGGCGCTTATTGGAGGTACCTAGTGGGCTAGTTTGACCATAGGCAACCTTAGCAATTATGGGGACTTAATTTCCCAACTTAGAACGGAAACAGGGCAACCTTACACGGTGGTGAAGGGAGGGGACGAGGCCTGAGTGGAGGTTTGCAAACACACCCTTTGGCGTGTTTTAAGTTGGGGAATTAATTCCCATTCAATCCTGAGGGCCCTTGGGGGCCAACTAGCCAACCAGGTGCTTCCACTAAGTGACACTGAGCTGCATTGCAGAGAGGTGGTGCGGGCTGTGCCCCTTTTTACACCTCTCTGCAACACAGCTCTGTGGAGCTTACTGGAGATACCTAGTGGGCTAGTTTGCTCTTTGGACACAAGGGACACTCAGGATTCAAGGGGACTTTATCTCCCAACTTAAAACGGCCACAGGGTATGTTTACACAGTGGTGAAGGGAGGGGATGGGGCCTGAGGTGACGTGTGCAAACATGCCCTGTGGCGCGTTTTAGGATGGGGAAATAATTCACCTTCAATGCTGAGGGTCCCTGGGTACCATCTAGTCCAACAGGTGCTTGCAGTAAGCACCACTGTGCTATGTTGCAGAGAGGTGGTCTAGGCCGTGCCTCTCTGTACACCTCTCTGCAACGCCGCTCTGTGGCGCTACCTGGAGATACCTGGTGGGCTAGTTGAACCCAAGGGACCCTCAGGATTTTAGAGGACTTTATCCTCCATATTAAAACGGCCACAGGGCGTGTTTGCACATGTCAGCTCAGCCCACCTCCCTTCACCAGTGTGCAAATGCGCCCTGTGGTATGTTTTAAGAGGTAGTTTTAATCTCCCTGCCCTATTATGTACTAGGAGCTTACAGAGGAGGTTATTCTAATCACAGGGGTACCCCAACGCATAGTGTTCCCTAGTGTATGTAGATGTTTTAACTGTATTCTAAGTGTCTTTCAGCATATCATGTGCTCTCGGACTGGTTAGTCAGAGTCAGTTACCACCAGTACCCATCCGAAACAATTGTAAAAACTGCACCCAAACACAAACACTTAAAACATTCACCTAGGTACTCTCCTTGCAGTACTCTAATCAGCCGGTACCAAAAGACTCATACAGTGACCCAGGCTTTAACATATGCTTAGCTACAAACCCCTGTAAACTACAAGTGAATCCTCTAACCACCTACATGTTTGTCTTTTACACCTTCAATTACCCAGGCAGTACCTATACACTCCAGAAATACCCCTGTCACTCCCCATGCACTCCTCTAATCAGCCATCCAATACCATGTACTAATCCATTCACTGCGACAAAACCCAAACACTTACAAATTCACCCAAGTACGCTGCTTGCAGTACTCTAATCAATCAGTCACTAACCAGGTACTCATGCACAGAGCCGACCTTAAAACTGGGACTGCTTCAAATGCCAATCCACTATGCATGCAGTCCTCTAACCACGTACACACTTGTCTTTCACACCTTCAATTCCCCAGTCAGTATCCATATACTCCATCAAACACCCTGTTACTCTCCTTGCGCTCCTCCAGTGACCCATTCAGCACCATGTACTAATCCATTCACTGTGCCAATACCCAAACACTTATAAATTCACCCAGGCACTCTCCTTACAGTACTCTAATCATTCAGTCAGTACCAAAGTACACATGCAGTGAGCCAGGCCTTAGCACATGGACTGCTTCAAACTCCTATCCACGATGCATGCAGGCCTCTAACCATCTACACAGTTGTCTTTCACACCTTCAATTCCCTAGTCAGTATCCATACACTCCAGCAAACACCCTGTCACTCCCCTTGCACTCCTCCAGTGACCCATTCAGCACGATGTACTAATCCATTTACTGCGCAAATCCCAACCACGGATAAATTCACCCAGGCACTCTCCTTGCAGTACTATAATCATTCAGTCAGTACCCAAGTACTCATCCAGTGAAACAGGCCTTAGCACAAGGACTGCTTCAAACCACTATCCACTATGCATGCTGTCCTCTAACTACCTACACACTTGTCTTTCACACCTTTAATCCCCCAGTCAGTATCCGTACACTTATAGCAAACACTTTGTCACTCCCCTTGCACTCCTCCAGTGACCCATTCAGCATCATGTACTAATCCATTCACTATGCCAAAACCCATACACTTATAAATTCACCCACGCACTCTCCTTGCAGTATTATAATCATTCAGTCAGTACCCAAGTACTCCTTGCAGTACTCTAATCATTCAGTCAGTATCCAAGAACTCATGTGTCGAGCCAGGCCTTAGCACATGGACTGCTTCAAACAACTATCCACTATGTATGCAGTCCTCTAACCACCTACACACTTGTCTTTCACACCTTCAATTCCCCAGTCAGTATACATACACTTCCAGCAAACACCCTGTCACTCCCCTTGCACTCCTCCTATTGACCCATTCAGCATCATGTACTAATCCATTTACTACGCCAAAACCCAAACACTTATAAATTTACCCATGTACTCTCCTTGCAGTATTATAATCACTTAGTCAGTACCCAAATACTCATCCAGTGACCCAGGCCTCAGCATAAGGACGGTTTCAAACCTCTATCCACTATGCCTCCTGTCCTATAACTACCTACACACTTGTATTTCACACCTTCAATTCCCCAGTCAGTATGCATACACTCCAGCAAACACCCTGTCACTCCCCTTGCACTCCTCAAGTGACCCAATGAGTACCATGTACTAATCCATTCACTGCGCCAAAACAAAACACTTATAAATTCACCCAGGTACTCTCCTTGCAGTACTCTAATCATTCAGTCAGTACCCAGGTGCTCATGCAGTGAGCCAGGCCTTAGCACATGGACAGCTTCAAATGTATATCATCTATGCACGCAGTCCTTTAACCATATATCCACTTGTCTTTCACACCTTCAATTCCCTAGTCCGTATCCATACACTTCCTGCAAACACCCCGTCACTCCCCTTGTACTCCTCTATTGACCCATTCAGCACCATGTACTAATCTATTCATTGCGCCAAAACCATAACACTTATACCTTCACACAGGCACTCTCCTTGCAGTACTATAATCATTCAATCAGTATCTAAAGTACTCATGCAATGAGCCAGGCCTTAGCACATGGACTGCTTCGAACCCCTATCCACTATGCATGCAGTCCTCTAAACACCTACACACTTGTCTTTCACACCTTCAATTCCCCAGTCAGTATACATACACTTCCGGCAAACACCTAGTCACTCCTCTTGCACTGCTCCTGTGACCCATTCACCAATATGTACTAATCCATTCACTGCGCCAAACCCAAACACTTATAAATTCACACAGGCATTCTCCGTGCAGTACTCTAATCATTCAGTCAGTATACAAGTACTCATGCAGTGAGCCAAGTCTTAGCACATGAACTGCTTCAAACGCCTATCCACTAGGCATGCAGTCCTCTAACCACCTACACACTTGTCTTTCACACCTTCAACTCCCCAGTCAGTGTACCTACACTCCCTGAAACACCCTGTCACTCCCCTTGTACTGCTCCAGTGACTCATTCAGCACGATGTACTAATCCATTCACTGCGCCAAAACAAAACACTTATAAATTCACCCAGGCACTCTTGTTGCAGTACCCTAATCATTCAGTCAGGACTCAGATACTCATGCAGTGAGCCAGGCCTTAGCACATGGACTGCTTCAAATGTATATCCACTATGCATGCAGTCCTTAAACCATGTACGCACTTGTCTTTCACACCTTCAATTCCCTAGTCAGGATCCATACACTGCAAGCAAACACCCTGTCACTCCCATTGTACTCCTCTAGTGAGTGACCCATTCAGCGCAATGTACTAATCTATTCACTGCGCCAATACCTAACCACTAATAATTTCACCCAGGCACCCTCCTTGAAGTACTCTAATCATTCAGACAGTATCCATGTACTCATGCGGCGAGCCAGGCCTTAGCACAAGAAGTGCTTCAAACCCGAAATCTACTATGCATGCAGGACTCTAACCACCTAGACACTTGTCTTTCACACCTTCAATTCCCCAGTCAGTATCCATAAACTTCCAGCAAACACCCTGTCACTCCCCTTGCACTCCTCTAGTGACCCATTTAGCATCATGTACTAATCCATTCACTGTGCCAAAACCCAAACACTTACAAATTCACCCAGGTACTCTCCTTTCAGTATTATAATCATTCAGTCAGTACCCAAGTACTCATCCAGTAACCCTGGCCTCAGCACAATGACTATTTTAATCTACTATCCACTATGCATGCTGCCCTATAACTACCTACACACTTGTCTTTCACACCTTCAATTCCCCAGTCAGTATGCATACACTCCAGCAAACACCCTGTCACTCCCCTTGCACTCCTCCAGTGACCCAATCAGTACCATGTACTAATCCATTTACTGCGCCAAAACACTTATTAATTCACCCAGGCACTCTCCTTGCAGTACTCTAATCATTCAGTCATTACCCAGGTACTCATCCAGTGACCCAGGCCTTAGCACAAGAACTGCTTCAAAACACTATCCAAGTCAAGTCAAGTCAAGTCAAAAGATTTATATAGCGCGCTACATACCCAGAGGGTCTCAAGGCGCTTGAAGAAGGATGGGGAATTACTTGTCAAATATCCATGTTTTAAGTTGCTTTCTGAATGCTAGGTGGTTCTGAGTGAGGCGAAGGTGGGTAGGGAGGGAGTTCCAGGTTTTAGTTGCTAGGTAGGAGAAGGATCTACCTCCCATGGTTATTTTGTTGATGCGAGGTACAGTAGCAAGGGCTTGGTTGGAGGATCGTAGCTGGCGAGAGGGGGTGTAGAAGGAGAGTCGTGCGTTGAGGCATTCAGGTCCCAGTTCGTAAAGTGCTTTGTGTGCGTGGGTTAGGAGGCCGAAAGTGATCCTCTTATTGACGGGGAGCCAGTGGAGGTTTTTCAGGTGACCAGAGATGTGGTCTTTACGCGGGATGTCTAGTATGAGTCTGGCTGAAGCGTTCTGGATGCGTTGGAGTTTTTTCTGGATTTTTGCGGTGGTACCGGCGTATAGGGTGTTTCCGTAGTCCAGGCGGCTCGTGACCAGTGCGTGGGTGACTGTTTTTCTAGTTTCGGTGGGGATCCAGCAAAATGTTTTTTTTAGCATGCGAAGAATGTTGAAGCAGGATGATGAAACGGCGTTGAATTGTCTGTTCATGGAGAGCGAGGAGTCCAGGATGACGCCCAGGTTCCGTGCGTGGTCCGTCGGGATGGGTGCTTTTCCAAGGGCCTCTGGCCACCAAGAGTCATCCCAGGCGGAGGGGGAGGTACCTAAGATAAGGACTTCTGTTTTGTCTGAATTCAGTTTCAGGCGGCTGTACTTCACCCACTCGGCTACTTCTTTCATTCCTACATGTAGGTTGGTTTTGGCGTTGTTAGGGTCTTTGGTGAGTGAGAGGATCAGTTGAGTGTCGTCAGCTTAGGAGATGATGTTGAGGTTGTGTTGGCGTGCGATGGCCGCGAGGGGGCTCATGTATACGTTGAAGAGGGTGGGGCTGAGAGAAGATCCTTGTGGTACACCGCAGATGACTTCAGTGGCCTCAGACTTGAATGGTGGGAGGCGGACTCTCTGGGTTCTTCCGGTGAGGAACGAGGTGATCCATTCCAGTGCTTTTCCTTGGATTCCGATGTTTCTGAGGCGCTGTAGAAGGGTGCTATGACAGACTGTGTCGAAGGCTGCGGAGAGGTCGAGGAGGATGAGGGCTACTGTGTCTCCATTGTCCAGTAGAGTTCGAATGTCGTCTGTTGCTGCGATGAGGGCGGTCTCAGTGCTGTGTTTGGCTCGGAAGCCGGACTGTGAGGAGTCGAGGGATTTGTTGGTTTCGAGGAAGGCGGCGAGCTGGTTGTTGACAGCTTTCTCGATGACTTTGGCCGGGAATGGAAGGAGCGAGATGGGGCGGTAGTTTTTGAGTTCGGTGGGGTCAGCTGTGGGTTTTTTCAGAAGGGCGCTGAGTTCGGTGTGTTTCCAGCTTTCCGGGAAGGTGGCGGAGTTGAGGGAGCAGTTGATGACGTCTCGGAGGTGTGGAGCTATGAAGGAGTCTGCTTTGTTGAAGATGTGGTGAGGGCATGGGTCTGTTGGGGATCCTGAGTGGATGGAGTTCATCAGGCGGATGGTGTCCTCAGTGGAGATTGGGTTCCAGTCATAAAGGATGTTCAAGGGAGGTGAAGGTACGGCAGAAGGTTGGGTGGGTTGGTCTCCGGGTCGGTTGTCGAAGCTGTTGTGAATGTCTGCGATTTTGTTGTGGAAGAAGGAAGCTAGTGAGTCACATAGGGCTTGGGAGGGGGTGATGTCGTTGGAGTTGGCTGATGGGTTGGTGAATTCTTTGACGATGTTGAATAATTCCTTGCTGTTGTGGGCGTTGTTATCTAGTCGGTCTTTGAATGCGGCTTTCTTGGCAGACCGGATTAGTTGGTGGTGTATGCGGGTGGCGTTTTTGAAGGCGTCCCTGGTGCTGGTGTTTGGGTCTTTTTTCCAGGCCTTCTCGAGGGAGCGACACAGTTTCTTCGATTTCTTAAGATCATCGTTGAACCAGGAGGCGTTTTTGCTGCCTAGTTTGGTTTGACGTTTTTTCAGCGGTGCTAGGATGTCGGCGCTGTTGGATAGCCATTGGGTGAGGTTAATGGCTGCTTGGTCGGGGTTTGAGGGGTGGGCAGGGGGGTTTTGAAGAAGCACAGAGGAGATCTGGTTGATGGTGATTTTGTTCCAGTTTCTTCGCAGGGTAGGATGAGGATGGTTGTGGGTTGTGGTCTTATTGTAGATAAAGTGAACGCAGCTGTGGTCCGTCCAATGGAGAGCTGGGGTGTGACTGAAGGAGACATGTTTGCTGGAAGTGAAGATAGGGTCGAGTGTGTGACCTGCAATGTGGGTGGGGGTGGTGACAAGTTGTTTGAGTCCGAGGTTGGCGAGGTTGTCCAGGAGGGTGGTAGTGTTACTGTCGTTGCTCTTTTCCAGGTGAAAGTTGAAATCACCCAATAGAATGTATTCCTCGGAGGGGATGGCGTGTGGGGTGATGAAGTCAGTGATGTCGTCACTGAATTGTGCACGGGGCCTTGGAGGCCGATAGAGGAGAGTGCCTCTGAGTGTTGTCTTGGGGTCAGTGTGGATCTGGAAGTGAAGGTGTTCGGCGCTGGCAAGGTTGACGTCTGAGCTTGTTGAGATGCGGATGGAATTCTTGTGGACGATAGCGATGCCTCCTCCTGTTTGGTCGGTGCGGTCCTTACCGATGATCTTGTATCCTTCCGGGATGGCAATGGTGATGTCTGGGGCTGAGGAGGCGTTCATCCATGTTTCTGTTAGGAAGGCTACGTCCGGGGAGATGGAGTCTAGTAGATTCCAGAGGTCGATGGCGTGCCTGTGGACTGATCGGGTGTTGAGCAGGATGCATTTAAGGTGGTTAGCGTCGGAGCTCTGTTTGGTGTTCGTGGATGAGGAGTTGGTCTTGGTGCCGTCAAACTTGCAGGAATTGCAAGAGAAGGGTCCATGGGTGTGGCCAGGGGTGGCTTGGGCGCAGTTGAAGAGTCGGCCGGGGTTAAGGGCTAGGAGGGTGGAGGCGGCGTAAGTAATGCGGGTGGGGTGGGTGGGACGGGGGCCAGGGGGACTGGCGCTGGGCGCGGTCCAGGCGCGGACGGGCGTAGACGGGCTTACCTTTGGTGCACCTTTGGCGCGGCCGTAGCGCGTGGATGCTGCGCATTGGGACATCTGACATTAATGGATAGTGGAGGGGGCAGAGCGGGGTAGGGGCTGCTGGGAGCGGGAGGTGGGCTCTAGGTGCTGGTTAGGCACAACAACCAAAATGGTGGGGGGATCGAAATACAGCCTGGGCGTGGTTGGGGTGGATGAGAGGAGAGACGCTGAGGGCAGTGCCACTATGCATGGTGTCCTCTAACCACCTACACACTTGTCTTTCACACCTTCAATTCCCCTGTCAGTATCCGTACACTTCCAGCAAACACCCTGTCACTCCCCTTGCACTCCTCCTATTGACCCATTCAGCATCATGTACTAATCCATTCACTACGCCAAAACCAAAACACTTATAAATTCACCCATGCACTCTCCTAGCAGTATTATAATCAGTCAGTCAGTACCCAAGTACTCATCCAGTGACCCAGGCCTCAGCACAAGGACTGTTTCAAACCTCTATCCACTATGCCTGCTGTCCTATAACTACCTACACACTTGTATTTCACACCTTCAATTCCCCAGTCAGTATGCATACACTCCAGCAAACACCCTGTCACTCTCCTTGCACTCCTCCAGTGACCCAATCAGCACCATGTACTAATCCATTCATTGCGCCAAAACAAAACACTTATTAATTCACCCAGGCTCTCTCCTTGCGGTACTCTAATCATTCAGACAGTATCCAAGTACTCATGCGGCGAGCTAGGCCTTAGCACATGAACTGCTTCAAACACCTATCTACTATGCATGCAGTACTCTAACCACCTAGACACTTGTCTTTCACACCTTCAATTCCCCAGTCAGTATCCATAAACTTCCAGCAAACACCTTGTCAGTCCCCTTGCACTCCTCTAGTGACCCATTTAGCATCATGTACTAATCCATTTACTGTGCCAAAACCCAAACACTTATAAATTCACCCAGGCACTCTCCTTGCAGTATTATAATCATTCAGTCAGTACCCAAGTACTCATCCAGTGACCCTGGCCTCAGCACAAGGACTATTTCAATCTACTATCCACTATGCATGCTGTCCTATAACTACCTACACACTTGTCTTTCAGACCTTCAATTCCCCAGTCAGTATGCATACACTCCAGCAAACACCCTGTCACTCCCCTTGCACTCCCCCAGTGACCCAATCAGTACCATGTACTAATCCATTCACTGCGCCAAAACAAAACACTTATTAATTCACCCAGGCACTCTCCTTGCAGTACTGTAATCATTCAGTCATTACCCAGGTACTCATGCAGTGAGCCAGACCTTAGCACAAGGACTGCTTCAAATGTATATCCACTATGCATGCAGTCCTTTAACCATGTACCCACTTGTCTTTCACACCTTAAATTCCCTAGTCAGTATCCATACACTTCCCGCAAACACCCTGTCACTTCCTTTGTACTCATCTAGTGACCCATTCAGCACCATGTCCTAATCTATTCACTGCGCCAAAACCGAACCACTTATAGGTTCACCCAGGCACTCTCCTTGCAGTACTCTAATCATTCAGTCAGTATCCAAGTATGCATGTGGCGAGCTAGGCCTTGGCACATGGACTGCTTCAAATCACTATCCACTATGCATGCAGTCCTCTAACCACCTACAAACTTGTCTTTCACACCTTCAATTCCCTAGTCAGTATCCATACACTCCAGCAAACACCCTGTCACTCCCCTTGCACTCCTCCAGTGACTCATTCAGCACCATTTACTAATCCATTTACTGTGCTAAATCCCAACCACTTATAAATTCACCCAGGCACTCTCCTTGCAGTACTATAATCATTCAATCAGTATCTAAGTACTCATGCAGTGAGCCAGGCCTTAGCACATGGACTGCTTCAAACACCTATCCACTATGCATGCAATCCTCTAAACATCTGAGCAGATTTTTTTCTAGATTTATTTGGGCTGACTCTCCAATTTTCTACAAGTAACAAGTTTTTATTTGGTTTGGTACTCCACTGAGGACCACAAATAATATATAAAATTCGATTATTACAGCTTTTAAAAGTTCTCATGTTAATACAGAGATAAAAAAGGTTTTAAAAATGTATAAAGATTATAACAAACTAGTTCATTAGGGGGAGTTTTGCAAGCGATAATAAATTCCTTGACGGTGTTGATGCGGCATCTGAGATATATAGGATGCAGATGTTTTGCTCTCCCCGCTACTACTTTTAAATTGGGGCATATGAACAGTAGATGCTCTAAGTCCTGCTCCCCGCCGTTACATAGGCTACATATTGGTGACTCGTTTTGATACCATTTTGATGTTAAAGTTTGGGTGGGTAGAATGCCCAACCGGAGCAGGATAATTAATCACCTAGCGCCGTGAGTGAGATTAAAATCTATATAGTTCTGGGTTTTCTTAAATACCACTGATTCAGCAAAGTTTTTATATAAAATTAATTTGGCGCAATGCGATGAGTCAAGGTCAAAGCTTAGTCTTGGGGTATAGCATTTTAAAAAGAGTTTCAATTGAGGCGGTGTCCAAGTCAGCAACAGATCAGTACTAATATTCGCCAGTTTGAAGGCGAAAGACATATTTTTATAAAATATGTGCTTCGTAGAATCACTATCAAAGGTCTCTGTTTTAAGCAGGGAGCGAAGTGTACCATCCTTTGCATTGAGCAGGTTGTATGCCCACCTAATAATGTTTGCGATACCTCGAGAGTAAGAGCTAGTAAGCGATAGTTCAAGGTGCAGTGCTTGTACTGGGATAGACTGCGCTACGTTTAGCATTTTCCTCAATATTTTTCCTTCTTTTAGGTCCAGGAATGTCCACTGCTTTATAGGAATGTATTCCAAGGCATACCATAAAACTGCAGGGATCTTCACACTGTAGACTTTAAGCAGGTAAGATAAATGTCTATTTCCAGAGGCCGCGTATAACCTTAGCAGTGCTCCTGCATGCACCTCTGATTTTCTCGACAAGTTTAGAAACTGGCGGTTGTTTTTTAGTGACTTAGTGAAGATCCTACCCAGATAGGTATACTCCTCAACTTCTTCGATTTTTTCATCACCAAGTCTCCAACAATATTTACTGCTTTTTTTCTTCCCTGAGAAAGAGACTATTTTTGTTTTGGTTAAATTAGATATTAGAAAATGTTCCTTAGTATACTTATACAGGGCATCCAGATCGTTTTGCAGTCCAAAGGGTGTTTGGTCCAACACTATAATATCGTCCGCGTACAGTAGGGCATGAACTTTTTGGGCAGCTACCTTTGGTGGGAAGTTTAGTTCTCGCTGTAGATGCTGAGGCAAATCACTGAGGTATAAGGAGAACAACAATGGGGCAAGGAGGCACCCTTGCTTGAGTCCGTTAGGGGTTGGGATCGGGTTAGTCAGGCCCTTTTCCCTCCCTATTTGTACTTGGCACCAGGTGTCTGTATGCAGTGCAATTATAATTCGTAACAGCTGCTCAGGGATTCCTAATTTCCTCTGTTTTTTCCATAGGGTCACTCTATCCACTTGGTCGAACGCTATGGTAAAGTCGATGAATGCTGCATACACAGGCTGGGATTTAACTACCACATATTTGTCAAGGATAGTTTGCAACATCGCGATATTGTCTAAGACTGAGTGCTTTGGCCTAAAGCCTGCTTGGTAGAGCGGGATCAGTCCCTGTGTGAAAGCCCATTTTTTTAGTTGACCCAGAACCTCTGCAGCAAAGATCTTTCCCGTAGCGTCCAGTAGGGATATCTGCCGGTAATTGCCAGGCAGTTGTCTCGGTCCCTTTTTATATATCGGTATCATGATGCTACCCTTCCAAGATGCCTCTAAACACCTACACACTTGTCTTTCACACCTTCAATTCCCCAGTCAGTTGACCTACACTCCCTGAAACACCCTGTCACTCCCCTTGCACTGCTCCAGTGGCCCATTCAGCACAATGTACTAATCCAACCACTGCGCCAAAACAAAACACTTATAAATTCACCCAGGCACTCTCCTTGCAGTACTCTAATCATTCAGTCATTACCCAGGTATCCATGCAGTGAGCCAGGCCTTAGCACATGGACTGCTTCTAATCTACTATGCATGCAGTCCTTTAACCATGTAGCCACTTGCCTTTCACCCCTTCAATTCCCTAGTCAGTATCCATACACTTCGAGCAAACACCCTGTCATTGCCCTTGCACTGCTCCGGTGACCCATTCAGCACGATGTACTAATCCATTCACTGCCAAAACAAAACACTTATAAATTCACCCAGGCACTCTCCTTGCAGTACTCTAATAATTCAGTCAGTACCCAGGTACTCATGCAGTGAGCCAGGCCGTAGCACATGGTCTACCTCAAACGCCTATCCACTGTGCATGCAATCCTCTAACTACCTATACACTTGTCTTTCACACCTTCAATTCCCCAGCCAGTGTACTTACACTCCAGCCAACACCCTGTCACTCCTCTTGCACTCCTCCAGTGACCCATTCAGCACCATGTACTAATCCATTCACTGCGCCAAAACCCAACACTTATAAATTCACCCAGGCACTCTCCTTGCAGTGCTCTAATCATTCAGTCAGTACTCAAGTACATATGCAGCGAGCTAGGCCTTAGCACATGGACTGCTTCAAGTGCCTATCCACTGTGCATGCAGTCCTGTATCCACCTACACACTTGTCTTTCACACCTTCAGTTTTCAAGTCAGTATCCATACATTGCTAGCAAGCAGCCTGTCAATACCCTAGCACTCCTCCAGTTACCCAGTCAGCACCAGTGACCCATTCAGCACCATGCACTAATCCATTCACTACACCAAACCCAAACACTTATAAATTCACCCAGGCACTCTCCTTGAAATACTCTAATCATTCAGTCAGTATCCAAGTACTTATGCAGCTAGTCAGGCGTTAGAACATGAACTGCTTCAAACTCCTACCCACTGTGCATGCAGTCGTCTAACCACGTACACACTTGTCTTTCACACCTTCATTTCCCTAGTCAGTATCCATACACTTCCAGCAAACACCCTATCACTCCCCTTGTACTCCTCTAATGACCCATTCTGCACCATGTACTAATCTATTCCCTTTGCCAAAATCCAACCACTTATAAATTCACCCAGGCACTCTCCTTGCAGTACTCTAATCATTCAGTCAGTGTCCAAGTACTCATGCAGCAATCCAGGCTTTAGCACATGGAGTGCTTCAAACCCCTTCCCACTATGCATGCAGTCCTCTAACCAACTACACACTTGTCTTTCACACCTTCAATTCCTCAGTCAGTATACATACACTCCAGAAAACACCCTGTCACTCCACTTGCATTCCTCCAATGACCCATTCAGCACCATGCACTTATCCATTCACTGCGCCAAATCTGAAACACTCTCCTTGTAATACTCTAATCAATCATTCAATATCCAAGTACTTATGCAGCGAGCCAGGCCTTAGCACATGGACTGCATCAAACTCCTATCCTCTGTGCATGCAGTCCTCTAACCATGTACCCACTTGTCTTTCACACCTTCAATTCCCTAGTCAGTATCGATACACTTCCGGCAAACACCCTGTCACTCCCATTGTACTCCTCTAGTGACCCATTCAGCACCATGTACTAATCTATTCCCTGCGCCAATACCCTACCACTAATAAATTCACCCAGGCACTCTCCTTGCAGTACTCTAATCATTCAGTCAGTATCCAAGTACTCATGTGGCGAGCCAGGCCTTAGCACAAGAACTGCTTCAAACCCCTATCCACTATGCATGCAGACCTCTAACCACCTACACACTTGTCTTTCACACCTTCAATTCCCAGGTCAGTATCCATACACTCCAAACAATTTAAAAGGTTCCATGGGCCGTCTACCAGAATATCTTGTATTTAAAGTATAACATACCCCTGACTAATTTAAATTGAGTGAAAGGAAATTGACCATCTTTCCTTAGGTGGAGAAACCTCCAACTTACAATATACCGTCGTGTAAATATAGTCAAGTTGGTAATTTTACCCAAGCTAACATACTTCTTTAGCGCTATTCCCCTTGAATTCTCCTCTAAGCTTATTGGGAAAATCAAAGTAAGATTGGAAGTTTTGTATGGGCCAATAAAAGTACCAGACTGTCCTGGAAAAAGCTGAAGAGAAGACTACTTAAGGGGGGACTCACACTACCGGATATTTTCAGCTTCTGCCTCTCTTTTCAGTTTAAAAACATCCAAAGTCTTTTGACCAGTCCTTGCAACAATAACTGGGGGATGATTTTAAAAACAATGGCAATACAGGAGGGAGGCGGAGAAGGTTTTTTGTTCAAATTTGGAGCCATAAGGTTCTTCAAGAAAGTTCGACTTAAGATCATCCGGGCAGCACTTTATGTTTGGCAAAATTTGAAAACTAGGTGGGGTATAAAATACTACTCAGACCTCGCCCCAATCTTGGATTCTCCTGGGCTCCCTGAATGTTTGAAGGATGGTCTGGCGGTGCCAATAGAACTTGCAGGTATAAGTAAATGGTCAGAATTAATATCTGCAGATGGGGTTTATCCATGGGAGGTCCTGAAAGCAAGAATCGGGGATTCCTTTTCACGGTTTAAATATCTATAACTACGCTCATGGTTTGCAGCAGAAAATAATAATTTTGGCGGAAACTGGGAAATAGAGTTCAAACTACAAAATCCCACCCCTTTTAAAAAGGAAGTCGGAGTATGGTATAGGTACCTATTAGATGGAGAAGATATAGAACTTCCTTCACCCTACATGGTATGGAGAACATCAATATTAGAAAATAGTGCTGCAGAACACTTTCTTCCTTCTATCACAAACCTTTATAAGTTCATAAAATCTGCCTCCTTGAAGAAATTTTTTTTTTATTCTGAATTGGATTTATTACACCCCTTATAAAGTTGCTAAATTTGTCGACAACCCAACCCCTAGATGCCCCAAATGTGCTAAATGTGGTATGCTTAAAGCAGACGATCTGCATATGTTTTATGAATGTCCCCAACTCATAGGTTACTGGCAGAACGTAGAACAGGCACTAACAGCTATATTTAGAAAAAAGATTATCTTACACCCAGGATTAGTTATTTATGGTTTAAATTCTTCACTTGAAAATACCATGTCTAGAGTACAGATTGGCCTATTTTTAAATGTAATCCTGTTGGCCCGCAGGGAACTATGCATATTATGGAAAGATCCAGCTGCTCCCCTATATGAGAAGTGGCTCCGGGACGCACTTGCAACCGCAAGGCTAGACCATACGGAAGGTAACGTTTGGGCAACCTTGGTGTGCTGGGGAAAGGCAGTAAGGTTGATTTAAGATTGTCCAAGGATTACACCAAGCCTCGTACAAAGAAGCAGGCCTGGCGGCCCGTAGTCTATGCAGGAACATGGACCATGGGCGTTCAGGATCAAAGGGGTCTATTGTTACGATTGCAGACGCTTACGGTGTTATGAGGACAATCTAAAAAACAAATTTAAAAAGAAAAAAAAAAGTATAACACACCTAATTCATGTATCACAATCAAATGTTTATTAAAAAGCTTTTTAACACCATGAATTAAAAAGCACACAAAATTCTAGCAAGTAGAATAGCTGTGCTGTATAGTACATTTACAAACTAATTTCACATTTAAAATACAAGTAATAAACAATTATGACCAGCACAATTGGCACGACAGACTAAATAAGTATGACTTACAATTGATCACTACAGTTTGTACACCCTAGATTGCGTATAAACTCACCCCTTGTAAACACTTCAAATCAATTAATGTTTCACAAAAGTGTTATTGCTAGGACTCTACGAAGGTGGGCGTTGACGCGTTTCGATGATTAAATAATTTTCACCATCTTTTTCAAGACCACGTTATTTGTCTGTCACAGAAGGGAGTTTTCTTCTCCCTACGAAGATATAAAGCATTAAAATACATTCTTATCAATTACATATAAATTCAACATTATCTAATACATCATCAAAAAAGGCCTTAATACACCCTCCTAAAACAGTTATACACTTAGTGAGTCCCATTTTACATTTCTACGGATTTCTTTTGCCCTTCTAATTTAAGATCTCCCAGCTTTAAATTGCTTATTGAGACTAAATTGCTAGTAAGTTTATTAAGCTCCCCCGGGGATACCGGGATTATTGGGCTCTCTCCCTTGCCTTATAAAGGGGAGTTTATGCAATGGCTATATTTGGCTCTAGATTTCGTATTGGGTCTTTCTGTCATTCAATTTTACACTTATGCTCTCACCCTTATGTTTGCAGAATGAGCTGTGGTGTGAGGAGCCCCTTATGTTTCTCTTTCCTTATTATCAATCGGGGATCGAGGTTTTCTAGACAAAAAACGATAGATATATTAGAGTCTCACTAAAGCCTATTTTAGCTTTTGAAGGTTGTGGTCTCTTTAAACCAAGGCTCACCTTTAGCGGGGTATTACTCTATTTTCTCCGCTCTTTTGCCCTCTTGCCACATATCTAAAAACCCTTGCGATTTGGGATCCCAGAGGTTTGATAAAGCCGAGTCTGTATTGGAGCAAGTAAGATGAAAAAAAACATGCTAAGCAATTCAGCTGTTATACAAGTGCCCACTTGCTTCCTCTCTTAAAGGTGCTTATCGTTACCTTTTAAAGTGACTATCGGTTTCCTTTTTTATTCAGACTGTTCCGCTATTCTTCAGAGTACTTTTGTAGTGAATGTCAGATGGCTCGTGGCGTCAGATAACTGTCAACTGCCCCGCTGTATAGGGATCAAAATATTTAATTGAGTTTACTTTTCCTCTACTTAAATATTTAACTTCTCTAATTTGCTTAAAGGCTCTAGGTTCCCATGGATTGGAACACTCACCTTTCTCATCTAGTTTCGAAATGCGACCGGTCTGGTTCGTGTAATTCTTACCAATTTCATTGCCGCCATATCCGCGTTTTAAATGTGTGGCGCATGTTCGGTGATTGGATATTGTGAATCCGATTATGCAAAATAGCCAACCTAGTTTCCTCTACGGTCCTCCTCTTATTTGATTGGGTGGTTCGCTGTTACTAGTGCGTTCAGGTGAACAGCCGGATATAAACTGAAGACATTTAGATGGGACCAATCAAGAAGGTCCTCTTTTTTTAAGATCATGAATGTTTTGGACCAGGTCAGTACGGTCATTGGCCGAAATGCATATTCTTCTAATACGGCTGTCTATTGGTCTCCATAGGGTCATGTGATTGTGGGATTTAACCCGGGAACAGAGTCTGCACAAGTATATACTGGAATAACCGCATATCGCATACGTTTATTCGAAAAAAACCTCCCTGCCGAGATTGCAAATAAGTGTTATAAATCCCGTATATTTAGAATTAGAATATGATCCGAAGGTAAATTTGGTTAATATTCTAGTCACCATTTCTAACTATGGAAATTATTTCAGTTAAGAATATTTTTGGGCTCTTGTGGATTATTATCTCGCCTCCTCCCTATTATATATCTGGTTAAAGTATTAGTCTGAGGTTGTATTTACTCATATCATCAGGAATTTTTTTTTTATTGTGATTATGTTTAGTTGCATATTATGATCAGAGAGAAGTTGGGGCATCTGGTTGTAGATACTATTATACTATCGGAGCCCAATCCTCTTTTGTGTTCAGTCCGGTTTCAATAGTATTTAGAAAACACATACACCATTGTTCCCTGGTCTTGCGTTTTCTTTCTAGATCACCTCCTCTTCTGTCAAGCTTAATTTTTTCCAAAATAAACCACTTACTTTCCTCGCAGTTATGTTTCTTTTCTTGGTAGTTTTCTGCGAGAGGAGCATTGGTCTTATTATTCCTAATTGCGGACTTGTGTTCTACTAGTCTAGTTCTAAGCTCCCTACTTGTTTCCCCTACATACCCTAAACCACACGGGCAGATTAGTAGATAGATAAGGTTCTTGCTCCGGCAGTTGTTTAGAGATTTGGACCTCAAATTCTTTTCTGCAAATTTCATCTCTTTAACTTCTATGCAATGTGGGCAAATAGAGCACGTCCCATATTTGCAATTACCAATTGCTCGTTCTCCTGTAAGGTTACTTTGACCTGTTTTAGTTACTCTATATGTATTCACCAAAGAATTTCGAATTGCTTTATTCCTTCTAAAGGAGATCAATGGTTTTTCCATCTGGCACTCATTATTGTAATTTAAGATCTTCCAGTTTTGATTAACTATATTTGTGTGTACTGGGTAACAAACACTATTATATTAAGGGTTGTTTTCCTTTTCTCTCTATTAGGATCTAATAGGCTGTCCCTATCGTAAAACCTGGCACGTTTAAGTGAATTCTTTATAAGTTTATTAGGGTATCCTCTCGCTTAAAATTTGTGTTTGGTATTTTCTGCATGGTAGTAAAAGTCTTTGAGTGTGGTACAGTTTCTCCGCAACCTAAGAAATTCCCCAAAGGGTATATTATCCTTCTGTGAGTGTGGAAGGTTGCTGGTATACAACAGGAGAGAGTTTTTACCAGTTGGCTTGCTGTACAGCTCAACTTTTAAAATATTATCCTCACTTTTGATCTGGATATCCAAAAACTCTACTCTTTCCTCACTATAGTGGGCTGTAAATTTTAAGTTTGGATCGCCTAAGTTTAGCCATTCCAAAAATAAGTCCAAATCACTGCTGGCACTGTTCCATATAAAAATATTATCATCTATGTAACGGTGCCAGCTTGTGATGTTCTCAAAGAAGGGTGCTGCCTCATTGTAAATGTGGTGGAGTTCAAAGTCTCCAACATATAGGCATGCAAGGCTGGGGGTACATGTGGCCCCCATACTGGTCCCCTTGACTTGAAGATAAAGTTCTTCCTTAAAGGGGAAATAAATTCTTTTAAGAGTCAATTTTATACATGACATAATAAAATCCTGGTCACCCCCGCCCAAATCTTCCTCTTTTAGTATGGACTCGATCACCCATATGATACTGTCCTGGGGTATGTTGGTGTATAGGGCTTCAATGCCCAGGGTGACCAGCAGTTGTGTCACCCTGTTGAAGCCCTGTCCTTCAAAAATAGAAATGGCATGCGTGGTGTCCTTAATGTAGGACCTTTTTTTCTTAACTAGAGGTTTGAGAAAAAAGTCAACATAACGACTTAAAGGTTCTAATATTGAGCCTATGCCACTAATGATTGGTCTCATAGGGGGGGGGTTCCACGTTCCTGTAGATCTTAGGTAATCCGTATATGGCTGGGACATTTGGGTAAGTTTTAATTTGATTGCTGATGTGTGTGTACTGGGTAACAAACTCTATTCTATCTAGGGTTGTTTTCCTTTTCTCTCTATTGGGATCTAATAGGCTGTCCCTATCGTAAAACCTGGCACGTTTAAGTGAATTCTTTATAAGTTTATTAGGGTGTCCTCTCGCTTTAAATTTTTGTTTGGTATTTTCTGCATGGTAGTAAAAGTCTTTGAGTGTGGTACAGTTTCTCCACAACCTAAGAAATTCCCCAAAAGGTATATTATCCTTCTGTGAGTGTGGATGGTTGCTGGTATACAACAGGAGGGAGTCTTTATCAGTTGCTTGCTGTACAGCTCAACTTTTAAAATATTATCCTCACTTTTGATCTGGATATCCAAAAACTCTACTCTTTCCTCACTATAGTGGGCTGTAAATTTTAAGTTTGGATCGCCTACATTTAGCCATTCTAAAAATGAGTCCAAATCACTGCTGGCACCATTCAATATAAAAATAATATCATCTATGTAACGGTGCCAGCTTGTGATGTTCCCAAAGAAGGGTGCTGCCTCATTGTAAATGTGGTGGAGTTCAAAGTCTCCCACATATAGGCATGCCAGGCTGGGGGCACATGTGGCCCCCATACTGGTCCCCTTGACTTGAAGATAAAGTTCTTCCTTAAAGAGGAAATAATTTCTTTTAAGAATCAATTTAATACATGACATAATAAAATCCTGGTCCCCCCTGCCCAAATCTTCCTCTTTTAGTATGGACTTGATCACCTGTATGGTACTGTCCTGGGGTATGTTGGTGTATAGGGCTTCAATGTCCAGGGTGACCAGCATTTGTGTCACCCTATTGAAGCCCTGTCCTTCAAAAATGGAAATGGCATGCATGGTGTCCTTAATGTAGGACCTTTTTTTCTTAACTAGAGGTTTGAGAAAAAAGTTAACATAACGACTTAAAGGTTCTAATATTGTGCCTATGCCACTAATGATCGGTCTCATAGGGGGGTTTTCCACATTCTTGTGGATCTTAGGTAATCTGTATATGGCTGGGATCTTTGGGTAAGTTTTAAACATGAATATAAACTCATTCTCACAGATAAGTTCTTCCTATTTACCCTCCATAAGAAGTGTATCAACCTCGTTCTTTAATTTGCTTAATTCCGTGAATTTACTGCGTTGGTAATGTTCTTCCACGTTTAAAAACTCTCTCATTTTGGCCTCTTATTTTGGGGTGTCAAAAACAACTACCCCTCCCCCCTTATCTGCTGGTTTTATTGTAAGATCCTCATTATTTTGAAGATCTCTGTTTTTTATTTAGATTGTTATTACAAATTCTGTTGGTGCTATCCCCTATTGAGTTTCTTGATCTCAAGCTCTTCTACTCTTTCAAATGTTTCCACATTTCTGTCTAATTGATTTAAGTTAGGTACAAGGGTAGATTTTGGTTTAAATCCAGTGATATTAGGTGGTGGCGTATATGTCTTATCCTCAAAGAATTTATGTAAGCGTATCTTTCTAAAGAAGCTCCTTAAGTCACTTTCCAGATCAAAGGTATTAAATATATTAGTAGGTGCAAAATTGAAGCCTTTCTTGAGTATTTCCTGTTCATCCCTTTTTAGTTCTAAACTAGAGAGAATACTGATGGGGAATTCCTTCATCTCCAATATTGTTTTGTTCTTGTTGCAAGGTACTCCTGCCCCCCCCTTGTTGAGGTTGATGGTTGCGGTCTGGATCTTGACGGGGGTCCCCTCTGTATGTTTTTTGTCCCCGGAAGTGACGTTTCCCTAAAAAAGACTCACAATCAGATTAGGGGCAATTCCTGTTCCCTTGTGCCCCTTCTAATTCCTCCTCACTACTCGAGCCCCCGATGTCTCAGAGAAGGTGATTCATTTGTTGTTCCCTCTCGTATACATTGGCCTCTGGAATTGGGGCTTCTCCCATTTTTGTTAATTTTTATTATTATAGTATTCTTTGTTGAGGTAAGGATATACGGCTTCTGCGGAGTATCTCTCTATGTCTTTTCTAAATTTTGTAAGTTTCTTATTATTAAGATACTCCCTAAAGCTATCTGCCTCTGTTTCCAGTTCTTCAAGTTTATTTCGAGCATCCTCTAATGCTGGACTTTGTCTAAGTTGATTTTCGAATTCTCCTATCTCCTGTTTTTCAATTTCTAGGAGTTCTTGAGCAGACTCTATAATTAATATAAGCCAATCCCGGCTGCATCGGTTGGCTATCATTGTCCAAGTCTCAATAAATTTAGGGTGTTCCACAATTAGGCCTGGTTCATTCCTAACTTGCAGGCCTATCGGAATTACCCCTGTCTTTAAATAATCAATGAGGAATTCCGCATGAAGCTCGGTCCTTATTTGTTTCTTTTCTAGGTTAAGGATTTTAATGAGCTGTTCATGGCTGGTATTACTAAGAGCCTTTGAGCCACCCTAGTTTGACTTGCAATTCATTAATTTGTTATATTGTTTGTCGGAAAATCCGAATGTTTTCAATTTATCCATATCTAAGTAAATCGTAGACCCCTTTTACCTAAATGTTAATCAGGGTTAGTCCTAGAGACAGAAAAGCCTCTCCAACCAACCCTTTGTACAGTTTCAATAATAAAGGAGAGGTACCCCTTGTGAAGAGTCAAGGGAATTAGGGCAATAAGCCACACAAGTTAAAAGGTTCCCTGGACCGTCTACCAGAATATCTTGTATTTAAAGTATAACACACCTAATTCATGTATCACAATCAAATGTTTATTAAAAAGTTTTTTTAACACCATAAATTAAAAAGCACTCAAAATTCTAGCAAGTAGAATAACTGTGCTGTATAGTACATTTACAAACAATTTCACATTTAAAATACAAGTAATAAACAATTATGACCTGCACAATTGGCACAACAGACTAAAAAAGTATGATTTACAATTTATCACTACAGTTTGTACATCCTAGATTGCATATAAACACACCCCTTGTAAAAACTTCAAATCAATTAATGTTTCACAAAAGTTTTATTGCTAGGATTCTACCATGTTGGGCGTCGAAGCGTTTTGATGGATTAAATCATTTTCACCATCTTTTTCAGACCATGTTATTTGTCTGTGACAGAAGGGATTTTTCTTCCCCCTAGGAAGATATAGAGCATTAAAATATATTCTTATCAATTACATGTACATTCAACATTATCTAGTACGTCATAAAAAAAGGCCTTAATACACCCTCCTAAAACAGTTATACACTTAATGAGTCCCATTTTACGTTTCTACGGATTTTTGTTGCCCTTCTAATTTAAGATCTCCCAGCTTTAATTTGCTGAATGAGACTAAATTGCTAGTAAGTTTATTAAGCTCCCCTCGGGAATACCGGGATTATTGGGCTCTGTCCCTTGCCTTATAAAGGGGAGTTTATGCAACAGCTATACTTGGCTCTAGATTTCGAATTGGGTCTTTCTGTCGTTCAATTGTACCCTTATGCTCTTACCCTTATGTTTGCAGAATGAGCTGTGGTGTGAGGAGCCCCTTATGTTTCTCTTTCCTGATTATCAATAGGGGATCGAGGTTTTCTAGACAAAAAACGATAGATATATTAAAGTCTCACTAAAGACTATTTTAGCTTTTGAAGTTTGCGGTTCTTTAAACCAAGGCTCACCTTTAGCGGGGTATTATTCTATTTTCTCCGCTCTTAAGCCCTCTTGCCTCACATCTAAAAACCCTTGCTATTTGGGATCCCGGAGGTTTGATAAAGTCGGGTCTGTATTGGAGCAAGAAAGATGAAAAAAAATGCTTAGCAATTCGGCTGTTATAAAAGCGCCCACTTGCTTCCTCTCTTAAAGGTGCTTATCGTTACCTTTTAAAATGACTATCGGCTTCCTTTTTTATTCAGACTGTTCCGCTATTCTTCAGAATACTTTTTAGTGAAAGTCGGACGGCTCGTTGTGTCAGATAACTGCCAACTGCCCCGCTGTATAGGGATCAAAATAATTTTAATTGAGTTTACTTTTCCTCTACTTAAATATTCAACTTCTCTAATTTGCTTAAAGTCTCTAGGTTCCCATGGATTGGAGCACTCACCTTTCTCATCTAGTTGCGAAATGCGACCGGTCTGGTTCATGTAATTCTTACCAATTTCATTGCCGCCATATCCGCGTTTTAAATGTATGGCGCATGTTCGGTGATTGGATATTGTGAATCCGATTATGCAAAATAGCCAACCTAGTTTCCTCTACGGTCCTCCTCTTATTTGATTGGATGGTTCGCTGTTATAGTGCATTCAGGTGAACAGCCGGATATAAACTGAAGACATTTAGATGGGACCAATCAAGAAGGTCCTCTTTTTTTAAGATCATGACTGTTTTGGACCAGATCTGTACGGTCATTGGCCGAAATGGATATTCTTCTAATACGGCTAGTTATTGGTATCCATAGGGTCATGTGCTTGTGGGATTTAACCCGGCAACAGAGTCCGCAGAAGTATATCCTGGAATAACCGCATCTCGTGTACGTTTATTTGAAAAAAACCTTCCTGCCGAGATTTCAAATAAGTGTTATAAATCCCGTATATCTAGAATTAAAATATAATCCTAAGGTAAATTTGGTTAATCTTCTAGTCACCATTTCTAACTATGGAAAATATTTTAGTTAAGAATATTTATGGGCTATTGTGGATTATTATCTCGCCTCCTCCCCATTATATATCTGGTTAAAGTATTAGTCTGAGGTTGTATTTACTCTTATCATCGGGATTTTTTTTTTTATTGTGATTATGTTTATTTGCATATTGTGATCAGAGAGAAGTTGGGGCATCTGGTTGTAGATACTATTATACTATTCTAGCCCAATCCTCTTTTGTATTCAGTCCGGTTTCAATAGTATTTCAAAAACACATATACTATTGTTCCTTGGTCTTGCGTTTTATCTCTAGATCACCTCCTCTTCTGTCAAGCTTAATTTTTTCCAAAATAAACCACTTAATTTCCTCGCAGTTATGTTTCTTTTCTTGGTAGTGGTCTGCGAGAGGAGCATTGGTCTTATTATTCCGAATTGCGGACTTGTGTTCTACTGGTCTAGTTCTAAGCTCTCTTCTTGTTTCCCCTACATACCCTAAACCGCACTGGCAGATTAGTAGATAGATAAGGTTCTTGCTCCGGCAGTTCTTTAGAGATTTGGACCTCAAATTCTTTTCTGCAAATTTTATCTCTTTACCTTCTATGCAATATGGGCAAATAGAGTACGTCCCACATCTGTAATTCCATATTGCTCGTTCTCCTGTAAGGTCACTTTGACTTGTTTTAGTTACTCTATATGTATTCACCAAAGAATTTTGAATTGTTTTTATTCCTTCTAAAGGAGAACAATGGTTTTTCCATCTGGCACTCATTATTGTAATTTAAGATCTTCCCGTTTCGATTAACTATATTTTTTATTTGATTGCTGATGTGTGTGTACTGGGTAACAAACACTATTCTATCTAGGGTTGTTTTCCTTTTCTCTCTATTAGGATCTAATAGGCTGTCCCTATCGTAAAACCTGGTACGTGTAAGTGAATTCTTTAATAAGTTTTTTAGGGTATCCTCTCGCTTTAAATTTTTGTTTGGGATTTTCTGCATGGTAGTAAATGTCTTTGAGAGTGGTACAGTTTGTCTGCAACCTAAGAAATTCCCCAAAGGGTATATTATCCTATCTGTGAGTGTGGATGGTTGCTGGTATACAACAGGAGGGAGTTTTTATCAGTTGGCTTGGTGTACAGCTCAACTTATAAAATATAATCCTCACTTTTGATCTGGATCGCCTAAGTTTAGCCATTCTAAAAATGAGTCCAAATCACTGCTGGCACGTTCCATATAAAAATAATATAATCTATGTAACGGTGCCAGCTTGTGATGTTATCAAAGAAGGGTGCTGCCTCATTGTAAATGTAGTGGAGTTCAAAGTCTCCCACATATAGGCATGCCAGGCTGGGGGCACATGTGGCCCCCATACTGTTCCCCTTGACGACTTGAAGATAAATTTCTTCCTTAAAGAGGAAATAATTTCTTTTAAGAATCAATTTAATACATGACATAATAAAATCCTGGTCACCCGCCCAAATCTTCCTGTTTTAGTATGGACTTGATCACTTGTATGGTACTGTCCTGGAGTATGTTGGTGTATAGGGCTTCAATGACCAGGGTGACCAGCAGTTGTGTCACCCTGTTGAACCCTGTCCTTCAAAAATGAAAATGGCATGCGTGGTATCCTTAATGTAGGACCTTTGTTTCTTACCTAGAGGTTTGAGAATCAAGTCAACCTAACGACTTAAAGGTTTTAATATTGAGCCTATGCCACTTATGATCGGTCTCATAGGGGGGTTTTCTACATTCTTGTGGATCTTAGGTAATCCGTATATGGCTGGGATCTTTGGGTAAGTTTTAAACATGAATATAAACTCATTCTCACAGATGAGTCCTTCCTGTTTACCCTTCATAATAAGTGTATCTACCTCGTTCTTTAATTTGCTTAATTCCATGAATTTACTGCGTTGGTAATGTTCTTCCACGTTTAAAAACTCTCTCATTTTGGCCTCTTATTTTGGGGTGTCAAAAACAACTACCCCTCCCCCTTATCTGCTGGTTTTATTGTAAGATCCTCATTATTTTGAAGATCAGAGAGGGCCTATATCTGTTCTTTATTTAGATTGTTATTGCGAATTCTGTTGGTGCTATCCCTATTGAGTTTCTTTATCTCAAGCTCTACTACTCTTTCAAATGTTTCCACATTTCTGTCTAATTGACTTAAGTTAGGTATAAAGGTAGATTTGGTTTCAATCCAGTGATATTAGGTGGTGGCATATATGCCTTATCCTCAAAGAATTTATGTAAGCGTATTTTTCTAAAGAAGCTCCTTAAGTCACTTTCCAGATCAAATGTATTATATATATTAGTAGGTGCAAAATGGAAGCCTTTCTTGAGTATTTCTTGTTCATCCCTTTTTAATTCTAAACTAGAGAGATTAATGATGGGGAATTCCTTCATCTTCAATATTATTTTGTTCTTGTTGCAAGGTACTCCTGCCCCCCCTTGTTGAGGTTGCTGGTTGCGGGCTGGATCTTGACGGGTGTACCCTCTGTATGTGTTTTTTTCCAGGAAGTGACATTTCCCTAAAAAAGACTCACGATCAGATTGGGGGCCATTCCTGTTCCCTTGTGCCCCTTCTAATGCCTCCTCACTACTCGACCCGATGTGTCTGAGAAGGTGATTCTTTTGTTGTTCCCTCTCATATACATTGGTCTCTGGAATTGGGGCTTCCCCCATTTTTGTTCCTTTTTATTATTATAGTATTCTTTGTTGAGGTAAGGATATACGGCTTCTGCGGAGTATCTCTTTACGTCTTTTCTAATTTTTTAAGTTTCTTATTATTAAGATACTCCCTATAGCTATCTGCCTCTGTTTCCAGTTCTTCAAGTTTCTTTCTGGCATCCTCTAATGCTGGACTTTGTCTAAGTTGATTTTCTAATTCTCCTATCTCCTGTTTTTCAATTTCTAGGAGTTCTTGAGCAGTCTCTATATTTAATATAAGCCTATCCCGGCTGCATCGGTTGGCTATCATTGTCCAAGTCTCAATAAATTTAGGGTGTTCCACAAATAGGCCTGGTTTATTCTAAACTTGCAGGCCTAGCGGAATTACCCCTGCCTTTAAATAATCAATGAGGAATTCCGCATGAAGCTCGGTCCTTATTTGTTTCTTTTTTAGGTTAAGGATTTTAATGAGCTTGTCATGGCTGGTATTACTAAGATCAGGAACCCAGAGTGATGGATTCAGAGACCTAGTTTGTGTGTTATGGTCACTGCATGAATAATGTCAGTGCATACCAGAAGAAGAAAGAAAAATTTCTTTCTAGAGTCCCCTCACTCACCGGGGTTTCCCCACGGTGACATGCTTCACCATTGGGGCCATCCCAGTTCTCTACGAAAAGGGGCGTGCTGCGACTAGCGAACTACGCAGAAGCATTTTATTTGTGAATAGACTATGTGTGGTGTAAAGTGATGAGGTGGTGGAGTGGGTGTAAGTGAATTAAAAATACCTTGCTAGTGGGCCTCAACAATTTTATTCTGCTCCTAGTTTGGTATATTAAAATGGGGGTGACACTGCTATTTAACCTTAAGTAGGGTCAAATCAGTGTTTCTGGTCAACATGTTTCAAGCTCCCCAGGCTTTTCGTCAGGACCATACAGGGACCAGCCCTGTATTTACCACTCCTATATTCTAATGAATAGGATTAATGAAAATACTACTTCTAACGCTGTTAACTTTAAAACATGCGTGTTATACATACGATTTGTACTTCCTCGATGTTTCTGTGAAAAAAGAATGACACATGATTAGTAGCAAAAGTCCCCTTCTTTAAAGAAGGGGGTCACAAATATAATTCACGTTTTTTTGTAGGTAATGGTGTCCCTTGTGCACCTTATTGGTGCGTGCAGGCTTTCCAGTCCAGTGCATTGAAAAAATAAAGCGGTGTGAGACTTCTGGTTTTGTGAATTCACACATAGAAACAACACAGGACTTAATGTGACTATAGACAAGACACACAACACATAAATATGTTTCATCATGGTAAAAGCAGCATATTTACATGTATTGGTGCTTAATAGCACTTCATGGTCTCTGGACCCTTACACTTATGGTCCTCCACCACCACCTTTCTTTTATGGTCCACCTATGTACCATCAACAAAACTACCAAAACTGTGGTAATAACTAAGGAAATCAAGGGAGACCTTTTTTAGGGAGAGGCCGACCAACACAAAGAACAAGATACAAATTGAACCAGAGTGTGCAATGGGCCGAACCAGTGGTGACAACAGGACGCCACACACGGAGCAAGGGGCCACCGGAACCAACAACGAGCAACAACCCAATCTAGCAGTCAATTTGTCCTCTCTGACTTTATCAGATATACAAACACAAGTTCTCAACAAGGGTTTGGGTTTCGTAGCAACTCCCCTTACTGACAAATTCAAACTTAGTTGCGAGTTGAAAGAATTCCTTAGGAAACTCAAACTTCAGGTATTCTTCCAAGATAAGAAACCGGATGATCAAACAAAAAGTGACACGGGACTAAAGAAAAGTCAACTTTTGTACCACCAACCAATAGTTTACCAGTGGAAATACTGGCTTTTGAAAAAGCAATAATGAAGGAAGTACAAGATCTGGATCCACGCACAGTCAAGGTCTTTCATAACACCAGCAAGGCTGAATTAACAGCTATACAAGAACTATCCAGAAATGACCAAATCACAATCAAACCAGCCGACAAAGGCGGGGCAATAGTTCTACAAAACACTCCAGACTACAGGAAGGAATGCCTACACCTCCTAGGAGACACAAGAAACTATATTATCCTCAAAGAGGATCCCACGGAACATTTGAGGGTTTCGATTGCATATCTTGTCGAGGAATGCCTTGCCAATGATTGGCTAAGTAAAAAGGAAACAGATTTTTTGGAAAACAGAAAACCAATAACACCCTATTTTTATACAATCCCAAAAATCCATAAGAGACTTGAGAACCCACCGGGCAGACCTATAGTCTCGGGTATTGGATCAATCCTGGAACCGCTATCAAGATTTGCGGACGCCTTTTTGAGACCTCTTGTACAAAACACCAATACGTACCTGAAAGATACTAAGGACATCCTCTGCTTACTTAAAGAACTGAGCTTTGACCCCACATCCAGTGTCCTTATTAGCCTGGATGTGGAGAGTCTATATACAAGTCTCCCACATAGAGAAACTCTACAGATACTGGAAGAAGTACTGTTTGAGAACGAATGGAAATACCATACCCCACGGCATGTGGTGATGGAGTGTTGGCAACTTGCACTCACTGAAAACTTTTTCCGTTTTGAGGACACGTTATATAAACAACAACACAGGACTAGCATGGGCAGCACATTTGAGAAAAACAAAATTCTAAACAACACCAATCCATACAGACACCAAATACAAACATGGAAACGCCACATAGACAATGTCTTTTTAATCTGGCAGGGAACGGAAGATGAAGCAAGATCTTTCCTGACATGGCTAAATGAACAAGATCGTTTCTTGAAATTCACTAGCTCCATGAGCAGATCACGTCTAGTGTTCAAAGATTTGAACATATGTGCAGAATGAGGAGGCCTCATTACAACAACTCATTTCAAGGAAACAGCCCGAAATTGTCTGTTAACTTATGATAGCTTCCATCCACGACATCTCAGACAAAACCTCCCTTTTGGTCAATTTCTGCGACTGCGGAGAAATTGTAGCCACAAAAAAGACTACATCATACAAGCAGAGGATCTGAGTAAGAAGCTACAATCCAGAAAATACCCTAAGAAACCAGTGAAAGATGCTAAAAACGTGCTGGAAACAACAACAGAGAAGCTTTACTGCAACCTAAGGAGAAATCGGAAACAGAAAACAAAAGACCAATCTGCATCACGACATTCAATCAAGTATCTGACGCAGTAACCAAGATAATCAAGAAACATTGGCCTGTGGTTAATAGTGGTGGATTAAACATACCCACCCCTATGTTCCGCCACCGACGGGGAAAAAACCTAAAAGATTTTTTGGTTCGCACTCGCCCAGCACCTACAATCCCTACAATGAGACCACAACCATTACCAAGTGGGCATTTTCCCTGCAACAATTGCAGCGTCTGCCATTTAACATCAGTGACGAAATCAGTCCTTTTTAACAACAACACCAAATGGGAACTAAGGAGTTTTTCGAATTGCAATACCAGCGGGGTGGTGTATTTAATAACATGCACCTGCAATTTACACTATGTAGGTATGACCACCAGGAAGGTCAGCACCCGCATAGTTGAACACAGAAGTAACATCCGCTGCAAACGAGCAACAACCAGGATGACGAGCCACTTCAATGAGCACAACCACACACCAAATGATTTGACGTGGGTGGTGTTGGAGAATGTAAAAAACAAAGAAAACCAAGAGAAGATTCTGCATGAGCGTGAACAAAGATGGGTTTTCAAATTGCACACAGACACCCATGGGTTAAACGACGACATTCCCTGGGGTGCATTCAGAGAGTAGCAATGATCATAAAACTAAAACTGGAAGTAAAATTGCCCCCTCATACACCTATTATTGAGGTATCTGTGAGAAGTTGGCCCGATATGCAACGTTCGCTATTCTAGCGACCGCTATGTATCGTTCCAACGACCCTTATGGTGTTTGGTTGTAAGTCAACCTATAGACCAGCTATCCTAGTAGCGTGGATACGAGCAGTCTAAGGCTAAAGACTCGAGAGGGCGTGTTAAGCCAGCTGTTTACCACACATGTACCCCTTGAACACCCAGTGAAAGGACACCACACAAGTGTTATGAAAATAAACAGTATATTTATTAAGAATCACAACAGCCCTGTACTCTTTATGAGGACAGGGTACTAAGCACAAACCAAATCTCTTTAGAAAATACTTCAAGTGCACAATTAAAACAAGTGTCCGAGGACACGGAAAGGTTAAGGTCTCGGGCGGACCCGATAAGGCAAGTCGGAAGCGAGGGACTCGGGACCCTAGAGTAAGGAGGCTATGCAGGCACCGAAATGCCGAGTTACCTAGCCACGAGGGCTGCGGCTGCACAAGTCTTACAGGCGTCGGGGTCTTCGCTGACGAGCCAGGAGCCGGAAGAAAGGAGTTGCTGGCCGGCGACCAGTGCTGAATAGTTCGTAGAGATCCAAGCCTGGATCGGAGATTGATGAAACCTGAAAGCAGAGGGGACCAAGTTCGTACTACTAGCCAGTAGTCAGAGGGTACCAGGAAGGCACCGGTTGGCCGTCACCTCGACTAGGTAAGTGGGCGACGCTAGGCTCTGCAGTCTCACGGACCAGGAGGCGTTGTCGGTGACCACGGTGGAGGTGCGAGCTGTCCCACGAAGGATGATGCTGTCGGCGTCGCTGGGCCCAGGATGGGGCAACAAGCCTTGGCAGATCTCAGGGCCACGGGGTGGGCCTAAGATGGCGTCTTGAGTGGACCAGGAGGGTCCGGGGTGCTTCTCGCAAAGATGGAAGCAGGGGCCGGTCTGGAGCAACCAGACCAGCAGTGATGATTCTCGGATGTCGTCACAGAAGGGCACAAGCCAGCGGCGAGTGACCAGACAACGTGCTGAGCAGCGAGCAGAAGGGCCCCACGCAGATCGTGGAGATGCTGGGAGACTGCACTTCGGTGCTAGAGCGGCTCAGGGTCGGGGCTTCTCGGACCCCAGAGCACTCACCAGAGAGTTACCTCGATGGTCGTGCTGGTTTTTAAGAGCGTGCAGGTTCTGATGATGGCCGGTCCCTTGAGGTCTCGTCGCACCCACAGATCACAGCTGAGCTGATGACGTGGGTAGAGGTCAGAGGTGCCAGGGAAGCCGGTTCTCGTCGAGCTGGGCCGTCGGATCCTTGAGGACGGACTTGCAGCAAACCGCAGAGTTCTTAGTTGGTGCCCGCTGATGCAGGGTGACTACTCCTTAGCCACAAGGGAGAAATCTTGAGAAGAGTCTTGAAGTCCTTTCGTAGAAAGTATTCTTGATTCAAAGATGATCTAATTTGGAAGGGTCCCCGCTCCGGTCTTTATCCTAAAGAAAGGGGTGGGTACATGACTAGGTCCTGCCCTAAGGGTGGGACCAGGAAGGGGGGTAGTTACGCCCCTCTCCCCTGCCGGGCTTTCCCCAGGCCAGGGCTGTCGCCCCTGGAACTGGTTCTAACCGGCAGATGCGTAGTGAGCACCGGGGTGCCACTCCGCAGTCACCTTCTCGCCAAAGCCCTACCTACCCAGAATACACAAACCCTGTCTGGGACGGTGCGAACAGCGCCCTCGACAGGAAACCCTTTGTCCAAGTGCTCCTCGCTGGAAGGACTCCCAGCAGCAGGAGGTCAGACTTGTGTCTGTGGTGGCAGCATCCATTTTGTGGAGCTGAGGCTTCAGTTGACTTTAACCGGGGTTCACAGTTACGTACATGTCGTGTCCCTCTAGAAGGGTGGGATGCTAACCTCATCGCCAGAATTGGTGAGAGGGCAGCACCCCGATTCGTATGACACCTTACTCGACATGCTTTGATAACGCGATACCGGAGTTACCGATATGGTACGTGTTATCATGGAACAGCTATTGGGTCTTGATTCCGCAAGCTGCAGCCGGGCTCGGCTCGGGCCTGAACCTAGCGCACACGAGCCCACGCACTCTGCCTTCAGGATTGTTAAGGCCTGCCATAGGAGTGACTGATAGGAACTCGGGTGTCCATTGTATGGTTAGATATAGAGCTACTATACCTAAAGCGAAGGGTGGTTACACGTCTTCGCCCCAGCTGTCGTGCAGCCAGTTGTGTCAAATTTACGAGGCCAGCCAGGGGTGGCATAATACATGCTGCAGCCCATGGCGGCCCTGGGTACACCTATGCCCTGAGTTACAGGGTCTGATAAGGTGGCCCAGTACCAATTGGTAAATGCACCTAGGGTACATATCGTAATTTAGAAAGAGAACAGCCAGGCTGTGGGTCTGATTAGCAGGCCCACAGCCAGAGAAAGTCGTAAACCAGTGAAACAAAAGCAAAAAATCTGGGTGATCATAGGATTGCAGACCCTACTCTCCTACATGACCCCCCCCCAAACGTCGGAACAATAAGCTAACCTTGCCCAGGTGAGTCTTCTTGTTCTAAGTGGAAATATCTGGAGAGCCCATCGGCATTGCCATGATCAGTACCAGGTCTGTGTTCCACTGTAAAGTCCATCCCCTGTAGGGAAATGGACCACCTAAGCAGTTTGGGGTTTTCACCCTTCATCTGATTTAGCCACAAGAGGGGCTTATGGTCGGTCTGAATCTTGAAGTGAGTGCCAAACAAGTATGGCCTCAGCTTCTTCAGGGCCCAAACCACAGCAAAGGCCTCCCTCTCAATAGCTGACCAATTCTTCTCTCTAGGGGTCAGCCTTCTGCTTATAAAAGCAATGGGCTGGTCTTGACCATCAAAATTCAGTTGAGAAAGAACAGCTCCCACACCCAACTCAGAAGCATCTGTTTGGACAATGAATGGTTTGGAGTAGTCCGGACTCTTGAGGATAGGCGCCGTGCACATGGCCTGCTTTAGGTCATCGAATGCTTTTTGACAGCTCACTGTCCACTGAACCTTTTTTGGCATTTTCTTACTTGTCAGTTCGTTTAATGGTGTCACGATGGAACCATAGTTCCTGACAAACTTCCTATAGTAACCAGTCAGGCCCAAGAAAGCTCGAACCTGAGTCTGGGTGGTTGGAGGAGCCCAGTCCCTGATTGACTGTATCTTGCTCTCCAGTGGCTGAACCTGGCCCCCACCTACAAGGTGGCCCAGGTATACAACCTGTGTCTGCCCTATCTGGCACTTGGTGGCCTTGATAGTGAGACCTGCTGCTTGCAGTGCCTCTAACGTCTTCCGCAGGTGGACCAGGTGATCCTCCCAGGTGGAGCTAAAGACAGCGATATCGTCAAGATATGCCGCGCAGAAGTCATCCAGCCCAGTAAGGACTTGATTCTCCAACCGTTGGAAGGTGGCAGGTGCATTTTTCAGACCGAAGGGCATCACCACGAACTGATAATGCCCACCAGGGGTTGAAAATGCGGTTTTAGGTTTGGCGTCCTCAGCTAACCTGATTTGCCAATACCCAGCTGTCAGGTCAAACGTACTTAGGTAGTTGGCCGAAGCCAATCTATCGATAAGCTCGTCTGCCCTTGGTATTGGGTGGGCGTCAGTCTTAGTGACTGCATTGAGACCCCTGTAGTCTACGCAAAACCTCATCTCTCTCTTACCACCCTGGGTGTGAGGTTTCGGCACTAGAACTACGGGACTAGCCCAAGGGCTATCCGAGGGTTCAATGACTCCCAGCTCCAACATTTTCTGCACTTCACTCTTGATGCAGTCTCTAACATGATCAGGCTGCCGGTAGATTTTACTCTTCACGGGCAAGCTGTCACCAGTGTCAACCTCATGGGTACACCAATCGGTCTGGCTGGGTGTTAGAGAAAACATATGTCTGAACGACTGAAGAACCTGTTTACAGTCGCTCTGTTGATGTTCGGAGAGGCTGCCACAAAAGACAACACCATCTACCGACCCATCGTCAGGATTCTGAGTGAGCAGGTCGGGGAGAGGGTCACTCTCCTCTTCCTGTCCCTCATCCAGGGCCATGAGCAAACTCATGTCCTTCCTGTCGACATATGCTTTTAGCCTGTTGACATGAAGCACCCTGTGGGGGCTCCGGGGAGTTCCCAGGTCGACCAGGTAGGTGACCTCTCCCTTTTTCTCCAGGATGGTGTAGGGCCCGGACCATTTGTCCTTGAGTGCTGCTGGGGCCACTGGCTCCAACACCCACACCTTCTGTCCGGGCTGGTAAACAGTCAAGACAGCCTTTTGGTCATGCCAAGCTTTTTGGAGTTCTTGGCTGGCCTTAAGGTTTTCAGATGCCTTTTCCATGTATTCAGCCATCCGCGAGCGGAGGCCAAGCACATAGTCCACTATGTTGGTTGCAGGCTTTTTGAGAGGTCTCTCCCATCCTTCCTTCACCAAACACAGGGGTCCCCTTACAGGATGCCCGTACAAAAGTTCAAAAGGGCTGTAGCCAATCCCCTTCTGTGGGACTTCTCTGTAGGCGAACAAGAGGCAGGGGATCAGGACGTCCCATCTACGCCAAAGCTTTTCCGGTAGTCCATGAATCATCCCTTTTAGGGTCCTGTTGAATCTCTCAACAAGCCCATTGCATTGTGGGTGATAGGGTGTAGTGAACTTGTAGTTAACACCACATTCCTTCCACATAGCAGTTAAGTAGCTCGACATAAAGTTTGCACCTCTGTCGGAGACGACCTCCTTAGGGAAGCCCACTCTGGAGAACACTCCAACTAGGGCTCTTGCCACAACAGGGGCTGTAGTGGTCCTAAGGGGAATAGCTTCAGGATACCTGGTGGCATGATCCACTACCACCAGTATAAACTTGTGCCCTGATGCTGTAGGTGGTTCCATGGGACCGACGATGTCGATCCCCACCCGTTCAAAGGGTACCCCCACCACAGGCAGTGGTATAAGGGGGGCCTTTGTCGTGCCACCTGACTTACCACTGGCTTGGCAAGTGACACAGGAGCGGCAAAACTCCTTGGTATCTTCGTTCATGTGAGGCCAGTGAAAGTGTGAGACGAGCCTGTCCCACGTTTTCGTCTGGCCCAAGTGACCTGCTAAGGGAATCTCGTGGGCCAAGGTAAGTAGGAAACCACGCTGAGACAAGGGTACAACCAGCCTCCTGGTCATGCCAGGCTTGGGGTCTCTTGACTCAGTGTACAGGAGTCCATCTTCCCAGTATACCTTGTGGGTACCTGTGGCGTTCCCAGCAGCCTCAGCAGCAGCCTGCTGTCTGAGGGGTTCAAGAGAAGGGCAGTCTAACTGGTCCTTCCCCAGGTCTTCCCTTGAGGGTCCCCCTGAACCCAAGAATTCAACTTGATCAAGTTCGAATTCCCTAGGCTCAGTTTCCCGCAATTCCTGTAGGTCAGCCTCCTCTGAGACTTGATCCTCGACCTGGGGCAAGGGGGAAGGCGCAGCCTTAACCCTACTGCTCTTTTTCTTGGGAGGTGTCTGGTCCGTTGTTCCAGGATCCAGCACCTGTTCAGTGGGGCATTTCCTGACCTGTGACCTAGTCACAGCGAACACATGTGCTGGCAAACCTAACATTTCCATGTGAGTCCGGTGCTCCACTTCTGACCATTGTGACGACTCCAAATCATTGCCCAACAAACAATCCACTGGGAGGTCTGGACTAACTACAACCTTCTTTTGGCCAGTTACCCCTCCCCAGGAGAAAGCTACAATTGCCATACTGTGATTGGTAGTGACATTGCTTGCATTGGTCACCAGGAATTCTGTACCTGGCATGATCTGTCCAGGGTCCACAAAGTTAGGCGTCACCATGGTGACGCTGGCACAAGTGTCCCTATAGGCCTGAGCCATCTTTCCATTTATGAAAGGCGTCTGTCGGTATTTGCCCAAAGAATTGGGGCTTACGTCAGGGGACACGTCCACGTCCCCTGTACTGACAAGGACAGCCTGAGTGAGTGTGCCAACTAAGTTGTCACGCCCCTCAGAACCCAGGGTTAACCCTACTAAACCCTTGGGAGGCGCACTACCACTGCTGACTGTACTAGGGGGCACAGGTGCCTTAGGGGCTGCAGTGGCAGGAGTCTGCCCTCCTCCTTTCTTGGTGCACTCACTAAACCAGTGAGATTTACTTTTACAGTACTGGCACCATCTTTTGGATTGGCCTTCTTTCTTCTTTTGGGGAGCCTGACCCCCACCCTCTTTGGGTTGTTGGGGACCTGTCGAAGACTTCTGGTCATTTTGTTCCCCCTTAGAATCTTTACCCTTCTGGTCTGCTTTCTTCTGACCACCTTGATTCTGGCCCTGGTTCTGTTTAACTCTCGTACGAACCCATCTGTCTGCCTTCTTTCCCAATTCTTGGGGAGAGGTCAGATCCGAGTCGACAAGATGCTGATGCAACAACTGGTTCTGACAATTGTTTAAAATTTGTTCTCTCATCATCAAATTATACAATCCTTCGTAGTCAGCAACCTTACTGCCCAGCAACCAGCCCTCAAAAGCCTTAGTGGCACAATCGACAAAATCAGACCAATCTTGAGACTGCGTTTTCTGGGTATCCCTGAACAGCACCCTGTACTGCTCAGTGGTTAGGCCGAACCCTTCAACGAGTGTATTCTTCAAGACTTGGTAATTGTTAGCATCCTCCACCCTTGTGGTGAGGAGCTTGTCTCTTCCTTTTCCTTCAAAGGAGAGCCACAAGATAGCTGCCCACTGACTCTGGGGAACGCCTTGCACAGTGCAGGCCCTCTCCAAAGCAGTAATCCATTTGTGGATGTCGTCCCCTTGTTTAAAGGGGGGCACTATCTTCCCAAGGTGTTTCGTATCGAAACTCTTTTCCCTACTACTAGGTACATTGCTGCCACCAGTGGGGACTACCCCACTTAACTGTTGCTCTCTTGCAAAGGCAAGCCTCTCTTTGGCCAGGGCAAGTTCTTCCCTTTTGATCCTTAGATTAGCTGCCCTTTCCTTAGCTTCGTACACTCTCCTCTGAGGGGACGTCATCCCTCTCTGAGACGAGTTGTGAGAGCCATTGGTTTGAAGGGATCTGCCAGAGCCTCTTGACAGAGATCTGGCTCGTCCGTTCCCAATGTTAAGCTGACCTGATAGTGGCCCCAGGGGTCCCCCAGTACCGCTATCATGTTTGCTTAAGTTGGACCTGCTTAGTCTGACGACTTCTACCTGTCCCTTATCTGCCTCATCCCCAGAGAGATCCTCATCCTCATCTTCCTCCCCATCTTCGTTCTCAGTTGCGAGGTGGATGAGGTCAGGATCGTCTCGGGTTCCCTCGAGGGGAGGCATGTCTCCTTCTGGATTAGAATGGCTAAGAAGCTTCTCAGCCTTTCTGGCATCATAAGTCTCGAGACCAATCAGAAAGGAGGTGGTGGGGTTAGCCCCTTGCTTAATCTTCCTAGAGGTACATACTTGTCGTAACTCATGGAAGTTAAGCGCAGTATATCTTGAAGGGATGACCTGTGGAGGGTCAACTGACACAAGGGGAGACTCAGAGTTTCCTCCTTTGTCCGACATACTGCTTCTAGTGTGGTGTAAGTGATGCACCTACCTACACTATGTGTTTCCCTACTGTTCCCTTGCTAAGAGTTGCAGCCAAGGTGTGCTAAGCCTTGAGGAGCTACAACAGCTGGTTCAGTAGAACTCAGAGTATTCTAAGCTTTAGTTATATGTACTAACAGTACTTATGCGATCTTTCAACAAGATATTCTTAGGATACGTGTGGTAAAACAACAGCAAGCTCAAATCCCACCCGCTGCTCACCAATGTGAGAAGTTGGCCCGATATGCAACGTTCGCTATTCTAGCGACCGCTATGTATCGTTCCAACGACCCTTATGGTGTTTGGTTGTAAGTCAACCTATAGACCAGCTATCCTAGTAGCGTGGATACGAGCAGTCTAAGGCTAAAGACTCGAGAGGGCGTGTTAAGCCAGCTGTTTACCACACATGTACCCCTTGAACACCCAGTGAAAGGACGCCACACAAGTGTTATGAAAATAAACAGTATATTTATTAAGAATCACAACAGCCCTGTACTCTTTATGAGGACAGGGTACTAAGCACAAACCAAATCTCTTTAGAAAATACTTCAAGTGCACAATTAAAACAAGTGTCCGAGGACACGGAAAGGTTAAGGTCTCGGGCGGACCCGATAAGGCAAGTCGGAAGCGAGGGACTCGGGACCCTAGAGTAAGGAGGCTATGCAGGCACCGAAATGCCGAGTTACCTAGCCACGAGGGCTGCGGCTGCACAAGTCTTACAGGCGTCGGGGTCTTCGCTGACGAGCCAGGAGCCGGAAGAAAGGAGTTGCTGGCCGGCGACCAGTGCTGAATAGTTCGTAGAGATCCAAGCCTGGATCGGAGATTGATGAAACCTGAAAGCAGAGGGGACCAAGTTCGTACTACTAGCCAGTAGTCAGAGGGTACCAGGAAGGCACCGGTTGGCCGTCACCTCGACTAGGTGAGTGGGCGACGCTAGGCTCTGCAGTCTCACGGACCAGGAGGCGTTGTCGGCGACCACGGTGGAGGTGCGAGCTGTCCCACGAAGGATGATGCTGTCGGCGTCGCTGGGCCCAGGATGGGGCAACAAGCCTTGGCAGATCTCAGGGCCACGGGGTGGGCCTAAGATGGCGTCTTGAGTGGACCAGGAGGGTCCGGGGTGCTTCTCGCAAAGATGGAAGCAGGGGCCGGTCTGGAGCAACCAGACCAGCAGTGATGATTCTCGGATGTCGTCACAGAAGGGCACAAGCCAGCGGCGAGTGACCAGACAACGTGCTGAGCAGCGAGCAGAAGGGCCCCACGCAGATCGTGGAGATGCTGGGAGACTGCACTTCGGTGCTAGAGCGGCTCAGGGTCGGGGCTTCTCGGACCCCAGAGCACTCACCAGAGAGTTACCTCGATGGTCGTGCTGGTTTTTAAGAGCGTGCAGGTTCTGATGATGGCCGGTCCCTCGAGGTCTCGTCGCACCCACAGATCACAACTGAGCTGATGACGTGGGTAGAGGTCAGAGGTGCCAGGGAAGCCGGTTCTCGTCGAGCTGGGCCGTCGGATCCTTGAGGACGGACTTGCAGCAAACCGCAGAGTTCTTAGTTGGTGCCCGCTGATGCAGGGTGACTACTCCTTAGCCACAAGGGAGAAATCTTGAGAAGAGTCTTGAAGTCCTTTCGTAGAAAGTATTCTTGATTCAAAGATGATCTAATTTGGAAGGGTCCCCGCTCCGGTCTTTATCCTAAAGAAAGGGGTGGGTACATGACTAGGTCCTGCCCTAAGGGTGGGACCAGGAAGGGGGGTAGTTACGCCCCTCTCCCCTGCCGGGCTTTCCCCAGGCCAGGGCTGTCGCCCCTGGAACTGGTTCTAACCGGCAGATGCGTAGTGAGCACCGGGGTGCCACTCCGCAGTCACCTTCTCGCCAAAGCCCTACCTACCCAGAATACACAAACCCTGTCTGGGACGGTGCGAACAGCGCCCTCGACAGGAAACCCTTTGTCCAAGTGCTCCTCGCTGGAAGGACTCCCAGCAGCAGGAGGTCAGACTTGTGTCTGTGGTGGCAGCATCCATTTTGTGGAGCTGAGGCTTCAGTTGACTTTAACCGGGGTTCACAGTTACGTACATGTCGTGTCCCTCTAGAAGGGTGGGATGCTAACCTCATCGCCAGAATTGGTGAGAGGGCAGCACCCCGATTCGTATGACACCTTACTCGACATGCTTTGATAACGCGATACCGGAGTTACCGATATGGTACGTGTTATCATGGAACAGCTATTGGGTCTTGATTCCGCAAGCTGCAGCCGGGCTCGGCTCGGGCCTGAACCTAGCGCACACGAGCCCACGCACTCTGCCTTCAGGATTGTTAAGGCCTGCCATAGGAGTGACTGATAGGAACTCGGGTGTCCATTGTATGGTTAGATATAGAGCTACTATACCTAAAGCGAAGGGTGGTTACACGTCTTCGCCCCAGCTGTCGTGCAGCCAGTTGTGTCAAATTTACGAGGCCAGCCAGGGGTGGCATAATACATGCTGCAGCCCATGGCGGCCCTGGGTACACCTATGCCCTGAGTTACAGGGTCTGATAAGGTGGCCCAGTACCAATTGGTAAATGCACCTAGGGTACATATCGTAATTTAGAAAGAGAACAGCCAGGCTGTGGGTCTGATTAGCAGGCCCACAGCCAGAGAAAGTCGTAAACCAGTGAAACAAAAGCAAAAAATCTGGGTGATCATAGGATTGCAGACCCTACTCTCCTACAGTATCATCATGATCATGTCAGACTCAGGGGACAAGCTAACCCAATAGACAAACGTGGTCTGCACTATCAAACATAATTACTTTTGCTGAAACACAAGATATGAAACACTTCGTGACCATTGAAAAAAGTGTTCACAAGAGTATAAATAAAGTTGGGTAAAAACAACCTCTCAAGAAAAGAAAGATGCATTTGCCCTGTCCACAACACCGACATTTTTTTTAAATAAAGTTGAGTGATAAACATTACAATTTTGTTACCAAATAAAGAATCCCGTTTTTTCTAACCCTTCAAATAGTAGAATACCGCCTGTAAAATAAACTTTTTCAGAGCTTAAAAGGTACCAAGTACCCGTGCTCCCACGAGCGTGCAGGCCGGCAGTAATAGAACCCCCAACACAAAAAAAGAACTAAATTTGTTATTTTTACTGCGTGAATTTAAAAATCAAATAATGAGAGTAAAATACCATGGAACCATTGTAAATTCCTTTTTTCAAAAAACCAACTTGAGCTACGGTTCATAAACGTTTTTCGTTTATGTTCTCAATGCCTTTACTGGTCCGCCAAGGAAACGTCCTCCCAAGATGGCCGCCACACATCGAACTGTCTAGTTCTCACAATCCCAAAACCCGAAACGCGGCAACCTTAAATACACTGTTCACCGTACCGCCGACAATATGCGGTCCGGAGGTGAACGAGTAGGTAACACGGTGCGGTTTCGCCGATAATGAAGTAAGTACCTTTGCGTAGATAGAAAGTCGGCATGATCACGTTTCTTTAGAAACGAGGGTCCCGCACTCACCCTATGCATGCGATTCTTTCGCGGAAACGCTATTTCATTAACTTCATTTGGACCCAACAGCAATGCTTCCATGAGGTGATCCCGCCTCCACCAGAGACCATGAAGTGCTATTAAGCACCAATACATGTAAATATGCTGCTTTTACCATGATGGAAAATATTTATGTGTAGTGTGTCTTGTCTATAGTCACATTAAGTCCTGTGTTGTTTCTATGTGTGAATTCACAAAACCACAAGTCTCACACCGCTTTATTTTTTAAATGCACTGGACTGGAAAGCCTGCACGCACCAATAAGGTGCACAAGGGACACCATTACCCTACAAAAAAATGTGAATTATATGTGTGACCCCCTTCCTTTAAAGGAGGGGACTTTTGCAACTAATCATGTGTCATTCTTTTTTCACAGAAACATTGAGAAAGTACAAATCGTATGTATAACACGCATGTTTTAAAGTTAACAGCGTTAGAAGTCGTATTTTCATTAATTCTATTCATTAGAATATAGGAGTGGTAAATACAGGGCTGGTCCCTGTATGGTCCTGACGAAAAGCCTGGGGAGCTTGAAACATGTTGACCAGAAACACTGATTTGACCCTACTTAAGGTTAAATAGCAGTGTCACCCCCATTTTAATATACCAAACTAGGAGCAGAATAAAATTGTTGAGGCCCACTAGCACGGTATTTTTAATTCACTTACACCCACTCCACCACCTCATCACTTTACACCACAAATAGTCTATTCACAAATAAAGTGCTCCTGCGTAGTTCGCTAGTCGCAGCACGCCCCTTTTTGTAGAAAACTGGGATGGCCCCAATGATGAAGCATGTCACCATGGGGAAACCCCGGTGAGTGAGGGGACTCTAGAAATAAATTTTTCTTTCTTCTTCTGGTATGCACTGACATTATTCATGCAGTGACCATAACACACAAACTAGGTCTCTGAATCCATCACTCTGGGTTCCTGATCTTTTGCTACATTTATTTGGAGGCCGACCTAGTTTTGTTTATCCTCCTTCTCCCTCTGTTTTTTCTACTATGGTATTACTAAGAGCCTTTGAGCCATCCTTGTTTGACTTGCAATTCATTATTTGTTATATTGATCTTCGGAAAATCCAAATGTTTTCAATGTATCCATATCCAAGTAAATCTTGGACCCCTTTTACCTAAATGTTAATCAGGGTTAGTCCACATGTGGATAATAGAGACAGAAAAGCCTCTCCAACCAACCGGTCGTACAGTTTTAATAATAAAGGAGAGGTACCCCTTGTGAAGAGTCAAGGGAATTAGGGCAATAAGCCACACAAGTTAAAAGGTTCCTTGGACCGTCTACCAGAATATCTTGTATTTAAAGTATAACACACCTAATTCATGTATCACAATCAAATGTTTATTAAAAAGTTTTTTTTAAAACCATAAATTAAAAAGCATACGAAATTCTAGCGAGTAGAATAGCTGTGCTGTATAGTACATTTACAAACAATTTCACATTTAAAATACAAGTAATAAACAATTATGACCAGCACAATTGGCACAACAGGCTAAAAAAGTATGATTTACAATTTATCACTACAGTTTGTACATCCTAGATTGCATATAAACACACCCCTTGTAAAAACTTCAAATCAAATAATGTTTCACAAAAGTGTTATTGCTAGGATTCTACGAAGTTGGGCGTCAAAGAAGTTTTGATGGATTAAATAATTTTCACCATCTTTTTCAAGACCATGTTATTTGTCTGTGACAGAAGGGATGTTTCTTCTCCCTACGAAGATATAGAGCATTAAAATACATTCTTATCAATTACATGTACATTCAACATTATCTAATACGTCATAAAAAAAGGCCTTAACCCCTTCGATGCTATTGACGGAACGGTTCCGTCATGAGCGTCGCTTGGCCTGTGCTCATGACGGAACCGTTCCGCCATGAGCCCGTTGGCTCATTAGAACACTAAGCAAAGCGCAGGAATCTGCGAAGGTGATAATACACCCTCCTAAAACAGTTATACATTTAGTGAGTCCCATTTTACGTTTCTACGGATTTTTGTTACCTTTCTAATTTAAGATCTCCCAGCTTTAATTTGCTGAATGAGACTAAATTGCTAGTAAGTTTATTAAGCTCCCCTCAGGGATACCGGGATTATTGGGCTCTGTCCCTTGCCTTATAAAGGGGAGTTTATGCAACAGCTATATTTGACTCTAGATTTTGAATTGGCTCTTTCTGTCGTTCAATTTTACCCTTATGCTCTTACCCTTATGTTTGCAGAATGAGCTGTGGTGTGAGGAGCCCCTTATGTTTCTCTTTCCTGATTATCAATAGGGGATCGAGGTTTTCTAGAAAAAAAACAATAGATTTGTTAGAGTCTCACTAAAGCCTATTTTAGCTTTTGAAGTTTGCGGTCTCTTTAAACCAAGGCTCACCTTTAGCGGGGTATTATTCTATTTTCTCCGCTCTTAAGCCCTCTTGCCTCATATCTAAAAACCCTAGCGATTTGGGATCCCGGAGGTTTGATAAAGTCGAGTCTGTATTGAAGCAAGAAATATGAAAAAAAATGCTTATCAGTTCGGCTGTTATACAAGCGCCCACTTGCTTCCTCTCCTAAAGGTGCTTATCGTTACCTTTTAAAATGACCATCAGCTTCCTTTTTTATTCAGACTGTTCTGCTATTCTTCGGAATACTTTTGTAGTGAATGTCGGACGGCTCGTGGCGTCTGATAACTGCCAACTGCCCCACTGTATAGGGATCAAAATAATTAATTGAGTTTACTTTTCCTCTACTTAAATATTTAACTTCTCTAATTTGCTTAAAATCTCTAGGTTGCCATGGATTGGAGCACTCACCTTTCTCTTCTAGTTTTGAAATGCGACCGGTCTGGTTCATGAAATTCTTACCAATTTCATTGCCGCCATATCCGCGTTTTAAATGTATGGCGCATGTTCGGTGATTGGATATTGTGAATCCGATTATGCAAAATAGCCAACCTAGTTTCCTCTACGGTCCTCCTCTTATTTGATTGGGTGGTTTACTGTTACTAGTGCATTCAGGTGAATTGAAGCCCCAATTCCAGAGACCAATGTATATGAGAGGGAACAACAAAAGAATCACCTTCTCTGAGACATAGGGGTCGAGTAGTGAGGAGGAATTAGAAGGGGCACAAGGGAACAGGAATGGCCCCCAATCTGATTGTGAGTCTTTTTTAGTAAAACAACACTTCTGAGGACAAAAAACATACAGAGGGTACCCCCGTCAAGATCCAGTCCGCAACCATCAACCTCAACAAGGGGGGCAGGAGTACCTTGCAACAAGAACAAAACAATATTGGAGATCAAGGAATTCCCCATCATTAATCTCTCTAGTTTAGAACTAAAAAGGGATGAACAGGAAATACTCAAGAAAGGCTTCATTTTTCCACCTACTAATATTTATAATTCCTCTGATCTGGAAAGTGACTTAAGGAGCTTCTTTAGAAAGATATGCTTACAGAAATTCTTTGAGGATAAGACATATACGCCACCACCTAATATCACTGGATTGAAACCCAAATCTACCTTTGTACCTAACTTAAATCAATTAGACAGAAATGTGGAAACATTTGAAAGAATAGTAGAGCTTGAGATCAAGAAACTCAATAGAGATAGCACCAACAGAATTTGTAATAACAATCTGAATAAAGAACAGAGAAAGGCCCTCTCTGATCCTCAAAATTTTGAGGATCTTATAATAAAACCAGCAGATAAAGGGGGGAGGGGTAGTTGTTTTTGACACCCCAAAATAAGAGGCCAAATTGAGAAAGTTTTTAAACATGGAAGAACATTACCAACGCAGTAAATTCACGGAATTAAGCAAATTAAAGAACGAGGTAGATACACTTCTTATGAACGGTAAAAAGGAAGGAATTATCTGTGAGAATGAGTTTAAATTCATGTTTAAAATGTACCCAAAGATCCCAGCCATATACGGATTACATAAGATCCACAAGAATGTAGAAAACCCCCTATGAGACCGATCATTAGTGGCATAGGCTCATTATTTGAACATTTAAGTCGTTATGTTGACTTTTTTCCCAAACCTCTAGTTAAGAAGCAAAGGTCGTACATTAAGGACACCAAACATGCCATTTCCATTTGTTAAGGACAGGGCTTCAACAGGGTGGCACAACTGCTGGTCACCCTGGACATTGAAGCCCTGTACACCAACATACCCCAGGACAGTACCATACGGGTGATCGAGTCCATACTAAAAGAGGAAGATTTGGGCGGGGCTGACCAGGATTTTATTATGTCTTGTATTAAATTGATTCTTAAAAGAAATGATTTCCTCTTTAAGGAAGAACTTTATCTTCAAGTCAAGGGGACCAGTATGGGGGCCGCATGTTCCCCCAGCCTGGCATGCCTATATGTGGGAGACTTTGAACTCCACCACATTTACAATGAGGCAGCACCCTTCTTTGAGAACATCACAAGCTGGCACCGTTACATAGATGATATTATTTTTATATGGAACGGTGCCAGCACTGATTTGGACTCATTTTTAGAATGGCTAAACTTAGGCGATCCAAACTTAAAATTTACAGCCCACTATAGTGAGGAAAGAGTAGAGTTTTTGGATATCCAGATCAAAAGTGAGGATAATATTTTAAAAGTTGAGCTGTACACCAAGCCAACTGATAAAAACTCCCTCCTGTTGTATACCAGCAACCATCCACACTCTCAGAAGGATAATATACCCTTTGGGGAATTTCTTAGGTTGCGGAGAAACTGTGCCACACTCAAAGACTTTTACTACCATGCAGAAAATACCAAACAAAAATTAAAAGCAAGAGGATACCCTTATAAACTTATAAAGAATTCATTTAAACGTGCCAGGTTTTCCGATAGGGACAGCCTATTAGATCCTAATAGAGAGAAAAGGAAAACAACCCTAGATAGAATAGTGTTTGTTATCCAGTACACACACATCAGCAATTAAATAAAAAATATAGTTAATCGAAACGGGAAGATCTTAAATTACAATAATGAGTGCCACATGGAAAAAACATTGTTCTCTTTTAGAAGGAATAAAACAATTAGAAATTATTTGGTGAATACATATAGAGTAACTAAAACAGGTCAAAGTAACCTTACAGGAGAACTATCAATAGGGAATTAAAAATGTGGGACGTGCTCCCACATTTGCCCACATTGCATAGAAGGTAAAGAGATGAAATTTGCAGAAAATAATTTGAGGTCCCAATCTCTAAACAACTACCGGAGCAAGAACCTTATCTATCTACTAATCTGCCCATGTGGTTTAGGGTGTGTAGGGGAAACAAGTAGAGAGCTTAGAACTAGACTAGTAGAACACAAGTCCGCAATTAGGAATAATAAGACCAATGCTCCTCTCGCAGACCACTACCAAGAAAAGAAACATAACTGCGAGGAAATTAAGTGGTTTATTTTGGAAAAAATTAAGATTGACAGAAGAGGAGGTGATCTAGAAAGAAAACGCAAGACCAGGGAATAATGGTATATGTGTTTTCTAAATACTATTTAAACCGGACTGAACACCAAAGACTATTGGGATAGGATAGTACAATAGTATCTACAACCAGATGCCCCACCTTTTCTCTGATCATAATATGCAACTAAACATAATTACAATAAAAAAGAAAATTCCCGATGATAAGAGTAACTACAACCTCAGACTAACACTTTAACAATATATATAATAAGAAGGAGGCGAGATTATGATCCACAATAGCCCAAACATTTTCTTAACTGAAATAATTTCTATAGTTAGAAATGGTGACTAGAAGATTAACCAAATTTACTTTAGGATTATATTCTAATTCTAGATATACGGGATTTATAACACTTATTTGCAATCTCGGCAGAAAGGTATTTTTCAAATAAATGTACACGAGATGCGGTTATTCCAGTATATACTTGTGTGGACTCTGTTGCCGGGTTAAATCCCACAATCACATGACCCTATGGAGACCAATAGACAACCGTATTAGAAGAATATGCATTTCGGCCAATGACCGTACAGACCTGGTCCAAAACAGTCATGATCTTAAAAAAAGAGGACCTTCTTGATTGGTCCCATCTAAATGTCTTCAGTTTATATCTATGCCGGCTGTCCTATAACTACCTACACACTTGTCTTTCACACCTTCAATTCCCCAGTCAGTATGCGTACACTCCAGCAAACACTTTGTCACTCCCCTCGCACTCCTCAAGTGACCCTATCAATACCATGTACTAATCCATTCACTGCGCCAAAACAGAACACTTATAAATTCACCCAGGTACTCTCCTTGCAGTACATTAATCATTCAGGCAGTATCCAAAAACTCATGCGGCGAGCCAGGCCTTAGCACAAGAACTGCTTCAAACCCCTATCTACTATGCATGCAGTACTCTAACCACCTAGACACTTGTCTTTCACATCTTCAATTCCCCAGTCAGTATCCATACACTTCCAGCAAACACCCTGTCACTCCCCTTGCACTCCTCCAGTGAACCCTTTCAGCATCATGTACTAATCGATTCACTACGCCTAAACCCAAACACTTATAAATTCACCCACGCACTCTCCTTGCAGTACTCCAATCATTCAGTCAGTACCCAGGTACTCATGCAGTGAGCCAGGCCTTAGCACATGGAATGCTTCAAATGTATATCAACTATGCATGCAGTCCTTTAACCATGTACCCACTTGTCTTTCACACCTTCACTTCCCTAGTCAGAATTGATACACTTCCCGCAAACACCCTGTCACTTCCCTTGTACTCCTCTAGTAACCCATTCAGCACCATGTACTAATCTATTCACTGCCCCAAAACCAAACCACTTATAAATTCACCCAGGCACTCTCGTTGCAGTGCTCTAAACATTCAGTCAGTACCCGAATACTCATGCACTGAGCCAGGCCTTACCACATGGACTGCTTCAAACGCCTATCCACTAGGCATGCAGTCCTCTAACTACCTACACACTTGTCTTTCACACCTTCAATTCCCCAGCCAGTGTACATACACTCCAGCAAACACCCTGTCACTCCTCTTGCACTCCTCCAGTGACCCATTCAGCACCATGTACTAATCCATTCACTGCTCCAAAACCCAACACTTATAAATTCACCCAGGCACTCTCCTTGCAGTGCTCTAATCATTCAGTCAGTACTCAAGTACATATGCAGCGAGCTAGGCCTTAGCACATGGACTGCTTCAAATTCCTATCCACTATGCATGCAGTCCTGTAACCACCTACACACTTGTCTTTCACACTTTCAGTTCCCAGGTCAGTATCCATACACTGCTGGCAAACAGCCTGTCATTCCCCTAGTACTCCTCCAGTTACCCAATCAGCACCAGTGACCCAATCAGCACCATGCACTAATCCATTCACTAAGCCAAACCCAAACACTGATAAATTCACCCAGGCACTCTCCTTGCAATACTCTAATCATTCAGTAAGTATCCAAGTACTTATGCAGTGAGCCAGGCGTTAGCACATAAACTGCTTCAAACTCCTACCCACTATGCATGCAGTCCTCTAACCATGTACCCACTTGTCTTTCACACCTTCAATTCCCTAGTCAGTATACATACACTCCAGAAAACACCCTGTCACTCCTCTTGCACTCCTCCAGCGACCCATTCAACACCAAGTATCCATACACTTCCAGCAAACACCCTATCACTCCCCTTGTACTCCTCTAATGACCCATTCAGCACCATGTACTAATCTATTCCTTTGCCAAAATCCAACCACTTATAAATTCATCCAGGCACTCTCCTTGCAGTACTCTAATCATTCAGTCAGTATACAAGTACTCATGCCGCGAGCCAAGCCTTAGCACATGGACTGCTTCAAACCCCTATCCACTAGCATGCAGTCATCTAACCACCTTCACATCTGTCTTTCACACCTTCAATTCCCTAGTCAGTATACATACACTCCAGAAAACACCCTGTCACTCCTCTTGCACTCCTCCAGCGACCCATTCAACACCAAGTACTAATCCATTCACTTCGCCAAAACCCGAACACTTATAAATTCACCCAGGAACTCTCCTTTCCGTATTCTAATCCTTCAGTCAGTATCCAAGTACTCATGCAGCGAGCCAGGCTTTAGCACGTGGAGTGCTTCCAACCTCTATCCACTATGCATGCAGTCCTCTAACCACCTACACACTTGTCTTTCACACCTTCAATTCCCCTGTCAGTATACATACTTCCAGCAAATACCTTGTCACTCCTCTTGCACTCCTCTAGTGACTCATTCAGCACCATGTACTAATCTATTGACTTTCCCAAAACCCAAACACTTATAAATTCACCAAGGGACTCTCCTTGCAGTACTCTAAACATTCAGTCAGTACCTAAGTACTCATGCACTGAGCCAGGCCTTAGCACAGGGACTGCTTCAAACTCATATCAACTATACATGCAGTCCTCTAACCACCTACACACTTGTCTTTCACACCTTCACTTCTCCGGTCAGTATCCCTTCACTTCCACTAGCACTTATTTTTGGAGACCAATACATATCTTCATCATCAGGCTTTGACAAAGAGATAGAAAGAGAAAGATAAAGGTAGGCGAGCCATTAAAAAGGAAAGACAAAGGGATGACCAATAACCTGTACGAGTGAGATAAAGAAAATGGAAGTGGTGGGTGGTGGTAGAGACATGAGATGGAATCAAAAGTAGGTTGGTAATTGGCAGCAGTGTAGTTAATACAACATTGGCGATAGGTTCCTGAAAAAGCTTTAAACACCTTCACTCATTGTTTTACATAATGAAACAATTGTAAACTTGGGCTTAGAAGAACAAGGCTATATAGACCAGGCATACCCTGGCCACAGGAGCCAAAGAAATCTTGTTATAAAATGAAGGGCTGCTTATATCCCCCGGCTACACTAGATGCGGCAGCAGGTCTTAAGCAACTCCCATTCCCTTCCTTGACTTATGTTGTCCTCATTTTGTTGTACCCTATCTCCCCAGTTGGGTCCAAACTACACTATATCTGGACCATTTACATGTCACCTGCTGGTGAGACTCATCAGCACTGATCCACCCTGTCTAAGGGTATTGGCTCATGACTTCATGTGATTGCAGTGATCTATTTACCTTTCTCTCCTTTTGCTATACAGTGCTGCACATTATGCTGTTGGCAATCCCTTTTCTTTCCATCCTTTTTTCTACATGAGCACTGCTCTGACTGTATGTTACAAAAAATGTGCAACAATATTAAATCCAAAGATTTAAACAAATAAAATGAAGGGCTACTTATAGGGGTTAGAGGTGGACGAGCCACTGAAAGCTCAAGCCAGGCTCAAGCCTGAAACCTGAATCTGGCTCAGCTCGAGATCTTGTTGGACGCTTGCGCCCATACCGAGCCGAGGTTTCATTCTCAGCGGGAGAATGTGAGCTGCAGGAAATCAGTTAAGGAAGTACACATTCTTGCATTTTGAGCTGACGTTATCCTATTTTACATGATGTTTGTTGCATGATTTACACAGCAAACATTTTCAGGGCTCGGCACATGCTCAGGCTCTAAGATTCGAGCCACACCCTTGGCTCGGCAATGGCTCAGCTTTCTCAGTAAATCTGTTGGCTCACCCACCAGTAGCATGAACGGAGGGATGGAGTGATCATCAGATATCCAGCCTGGAAAACAGCCCTAATGGAATCCTCAGTGAGATGGTCAGGTGTACTACACTAACTTGGTTTGATGTGGGGTTGGAATGAACACATTTTCCTGAGCTGTTTTTACCTCCCAGTCCACCACTGAGATGGAACAGTTTCTGGAATATGACGATGGCACACAAACACATGATAGTGATAGATAAACCTAAGAGACCGAACATGGCAATGTGATTTAGTATCCATTCAACTGCAGTTGTAGTCAGTGCTTAATTTGAGCAGGTGGTTTCCGATACTCAGCACCAGGATTAATTGTCACCAGAGGCACTTATGACAGTCTGCTACATGGTGGCACTGCCTATCTAATTTAGAGAGGAGCAAAACAACAGAATTATATAATTAACACTTATATTATAACATTATATCATACCATAAAAATATCTAATACGTTCGGCCCAAGCCATTTACCTAACTTTGGGGTCCTGGAATAGTCTGAACTGTCACACTTGAAGGAGTGTTATGGTTAGTAGTTGTTTTGGTACTGTCATTGCCCACGCTGGCAGGGTAATGGGTGGTGCAGACTGCAGTATCCTCTGAACGAGGGCCCTGGCACTTATTTTTCTACAAACTAAGCACTGGTTGAGGTAGATGAGTGCACATGATAAAAATGATAATTTGATGTACAATTATTACATTTACAAAAAATCCAAAAGCTGTTATAAGGGGAACAATAATAATGCATTTTTTTTTTTAGGAAATTGCATTCTTTTGTCCCAGTAAAAACTTGTTAATTTTCCAAAATTCAAAAGTTGCTATCTAGGTGGGAAAGGAGAATATTTTCAACAAATGGCAAGGTGATTTTTTAAAATATGGCATCTTGTGGTATTTCAGGGGCCAATTATTGTATTTTCACAAACCGGCAAGCTGGTTTTCCGGGACAAAATGTATGCACATCATAAAACATTTAAATTTAAGATATCAGTAATAGTTCATGTTGATTTAGGTCCGTCTATTTATTATGTTGTGTATTCACTTCCTTAATGTAAAATGACCTAACGTGTAGCTATGATTGCAATTTCATGTGTTGTCAAGACATTTCATGATCTATTTGTATATTATTTTATCACATTATTATTACTATAAATCACACTGCCTGAGGCTTGATTATATACAAATGTTGTTAGCTAAGTGATATATCTCCTACCTGATTCTAATAGATGCCTTGAACCTGAATGGCAGCTCTGCTGTCTGAGCATGATACACCTGCCTGCCTGACAGTAGAAATGGCACTGCTGTTGAATGTGTGGGATCCTGAGATATGTAAGACTCCTTCTAAGAATATTTCCAGTCAAACTATATGACTGACAAATGACATGGGCAGCATGCGGAAATGAAGGAACGTGCAAGGTAGAAGGGAAGAAAGGTGTTGCACTGATTGTGAAAAATGACAGGAGCCCATGTCTACCTGTAGATCCGTAATATTTAGTTTGCCGTTAAAACCTTTTTAACCATGTCATGATGGAAAAGTTGCTGCAAAAAAAGTGCTGCATACTTTAAAACATTTCTTGGGGTTGAGGGAACCCCGCCCCCCAATGCACCCCCACTCCCCCACCTCCATCTGCCCTTTCTTGGGAGTCCATAAATATTAGAATGTTTGGAGTGGTAGCTTCCTAATTATATGTAAAAAGTATAGATATTTACAAGTTGTGTTGCAAAGTGCGCAATTTGCCTACAATTCTTTAAAACATTCTCAGGGTTGGGAAAGAAACCGTTAGGACATGATCAATTCCCTATCTGGATGTTTCATCTCAAACCAGGGCAGGCACTTACTACCCATCGTTTGCATTTGTCTTAGAAATTTAACAAGGCATTTTCTTAAAATAACTGGGATGTGCCAGCATGGCACCACTCATTAAGATGTTTGGAAAACATATTTGTGACATGTTGGTATGAAACAATTGCTGGTCTTCCTCTTCCATCGACAATGTGTTACAGTGCGGGTCATCCATGCTAAAAGTACCCTTCCATTTTCGTTGAAAAAAGCCATTAGTCGACAATCAATATTAGGTCAAGAGAGCTGGTTTTATTTTTTTAAGTAACAGAATCTACATAATTATCATGAATGGGGTTAACAGGAAGATGTTTACATGGAAACCCAATCTTATAAGTGGTGGTTGAATGGGCCATAATTTCAACTTTCCCTCCTGCATGTACTGGCATCTCATGTTGTTGATGTAGAGACCCTGCCAGGCAGCCCATTAACACTTCTTGGCTCCGATATAGTGTCCTGGCCTTTGGTCTTGGCAGGGATCAGGAAGGCATGGGTTGCAGGGATCCACTAAAAAAATACAAGCAGCGAAATTGATTGATATTAAAATTTGCACACAATTATTAAAAATATCAACAGTGTAATGTTTCTGGTCTTCATAAACAGCTTGAATCAGCCATGTGGAGATATAATGCTCATTGTTTGATGATGAGTATTCAGTGTTCAATGGACCCCCGGTCTCTGTGCCGTGGAACCACTGCTCTTGCTCCACCATTGATAACATACGCCCCTGCGTCACCACTACGTCCCAGAACGACATAAGCGTGAGCACGCACAAAGGAAGAGATCGGAATGTTTTGTGTCATCAGGAAAAGTCGCAAAACATTTGTGCTTTCCCTCGTTAGTTATAAGCAGGGGCGACTGTCACTTTGCCACCCGTCTCCCATTGGTTGGCCTGTTGACTTCGCTAAAGCAGCTATATTGTATGATGCCTTGCTGAATGTAAAGGCCATTAGCACATTCGGTCCCATTATTGGACAAAATTGGGAGCTAGGGCACTGAAAACAAGTCCCAGAACAGGGTCTCAAAAGAGGGTCACAAAATAAATCCATGCAGAGAATTTCAATTGAGAAATTCCTCCCCGCCAAGCACCCCAAACCAAATCTTTCTCCAGTCATTAACTTTTACTTACCTGTAGCGCACTTCTGTGAGTTGTCCTGGCACTGCTGGACAGGTGCGCATGCTGAAACGAGAGAAACAGGAGCCACGGTAAGCATATGCACTTCTAACTTTCTCTAAAAGTCATACTTGTTGTGAGAGACTCCTAAACACACGGGGGAATTTTTATGAGATGGTTTGTTCGCGTTTGCACCACTCAACATTGTACGCGTGCAATGCCAACCTTTAAGATTTATGAAGCCACGCAAAGCCAGTTTGCATTACCCTGAATTTCTTGAATTTCTCCATAAATCTGGAGTAAGGCAACAGAGCGCAAATTGCTGTGTTGCCTTACTCTGCCCTGGAAAGGCATTCCATGGACGTTGCATGGGTGTTCCCAAAAAACTGCCATGGTTTTTGATGCATGCCCAGACTTAACAGAACTGGTAGACCTGGGAATCCGCAAACAGATACACCTTCCCAGGAGAGGCGTAACGAGGGGAAATGTCTTTATTTGTTCTAGTTACGTCCTCTTTCAATGTGTGCTGCATACTGCAGCAGGCCTAAAGGAATATGACCCTCAGGATTGCTTTTATTCCTGCACTAAAACATAATTTTGCATATTTTCACAGAATTAGGCAAATGCAAACAACAAACATCAAACACTGCATTGGTAACAGTGGCAGTTGTGATTGATCGGTGGATAAGGTTACCCTGTGACTACCTAACAGCAAGGACTTCTTGTTCAAGTCTTGGCCTTTTCTTCAACCACACAATGTTCTCTGGTAGGTATATTACTGTCTGTTCATAAAAGGAAAGCTCAGGACGTCAACATCTCATTATTGGAGATATGAAGTCATCTGGTTATCGTAGCTTTTGAGGCACGTTTTCTAAGCAATTTAAACTACAACTTTGTTTTGATAGTCCAAAAGCCCCTGTTTATTGAAAACACTTTGATAAGTAAGGAATCTGTTGCAATATTAGTTTTTGGAAAGGTAATACTAATACAATATTTGATCAACCTCTCACACATATCTGTAGAGAATGCCCTAGTAATATTGCTTTAACACTGTTTGTCTACTACTAAATTTTAACAGATTAGGGACATATTTATTTTGTTATTTTTTTTGTGTATTGTATTGTAAGTCATGCTAACAAATAACCTTGCTCTTCCTGATATTTTGTTAGTGCTTTACAGAAACCAACCAATAACATACCAGCTGTTATGCTATGGGAATGCAATATCAGGTCTAGTTTAGCACATTCGGCTGTTATGTGTGAGAAAGACTAAACAGAAATGGCAATATGTTTCTGTCATGATAGGAGGAAGTCAACCCTCATCTATGATTTGTTTAGGACAGTCTTTCCCAAACTGTGGGTCACGATCCACTGGTGAGTCGGGAGCTGATTTTTGGTTACTCGCATAAGTCCAAGCAAAAAAAATAAAATAAGAATACCTAAAAAATTCTATATTTATCTTATCATATTTGCTGCGCTTCAAAGACAGAAAGTGAAATGACAAGCTACGTCTTCTGAAAAAAAACCTGATAACGCTTTTTATATGGGATTGGTGCTTACAACTCCTCTCATTTTGCTGTCAGAGAGAAAAGTAAAGTGAATTATGTGACAATCTTGCTGGGGTACAGTGAGTGTGGAAGGAAAAACTGTAGGATTTCCACATGCTATCATTTGTGTAATATAGTTTTAACAGTAAAAAGGTAAGTCTGTGCAAATTTAGTGGGCATTTCAATAGAATATATGCTGTCTGTAAATGACATGTTGCTTCCACAAAATGTTTAGATTCCTTAAAAAAAATAACTCCAGACATGTCCATTAAAGTTAGGCGGGTCGCAAAAGATTGTCGTTTTAAAGTTTGTCATGGCTCTAATAAGCTTGTGAAGCAATGGTGAAGGAAATGGCAATATTTGGTTACATTTCTGGACTTCCTCCATGTAGTATGGCCTCCTAGTCTAGCCAGTCAATAGCCTTATGTACATAAGCCACCTGTTAAAGTCCTAAAGATTGCAGAATTGTAATCCCTTGTAACAACATAAAGTATACGAGGAAATATTTGCATTAAGCCCAACCAATGATATTTACTCTGGGTAACAATCAATTCCATTATTTCTTTGCTCACTGTGCCATTACAGAAAGGTCCCATATACAAATTAGTATTGACCCTGTTCTGAAATAGAGATCCAAGCCTAAACTGTGTATTCATGTCCCATCTCAGCAGATATACTCACAAAGTCAGAAATCTGTTGGCTTTGTTGGTATGTAAAGTTGCGAAATTGTGTATTGGGTGGTCAGCTTCATGATGTATTAAGGCCTTCTCCTTGAAAGGATTTGCACAGTATACACAACACCTAAGATTGTATATTTTGCTCAACTGAGTGACAGGGCAGGAGTATGTTTTCTCTTATTTAGACAAAGAGTATTGTCTCTTTGTTCTGTATTCTCTGGAGTTTCCAAATCCATGTAAGGTACTTTAAATTTTTATTTTTGACGTTTTCTTCTGACATCACTATTCCCTAGTGTGCTATAGTATATGCAGTGAGGTAAATTGCTAGTCCACGTTGAAGAAAGGGCATTTTCATATCAAGTAAATTACATGTAAATCTGAGTATTATTTCCTTGTGTTACCAAGTTTGGTTAGTTTCAAATACAAGAAAGACAATTAGTCAAATCTGTGGTATGACAAGGAATTGATCAGCTCATCCTCTTAGCATTAGGTTTACACATTAGCTATTGATGATAGCAACACTTTATCAAAAAAGACTAATGAGCAGCACTGAAGAATCAATGTTCAGTCATTTCCATTTTTTGCCAGTCAATAGATTATGACTCAGAGTTACATAAAAGCCATGTAATGCAGAGCAGCAAGTAAAGCTGCTCCACTAGTTTGTGTGAATGCGAGAGAGCAGAACAGCTCCCTATCTACTAAGATATCACACTGCTCTGTGCTCTCTCCCTGCGCTAGCGCACTTTTTTCTTCAGTGCATCAACATAGACAAACTTCACAAACCAAATCTATGCTTTAAGGAATTTCCCACATTGTATGGGTGGTGTATAAGACAGCAAACATGCAAAGTGGTAAAAAAGAGGATACATGAATATATCTCTCCTTGATAATCTTGCCTTGAGAAGGCACAGAATTTTGGCACAAATCCATGTCCACAATTCTTTCTAGATAGGGATTTCTATCTAAACACCTAAGGGGTTACATTTTAGCACCCATTCATGACTAATACAACACACCCTTGAGGCAAAGCAACACAGGGCAGTGCATTGCACATCTTTCCATAATTTTGGGGTATATTCCAACACAATCCTCAATTTGATTTGGATTGTAAATCCCACTACAACATTTGTGTCTGTTTTACTTTAAGATCTAACATGAACCCAACACAAATTTTTGTAAATCTGGGCCCAAGTTTGGAGTTGTCGTCTAACAGCTAAGTTGTTGACTTTGGATCTCTGGGACTTCTGCACTAATCCTGTATTCAGCACTTGACGAACAATTGTGCAGGCCTAACTAAATCAAGCGATCTCTCCAGCCATAAGTATGTGGAAATGTAATTCATCTGCAATACAAAAGTGCAAAATCCACTTGACCTATATGAACTTGAGTTGTCTATTAACTCCCTCAAAGAACATTGATAACTCTGTTGCTCCCCAACTAGTCTCTCTATCAATACCCTTATGTATTGAACCCCTAGCAAGTATTTGTATGCAAGCATCAAAAGCTGTATATTTTTCTTACAATGATAAGGCAATTTAGGAGAATAATTTGTAATCAAGCTATCACTTACGGTCCTGGCAGGGGTTTGTCTGTTGGCAGGGATCATTGCATTGTGTCTTCTGGTGATGGTGTTGGTGATGTCCTCCGCCCTTGGCAGACATGGTTCTCTATAGCTCGAGGTTGCACTGCTGCTTGAGGAAGAAACACAGGAAGACTGGTTGTCTGATTGATAGCCTGGCTGTCTAAAGGTGCTGCTTTTATACCCTGGTCAGTGGCTGATCATAACTAAGGCTCACCTTGTCATTTGTTGCAGTTTCTATGAACCCGCCCATAATAATTATTAGACAGTTGTTTTATTTAGCAATTTGTGTTTCCTTCACCCTGACATTAGGGTGATTCGTTCTAAATAAAGTCACCCACACCCAAGCAGTTTGCTCTAATAAAAATACTGACTCAGGTTTCATGGTGACTTTTTTATATGGCATCATTTCATTCACATCTAAGGGTTCTATCTGTTGCATTATCCGATTATGCAGTTCAGTCTTGATTGGAACTGTCTGCTTCTGTGTTTAAGAGAAGCAAATCATTTCCATGCTAAGAACCTGCTGAGCCAATATGTACCCAAGAGGGCAGACTGACACCAAGGGATGTTTTTAAACTCCCTACAAGGTAGAGTCAGAACAGTGAGCTCGTGGTAGGTTAGTAATGCATGGCTAGTGGGGCTAGTCAAAGTTTAAGACCCAGATTGTGTTATCACGCTTATGGTTTGTGTGTTCGAGTCTCCAGTGAGATCAATGTCGTTGGCTGCCACCAACTAGGTCCTTCATGTGTGTGCATGTCTAATATTTACAGAGCTCTTCAGAGAAAAGTTAGCTGAGTATTGAGTACTCGGATAGCTGTAGCTGGGGTTACCTACTTCAAAAAGGACTTTAAAGCTCCACTACAAACAGTAGATTGTGCCGAATAGTGTAGAAATTGTAAGAAGTCTTAAAGAGTAAGGCGAAATACTGAGAAAACATCTTTTTAATTAGAGTAATTGGTCGCCATAGTCATTAGCAGCGTACCTTTGTAAGCAATATTTTTCCCAGACTTTGATCTGCATGTACATGTGTCTGTATATACTCTATACTCAGTATGATGTACGTCCATAAGGGCCTCTCGGCACTGACATGGAAAACTTAAAGTCTTAAGAACTGAAGTGGTTACACCTCCTGATATGGAAGTGACATCAAAGTCTAACATAATCTCAACATGCAATGGTCAGTGACACATGTGATTGCACCTCTTATTGTAGTACAAGTGTAGATTATGAGGAGCACTTTACACAAACCCAGTCAAAGCCTAGTACTAGTTACATGAAAGAGATCTTGCTGCCAACATCCAAAGATACAGGTCCTGTACTAGAATGTTTCCAAAAAAAGGTTCATCTACCTCAGCTCTTGCTTGGAATGTTTTGTGGCGATCAGTCAAGCAACGGCTTAAGAAAAATGGGATTATAACAGGGGCGGCCCCTCCTCTAAAGCTGAGCGTCGCCCCACTGCGTTGCAGCAGTGAAGAAAAGAAAATAGAAAATGATGATAATGTGATGGTATTATCATTTTATTTGTTCCTGATGCTGCAGCATGGAGGCTGCTCTGCTCATAGAGCAGGGGAGAGGTGGTGGGCACACTGAAGTGCGCATGGCGCTTTCTGCCGGCTGTCTCGGGCCGGCCAAACAGTCATGCACACTTAGCATGTTCATCACCCAGGCTGCATTACAGCCTAGGTGGAGAACATGCCCAGGCTCCCAGTCCCCTCTGAGCCCCAAATTACGGCGCTCAGACCAATCACAACACTGCACTACAGCGTTGAGATTAGCTCAGGGGAGCCTGGCTGCTTCCTGTTCAGTTGACGGAGGAGAGGCAAAGTAGGTAAAAGCAACAAGGAAGTAAGTGTATTTTTCCTTTTTTTACATTCCAGTAACCCCTTGGCCCCCACCTCGTCACATCAGATCTGAGCCACCCCCACTGGGTTTTAAAACATCTTTTAACATTGCAATTTCCCATTGGAATTTTCAGAAGAAAACAGAAAAAACAGCCTAGCAGAATTACACCAAATTTGGCAAATAGCTAAAGCTTTACTAAAAAATCATACTTTTGTGATGTGGTGGCAATCCGTTCAGCAGTTTTTGAGAAATTAAGGTTCAAAATATAGTGATATGTGGTTGGTTGGCCCTGCTGAGTTTTGTAGTATTTGTACTATACTCCAAATTAAAAAAATAAACCACTCACATTGGCCGAGAACTTTTTTACTCATGAGCCACTGCAGTTCCACAGGATCGGTACTACTACTGCAGGACCAAGAAATCTGAATGGCTGGTGGCAACATCAGTGTCCTGAGTTTTTTGACAAATCATATTGAAGAGGGCAAAGTGAGGTGCCCTTATCCCCTGGGCCTCATGTAGGTTTCAGAGGAACCACCTGGGGACAAATTAAAAAAAACAAATTACAGCCCACCTCATGTACGATCCTGCAGGACTTCCGCAGGCCCCAGTGCAGCCCTACTTTGTGAAGTACCGCAGGGCAATGTGCGACCAAGCAAGCTTTAAAAAGTGAAACTTGTACTGTCCCATGGTATTTTGGAGTGCCAGTTGTGCAGCAGTGCTGCTGAAGTACCAGAGTACCATGAAATAACATTAAAATTAGGGTCTGTTGCTAGTAAGAGGGGGGTGGCAAATGGCCTGGACTTGCAGCCAACCCCACACTGCACACTTTCAAAGGCTGGGCATGGCTGACACTTGGTGGTGGGCTTTAGGTGGATGGCCTGGCCACAGATCCAACCCTGTAACCAACCCCACACCGCTCACGGCCAAAGACTGTGGATGGGAGAGTGTTGGCTGCAGGGCCTGGTGCAGGACAGGCCCTGCGTCCAAACCAATGTTCCTTCTAAGGTGCGCCCCTGGGCAGCCGCTCACACAGCAATCAATCCCCCCGCAGGGAAAAGACTGTAGCACACATTTGAAAGGAGAGACGTTTAAGGTTTAAGTGGAGAAATCCGGCAGAAGAGAAACAAAAACAAATGGGGTTAATTTAACCTGGCGAGTAATCATATGCATCTGTGTATGGGGTGATCTGCCTCGTGTTTAGCAGCATTTAGCTTTTATTGCCAACAGCTCAGAACACAGACAAATGCAGCCAAACACTATGGAGATCACCAATTCCCAGATGCAAATGGATGCTTTCAAAAATGTTCAGGGCTCGGCTCAGGCACAGACTCTGCCCGTTACTTTGTAAGCTTGCCCACCTGTACAAAACTTTGGAGTTTAACGTCATTTTTGAAAAAAGCGGCAGCATGATTCCTTGCTGTATGAGAGGTCTGACAACATTTGCAGATTTCTTTCTAGTTTACGGCACGCTACAGTGAGATTTCCCTACTTAAGATCACTGAGCTACTTAGAGGGGCCCTTGGAAAAAAGATTTTGGGTGCGGATTTCAATTTTATTCAAGATCTTAAAAAAGACATCTAAAATAAAAATAAAAAAGAACTGAAACCCCAAACAAAGAAAGTCTTGGAAGCACTAAAACCGGAACATTTACTGGTGGATCAATGGCGTAAATCTAACCCGACCGTTGCAAAATGTACCTGTTACTCTAATCAATTTCACACAGCCTCTCGGATTGATTTTTTTCTTACATCATGATCTCTTAAGGTTTTAAACACCACTATAGGGGCCAGCCCATTTTCAGATCATTCTCTGATTATAGTAGAGTTTGAGATTGAAGGGGAGCCAAGACCCAATCCAGGTGGCAGATGGATTGTCTACTCCTCCAAGTTCGTAACTGGGTAGCTCAAACCAAAGAGTGGATATTAGAGTTTTTTCATTTAAATGACGATACAGCAGACATTTTTTCTGTTTGGGGCAGGTTTAAAGCAGCCATTAGAGGTCAGATGATTGCACGCTCAGCCGCCCAGACGAGAGCAAGGCAGGACAAGATTAACCAAATCCAACAGGCTCTAACCAATGCCATAAACCTGAGAGATACTCTCCCTCAGGAGAGGGGGGATGCGGCTTTGCAGCTAAAAAGGGCGAAGGCAGCCTTAACATATTTTTTATTAATTGAAGAAATTAATAGCTCCAAAATTTTTCAACAACAAGTAAATGAGGAGAGCTAAATGGTGGGTAAAATGCTAGCAGGGCAAACAAAAACTAAACAGGGGAAAGCCTTAATAACAGAGATTATTGATCCAAAGACCCAAAATATCAATAGAGATAAAGATGATATAGCTCAAGTATTTATGGACCACTACTCACAGCTATATTCTACAAAAAACGAGGTAGGGGTAGACCTTATTCATAAATATTTTGATGAAGTTAATCTTCCTGTCTTACCCGTCAGTTAGCTGATCAACTTGAAAGTGAAATTTTGGCCACAGAAATTTTAGACACAGTGAAATTATTAGCTGGGGCGAAAGCATGTGGAGCAGATGGGCTCCCAATTGAATTTTATAAAATCTTTTCTAAAGAATTGACTAATTTTTTTGCGAAATTATTTAATGCTGTTAGATCAGGAGGCATTATTCCTCCGAGTTTCAAGGAGTCTATTATTGTTAGCTTTGTTAAAAAAGGGAAAAACCAGAAGGACGTAAACTCTTATATGCCAATCAGCCTCCTCAATGCTGATTTCAAGATTTTAATGAAAATATGGGCCCAACTTTTTACCCCGATTGCCCAGGCTTTAATTCACCCTGACAAGTCGGGGTTTGTGGCAGGGAGGTCCATGTCGTCAAATATCGGGTTTTAATCCAGGTTCTTGATTTTGTTACTAACAATAAAATTCCAACTCTAGTTTCAATGGTCGATGCCGAAAAGGCTTTTGACCTTGTAAACTGTGATGCACTTTTCCTTGGTATGAAAACATTTCGCTTTCCGGCCCAGATAACTAATATGTTAAATAACATTCATCAGGGTGTTCAAGCCAGGGTGGCAGTTAATGCCAACTCGATTGGGGAAATTAATATTAATCAAGGTACCAGACAAGGCTGTCCGTTGTCCCCCATCCTGTTTACTTTTCTCATTGAGCTGCTAGCAATAAGAATTCGTGGAAATCCTGAAATTAAACCACCAATAGAAGGAATGGCGAAAATAAAATTATTCGCCAACGATATAATTCTATATCTGCGAGCCGATAAATTAAATCTTGACCAAGCTCTATATGAATTTAGTCAATTTGAACTGATTGGTGGATATAAAATTAAGCAAAATAAAACTGATTTTAGTATTGAATGCTTTTTACCCTCAAATTTAAAATCCCAAGCCCTAAAAACAGAACCGATTAGATACTTGGGTATCTATGTCTCCAATCAGTTTGAATAACTATTTAGTTTGAATTATTTAACAATGCGCAATAAAATTAAAATTTTGCTTGATAGATGGATTCTTTTACCTTTAACTTTGATAAACCGCGTAGCACTTATTACAATGTCAATACTTACATTGTTGGTTTTTATTTTTATAAATATACCGCTAAAGATGAATTCCCATTACTTTAGAGAGATTGAGTCAATGATCAGGGATTTTGTTTGGAATAAGACAGTTTCTAGGGTTAAATTGCCTATATTACAGTTGTGAACCACTCAAGGGGGCTTAGCTCCACCGAATATCATGGATCTATCAGCACGTTTATTGGATCCCAGCAGGCTGCTTGACATGTTTTTCTATGATAAAATGATACAAGAGGCAGGTTTGCAAGTTCCGATTTTTTTTAAAACAGCTATATTACCCAAAAACCAAGTACAAGCCTATCCTCGATTTCTCCTATAGACTACAGTCTTTTTTTAAACAGGTAGGGTTTGGTGGTTTTCATCATTTAAAATTAGACGAGTGCAAGATCTTTGGGCTTCAAATCCATTCGAGTAAGCTCAAAAAGTGGAGAGATTCTGGTCTTGGTGATTTGGGTTATTTTTTTACCTCTCAGAAACTCATCACCTTGCAAGAGGTCCTTGTTAGACCTGATAATCAATTAAAAACTGGATTTTTGGAATATCTGCAGATTATAAACTTTATAAATAAAAATAATCTTATGGCATGTATAACACCACCACCTCTGGCTATTGCCCTTTATAAAGCGAAATTAAAAGGAGTGGGTAATTGGTACACCTCACTGAGAAAGGGAGAAGAGTCTCCTTTGGTCGAAGAAACTCTGGCTAAAATAACTCATGAAACCAATTGTTCCTTCTCGAAGCAGGAATGGGAGCAGATTGCCCAGTTAGGAGGCAAGGCCCTTAGAGCAGCCAATTTTAAAAGGATGTCTTTTTTATCCCTTTGGCTGTTCTACTTCACTCCAAAAGCTCTAAATAAATGCTTTCCGGGAGAAGAAAACAAATGCTTTCGATGTCAGCTTCGAGAGGTGGGCGACTGGCTTCATATTTTTCATACATGCCCGAAACTCGAAATAAGTCAGGCCATCGACAAGTCGCTTGATCCTGGAGACGAGGTCGCTCTTTTGGGCATTTCTATAAAAATAATTGATTTGTCCAATGCCGAAGAAACTATACGGCGATCTGCTCTTTAGTTGCCCGTTCCTTAATCCTTCAAAATTGGAGATCAGAGGAGATACCATCTTACTCAAAATAGGTGAATAAAATGAGGCGGACAAAAAAGTTTGAAGAGGCTTACACCAAAAGAGTTGGGGCAATGAAAAAGTTCACCAAAAATTGGAAATACCTTGATAGCGATCAATCTATGACTGCCACTTAGCACTTGACACTTTATTTATATATGAAGTGTAGGACAGGCACGTTAGCACTTCCGTGCGGCAGGGCCCTTGCCCAAGTGGAATGTTTAAAAATCAAGAAAATACATCTTTGTTTGGTGGGCAAAGGTAAATGATAACAATTATTACATTAGGGTGTCTTTTTTTGCCATAATATAGCATATTGCACTACCAGCACTTTACTGAAACTGTGACTGTAGAAACAATTGCACTCAGCACTTTCTTGTTATGTATTTTCTGCTTTGTATCAAAACTAAGATCAATTAATATTGCTAACGGACCGATTCCAATTCGGTAAACTAATCCTTACGACGAATCGAATCCGTAACCCTTTCCGTACCAATCGTACAATTCCATCCAAATCGCGTAGTACGATTCGTACGAAAAATATCAGACCAAATCGTTGCAAACCATACGAAAAGCAAGGGAAAATCCTTACGATACGGACCCTGAAAGTGAACCATACGAATCCTAAAGATGCTGTACGACCATACAAGTACGATCCAGACCAGGGAACCAGAATGTGATTTTTATGGAAAACTTTGCGTATGAGCTGCGATTTGTACGGAAACCGTCGCGCATGAGTGAGCCACATAATCAAATACTAGATGAACCCACACTGAACGAAGCGCACGCGAACCTCTTAAAACAGCACAAGGAGGTTGCAAACGACTCTTACCGCGAGAACGTCGTGTTGAAAACACACAAATAAACAGAAGCAAATACAAGTAAACGAGCCGTACTGAACCACACAGACACTGTAAAACAGCACAAGAAGGGTGAAAACGACTCACACAACATCACAAAACACGTCTCCAGTGTACAAACCATGGAAATAAATTTCTTGGGCAGATCCAAACAGGCAAACAGAGGGGCTAACTCAGAACCACCCCTTATAACACACTCACCAAAAATTCAAACTAAGCCCCACCCACAAATGGACCAATAAAAAGGGCCCATACACACAAACTATAATCCTTTGCAACATACCCAATTGCAAGAGACACTGACAACACACCACTAACTGCACACATTCACCTTCACACATATCTCCCCTTCACATTCAGACCCACACACCCACATCCATACACACTGTCACCCCACACCATGTATGCACAGAAGAATCACAAAGGAGGAGATGGAGATCCTTATAGATGAAGTCATCAGAGTCGAGCCACAGCTCTTTGGCGCATTGGTCAGACGGACCAGCATAGCTGAGAAATCCCGCCTGTGGGAGAGGATAGTCAATAGGGTGAATGCTGTTGCACCCATCAGACGCACAAGGAAGGAGTGCCAGGCCAGGTGGTACGATCTGCAGAGGATGATCAAGCGGAAAATGGACGAAGAGTACGCACAGAGCCAGTACACTGGAGGTGGTGGTCCCCGCAGACCAGTACAGTACCAGCCCTGGGAGGAGAAGGTGATGGCCCTGCTTCCACCGGTGGGAGTACATGGAATTGAAGGAGTAGTAGAGCCTGGTGAGTACACAAACAACTCATGTAACATGGGGGTAATGGCATCCACACCCCAAGTACAAAAAAGGCCTGCACCAACCCCCAAGCGCCCAACACCCACCGCCCATCCAAAAACAACGATAATGCCACTAACATGTGTATGCCCCATTGAGAAAGCAAGATCATGCTATGTCCCATGCTACAGGAACCACAGACCCAAAAATGGACGTCCGGTATGTTGGGAGGGTGGGTGTCAAAAATGCATTGTGGGACTCCAAATCAGACCCAATTGCATGGGCGTCTGCAGGGGGGGCAAGGGTGGCTCTTGCCCCCCAGGATCGCAAGTGCGTCTGGTGCGGGCCCAGTCTGGGCCTGCCCTAGTCCATCATGCTTTTGAAATGGTGCCATTGTTCCAGGTGGCAGCACCCTCTATTGGGTGGGAAGGGTGCAAGGGGGTGGCCGAGAAGGGTGCAAGGCAGAGTGCAAGAAGGGTGCAAGGCAGAGAGCGAGAAGGGTGCAAGGCAGAGGGTAGAAGGATGCAAGGCTGAGGGGAGAAGAGTGCAATAGTAGAGAAGGGTGCAAGGCAGAGGGGAGAAGGGAGCAAGGGGGAGAAGGGTGCAAGGTAAAGGGGGATATGGGTTCAAGGTGGTTAAGGGTACAAGGCGGAGGGGGGGAAGGGTGCAAGGCTGAGGGGAGAAGGGTACAAGGGGGAGGGGGATAAGTGTGCAAACCAGTGGGGAAAAGGGGGCAAGGGGGATGGTGATGAAGTTAAAAATGTGCCCACCCCTAGAAAGATTTCTGTGGACTCCCATGTCCAATTGCCCTCATCCCATATGACCCAGGTACACACCCAAGCACCATGCTCAATGCAAAGGGAGAGGGAAAGTACTGACAAGATAGCTGACACTGGGCCCTGGTGTAGGCAGCACAAGGCCTTCCTGTGACCAGTGCAAATACAAACATCAGGGCAACTAGGTCAGATATCTTGGACAGGAACTCACAACCACTGTCATGGCTGCATGCTCCATGGGGGACAGCTACACCACGAAGGAGGCCCAGTGCCAACTCAGACTCCAACTACCAGCACGGCCTGTCACACACACCCCTTACACAAACATACCCTCCTGGGACAGGCAATGGAGTGCCCCACTGTCACAATGGACATGTAACACAACAAAACCAATACAGATCTGCCGAAGCATCCAAGCAAAAAATGCACGGCGAGGATTCACAAGCCCCTTGTGCCTCTTTCATGCCGCTGTTGCGTCACCTTTGTGACGCAGCGGCGACACAAAAGTGGCACCATGGTGCTGGGTATTTACAAGGGGACGCATCTGGGAGATATGTCACGTTCTAAAGCCCTGCACCAGAAGAAGGTGTTCTGGTGCGGGGGGTGGGTGGGCGTTACAGTGCAGGAACGCCTCCCAAAAGTGGCTGAGTGAAATCTACAAGATTTCACACAGTCACTTTTAAGCCCACGCTGCGTCAAAACCCTGTGCATGCTTGAAGCAGGGGTAAGGATTGATATAGCATTGTGCAGATAGGATAACACAGAGCATTGCTGGAGGTGCGTTGCGCAGGCGACGCAACTCCAGCAATGCGCCACTTCTATGGCACAGATGCGTGACACAGCTGTGCCGTTTTTCCCCATGGTGCTCCGCATTGTAAATGTTGCACATCCACGCTGGCGAAGCTGTGGTGCACAATGACTGGCGTTTCCTTGCTGAGATGCAGGGATGTGCCAGTTATTGTAAATATGCCCCCACATGTCAATGACTCTGGAGCACATATCAATCTGACCTCACAACATACCCATCCACAAGTGAACATTGAGGACAATCCAAAGCATAGACAACTACCAGGTGCAACAGCGCCAACTACAATGTGTATGAAAAATGGATATTGCATTATATGGCATTAACATTGTCTGTCTCTCACACCCACAGGATAATGAGCGGAATCTACCCCCAACAATGGGGGAGATGATTCACAGTCCCAGGCTTTGCAGGACCCTGATACCACTGACAGCGACGCCTCTCACCACTCCACGGATGACCCCAACCAACCTGGCACCTCTGGTGGCCAAACCCGTGCAGCACCTGGATCAGGAACATCTGTGCCAACCACCACCACCATTCCTGCCACATCCCAGCAGACATCTAGGAGCCCTGCCCACAGTGAACAACTGAGCCAGTCTGACAATGAGGGACAAGGTTCGCCGGGCACCCAGGAGGTGGTAGACAACACCACCACTGCCATCCCTCAGGGGTCTCGTCGACCCGATGTGCCCACAACGGCAGGCCAGGCTCGTGTGGGCAAGGGTGGTGGGAGTGGTGGCAGGCAGAGGCGAGAACCTGACCAGTCAGCTGTAGGGCCCGGTATGTCTGAACTACGCAACATCATGGAGGCATACCAGCGGGACACCTGGGAGATCAGCCAGGTAGTGGGGACCCTCACAGAGATCAAAAACCTGCAGGCTGAGCAACAGGCCAGTCAACAAGAACACCAAGGACGGATGGAGGCAAGACTGGCTGAGCTCCTGGTGGTGCAAAGCGACATAAGCCATTCACTCCGTCGGATTGCAGACAACATGGAGCACCCTACCTGTTTACCAGGTAAGACACTTCTAGTCGAAGACCGCCACCAGGCACAGGGAGGGAGGAGGAGGAGGAATCGTCAGACGGAGCATCCCATGCATCATCAAGGCCTGCATATGAGGGTCCCCCAAGGAAGGTGGGTCATCCACGGAAAAGACAGTGAGAGGCAGAAGGTCATGCGCATCTCCCAAGTCACTTGGTCTGGCACCTGGACTTTGTGTGCAACAGCATCACCTCATTGACTGTCCTACTCTGCCACATGGACATGCTGGTTGCAGTCTGATCAATTATGCCAAGCATTGTGGTCTGGACTCTGGTGACTCCAACTGCAAGGCTCACATCTCCCTCTGTGAACTTTGGATTCTCTGCATTATTGTGCAGCACCTATCACTTACTCACGAATCACGCACCTGACAGATAAATAAACAAATTAATCACAAGGAAAATTGATGTTGCAGTCATTTAGCATGAGTCAACAACATACGTGCGGGGACATGTCAAAGTATGCCAGAGTGTGGAACAAACTCAAGCCATCCATACACTGAGATCTGAGTCCGGTCGAGGACACACATAGGTCACAAGGTATCATCAAATACATAAATGGAGTGCAAAACTTACACATGATGGGTTCAAGCTGCTGAGGGGGGGGGGCTTGACATACTGCTCGGACAGACAGGTTTGGAAGAGTATCATGAAGCCGTAGAGGTCATGGGTCATGTGGAGGTGCCCGGGGAGGGAATCCCAGGTCTGTTTGGCGTGGTGGGAGAACTATCTCCCGCATGCAGTTGTTCTGTGGATGTGGTGAATGGTGGCCAGGGCAAGGTTGGCCGGATGGAGTTGGGGCAATGGGGTGTTGGATGAGGGACATCCAAGGTCGTTTTTTGGGTCTGGGGTTCTGGAGTGCCTATTGAGTGTGGCTGATGAGTCTGAAGGTGATCCTGCAGTTGACAGTGAGCCATTGTAGGTATCTCAGGTGGATGGTGATGTGGCAGTGGCGGGGGATGTTGAGGATGAGGTGTGCGGATGCACCCTGGATGTGTACAAGTCCACCTGGAGTTTGGCTGTTGTTCCTGCGTAGAGGGCTTGCCGTAGTTGACCCGGCTGGTGTCGTGAACCTGGGTGACTGTCTGTCTTGCCTTGGAGTGGATCTATCTGTGGATCATTTGCAGCATGAGGAGGATGTTGCAGCATGAGGTAGAGATGGTGTTGAGTTGCATGGTTATCGTGAGCGAGGAGTCTACGATGAACCCCAGCTTGCGTGCATGGCCACTGGGTGCTGGTGCGCTGCCCAGGCCGGTGGTACACAAGGAGTTGTCCCAGCCGTAAGGGGACAATCCTCAGATGATGACCTCAGTCTTGTCCAAGTCCAGCCTCAGGTGGCTGATGCCCATCCATTCGTCAACGGACCACATGCCTTCTTGAATGTTTGATCTGGGAGTGGCTGGGTCTTTAGTGAGGGTGAGGAGCAGCTGGGTGTCAATGGCGTAGGACATGATGATGAGGTCGTGTGCGCATGTGATGGTGGAGAGGGGGGTCATGGAGACATTGAAGATCGACACACTGAGAGATGAGCCCTGGGGCATGGGCCAGATGACCCCAGTGTACTACGTGGTGAAGGGGGGAGGTGGACTCCCTGGGCCTTGCTGGTGAGGTACTTGGCGATTTAATCCTGGGCCCTCCTCTGGATCCCAGTGTTGGAGATGTGTGATCTGACAGTGTGTTAGCATATGATGTACAATGCTGTTGAGAGGTTGAGGGGGGAGAGGGTGGTGGTGTCACCATTGTTGAGCAGGGTCCAAGATGTCATTGGTGGTGGCAATGAGGACGGTTGCAGTGGTGTGATTACTGTGGAAGATGGACTGGGGCGGGTTGCCTAGAGTTGTTTGCTTGGAGGGAGTTGGTCAGTTGCTCGTTGACTGTCTTCTTGATGACATTTGCCTGGTAGGGAAGCAGGGTGATGTTCCAGGAGATCCTGCAGTACTGCCGTCCATTTTTTAAGAAGGGCCTGGGTCTCTGCATGTCTCCAGCTCCCATGGAATGTGGCATACCCAAAAGGAGACATTCATGACATTACCGGAGGTGGGCTTCAAGGATGGGGTATGCTGTTATTGAGATGTTGTGTGGGAAGCATCCTGATGGAGAGCCGGAGTGGATGGTGTACATGAACCGGGTGGTGTCTTTGCTGCTGACGGGAGTCCAGAACCTGAGGGGGGATATGTCCCGCAGATAATAGTGCTGTCTGACTCAGTGTGGCGAGGCTGTCGTGTTTGTCCACAAGCTTGCAGTGGTAAAATGTTGTTAGGGATTCCCTTGACCTTGCAAGGGTGGGATGTCTTTTGGATGGAGAGCTGGGGTTACATAGTTCACTCACGATGCCAATGAGCTCCTTGATGTCATGTGTGTTGGTGTCTAGGTCCTACCTGAAGGATGTCCTCTTGTTCATGCTGATGATATGGTAATGTCCGTGTGTGGCGGTTTTCAGGGTGGAAAGATAACTCATGGGAGTTTGTTTTGCAAGGTTTGCACAAGAGTCCGGCTAGATCTGTATGAGTCCAGTAGGTCTGCCTTGTCCCAGGTGGCTTAACTGCTGTTGTCCTTTACAGATAAGTCCGCCAATGTGGCAAGAGTGTTGGATCTGTCGCTGATCCAGTGTGTGAGGTTGCAGGGTGTGGCGGTGGTGTTGGTTGGAAGTCCTGGGCGAGGGTGCCACACAGCTTGTCTGTGGTGACTTAGATCAAGCATCTTTGGGGGATCTGTAGCGGAGTGTGGGGCAGTGTGTTGCGTGTCGGAGAACTGGATGCAAATGTTGATGTACCAATGAAGGATGGTGGTGTGGTTGTCCTCCAGCCAGAAGTTACTGTCCCCCAGCCACATGTAGTCTGTGGAGGTGAGGGCCTCCGTACTGATGTAGTTGTTGATGGCTTAGCGGAATTGTGGGTGTAGGCCTGGATATCTGTAGATGAGTGTTATTCTGAGGGTGGTCAGGGGGGTGGTGTGAAACCTGAAGTGCAGGTGTTTGACAATCCTGAGTGTGTCCTTGGTGTTGGATGTGACTCTGAGAGTGTACTTCTGAATGAATTGCAATTCATCCTCCTGGAATATTGATGCGGTCCCTGCGGGTGATCTTGTATCCGTCTGTGATGGCAATGTTGAAGTTGTGTTCTGTGGATGCGTTCAACCAGGTTACTGTAATGAAGGCGATGTGTGGGGCTGTTATGTTGAGGAGGTAACAGAGTCCAATGGCGTGCTGGTGGATGGAGCGGGTGTGGAGTAGGAGGCACATGACCTGGTTGTACGGACATGGTCTGGTAGGCGGGTCAGCGCTGCTGTGCGTCTCACACAAAGAGGCCAATCCGTAGTTCCCACAGGAAATCAGTGAGGGTCAAGAAGGGAAATTACCCAGCCCCCGCAAGAGCCTTAAGAAGCTCATCCAACGAGGGAGGGAATTAGGTAAACACAAGGAAGCCCCGCAAGAGCCAGTCATCGGCTCAGCCAACTGGGCTTTGAAATGCCAAACAGAACAAGCTGCTGGGCCGGAACTCAACAGAGAGTAACAAGGAGCAATGGTGCAAAAGCACCCCTACCGTGACCAGGATTTGCAGCATGCCACAAGAGAATCCTGGAACGAACGGCACCCGACTGGTGCCACGGATCTCTTTACATTCACTTCCGGGCAACGTCATTACGTCATCAGTGCCACGTTCTTGGCTTCATGGGAAATGTAATTTCTCATCCACTTACCGAAAAGGCTTGCACCGCAGTGTTCTGAGGAAGCGACGTGACAGTGACATGACATACTGGCACAAAGGGCAATGCATCCATATGAACAGATGCACAGGACAGTTGACAGAACATGTGGGACATACGCTGGCCCCCACCTTCATAACATGGATGTTGGAAATCCAAATGTACTGGCACACAAGATTAAGTGGATGAGCCAAACACATCTTGCTGCAAACAGAGAGGCTGCAATTCCCTATAGAGACTGTTGTTGTGATGTCCCACACAATCTCAACCCATGGCATGGGCAATGTGCCAGGGGCAAGGTTTACATACATTGATGCCTTCACCAGAGTCCACACTCCAGTACAGATGACTGTCAAGAAGGGTGACTGTCATGTCATGGGAGTGTTGCTACATGTTATTTGATCCATGGTGATGAGACATGTATGCATGGTACTACAACATGCACAGAAACAGTTCCCACACATTCCCGAACCATACCAACATCAAAAAGCCTGTTTGGATCTCTTACCCAAACTGACATTTACACATGTCCGTGCATGGAACGCTGATTCAGCCCACGTTGCAATCATCATGAGGAGTAGCAAGAGGACAAAGATGACATGAGCAGACAACAGGCACAGCAACCTGGAAATGACAGGCACACAAGAGTTCACCAGTAAAAATGTTTGCGTCAGACATGGGCAGTTATGAAACATGAACAATGTAGGACACATGTAAATTTCATAGAAAGTCATTGCGCATTACTGTGTGGCATGATATCAGCACTCAAGTAACACATCAGAACACACATCAAAGTCACTTTGCATACAGTCAGCTGGACACACACATTGCAACACATGCCACTCAATGTTACAAGCTTGCTTACTCATACCAGTGACTCACAATTATGAGAAGAAGTTGCGTATGAGCTGACTCCGGATATCATTCTGCTCCTCCTCATTACTTGCATCGTGACCAAGTCGTTTCATACTCTCCCTTCTCTCCTCATACTTCTACCTCTCTCCTCATACCCCCTTTACTCCTCATCCTCCTCCATCTTCTCATACTCCTCACTCTCTCCTCATAGTACCCCTTCTCTTTTAATACACCCCCTCTCTTCTTATACTTCCCTTTTTCTGCACATTCTCACCTTCTCTTTTTAAACTCTCTCTTCTCTTCTCATACATACCCCTCCCTGCTTATACTCCTCTTTTCTCCTAATACTTGCCCCTTTTTTCATACTCGCCCCCTCTCCTCATACTCCTCCTCTCTCTCCTCTTACTCCCCCCTCCCTCCTCATATTCGTCTTCTCTCTCCTGTCACCTGATATTCCCCTCTCTCTCCTCATACTCCCCCTCTTCTCATATTTCCCCCTCTCTCCTCTTACTGTTCCCTCTCTCCTCATATTCCCTTTCTCCTCATAGTCCCTTCTCTCCTCATACACCCCCTCTCTCCTTATATTTCTCTTTTCTCCACATTCTCCCCCCTCTCTCCTCTTACTCCTCCCTCTCTCCTCATATCTCCCTCACTCTTCATACTTCCCCATCCCTTCATACTCCTCCCTCTCTTCATATTCCCTCTTTTCCATATACTCCCCTCCTCTCCTCATACTCCTCTCTCTCTCTTCATACTCCCCCTCTCTCCTCACACTCTCCTTCTCTCTCCTTATACTCCCCCCTCTCTCCTTATATTCCCCTTCTCTCCTCATTCTCACCTCTCTCTGCCTCTCTGCTCATATCCCCCCTGTCCTCATACTACCCCCTGTCTTCATACTCCTCGCTCTCTCCTCTTACTCCTCCCTCTCTCCTCATACTCCCCTTCTACTCATATTCCCCCCTCACCTCATACTTCTTACTGTCTTCTTATAGTACCCCTTCTCTCCATATACATCCCCTGTCTCCTTATATTCCTCTTTTCTCAACATTTTCCCCTCACTCTTCTTATTCCATCCTCTCTCCTCATACACACTCCTCTCTCCTTATACTCCCCCTTTCTCCTCATACTCGCACCTCTTTCCACATACTCCCCCTTCTCTCCTCATATTCCTCTCTCTGTCCTCATACTCCCCCCTCTTTCCTCACAGTCTCCTTCTCTTTTCTTACACTCCCCCCTCTCTCCTGATATTCCCCCTCTTTCCTTATTCTTACCTCTCCTCATACTCCTTCTTGTCCTCATAATCCCCCCAGTCCTCATACTCCCCCCTCTTTCCTCTTACTTCCCCCTCTTTCCTCTTACTTCTCCCTCTCTCCTCATACTCCCCCTTCTTCTCATATTGCCACTGTCCTCATACTCCCCCTCTCTGTCCTCATACTCCCTCTTCTCTCCTCATATTCTTTCTCTCTCCTCATTTTCCCCTCTCTCTCTCCTTATACTCTCCCCTGTCACCATACTCTCCGCTCTCTCCTCTTACTGCTCCCTCTCTCCTTATACTCCCCCTTCTCCTCATATTCCCCCTGTCTTCATACTCCACCTCTCTGTCTTCATACTCCTCCCTCTCTTCTCATATTCCTCCTCTCTCCTTATTCTCCCCCCTCTCTCCTCATACTCTCCCTTCTCTTCATACTCCCTCCTCTCTCCTCTTACTCCTCCCTCTCTCCTCATACCTCCCCCTTAATAATTTCCCAGTCAGTATCAATACACTGCTGTATACACTCTGGGGCAGATTTACAAGTCCCTTGCGACTCTTTGTTGTTCTATTGTGTCACATTTTTGATGTAATGTTGGCAAAAATAATGCAGCAAATTGTATATGTATTTGCAAAATGAGTCAGGGTTGTCCACTGAAATGTGGTAGTTATATACATAGAATGTGTGCAGTTACTTAACCGTTTTAGTCTAGTAAATGTGTTTTGGTAAAATGCACGGTCTTATATTTTTGGTCTAGAATCAGACTGTGCATCTGTGTACATTTAGGTATTATAGTCGCCCCTTTTTCCATATTCTCCCCCCTCTCTCCTCATACTCTCCCTTCTCTACTCATACACACCCTCCCTCCTTATACTCCCCTCCCTCGTCACACTCCCTGTCTCTCTCCTCATACTCTCCCTTCTCTCCTTATACTCCCACCTCTCTCCCCATACTTTTCCCTCTCTCCTTATACTCTCCTCTCTCCTCATACTCATCTTCTCCTCTCATACTCCCCGTCTCTTCATACTGCCCCCTCCTTATATTTCCTCATCTAATCATACTCTCCCCTCTCTCCTCTTCACTCCTCATACTCCCCCATCTGCTCATACTCCTCCTCCTTCTCTCCTCGTACTCCACCCTCTGTCCTCATACACCGCGTCTCTCTTTATACTTCCCTTTTCTCCACATTCTCCCCCTCTTTTGTCATATTATCCCCTCCCGTTTTATACACACCTCTATTCCTTTATACTACTCTTTTCTCCTCATACTCACCCCTCTTTTCACATACTTCCCCCTCTCTCTTTATACTCCTCCTATTTCTCCTCATACTCCTCCCTTCTCCCCTCATACTCCCTCTCTCTCTTCTTATACTCCTTCCTCACTCCTTATACCCCCCTCTCTCCTCACATTCCTCCTCTTTCTGCTTACACTCTCCCTTCTCTCCTCATACTCTCACCTCTCTCGCCATACTCCCCCTTCTCTTCACATACTCTTTACTCTCCTCATACTCCCCCTCTCCCCTCATACCCCCCTGTCTCCTCATACTCCCCCCTCCTCATATGTCTCCTTCTCCTCATACACCCCCTTCTGTCCTCATACTCTCCCCTGTTCTCATACTCCCTCTTCTCTCATCTTAGTCCTCTCTCTCTCTCCTCATACGTCCCCCTCTGCTCATACTCCGCCCTCTCCTCATACTCCCCCCTCTCTCCTCATCCCCCATCTCTCCTCATACTCTCCCTATCTCCTCATAGTCCTGTCTCTCTCCTCATACTCCCTCCTCTTTCCTCATACTATCCCCTCTCTCCTCATATACCCCTTCTCTCCTTATACTCCCCCTCTCTCCACATTCACCTCCCTCTCTCCTCGTACTTCCCCTTCTCTCGTTATACTCCTTCTTTCTTCTCCTACTTGCTGCTCTCTCCACATATTCCCACTTATCTCCTCATACTGCCAGCTCTCTCCTCATAATCCTTCCTCTCTTTCCTATTGTACTGTTGTAGTGATGCATTTAGTAGCATGTACTAATCCATTCACTGCTCAAAAGTTCAACTACTGATAAATTGATTAAGGTACTCTTCTTCCAGATGTAGTTCTTGACATTTTTATGCAGTATGTATGCACTTCTGTTATCCGTTACACAGTTGATTTTATACTTAGTCATTTTACATTGTATTTATTTAGTAATAGAACAGTATATTTCATATATTTATTTTTATAATGTTTCATATATTTTTATAACAGATTCTTTTTATCAACACTAAAAGAAATCCATCATGCCTTCAAAAAGTGAAAAGAGAAAACAACATAATAAAGCTTATTATTTAAAGAGAAGTCATCCACAAGATGTACCTGAACAACAATGTGTAAACAAAAATACAAAACTCCTGGTAAGAACACGAAGATTTTTTTAAGAACTTATCAAACACAAGTAGTAGTGTGGACAATGTCAAAAATACAAACAGTGTATCTTCAACTAAAAAGAAAAACAAGAGAAAAGAGAAAAACAATAGAAAATCATCTTGTAAACAAACACTGTATAGTAAAAGGAGGAAGAGTCAATTTCAGGAAATTAGAAAAGGAATGTTTAATAAAAGAGTTGTGTCGAATTTCATGAAGGAAATGAAGAAATGTAAAAGAAAAACAGTGTTTTATGTGAAGAAGAAACGTATAGAAAATATAGTTGAGAAGGCGTTCGAATTGAAAAACAAGTTGTTTATTTTAGTAATCAGTAGAATTTGATCACTAGATAAGCCAATCCATTAAATGAAGGCCAAAAGTAAGTGGAGAAGAGTAATTAACAGAAGTCATTTTCTGATGGTTTTTTTTTGGGTGAATAAAAACATAATTCAAGTTCTGAGTCTTTTTTTTAATGAAGAGAGTTATTTTCAGAGTAATTATTTGTTGCATGCAGTTGATACTAGTGGTCGTGCTTATGAGGTTAGAAATGGTTGTCCTATTGAGAAAGAGAAAATTGTTCCTAGAAATGCAGAAGAGGTGTTAGCTGGTTTTGGGAGACGTCCTAAAGCTCCAGTGTACAGTTGGAATTGCAGTAGTATGTGTAGTGTACGGCAGGAATCTATTGATTTTTTTATGCAATTTCTTACATGAGTTTACTAAGAAAAGTGTTAAACAAAAGATTAAGATGTTGCAAGGATTAGACCCTTGCAGAGTGAGAGAAAATACTGGTTTGCAAGTTCATTGTCTTGCTTGTCTTTCTATAAAAGTATGTCAAAGTGTCTTTCACCATTTCAGAATGTTAGCAGTACATCATACTCAAATGAGGAAATTAGTCAGAACATTGTATTATGCAAAAAGTCCAGCAATAATGTTAAAAAAGTAAAAAAAGTTGAACAGTGCTCTTTTGCGTGGATCTGTATCAGATGTAATGAATGTTTGTGATGAAATTCAGGTTAGTTACTTTGGTCCTGAGGAAGACAGTGCAGAAACGGATACATTAATAGAAGGAAATGTGGAAGAGAATGTACAACATTGTAGTACAGAAAATTTTGAGCAAGAAATTATGAAGTTTAAGTTGATTTCAGGTGAAACTCCAAATTATTCTTATTTGTTGTCTACGAACTCATTATAAAAATCAGACCAGGACTGTTGATTTGTTTTTAAAAAGTGAAAAGGAAAATAATAAGGAGCGGAAGGATTTTGCAACTTATTTGTTGGTAGAGAATTGTTTTGATTTGGGTTCTGATTAGCGTATTTGTAAATATTGTTATAACAAATTAGACGAGAATAAAATGCCTGCTAGAGCTGTGCATAATAATCTAGAGTTGGTAAATATTCCTCCTGAACTGATGGATTTAAATACTATGAGTTTATTCTTATTCAATGTGTGCATCCATTTCAGGCTATTGTTGGTATGGAGCCTAAGACAGGGAAATTGCCTCCAGAGAGGATTAAAGGGAAGAGTTGTATATTTGCCTCTAAATTTAAAGAAAAGTATTGGAACAATTGGTGTAGAAGATGAACCTCTAGTTATTCTTGTTAATGGTGTTCCTACAAAGAGTAAGAAAATCTGGCAAGAATTAGTGGATGTTAGGAAAGTGAAAAAGGCAATGTTGTATCTGGTAAAAAATAATCAATACTATAGAAATGTGTATGTGGGAGAAGAAGAAATAACTGTAGAAGAAGAGAGTGACTCGTCAACTGGACAAATTGAAAAAGTCGATGTGTCCAGAACTGAAGAAATCCATGAACATTACAGTGTTCATCTACTTCATTCCAAAGAGGTGATGGGGAATACTATAGAGTTATTCCAAATGAAAGAAGCAAAGGGAAGTCCCATTAGTGTATGGGAAGAAAGCTTGGAAGCTCGTTGTTTTCCTCAGTTTTTTCCAACAGGAAAAGGAGGATGATATGATGACCGACCTGTGCAGATTCCTGCATCTGAATACCGGACATCAAGATTTTATGCAGAAGGTCCAAGAGTTTGACAATGTATTCCGTATTTGTTTCATCTTTTGTTTGAGAGTGACTTGTCTGGACTTTCTTATGCAGTCAACCATATATTAAAAACAGGTGTACATCTGCAAAATGTTTCGGCAAAGGAATTTATGGATAAAGTACAGCAGAAATATAATGTTTTGGAATCTCAACTGATTAATCTCATGGCATGTCAGCGTGGTACTAATGAGTACTGGTACCATCGTCATAGAGAACTTAAATGTATGCTAAGGAACGTAGGAACTCCTACATGGTTCCTTACCCTAAGCTGTGCTGAATATGCTTGGGATGATTTACTTCAATTTCTTCGAGAGACAAATCCAAATATAGTAAATATTGAATACAAGACACCTGGAGATTTGTGCTCTTTGGATCCAGTTACTGTATGCAGGTATTTTAATCATAGATTTGAAGCTGTGATGTCTTTTATCACCCAAAAAAAAATTCTCCTCTTGGAGAGGTTCTGGATTTCTTTTGGAGATAGGAGTATCAAGCGAGAGGTGCTCCTCACATACATATTCTTATATGGATCAAAGATGCCCCCAAATTTGAAACAGATTCGGATGATACTGTGTTGTCTTCTATTGAAGAATATGCTACATGTGCTATACCCAAAAGCACAGAGGAAAAGGACTTGAGACAACAAGTCTTACGATTCCAAAGCCATCGTTGTGGGAAATACTGTCGTCGAAAGACAAATTCTACACCAAATGTTGTTTTAGATTTCCACGTCCTGTAATATCGAAAGGAAGAGTGAACAGTTTTATGTCATCTTTGCGACATACTATCACAAGAAAGTCTTCAAAAAATACCTACAACTTAAGAAGAAATGAAGAGTCAAAATACATAAATGATTACAACCCAGTTATTTTGTCCATTTGGAATGCTAACATGGATATTCAATGCGTTTCAGACAATTCCATTGCTGTTGCTCGATATGTAACATCCTACATAACAAAATCAGAAAAGACGGAATTGAAGGAAATGTGGGAAGAGATTTCCCATCAGAAGAGTCTGAGTAAGAAATTATATAGTTACAGTTTGATGATGTTATGTCATCAAGAAATTGGAGTGTATGAATGCTCGGATCGCTTATCATCTGCAAGTCTATACTCCAAATCTAGAAGAGTCAATTGGGTGAGTCTAGGTCTTGCTGCAACACGAAATCCAATACTTAAATCTGTACAAGAAATTGAATATTTAGCTGAAAAAGAGCCAGAAAGTACAGATATTGTAAAAACAAATATGTTGGATACATATTATACAAATAGAAGTCATCATCTTGAGAACATTTGTCTCTATGAAGTGCTGCAAAACTATATTTTTAAACGCAATATTACAGAAAACATCAATAATGGTATATATGCCGTGATTGGTTCTGAAGGATGTTTGGTGAAGCAAAGAAAAGGACGTTTGATTAATCACCGTAAACTGAGTTGTGAAACTCCTGACCAAAGGGAATTTGACTATTTAGCTCTTTTGCAACTCTTCAAGCCGTGGCGTTCAGAATTGGAATTACTTGGAGATTTTGAGAGCTATGAAGATTCATTCAACGCAACTAAAGATACTATACAATGTCCTGTTTTTGCTAATTATGTGAAAATGTTGAGCAAGAAGCTACAATTGCAGCTGAGATTGCTAGAGACAGTTCTCAAGAAGTTCAAATTTCTGCTCCGTTGAGTCAGGATCCACTAGGAGAACCAATTGCTTTAAATGAAGCAGCAACTGCCATCAATGAGGTGGAAACAACAATGTATCAATCTCAAGAAGATGTAACAACTTAGGAAACTTGGAAGAACAACTAAATGTTGAGCAGAAACAAATATATGACCAAGTGAGAGAACAGATTGACCATGGATTACTTCATGAAAAGAAAGAGTGCTCTTGCTCATCATTTCAACATATCCAAATGTACATGAGTGGACAAGCTGGAACAGGAAAAAGTTTTTTAATTAAAGTAATTACAACTTATCTATAGAAAACAACTGAGTCGCATTTGTCTTGTGTTGTCACTGCTCCACCTGGGTTGGCAGCACAGAATATTAAAGGAATTACTTTACATTGTTTATTAATGCTACCAGTAGAGTATGAAAACAAATTGGAACACCACAAGCTATCTGGAGAGGCTTGTTGTGAAGTTTCAAGAGTCTTGAAGAAAATGAAAATTCTCATTATTGATGAATTAAGCATGGTATCAAACGTAATGCTTGCCTTTGTGCATTTTGGATCGCAGCAAATTCTTAAAACAGAGTATGACATATTATTTGGAGGAAAACACGTCATAGTTTTTGGAGATCTACTACAGCTTACTCCTGTAAAAGTACAACCAGTGTTTAAAACACTGACGCATGAAGATTCCAGAAAGTCTTTGGGGAGCATTGGAAATGTTAATATTTGGTCATATTTTGAGTATAAGGAACTTATTACAAATATGCGACAGGCAAATGATGCTGATTATGGAACTATTCTTCAAGATATAAGAATTGGAAAAGTGACTGAACATGGCAAACAAGCGTTACAGAGACGATTACTTTCCAATTTGTTTCCAAATGAAAATATTGTTCCTGAGAAAATATATATCAGAAAAGCAGAAAACAAATCTGTAATCTGCTTAATGCCAACACTGCGTGAATGTTCTATATTCGATGAAGAAATTTTAAAGTTGGAAAATGTAGAAATTATAAAATTGGAAGCTATTGATAAAATAGAGCAGGAAGGAATCACTATTATTTTGACAGAAAAGTAGAAGAGGAAATTGGATTCTTTAGAGAACTCAAGAAGTAAAACTGCTGGTTTAGAAAAGAATGTGTAAACTGTAGGGTAATTATTTCGACGTAATTTGAATGTGGAAAAAGGTTTAGTAAATGGAGCAATGGGTAAAGTTGTTGATTTCGTTAATTACGTAAATAGAGATGTATTGAACATTTGAAAATCAATTTTGATCAAATTGAAGAAGTACAACAATTTAGTCATTGTTCAGCTCAATTTTTGCTTGTAAAAGGTTTGAATGTTCGCAGAAAACAGTTTTCTGTTTCTTTGGCGAATACAGTGACCATTCATAAATCCCAAGTTTTAAGTGTTGGTAGTGCTTTAGTGAATATTGGAAGTACTGTGTTTAAAGAGGGTATGGCATATATTGATTTGTCTCGAGTCAGAACTTTATCTGGATTGTACTTGATTGATTTTGATGAGAGAAAGATTAGTGAATATGCAAATTGTGTGAAAGAGTATAATAGGTGAAGAAGAGAATATGCTCCCAATTTAGGTCAATATCCAATATTTAAAAAGTGTGTGGTAGGTAGAAATAGAAGATATGAGAATGTCTGTAGTGAAGCTGTAGAGAAAGAAAAAAAACAAGATGAAGTTGTGATTGCAAGCAAAAAGAAAAAGGACATTGTTGATGAGATTGTTGGTTATCAGGTTGAAAATAGTTCTGGTGTCAACTGCTATGCTAATGTAGTTGTTAATGTTGTTTTTTTTCTTGAAAGTTTGCAACAGCAAATTGTTGAAAATCGGGAAAAAAGATTTTGTTCGTTGTATTCTGTTTATGAGAAATGTAGTAGTGATCAAAGTAAAATACAAAGTGTTTCTGATATTCAAAATGTTTTGGACATATGTTCTGGCTGTACTCAATTTACGCAGAATATTCAGCAAGATTGTCAGGAATTTCTAATGTATATCCTTGTTGTATTGGAAGATGAAGGTATAGATATTGAAAATCTTTTTGGCCTTTCTTATAAATGACAACATGACTGTGAAAAGAGTTTGTCTACATGTAGTACTAACATAGACACTGAAAGATTTATATATTTCACTTTACCAGGCTGTGAATCATTTTCCTTTAACAATCTAGTTAGAGGAGCAAGTCAAAATATGGAGTGTAGTCAATGTAAATCACAAATGTCATCAAGATTAGTTATACAAAGATATGGACATTATGTAATTTTAATGCTGCAACATTGTAGAGCTGATGGAAGAAAATTGGAAACTTTAATTAAAAATGTTGTAGCTACTCAAGTATCAATATCAGGAAGAACTTTTGTAGCTGTAGGAATTATTTTTCATGATGGTTCTTCTACAACATCTGGACATTACACTGTTTATTTAAAATGTCCGAAAGGTTGGATATATTGTAATGATAGTCAATTGGTTTTTAAACAACTTTTGCCTTAAGAGTTACCAAATTCTTACCTATTTTTAATGCCACAATTTTAGGAACAAAATTTGGACTTTTAAGATTACTGTTGTTAAGGTAGGCTAGTGTGGTGTTGTAGAGTACTTTGTGAGTGAGGATGAGGAGCTGGAAAATGATCCTCTTGTTGACATTGAGGCCGTGTAGGTGTATTGGGTGGTGGGTGATGTGGCTGCAGCAGGGGACATTGATGATAAGTCGGGCTGAGGTGTTTTGGATTTGTTGTAGTTGTTGTAGGTGTTTGGCTGGAATTCCTGTGTAGAGTGTGTTGCCATAGTCTAGTCTGCTGTTGATGAGGGCCTGTGTCATTGTTCTTCTTCTTTCGGTTAGGATCCACTTGTAAATGTTGCTGAGCATGCAAAGGGTGTTTTAGCAGTATGAGGAGACAGTGTAGACTTGCTTGCACATGGAGAGGGAGGAGTTGAAGATAAATCCTAGGTTGTGTACATGGGCGGTTGGTGTTGGTACTGTTTACAGTGTAGTCGGCCACCAGGAGTTGTCCCAGGCTTTGGGGGTGGGTCAGAGAATGATTATTTTCGTCTTGTCTGAGTTGAGGTTTAGAGAGCTTATCCTGTTGCAGTTGGCGACGGCTTTCATTCCCTCGTGGAGGTTGCTTTTGGTGGTATGTGGTTCCTTGGTGATGGAAAGGATGAGCTGGGTGTTGTCGGCTTAGGAGATAATGTTGAGGTTGTGATGGCGGGCCACTTGTGTGAGGGTGGTCATATAGATGTTGAATAGCGCCGGGTTGAGGGATGAGCCCTGGGGGATGCCGCAAATTATGTCGGTGGTTTTGGATCAGAAGGCTGGGAGGCAGATGCTGAGGATTACTATTGAACAACTTCCAAACTAAGGATTTGACATATACTATTTGGTCATGAGGAAAAGTATGTAAAACCATTAAGGACTTTTTGTTGTATATTTTGTCAGCATGTATTTGTAAGTAACATTATTTATAGTGTATGAAAATTAATGATAATGTTTTGTTATTTTAAGATGGTTTGAGATGTCTCATTTTTACGTAAGAAATTGCTCTTAGAAAAAAACATTAAACATATGTTGTATTCTTATTTTTTAGATTGTTATTGAGAATGTTGAATGTTTTTTTAAGATAATCTTAGTGATTGTCTTTTTTGCCTGCTGTTATGTGAAGAGTACTCATAAACTCACTGTTTCTAGTGAAATTCAATATATTCTGAGAACAGCAAAAAAGGCAAATGAAATGCTTTACAAATTATTTTGTGCTGTAAAATATATATTGTAACTGAATTTTATCTTGTCTTCCACAGATGCTAATCTTATAATATATACTTTTTTTTATTATTTATCATGTTAAGGTAAGTCTAAGTAACTATTACAAATGGTCAATGGGATGTGCTTCTACAGAGCTGAAGAAACAAGAGATGGATGCAGTACATATCTGTGCAAATATGGTTTGTATCTTCTAAAGACATTTGAGAAAGTTACCATATATACTGAGTGTACCTGAGGACCTACAATCTTTGAACATATATTTAAAAAAATGCCAGAGACTTTTATTATAGAGAATTTTAAAATGAAACATGGCTTCAGAACATTTTTCTGCAACGTACCAGTAAGGTATCGAATAGGAAGACATGCTTGACTAGTAGAGACCAGAGAGATTTAGGATTAAAAGAGATCAAATTATTCTCCATAAAATATGTCATAGAGAGTGTTTTCAAATACTCTTTTATGTTAAGAAGGACAGGATAAGTTACTGTGTGTAGTTTTTCTTCTCTATCTAAATATGTCCTCATCATACACAATACTTTGTGTTGAAGTGTTGTTCTATACCTGTTGCTGTGATTATTTTCAACTTATATAAGGAATCACTACTTTCTTATTATGTTAAAAGGTGAGTACTGGAAAGGTCTTTAGGAATTGATGTGTGTGAAAACACATGAAGTATTAAAAAAAACTAGTGTGATAATGGTGCCTAAATGTACACAGATGCGCAGTGTTATTCTGGACAACCAACAGTATTCCTTGCATTTTACTAAAACACATTTACCAGTTTGGAACGGGTAAGGTGAATAAACATATTCTACATTTTTTAGTACTGCATTTTACTATAACAGCCTGAGTCTTTTCCTATAGTCATAAGAGTGACTGGTTTCAAAATTTAAGAGAACTTAAGAACAGGACATCCTTATGAGTAATCCATACTAATATAATAAAGAGAGAGCCCAAACCTTTAAGGCGGGTAAACTCAGGAACTACAGCACCAATCACAATACCCAATACAGCGTTGGAAAGGGCAGTTGCAGCAGAAGGACATAGTCTATGCAGACGCCCACCATATACATTTAAAAGGTAAAAGAGCCGTGCCAGCAAAGTAGTCCCTTGTGGGCGTGTCTTCGTTGTGCTGTGGGCATGTGCTGGGGGGCGTGACAAACGCTGGGGGCGTGTGGTACGTTCCTCCTTTCATGCCATGTCTTCATATTGTTTGCTAATCCCACCCTGCTCCCTTTAAATACCCCTGCACCCCATAATCATAACCCACCCTTACTCCTTAAAATACCCCAACACCCTTAAACACTAACCCATCTTAACCGTATACATATACCCTGTACCCCAAAACCCAAACGTATCCCTAAACCCTAAAAATACCCCTGTACCCCAAAACCCAAACCTAGCCTTAAACCCTAAAAATACCCCTGTACCCCAAAACCCCAAACTAGCCCTGAACCCTAAAAATACCCCTGTACCCCAAAACCCAAACCTAGCCTTGAACCCTAAAAATACCACTGTACCCCAAAACCCAAACCTACCACTGAACCCTAAATTACCCCTGTACCCCCAAACCCAAACCTAGCCCTGAACCCTAAAAATACCCCTGTACTCCAAAACCCAAACCTAGCCCTGAACCCTAAAAATAGCCCTGTACCCTGTACCCCAAAACCCAAACCTACCCCTGAACCCTAGAATACCCCTGTACCCCTGTACCCCAAAACCCAAACCTAGCCCTGAAGCATAGATATTCCCCTGTACCCCAACACCCAAACCTACCCCTGAACCCTAAAATACCCCTGTACCCCAAAACCCAAACCTAGCCCTGAACCATTAAAATACCCCTGTATCCCAAAACCCAAACCTATCCCATAACCCTAAAAATACCCCTGTACCCCAAAACCCAAACCTAGCCTTGAACCCTAAAAATAAACGTGTACCTTACAACCCAAACCTACCCCTGAACCCTAAAACACCCCTGTACCCCAAAAGCCAAACCTAGCCCTGAACCCTAAAAATACCCCTGTACCCCAAAACCCATACCTATCCCTAAACCCTAAAACTACCCATGTACCCCATAACCCAAAACTATATCTAAACCCTTAAAATACCCAAACACCCCAAAACATATACCTCAGTACCTCAAAACATATACCCCTATACCCAAACTTACCTTATCCAAACATTTAAAAAAAACATGTTTTTACCTTTAATGCATTTACAGTGAATTTCGTTGTAAATGTATGCGTGGTAAAACCATATAAAATGTAATGCCATGCGTTATAACGGCATTGCGGAGTCATGGTACTTTCGTAATGAAAGTATGCGGAGTGATGGTATGCGGAAAGAAAATTGCGGAATAATGGGTATTTACCCTCCCCCGGTAACTACATTGGTGGCACGGCAGCCCACATCTCCAGCAACATACTCATATTTTTTCACCACCCATTTGAAAAATGCACAGGTCTCTCCGATTGATGGCCAGCACCGACATACACTTGTAGACACACCTCCCGCCACAAGTTCTAGGATTGCGAACTTTAGAGCTGGGGAGCAATTCATGCCCGGACAACGTCGGGACGGTCTGCTAGTTATATTTATATAACCTTATAAAGTACTAAAATTCTAATGTTGGAATGTTATTAGACAATGGTATTTATATTACATTTTTTTGAGGCCAAAATAGTTGATAAAGCTAGTTTTGTGTTATGTATTAACAAAAATGATAAAATGAAGTGTTTATGTTTTTGTACAAGGACCTACAACATAACAAATTAATTATGGAGAGAGAAAAGAACAATACAGAGGACAGTTTGGAAATTAGCAATAGTCTCATAGAAGAACTAAACGTTCCTCTCACAGGCAGCGAGAGTGAAGAACAAGGAATTAGTGCTGCAGATATGAGCTGTGATTTCCAAGACAAAAGCTTTGATGCTGATTTTGTGGAAGCATTAGATGATATCGAATTTTTTGAACTCATAAATTCCCAAATTGGTAACCAGGAAATTGATAAAAATTAAATACCTGATAAAAGTATTTTACAAGCTCTGTTAAATTGTGAGATGTTAGAAGAATATATTTATTGTTTTATAATAATAATGGTTTGAGTACTATCTACTAATGCATTCACTGTACAAAAAGTGAAGCACTTATAGATTCACTTATACATTCTTTACATTATTCTAATGATTCAAAGTATGCAAAGAAGGTCTCAGGGCATGCACTGTTTCAAACCCCTATACACTATGCATGTACTCTTCTATGCACCTGAAAACTTGTCTTTTAAACCTTTAATTACCCAGTCTGTATCCTTACACTCCCTTCAAACACTCTGCCACTGCTGTTTCACTATTGTAGTGAGCCATACAGCAGTATGTGCTTATCTATACACTGTGCTAAAAGTGGAGCTGTTATACATTCAGCTGGACACTCTCCTTGCAGAACTGTAATCATTCAGCCAGTACCCAAGTACTCATGCAGCAAAGTAGGCGTTAGGGCATGGACTGCTTCAAACCCCTATAGACTATGCATGCACTCTTCTATATACCTGCAAACTTGTCTTTTAAACCTTCAATTACCCAGTCTGTATCTTTACAGTTCCACTAAACACTCTGACACTGCTGTTTCAGTATTTTAGTGAGGCATTCAGCAGTATGTGCTTATCTATGCACTGTGCTAAAAGTGAAGCAGTTATACATTCAGCTAGACACTCTCCTTGCAGAAGTGTAATTGTTCAGTCAGTACCCAAGTACTCATGCAGTAAAGTAGGCATTAGCATGGACTACTTCACCCCCCATAGACTATGCATGCACTGTTCTATGCACCTGCAAACTTGTCTTTTAAACCTTCAATTTCCCAGTCTGTATCCTTACACTTCTTCCAAACATTCTGCCACTGCTGTTTCGGTATTGAAGTAAGCCATTCAGAAATGCAACGTAGCTCCAGCAATGCTCTGGGAGACCTATGCTCACAATGCTGTGTCAATCCTTACGCCTCCTTCAAGCAGGTGCAGGGTTATGACGCAGCATGGGCAAAAAAGTGACTACGTGAAATCTTGCAGCCACTTTTAGGAGGTGTTTTTGAAACACCCCCTCCCCCTGCGCAGGAATGTCTACTTCTGGTACAGGAATTTAGAATGTGAGGCACCTCTCATATGCATCACATTGTAAATACCACACACTATGGTGCATCTTTTGCACCAGCACTGCATCAAAAAAAGTGATGCAACAGCATTGTAAACGAGGCACAAGGGGGTTGTAAATCTGCCCCTAACACTTACATATTCACCCAGGCAGTGCAAAAAGAAGCATAGACTTGTAACATATTCATGCACATATGTTACATTCAAGTGATTTGGAAGTACTACAGTATACTATAATTAAACACCTTATAGATTTATGCTGTAGCACTTCCTTATAGTTCTGCACTTTCACTTTCACCATACACTACTAATGTATTCATTCAATCATTTATGCACTACACATTCATTCAGACAAAGTTTTACACACTATCATAGAAATATAGCTCTTTTTTTGACCAGTGAAGGTAGTTCTGAAAAGAACAGTTTTTTTTTGTCTTTTTGGTTTCATATTTTTTATTGTGATTTTTGAACAGTTTTTTTTTCTTTTTTTTTAACCACATGGCTGCTGGGCGTTTCCCCCCCCCCCCCTGTGCTGGAAAATGCCATTTTAGTGGCACCATGACGAGCTCAGCTCGTCATCAGCACACGACACCCGTGGGTGATGACGAGCTGAGCTCGTCATCAGCATCGAAAGGGTTAAACTAAAAAAAAGAAACTGCAACCAAAAAAAGTGTCCAACTGGAACAAATCAACAAGAAAAATGAACGACGTAAGCAACGGTGCTCCTGTTTCCTTTGAATAATCAAGTCAATAGACTGCTCCCCATAACACAGAATCTCATTGCAAAATTTGCAATGTATAACTAAATCTGCAAAATCTGGTCTGATGTCTGGGTGTGGACGGCTTGCTTCTGGTGGTGGTGCAGTAGAAGTGCTGGTAACAGCAGGTGGAGGGTTGTCCTGCAGCCTTTGAGATCAAGCTCTTGCATAATTGCGAGAATGCAGATTTTTTACATGGCGGACCATGCTTTCTGTTCCAAACGAATACTTTTTGCTGGCGTCGCCTCTGGACAGCGTAGTGTCACAAATTTTACGTGTGACTTTGGGGGCATTCACCTTTTTTTGTCCTTCAGGAAAGGTGACAAATTTCCAAATGACAGCCTCTTTTCCCCTTTCCTAAGGCTGCTCTGCAACAAATTCCTCCTCCGATGAGTGCTCAGAAGAGGATTCCACAAGTTGAGCCATGTTGAAGTAGGTTTCTAAAATGACTGAAAATCCACAGAAGAGATGGTTCTCCTGAGAAAGTCCAAGAAGAATGATTAAAATGGGTGGGTTCTTTCAAAAGTTGGAATAGGAAGTATTATGAACCAATCAAATCTGTTCTTTTAAAGTCACATGGCTTTGCGTACGCATTGGGTGCGCTTACGGTGCGCGTACCGACGACGTACCGCCGCGATTTGCATATTTGCTTTTAAAAGTAATATACGCTTATTAAAAGTTAAAAAAACTATTTTCATGATTATCCCATATAATGTCTTCCCTTAATATTTACATTAAATACATAAATTTATCTTTTTATACAATTTGAAACTTTTGCGGAGTATGCGTACAGGGCGCTGTACAAACGTACATGACATCACGCGGAAGCGCTGACCCGACGCGTAACGTCAAAACATATTCCTAACGTATGCGCGGGTATGCGCAGAGTACGATCAACAATACAAAGGATGGTGCGATCATCGTACACGTAACGAATGATTCTCCCCCCAAATTTTTTTTAAAATATATAGAATTTAATTTCAATATATTGAAAAAATAATAAAAGTAATAAAAATATTATTTCAGAATTTTGTTTTTTTTATTATTTGACACTAAAAATATATAATATAACTTAAAAAATAAAATAACTAAAACAAATTATTTAAAAAATGTAGGAAATTAGTATAGAAATTAAGAAATATAATAAATAATACATTTAAAAATTATCATTTACAAAAACTTTGAAATTCACTGAAAAAACCATAGGTTTCACACACGTTATAGTTAGGAATTTGCATTTAAAAATCGTTAGATTTTCACTGAAAAAACCATGTTATAGTTAGCTGGACATTTCACTCATACAAAACCATTGAAATTCCCCCGTTATAGTTAGTTCAGCTAACTATAACTTGCGCGCCCGCAATGCATTGCAGATGACGTCACATATTACATCACTCATGACATGGTCAGTGACATCACTCATGACATCACTGATGACATCACTGATGACATCATCCTTGTGAAAGAGTGGCAGACCTCCTCTTACCCTAATATTACCTTTGATACACACATTCAAAAATAGAAACTAATATTTTCAAAAAAATTGAGATACCAATACCAGTTACAACAACCTATTCAGTAATTCCATCATCTGCATCCACATCCACTCATTCACCAACAGTTCTATATAGTCACTCATACATGTACTCACTCATTATATGTACCCATACACCTTTACATCCTGTTACACACCATACTCATCCATGGAGTTACTCACAAACATACTCACACATGCAATTAAACTATTAAACATCCATTTACTTGCGTATACAGCTATACACACACCACTACACATACTTGTTCAGAAACATACACATACTTATTCTCTTAAACAATCACTTATAGAAACACATACTTATTTATAAAGGAACTCTTCCAAACTCTCACTCTCACTTATATTCACTTATATACATCAATACTCACATATACTAGTATAAAACATATGTAGTTACTCGTAAAGACACTATTGAGACAGTTATTCACTCACTAACACAACCAAACACACACTCATCCACCCATACAGTCCTGCACACATGCTGTCTTCAAAACACATACAAACAGTGAGTCAATTATTCATGCATCTATACGCTAAGTAATATCCCCCACCGAAACATACAGACACACATACTGATACTCAAAAAACAAACTAATGGCCCATATACACACTCATGTACCTACTCACCAACCAACCATGTCATGAGTGATGTAATATGTGACGTCATCAGCAGTGCATTGCACGTGCAAGTTATAGTGAGTTCAACTAACTATAACGTGGAATTTCAATGGTTTTATGACAGTAAAATTTCCAGTTAACTATAACTAGTGTGAAACCTATGGTTTTTTCAGTGAACTTAATAGGTTTTTTAAATGCTAATTCCTAACTATAACTAGTGTGAAACCAATGGTTTTTTCTGTGAATTTCATAGGTTTTTTAAATGCTAATTCCTAACTATAACTAGTGTGAAACCTATGGTTTTTTCAGAGAATTTCAAAGGTTTTTTAATGCTAATTCCTAACTATAAGTCTCACTTTATAAGTAAGACTGTTAGCGCTCTAGTTGTTCTTTGGAACACTCTGGTACATTCTGTCATTGGGCTATAGTTGCGCTACATCTGGCTGATATTTGGGCTACATTTGTATTTTTTTGTCTCTGGTGGCCCTCTTTGGGCTACATTGGGCTACATTGGGCTACATTGGGGCTACATTTGGGCTCTAACATATATATAGCCCAATGCAGCCCAATATATATTTTTTCAACGTTAATTTTCTTAAAAACCACTGGAGCACATATCTTGAGACATAGCAAAGGCACATCGGGCTACCAGTCCCTACAATTTGTCAATTTTTTTTTTTGTATATTGTTTTTTTTTGCCCTGGAGCGCTCCCGGTGAGCGCCCCGGTGAGCGCCCCGGAAAGCGTAGTATTTTGAAGCGCCCCGGTGCGCGAACCGGGAAGCGTCCCGTTAGCGCCAATGTCGCGAACGAAAACGTCCGCGTGATACGCACGGCGTAAACGCAGCCGGAAGCATTCGACACGCTTACGCGATGCGCCCCTAGGCGCGCCCCAGGGTGCGTAGCGTAAGCGCGTCGGGTCATGTGACCTGAAAATAACATTTTTCATTGGTTCATAACAGTTTTGGTTTCATAATGATGAAACCCCTGGTCATGTGACCTGAAAATAACACTTTTTATTGGTTCAGGATCTTTTTTTTTACCAAATGATGAAAGCCCCCACCTTTTTTCCTTATTCTACCTTTGTGCTTTGAGAGAGGTAGACCTGCATTTATATCAGTCGAAAATTGCTACATTAGCTGCAGCTGCTGGATCTTCTGGACCACCACCACCACCACCACCACCACCACAAGGACCTCAACAACTTCACAGTGGTGGAGATCAAGAATAGGAGGAGGATGAGGAGGAGGAGGAGAGGAGATTCGTCCCAGAGGACAATTTTAGCTACAAACCAAAACAGCACATCATTTGGCAATTTTTTTCAATCCCCAACGACAAAAAAAAGTCAATGCACCTAAGGAAACTTGCTTAATCTGTCATAAGGAGCTGTCAAGGGGGAATCCCAACAAAAAATACTCCTTTGGCAACCACACGATGATCAGACATATGCTTAGAAAGCATCCAAATAACTATGCTAGGACAGAGGTCAGGGAACTAGCCAGAAACCCTGTCCAATCTTCTGCCAGCACCTCCCAAACTAATGTTTCCACCCCATCGGGACCAGAAGTTAGGGAGATATGCTCCACCATACAAAACAAATTTTCCAATTTTGTCCCTCCTCAGATGCCTTCACTCCCTGTGCCGGCGCCTTCAACAGTCCCGCTTTAAATGTTCAATGTCTCCTTCCCATTGGCCGAGCCCGAAGGACTGCAGAGACCAGCATCCACCTTGTCGGATGTTGGAAGCGGCTGCCAGGACTATGAACAGTTTCTTTTGGGGCTGATGTTACCTTCCTGCTCTGCCCAACGCCTTATGCAGCCTCCAGGATACGCGTTGCTTGGGTAAGCGCCGTGACAGTGCTCCATGCTTCACTGTGAAGTCACGGTCCCCTACAGGCCAGATATCCGCCCTCCCGTGGCATGCATCAAACCAAGTACGCTATCGATACCTCAATCTGTCCACCTTGGTTACCAAAGAGGTGCTTGGTTTGTGGGGGTGGGTCACCTCTCTTGCGCTGTGGTAATGCAAAACATATGCAACAGAGGTCGCCTCCACTAGGAATACAACGAGGGACTCAGTGGGCAGTGTGCAGGCAAGTATACTTCAGCAATGATTGTGTGGCATGTCGCGTTTTGGGAATGTGTCCCTCCTCAGATGCCTTCACTCCCTGTGCCGGCGCCTTCAACAGTCCCGCTTTAAATGTTCAATGTCTCCTTCCCATTGGCGGAGACCAAAGGACTGCAAAGACCAGCATCCACCTTGTCGGATGTTGGAAGTGGCTGCCAGGACTGTGAACAGTTTCTTTTGGGGCTGATGTTACCTTCCTGCTCTGCCCAACACCAATATATATCTATGCAAAAAAGGAGAGAACTCTGGGTAGTTCTCAAGTTTAGGTGGAAGGCAGCTCCTGTATAGAGCACCCTCAACACCAGCGACACTCTAAATTTGCTCACCTCAAATGTCTGCTTTTCTATCAAAGTTTTCAAGCATAGGATTCGCACAGTGCTATCCAAGCCGAGATAGAAACGGACAAAGTATTTTACCATTCGTACAGCAAAGTCTTTAAGCATAGGATTAGCACTGTGTGTAGTTTTTCTTCTCTATCTAAATATGTCCTCATCATACACAATACTTTGTGTTGAAGTGTTGTTCTATACCTGTTGCTGTGATTATTTTCAACTTATATAAGGAATCACTACTTTCTTATTATGTTAAAAGGTGAGTACTGGAAAGGTCTTTAGGAATTGATGTGTGTGAAAACACATGAAGTATTAAAAAACTAGTGTGATAATGGTGCCTAAATGTACACAGATGCGCAGTGTTATTCTGGACAACCAACAGTATTCCTTGCATTTTACTAAAACACATTTACCAATTTGGAACGGGTAAGGTGAATAAACATATTCTACATTTTTTAGTACTGCATTTTACTATAACAGCCTGAGTCTTTTCCTATAGTCATAAGAGTGACTGGTTTCAAAATTTAAGAGAACTTAAGAACAGGACATCCTTATGAGTAATCCATACTAATATAATAAAGAGAGAGCCCAAACCTTTAAGGCGGGTAAACTCAGGAACTACAGCACCAATCACAATACCCAATACAGCGTTGGAAAGGGCAGTTGCAGCAGAAGGACATAGTCTATGCAGACGCCCACCATATACATTTAAAAGGTAAAAGAGCCGTGCCAGCAAAGTAGTCCCTTGTGGGCGTGTCTTCGTTGTGCTGTGGGCATGTGCTGGGGGGCATGACAAACGCTGGGGGCGTGTGGTACGTTCCTCCTTTCATGCCATGTCTCAAATTGTTTGCTAATCCCACCCTGCTCCCTTTAAATACCCCTGCAACCCATAATCATAACCCACCCTTACTCCTTAAAATACCCCAACACCCTTAAACACTAACCCATCTTAACCGTATACATATACCCTGTACCCCAAAACCCAAACCTATCCCTAAACCCTAAAAATACCCCTGTACCCCAAAACCCAAACCTAGCCTTAAACCCTAAAAATACCCCTGTACCCCAAAACCCCAAACTAGCCCTGAACACTAAAAGTACCCCTGTACCCCAAAACCAAAAGCTAGCCTTGAACTCTAAAAATACCACTGTACCCCAAAACCCAAACCTACCACTGAACCCTAAATTACCCCTGTACCCCAAAACCCAAACCTAGCCCTGAACTCTAAAAATACCCCTGTACTCCAAAACCCAAACCTAGCCCTGAACCCTAAAAATAGCCCTGTACCCTGTACCCCAAAACCCAAACCTACCCCTGAACCCTAAAATACCCCTGTACCCCAAAACCCAAACCTAGCCCTGAAGCATAAAAATACCCCTGTACCCCAACACCCAAACCTACCGCTGAACCCTAAAATACCCCTGTACCCCAAAACGCAAACCTAGCCCTGAACCATTAAAATACCCCTGTATCCCAAAACCCAAACTTATCCCATAACCCTAAAAATACCCCTGTACCCCAAAACCCAAACCTAGCCTTGAACCCTAAAAATAAACGTGTACCCCAAAACCCAAACCTACCCCTGAACCCTAAAACACCCCTGTACCCCAAAACCCAAACCTAGCCCTGAACCCTAAAAATACCCCTGTACCTCAAACCCAAACCTAAACCTGAACCCTTAAAAAAACCCTGTACCCCAAAACCCAAACCTACCCCTGAACCCTAAAAATACCCCTATGCCCCAAAAGCCAAACCTAGCCCTGAAGCCTAAAAATACCCCTGCACCCCAAAACCCATACCTATCCCTCAACCCTAAAACTACCCCTGTACCCCATAACCCAAAACTATATCTAAACCCTTAAAATACCCAAACACCCCAAAACATATACCTCAGTACCTCAAAACATATACCCCTATACCCAAACTTACCTTATCCAAACCTTAAAAAAAACATGTTTTTACCATTCATGCATTTACAGCGAATTTCGTTGTAAATGTATGCGTGGTAAAACCATATAAAATGTAATGCCATGCGTTATAATGGCATTGCGGAGTCATGGTACTTTCGTAATGAAAGTATGCGGAGTGATGGTATGCGGAAAGAAAGTTGCGGAATAATGGGTATTTACCCTCCTCCGGTAACTACATTGGTGGCACGGCAGCCCACATCTCCAGCAACATACTCATATTTTTTCACCACCCATTTGAAAAATGCACAGGTCTCTCCCATTGATGGCCAGCACCGACATACACTTGTAGACACACCTCCCGCCACAAGTTCTAGGATTGCGAACTTTAGAGCTGGGGAGCTACGTTCGAATCTCAGCATCAGCTCAACATCCTGTGATTCCAGGCAAATCACTTTGAATCCCCGTGCCTACCACAAATGAAGGAGTGCTTCTGTAATGTTCATTGTGCTCATGTCATGTTGTCGAGTTCGCACTATATAATATTGCAAGGAAAAATAAAGTAGTGAAACTCGAGTTCAAACACTACTGAATGCGCACTTTTAAGTGCATCAGCAGTGCACTGTGAATCGGAGCATTTCACAGGCCTGTCACAGATAAGAAATGCTATCAAAACGAAATCCTACAAAACATTATACTACTGGCCGGCAGCAATTCATGCCCGGACAATGTCGGGACGGGCTGCTAGTTATATTTATATAACCTTATAAAGTACTAAAATTCTAATGTTGGAATGTTATTAGACAATGGTATTTATATTACATTTTTTTGAGGCCAAAATAGTTGATAAAGCTAGTTTTGTGTTATGTATTAACAAAAATGATAAAATGAAGTGTTTATGTTTTTGTACAAGGACCTACAACATAACAAATTAATTATGGAGAGAGAAAAGAACAATACAGAGGACAGTTTGGAAATTAGCAATAGTCTCATAGAAGAACTAAACGTTCCTCTCACAGGCAGCGAGAGTGAAGAACAAGGAATTAGTGCTGCAGATATGAGCTGTGATTTCCAAGACAAAAGCTTTGATGCTGATTTTGTGGAAGCATTAGATGATATCGAATTTTTTGAACTCATAAATTCCCAAATTGGTAACCAGGAAATTGATAAAAATTAAATACCTGATAAAAGTATTTTACAAGCTCTGTTAAATTGTGAGATGTTAGAAGAATATATTTATTGTTTTATAATAATAATGGTTTGAGTACTATCTACTAATGCATTCACTGAACAAAAAGTGAAGCACTTATAGATTCACTTATACATTCTTTACATTATTCTAATGATTCAAAGTATGCAAAGAAGGTCTCAGGGCATGCACTGTTTCAAACCCCTATACACTATGCATGTACTCTTCTATGCACCTGAAAACTTGTCTTTTAAAACTTTAATTACCCAGTCTGTATCCTTACACTCCCTTCAAACACTCTGCCACTGCTGTTTCACTATTGTAGTGAGCCATACAGCAGTATGTGCTTATCTATACACTGTGCTAAAAGTGGAGCTGTTATACATTCAGCTGGACACTCTCCTTGCAGAACTGTAATCATTCAGCCAGTACCCAAGTACTCATGCAGCAAAGTAGGCGTTAGGGCATGGACTGCTTCAAACCCCTATAGACTATGCATGCACTCTTCTATATACCTGCAGACTTGTCTTTTAAACCTTCAATTACCCAGTCTGTATCTTTACAGTTCCACTAAACACTCTGACACTGCTGTTTCAGTATTTTAGTGAGGCATTCAGCAGTATGTGCTTATCTATGCACTGTGCTAAAAGTGAAGCAGTTATACATTCAGCTAGACACTCTCCTTGCAGAAGTGTAATTGTTCAGTCAGTACCCAAGTACTCATGCAGTAAAGTAGGCATTAGAGCATGGACTACTTCACCCCCCCATAGACTATGCATGCACTGTTCTATGCACCTGCAAACTTGTCTTTTAAACCTTCAATTGCCCAGCCTGTATCCTTACACTTCTTTCAAACATTCTGCCACTGCTGTTTCGGTATTGAAGTAAGCCATTCAGAAATGCAATGTAGCTCCAGCAATGCTCTGGGAGACCTATGCTCACAATGCTGTGTCAATCCTTACGCCTCCTTCAAGCAGGTGCAGGGTTATGACGCAGCATGGGCAAAAAAGTGACTACTTGAAATCTTGCAGCCACTTTTAGGAGGTGTTTTTGGAACACCCCCTCCCCCCTGCGCAGGAATGTCTACTTCTGGTACAGGAATTTTGAATGTGAGGCACCTCTCAAATGCATCACATTGTAAATACCACACACTATGGGGCATCTTTTGCACCAGCACTGCATCACAAAAGTGATGCAACAGCATTGTAAACGAGGCACAAGGGGGTTGTAAATCTGCCCCTAACACTTACATATTCACCCAGGCAGTGCAAAAAGAAGCATAGACTTGTAACATATTCATGCACATATGTTACATTCAAGTGATTTGGAAGTACTACAGTATACTATAATTAAACACCTTATAGATTTATGCTGTAGCACTTCCTTATAGTTCTGCACTTTCACTTTCACCATACACTACTAATGTATTCATTCATTCATTTATGCACTACACATTCATTCAGACAAAGTTTTACACACTATCATAGAAATATAGCTCTTTTTTTGACCAGTGAAGGTAGTTCTGAAAAGAACTGTTTTTTTTGTCTTTTTGGTTTCATATTGCTTATTGTGATTTTTGAACAGTTTTTTTTCTTTTTTTTTAAACTAAAAAAAAGAAACTGCAACCAAAAAAAGTGTCCAACTGGAACAAATCAACAAGAAAAAATGAACGACGTAAGCAACGGCGCTCCTGTTTCCTTTGAATAATCAAGTCAATAAACTGCTCCCCATAACACAGAATCTCATTGCAAAATTTGCAATGTATAACTAAATCTGCAAAATCTGGTCTGATGTCTGGGTGTGGACGGCTTGCTTCTGGTAGTGGTGCAGTAGAAGTGCTGGTAACAGCAGGTGGAGGGTTGTCCTGCAGCCTTTGAGATCAAGCTCTTGCATAATTGCGAGAATGCAGATTTTTTACATGGCGGACCATGCTTGCTGTTCCAAACGAATACTTTTTGCTGGCGTCGCCTCTGGACAGCGTAGTGTCACAAATTTTACGTGTGACTTTGGGGGCATTCACCTTTTTTTGTCCTTCAGGAAAGGTGACAAATTTCCAAATGACAGCCTCTTTTCCCCTTTCCTAAGGCTGCTCTGCAACAAATTCCTCCTCCGATGAGTGCTCAGAAGAGGATTCCACAAGTTGAGCCATGTTGAAGTAGGTTTCTAAAATGACTGAAAATCCACAGAAGAGATGGTTCTCCTGAGAAAGTCCAAGAAGAATGATTAAAATGGGTGGGTTCTTTCAACAGTTGGAATAGGAAGTATTATGAACCAATCAAATCTGTTCTTTTAAAGTCACATGGCTTTGCGTACGCATTGGGTGCGCTTACGGTGCGCGTACCGACGACGTACCGCCGCGATTTGCGTATTTGCTTTTAAAAGTAATATACGCTTATTAAAAGTTAAAAAAAACTTTTTTCATGATTATACCATATAATGTCTTCCCTTAATATTTACATTAAATACATAAATTTATCTTTTTATACAATTTGAAACTTTTGCGGAGTATGCGTACAGGGCGCTGTACAAACGTACATGACATCACGCGGAAGTGCTGACGCGACGCGTAACGTCAAAACATATTCCTAACGTATGCGCGGGTATGCGCAGAGTACGATCAACAATACAAAGGATGGTGCGATCACCATACACGTAACGAATGATTCTCCCCCAAAAAATTTTTTAAAAATATATAGAATTTAATTTCAATATATTGAAAAAATAATAAAAGTAATAAAAATATTATTTCAGAATTTTGTTTTTTTATTATTTGACACTAAAAATATATAATATAACTTAAAAAATAAAATAACTAAAACAAATTATTTAAAAAATGTAGGAAATTAGTATAGAAATAAAGAAATATAATCAATAATACATTTAAAAATCATCATTTACAAAAACTTTGAAATTCACTGAAAAAACCATAGGTTTCACACACGTTATAGTTAGGAATTTGCATTTAAAAAACGTTGGATTTTCACTGAAAAAACCATGTTATAGTTAGCTGGACATTTCACTCATACAAAACCATTGAAATTCCCCCGTTATAGTTAGTTCAGCTAACTATAACTTGCGCGCCCGCAATGCATTGCAGATGACGTCACATATTACATCACTCATGACATGGTCAGTGACATCACTCATGACATCACTGATGGCATCTCAAATGACATCACTGATGACATCATCCTTGTGAAAGAGTGGCAGACCTCCTCTTACCCTAATATTACCTTTGATACACACATTCAAAAATAGAAACTAATATTTTCAAAACAATGGAGATACCAATACCAGTTACAACAACCTATTCAGTAATTCCATCATCTGCATCCACATCCACTCATTCACCAACAGTTCTATATAGTCACTCATACATGTACTCACTCATTATATGTACCCATACACCTTTACATCCTGTTACACACCATACTCATCCATGGAGTTACTCACAAACATACTCACACATGCAAATAAACTATTAAACATCCATTTACTTGCGTATACAGCTATACACACACCACTACACATACTTGTTCAGAAACATACACATACTTACTCTCTTAAACAATCACTTATAGAAACATATACTTATTTATAAAGGAACTCTTCCAAACTCTCACTCTCACTCTCACTTATATTCACTTATATACATCAATACTCACATATACTAGTATAAAACATATGTAGTTACTCGTAAAGACACTATTGAGACAGTTATTCACTCACTAACACAACCAAACACACACTCATCCACCCATACAGTCCTGCACACATGCTGTCTTCAAAACACATACAAACAGTGAGTCAATTATTCATGCATCTATACGCTAAGTAATATCCCCCACCGAACCATACAGACACACATACTGATACTCAAAAAACAAACTAATGACCCATATACACACTCATGTACCTACTCACCAACCAACCATGTCATGAGTGATGTAATATGTGACGTCATCAGCAGTGCATTGCACGTGCAAGTTATAGTGAGTCCAACTAACTATAACGTGGAATTTCAATGGTTTTATGACAGTTAAATTTCCAGTTAACTATAACTAGTGTGAAACCTATGGTTTTTTCAGTGAACTTAATAGGTTTTTTAAATGCTAATTCCTAACTATAACTGGTGTGAAACCAATGTTTTTTTCTGTGAATTTCATAGGTTTTTTAAATGCTAATTCCTAACTATAACTAGTGTGAAACCTATGGTTTTTTCAGAGAATTTCAAAGGTTTTTTAATGCTAATTCCTAACTATAAGTCTCACTTTATAAGTAAGACTGTTAGCGCTCTAGTTGTTCTTTGGAACACTCTGGTACATTCTGTCATTGGGCTATAGCTGCGCTACATCTGGCTGATATTTGGGCTACATTTGTATTTTTTTGTCTCTGGTGGCCCTCTTTGGGCTACATTGGGCTACATTGGGCTACATTGGGCTACATTTGGGCTACATTTGGGCTCTAACATATATATAGCCCAATGTAGCCCAATATATATTTTTCAAAGTTAATTTTCTTAAAAACCACTGGAGCATATATTTTGAGACATAGCAAAGGCACATCGGGCTACCAGTCCCTAAAAGTTGTCAATTTTTTTTTTTGTATATTGTTTTTTTTTTTTGCCCTGGAACGCTCCTGGTGCGCGCCCCGGTGAGCGCCCCGGAAAGCGTAGTATTTTGAAGCGCCCCGGTGCGCGAACCGGGAAGCGTCCCGTTAGCGCCAATGTCGCAAACGAAAACGTCCGCATGATACGCACGGGTTAAACGCACCCGGAAGCATTCGACACGCTTACGCGATGCGCCCCTGGGCGCGCCCCGGGGTGCGTAGCGTAAGCGCGTCGGGTCATGTGACCTGAAAATACCATTTTTCATTGGTTCATAACAGTTTTGGTTTCATAATGATGAAACCCCTGGTCATGTGACCTGAAAATAACACTTTTCATTGGTTCAGGATCTTTTTTTTTACCAAATGATGAAAGCCCCCACCTTTTTTCCTTATTCTACCTTTGTGCTTTGAGAGAGGTAGACCTGCATTTATATCAGTCGAAAATTGCTACATTAGCTGCAGCTGCTGGATCTTCTGGACCACCACCACCACCACCACAAGGACCTCCACAACTTCACAGTGGTGGAGATCAAGAATAGGAGGAGGATGAGGAGGAGGAGGAGAGGAGATTCGTTCCAGAGGACAATATTAGCTACAAACCAAAACAGCACTTCATTTGGCAATTTTTTTCAATCCCCAAGGACAAAAAAAGTCAATGCACCTAAGGCAACCTGCTTAATCTGTCATAAGGAGCTGTCAAGGGGGAATCCCAACAAAAAATACTCCTTTGGCAACCACACGATGATCAGACATATGCTTAGAAAGCATCCAAATAACTATGCTAGGACAGAGGTCAGGGAACTAGCCAGACACCCTGTCCAATCTTCTGCCAGCACCTCCCAAACTAATGTTTCCACCCCATCGGGACCAGAAGTTAGGGAGATATGCTCCACCATACAAAACAAATTTTCCAATTTTAAAATTGTTTGTATTTTTTGTGGACAAACAATATGCTATGGAGAGCAATGCATCACACTTATTAATCGTGCTTGGGATAACCACAAGTGCCCAAGGAAACATTAATTTGTTCCACTTTTTTTTTTGCTCCTGTTGAGCCCTTTAGAATTCCCTGTTTTTTGTTTCTCCCCTTAAAAAATACAAAAAAAACTAAAAATTTTCAGAAAAGCCAAAAAAAGAAAAAAATGTTAAATAAACCAATAAAAAAATATAAAACAACAAAAAGAATAAAAAAACAGTTCTTTTTAGAACTACCTCCAATTTCTAAAAAAATGCTATTTTATTTTTTTAAATGTCATTCTTTTTTCCCCATGGTATGCTCCCCGGTGCGCTCGCCGGTGCGCGTACCGGGCGCTCCCCCCGCGCACATTGAAAAAAAATAATATATTTTTTTGCCCCACGGGGCCCTTTTATGGCCCCCACATCAAACCTAGGGGGTCAGAGGGGGTCTACTCTGCCCCCTTATGGTCATTTCCCCCTTTGTTTTTGCCACATCTTGTGTCTCGATTTTACCGAGACACAAGATGGCGGCCGCTCCGGACTGTTTCGAATGTTTACAGACACCCGAGGGCCAATCAGCTTTCCGTGCGCAAGTCGCGTGGCGCGCCCGGTGCGCTCTCCGGAGCACGTACCGGGGCGCTGCCATATATATATATATTTTTTTGAACCTAAATTACTCAAAAACCACTGGAGCACATATCTTGAGACATAGCAAAGGCACATCAGGCTACCAGTACCTACAATTTTGCCAAGTTTGGTGCAAATCCATTCAGCCGTTCGGGCTAAAAGTGAGTTCGACCGCCCTATGGAAATTAGCATGGGGAAAACATGTTTTGGGTCCCCCCTTTTATCTCGGCCCCCGCTTGACAAATCCCCCCCCAAAATATCAGGGAAGGACCGGAGCTCAACGAGGCAAATTTGAGGAAATTTTCAGGCAGATTCATCAACCGGCGCCAAAGTTATTCCAAATAGAATTTTGAAATTTTGCATTGAAAAAATCCTAACTATAACTACCTACTGGCAACCGCCAGTAGGTTATATATATATATAATTTCTTCCTTTAATGAAGGTGACGAGAGTGCGCAAACTTCGAAGCCAAAAACAAATGTTACAGCCTTACGCGTTTCGGGCGGACAACGCCCTTGATCACAGGCACAGCCAAAGTCTTGCAGCACAGATTGACACAAATCCTCCGTTTAAATGAATAGCAGTCCTGCCCCCAATGGGGCTTCAAAGCCTTCTGGTATTTGGAGTTCTGTTAGTATTACCCATGTGGGTTTCCGTGTTGCTCGCAGATATGGCACAAAAATTAACATCCACAGTGGGCTGAACTCCGGAGATTTACACACCCTCTTGCACATATCACAGCCTTCATTGGAAATCCACCAGTCCTTGCGATGACACGTCTTTCATTGTCACCAGGATCCGCACACATGCAGAGGGCACTTTCCACAACCAGGCAGGCCGTCATTTAATCCATACACAAAAAGAGTTGCCCCTACGGAAAGAGCCGCACAGGCGAATATAATTTCTTCCTTTAATGAAGGTGCCGAGAGTGCGCAAACTTCGAAGCCAAAAACAAATGTTACAGCCTTACGCGTTACGGGCGGACAACGCCCTTGATCACAGGCACAGCCAAAGTCTCGCAGCACAGATTGACACAAATCCTCCGTTTAAAGGAATAGCAGCCCCGCCCCCAATGGGGCTTCAAAGCCTTCTGGTATTTGTAGTTCTGTTAGTATTACCCATGTGGGTTTCCGTGTTGCTCGCAGATATGGCACAAAAATTAACATCCACAGTGGGCTGAACTCCGGAGATTTACACACCCTCTTGCACATATCACAGCCTTCATTGGAAATCCACCATTCCTTGCGATGACACGTCTTTCATTGTCACCAGAATCCGCACACATGCAGAGGGCACTTTCCACGACCAGGCAGGCCGTCATTTAATCCATACACAAAAAGAGTTGCCCCTACGGAAAGAGCCACACAGGCGGATATAATTTCTTCCTTTAATGAAGGTGCCGAGAGTGCACAAACTTCGAAGCCAAAAACAAATGTTACAGCCTTACGCGTTTCGGGCGGACAAGGCCCTTGATCACAGGCACAGCCAAAGTCTCGCAGCACAGATTGACACAAATCCTCCGTTTAAATGAATAGCAGTCCCGCCTCCAATGGGGGTGTGTAAATCTCCGGAGTTCAGCCCACTGTGGATGTTAATTTTTGACTTTGACAAGAGCCGCACAGGTAAGTTGGAATCCTTTTCGTTTAATTACAGTTTGCAGGTAAAAACGACTGACATAATGCATTTCGGCATCACTGCCTTCCTCAGATGTCTCGTGTCCTTTTCACTCGTATTAACTGTCTGCTTTTAAAATTGAAGCGTCTCACATGGATTGGAGGAGACACTCTTGCCTGTTTTGGAGGGCCGATGTTCCAGACTCGCTGCCCCGAGTCTTTTCGCCACGGAAAATCATGTGGAAGTCCTTGCCCCAGTGGGCGGTATCTGCAGCTGCACCTCCAAAGCCCGGATTTTGAATGCAGGAACGGAGCCGGATTCCCGTACCTTTCATCCCACCTGCACTGCCCACAACGTGGCAAGGCGCCCACCGCTTCAGTGAGCATGGGCACTATCATGAGGTCATGACCCAGTGTAATCCAGCCTGTCGATCGCTGTGGCACCAGGTGGTTTATATATATGCAACAGAGGTCGTCTCCACTAGGAAAACAACGAGGGACTCAGCCGGCAGTGTGCAGGTAAGTATACTTCAGCAATGATTGTGTGGCATGAGGCGTTTCGGGAATGTGTCCCTCCTCAGATTCCTTCACTCCCTGTGCCGGCGCCTTCAACAGTCCCGCTTTAAATGTTCAATGTCTCCTTCCCATTGGCCGAGCCCGAAGGACTGCAGAGACCAGCATCCACCTTGTCGGATGTTGGAAGCGGCTGCCAGGACTATGAACAGTTTCTTTTGGGGCTGATGTTACCTTCCTGCTCTGCCCAACGCCTTATGCAGCCTCCAGGATACGCCTTGCTTGGGTAAGCGCCGTGACAGTGCTCCATGCTTCACTGTGAAGTCACGGTCCCCTACAGGCCAGATATCCGCCCTCCCGTGGCATGCATCAAACCAAGTACGCTATCGATACCTCAATCTGTCCACCTTGGTTACCAAAGAGGTGCTTGGTTTGTGGGGGTGGGTCACCTCACTTGCGCTGTGGTAATGCAAAACATATGCAACAGAGGTCGCCTCCACTAGGAATACAACGAGGGACTCAGTGGGCAGTGTGCAGGTAAGTATACTTCAGCAATGATTGTGTGGCATGTCGCGTTTTGGGAATGTGTCCCTCCTCAGATGCCTTCACTCCCTGTGCCGGCGCCTTCAACAGTCCCGCTTTAAATGTTCAACGTCTCCTTCCCATTGGCGGAGACCAAAGGACTGCAAAGACCAGCATCCACCTTGTTGGATGTTGGAAGTGGCTGCCAGGACTGTGAACAGTTTCTTTTGGGGCTGATGTTACCTTCCTGCTCTGCCCAACACCAATATATATATATGCAAAAAAGGAGAGAACTCTGGGTAGTTCTCAAGTTTAGGTGGAAGGCAGCTCCTGTATAGAGCACCCTCAACACCAGCGACACTCTAAATTTGCTCACCTCAAATGTCTGCTTTTCTATCAAAGTTTTCAAGCATAGGATTTGCATAGTGCTATCCAAGCCGAGATAGAAACGGACAAAGTATTTTGCCATTCGTACAGCAAAGTCTTTAAGCATAGGATTAGCACAGTGCTATCCACGCTGAGCTGTAAAATGACAAAAGCCATGTATCACTCCAGGCACAATATTACAGCTTTGGATTGGTAAAATACCATCCAAGCCAACCTGAAAAGAATCAATAATAACAAAGTGAACCCCAAATTCACTTTACAATACAGTAAGTAACAAATTGACTTTCTAGACGTAAGATTTATTCTCAGGGAAAGAAGTTTGCACACAGAACGTTTTAGAAAGAGCAATGCTGGCAACTCGATACTGCACACAGATAGCTGTCATCCACCTAGCTTTTGTTGGAGAATACCTTATAGCGAATTTCTAAGAGACAAAAGGAATAATAGTACAGACGAAGTCTACTGAAAAATAAAAAGGCAGATGACTGAACTGCTTGTAGCAAGTAAGTACCCCAGAAAGGCTCTTCCTGCGGCTAGTGAGCGGGCAGATGAGAAAACTAGGGAGGAAATACTACAACAAAAACCCCTTAGGCAACAAGAATCCAGAAATTAGCCAATGTGTTTCATCACAAAATTTTGTAGCCATGCAACCAATTTGAGAAAGATCTTTAAAAGCAGGTGGACCATATTAACACAAGACACACTAGTGAAGGATAGAATAGAAGAAACAATCAACATTACCTTCCAACGCCGCATCTCCTATAAAAACATGCTGGTTCAAAGTCACCTATCATTGAGTGAAACCAGTTGGCTTCATCCGTGTAAGGGTTTCAAACCATGTGGACACTGCAAGGCAGGCAAATACAACACAAATGTCAGTAGTTAATTTTGGAGAGAGTAAAGAAAAACGCCATATCTCCAAATGTATAACATGTAAAACTGGCCTCGTTGTTATCACCTGTCCTTTTGGCAGATGGTACATAGGCTCAAGAACATTTCCAGTGCAGAAACGCATATTAGAACATTGGAGAGTGATGAATAATCCTGACATGAGTTACCACACAACGAGACACTTCTGGAAATATCATAATGGGGATTGGACTAAAGCCAAATTATTTTGGGATTGATACTGGAGCTAGACATCCAAGAGGTGGGAAAAGGATCTCTGCTCTACCAGAGTAGAATCTCGATATATTCTACAGGCAGGCTGTCTGATCACCAAAGAATGAATAGAGATGAAGAACCACATAAACACTAATATAAATTGAAGAGGGTCTTTCCGTTAACCCACAAAGTTTGTGAGGCTTTTCAAAGTTATGTTATTTTTTTCCTCCTCCCCCTTCTGTTTTTTGTTCTATGAATTCTCCCGTAGTTTCAGATCTTCTATGTATATCTACTGATGATACCAATGTATTTGCAGTAGAGTGAGCTTTCCTTCATTAATAGTCTGTTCTCTCTCTTCTTAAAGAATCGAGAAAGGTTCCATAGGAAACGACGTGTTGGCAAGATTACGTCCATAGAGCACTTTGGTATTAAGAAGGCTATCCCCATGTGGAAAGACCTTTACTTCATTTTTTGTATTCCTAGGAATAATTTGCCTTGTGACACCAGTTTAACTTGGGGCACTAAACCCCAAAGAATTTCAGTAACGATAAGTGATATAATTGAATCATGGTTATCTTGAACCAGATGAGTTTTGTATTTACTGATTGCTAAATATCTTATTTGATAGGATGAATATAACGTTCCTAGTGAAGCGATTATAAGTAGCTGTTCCATATGGGTACTGTACCCAAGACATGACCTTCTTGAGCCATTTCAGGGGTGTTTCCATTTTTTGGAATTTTTTAAGCTCTGTATATTCAGGGTACTATTATCCAGAAGCAACCTTATTCCCCTCACATCCGGATTGGATGTGATTGTCTTGCCAAACACTATTATTATGGGTTTGATCTCATTTGAATGTTGCTAACACACGACCATAAAAAAAATCAATAGAATATCTAGGTATTGGGAAATAACCTGCACGTAATCACGGGTATTGAATTTAAATTCTGAGATAGCAATACTATTTCCACAAGTATGTACTTGATTATAAAGAAATCATGAGAACATCCTGTTATTTTTCTCAGAATACAACTGAATTTAGTGTTCGCTATCGAATTGTGTAAACCTTTGAGAATCCATACACCAGGGTAACACAGAATGTGCTAATTGGCAAATAGGTATTAAGTTCGAAATACAAGGAACTTTGAGGAAAGGATAAACTATCAATAAAGTTTGATTTTTTTTAATGTGGGAAGAGGAATGAACTACTTTGACTGCTAAAGTATTTTGTTTATGTTTATCAGTGCACCCAAAACTGAAAGACTCACCTGTTGTGATTGGAAAACTTATAACCCACTCTGCACATGGCCTGATGATCTGGGGTCACTTTCTAAAGTATCTAAGGAGGCTTGAAACATCAGAATTACCATTGACTCCAAGTTATCACTCAATGCTCAAGTGGATATGTTAGCTCAAGCTTCATTACTATGATAACCCTGTGACGCGATTTAGGATTATCAAACAATGCCCAAGCCATTTTCTTCTTGTAGTATCTAAACAAACGCAAATTGCTTCCACCAGAGCAACCTCAACCCTGGGATTGCTCTACCTCTTATTTTATGTGATTTAAACAAAGCCAATGGGTGCCTTGGTTGAGACCTGTTCACTAAAGTAAAAGCTAAAGGTTGTTGTGGCAGCACAGGAGTGCATTCCCCCAGCTGTCATTAAAAAAATAAAATGGGAGGTATCCTGGTTAAGACTGTGGCCCCAAAGCAAGAAATAAAAAAGGTGTGGCATTGCAGAAGTGGACTTTACATGCTGCAGTTGAAAAAAAAAAGAGCTCCAAAACAAAAATAAGGTGATGTTGTGGCGCACAGGAGTGGGCTCCTCGAACTATCTTTGAAAAAAAAGAAAGCCATGGGGATTCCTGGTGGGCATTGGGGCAACCACTAGAAACAAAAAGTGACCAGATCCCGGTGGCAACCACAAAGGGTGCTGACTGGGTGCCAGTAGGGACAACAGGGGCCATGAGATTACTGCTGCGAAACACAACAAAAAAAAGCTGTGGGTGTTCCAGGTGGAACCAGGACACCCACAAACATGTTTATAAATGAAAAAGAAAGAGAAAGAATAATAGATAAATTGCCAGAGTAGTTAATTTATTATTCACTTCTCCAGGAAGGAGTGCCCCATAATTCCCTTTATGGGCTAATTTAAATATATTTTGATGCATTGTGGTGCCCCAATCAGGGCAGGACCACCACCAGCATATGTTTTAAGTGTTGTTGGGGTTGCAACTAGTACAGCTGCCCATGAAAAATACTTTAAAAAAATAACCCTGTGTTTCCTGAGGTCTATAGAACATGACCCCAGAGAAATGTGATCATATTCCTAAGTATTTCTAAAGCTGGAGCTTTACCTCTTCAGTTTTGGAAATGCAGTGTTCCCTTGTCATTGATCTCATGGTGGCATTATGTGGTTTGTGAAATATAAAAGGAAAACTGTGATACCTGTTTAATGTTGCTTTGATTATAAATGCTTTATTTAAATATGTATTTCCATTACAATGACTTCCTTACAAAACCAATAGGATTGCGTTTTATACATTGAGAATGACTTTCATTAAAAAAAATAGAAATTCACTACAAAGTCGAAAGGTTAAAGTGACACTTCTAGTTAGCTATTTAAAAAAAACCATAAAGATTTCCTTAAAAAACACAAAGGTTAAAAGAATGTTATAGTCAGGTGAAATTTAAATGAACAATACCTGTTATAGTTATCTCAAGTACCTAAAACTGATGCCCCACATCACTCATGACATGTTCTCTGACATCACTGATAACATCACCGCTACATCTGAAATTACATCATTGATGACAACACTGTGCATGGCGAGGGTGGCTGCAGCTTCAACAGAAAATGTGGCCTATGTTGGTTCTCCAGGGAGAAAGTTGCCCAAACGTTTCTGAGTCCCCCTTCTTGCAGTTATAGGGACAGGAGGAGTACTCTAACACTGCCAAAACCTGGGAGGGCACTGCTATTACACCATCAGGACGTGAGGGGGGAATCAATTGGGGGTAGAGTTGACATATATAAATAACTGTGCAGAAGAGCCAGTGAATGTGTGAGTGGCTGTATGGATCATTGTGAACTTGTATCAGGGATTGTATAACAGAGTAAATATGTGTTAGTATATGTTTGAATAAGTAAGGTGTGTATAACTGTATAGTTGAGGAAATGGAAGTGTGATTGATTGTTTGCATGACTGACTAGGTGTGTGAGTAACTCCATGGATGAGTGACAGTCTGTGACTGTCTGTTTACACTGATTGTATCTAAGGTTATATTAGAGTCTGAAGAGGTTCATGGTATTATCACATGAATGATATCATCAGTGATGTGATCAGTAATGTCAAATGAGATGTTATCAGTGATTTTATCAGTGATGTCATTTGAGATGTTATCAGTGATGTCATCAGTGATGTCACTAACCATGTCATGAATGATGTAATATGTGACATCATCAGCAGTGGATTGCGGGTGCGCGATATATAGTTAGCGCATCTAACTATATATGGAATTTCAATGGTTTTATGCGAGTAAAATAAGGTTTTGTAAATGCAAATTCCTAACTATATATGTTCTATAACCAATGGTTTTTTCAGTGAATTTTCAAGGTTTTGTAAATGCAAATTCCTAACTATATATGGACTATAACCTATGGTTTTTTCTGTGAATTTCAATGGTTTTTTAATAGCAAATATCAAAAGCTGTCAAATGTCAAGTACGTGATAGGTAAAAACGTTTTCGTGTTTATGCACGCTGATGTGCTTTGAACGCTGCCCCCCCCTCCCCTCTTTTCTCTTAGTAGTACTCTCTCTTTGCAGATAGTGAAGGGTAGTTAACGCAGACCTTTACCCCCATTGTAATCCGTCGTACCTGCTTGTCTCTCCATTTGATTGATTGTTATCCAAGCATTTACTGTTTTAGAATTGGTTCTCTTTGGATCATTCTCTATTTACAAACAAGCACAAAGTCGCAATACTCTGTTTAGTCTTTGCAGATAGTGAAAAATCGTGTAAAAAAATAAAAGTAATCGAGCAAAATCAGTAGACCACTAATTGGATCTCTTTTTGACCTCGCTAAAATACAAACATTAGGAACAACCCTTCATGAGAAATACCAAAATAGTGAGATGAACTGAGCTCCACACCATGATGGCTGCAAGACAGCTCGACTCCGCCACCCACCCCGCCCAAAATAACAAACCCTATGCAAATATTATAAATATATACAACACACCAGCAAAGTAACAGGGTAAAACATTTTATTAAATAACTATTTACATAACTATTTTATACTTTTTGTTGCCCGATCCGGCTAGCTCAATCGATCGAGCATGAAACTCATGCACTGATAGCAAGCGTTGAGAGTTTGTAGAACGATGGCTTCAGATTTTCTACATACGGTGTGGTGGCGCGAACTGGGAGGGGGCGTTTGGATCCTGCCCCTTCCCCAAATAAGATTTTCATACGTGAGTGTTCGTTCATGCTTTTGGTCCCTGAGTTGCTTCGATGTCACTGCCTTACACAAATGGCATAAGTCCTGGATGTTGAGTGCCATACTTCAGAGTTCTAAGCAGCACTTGTAACACTGTCTAAACCTTATTTGCACCTGCTGCAGCTTCACTATTCAAAGTAAGTGGGGTCCGTTTGTGGACCTGACTGCATTGGAAAACAATGTGATACGGTGCCTCCCTAAACCGCTTGACGGAGGCCCCTGAGGGGCGGTGAGATGGCGCGGACTGGGAGGGGGCGCTTGGCTCCTGCCCCCTCCCCAAGTCGTGTTGCCCTGGTGTGGCCTGAGATCGCCCCCGACATAGGCGGCCGGCTCCCGGGGTCCGGCGGAATTTTTTGCCTTTTGATGACTCTTCCATTCTGGACCTTGTCCCACAATCCGTTTGACCTGAAGACACGCTGTAGTGGGGCGCCCCTTTACCGTTTTAGTTGCCATTCCGCCCGCTTTTGCTACTCTGTGCCTCTTCCGCCATTCAGCTGTTTACCGCCCGCTCTTGCGACTACAGCGTCTCGCTCACCATGTAGTTGAGTTGCTCCCGCTCTTGCGATTTAACAGAACTTTTTGGACTGCTGAAAGCGGTTGTATTCCGACCGCTGGTTGGTGGAGACATTTTGACTATATTCTGGACCTGCGTTGTCGCGTAATGCGTCATATGACGCGCCGCGTTAGCGCACCCGGAAGTGCTCCGGTGCGCAAAGCGCAGCTTCCCGGAAACGATCCAGAGCGCGCCGCGCAGCGCCTAACGTAAGCATAACAGGTCATGTGACTTGTTAATAAAACTTTTCATTGGTTCATTTTACTTTTGTTTTCCTAATGATGTAAGACTAGGTCATGTGACCTAAAAATAACACTTTTCATTGGATTAAAACATTTTTTTTCCCAAACGATGAAAGCCCCACCTTGTTTCTGGATGTTTCAGACTGAAGCTGGCGTCACCATGAGAGCACCACCATCTCGTAGCTCCGTCATGGCCATTCCGCAAGCAATCATGGCAGCCGCTCCCCACTGGAAGCCTGCGGGAGTCGAGGGCCCCCAAGACGTTTGTAGAATCTTCAAGGCTGAGGGGACGCTTTCGAGAATGGGACGCAAGCCCTGGCAGACAAGCGTCCGAGTTCCAAGGTGTCCCAGGGCCATTTTACTGGACCAGGCCCAAATCCGAAGAGCCGGCCGCCATTTTAAGAGTCCTGTGGCAGCCGCCTATCGCTGCACCGCAAGAGTGGGAGCAACTCAACTACATGGTGAGCGAGACGCTGTAGCCGTAAGAGCGGGCGGTAAACAGCTGAATGGCGGAAAAGGCACAGTGTAGCAAAAGCGGGCGGAATGGCAACTGAAACGATAAAGGGGCGCCCCACTACAGCAGACGAGCCTCCGCCATGTGCTTCAAAACTGCATACGTATCTCGTGATATCAAGGTTGGGCAACCAGTACACAACAAGCAGTTACGAGTCCCATTTAGACCAGCGCCATTTTGGGCGCGGCCGGGCAGGTCCAGGATCTAGTCAAACATAACAAATGAGGCTGACGTCTCTGAAGCAGTTGACGCACAGCAGGACATAGCAAATAAACATGAAGTCTCTAAAGCTGTTAACTCACTGCAGGACAAAACAAGTGAACCTGAAACCTCTGGAATAATTGTCGCTCGAAAGAACAACACACAAAACTCTGTAGAGCCTGAAGAAAGAAAAACAGAAGGGCACTGTAGTTTCAGACACACTTAACACTAATGACTTAACAAAGATATCGTCTGTTTATGAAGCAGTTATCATGTTCACAGAATTGACAAAGAAGTGTGCAGACACCAATGCTATTAAGAAACACAAGGAAATCCCTAACGCATCAGCATTCTCGGAAGAGGTTGACACAGATAACATCTTAAGGAACAAAGAAAGACAAAATAAGGATGAGGAAGTTATCACTTTAGTTTTTTCATCAGCTAGCGACAGCAAGAAACATATTGTAATGAAGATTAGAGAGGCTACGGATGGATGAATAAATTATCAAAAGAAATGGCGACTCCTCCCTTTAGCAGATTAGCTAAATCTTTGCGTAATTTGGACATTAAAGTTATATTATTGTTGTTGTTGTTGTTATGGTTATAGTTCTGGTTAATTTCCATTCAGAGTGTCCTACACAGCACCACTCTAGGTAAACACTACTTTATGTAAAACCTGGGACATAGCACTCATTGAAACTATAGTTGGTCACCATGGGGTTTAAAGAAGGGATGGTTCTTCACCTGGGTGCCTTCCACAACTCAGCACGTTGTGCTGCCTTGGGACTATTCGCACAAAAGACAGCTTCTGACCATTGTTGTTTTTTTTGTCAAAAAATGTTTAAATATTTTTACAGTTTTTGTTGCGTTCGTTATATTTAAAAGTTAATAAAGTTTTATAATCCTACTTTCTTGGAGTACTATATTTTCTTAAAAAATCGGGTGAATGGGGCCTTGAATCGGGTTATTGTCATGTGTGGGCTTTGCAAGTGTACTGCTACAGGATCGGACATTTCAAACTCAAATGCACGTTCTTTTTCTTACCTTTCCGAAGCATGGAGCGCAATAGCAGGCAGAGAAAGGGTGATGCACGTGTTGAACACTGCCTGGCCTGGCAAGTTGCTGGCAGTGCCCCCCCCCCCCCGCCCGCTCCTGAAAGAGGGCACACACACAACGCCGCCCCGAGTACTTCACAAATCTTTAAAAGACCATGCGCTTGTTCATGAGGCTTAAATGGTTTATCACCCCTTCTAGAACCCCTGCATCGACCCTCTGACGTTTCCTGGAAGAATTAGCACGTAACACAATACCAAGCCCTGTCAGCTGAAACCCCCGAGGAATCGTGGGGCATATTATCAAGGGGGTTTATTTCCGCTTTTTTGGCTTTAAAAGCCAAGAAAGCGGAGATAAAATGATCTCCCTATTACCAAGCTGTCGCTAACACCAGTTAGTGACAGCTAAAAGGAGATAGCGTCCATCTTGGGCCCCGCTTTGCATGTCAGTGATATTTATCACTAATGACATGCAAAGAGGGCGTGCCAAGATGTTAGCGACTGGAAACAGTCCCTAACATCGCTATCTCCTATTACCAACTTTTGGAGATATTCGCGCTAAGCGCGAATATATCTCCAAAAGCTAACACCTGCCCTGAGCAGTTTTTAGCCATGTTATCCAATGGGAGGTGGATAACATGGCTAAGAGCATTTGATGGATAATGCATGAATATCTCTGACTTTTCAGCGATATTCATGCATTGCGGCCGTTTTTTATCGCATTTGCGATAAACCTTGCTAATAGCAAGGTTTATCTGCGATAAAATTCGCCGATGTGCGGCGATAATTTTTGTCTCTAAACAAGTTAGAGACAAAAATTATCGCTAGTTGTTGGTAATATGCCCCCGGGTTTTTGCTTGCAGGAATCGGGAGGCGGGAGACTAGCACTGAAATCAGTAGTCTCACTCCTGAATCGGGAGGATTGGTATGTCTGGATTCTCTACAGCTGGGGCCATAAACTACATCCGCAGGGCTAGGTGATAGCCTGGGTCCGGCCTGGACAATCGGACACAGAGGAAGAGGGGTGTCAGAGGGTGCAGTAGTGAATAGGGTGAAAGGGAGGTGTCGGGCGGGCACAGGGTGTGATTCTCAGGGAAGAGCAGCGCAGATGGGGGGAAGTATATGGCCCATGCATGAGAGAGAGAGCGGGGGTGACCAGTGCGTGGGGGAGATGCTTGCGAGGGTGGGGAGCCGTGCTGAGAATCGACGGCGTGCAGAGAGTGGGTCTGGTCAAGGCATCTAAAATGGCTGCCGTGCACGACAAAATTGTGGCATTGGACAAAAAGGCAAGATGGCGCAGACAATGTTTATCAATAAGGATTCATTTATAACAATATATTTACTCGCAGTGACAAAATGGTGGTCAACACTTCCTGATTTCCATCGAATCGAACGTTAACAGACGTCACGCAGCAAAAAAAAAAAAAAAAGCTCACGCACAGCCGCTGGAAGACATGTATCAACATATATGAGCCTCCTCAGCCACCCTCAGAAAACATAAGGGATCAGGATACGTCTCCCGCACCCCCTTATACCTAGTAATTTAATTAAAACGAAACACAAAATGGCGAATTCCCGTTTCGCTACCAGTTTGCGGCCCGGGAAGCGCTTCTACCGTGAAAATTTTTTTTTTTTTTATTTTCCCCACGGGACCCTTTAATAACCCCAACATCATTCCTAGGGGGTCAAGAGGGGTATACCTTGCCCCCTTTCATTAAATTCCCCCTTCGTTTTTCACCTCTTCTTCTCTCTCGATCCTACCGAGAGATAAGATGGCGGCCGCTCCAGACTGTTTAGAATGTTGACAGACACCGGAGAGCCAATCAGCTTCGCATCGCAAAGTTCCGTTTCGCGAAAAGTAAGCGGACCGGAGCGCAGCCCGGAGCGCTGTTACAGATATATATCTTGTTTTGAACGTTAATTTCTCAAAATCCACTGGAGCACATATATTGAGACCTAGCAAAGGCACATCGGGCTAACAGTCCCTACAATTTTGCCAAGTTTCGTGCAAATCCATTCAGCCGTTCGAGCTAAAAGTGAGGCCAAAGGCCCTATGGAAAAATAAATGGGAAAAACGTGTTTTGGGACCCCCCTTTTTTCTCGGCCCCCCCTTGATGAAACCCCCCCAAATTTTCAGGGGCTGCTCAAAAACAAAATGTGCCATTTTCCTGAAAATTTCAGCCGATTCCGTCCACAAACGCCAAAGTTATTAGACATAGAATTTTCAAAAGTTCCATAGACAAATAATCCTAACTATATATACCTACTGGCGACACGCCAGTAGGTAATATAAATATATATATATATATATATATATATATATATATATATATATATATATATATATATATTCACTGAAAAAACCATAGGTTTCACACCAGTTATAGTTAGCTGGAAATTTTACTGATATAAAACCATTGAAATTCCCACGTTATAGTTAGTCGGACTCACTATAACTTGCGCGTGCAATGCACTGCTGATGACATCACATATTACATCACTCATGACATGGTCAGTGACATCACTCATGACATCACTGATGACACCATCCAGTGAATATGTGTCTTTCTGAAAAATAAATATTAGTGAGTTATGTTTAAATATTTAAATACATATATTAGTGTTTCACTTTGTGTATAAGTGGCTACATGTGCTGATAAGTAGCTACATGCGTATGTATATGGGTTATTTGATATTTTTATTAGTATCAGTATGAGTGTCTATATGGTTTGGTGGAGGTATTACTTAGCACATAGATGCATGAGTGACTGACTCTTTGTTTGTATGTGTTTTGAAGACAGCATATGTACAGGACTGTATGGGTGGATGAGTGTCTATATGTGTTTGTTAGTGAGTGAATGACTGTCTCACTAGTGTCTTTATCAGTAACTACATATGTTTTAATCTAGTATATATGAATATTGATGTATATAAGTGAGTATATGTGAGAGTAAGAGATTGTAAGATTTCCTGTTTAAATAAGTATGTGTTTCTATAAGTGATTGTTTAAGAGAATAAATATGTGTAATTTTCAATAGAAGTAAGGTGGAAGTGTGTGTATAACTCTATATTCAAATAAATGGTTGTTCAATAGTTTATTTGCACGTGTGAATATGTGTGTGAGTAACTTTTGGATGAATGTCGGTGTGTAACAGGATGTATAGGTGTATCTCTTCATATGATGAGTGAGTATATGTATGAGTGACTATATAGAACTGTTGGTGAATGAGTGGATGAGTATATAGATAGTGGAAGTACAGAATTGCTTGTTGTAACTGATATAGGTATGTCCATTTTTTAAAAATTTCAGTTTCTATTTTTTAATATGTGTCTCAAGGGTTACTTTACACTGAGAGGAGGTCTGTCACTGTGTCACAAGGATGGTGTCATCAGTGATGTCATGAGTGATGTCACTGACCATGTCATGAGTGATGTAATATGTGATGTCATCAGCAGTGCATTGCACGCGCAAGTTATAGTGAGTCCGACTAACTATAACGTGGGAATTTCAATGGTTTTATATCAGTAAAATTTCCAGCTAACTATAACTGGTGTGAAACCTATGGTTTTTTCAGTGAATTTAATAGGTTTTTTAAATGCTAATTCCTAACTATAACTGGTATGAAACCTATGGTTTTTTCAGTGAATTTCATAGGTTTTTTAAATGCTAATTCCTAACTATAACTGGTGTGAAACCTATGGTTTTTTCAGTGAATTTCAAAGGTTTTTTAAATGCTAATTCCTAACTATAACTGGTGTGAAACCTATGGTTTTTTCAGTGAATTTCAAAGGTTTTTTTAATGCTAATTCCTAACTATATAAGACCTGAAAGCCCCCCAGGAATCTCCAGTATGCGCCAGGGGACTGCATTGCAGAGAGGTGAAATGAAGCCACAACTCTTTTTACACCTCTCTGCAACGCAGCCCCCGTGCATGTTTGAAGAGGGGGAACTAATTCCCCTTGCATACTGGGGGCCCCTGGGGGCCAATTAGCCCACCTGGAACCTCCAGTATGCGCCAGGGGCTGCATTGCAGAGGTGTAATGAGACTATGCCCCTTGTTACACCTCTCTGCAACGCAGCCCACTGCCGCGTTTGCAGAGGGGGAACTAATTCCCCTTGCATACTGGGGGTCCCTGGGGTCAACTGGTCCACCAGGAGCCTCCAGTATGCGCGAGGGAGCTGCATTGCAGAGAAGTGTAATGAGGCCACACCCTTGTTACACCTCTCTGCAATGCAGGCCACTGGCGCGTTTGTAGAGGGGGGACTAATTCCCCTTGCATACTGGGGGTCCCTGGATCATATCTGCCCAAACACCGATATTAGGAACGATTGTAAATTACTTTTACTACTCTCTACTACTCACTCTACTATTCACTCTACTACTCTCTACTACTCACTCTCTGCTACTCTCTCTACTGCTCTCTACTACTCTCTACTACTCACTCTCTACTCTCTATTACTCACTCACTACTCTCTACCTCTCTACCTCTCTCTTCTTCTCTCTCTACTAATCTCTACCTCTCTACCGCTACCTCTCTACCTCTACACCTCTACCTCTCTACCTCTCTCTACACGCACACATATACACATATATGCATATATATATATATGCATATGCATTTATATATATGTATGTGTATGTATAAAAAAAACAACAAAACATTTTTTTTTTAAACAGCTACTTTTAAAACTGTCATTCTTTTTCCCCATGGTAAGCTCCCCGGTACGCTTACCGGTGCGCGTACCGGTGCGCGTACCGGGCGCTCACCCCGCGAAAATCAAATTTTTTTTTTATTTATTTTTTGCTCCGCGGGGCCCTTTTATGGCCCCCACATCAAACCTAGGGGGTCAAGGGGGGTCTACTCTGCCCCCTTATGGTCATTTCCCTCTTTGTTTTGGCCACCTCTCGTGTCTCGATCCTACCGAGACACAAGATGGCGGCCGCTCCGGACTGTTTAGAATGTTTACAGACACCCCAGAGCCAATCAGCTTTCTGCGCGCAAGTCGCGGTAAGCGCCCGGTGCGCGTACCGGTGCGCGTACCGGAGCGCGGCTATAGATATATATATTTTTTTGAACCTTAATTACTCAAAATCCACTGGAGCACATATCTTGAGACATAGCAAAGGCACATCGGGCTACCAGTCCCTACAATTTTGCCAAGTTTGGTGGAAATCCATTCAACCGTTCGGGCTAAAAGTGAAATCGACCGCCCTATGGAAATTAACATGGGGGAAACGCGTTTTGGGACCCCCCTTTTATCTCAGCCCCCGCTTGACGAATCCCCCCCAAACTTTCAGGGAAGGACCGGAACGCCGCGAGGCCATTTTGAGGAAATTTTGAGGCAGATTCGTCAACCGGCGCCAAAGTTATTCCAAATAGAATTTTGAGATTTAACATTGAAAAAAATCCTAACTATAACTACCTACTGGCGACCGCCAGTAGGTAATATATATATATATATATATATATATATATATTCCCAAAAAGTGCTCGCTTCAACCACCAACTCCCAAAGGGTCAGAAAAGAAAACGAGGCAGACCCTTCTTGGTGCTACTTCAGTTTATTGCATACACCAGTCCTCACGACGCGTTTCGGCAGATCCCTGCCTTGATCACATGACCAAATACTAGGCAAGAATGTGCAAATGTGTATCCTAATATATGTATATATATATATATATATATATATATATATATATATATATATATATATATATATATATATATATATATATATATATATATATATATATATATATATATTCACTGAAAAAACCATAGGTTATATACCATATATAGTTAGGGATTAGCATTTACAAAACCTTATTTTACTCGCACAAAACCATTGAAATTCGCATATATAGTTAGTTGCACTAACTATATATCGCGCACCCGCAATCCACTGCTGATGATGTCACATATTACATCATTCATCACATGGTCAGTGACATCACTGATGACATCACTGATGACATCTCAAATGACATCACTGATGACATCACTGATGACAACATCCAGTGACTGTATGTTTCTGTAAAGTTAAAATATGTCTTACATATTGAAGAATGAGTGGATGTATAAGTGTCTGGATGAAGGATTTAGTAGGTGCATGACTGACTGTATAAGTGAGTGATTAAATGTGTCTCACTGAGTGCATGGGTTAGTGACTAAACTGTCTTAATTTTTTGCATCATTATGTCTGTTGTTCTGTAAACTGCTGCATGTGTTGATCAGTAGCTATATGAGTAACTATATGGGTTATTGATTGGTTTCCCACGCGCTGAAGGAAACGGTAAGCGTGTGAACTGAATGAATGCGTGGAAAAGTGTCTGGCTAAATAATTTAAAATCGGCTTGACATCGGGAAATCGAGTGACTGAGTTGCAAAACCGCAAGGATTCCATTGTGATTAGCGGGACAGAAGCACTACTATTTAGTCACTCAGAGAGTACCGGCCAACAACTGGGACGCAACAGCAAGACCTAAAGTGAAATAATACGATCAAAAGTTAAAAGGGAAAATAAACAAACGGCGCAATTATGGAAAAGCGTGAGGCAAAACGCTCAGTAAAGGTAACAGAGTTGTTTGACAAGAGCAACCCAAAAGAGAAGACGGGTGCAGCTTCAACCTCAGGGAAAACGGATGCCAGAAGCAAATTAAAAAATTGGGAAAAATTGAGTCGAAAGGAAATCAACAAATCATGGGAAATTATCACGCTGAAAAAGTATTTAGAGGCAAAGATGGTGCCCAGGGGATTGAGAATCTTACTGATGCCCAATAACAGCGATGCATCCAATGAATTGTTAGAAGAGTGGGGTGAGCACATACTGCAATCATCATTGGGATTAATTGTAATCCTAATTAAACACATCGAAATATCTTTGGAAAAACTTAAAGAAGAATTGCAGGAAGTAGAAAAAGAAATAACCACCCTAAAGTTAACATCGGAAATGACCAAATTCAAGGAGGATCTAGAAACAGAACTAGACAAACATGAGGAAACTGTGATGGACCGGAAACACTCAAAATTCATTAGAGACACAAATGATTATGCAGAAGGCCGCATATTCTCGTTTGCTAGGAAATTTGATGGGTTAAAAGAACAAATGGCTTGGACAAGCATGTCAAGTATGTCTAGTTCGGCGTCTTCCACAGTATCCAATGAACAAACACCTGGCGATGAAGATGAGATCACCAGAAGGATTCCTTTTTTAGGGGACATGCGCCTCATTTTACAACAGCGATATTGGGAGCGGAACCGCCCAACTCCACAATTCCAGCCACGGAGAGGAAGGGGAAGAGGAAGGCAATGGCCGGGAAAAAATGTAACAGAAGAGGAAATAGGAGCAAGTGGTGGAACAGAGAGAACAGGAGTGGAGACACAAACCATGAGGCAGAGACGGAAATAATGGATGAAATACAAGTAATAAACCTATCAGAAAGACAATTAACAACAACGGAAACATCCCTACTAAAGAGGGGAATAAACTTTTGTCCAAAAAGCCACATGAACCCGGCGCAGGTGAGAATTGACCTATACCTGTACATCAGGAAAATCAAGTTAGCAAAAGCTTTCAGAGAAAAAACATTGAAAGAGCAAAACACCATCCAATCTGAAACAACTGAGGGAAATTTACAACTTAAAGATGCAGAAGGCTTTCTGACTCTAATGAACTTAACTCAAGACTCAATGCAAGAAGTGACTCTATCACAGGCCGTAACACAATGTGGGGCAGGATTGAGTGGGAAAAAACCAAAATCAAATTTCTACCCACAACTGACTCCTGGAAACAAAGTGGATCTGTTTCAGGAAGCAGTAATACAGGATTTGTATAAATTGAAGTTGAATTATGGTCAAGATAACCTAACAAAAGAGGAACGACTGGCACTAAAAAATCTATCAGAGGATGACAAAATAGAAATAAAAGTTGCCGATAAGGGCGGCAACGTGATAATCTTGGATCGCAATGCATATGTAAAGGAAGCCAACCGACAACTAAGAAATCATGTGCATTACGAAAAATTGAAACATAATCCAATCATGGATATAAAGACCAAAATTGATGATAAACTAACTTCATGGAAAACAAAAGGACTAATTGATGACATGGAACAAAAATTCCTTACTGTAACTCACCCAATAATGGCAACCATTTACTTCTTGCCTAAGATTCATAAGGACCAAAAAAAAAACACCTGGAAGACCAATAATATCCGCAAAGGGATCATTATTGGAGCCAATGGCGGAATACATCGATCACTTCCTAAAACCTTTTGTGTCGAAATTAAATTCCTACATACAGGACACGAGTGATCTACTGCGAACTTTACTAGATACACCGTGGCAAGAATCCTATTGGCTGATCTCAATGGACGTTATTGGTTTATACACCAATATTGACAATGAAATGGGTGTAAGAGCATGCAACTTCTTCCTGAAGGAGAGAAACTTGGAATTCAGTAGCCACAACCAGATGCTACTGGAAATTATTACAATCTGTTTGGAACAGAACATTTTCACATTTGGAGGAGAAATTTTCAAACAATGCAGCGGGACAGCAATGGGATTTTCCTTTAGCCCATCATACGCATGTCTCACAATGGGATGGTGGGAGCAGGAAATAGCTTGGAACTCAATGAACGAAACATCTGTAAATAAAGTCGTGAGTTGGAAGAGATTTATCGACGATTTGTTGATTATTTGGGATGGTACCGAAGCAGAATTCCAGGAATACTTTCAAACAATGAACAACAGCGTGAAAAATCTAAGATTCACTTACAACATGAGTAAGGAAAGAATCATATTCCTGGACACAGAAATTTATATCAAGGACCAGCAGATACACACAACTCTCCACAGAAAGTCAATGTCAACTAATGCCACACTTGAAGCGACCAGCTTCCACCAGAAAACACTACTCAATAGCATACCGAAAGGTGAATTCTTGAGAGTCCGACGGATATGCAGTGAACAAGAAGAGTGGAACAAGAACAGCAGCAAGACAATGGAAAGATTCATAAAAAGGAAATATCCAGCGCAGTCAAAAACAGTCTAACAAAAACCAACACAAAGACAAGAGAGGAATGTCTCAAGAGGAAAAACAAAGAGGATGACACGGAAACAGACAAAATCTGTTTGATAATGGACTTCTCCCAAGAAAGTGACAAAATAACCAAGATCCTTAGGAAAAACTGGAATCTTTTACAATTGGACAACACTGTAAAGGAGTTCATGGGAACTCATCCAACAATAACATATAGGCGTGCTAAAAACCTGAAGGATCACCTAATGCACAGCCACTTCCAGAGGAAACAACAGGATGATTGGTTAAAAACCAAGGGATTCGTGAAATGTCATGGCTGCAAAATGTGCCAAATTGCGAAACAAACTAAAGAAATCACGTTGGCTAATAAAAAGAAATGGCAAATCAGACAATGCATTACGTGTAAAACCCCATTCACTGTGTACGTAGTGGAATGCCCGTGCCCTATGCAATATGTGGGGAGCACAACTGTGGAACTAAAAAATCGCATCTTGCAGCACATGCGTGCAACAATTCACAAGGACTGCTCAAATGCCATAGCTAAACATATGGAACAATCACACCAGGGTGATTGGCAAAAACTGAGATTTTATGGCATACAAACAATCACCAAAGGTGAGCGGGGAGGTGACCGAGCTAAAAAATTAAGGCAAGCTGAATCGAGATTCATTATAAACCTGAGGACCCTGCACCCGAATGGGTTGAATAAATCGGAGGAATTGTATGTGCACCTTTGAAATGATAAGGCAATGAAAATCGAGAGGACATTGGAGAGCAATAATAGTAATGGAAATTAAAATAGCCTATTGGGAGGCAGAACAATATCAGAGACATCAGCCTATTGGAAGGCGTATGAGATTATGCAATTAATAGTCATTAACTGATTTAATTTGTGTGATTGTGGTGCGCATTTAAAGTATCATTTTGCCTCAAACAACCGGTGAAACTACAAGGACCAGGATCCTTAGCATAACATGTGACAGGAAATGCTAAACTTTGAAAAAAAAAATGTGTATAAATGTTTAAGGGTGGGGCAAACCCGGTGATCGTGAGCAAGGTGGTGATACACCGAAACGCGTAGATCAATGCGCTAGTTGCCCTTTGTTGATTTGAAAAATAAAAGGATTGCTGTTGAAATCCCGGCTGGTTGTGCGAACCGTTGTTTCAGGGAATAGTTGTTGGAATATATATATATATATATATACGCTGTCTCGGGCGGTCCTGTTATAGCCACCAGCAGGCTTATTTATTCGCTCCACAAATCTTCAAAATAACGAAGAAAACAGGACACCCAGAGCTTCAGTTCAAGAATTTATTCGGCAGATGAACAAATCTCCACGACGATTTTCGCCATTACGGCTTGGTCACACTCGTCTCGTGGTGCTGTCAGCCATTTTTAAAACCCAACACCCTAGTGCACATGTTTCCATCACGTAAAGGCGGGAGACATCTTGTAACAGGTTCATATACAAGGCAATTAATTAATTCTGGTAATATAATCACTTAATATAACCAAAAAGATATAATGATGGTCATGTAAACAAACACTTATAATATTCAGACAGTGTCGTACCGTGAAGTTTGGTCACATGATTCATTTTGAATTGTAAACAAAATTATATGAACATATGCGGATATGGATACACAGTTCCTCTTTGTCATTGTTGTGCATTCCCTGTTAATATATAGTTCAGAACAGTGAACAATAGAAAAAGCATTGCGTTTTATCGAAGCTTTGCTCTGATTGGTTGTTTTGCTCAAACTCATATTTGATTGGTTATTGAATCGTTGTTGCTTAGAAACCCAATAATAACAACATCTAATTCACAAGCTACAGTGAGGTAAATAAACTTACATAATATTTTGCTGCATATAATAATTACAGCGAATAACGTGCAATGACATTCCATGTAAATCGCGCTTATTTGTGCACTTCGAAGAATACTGAGTTTCCAAATTGTCCGTATTGCCCCTGTGGGCATACTCTTTACATAAACCAACATCTAGCCCAAGTGGGCACTTCAGTAGTTGATCATGATACAATCCATATGCTTCACACAAAATGATCTTAGTATTAAATGTCCAACATGATGAATCTTGCCTCAATGGGCAGCTACACCAATTAAGATTGTCTGTAACGATAGTGCATATGGTTCCGCAAAGTCATCCATATTCTTCCGCTACCCAGTGATGTGTGAAATCTAAAAATGAAAATATGATTATTTAAAATTAGGAAAACCCCGGACAATTTCTGCAATTGATACTATCATCAACGAATCATTCATATAAATGTATAGACAATTCTTCTGTGATATTCAATCCTTTTGGTGTCAAACATTCAAAATCCACAATATATTTGGATTCTAATTTTCTGAGGGACAGTTCTCGATTGCCTCCTCTGACTCCCAGATCAACATTGTCGATTACTACCAACTGAACAAGTTTCTCATTTTGCATGTGCATAGCTGAAAAGTGTCTTGCTACTGGGTATTGTTTATTGTTGTTGTGTATGGCACGTAAGTGTTCCAACACCCTTTTCTTTGCTGAGTGTTTTGTGCTGCCCACGTACCATGGTGTAGGAGGACGTGAGCAGTTGAGGTATTGCACCTCTTTTGTGGCAGTTTGCTTCCCGCATCGAGCCCCTGCATATTGGACTCCTTACACTGGTGGCTGTAGTGATATGAGGGGACCCGAGGGGAGGCTTTGTGACCTGGAAACAGCGGAGTGTGTCATCGTGCCCTGCCTCATTGGGGTTCCGCAGCAGTGAACTTTCTACACATTAACTCTCCCCCTCAATTTCACCAACCCGAGGTGTTATATTAATGGGGCATCATGGGAGTTGCAGTTTGCAGTATCACAAATGGCCTGCAACAGGTGAGCGTAATTGCAAGGGGGAGGAGCGGACCCATGTCAACTACTTACTGGCAGCAGGGAAGAATGCTCAGTGAATCACTTGTCTGGTGTTGGGCGCTGAGGAAGGAGAAATCTGAAATGCATTCGCCACCGCTGGAGCTGTAATCTGGAAAATAAAGCCTTTCCTACCTGTCCCCCTGGGCTCCTGCTTCTTCTTCACGAGGGAGGTTTGTATTGTGTATATATATATATATATATATATATATATATATATATATATATATATATATATATATATATATATATATATATATATATATATATATATATATATATATATATACAATGGATCACTGACAGAATTTCGACCTCATAAATATCGACCTACAAGAATATCGAGTCAACAATATCGAGGGCAAAAATATCGACATCCTATCTACAACATGGTAAGTACAAAAATATCGAAAAAAAATATCGATGTTAAAAATATCGATTTTTTTTCTTTTAATATATAAATGTATAATTAAGTATATAACACTAATAAATAAAATATACATATTTAAAAGTATCTAATAATGTTTAAAATTAATAAATAATACATATATATTAATAATACATTAATTAAATATATACATTAAATATATAATATATATGTACTGAACAATAAGTATTAATAATTATTTTACTAATTTATAAATTAATAAAATATATTCTAATTTACTAATACATTTACAAACATAAAACAATAACATAAATAAAATGTAATTAATATAAAAAATAAAATAAACATTTAATTTTTTTACAATTAATTATATAAAACGTTGGATAGCGTAAGGGTAAAAATTACTATTCCTACTCCAGAGAGTGCAACAGTAAGGAAAGCGTTTGATAGCATAGGGGTAAAATTACTATTTCCACTCCAGAGAGTGCAACAGTAGGGAAAGCGTTGGATAGCGTAGGAGTAAAAATTACTATTCCCACTCCAGAGAGTGCAACAGTAGGGAAAGCGTTGGATAGCGTAGGGGTAAAAATTACTATTCCCACTCCAGAGAGTGCAACAGTAGGGAAAGCGCTGGATTGCGTAGGGGTACAAATTACTATTCCCACTCCAGAGAGTGCAACAGTAGGGAAAGCGTTGGATAGCGTACAGGTAAAAATTACTATTCCCACTCCAGAGAGTGCAACAGTAGGAAAAGCGTTGGATAGCGTAGGGGTAAAAATTACTATTCCCACTACAGAGAGTGCAACAGTAGGGAAAGCGTTGGATAGCGTAGGGGTAAAAATTACTATTCCCACTCCAGAGAGTGCAACAGTAGGGAAAGCGTTGGATAGCGTAGGGGTAAAAATTACTATTCCCACTCCAGAGAGTACAACAGTAGGGAAAGCGTTGGATAGCGTAGGGGTATAAATTGCTATTCCCACTCCAGAGAGTGCAACAGTAGGGAAAGCGTTGGATTGCGTAGGGGTACAAATTACTATTCCCACTCCAGAGAGTGCAACAGTAGGGAAAGTGTTGGATAGCGTACGGGTAAAAATTACTATTCCCACTCCAGAGAGTGCAACAGTAGGGAAGCGTTGGATAGCGTAGGGGTAAAAATTACTATTCCCACTCCAGAGAGTGCAACAGTAGGGAAAGCGTTGGATAGCGTAGGGGTAAAAATTACTATTTCCACTCCAGAGAGTGCAACAGTAGGGAAAGCGTTGGATAGCGTAGGGGTAAAAATTACTATTCCCACTCCAGAGAGTGCAACAGTAGGGAAAGCATTGGATAGCGTAGGGGTAAAAATTACTATTCCCACTCCAGAGAGTGCAACAGTAGGGAAAGCGTTGGATAGCGTAGGGGTAAAAATTACTATTCCCACTCCAGAGAGTGCAACAGTAGGGAAAGCATTGGATAGCGTAGAGGTAAAAATTACTATTCCCACTCCAGAGAGTGCAACAGTAGGGAAAGCGTTGGATAGCGTAGGGGTAAAAATTACTATTCCCACTCCAGAGAGTGCAACAGTAGGGAAAACGTTGGATAGCGTAGGAGTAAAACATACTATTCCAACTCCAGAGAGTGCAACAGTAGGGAAAGCATTGGATAGCGTAGAGGTAAAAATTACTATTCCCACTCCAGAGAGTGCAACAGTAGGGAAAGCGTTGGATAGCGTAGGGGTAAAAATTACTATTCCCACTCCAGAGAGTGCAACAGTAGGGAAAACGTTGGATAGCGTAGGGGTAAAACATACTATTCCAACTCCAGAGAGTGCAACAGTAGGGAAAGTGTTGGATAGTATAAGGGTTAAAATAACATAGTTATAAATAAACGATTTTTGTAATTATAAATAAATAAACTATTAAATAAATATAAACCATATACAATACCTATACTTAATTATAAAACACATGCTTAGCAAAATATATTTTACTAAAAATTAATGTAAAATAATACCATTTAATAATATTTAATTACCAATTAATAATTAATTAACAGTTATATTATTAACAATACAATTAGTTTTAATACATTATTAATTAATTAAATTTACTTTACTTCCCACCATATTTCCCTATAAAACCACTACCCATAATATAACACATTTTTCCAATAATGAAATAATGAAAAATAATTAGCAAATAATTAAAATTCATTAACTATTAATTAAAATGAATTACCAATTAAATTTTTTTTTTTATAATTCCTACTAATTATTAAATAATTAACCTTAATTAAATTACTCCCCACCCTATTCTCCTATAAACCCACATCCCGCTACAGAAAATATATATCAATGAATCAATTAATTAATTTTTTTCCAATTAATTATTAATAATTAGCAATTAATTATAATTAATTAATTAATCCTACTAATTATTAATCAACTTACCATAATTAAATTACTTCCCACCCTATTCCCCTATAAACCCACAACCCGCTACAGAACATATATATCAATTAATAAATTAAATAAAATTATTTTCCTATTATTTTCAAATAATTACCAATTAATTATAATTTATTAATAAATCCTACTAATTAATAATCAATTTACCATAATTAAATTACTTCCCACCCTATTCCCCTATAAACCCACAACCCGCTCCGGTACTAAAGCATACAATTTTCCTATAAATTAATTTATTAATATATAAAATTAATACACATATAATAGTAATTATTTTAAATACTTAAATTAAACATATAACACATACATAATAAAAAACTATAAAATAATACAAATATCGATATTAGTGTCATCGAAATTAGTAACATCGATATATATGCTATCGATATTACTAACTTCGATATTACTTACATCGATATTAAGAAATTCGATATTACCTACCTTGGGTCGATATTCTGTCCTACGATATTCTTGACTTCGATATTATGCTCCTTCGATATTTCAGACTCGATATTATGGTAAGTCGATATTTCCAACTCGATATTTAGACTGTGTACCATATACAATACAATACAATATACAATACAATCTCACTCTACAACAACTGGGGAGCTCTTCCAACACTTTTGATGATAATACCAACGTGCCCACCCAACAAGAGTTAAGAGACGCAGCTATATATCAAATTGGAGCAGACGCCAGCCCATTCAAACCAGCCTCCAATTTTATTCCTACCATGCCAAGAGATGCCATCGATTCTTTCCACGAAGTAGTCACGGCAGATCTCAAGAGACTGTACCATCAAGTCAAACATCGAAAGATAATCAAAACTTCAAAAGAACAAGAACACTGGGCTTTAATCAATAAATTGAAAAATGATCATCAAATTATTGTGTGCAGTGCAGACAAGGGGGGCAACATAGTCATCTGGCCCCAGGCACAGTACGTCGAAGAAGCCAATACACAGCTTTCTGACACTGTCTGTTATGCTAAGACTAATACAAAGGAATATGACTTGGCTAGAGAACAATTGAAGAAACTTTTTTTCAAATTTAAGAGGAAAGGATTGATCTCTAGCGAAGTGTTCAAATTTCTTCATGTGGAACATCCAGTGCTGCCCAGATTTTATTTGATTCCCAAAATACATAAGAGCAGGTCTCCGGTTCCAGGAAGACCAATCATTCCTGCTATAGACAGTATGACAGAACACCTGGCACAGTATACAGACTATTTTTTACAGTCCCTTGTCACCAATCTGCCTACCTACATAAGGGATACGGGCCACTTTCTACAAAAGTTAAAAAACATTGCTTGGTCAGAGGACTGTATATTGGTAACGTTAGATATCGAAGCCCTCTATACCAGTATGGATCACCATAGAGGGCTGGAGGCACTGGAACATTTTCTAAGTACAAGACCAGTGCACTGTTATAACCAAAACAAGATGCTCTGTGAATTTGTAAGCTGGTGTTTATATCACAACTACTCCTTGTTTGGTAAAGATATCTACATACGCAAATAGGGGTGTCGCCATGGGTGCCTGCTTCTCACCCAGCTATGCGTTTCTTTGCGTTGGCTGGTGGAGAAGCGGGTCCTCATGGAGACACATCAAGCGATGTTCACAGCAAACGTGGTTATGTGGGTTCGTTTTATTGACGATGTGTTTTTAATTTGGAGAGGGAGTGAAGAGGGCGTGAAAGAATTCATAAATACATTAAACAACAATGAGGACAATCTTAGGTTCACACATAACATCTGCAAGACAGCTGTGGACTTTTTAGATGTCAGGGTCTTTCACAAAGCAGGACAACTAGCTACCACCCTACCCAGAAAGGACACGTCTAGAAACACAACCCTACATGCCACAAGTGCCCATCCCCGCCATGTCATAGATAACATTCCTTATGGCGAACTACTTCGATTAAAAAGAATCTGTAGTGTTGAGGAAGAGCTTAAAAAGTGCACAGCCGAAGCACTAGACAGATTCAGGGAGCGAGGATATAGAGAAAACATACTAAAGAGAGCGGTAAACAGAATGCAAACAAGATCTAGAGAAACCCTATTTAAAACAGTGGTGTCAAATAGGGTCCCCAAAGTAGATTCAGCTGAATCTCCTATTAGATTCATCACTGCATACAGCGGCCAGGACAGAAAAATCCAGTCCATTTTATGCAAGAGTTGACCAGATATTACGTTTCGGAGGGGACCCTCGTTGCGTACCCATATCTCTAAACCTTGTCCTGAACTTTCTATTAAGAAAATGTGGTTCCCACCCCGGCTGGAGTTTTATAAATGCAGCAGCTGCAGGGCCTGTAAATTTGGAGTCAACACGCAACATTACAACACTCCTTTCAGCCCAGTACCATTGCCTATTAAAGGAAATTACGGTTGTAAAACCGAGTATGCTGTTTATGTCCTGGCATGCACCTGCGGGCTGAGGTATGTGGGAAGTACCAGCCTTCCAGTGCATGCCAGGATTTTGCTGCATATTCGAGTAATCGTTAATAACGACAGCTCCTACCCGGTAGCTAGACACTTTAAAAGCGTTCATGGCAACAACCTCCAGTATCTAAGCTCTAATGTCCTTACATCAGTACCCAAACCCAGAAGGGGAGGAGACCGTGATAGGATGCTGCGGCAATTAGAATCCAAAATTATCTTAGAATTGGATTCTAAGGTACCTAATGGGCTGAACACTATGGAAGACCTGTATCATTTTCTGTAAAACCAACATCGATTCACTATGACAGGCTCCGTAGTCAGGCACTTTCTCAACATCAGACAATTGTGGTCCATTGCTCCAACTAAAAATGTCCATTGATTTATTAAAATGATTATTTGTCTCAGTCCGACACCCAGAATAGATCTTTTTTCATTCTCTCTTTTTTTTCAACTGTTTGAAGCAGTGATGGATCGATGATCCTCCTGCGGAAATCGAGTCACAGTATTATATACACTTTATATGTAGGTCATGATGATCACCATAGTAGGGGTTGCCATCTAGCATAGATGTCCCCATTTGTTTGGGTAGTTGGTAAATTCAGAAAAGGGTCCAATATAGCACTTTAATACTCTGCGTTACATTGCACATTTGAGTGTCTAGTTTACATCATCACTATTGCACTTTATAATGAAAAGGTACAACCATAATGATAAAATTGTACAATATATATATTCAACACAGGGTTTTTAAGTATGTACAGGATTAATTTTAAACCATGAATTAGTGTGTATAGAAATTTTTGTATGCATATTTATTGAAATTTGTTTTATATCTATGTATATCTTGAATAGGGTACAATTTTGATATCGCAATATATTTATTTGCATTTTGCACATGCTCAATAGCACAAGCACCATGCACTTTATAGTTGCTATCTTGGAACAATGTATACAAACATGCATTTATGCAGGTATCAAATGAATGGTTGACAACCATAAAGAACTGTGATCAATATACCAACTTCTAACAAGAATATGACAACCATAATTCATGGTATAATGTATGGTGACTGTGACCTACAAGTATTTTGTTTATGTTTATCATTTTTTTGTCACATGGTGTGTACAAACGTGGTTAAAAAGAGGGCATGATGGGAAATATTTTTGATGTGATCAAGGGCAACCGCCCGAAACGCGTCGTCTGCCACACTGCTGTAACCTTCTCGAATAAAGTACCTTTTTGCCAGCATTCTTGGGATTCGTTGGTCTTTCCTCGTGTGACCGCCGAGACATTGGTGATTCAGGAGTGACCTTTGTTGCTGATATATATATATATAAATATTTTGAGGCTCCAAACCGTGTCTTTCCAATCCTGCCAAAAAGACACGCAGCACTCGCGGGGTCAAAAAAGCTAATGATTACATTAAAAAAGTGAGATCCTTAAATGATCAATTGGTCCATAGCCACTTAGATCCAGTGGTGAAAAAGAAGGGAACACTAAAAGATGCCAAAGGATTTTTTCCTTGTGGGCGCAACAAGGCATGTGCTTTTAGCAAACTTGTCTTGAAGTTTGATGTTCGAGGTATCAAGGGAGGCAAAAAACTGACCAAATTCATGTCCTGCCACACTGGATATGCAGTATATTGCTTAAGCTGACAATGTAAAATAAGATATGTAGGCAGTACAATCAATCCAGTCAAATTACGAATTTGGGAGCATATGAGGGTGATTGCCAAGAAGGACTTTTCTTACCCCGTTGCTCGTCATTTTGCTATAAAACATCAGAGCAATAGAGATCTCCTACAATATTTCCGTTTGGACCATGTGCCAGAACATGTTAGGGGGGGGGAATCGACTCCTTAAACTCAGGAGACTGGAGTCACGTTACATTGTTGACTTAGAAACTAAGGCCCCAGGAGGTTTTAATATTGGGGAAGAAATGTCTGCACATTTGGGATGAGATAGAATGTTATAGTCCAAATCTGCTAATATGTAACATTATGGAATCATTGCTATGTGTTGCTAATCTGAATTTGCGAACAATGTTTTCTCTCTTTTTCCTTCTCCTTTTTGGAAAATGAACTATATGAAGTGTAAATTGGTTGTGATGATGAGTTGATTCTTGAAATATGTTATTTTACTGTGCGGGAAGAATTCAGCTGTACGAGTGGTTTTATATGTGGGCAACCATTGGGTTGCCATTGCCGATCCACGGCTAGATTATGATAAGTTTGAAATTATATGGACTATGGCCTTTAAATCGAAGAAAATGGTCTAATTGGATATACAAATGTGGAGGTGATGGAACACAATTGCTTGACACACTCAACATCAAGTTTGTGGCATTATTGTAATTTTACCACTTTAATATGCTATGCAGTACTATGTGATTAGGAAGACACGTTTACGAACTGGGACAGAAGGGAACACGATTGGGTGTTGCAATTGTCGTCCACTGCGAGATTTTAATATTTGGGAATTATGTGTAACATTGCTGCCAAATGCCCTTTGAGTTTTATAACAGTGCATTATGTAACTGTGTTAGACAAACATGTTCTAAGATGGCGCCCGTATGAGAATACGAGGTTTGGTCCCTTGTTTCTGTCAATTCCCGACAACTCTCGCTCTTTAAAAATGGTGCCGCTAAATGCATTCTCTATGACACTGACGAAGGGAGTCTTTCCCGAAACGCATTTGTTTGAATAAAGTTTGGCGTTCGAAGCTTTTTTGACCCCGCAAGTGCTGCGTGTCTTTTTGGCAGGATTGGAAAGACATGGTTTGGAGCCTAAATATTGGTGCGGTACACCGCTGTGCTGCAGCACCCGCCTTTGGAGTGACTCGCTATCGGTGTAACTTTAGAGCAGGATATATATATATATATATATATATATATATATATATATATATATATATATATATATATATATATATATGCAGGAATCTCCTCCCAAAGGAAAAGGCAGAGGCCTGTGTAGGGGACGTCAGGAACCACTTTATTGAAGGCAAACTCGATTGTGGCGGATGCATTTCGGCTTCCTAGCCTCGTCAGCGCCTGGAGTTTGATGAAAGGGGTGTGGGCGAGAGGGAGGTTTAAAACAAAGTCCTGCCGCACACCAATTGGGTCGCATCTGGCTCCGCCTCCAAATAGTCCATCTGGCACACCTGAAGATTCCGGGAAGCTGCAGGAACTGCAATTCCCAGAATGCGGTTCTTCCTGTAGGTGAGTGATGCGGGGGAAAGAGTTCAGTGCAAGTGCGGGTTTCAGGGCTGTTCACTCTCGCTGGCACAAGTGTCCCACTTCTGTAAAGGTGCTCCCTCGGGTCCCCTTGCCCGCAAAACCCCCGGAATGCAGGAAGAGTAGATGACGGGGGCTCGTCAGGAAGTCCTACTTGCCCAAAGTTGTGCATGAATGCTGCAACACCGCTAACGCTGCTTCCCGCTCCGTTGGTGGACCTGGTGAATTTCAGTAACCTGAAGAGCAGAATTGCCGGAGCAAAAGCCAGTAGTCCCAGGCCGACTTGGATGCGGTGGCCTCTGTGGCGCGAAACTGGCGTTCGCGCAAATAGATGCAGGAATCTCCTCCCAAAGGAAAAGGCAGAGGCCTGTGTAGGGGACGTCAGGAACCACTTTATTTATATATATATATATTGCCTACTGGCGGCCGCTAGTAGGTAGTTATAGTTAGGATTGTTTTCTATAGGAAATCCGCAACATTCTTTTGGGAATATCTTTGGCGCCGGTTGAGGAATCTGTCTGTAATTTTCCTTAAATTTGCCTCGCTGCGCTCCGCTCCTTCCCTGAAAGTTTGGGGGGGATTTGTCAAGCTGGGGCCGAGATAAAAGGGGGGTCCCAAAACGTGTTTTCCCCATGTTAATTTCCATAGGGCGGTTGGACTCACTTTTAGCCCGAACGGCTGAATAGATTTCCACAAAACTTGGCAAAATTGTAGGGACTGGTAGCCCGATGTGCCTTTGCTATGTCTCAAGATATGTGCTCCAGTGGATTTTGAGTAATTTAGGTTCAAAAAAATATATATATCTGGGCGGAGCCTAACCACACATCTGATCTGATTGGCTGTCAGCACTTCATCCAAGAAATGTTGGCAGCCATCTTGGGACCAATATACATGATAGCACCTCATTAAAAAGCATTGCAGTTAATAGAGGGTTTTAGGACTTTAGTTACATTATAAATGATTTGTTGATGGTACCATACTCATTTTAGGAATTGTGGTGTGTTCTAAGGTGATTTTTCCATGTGAAAAAGCCTTCTGCTCTGATATCATGAATCATGTTTGAAAGAAAACTAATATCTCATGATTTTCCCACAGTGGTTTGGAAGGGGATCTATAAGCTAAACTGAAAGCATATTTTCTGTAAATTCACATTATCTTTCTCAGTCATGTGAGAATGAATTCTGACATTCTCAGTAAAACATGTACATCCAACAAGGACAGAGACTGTCAGTTGATTCCTTTGTGTTCTACTGCAGCCTCCTAGAGTGTTCTAAAGAACAACTAGAGCGCTAACAGTCCTACTTATTACAAAGGTATAGCATACCTGAAGCCATCGTGATGGGAATAAAGTGGTAACTCTTAAAACATTTAATTTAAAAAGGAACAAAATGAGGGGGCATATTATGCCATAGAAAGTATTATTAGTGCTGCAGAAAGAAAAATTAGGGCACATTTTGAGTGAATTCTCAAATCCTCTTCTATTTCATTAAAGAATACTGACATGCAGTCTCCCAAGATGGCCACCAGAGACAAAAGAGCCCAAATGTAGCCCAAATATCACCCAGATGTAACCCAAGTATAGCCCAATGACAGAATGTCCCAGAGTGTTCTAAAGAACAACTGGAGCGCTAACAGTCCTACTTATTACAAAGGTATGGCGCACCTGAAGCCATCTTGATTGGAATAAAGTGGTAACTCTTAAAACATTTAATTTAAAAAGGAACAAAATGAGGGGGTATATTTTGCCATAGAAAGTATGATTAGTGCTGCAGAAAGAAACATGAGGGCACATTTTGAGTGACTTCTCAAATCCTCTTCAATTTCATTAAAAAATTCAGACATGCAGTCTCCCAAGATGGCCACCAGAGACAAAAGAGCCTAAATGTAGCCCAAATATCACCCAGATGTAACCCAAGTATAGCCCAATGGCAGAATGTCCCAGAGTGTTCTAAAGAACAACTAGAGCGCTAACAGTCTTACTTATGACAAAAGTATGGCACACCAGAAGCCATCTTGATTGGAATGAAGTGGTAAGTCTGAAAACATTTAATTTAAAAAGGAACAAAATGAGGGGGTTCATTTTGCCATAGAAAGTATGATTAGTGCTTCAGAAAGAAAAATTAGGGATCATTTTGAGTGACTTCTCAAATCCTCTTCTATTTCATAAAAAAAATTCTGACATGCAGACTGAAACATGCACTTTGAATACCAGCAGCAGACTTCCCTGGTGAGCAGTAGCTTTACTACAGTGATCTAATGAGCAACTAGAGTGCTAACATTCAGAATTTATGGCAAATGTGTGACAAATCTGAATGCCTTCTTGATGGAACCAAAGTAAACAAGCATTGAAAATGCAATAGAGCTCGCCCTCGTTTAAGTTAAAGCCATTCTGTTTGTAATGAGGTGGCTTTTTAGCTTTGCTTTTATTAGTGTTTTTAAACTTTCATGTAAATAACATGCATCTGTATGCATATATGTATATGTATTCATGCATTTATATTTGTATTTATATAGATATACAGATTATATATGTTTATATATGTATGAATATATATATATATAAAACATATTTATTTTTCAGAAAGACACACATTCACTGGATTGTGTCATCAGTGATGTCATGAGTGATGTCACTGACCATGTCATGAGTGATGTAATATGTGACGTTATCAGCAGTGCATTGCAGGTGTGCAAGTTATAGTGAGTCCAACTAACTATAACGTGGGAATTTCAATGGTTTTATGTCAGTAAAATTTCCAGCTAACTATAACTGGTGTCAAACCTATGGTTTTTTCAGTGAAGTTAATAGGTTTTCTAAATGCTAATTCCTAACTATAACTGGTGTGAAACCTATGTTTTTTTCTGTGAATATCCGCTGAGTTCTTGATCAGGTCCCTAGCGCCAGGAAGCCGCTCGGCCACCGTGCGCTTTATTAAATATTTTATTCATTCATTCATTCATTCATCATTCATTCAATATATATATATATATGTATATATATATATATATATTCACGAAGATCTTCACCTTTTACACAGAGAGCATCTGTCAGTTCCAAAATGACGAGGAGTCGACCCAAGAAAGTGCTGGTGCAAGAAAAATGTATTCAAATAGAGCCAGCGCTGCCGCCATGACGCGTTTCGCCTTCGAGAAGGCTTGATCACATGACAAACTGCTCGTCACAGAGCAAGGTTTTTAAAGTGACAGTGCATCTAATTCATTCAGAGACAAGGAAAAAATACTACTGCAAAAATTAACAGCGTCGCTTTCGTACCTGTGGTACATTACCAAGAAATATCAATGAACTGCTTAAAAAAATCCTTCAAGACACATAAATATCTTAAAAAGGATCCTAATTACATGTTTACATTACATATATTTACACAATCATGGAATAATAGAGTTGATACTAAACATGAACTAATACATGACAATTAATTGTGTCTATGTAAAAACGTATCAAAAAGATTATGCAATTACATATGAATAACCATGCTGTGCCTATAAACAGTTCCATATTTATCGGCACTAGAATACAACGCTGAAAAAGGATGTTAAAAAGAATTAAAGTGCAAAGTGCTAAATCCTTTTTGTCATACTGAAAGATAATGTCAATTGGTCTAAATAGAGCCGAAGTGGGCCTGCCACAATGCCTGCTGAATCATATCTGGTGCAAAACAAGTGATAGTGCAAAGTTCACAATATAAAGTGCAAGTGTGTAAACAGCCAATTCTTGGTGGAACAATGTTTTTTTTAAATGATCTATTTTAGATTATTTACAAAAATATGTAGCAAAAGAGACACCACAATATTCAACATTTTTAAGATTCATTTAACAATCCCAATGTCCTGGTAAAATTCTGTGACTATCCGGACAGGTTACAGGGGCATACCAAAGAGAGTATTCAAATGCAGGTGTAAAGATCCTCCCTGTCATTTAACCCATTAGGGTTCTTCGTTTTGAGCTCCAGTATATATCTGGTCTCAAGCAAACCGAGTTTGGCCTCACGGTCCCCTCCCCTTCTTGAAACCTCTACAGAATCAATTAAACAATACTGGAGCTGATCAGGTATGCCTTGATGTTTCTCCTGAAAATGCCTGGCAACCGGATAGTTTTGGTCGTGGCCCGAAATTGCACGTATGTGTTGGAGTATCCGTTTGTGGGCGGGCAGTTTTGTACTGCCCACATACTGTAATCCACACGGACACTCCAACACATAAATGACGTATTCAGTTTTGCAGGTAAGCCACTTCGTAATGGCAATGGGGTGTTCATGAAAAGGGCTTTTGAAATGGGTCCTGCTGCTGCCGAAGCGGCAGGCTTTACATTGTGGACAGATCTTGAAGCCCTTTTTAAGTGCCGTCCAAGTGGTGGATGCTATAGGTTCCAAGGTATTGCTGACTAATGCCTTAGCCATGGAGGGAGATCTGCGGAAAGTAAGTTCAGGTTTGCTATTGATTTTGTGTCCAATTACTGGATCACTTTGAACCAGATTCCAGTTCTTATATAATATTTTCCGTAGGGCCTCATGTTGACGATTGAATGTTAGAATGACTCGAGGGCAAGTTATTGTATCCTCACCTCCTATGTGGCTATCTGCAATGATGTTTCTTACTTTGGGAACCAAAGCTTCTTGTCTGCTTAATGAATTAGATCGCTGAATAGCTTTGATAAGATGGCATTGGAATAACCTCTGTCAAGGAAACGTAATCTGCAAGCCTCCTGTGCAGCCGCACATTCAGCGTCAGTACTGCAGATTCTTTTGATTCGAAGCATTTCCCCAAAGGGAATGCTTTGAATCAAATGAGCAGGGTGCTGGCTATTTGAATGTAATATTGTATTGCCGGCACTCGGTTGTCTATACAGTCTTGTACCTAAGGTGTTATTAATTACAAATATTTCCACATCCAAAAAGCATATAGAGATGGAACTCATATTTGAAGTGAAATTAAGATGAACAGAATTTACATTAATCAAATCCACAAAGGCCCTGGCACTATCAACATCCCCCCTCCAAATTAGAAAAATATCATCAATGTAACGTAAATATAAAGCAATGTTGTTAGAAAAGATATTGTGGTGCTGGCCAACTAGGACCTGTTCCTCCCATAGCCCAACGTGTAGACACGCGTAGCTAGGTGAGAAACAGGCCCCCATCGCCACACCTCTTACTTGATGGTAAAGCACGCCATTGAAAATAAAGAAGTTTTGCTCAAGGCACATTTTGGTCATGTCCACCAACATTTTGTTATGTGCCGCTGAATGTGGAGGGCATTTTTTTAGATAGTGTTCCAGAGCTTTCAGTCCGTCACAATGTTTTATAGAAGTATATATATATATATATATTACCTACTGGCGGTCGCCAGTAGGTATATATAGTTAGGATTTTTTCCCTATGGGATTTCTGAAAATTCTATGCCTAATAACTTTGGCGTTTGTGGACGGAATTGGCTGAAATTTTCAGGAAAATGGAACATTTTGTTTCTGAGCAGCCCTTGAAAATTTGGGGGGGTTTTGTGGAGGGGGGGCCGAGAAAAAAGGGGGGTCCCAAAACGCCTTTTTCCCATGTTAATTTCCATAGGGCGGTTGGACTCACTTTTAGCCCGAACGGCTGAATGGATTTTCACGAAACTTGGCAAAATTGTAGGGACTGTTAGCCCGATGTGCCTTTGCTAGGTCTCAATATATGTGCTCCAGTGGATTTTGAGAAATTAACGTTTGAATCAAGATATATATCTGTAACAGCGCTCCGGGCAGCGATCCGGTTAGCGAACCTTTCGCGTATCGGAACTTTGCGATGCAAAGCTGATTGGCCCTCCGGTGTCTGTCAACATTCTAAACAGTCCGGAGCGGCCGCCATCTTGTCTCTCGGTAGGATCGAGAGACAAGAGGAGGCCAAAACAAAGGGGGAAATTGCCATAAGGGGGCATAGTAGATCCTCGTTGACCCCCTAGGTTTTATGTGGAGGTTTTAAAAGGGCCTAGGAGGGTCCCAAAAAAAAAAATTAAAATTTTTTTTTTTGCGTGGTAAGCGCCAAGTTCGCGAACCGGAAAGCGTTCTGGGCAGCGAACTTTATGGATAAAAGAATGAAAGACTTTTCTAATACTGTATGTTAATTATTTGTTGGTTTTGTTGATTTTTTTTAAATATTTTTATTTTTTCAGCAATTTTTTATTGTTGTGATTGTGTTTCAAAATTTAGTAACATTTCTTACATTTAACTACTTTATGAATTACATATAAAAATGATTAAAGACTCAAACAATTTTTTAATATTACATATAATTTTATTTTTCGGATTGTTTTTCGAAATTTACTAGAACGTCTAGCATTTCACTGTCTGATATGTGTTCTTGTTCAGTGAACATAAGTTCAAACATTTGGCCGTCATCATAATGAAGTAAATGATCCACTGATTCCACACATTGAACTAATTCATGGTCCCGTGATTGATCCATGAAATCAGAGTCATCATTGTCCTCAATTTCTTTTTCTGTGTTGGTCTCCAGAACAATTTCGAAGGAAACATTCTGCTCACCTTCCATTTTATTGCTGTAATTTGCATAAAAAATAAATATATCAGTAGAGATAGGGCACTGTTGGGTTTAAGTTCAGACAGGCATTTGTGAGTTTATACCAGAGAAGTAATCTATGGGCACTGTATGGTTTCAGGCGTGAAGTAGTACTATTAAAAAGTGCCTGTGAAGAAGCCTAAGTAAATTTATAATTATACCACAGAAACCTAAATCAGTCCATAATTATAATAAAGAAGCCTTTCTCAATGTCTAACTCTTACAGAGGGATAGTATATAACTATCTGAAAAAGTTTACCATATTTACTTATAGTGCACAATATACTTCAGTTTTAAAAATAACAACTTACCTTTAGAAACAAGTTGATGTTATTATTGATATTCTAAATGATATATACAACAACAAGTAGTAGTCAAAATGGCTGTGTTTCCTTCTCTCCCTTTATATATATACAGGTATATAACCAATCAAATGTCAGGTAATAAAAGTAGAAAATGAAAGTAACATTTTCATTGGTTGTCAATTCCAACACTTCAGATGTGTTTTGTGAAGTAATTTACCTCACGGTATTTGGAGAGGTCTACAGGCTAAATGGCTAAATGAAATTTCAATGAAATTTGTGAGAATGGAAGGGATTGTTATGTAGTATGAGCTAATGTATATTTGGTGAGAGTGTCTCTAGTCGTTTTTCTGTAAATTACTTTCCCACCTTTTTTTTGGACCGCTTTCCGGGAAGCGGCCCGGTTCGCGAACCTTAAGCGTCACGGGAGTCCACCATTTTGTGTTTCGGTCGCATTAAGATACAAGATGGAGGGCAAATAATGTTTAGAATGGGTAGAAGGGGTCATGGTAGACTTACCTTGACCCTCTAGGTTTTCTGAGGGTGGCTGAGGAGGTTTATATGTGCGGAAAAAAACATTTTTTTTAAAAATTCCGCGAGGTTAGCTTTCGGTTCGCGAACCGGATAGCGCCCCGGGGAGCGAATTTTGTGGAAAATTAATGAAAAAAGTTAGAAAAAAATAATAATTGTGAGTGATCAGATGTAGGGTAGCTCTGAGAAGAGCTTTTGGGTTTATGGTACATTTAGGTACTTATAAGTAGGTACCAATGCACAGTCTTAAATTCAGAATGAAAATTCTGTTGCCCTCATCTGAGAAGTGAACTCCATCTCCTCTGTAGATATCTTGCATGTAGTAACGCAAGTTATTGTTGTAAAGAGAGCCCATTCCATGGTCTCTCATGTAAGCTGAAACAGATTTGTTTACATGCTTCCTCGCTTTCTCAATTTGTGGACAAAATTGGTTGGACCACCTCCATTTCTGTCTTTGGCATATATTGGAATATACCAAGGCAGTTTTAGGAAAAAGTGCCATTAATTGCTCAAAGGTGTCCTTTAAAAGCATTTCCAGACCTACCCCTGTCAAAGTGCCCAAATCATTACCTCCACAGTGCACTATTAACAGGTCAGGTTTTGGCAAATGCATAAAGGTTTTCACCAATGGTATCAATTGGTGACATTTTAATCCTCTTTGGCCCAACCACTTAATTTCCACATCTTGTAAATTGAGGTTATGTAAATTTCTGCTCTCAGCATACCTTTGAGCCCAGTGGATGTAACTATGTCCAAGAATCCAGACCTTAAACATGGTGGGTGAAGGTTGGGCTGCAGTCAGATGAAGTGTGGTAATGAAAGGGCAGTTGAAACAGTAGGAGTTTCTAAAGAAAAAAAACTGTGGATTTACAATGCTAATGATTCATTAGCAGTGATTGGTGCATTTCCATTTCTGAAAACAGAAAGTTAGGGTGCATGGATGTGTTCCTTGAAAGATGTAATTTGAATGGTCAAGGAAGAAACATTTAATGAAAGATTGCACTGGATACGCAGGTGCACTGAGAGTTCAGAGTTCAATTGAAACATTGTTGTGTGAATTTGCAAACATGAGAGGTCTTCCAGGAGGTGGTTGCTATGGAAACAAGGCAGACAGGGCAGAGGGGGGAAGGGTTTTGATTTGAAAAAAGTGAGGGAAGAGGAATGATTGGCTAATATGAGAGATATGTGAAAAGAATATCTGTATTTCTGTGCTTTCAATAGCTGCAGCCTTTGGAGTGCATCCTTTTTCTTCTGCTGAAGACAATTTGGTGTATTTCTGAGACTGTTTTCAAAACTCAAAAAATATTTGCTAAGGTGAGAAAAGATTTATTTAATTTAGATAGAGAATAGTATGATTTAAGGAGAAAATGATGAAAAAAGCTGTGTTTACAAAATGTGGTTTTGTCTCTAGTGATATACTAATAGAATTAGTTTCATAGAGGAATTGTAATTGCATATTTGGTGTAACATTCTGGCATGCAGTAACACAAGATATTGTGATACATGGAGCCCATTTCATGGTCTGTTATGTAAGCTGAAACAGATATGTTGCATTTAAAAACGATTTAAGAAATCAATTACATTTCTGGATATGTACTGCTAGAGCTTCATAGGTTGTTTTGGGCCATATTTATAAGGTATTTGAGTGTCTAAGATGTTATGTTCGCCTTTTAAAATGTAAAGTGTTCCTCATGGGGCAAGTGTCTTGTAAATACGCTCCCACTTGTGCTTGGCAAATTTAGATTTTGATTATGGGAGTTACCTAGCCATATTAATAGTGTCCCAAAAATGGTGCTAGGGAATTGCAGAAAACACTTTCATGTGTCTCAAGGACATTTTTAGTCATTTCTTCATGAATGCAGGTATACAATTGATTTATATGCTGTGTTTAAAAACGAATTTTGAAATGAATTAAATTTCAGGATATGTACTGTTAGAGCTTCATAGGTTGTTTGGGGTCATATTTAGAAGGCATTTTAGTGTCTTTGATGTTATTTTTCCCTTTTTAAATGGAAAGCGTTCCTCATGGGGCCCTGAGCAGTTCTTAGCCATGTTATTTAATTGGAAGTGGATAACATGGCTAAGAGCATTTGCTGGAAAATGCATGAATATCGCTGACTTTTCTGCTATATTCATGCATTGCGGCAGTTTTTTTTCACTTTGCTTCATGGGTTGTTTGGGTTCATATTTAGAAGGTATTTTAGTGTCTTTGATGTTATTTTTCCCTTTTTAAATGGAAAGCGTTCCTCATGGGGCCCTGAGTAGTTCTTAGCCATGTTATTTAATAGGAAGTGGATAACATGGCTAAGAGCATTTGCTGGAAAATGCATGAATATCGCTGATTTTTCTGCTATATTCATGCATTGTGGCCGTTTTTTTTCACATTGCTTCATAGGTTGTTTGGGTTCATATTTAGAAGGCATTTTAGTGTCTTTGATGTTATTTTTCCCTTTTTAAATGGAAAGCGTTCCTCATGGGGCCCTGAGTAGTTCTTAGCCATGTTATTTAATAGGAAGTGGATAACATGGCTAAGAGCATTTGCTGGAAAATGCATGAATATCGCTGATTTTTCTGCTATATTCATGCATTGTGGCCGTTTTTTTTCACATTGCTTCATAGGTTGTTTGGGTTCATATTTAGAAGGCATTTTAGTGTCTTTGATGTTATTTTTCCCTTTTTAAATGGAAAGCGTTCCTCATGGGGCCCTGAGCAGTTCTTAGCCATGTTATTTTATTGGAAGTGGATAACATGGCTAAGAGCATTTGCTGGAAAATGCATGAATATCGCTGACTTTTCTGCTATATTCATGCATTGTGGCAGTTTTTTTTCACATTGCTTCATGGGTTGTTTGGGTTCATATTTAGAAGGCATTTTAGTGTCTTTGATGTTATTTTTCCCTTTTTAAATGGAAAGCGTTCCTCATGGGGCCCTGAGCAGTTGTTAGCCATGTTATTTAATAGGAAGTGGATAACATGGCTAAGAGCATTTGCTGGAAAATGCATGAATATCGCTGACTTTTCTGCGATATTCATGCATTGCGGCCTTTTTTTATCACATTTGCAAGCACTTCCTAGCCATGTTATCCAATGGGAGGTGGATAGCATGGCTAAAAGCATTTGCTTCAAAGGTTGTTTGGGGTTATACACCATTTTTGGGAAATTATTAACATGCCTATCTAACTCCCATAATCAAAATCTAAATTTGCCAACCGCAGGTGGGAGTGTATTTACAATAAATTTGCACCATGAAGAACGTAAAATAGCATACTAGATACTGAAATAACTTATAAATGTGACCCAAAACATCTTATGAAGCACTAGTAGTGCATATTTCCAGAAATGTATTGGTTTTCATTTAATGATTTACTTCATTGGTAGGTCTTCACATGTTTTTTTACCTTGGTTTTTTTCAGTGAAAATCTTATCTGCAACCATGTGTTGGCCTCACCTCAAATAAACAAAACAGGTGATGGACTGAATGTGGATCAATGACACACATTCACCCCAGTCTAAAGATCAGGGCCTAAACAAATCTTTAGATAGGCTACATCTTATCGTCATCCTGAATTAATGATCTAAAATATTAGGGAGTGATTTATGAGTGTTGTATGCCTGTTTTGTACCATTGAGTGTCATTTTTGTGATGCAGTGCTGGTGGAAAATATTTGCTATGTTAAATAATTAGTACGGCATTAAGTTTTAGATGACTGTTATTTATTTACTGTTTGGTAATAGTGGTTAATAACATTTTATATTATATTTTTCCACAGGTTCAACTGCAGATTCTTTCATAGTTTGGTAAATGCCTTCCAGAAGTCGAATACGAAAGGCTAGAAAACGTCAAAGACAGCAGGATGATGTTTTATTGCAGCAGTCCTCTTCCCCAAATACTTGTCAAAACACCAAGAAAGGTCCGGGTAAGAGCACGAAATCATTCTTAAGAAATATTTGTAGTAAAAAAAATTTTGCTCAAAAAAATGTTTCAGTTCACAAAAAGAAAAATAATTTAAATGGAAAGGAGAGACCCATCACAAATGTTACTGGTAGAGGAAGAGATAACTCTGTGCATGATAGTAGAAGGAAACAACAGTTTAGGGACATTCGAACTCGAATGTTCCGTAATAGGATATTAGTTAATTTATTGAAAAATATTAAAAAGAAAGGCCAACAGAAAGCGGCATTTTATAGGAAGAAGAAAAATGTAGAGAAAATTATTGATCATGCTTTTGAAATTAAGCGAAAGTTGTTTATTTTGGTAATCAATAGAATTAGGAAACTAAGCAAGGTAATTTCTGATTTCAAAACAAAAAGTAGATGGAAGAGAGTAGTAAATCGTACTAACTTTTGTGAAGTTTTTTCCGGAGAATGGATGCATAGTTCAAGTTCTGAGGCATTTTTTAATGAGGAGACTTATTTTCAGGATAATGATTTGGTGCATGCAGTTGACATCAGTGGTCGAGCTTATGAAGTGAAGGATGGTTGTCCAGTTGAAAAAGAACAACTTGTGACAACAGAGACAGAAGAGGCGCTAAGTGATGAGGTTTTAGGAAGACGTCCTAAGGGTCCTGTGTACATTTGGAAGTGTAGTTCTATTTGCAGTGTGCGACAGGTTTCCATCAATTTGCTTTGTGATTTTATACGGACATTTAATAAGAAAAGTTTGAAGCAGAAAATGAAGTTGTTGCAAGATTTAGATCCTTGCAGAGTGAGACAAATGACAGGTTTCCGTGGTCATTCGCTGGCTTGTCTTTCCAGGAGAGTATGCCAGAGTGTTTTTCATCATTTCAGGATGCTAGCAGTGCATCATAATAAAGTGAGAAAATTAGTGAGAATGTTGTATTATGCTAAGAGTCCAGCAATTATGCTTAAACAGTTATGTGCTGCTCTTTTGCATGGTTCTGAAATAGATGTGAAGAATCTTTGTGAAGAAATTGAGTTTTGTTACTTTGGTAGTAAAGATGAGAATGTTCAAATTGACCCTGAAGTAGAGGGTAATGTGGAAGATAATGTACAGGTTTCCAGTACAGATAATTTTCAGAAGGAAATTGCCACGTTTCAGATGAAATCAAGTGAGAGGCCTAATTTCACTTGTGTATGTTGTCGACGCACTTATTATAAGAATCAGACTAAGGTAGTTGATTTATATGCAAAAAGTGAAAGGGAAAATAATAGTGAATGGAAGGATTTAGCCACATACTTGATGGTAGAAAATTATTTTGATTTGGGATCGGATCAACGTGTGTGTACTTATTGTTGTAATAAATTAAACCAAAACCAGATGCCTGCTAGGGCAGTTCATAATAATCTGGAATTGGTTGAGATTCCTTCTGAATTGAAGGATTTAAATACTTATGAATCTATTTTGATTCAAAGTATCCATCCCTTTCAGGCTATTGTAAGAATGGAGCCAAAGACAGGGAAGTTGCCTCCAGCAGATTTACAGAGAGGATTAAAGGGAAGAGTTGTTTATTTGCCTCTAGATTTGAAGAAAAACATTAACACAATTGGAATAGAAAAAGTGGAAGAGGAACCTCTGGTTATCTTGGTTAATGGGGTTCCGACAAAGAATAAGAAAATATGGCAAGATTTAGTGGATGTTAGGAAAGTCAAAAAGGCAACAGTGTATTTGAAGAAAAATAATAAGTACTATAAGAATGTATATGTTGCAGAAGAGGAAGTAAGTGATGAAGAGGATAGCGATTTGTGTGCAGGCCAAATTGAGAAAGTAGAGGCCTCTAAAAGTGAAGAAATATATGAACATTATAGTGTTCATCCTTTGCATTCCAAGGAAGTCATGGGGAATGCAATTGAGTTGTTTCAAATGAAACAAGCCAAAGGGAGTCCCATTAGTGTTTGGGAGGAAAGTTTGGAAGCTCGGTGTTTCCCACAGCTATTTCCCACAGGTCAAGGAGGAAGATATGATGAGCGACCTCATCAAATTCCTGCGTCTGAATACCGGACTTTACGATTGTATGCAGAAGATCCTAGGTTTCGGCAATGCATTCCCTATTTGTTTCATCTCCTGTTTGAAAGCGATCTGTCTGGACTGTCATATGCAGTGAACCACATCTTAAAAAGTGGTATACACATGCGAAACATCTCAGCAAGTGACTTTATGCATAAAGTCAATGTCCAAGACAGTATTTTGGATTCTCACTTAATTAATCTCATGGCGTGTCAGCGTGGTACTAATGAGTACTGGTACCGTCGTCATGGTGATTTAAAATGTATGCTGAGGAACTTAGGAACTCCAACATGGTTCCTCACTCTGAGCTGTGCCGAGTATGGCTGGGAAGACTTACTTGAATTTCTACGAGAGGCAAATGGAAATATTGAAAACATTGAATTCAAGACACCTGGAGAACTGTGTTCTTTGGATCCTGTGAATGTATGCAGGTACTTCAATCATAGATTTGAAGCTATGATGTCTTTCATCACAAATAAAAAGAATCCACCTCTTGGAGAGGTGTTGGATTTCTTCTGGAGAAAGGAGTACCAAGCAAGAGGTGCCCCTCATATACATATGTTGCTGTGGATCAAGGATGCACCTAAATTTGGAACAGATCCGGATGACTTAGTGATGAATTTCATCGAACAGTATTCTACGTGTGCTGTTCCAAACGCAACGGAGAAGAAAAGTCTAAGAGAACAAGTTCTACGTTTCCAAAGCCATCGTTGTGGAAAGTACTGTCGTCGTAAATTCAGAAACAAGGACAAGTTTTACACCAAATGTCGTTTCAACTTTCCACGACCGGTGATTTCTAAAGGAAGAGTGAACAGTTTGATGTCTTCGCTGCGACATAATGTGACGAGGAAATCACCCAAGAATACATACAATTTGAAAAGGAATGAAGAGTCCAAGTATATCAATGACTACAACCCAGTGATTTTGTCCATGTGGAATGCCAACATGGATATACAGTTTGTGGCTGACAACTGTATGGCTGTGGCTCGGTATGTGACATCTTACATCACCAAAAAAGAAAAGACCGAACTGAAGGATATGTGGGAGGACATTTCCCATGAAAAGAGCCTCAGCAAGAAGTTGTACAGTTTCAGTCTGAAGATGTTGTCGCATCGAGAAATCGGAGCTTACGAATGTTCTGATCGATTGTCTTCAGCAAGTCTCTATGCCAAATCCAGGAGTCTCGTTTGGGCGAGTCTTGGTCTTGCTGCAACGCGAAATCGAGTTCTAAAACCTGTTCGGGAAATTGAGTATTTGGCAGAAAAGGAACCAAACAGTACCGACATTTTGAAGACCAACATGTTGGATACATATTATCCAAATCGAAGCAGTCACCTTGAGAATGTTTGTCTATATGAGGTTCTCCAAAATTATATATTCAAGAGGAACATCAAAGAAGATATTGAGAAAGGAGTGTATGCTGTAATTGGAAGTGAGGGATGCCTGGTCAAGCAAAGAAAATGCCAATTAGTAAACCATCGAAAATTGAGTGGCGAATCTCCAGAAAAAAAGGAGTTTTTCTATTTAGCACTTTTGCAACTTTTCAAGCCTTGGCGTGCAGAAGAGGAACTGCTTGGAGATTTCCTCTGTTACGAAGACTCTTTCAATGCAGCCAAGGAGTCCATAGAATGTCCTGCTTTTTCTAGATATCAAGAAATGCTAACTTTGGAAATTGAGCAGGAAGCAACGATTGCAGCCGAGATTGCCAGAGACAGTTCTCAGGACAGTCAGAGTTCTGTTTCATTGAGTCAAGATCCACTTGGAGGACCTATTATCGAAAATGAAGCTGCCACTGCTATGAATGAAGTAGAAAGAGCCATGGCACATGCTCAGGAGGATTCAGTTAACTTACAAGACTTGGAAAAACAACTCAACGTTGAGCAGAGGAAAATATATGATGAAGTTACCAAGGAAATTGAGCACGGATTAAGTCATGAGAAGAAAGAGTGCTCATGTACATCGTTGAAGCCTGTCCGACTGTACGTGAGTGGAGAAGCGGGAACTGGAAAAAGTTTCCTCATTAAAGCAATCTCTTGTTATTTGCAGGAAAGGACTGAGTCATCGCTGTCTTGTGTTGTCACCGCTCCTACTGGACTGGCAGCACATAATATTAAAGGTATTACTTTGCATCGTCTACTGATGCTGCCGGTGGAGCATGACAACAAATTACAATACAACAAGTTATCTGGAGATGCTTGCTGTGAAGTTTCAAGAGTCTTGAGGAAAATGAAACTACTTATCATTGACGAAGTAAGCATGGTTTCCAATGTCATGCTTGCCTTTGTGCATTTGAGAATGCAAGAAGTACTTAAAACTGAATATGATGTCTTATTTGGTGGGAAACACATCATTGTTTTCGGAGATCTTCTACAGCTGACACCAGTAAAAGGTCAACCTGTGTTCAAAATACTCACGCATGAAGATACCAGGAAGTGCCTAGGGAGCATTGGCAACGTCAATATATGGTTAAACTTCAATTATGCAGAACTGCATCAAAATATGCGTCAGGCAAAGGATGAAGATTACAAGAATATTCTACAAGATATTAGAATTGGAAAAGTGACCGAGCATGGGAAAGAAGCTTTAAATGCACGATTACTGTCAAATTTATATCCCAAACAAGAGATTGTGCCTGAGAATATTTTTCAGAAAATTACTGAGAAGAAATCCGGGATATGTCTCATGCCAACTCTTGCAGAATGTGCCATCTTCAACAACAAAATGTTGAATTTAGAAAAGCAAGAGATTGTGAAACTTGAAGCTATCGACAAATTAGAGCATATGGGATCAACTATTATTTTGTCAGACAATTTGAAATCAAAATTGGATTCATTAGAGAAGACTATATCTAAGACAGCGGGTTTTGAAAAGACTCTGAATGTGTGTTTAAATTGCCGAATCATTTTGAGACGGAATTTACATGTAGAAAGAGGTCTGGTAAATGGATCAATGGGTAATGTTGTTGATTTTGAGAAATACAGAAATAGAGATGGAATAGAATTCTTAAGAATTAAATTTGATGGCATTGAGGAAGTACAGAGAATTGCTCGTTGTTCTGCTAGGTTTTTGCTTGTTAAAGACTTATATGTTCGCCGTAAACAGTTTCCTGTTTGCTTGGCATATGCGGTGACAATCCATAAATCGCAAGGTTTAAGTGTAGACTGTGCATTGGTGAATATTGGCAGTTCAGTGTTCAAGGAGGGTATGGCATATGTGGCATTGTCACGAGTTAGAACTTTATCGGGATTGTACTTGATTGACTGTGATGTCACAAACATTTGTGCGGATCTAGATTGTGTTAAGGAATACAATAGGTTAAGAAGAGAGTATGCGCCACATTTGCCTCAATATCCTTTGTTTGAGAAACGTGTGGTAGGCCGGAAACGTAGAAATAGCAGTAATAGTAGGGAGGTTGTTGCAAAAAGACTAAAAGTCAATGAACCGAAAGTTGTTAGCAGAAAGAAAGTGGATACTGTTGAAGAGATTGTTGGTTTTCAATTTGAAAACAGTTCTGGTGTCAACTGCTATGCAAATGTCGTTGTTAATGTTCTCTTTTCACTAGAGAGTTTAAAAGAACAGATTGTGTTCAATTCAGAACAAAGTTTATGCTGCTTGTTGAATTCTGTGTTAGAGAAATGTAGCACTGATCGAAGAAAAGTAGAAAGTGTGTCTGAAGTTCGTTATCTGTTAGATGAATGTTCAGGTCAAACAGACTTCTCTGAAAATAATCAGCAAGATTGTCAGGAGTTTTTAATGTATATGCTTGATATATTGCAAGATGAGGGTGTAGATGTAGATCAACTGTTTGGGCTTTCTTATCAATGGCAGCATGACTGCGAGAACTGTATGGTATCAAGTACTACTAGTGTAGACTCAGAAAGATTTATATATTTAACTTTGCCAGACAGTAAATCAGTGTCCTTTAATAAGCTAGTAAATGCAGCGGATCACAACATGGAGTGTAGCCAATGTAAATGTGATATGATGTCAACATTATTTATACGTAGATATGGCCAGTATGTCATTTTAATGATGCAACGATGTAGGCCTGATGGATCAAAATTGTCAACTTTAATAAAAAATTTTGTGGCTTCTCAACTGTCAATATCAGGGAGGACTTTTGTTACTGTAGCAATTATCTATCACGATGGTCCATCAACAACATCAGGACATTATACAGCTTACTTAAAGTCTGGAAACGGCTGGTCATTCTGTAATGATTCTGTTGTAACTTTCAAAAAAAAATTGCCGTTTGACCTTAAAAATTCTTACCTGGTGTTTTTAAAACCAAAATTTTAAGTAGAGGGAATGTAAGTCTGCAATGCTGTCTCGATTAAAAATCCAACTATATAAACCTGATGCAAGTAAGTCTGCTTCGTAGTAAGCAGTATCAGTGTCATAGGAAAAGGAGAACATGAGTGACAAAGAAGAGTAAGATATTAGTAGTCCAGGATTGTGAAAATAATCTCAAATATTTTATTTTTGAAAGTTGCGAAAATAGAAAATGTCGGGATTTGATTGGAAGAATTACAAGACTTGCGAATCGCGGCAACATGATTTGGCCTAGTGGAAACATGTGATATAATGAGAGAAGTTTTTTTTCTATGTAACATATTTCACGTATCGATGGAGGTTTTCTTTCAGAAAGTGGCGGGCTGAAAATATTTAAAGCACAACAGAGTGGATGCTGTTCATAGGAGATCGTTCGACGTCATTGAAAGTAAGTTAATTTTAAGGAGTTTTGAAATCAGATTTCTTAGGTTGTATGGGTTTTTTAAACACAGTCATTTTGATTGTGTTTTTTTTTCCCCGCTGTTGCATGATGAATACCTTCAAGTCACTGATTTAAGTGAAATTTGATACATTCTGAGAACAGCAAAAATAAACCATTTAACATGTATAATTAATGTTATGCTTTTTGTACTTATGATATACATTTAGAAATGTGTGGTACATATGGGTAAGCTGAGTTCTGTAAATATCAATTTTAATGCTTAGAGTGCTGTACTTCTGGGTAGTGTTTTTTTTTTAAAAAAAAAGAGACCTCACCTCAAAGAAAGCTCTTGAAAGCACACATCTTATTTGCATCCTAAAACAATCATTTACAATGTTAGACACAATTTCATGATGGCTTTACATCTTTTTTGCGCTGCTATTGCATCACTACTGTGAGGCATTAGCAGTGCAAGAAAAACATCATGTTCCAAAATAGGCTCCAGTTCAGCAACATCAAGATACAGTTTCTTTCGAATATATATCTTTAGGATTGTGTAGGGGACGTAGAGAAGCAGAGACTTCTGTAAATGTCAAAGTTGTTGAAAAACTGTTTGTTTTTGAACCTTTTCCCTTGTCTTTTCTAATTTTTAAAAACATGTTTTAATATTTTTTGAAATGTTTGTTCTTTGTTTTACAGATTGAAAGTATGAAAAAATATTTTAAAAAGGTAACAAGAATTATAAGGTAAATGTTTTCCACTCTTTTTACCTGCAATGCACTGCTGATGATGTCATTGACACTATCTCTCATTTACTCTCTCTAGCTGTCTTTCTTTTTACATTATTCTCTGTTTACTTCCCTTATACTAACTCTTCTTTTTTTAAAAAAAATATTTTTTTAGTTCGCTTAAGGTTCGCGAACCGGTCAGCGAACTTGAAGCGAACCAAAAGAAATAGAGCTTGCCAGAGTGATAAACATTCTAGCAATTTTGTTTGAAAGGGGAGGTAGTTCTGAAAAGAACTGTTTTTTTGTTTTTGTTGTTTTATATTTTTTTTTTATTTTTTGAACATTTTTTGATTTTTTTGTATTTTTAGAACTGTTTTATGTTTTTTTTGTGTTTTTTATGGAGGGGAGACAACAAAAAACAGGCTTTCAAAACGGCTCAACTGGAGCAAAAAAAAAAAATTACTTTTTGGGTGCTTTAGGGCATTTATGATTTTCAAATGCAATGTTCATCAGGTTGACACTCATGTTGCCATATGACAACATAGCACCACAGTAAATGCAAGATAACTTCATATGCTGGAAGTTGGGTTGGATGTTTGGCACAGTCTCTTGTGCCTCTCTTCCCGTCAAAGACAATGTGGATGTAGATCTTGCCACAGGAGTTGCCGTCGGATTGTCTTCAAGATCCCTTAATTCAGCCCGGCTGTAGTTCATGGGATGCCACCTGCTCATGTGACGATGCATTGTATAGTTCCCCATACTGTACTTCTTTTCTGTGCCTCTCGACAATCTGTAGTCACAGATGAGGCAGGTGGCATATTTTGCATTTACTTTCTTAGATCCAGGAGGGATGGTGAAAAACTGCCAGATGAAACTGGTTTTTCGTTTAGAAACCCGGGGCAACTCTTCGACAAATTGTGGTTCCTCTCTGTCCTCTTCTTCTTCTTGCTCATCTTCCTCCTCTCTGTTAGTCAAAATTTGACTAGGTGGTCCTCTCTTCTTATGAGGAGGTGGAGGTGGTGGTGGGGGTGCACCAGCTGCAGCAAGAATGGAAGCCATTGTGGAACTTCAGATAAATGGTCTTTCTCTCACCAAGATGAAAGTCAGAGTGAGGAAATAAGGAGGGGTTTACATGATTTTTGGAAAACAAAAGTTCTGAGCCAATGAAAAGGGTTATTTTTAGGTCACATGACCTAGTCATACATCATTTGGAAACCAAAAGTGAAATGAACCAATGAGAAGTTTGATAAACAAGTCACATGACCTGTTCCGCTTACGTTACGCGGCGCGCGCCGCGTCCCAGATCGCTTCCGGTTCGCGGTCCGGAGCACTTCCGGGAGCGCTAACGCGACGCGTCATTAGACGCATTACGCGATAACGTGATACGTCGCGCTTCCGCGACGCGTCACTGTTCCGCTAACGTAACGTTGACCGGTTCGCGGACTAGATCGCGGCATCAAGATGAGCTAACGGAAAGCTTTCCGGTTCGTGAACTAGAAGCGAAGAAAAAAATATTTAAAAAAAAATTATCAATAAACATCTAAATATATTTTGGGATTTAAAGAATAATACATTTTACAGCTACAGATGTTAGCTTTTAAAAAACCAATGAAATTCACCGAAAAAACCATAGGTTATAGACCATATATAGTTAGAAATTTGCATTTAAAAAACCATTGAAATTCAATGAAAAAACCATAGGTTATAGACCATATATAGTTAGGGATTAGCATTTACAAAACCTTATTTTACTCACACAAAACCATTGAAATTCCATATATAGTTAGTTGCACTAACTATATATCGCGGACCCGCAATCCACTGCTAATGATGTCACATATTACATCATTCATGACATGGTCAGTGACATCACTGATGACATCACTGATGACATCTCAAATGACATCACTGATGACATCACTGATGACAACACCCAGTGACTGTATGTTTCTGTAAAGTTTAAATATGTCTTACATATTGAAGAATGAGTGGATGTATAAGTGTCTGGATGAAGGATTTAGTAGGTGCATGACTGACTGTATGAGTGAGTGATTAAATGTGTCTCACTGAGTGCATGGGTTAGTGATTAAAGTGTCTTAATTTGGCAATCTTTATTTATGTTCTTCTGTAAACTGCTGCATGTTGAAATCAGTAGCTATATCAGTAACTATATGGGTCGTTGAATGGTTGCTCAAGTATTTGTATGGGAGACTGAGTATGTGTGTGGGTGGCTGGGAGGTGTATAACTCTGTGCATAGATGTGTGAGCAGTTGATTCCCTAGGTGTATGGGTTCAAAAGTGCATGTAGAAACAGCTGTATGGACAGTTGACTGTGTGCATGAGTATATTGGTGAGTGAATGGATATCTCAGTTCTACATGTCAAAGTAAGTACATATGTAAAACACACTCCATGTGAGAGTTGACATATATAAATAACTGAACATAAGAGCCAGTGAATGTGAGAGTGGCTGTATGAATCATTGTGAACTTGTATCAAGGATTGCATAAGAGAGTAAATATGTGTTAGTATATGTTTGAATAAGTAAGGTGTGTATAACTGTATAGTTGAGGAAATGGAGGTGTGATTGATTCTTTGCATGACTGACTAGGTGTGTGGGTAACTTCATGGATGTGTGACAGTCTGTGAGTGCCTGTTTACACTGAGTGTATCTAAGGTTATATTAGAGTCTGAAGATGTATTATCACATAAATGATATCATCAGTGATGTAATCAGTAATGTCAAATGAGATGTCAGTGATGTCATCAGTGATGTCATTTGAGATGTCATCAGTGATGTCATCAGTGATGTCATTTGAGATGTCATCAGTGATGTCATCAGTGATGTCACTGACCATGTCATGAATGATGTAATATGTGACATCATTAGCAGTGGATTGCGGGTCCGCGATATATAGTTAGTGCAACTAACTATATATGGAATTTCAATGGTTTTGTGTGAGTAAAATAAGGTTTTGTAAATGCTAATCCCTAACTATATATGGTCTATAACCTATGGTTTTTTCATTGAATATATATATATATATATATATATATATATATATATATATATATATATATATATATATATATATATATATATATATATATATATATATATATATATATATATATATATATATATATTACCTACTGGCGGTCGCCAGTAGGTAGTTATAGTTAGGATTTTTTTCAATGTTAAATCTCAAAATTCTATTTGGAATAACTTTGGCACCGGTTGACGAATCTGCCTGAAAATTTCCTGAAAGTGGCCTCGTCGAGCTCTGGTTCTTCCTTGAAAGTTTGGGGGGGATACGTCAAGTGGGGGCCGAGATAAAAGGGGGGTCCCAAAACGCGTTTTCCCCATGTTACTTTCCATAGGGCGGTCGATTTCACTTTTAGCTCGAACGGCTGAATGGATTTCCATCAAACTTGGCAAAATTGTAGGGACTGGTAGCCCGATGTGCCTTTGCTATGTCTCAAGATATGTGCTCCAGTGGATTTTGAGTAATTTAGGTTCAAAAAAATATATATATCTATAGGCGCTCTCCGGTGCGCGCACCCGAGTGCGCTCCTGGCGCGACACGCGACTTGTGCGCAGAAAGCTGATTGGCTCTTGGGTGTCTGTAAACATTCTAAACAATCTGGAGCGGCCGCCATCTTGTGTCTCGGTAAAATCGAGACACAAGGGGTTTGAAAAAAAAAGGGGCAAATGACCATAAGGGGGAAGAGTAGACCCTCTCTGACCCCCTAGGTTTGATGTGGGGGCTAAAATAGGGTCCTGCGGGGCATTACATTTTTTATTTTTTTTTTCGTTTTGCGCGGGGGAAGCGCATGGTACGCGCTCCGGGAAGCGAAGCACGGGGAAAATCCAGGACCATATTTATGAAGGCCTTGCGCTGCCAGTTTTGCGCCGCCTGTGCGTCAATTTTTGTGACGCACCAGCGGTGTAAAAAAATGCGCATTGTTACGCTATATTTAAAAAGTGACGCATCTATCTAGATGCGTCACTTTTTAAATATAGTGCAACGAGGCACATTTTTTTACACTGCTGGTGCGATGCGTCACTTTTCTGTGCGCTCTCCTTATGACATTCCAGATGTGTCATATTTAATGTATGATGAATCATGTTGCAAGGAGTTACAGATACGTCAGTATTTCTGACATATCTGTAAACATAAAAGTGACGCGAGGCAGGCGCAAGATTTTGACGCAACAGCATCCTAAAAGTGACGCAGAGAAATCTCATAGATTTCAGTACGTCGTTATTACCAAGCTTTTTGCAGGGGAATGCCCCCTCTGCATACATTATACCTGACGCAGATATAATGTGGCGCAGAGTTTTAAAAAGTGACCCATGTACCTAGATGCGTCACTTTTTAAAAATAGCGTCAGGTATAATGCATGCAGAGGGGGTGTTCCCCCGCAAAAAGCTTGGTAATAACGACGCAGTGAAATCTTTGAGATTTCACTGCGTCACTTTTAGGATGCTGTTGCGTCAAAATCTTGCGCCTGCTTCACAGCAGACCTTTCACATGGTGCTTTTTCCATGTGAAAGGACACATTACTGGAGTTGCGTCACTTTTGTGACGCACTCCAGCAATGCGTTACTTGGAATGTCATAAGGAGTGCGCACAGAAAAGTGACGCATCGCACCAGTGGTGTGAAAAAATGCGCCTCGTTGCGCTATATTTAAAAAGTGACGCATCTAGGTAGATGGGTCACTTTTTAAAATCAAGCGCCACATTATATCTGCGTCAGGTATAATGCATGCAGAGGGGGTGTTCCCCGCAAAAAGCTTTGTAATAGCGACGCAGTGAAGTCTTTGAGATTTCACTGCGTCACTTTTAGGATGCTGTTGCGTCAAAATCTTGCGCCTGCTTCACAGCAGACCTTTCACATGGTGCTTTTTCCATGTGAAAGGACACATTACTGGAGTTGCGTCACTTTTGTGACGCACTCCAGCAATGCGTTACTTTTGTGTTTACAGATATGTCAGAAATACTGACATATCTGTAACTCCTTGCGAATTGATTAGTCATATATTAAATATGACATATCTGGAATGTCATAAGGAGTGCGTCCAGAAAAGTGACGCATCGCTGTTTTCACGTAGCGATGCTTCACTTTTCAGAAATGAGGCCTCCAGTTTATTCACTGTGTCACCTCTACGACCCTTTCTTGCGTCAATACGTCCCTTTTGCATACATTACACCTGACGTAGGAATAATGTGGCACAGGGGTTTACAAAGTGATGTATTTACCAAGAAACGCCACTTTGTAAATATGAATAAATAAGGTGCATTTTTTATTGGAATGTTGTGTCACAAAAAGTGATGCTTTGGTGGCGTTAAAGTGACGCATGGCTTCATAAATGAAGCCTTCTACCTTCAACTCCAGCAATGCATCTTTTCTTATCCTTCAACACTCCTGTTCTTTTTCAACATTTTCATTGAATATCAACATTCCCCATATTCACTCTTCTTCTCATAACTTTCTTTTCTAACACTCACCTTCTTTCATTCCTCCTACTTCACTTCTTTTTTCCTCTCATACCTTTCTGTTCTTTCTTACTCATTCTCCTTTCAATTATCAATGCACTATATTTCACTTACTCTTCATTTTTTTAAGAATATAGCTCTTTGATGAGAATTGGAGGTAGTTCTGAAAAGAACTTTTGGTTTTCTTCTTTTAACTGAACAGGAACAAAAACAGGGAATGGAAACTGCTCAACAGGAGCAAAAAGAAAACAAAAAAATTAGGGGTGGGAAGGGCAGCGATGGTTCTCCAATGCTCGAACCATGAGCTGGACACTTTGCTCCCCATAGGTGAGGAGTTGATTGCAGTATCTGCATCTGAGGACACCATGGTTAAAAGCAGGTTGTATGTTTGGCACCTGCTCCTGCGATTGCCCTCTCCCAGAAGAAGTTGCTCCTCCGGTTGATGTAGAGGCCCCATCTCTGGGAACCTCTTGTGCCAGAGCCCTGACACTTTCCCGGGCAAAATTCTGGGGGTGCCTCCTCTCCACATGTCGGATCATCGTAAAGTTCCCAAAAGAGTACTTTTTTTTGGGGTCACCCCGTGACAGGACCTGTTTGCAGATCCTGCACTCCACTTTTGGTGCATTCACCTTCTTCTGGTCAGCTGGAATCTTAAACAATTTCCATATGAAATGTTCCTTCACCTTTGGGGTAGGAGGCTCTTCATTGATGAACTCAGGTTCATCCTCACTGCTGGATTCTCTGGCAGCCATGGTAAATCACAAAAGATCCAGGTACAAAAAACAGGTCTTTCAGTCACAAAAGTGAAAGAAGAAGTGAAGGAAATGGGTGGGGATTTCATTCATTGTAAAAAAAACTGTTAGCAACCAATGAAAAGTGTTATTTTAGGGTCACATGACCCGACGCGTTTAGGCTGCGCGCTCCGGAGCACTTCCGGGTGCGTTTACGCAGCGCGATCGTAGGCGCTTCCGGGGCGCAAACGTGGCGCGATCGAAGGCGCTTCTGGGTGCTTTTACGCGGCGTGAACGTAGGCGCTTCCGAGGGCACTTACGTTGCGCGCCGAAGTGACGTCATCAAACTTTTACAGAAATGCATAATCATTTTCCTTATAAAAAAAACTGATTTTATTTGTATGGTACGAAATGTTTTGCATTATTATTAACTTTTCATTCATATTTTTTTTCACGAACGACAGTAGCGCTCTGGGTGCGCTTTCACGAGAGCTCACCGGAAAGCTTACCGGAGAGCTTAGCTGAAAGCTTCCCTGAGCGCGCACCCAGAGCGCAAAAAAAAAAAAATATATAAAAAAAAATGAATACTTACAAAAAAACAGCAAATTGTAAAAAAAATAATGGTTAGAAACTCGATATAGAAAGGAATTAGCATTTAAAAAACCTATGAAATTCACTGAAAAAACCATAGGTTTCACACCAGTTATAGTTAGGAATTAGCATTTAAAAAACCTATTAAATTCACTGAAAAAACCATAGGTTTCACACCAGTTATAGTTAGCTGGAAATTTTACTGATATAAAACCATTGAAATTCCCACGTTATAGTTAGTCGGACTCACTATAACTTGCGCGTGCAATGCACTGCTGATGACATCACATATTACATCACTCATGACATGGTCAGTGACATCACTCATGACATCACTGATGACACCATCCTTGTCACACAGTGACAGACCTCCTTTCACTGTAAAGTAACCTTTGAAACACATATTCAAAAATGGAAACTAACATTAACAAAAAAGTGGATATACCCATACCAGTTACAACAACCAATTCAGTAATTTCACCATCTATATACAAATTCACACATTCACCAACAGTTTTATGTATTCACTCATACATATACTCACTCATCATATGTAGTGATACCCCTATTCATTCTGTTACACACCGACAGTCATCAAAAACTTACTCATACATATACTCAGACATGCAAATAAACTAATAAAGATCCATTTATTTGCATATACAACTATACACACATTAGCACATTACTTCTAAGGAAACTTACACATACTTACTCTCTTAAACAATCACTTATAGAAACACATACTTATTCAAACAGGAACTCTTTCAATCTCTCACTCTCACATATACTTACTTATATACATCAATGCTCATATATACAAGATTAAAACATATGTAGTTACTCATAAAGACACTAGTGAGAGAGGCATTCACTCTCTAACACACACATATACACACTCATCCACCCATACAATCCTACACAAATGCTGTCTTCAAAACACATACAAACAGTGAGTCAGTCATTGATGCATCTATGTGCTAAGTAACAGCCCCACCAAACCATACAGACACTCATACTGATACTAAAAAAACATCTAATAACCCATATACACACACATGTAGCTACTCACCAACCCATGCAGCCACTTATACACAAAGTAAAACACTGATACATATATTTAAATATTTAAACATTACTCGCTAATATATGTATTCACTAAGATACACTTAATAAGCCAGTTAACCAATCAATTTTTTTAAAAAAAAACTCCATTTAGACACTTATGTAAACATTTATTCTTCCATCGACCTTAACATATACATATATAAAATATATTTATTTTTCAGAAAGACACACATTCACTGGACGATGTCATCAGTGATGTCATGAGTGATGTCATCAGTGATGTCATGAGTGATGTCACTGACCATGTCATGAGTGATGTAATATGTGATGTCATCAGCAGTGCATTGCACGCGCAAGTTATAGTGAGTCCGACTAACTATAACGTGGGAATTTCAATGGTTTTATATCAGTAAAATTTCCAGCTAACTATAACTGGTGTGAAACCTATGGTTTTTTCAGTGAATTTAATAGGTTTTTTAAATGCTAATTCCTAACTATAACTGGTGTGAAACCTATGGTTTTTTCAGTGAATATATATATACACACATAAGACCAATGCCTCCTCCTCGTCGAAAAAGTCACAGCACACTCCGGAGTTCAAAGGCAAGGGTTTTATTAAAATTATATGCGCGTGGTGTTAGCAGTTCCCTTGAAACGCTAAGGCAGACGCGTTTCAAGCCTTCCAAATGGCTCTCATCAGTGCCTGTTCCTGGGTCTTTGTGCTCTCTGTGCAGGTTAAAACGAGGTGCAGGTGAGTGGTAGCTTGCTCCTTAATGCTGTTATGATGCTCCTCCTCCAATGGGCGGTATCTTGACCACTCGCGCTTTCAGCCTGCCAAGCAAAGCATGCTGGTAGATGTAGTCCATCGGGGTGCCTGTACAGTGACAGAACTCCTCCTCACATCCGATTGTGTGTCCAGTTACTGGATATGGGCTATACTCCAGCTTGAGTGCCCAGCAGGACGACCAAAAAGCCTCTCACCCCAACTTCTTAATCAGGCGAACAGCATCGCCTCCTCTCTCCCCTATGCAGCATATCCTGCCATGGTGGCTGTCCAAGCTGCTAGGGGGGCCTCCGTGTTTTTGAAGTTCGTGCAAATGTCCAAGGGAAGAATGCTGGTCTCAGCATTGTGCACCAGACCGAGAGGGTGTGCCGTTAGTCAGCGACCCGCTTGCTGACAACACACAAGACCAATGCCTCCTCCTCGTCGAAAAAGGCACGGCACGCTCCGGATTTCAAAGGCAAGGGTTTTATTAAAATTATATGCGCGTGGTACTAGCAGGTCCCTTGAAACGCTTAGGCAGACACGTTTCAAGCCTTCCAAATGGCTCTCATCAGTGCCTGTTCCTGGGTCTCTGCGCTCTCTGTGCTGGTTAAAACGAGGTGCAGGTGAATGGTAGCTTTCTCCTTAATGCTGTTATGATGCTCCTCCTCCAATGGGTGGTATCTTGACCACTCGCGCTTTCAGCCTGCCAAGCAAAGCATGCTGGTAGAAGTAGTCCATTGGGGTGCCTGTACAGTGACAGAGCTCCTCCTCACATCCGATTGTGTGTCGTTACTGGATATGGGCTATATTCCAGCTTGAGTGCCCAGCAGGAAGACCAAAAAGCCTCTCACCCCAACTCCTCAATCAGGCGAACAGCGTCACCTCCTCTCTCCCCAATGCAGCGTATCCTGCCATGGTGGCTGTCCAAGCTGCTAGGGGGGGCTCCGTGTTTTTGCAGTTTGTGCAAATGTCCAAGGGAAGAATGCTGGTCTCAACACGGTGCACCAGACTGAGAGGGTGTGCCGTTAGTCAGCGACCCGCTTGCAGACAACACACAAGACCAATGCCTCCTCCTCGTCAAAAAAGGCACAGCACACTCCGGAGTTCAAAGGCAAGGGTTTTATTAAAATTATGTGCGCGTGGTGCTAGCAGGTCCCTTGAAACGCTAAGGCAGACGCGTTTCAAGCCTTCCAAATGGCTCTCATCAGTGCCTGTTTCTGGGTCTCTGCGCTCTCTGTGCCTGTTAAAACGAGGTGCAGGTGAGTGGTAGCTTGCTCCTTAATGCTGTTATGATGCTCCTCCTCCAATGGGCGGTATCTCGACCACCATATATAATGTATGATTGAGCACTCAGTTTCCAGAAACCAAAATATTTCATTCGAGAACCACTGGACCGAAGGCTGTGCGATTGTTTGCATCCACTTAACTGCCGTCTGATTTAAACAAAGGAAACAGTGACTGGTTTGATTAGCGCTAATCTGGGACAGAACTGCGGGGTTCTATATCAAAGCCATTTGCTGAAAAATAGCATCCGACCCCAGTTAGCTCCCCATAATACTCTAAAATTACATTTATTAACCTCAGTCCACATTCTAGCAGTTAATTACAACTTTACATGTTTTTTCCATTTTGTATTTGCTTTCCGAGTAAGGTCCGGACCTCTGATCAAGACCAACAATGTTTTCTATTCCCCGGGTCTCCTATCTACATCTACTTCAGAGTGAGCATGATATTTATACTCACGTTTATTTGCACCAGATCCAAATTAATGAGAGTTTTATACAGCGTTTTATAAGAGCCAAGAAGAAGGAAATCGTTTTTGAATAAATCATTGACTTCGGAAATATTGAGCTACCTTTCCATTATAATTAAGTCAGCGATTTTCCTAAACTCATCTTTAGCCCATGTTTTAATTGTTTCAAATGAGATTTTAGTCTCACATTCGAAAGTGAATTCAGATAATTATGTTGCAATGTTAATAACGGGGATTGCATATCTCCTAAATAAATCCTGGTGCCTACGAAAAAAACACTGCATACTCTTATAACAGAGTTTTTGGGGAGATTTTATTATTTTTATCAGATAACGCTTGGTTAGCGGCAATAATTTTATCGCCGTGCTTCGCCTATTTTTATTGCTTAGGAGCCTTGCTATTATCAAGGTTTATCTCCTAAGCGATAAAAATCGGCCGAAATGCATGAATATCGCTGAAAACTCCGCGATATTCATGCATTACCGAGCTAATGCTCTTAGCCATGTTATCCACCTACCATTGGATAACATGGTTAAGAACTGCTCAGGGCAGGCGTCAGCTTATGGAGATATTCGCGCTCAGCGCGAATATTTCCAAAAGTCGGTAATCGGAGATAGCGATGTTATTGACTGTTTTCAGTCGCTAACATCTTGGCACGCCCACTTTGCATGTCATTAACGATAATTATAGTTGACATGCAAATTGGGCCCCTAAATGCCCGCTATACCCTACAAGCTGTCGCTAACTGGTGTTAGCGACAGCTTGGTAATAGGGAGATGAAATTATCGCTGCATTAGCGGGAAAAAGTCCTGCTAATGCGGCGGAAAGATAAATGCGGCAGAAAGATAAATAAAAGACCTGAAAAAGAGTTGGAAGAGCACGAAAGAGGAAAAGAAGGAAAGGTAGAAAATAGGAACAAATATGTGGATAATCATAAGGTCAACCAGACAGCACTGGGATTAGGGCTTAGGATTTATTAGATATTACCTGTGCTTCAGGGATGCTACAAAAGATGTGAAATTGTCCTTTTACAAGCACTTTCAGTTTACTTTGCTGTGCAATTATGGCTTGTGCCCCCTGTTCCTTAAACAAATGAAGCATTTTAACAAACTCTTTCCGTCTTTTGGCAGCTGACATGTTTGAAAAGATACGGCACAGTGGGACTTCAAGTGAATTGAACTGTTGCTCCTTAACTGCTTTAGAGAGAATGTGTTCTTTCTGGGAGGACATACCTTTCAATAAAGGAGTCAAACCATTGAAGTGTCTGCTGTCCCTCGAGTCTCTCCGGAACACCGAAAATACGAAGATTAGAGCGCCTGGAAAGATTCTCCAACTCCTCCAACTTATTCTCCATAGTGGACTTTTAGCTCTGGAAAGCAGCTACCGTATCCTTCATTATGGCAATCTGATCCTCCAGCTGCGATATTCTAGCTTCAGCCTCATTTAGTGTCTCTGGAATTCGAGCCATAGTATCTTCGATTTTGGTAAGCCGGGAATGTATAGCTGCTATCTCTATAGATTGTGAGGCTTTAAGCTCCCGCATTTCCTCTAAAATGAAATTAAACAGCTCTAAGGCAGGGGTCTCCAAATCGGTCCTGGAGGGCCGGATCCATGCCAGATTTTTTGGACATCCCCATTGAGATACATGTAGTAATTTTAAAAATCTGGCATGGATCCGGCCCTCCAGGACCAGTTTGGGGACCCCAGCTCTAAGGTATCCCACATTATCCCTTTCTCCCTAAATCCATAATGGCAGAACCTTGCTTCCCCTGGTCAAAGCTCCTGGTTCCCACCCAGAGGTGTCACTATGATAATGGGCAAACCTTCCCTAGGGGTGACGCCAAGCCAGTTCTGAGGCAACTTACCCTCCCTCTGGGTTTAGGGCCAAGTTGCCCAGGAGCACAAATGGGTGGCAAGCTGAGACTGCTGTATCTGCCAGTGAGGGGGTAGCCACCTTTGAAGCTCAGGAATTGTCTGGTCAGGCCATCAGTGCATTTTGCTTAAGAAAGATAAACACTTCCCAACATACAAGTCCTTTGTCTTCTGTCTGGAATCAATCCACATCTCATCACAGTGGAGACATCATGTGACACTGGATAATGGCAGAAAGACCATTTTGGCTTAAGACATGAAAATTACAACTTCTAAAAGTGTAATTTTTAAAATAGTAATTTAAGATCTGACTTGACCATTAAATTGTATCTTAAAGTACTATTAAATGAAGTCCTTAAATAATTTTTATAACTCCTTCTAAACTGAAAGTGAGCACTATAAGTTGTTAATTCACATTTTATAATCCATAATATTAAACAAATTACTGAAATATGCATTGGATTAAAAATATTGGCGATGTTTGGAGAAAGATGATAGATCTGCTTCATTTATATTGATATTGTCACCCCTTGAAAAAGCTAGTGTCCCACATTTTATCTCTTGGTGTTGTGACTCTTTAACAAAGGCAGTATGTGTGCCCGAGTGCAGCCAGGGACTGGCCACAGGCTGTGCCCGACTGGGGGTTGGCTTTACATATGGTAATCAAATGTAACTTTACATTAAAAGAATACTAGAAATTCGCTGAAAAAAAACAAAGACTAAAGTAATTTTATAGTTAGGTGAAAATGTCAGCTAAAGCATACTTGTGCCCTCACCATGCCCTGCTAATAAAGTACTTTACTATGGTATCATTGATAGCATGACTGCAACATCAGAAATGGCATAATGAATGACAAAGAACCAGTGCTCTGCAGTAACACATATCTGACATTTTTTATTTTGTTATTTTTAATGTAAAATCATTTGGATTATGTAAATTATCAAACATAATGGAAAATTTCACATGAAAAACGATAGGCCATTTGAAACTGCATTTTGCGAACATCTTCTTTGATTTAGGGACTTTTGGAAGGAAACTTTGTACTGACTAAAGCAACTTTTTATCAACCTGTTTTCCAAATATTTTAGAGCAGGTACACCTTAAAAACGTGTGGGGTGTTTAGTTTTGCTTGGCACCCTAAGCCATGCAAGTTATTGAAATATTACAATATTAGTGTTGAAAATCATTAAATAAATGTCTAACAGCGTTCTGTCTGGACTCATAACCAATATTTATATATGTATTTATTTATTTATGTAAACAATAAAGCGCTTCCACTGAGAACATTTTTAATAAGTATGTATGCATACAGTACACGATAAAAATGCATAAGTACAATACAAGATAAAACAGCTACACAATCGGAATTGAATACAACAGTGTAAAATAATTACTTAAGAACTCTCATGTATATAAATAACACATTCGAATATAAATAATGATGAAAAGAATAGCAAACTTTCGCCCGTAGGTGGAGTCAACAACAACAAAAAAGTGCTACCTCGTGCGCTGCTATGAAATGTTTAGAAATATCATGGCACAATATTTTTCCTGAAAATAATAAAAGATCCGACCAAAAAATGAAAACATGATGAATTTTCTGTTTCTTGGCCCACACAATTACAACCCGGATGAAAGGACATCCCCTCTTTTTTGATCCATGTATTTTCACCAATTGGTATTTGACCAAACTTAAATTTGATTAAAAAAAATTCAAACATAGGGGCATAAATTAGCATTTAGATAAAATTGCATCGTATCCCACCTTACAAACATACAGCGCAAGTGAAGTCTGTTTATCTGTAAACAATGATGCAAATCATCCGTAAAACCTTTTGTTAGCATTTATTTTTTTATTTTTTTACGAAACTTTAAAACCCTATTATTCTTACATGAAATCACATCATCTCATTTCAAATTCAACATTTTCAGGCTATGCAAGCAATTATTGCCAAATGTATAAATCTCGTTGGTATCCCTATAGAGTTCCCTCCATATGACTTTTTGTACGTGTTTTCCGGGCTACAAAACTACTGAAAGCAAATAACTTGGGCATAAACTTATCCCACACAAACCCAGCTGGTGACAAATCATTTCAAATGAGGTAGAGAAATTAACACCAAGGTACCACTTCCACAGACAGATTAAATCCACAGAACATTATTGGTGGAGGTCATTGATCTTGCCTCAGTGCCATACAATGCTATGGTGGGTATGTTTGCTGTATATACCTTTAAACGCGATTGCCCATCTCTCTTACACTGTGCATTAAATTATTGCACAAGAACAATGCCTATAGATATTGTTTTAGAGAGCTATGCTTGTTCTTGCAGAGCCCATGGCAAGGTGTAACAAATAATCACTCCTGAAATGTATACTCTTTTACCACCTCTAACTTCCTCACATTAAGGAACCACGATCTGGGAGATTTAAGACTTCTTACTCCCTTTATCAAAATGTTGTTTTTCCGTCATATACTGAGAGGTTATGAGAAAGTGCAAACTATGAACTATGAACACATGAATGTTTTCAGGGATAAAAAGTAACTCAAATATATTCGGGATTTTTGTTTAAAGCTGTTACTAGCTCCAAGCTATGACCAAGGATCTTGTCCTCTGTGATGTCACTTTCTAGCAATTTACTCTCTCAGTAGGCTTTGCTCACTATCATTACCTCCGTTTTGTTGTAGTTTAATTTAAGGCAAGTATGGGTCATCTAGGAGGCTAGTTCTCCTGGACATAGAGAAAAGTAGCAGCAGAAGCATTTGCATCTTGAGATAGGGTGACTATGAGCTGCGTATCGTCTGCATAAGACACAGTTTTGGCATTGTTCCTTTCCACAATTTCCGCTAAGGGGCAGGTATATAAGTTGAATAAGTAGGACTCAATATTGAGCACTATGGTACCCTTGTGATGAAGAAATGCTATCTGAGATGTGCGGGCTTTGGGCAACTTGGAAGCTATGGGATTGGAAGATCCAGCACAGTGCTGTACCACTGACACCGGGCAGCCTAAGCCTCTGAGGGAGTAGTCTGTGCGATACGGTGTCAGAAGCAGCACTTAGATCTAATAACACCAGAGCGGCTGTGTGCCCTTGATCAGCGCACCATCTCAAAGTTACGGTGGCAAGACGGAGGGCAGACTCAGTGGAGTAGGAAGCCATAAAACCAGATTGCATTGGGTGAAGGAGGTCATTTGAAGTGAAAACTTGTGAGTTGGCTAATGACACCTTTCTCTATTATTTTTGCAAAGAATGGCAGTAGAGTGATAGGGCACAAATTTTCTGGTTGCATGGGATTGGCCGAAGTGTTTTTCCGTAGGGGGGAGCGCTTCCACTTTTGAAATGTGTTGGCGGTGAGCATCCATTATTTTCTTGAAGAGCTCATTACTTAGCTTTATGTAAATGCTTTTTCCATCTTGCAATAGTAGTCAGACCTACCAGCATCTATCTGTCAGAATTTGGAGATGCTAGGGCTGAAAAAGATGCTGCTTATAATGCCGACATCCCACGCGGACTAGAGCTTACTGACTCTCTATTCCCTTTCCCAGGCACCTTTCTTTTGCTCTATTTTTGCTGCCTGTCTGCCCCCAACTTGCAGCCTCTCTGTCCTAGCCTCTACCACCTCCCTGGACCATATTCAACCCTGTCCTTCGAGGTTTGCCTGCTATAGCAGGGAGAATGAGTGGAAGCAGCCATGACCAAATGCACATAGTGCAACTTGCTGTCAGGCCAGAGATGCATCTTCCATGTTATCCCAAGCATCGGCCACCTTGATATGTTGCCTATGTCTAATCTATTTGTCCTTAATTGCTTGCCTCTCCTCTCCATGAGCTTCTGCTTGGACCCTGCCCATCCCTGGCCAGGTCCATTAAACTGGAGTGTACTTGAATGTCTCCAAAGACCCACTCAATTTGAACCACACAAACCCATGTACACTATGAATATGACCTATTGAGAGTTCCCTATTTGAGTGGGAATTTACTTTATGGTGACTAGGAACACGTCTGTGTCACCTCCATGTCACCTCCACAGCAGTTGACACGTAATAGGCTTGCTATTTGACCTTGAAATGAAATGAAATGAAATGAAAAAGAAATTTCTAAAGCGTGCTGCGGCCAAGCGGCTTCCTGGCGCTGAGGAGCACAACAGTATCTACATCTTACCTCCTGCCTTGACCACGTGTGCTCCATAGCCCTCTGCTGTGCCCTATGAGCAGTGCTTGTGAGGGCCTAACAGTTTTGTACATGGTGAGTGAGAGGGAGGATCTGCAGCAGAGAAATTGCAATGCATTTCCCAGATTAAAATGGTGTTTTCCAATGTGATGTTAAAACAGAGAAATATAACTACATTGCGAGGAAATAACCCTAAATGAAAATTAACTGATTATTATACTTCTGTTGAAGGCTGATCAGTATCTATTATGTGAGTGGGAAGCTTACACTGCTCCTGAGTGAGATGTACTTTTACTCTGAGAAAGAAAAACTTGCACTACAGCTGCCGTACAGTAATTGTTCTTTGAGGAAGGGAATGTTGCACTGTTGCTCTTGGTAATTAGACTTATCACCACAGTAGGTTCCCCTCCCCCAGACCGTGCATTGCTCGAACCACCAGTACTTCTCTCATCTCCTCCACTCCTAAACTCCATGCTGCTCCACCACTTAGCCCTGCACTGTTCCTCTCATGGGCCCTGTGCTTTTCCCTCCTGGTCTGTGCACTGCTCGATTCCAGACACTATGCTGCTCCTTCTCCGAGGACCTAGTGCTGACACTCATTCAAGTGTGTGGAGAAGTGTGGCTCAATGATTAGAGCGGCAGACCCTGATGCAGAGGTCTAGCCGGGGACCAGGATTCAATTCCCCGCCTCGGCGGGTCTTGGGCTCAAAAATTCCACGGACCTGATAATTCTCGCCTCGGTGCCTATTCCAATCATGGGTTCACACTCTGCAACTCTGGACAATAGCTTGCTTAATCTCCACAATGGCCCCCACAACGCTAAGGATGCCTGGCCTCCACCTTGGGGGTGCCCAGGAGTGGACGCCTCACAGGGAAAGCCAGGATGGGTTCCACAGCGGTATTCGTATAAGCGCCTTGAGACCCTTGCGGGTGAGTAGTGCGCTATACAAGTATCAATTTACATTCAACCCTGCACTGCCCTCCTTGCTCTCTCATAATATGGTAAACCACTTCCTGAATCTTGTCCTGTTGCTCTATGCACTCTCTGCTGTTCCTCCCTACTCAGCATTACTCCCATCCCATTGATCAACATTTCCCCTAGATCTTTATAGGTATTGCTATGTTAGTTGTATTTGTATCACCCGGGAGAGTATCCCAGGAGTTGAAAGTATGTGAAAGTCTTGCATGGCTAAGGGCTGGTGAGTGGGTCTAATCGAAGAGCCAGGTATTCAGCTTCTTGCAGAAATCAAGAATGAAAGAGGTGGCTCTCATGTATTGCGGCAGGTTGTTAGAGGCTTTGGGTGCAATGTAGGAGAAGGCGTGACCGCCAGCTCTGGATCTAAGTACGTGTGGGATGTTTTAGCGAGTAGGAGTCAAGTTGAGCTAAGGCATGGGTACTCACAAACTTTCTCTCGGGGGCCAAATTTACAGTTTGGTTTGTGTCCGAGGGCCGCATCGGTGGGGGGGCAGGGTCAGTGTGGGAGGGGGAGGGGCTAGAGCAACAACATAAAACTGACCATGAGGTTGATCATAGGTCCCTGCAGCGGACGCCTTCGTCCACTGAACCGTCCCGGCATACACACATCTCTCTCGGTCTCCCTCCCTCTCTCTAGCTCTCTCTCCCTCTAACCCTCCCTCTCTCCTGTCTTTCTCTGTCTCACTCCGACTGTCTCACTCCCTCTCTCTCACTCCCTCTCTCTCCCTCTCTCTCACTCCCTCTCTCTCACTCCCTCTCCGTCCCCCTCCCTTTCCCTCCCTCTCACTCACTCTCTGTCTCACCCCCTTTCACTCCCTTTTCCCTCCCTCTCCCACCATTTCCCTTCCTTTCCCTCCCTTTCCCTCCCTCTCCGTCTCCTTCCCTTTCCCTCCCTCTCACTCCCTTTCCCTCCCTCTCTGTCTCCATCTCACTCCCTCTCCCTCCCTGTCCGTCTCACTTCTCTCCGTTTCACTCACTCCCTCTCCCTCCCTCTCCCACTCACTCATTCACTCTCACTCTCTCCCTCTCTCTCACTCGCTCACTCCCTCCCTCTCACTCACTCCCTCTCATTCACTCCCTCCCTCTCACTCTCACTCACCCTCACTCACTCCCTCCCTCTCACTCCCTCCCTCCCACTCACTCCATCCCTCTGACTCACTCCATCCCTCTCACTCACTCCATCCCTCTCACTCCCTCCCTCCCTCTCACTCCCTCCCTCTCACTCACTCACTCCCTCTCACTCACTCACTCCCTCCCTCTCACTCACTCACTCCCACTCATTTACTCATTCTCTCTCTCACTCCCTTTCACTCTCACTCACTCCCTCTCACTCACTCACTCCCTCTCACTCACTCCCTCTCACTCATTCTCACTCACTCTCACTCTCTCAGTCACTCTCTCACTCCCTCCCTCTCCCTCCCTCCCTCCCTCTCTCTCTCTCCCTCCCTCCCTCTCACTCCCTCTCACTCACTCACTCTCACTCACTCACTCACTCACTCCCACTCCCTCCCTCCCTCTCACTCACTCCATCCCTCTCACTCACTCCATCCCCCTCATTCACTCCCTCCCTCTCACTCACTCCCTCTCACTCACTCCCTCCCACTCACTCCCTCTCACTCTCTCCCACCCTCTCACTCACTCCCTCCCACTCCCTCCCTCCCACTCACTCCATCCCTCTCACTCACTTCATCCCTCTCACTCACTTCATCCCTCTCACTCACCCCCTCTCACTCACTCCCTCTCACTCACTCCCTCTCACTCACTCCCTCTCACTCACTCAACTCATTTACTCACTCACTCTCACTAACTCCCTCTCCCTCACTCACTCCCTCTCCCTCACTCACTCCCTCTCCCTCCCTCACTCCCTCTCCCTCCCTCACTCCCTCTCCCTCACTCACTCCCTCTCTCTGCCCCTCTCTTCTCCCTCTCACACTCTCCCTCTCACTCCCACTCACTCACTCCCACTCACTCACATCCACTCACTCACTCCCACTCATTTACTCATTCTCTCTCACTCCCTCTCAGTCACTCACTCCATCTCACTCACTCCCTCTCACTCACTCACTCCCTCTCACTCACTCTCCCTCACTCCCTCTCCCTCACTCCCTCTCACTCTCCCTCCCTCTCACTCACTCACTCCCTCTCACTCTCTCTCTCTCTCTCTTCCTCTCCGTCCCCCTCCCCCTCCCCTTCCCTCCCACTCCCTCTGTCACCTCACCCTGCCTGTGCGCCAGCCGGGGCGCACACACACTCACAGCTGCACCCGAGCACTTCACAGGTCATTAAAAGACCATTTGCATGTTAATGATGCCTTTGTATTTCACCTCTCCTTAGGCCCCTGCAGCTTTACTCTGGCCCTTCCTAGGATCGCCCGCATTTGCATGTTAATGATGCCTTTGTATTTCACCTCTCCTTAGGCCCCTGCAGCTTTACTCTGGCCCTTCCTAGGATCGCCCGCATTTGCATGTTAATGATGCCTTTGTATTTCACCTCTCCTTAGGCCCCTGCAGCTTTACTCTGGCCCTTCCTAGGATCGCCCGCCGGCAGCCCCCACAAAGCAGCAAGAGTCTCTCTCGCTGCTGCAGACACTTAAAAAAAAAAACTCGGGAAACACAGGTATGAGGTCTCGGGGGTCGTACTATGAGTACCCCTGAGCTAAGGTGTCTGGTGGGTTTGCGTAAAGGCGATCGGATGTTGAGGTAAGCTGGGCCTGTGTAGTGTATCGGTTTGAAGGTATTTGTGAGGAGTTTATATTGGACTTGTTTGTATATAGGGTGCCAATGGAGCTCTCTTAGGTGCAGTGTGATGTGAATTCAGTGTGGTAGCTTGAGCGTGGCTGCCTAATTCTAAGCTGTTTTGAGTTGTATGATGAGTTGTTTGCTAATTCCAGCATAGAGGGTTATCCTATAGTCCATCTTGCTTGTGACAAGAGCATGGGTGATGATTTTGCGGGTGCTAGCTGAGAGCAAACTGAAGATTTTCCTTAGTAGCTTCAGGGTATGGGAGCAGGAAGCAGTGACACCATTGACTTGGCCTGTCATGTTGAGTTAGCTGTTGATAACAATTCCAAAGTTCTTAGCATAGGTAAAAGGTGTTAGAAGTGGATCCAAGTTCAGCCAACCGATGGGTGGAGTCCCATGGTGCTGGATTGTTCCCGAAGGTCAAGGCTTCTGTCTTGTCGGTGTTTAGCTTGAAATAGTTGGTCTTCATCCAGTTGGTGAATTTGGTCATGCAGGTAGTGAATTTGGTCCGGGTGTTGTCCAAGTCTTGTCTGAGGAGAGAAAATGAGCTAAGTATCATTGGTGTAGAAGAGGACATAAATGTCTTGGGAGTGAACGATGCTAGTGAGCAGGATCATGTATACACAGAAGATGGTTGGTCTGAGGGAGGCTCCTTATGGTACTCCGCAGATTAAGTTGCAGGTGTCCAAGCAGAAGGGGGTCAGACTAACTGCCTGAATTTCTCCCATCAGGAAGGAGCATATCCAGTGGAGAGTGAGTCCTTGGATTCCAATCTGATGCAAGAATCAGATGAGGATGGGGTGGGATACTGTGTCAAAAGCTGCAGAGAGGTTCAGGAGGGTGAGTGATGCTGTGTCTCCTCTGTCTAGGATCATGCGGTGTCATATGTGGCAGTAATTCCTAAGGTGAAGGGGGACCCCCGATTGTTTAACAGGCAGGTGTGCGGGGAAAATATATCATAATAAGTCAGAAAGGATACCTACCTATGAACATTCAATTATATGCCTAACTAAGAGGTCATTCAATAGACAAGGCAAGGCCCCCCAGGACAGACCAAAGACATTTCACTACCAATATGTAAACATTTTATTAAGTCAAATAGATCATTTTTGGTACATAAATATCAACCACGTACTGGATTATTAAAATCAAGATGCCAAAGAAAAGGTCAATAAAGTCCCACACATAAAACATCAACTGTCATACTATCATACATACCGATATTGCATACAAACCATATCACATACACACTACATATCAAAAGTACATAACAGCCTCAGACTGATCACAAAATGACAAATGGAGACAAATCATTGGGGAGGTGGAAGGGAGATCAGTCGCAGTATCCCCAGTGAGAAAACGCCAACAAGCGTTTTGGTGTAAGGCCCAAGCCGGGGCTACACCTTCATCAGGGCGGAGATGTACAAATCAAGTGGGACACAAAATCAATTCAAGGAAGTGATAGGTCACTTATCAAGAGGAGATACGCCCCCAAAGGGTCACCTAACTGGGGTCACCTCAATTGCTGTTTCAGTGCTGTTCGAAGTTTAAAAGCCACAGGACATGTAAGGTCATACTTGAGGATGATATATCCAGCAATAGAATATCTAGCGATTAAAGCTTGATAGCAGGGTTCGGGGGGGATGAAGAAGCTTGCGCAGGGTCTGTTAATTCCAAGTCGTAATGTCGAATCTCTTAGTATAGAAATGAGGATAAGTGCTCCAGCTGGCACCCGTATTACACTCGGGGATGTCCGCGGCTTAAACGCATGTGGCAGCAATGTCAGCAGGTTCAGTGCTATCAAAATTGTCATATAAGCTGGTTATCTTGCAGCAGAAGACCTAGGAGATCTTGATGAAGCGATCCTGTGAGGAGGTGATGCTCATGGAGAACGCTGGTAAATACCGAGGCCATTCCACCGTTGAATACTATGCCGCCTGCTAACCTTTGAATACTGTTTTGTCCTTATACCTTTGTACACAGGGCTGCTTTCACTGGACCTTGTGCAGCTTCCAATGGGACCCAATGCAGTTCACCACCCTTTTGCCTAGCACTGTTTCCTGATCCCTTAGGATCCTGAGCTACCATCTATACCTTTGTGCTCATATTTGTTTAGAGCTTCTAGCTCTGATGTAGACGTCCTTTTTGCTGTATCGCCTGTAACCAGAAGTGCATATAGCCTAGAATCGCTATATAGACATGCAAAGAGTAGAATAAATGTTTTGATGTGTGTAAATGTGATAACACAGGTTGATTAAAGCAAAATGTGTTATGCTTTATATAGAACACCTACAACATATCCTGTGGCCGGTGTCATTTGAGTTAAATTAATCCTCGAAAGAGGTAAGTAATAAATGCATGTTTACTCAATCAAATAAGGCTCTGATATAAAGGCAGATATCCTAGGAAAGAGAACTGCATTCTTCCAAAAAAGCTTCTCGACCATTACTGGTGACATAAAAATTAACAAATGTTACATCTTTGACACTGAGCAGCCAACCGCCCGCACAAACTGCAGAAACTAACTATGGATGTAAACAGGATTGCCATACCTCTTTCCTTGCATTGGAAACATGTTAGATTACATGCACCATTTTTTCTCTGGCCAGAATCTGTGCCCCACCCTTGGTGGGCACCTGAACAACACCACACATGGCCTTCTGCCATGAACAGAGATGGTGGGTCATAGTGACTGGCATCTGGCCAGGTCCTGTATCAAATCCTCCACTGGCAATTAGCCTTCATGCCTAGTGGTTGTCACACATCTGCTTCAGTGTGATCTGCAGGGCATGGTTTGCTCCACCCTCTGCAGATGTCCAACCATTGCTGCACATGGCTATCAGTTTGGGCATATCACCCCCATTATACAAAAATGTGTGAAATACATGCCTATATGGCAAGGTACCGTTTTTTTCCATATTACGTTCAATGCAGAGACCCTGAAGAGCATGCTAAAATATTAACTTCTGATATATTTTATGGAAGCCTTTCATTTTACTCCCCCACTCAGGCATTCTCTTCAAACTTATAGTGGCATTGACCCTCTCCCAAAATGACAATATACACTACCATCCAGTCTTAACCAAAAACAAAAATATACTATAGTTCTCCATCTTATATTCTTTAAAATGCTCCCCTCCCATCATAAGAGTGTTAAGTGAGAATATGGGAGCGTGGTCGTAGGTGTCCGATCTCCAGTAACAATGTTATTACTACTTCCCGTGAGAGCAATTCAAGCCATCTGCTGGGAACATAAGGGCTTATTTATAAGCCACTTGCACCGCCAGTACGTCACTTTTTCCCATATTAAAACTTACCCGAAGAAGTGGGTAGCTGTGTGGTCTAAATGGAATGAATATAGGGGACACATCTGTGAACCCCCAAGATTACGACTGTTGACGAGCTAATTGATTGATGAGTATAATGTTGTTAGAAATGGACTTAGATTTATGATAGATATTGATTCGCCAGATTCTTGACTCTTGTGTATTCCTGAAGATGTATAACCAATAATGCTGCTATGCCCTGTGTGTGACCGCTTTATATTGGTTTTATTTCTCTTTTTTTTAAAATAAAAAGAATTATAAAAAAAAAACGGACGCACCGGCAGTGCAAGGGGCTTGTAAATAAGCCCCATAGTCTGCAGTACACGAGTGTGAAAACTGTCTAATCATTTAGGACACCACTCCAACTGCCACAGAGCCACAAACTAAGATCATTCAAATTAGAATGAAAATGTATTTATGACTATTATGTTCATCTGCAAAACGAGACGTCACTTGTAATATATTCTGAAAGTTCCTAGATGGTCAGATTAAGTCAATGTGAACAGTTATTCTGCTTGGTTTGAGCCTCATTGTCCTCAGTAATTTGAGAGGTACTCTCTTATGTTTATGATCATAGTGTTGCACTTTATTTGTTCACTGAAAGTCCGATTGAACCATTTGTGTCTACTTCTTTGTCGGATTTGCATTTTCCTCAGCTTCTTCTGTCAAGTCCAGCTTGGTGATTGCTTCCCCTCATAGAGATGAAGATACCATTCCACATTTCTCAGTAAATATCAGTTTGAATAAAAATCGACCTTGGTACAAGATAGTTTCCTTTTGCTCAAGATGAAATCGAGAGCTCAACTCTTCTGTCTTTGCAAGCATTGCTGGGGGGGAGGTGCTTCCTGTAATTATATCTTATTCTCATTCAACTGAATGTGTAATGATTCATGTACCCAATCCATTATATACAGCTTCACACTGATGTAGTACACATATAAGTGAGTTCAACTAGTGTCAGTAGTCCTAGTGAATGGTGTCACCTAATTCAATTTTTGAGTATTCGAGATATTAAAGAATTTGAAAGATAAAATCTTGCGTGTACGCTCTAAGGTGTCATTTTGCACAGAACCTAGATTGACTCCCTTTCTTGTTGGTAAAGATCTGTTTTGCTGTCACCCAGGTTTGCTGTTGGAGTTGATTGCCCCTATACCGAGGCTTGCATTGAAAGTCAGAATTCAGATTGATCATTAATCATTGATGTCACTGTACCTTCATATAATCACTTCCATTTTCCTGCTGCCAACAGGTTTCTTTCTCTTTTTTTTTAGGGTTTTGTTTTATAGTAAACAATTCTGCTTTAATGTCTTGCACTTTGTCTTATATTGTTTTTTCGTTTTTCTTCTATTTTTGACCCAAGCCAGGTACGTTTTTGTAGCACCAATTGTCCTGCTTGCCTTAACCACCTTGAAAATATTACTCAGTGGTAGAAAAAATACATCATGGTGCAGACGACGTCTTTACTGAAAGACCTGGGGGGCTGTCATAATTTGGGGTCCCTGCTTCTCCCTCCACATAGGTGATTATCTGGGTTTTACAGACAGAACTGTTTTCAGGACACTTCATCACAAACTCCAGCAGCTGTCTTGCGACGGTGTGGCACTGGAGACATATTTAATTATGCAGTATATTAACAGATCTATGGAATAAGAGACTTTGGGGCGTATTCTCAAGGAGTTATCACAGAGTTAACAGCATTTTATCGCAGCCAAAGTCGCGATAAATTTATCACTCCATTCACAAGCTGGGGCAAACAGCCCATAGCACCAGTTTATCAGCGATAGCAGCCGCAAAAAGCATCACCACAGATAACCCCCCGCAACTATTGCTAATGAGATGCACAGTAGGCGTTTCTGTGCCAAAAGCCGCAACAACACCACTCCGCAACATTCTCAATGACCAGCCAGATCGGTGATATGACCACAAAACATGCAATAAGTTGTGTTAGCAGCAGGAAATTAACACCTGCTCTGACCTGGTGCAAAGTAGTTCTTGAGTAGGTTTTGAGTTCACTGGTTTTGGAGAAGGAGTTTTACTTTTGCGGGTATCCCTTCTTCAGGGAAGGTTGGAGTTGATGGATGCATTGAAAATGGTGTGGAACTTGGTGCTGATTCTCTTGCTCCCAAAGTAAAAAATGTGGTGTGGTCAGGGGTCCATGGGAGCTCATGAGTGGACGGAGTTAATGATGGCTGGAGTGTTTTGGGTGGTGAGCTGGTCCCAGGTGGTGAGCAGGTGGTCAGGGTAAGGTTTGCATCAGTTGATGCAAGGAGGCTGAGGATGTATGTGGCAGTGGGTTGGGGTTTGACATTTTTGTAGATGGTGGAAACCTTGTTGTGGATGAAGTCCACCAGGGTGTTGCAGAGTTCCTTGGAAGGGGTAATGATGTTTTCTGTGGCTGCGGGAATGGAGAAAACTCTGACAATGTTGAAGAGTTCTTTGCTGTGGTTAGAACTGGCTTTGATGTGGCTAGCTAGGGCACTCCTTTTTATCTTTTTCAGGAGTTGGTGGTAGTGATGAGGATTGTCTTGAAGCTTTCCTCAGGATCCCTTGTTATGTAATGGGAGAGACCTTTCTCTTTCATTCACTCTCACCCTATATTCAAGTTCATTCTTGTATAAGTTTAGAAAGATGGCACTCACCACTCTTGGTGATGTGTATCCAGTATATAAAAACATTCAAGAATAACCTGTGGCTTTTTTCGGTAAGGCCAAAACATCCCCACAACTTGGAACAATATTATTTCATTGTTCTGGGGTAAAAAGAGAAGAAATATACAAGGTGTTCTTAAAATTTCAGTCATCTCCAATTATATTTTAGACAGATTCTCCTATATATCCGTTTCACAAGTCTTACCTTCTAAGCATCAATCTTGTGTGTAGGCGGACGTTATGTCCTGTCTTATACAGGGAATGTGTTTTTCCTGTTCAACTGCTATTGTACTAGTGCCACTGTCTGGAGGGAGGAGCAATTAATAGTCGTATGGGTCCTATTCCTACTATGAAGCAGTAGCTTTTAATTCCTGGTTGCAGTCTGCAGTTGAGGGCCTTCTCGAGGACTTTGACAGGGAAGAGGAGCAGAGAGAATGGACAGTAGTTCTTGAGTAGTTCTTGAGTTTGCTGGCTCTTAAGAAGGGGTTTTGCGTGTTTCTGTTCTTAAGGGAAGGTTGGAGTTGATGGATGCATTGAAAATGGTAGGGAGCTTAATGCTGATCCTCTTGCTCCCAAAGATAAAAATGTGGTGGGGGCAGAGGTCCGTGGGAGCTCCTGAGTGGATGGAGTTAATGATGGCTGGGTAGTTTTGGGTGGTGAGCTGGTCCCAGGTAACCCTGGGAGGTGAACTCCGCTCCCCTCGTGGAGATTGCAGAGTTTTCCGCACTTCACGTTACGCGGAGCTCGTGGAGTTCCCAAAAACTCTGCTTCGCAGAGCTCGCTGAGTCTTTTTCCTCACTCCCGTTCACCAATATCAAGTTGGCGAGCCAGAGTGAGGAGAATCAATCTCCTGGCGAGATTTTTCCTCATTCTCGATCATCAACATCGAGTTGGCGAGCGCGAGCGTGGAAAATAAACCTCCCAGCGATATTTCTCAACGCGGGGGGGGGTGGGGCAGGTTTCTCATAGCAAATGGTCGCGTATGCCCGCGACCGTTCAGGTTGAGAAACTGCCCGTTCGCATTGAGAATGCTGCTGCTCGAGTAAAAATATACTTGAGCGGCAGAAAAGAAAAGGCTGCACTGTGGCAATGATTTCACTGCACAGTGTGGACAAGCATTCGTCACTGTGTAATCACCGCAAACAGCATCGAACTCCGCCAATTGTGGAGATCCTCGTAGTGCGGCGGAGTTTCTTACCACTACGCAGAGTTTTGCTTAGCGCAACTCCATGAACTCCGCTCAGGGTTAGTCCCAGGTGGCGAGCAAGTGGTCGGGGTAGGGTTTGCATGAGTGGATGCGAGGAGGCTAAGTATGTCTGTGGCAGTGGGTTGGGGTTCGACATTTTGGTAGATAGTGGAGACCTTGTCATTGAAGAAGTCTGCCAGGGTTTTACAGTGTTCCATGGTAGGGGTGATGATGTTTTCTGTGGCTGCGGGGATGGAGAACTCTCTGACAATGTTCAAGAGTTCTTTGCTGTGGTTCACACTGGCTGTGATGCGGCTGGCTTGGGCAATCCTTTTCATCTTTATCAGGAGTTGGTGGTATTGATGAGCATTGTCTTGAAGCTTTCCTCAGTCTGTGGCTCCTTGCTGAAGCACCCTTTTTTTAGTTGCTTGAAGTTGCAGTTGCGTTTAGTGGTTCTCAGTTATGTGGAATGTCAACTGGCCTGCTTGGTGGATCTCCTGGGTTTGGTGGGCTTGACGGGGCGACTCTGTCGGCACAATCTGTGATACAGGCAAAGAAGTACTTGACAGCCTGTTATAAGCTGGTTGCAGTGTCAGGGTGAGCCGTACTGAGGGTGTCAGCCCTTTGGCTCTCTGATACTTTGTTCCAGCAGTGGTGTGAGGTGCTGGAAGGCTTGGTGGTGGTTCCGGGTATCCTGTGATGGTGAAGTGGATGATGGTGTGATCTGTCCAGGTCAGCTCAGTGACATGGCTGTACTTGACTCTGTCACTGTCCATGAAGATGGGATTGAGCGTGTGTCCTGCGTTGTGTGTGGGATCAGTGACTAGTTGGGTGAGGCCGATGTTGTTCATGCTTTCCTGGAGATTGGCGGTGTTGGTGTCATTAAGACCGTTGAGGTGAAAATTGATGTCTCAGAGGAAGATGTCATGATTGGAGTCAATTGCGAGCAGGGCGATGAATTTGGGAATGCGTCCCAGAAACTGGGGCATGGTCCTAGAGGTCTGTAGGCAAGGGTGCCTCTGATGGTGTTTTTGCTTAGTTCAGTGTTGGTAAATAGAGTGTTCCATGATCGGGTGGTGTTGTCTGCGAATGTTGTGAGGTGAATAGTTTCTTTGTGGATGATGGTGATTTCACTTCTATGTTTGTTGATGTGGCCCCGGTGAGGTAATGTAAATTTTATGGTCAAGTTGTGTTCCCTAGCGAGTACCCCACCGTCTCCATGTACGAGTTAAAGTGCATGTAACTTCCCTCCTGTGTCAGCTATGAAGACGCAAATACATTTGCGTCCAACGTTAACATGTCCTCTTTCAGACCCACCATGAATGGGTCGAATGGTCCGTTCCTAAGTATGCTATGCCAACGTCTTTTTGTAGTGTACTCCTACGTTTTCCAGCCCTGGCTCAAGTAGGCCCTGAATCTCTGCCACCGAGCCTCTTTCTCTGGCTTCTGACTGCGAGGGCCTCCAGCCAGGCAGCCCCCGTACTCGTGAACTCTGACTTACTTTTAGCGCGGCCCTCCGTGCCCGGCTCAGCCTGCCGCCTGCCAAAATTGACTATAACCTTCGAGTTATCTGTTTCCCTCCCCGAAAATACATTCCTGCCCGCTAGTTTCAGTAAACATCCTTCCTCAGCTGCAGGGCCAAAGGGCCGACCTGTCTCTGTGCAAGTAATTCATAGCTTCGTTGCCATGTTTCCATGGAAGGCCCCATGCCCCCACGCTTCTCATACAGACACCCAGGCGCTTATACACGCATCCACAGCAAGTATAGAATAGCTTCTGCTCTAGAGACCTTTCTGCTCAGATAGCTTAGTTCCCAAACATCAGATATCAGATATGATAGAAGCACAAGTTGATCTGACATGCCAGACTTTTGTCTCTTTCCATCAGTGTAAATGTCAAGTCCCCTGCACCCCTCCAATTACACGTCATGCAGCTGCGCACGCATCCAAGCTTCCGATTTCTGCTGACATTGCAACATTTTCTGTTAGTGCCACCCCTTTTGGTGACACTTACTTGTGACGTTTCTAGCACACACCTCTAGTTCACGCCTCTTGATTACGCACTTGTACCACGTGTATATTGTTATCTTGTCTTCTCTCAGCTGTTACGCCTTCTATACTATTTTCAATGGTGTACAATAAGTATATAAGCTATGTACTGTTAATAAAATGTAGCGCACTCTATCCCTTCTGACACCCCTGTGGTGGTCAGAACATGATATCTTGGCCATGACCATTCCTTTTTAAGGAATAAAACCCCTTAGAACTCTAACACCACGGACTCTGTCTTTTTTCATCCGATCTGAGTTATTATTGATTAAGTACTTACCTGCATAGAAATTAAGAGAGTAAATTATTTATTTACATCATTTTGGCGCCCGAACAGGGACCCCTCCCCCACCTCACGCGCCGGTTGGTGCATTGCAACCTGTGTCCCCTGCCGTCAGTTAGCCGGAACATACGCGTATCGGCAGGATTTCCTGCATCTCCCTCTGACCCACGGAGGTGACGAAGACTGCGATCAGTACCCAGACGAGGCGGTGAGGAGTGCGGAGGATCCCGACCAGAGCCTAGCCGAAAGAAGCAAGGTCCGAGGTGTCAAGAGGCCCACCAGGTTTTCCGAAGTTTTCCGAAGTTTTCCGAAGTATCGAGTCGAGTCCAGTCGAGTTTTCCGAGGCCTTCTGTTTCCGTGCTTCCCGGTGAGTACCGTTGCTGGGTCGTATCTAGACGGGTTTGGGTACACAAGTCCGGTCTGCACTGTTTTTAGGCAGTGTATCTGTACTGTTTAGCAGTATATCTAGTATTCCGAATTTCTGAATTTTTGCACTGTTACACCACTGTGTATCTGTACTGTTGAGCAGTACATCCAGTATAGGGGGTAGTCATCTATGTCTCAAATGTCTTTTTCATGTAATTAATGTCGTGGTATGAATGTGACTGTTTTTATGTGCATTATCGTGTTTCCTTGTATAACTAGTTAAATTCAGAATTAAGTATCAAGGATTGAGCATTTCAGTATCAAGTAGGTACAATGCCGTTTTTCAACAAGTTAAAGCAGATAGGAACTAGGAAAGGGATGTTAGAGGAAGAAATTCCGATCCCCCCTAGGGACACTCCAGGTAATTTCATGTATAACAAACATGGCATAGACGCCATATTGTATCTAGAGTTATGGACCGATTATACAAAGCACCTAGAGGAAAGATACCGATGGCCAGTTAACGGAACATGGGATGCCGAGTGCATCATAAAGGTAGAAGAAGCATTACGGAAAAAGAAAGCCAGACAATCTCAGAAAGACGCCATAGAATTTTGGCGTAAGGAATCACATAAACGTGCTGAAAGAGCACTTCGTAGAGAAGACAGACTTAAAGAATCAGAAAAGGCCCAAGAAAACGAATTAGTTATTGAAGGAATTCGAGTAAAATCAGAACAAATAGATCGCACCCGAAATAGCCAAGTGAACAACATGTATCTTTTGGCCGAGGGTACACCTGACGCCATTTCAGAAATACCGAAAAATTTGCCGTCACCATTAGTTCCAACTAAAGTAATGCACAAGACTACTAAAGACATATTCCTAAATTCATACTTAGAAGATGTAGCACCAGCTTACACCAATCTGCCTGTCCGTGCCCTGCCTACCGACAGGGACGGGGGCGGCACCCCGCCCCCAGATCATGCCTCGCCAGTTCCACAACAGACTTCTCCCGTTCCGCCAGCCCCGCCGCTTCCTGTACTCAAAACTGACCTACCGAAACCACGTCTGCCTGATCCACCTAAACGACAAATTCAAGTTCAGATACAGACTCCACAGGAAGGTAATGCACAAGCTTCCGCTTCAGGAGGTGCGACCGCGGGTCCTCAGACCCCGCCACCAACTCACAGATTCAATCTCAGAGGTATGCAGAGTCCTCTTACGTACAGATCCCCCCATTCCTCTAATTCATCCCGCCTTGACGCATTAAAAGAAAACATGTCAGTTTGCAGGTATGATCCAGTACCCGGAAAAGACGATTTAATGATATTGGCATCATTACGGTTAAGATCTGCTACTGATAACTTGTTATGCTATGTAGGAATGAAGGAGCGTCTAGACAGAATATATGAGTTTGTTCAGACAGGGAAAGACCCTGACAGTATTAAGGATGCCATGGAGAAACAGAAAGTTGACATGCAAGCGCTGATACTACGATTTTTCATAAATTGTCTAATAAGAGAACGAGACAGGCCCGGAACAGATCAGAGTGAATTAGATGCACTGAACAAGTGGGGTCAAAATATAGCTGAAGGAAAACATGACAGACAGAATTGCATAGCCACTATGTACAAGAAGATTAGGAAAGCAGTGTTAGCAGCACACCAGAAAGAGAAAGAAGAGGCTTCCTCCGAGGAGGAAGAAGAACAGGAAGAATCCGGAAGAAATGTAGGCACCATAGCATATGTAGGTAAGGGAACTTACCTTAGGAAGGGTATCCGTCCAGAGAGCAAGAGAGTTTTTTTCTCTGCCTTGACAAATCCGAATTCTGCTGAGCATCAGTTCCAGGAAACTGATAAAAGGCTCCGAGATCGAGTTGGGTACCATGTACTCAATTCTATGGATGAACAAGAACTAGCCCGATCGGCTGTATCATGGGCCGAGAATGCAGACATATACAATGATGACACAGTGGCACAGACATTTCTGAACCTCTCCCCCGACGAACAGAAATTAGCAGGTGTATACATGATTCAGCACCTTCTCATCAAATACAGAAAACATTATTCTGATCCAGGTCCCTTACACGAAACACTAGAAGCACTACTCATGGATAGATGGAGAGGCTTAAGCACCAAATTAATTCAAATAATTCTAGAACAGAGACACAGATATAATACCTTTGTAAGCTCTGAATATGTTCCCGCCCCACCTCCAGAAAGGAAAATGTACCACATGCAATGCGGGGGTAGTATAGAAAGTCAGAACCCCTTACGAGAAGTGCACCCTGTTATGGGTGAGGATAAAATCTTGAAACGCGTGTATGTACACACGCCTCTGACTAAATTAGAACTGTTAGAAATGAAGAAACTAGTACCATGCCATGATAAAGACCCTGCAGGTTTCCATAGAGAGCTTAAAGACATGTTACTAATGGGAGACTACACATATGATGATATCATGAAAATGCTGAAGGTATTATTGCCTACGGGTATCTTCGAGAAATTAAAGGAAAAGGAATGGGAGGTGGGAGACACAAAGATTGCCTGGGCAGAAATAGAAGATGAAGAGAAAAAACGCGTTCCAGGGTTAGGCCTTGGGGACAAAACTAAAGCATTACCAGGTTTGATAGTACAGGTTCTGCCCAGATTATTGACAACTAGAAAGGAGGATTGGGACGCCATCTCGTCCTGTAAACAGAAACATGATGAAGATACTAGTGACTTTTATTCAAGATTCGAGAAATGTTTCATTATTAATAGTGGCCTCCAGCCAAGTAGCGAGTCGTACCCGCATCTTTTTGTATCAAAGTTAGTCGAGAATTCCCTACCGTTAGTTAAAAACCGTGTGTACAAGGTTGAGAGTACATGGCAAGCAAATACGCCATCACAGATGTTACAGATGTTACAATATCATCAGAACAGAATTAGAGAAGAACAAGATCAGGAACAGAAACGTATGAAAGACACGAAAATGAAAATGTTAGTAGCACAAACGGTTCCAGCCGACGGTCATAGAAAGGGTGCGACCCAGACAAGTCACACTACAGCTCCCGTTAAAGGGACATGTAATTACTGCAAGCAGCCAGGTCACTACGTACATGAATGCCCAGTTCTGAAACATAACATAGCGACAGGTAAAACTAAAGAAAGACCGCATCCGCCTAGACAAGACCATAACCAGCATCAGTCTTCACAGAATACACAGAGTACACAGCCTATGCATGCTTCTTCGACTCCAGCACAGACCGTAGCAGTACCACAGCCACAGCCCATTGCCGCAACTCAGCAAGTCTCACAACAGATGTATCAGTATGCCCAGTCCGCTTATCCCGAATATTCCCGATATACATGAAACAGCCTAGAGAGGGAAGGTGGCTTGCCTCTTATTGAGATTCTTGTAGATCAAGAAGGTCCTTATGTACACAGTCAAGTATTGGGAAAAGACAGAAAGTTTTTAATTGACACAGGGGCAAGTCGCACTACAATCAGCCATGATGAAGTTCCAGGGGCACCCCTCTCAGGCTCACAAAATGTTTCCCTTGGTTTTTCAGGACAACCTATTGTAAATGAAGTATCCGAACCAGTCCCCCTGGCTGTGGGTCCATTATCGCGTGTTACAGACTTGTTACTTACTAAATCATGTCCAGAAAATCTGTTAGGAATTAAAACATTGAAGGCTCTAGGAGCTATAATATGCTGTTCCCCGGAGGGGGTTAGACTCTTTCTGCGGGATTTCAAGGGTCATTATGTTCTGCGTGAATTTGATGTCAGATTGAAAAATGTACCAGATTACTTGTGGGCAAAAGGCCCAACTGATGTAGGCTGTATGCACATTACACCATACCGCGTTACACTCAAGGCAGGTGTTGTATTACCCAGAATCAGACAATACAAGTTACCACCCGATGCTGTAGTGGCTTTACTGAAAATCATTGAAGAGCTCATTGCCCAAGGAGTGGTCGTCGAGACCGACTCCAATATCTGTAATTCACCCATCATTCCGATTCTTAAACGTACTGATCCCAATGCACCGCCAGTATATCGGCTGGTGATTGATCTTCGAGAATTGAATAAATGCATTATTCCACAGTATCCTGTGGTCCCCGATATCTCCTCTCTATTGACTGCTATTGATTCAGAAGCAACGTTCTTTACTGTAATTGATCTCAAGAACGCCTTCTTCAGCGTGCCTATTGATCCAGAGAGCCAATATCTCTTCGGATTCAGTTTAAATGGACGCAGCTTCAAATTTTCACGCGCACCTCAAGGATTCACAGAAAGCCCCAGCATCTATAGTCAAGCACTGAAAAGACAACTAGATTGTATTCAAATGCCAGTTAACACCGCTTTACTGCAATACGTCGATGATCTGCTGATCACCGCACGAAGTGAGCCCGAATGTGAAAAAGCATCACTGACAGTTTTACACTTTCTGGCCGACAAGGGACACAAGGTGTCTCCTTCGAAGCTACAATTCTGTGTTCAGCAAGTTGTGTACTTGGGTCACTTGCTGTCCAAAGTGGGGAGACAGCTCACTCCCGATCGCATTCAGTTAATTGCAAATATGCCACAACCCCAGACACAAAAGGAAGTGCGGGCCTTCATAGGCCTCACCTCGTACTGCAGACAATGGATTCCCCAGTATGCATTTCTAGCCAAGCCACTCATCCAGTTAACGACACAGGAGGCAGCGACTTCGACTGCCCTCCCTTGGACTCAGGAACATACACAAGCTTTTGAAGACTTAAAGAAAGCATTATGCCAAGCACCAGTTTTAGCAACACCATGTTACAGCAAACCGTTTACACTTTTCGTTACAGAACGTGATGGTACAGCGTTGTCTGTCCTCACTCAAGATCAAGCAGGTTCACATAAGCCTTGTGCTTATTTCTCTAGTACATTGGATTCAGTAGCCCAGGCACTCCCTGTGTGCTTAAAGTCAGTAGCAGCAACAGCGTTAGCAATAAGACAAAGTGATTCAATTGTTTTAGGTCATCAGTTGACAGTTCAAGTACCACACTCTGTAGAGGTTTTGTTAAACAGAACCCAGACTCAACACTTAACTATAGCACGACTGACAGGTTATGAATTAACGCTATTCCAGCCACACATAGAAATCAGACGCTGCAGCATCCTGAACCCAGCAACACTGTTACCGACAAGTATAACAGATCCAGCCCCGCATGATTGTATAGAGATCATTAATGCAGTAACAAAGCCACGTCGAGACTTGACAGATGTCCCACTGACAAATCCAGACCTGACACTTTATGTGCACGGTTCATGCATGAGAACAAGTACAGGAGAATTAGTGGCCGCATATGCCGTGACCACTGAAACTGAAGTTAAAGAAACACATCGTATTGACACACTGTCTGCTCAAGCAGCAGAGCTCATCGCTCTGACCCGAGCTTGTATTCTAGCCAAGAACAGAAATGTTAACATATACACTGATTCCCGTTATGCCTTCGGAGTTGTACACGACTTCGGAGTCCTCTGGCAAGAACGAGGTTTCCTGACCTCTCATGGGGCCAAGATTCAACATGGTCCCCTCATTCAAGCACTGTTAGAAGCAATACATTTGCCCTCGGGCATATCAGTCATGAAGTGTAAAGCACATACTAAGGTTACAGATTCTGTTTCCCGGGGTAACGACCTGGCAGACCAGACAGCAAAACATACAGCACTGACTCACACTCAGATTAATGATGTGACAAAGACAATAGTACCGACAAAGTGTATGACAGTTAGAGATCCCGCCCTAGACGTAATTGATATCCAGACACATGCTACTCCAGATGAAATAAAGAAATGGACTGAACTAGGAGGGATTCAGACAGATCAAGGTTGGATAACGAAGGAAAAATCTATATGGTTTCTCCCTGACTCAATGGTTCAAGTCATGATAAATACAGCACATAGCCCGGCACATCTAGGAGAGAAAGCGATGTTAGACAGTTTACAGAATCTCTGGTACAACAAACACTTACGAGCAGCAGCAAAACAGAAAGTGCGTACTTGCATGATCTGTTGTCAGTTCAATCCAGGAAAAAGCGTCCCTGTAGAACAAGGTGGATTTCATCCTCCCGATCACCCTTTTGAAGTCCTCCAGATGGATTATATCCAGATGAACAGTTGTCGAGGTTTTAAATATGTTCTCGTAGTTGTCTGTGCTCTGTCCCGTTGGACCGAAGCATACCCAGTTCCAGACTACACTGCTCGACCACTGCCCGACAGTTGGTTCGTGAATTCTTCCCACGGTACGGTTTGCCCCGTGTCGTGTATTCAGATAACGGACAGCCATTCTCGTCCGAGTTGATGAAACAGGTTTCCCTTTTGCTAGGATATCAGTGGAGGTTCCACTGTGTCCGACATCCCGAAGCAGCAGGCCTTGTAGAAAGGCATAATCAGACACTAAAAATTCGCCTTGCAAAGATCTGTCAGGAAAAGGGGGTCGACTGGATAGTCGCCCTGCCCGTGGCACTATTCTACATGAGAATGGTCGCCCATTCAAGATCAGGGCTATCCCCGTACGAAGTGGTCTTTGGCAGACCACCGAATATGTGGGGGACGCCCATTCCGAAGAAAATCACTGATGTTGATTGCAATATGTTGACAGATTACCTTGCCTCCTTGATGTCTGCACTCCAATCATGTCGTTCACAGGTTGCCGCAGCTTTTCCTGACAACACTGATGTAAAGCAGCACGAGGTCCGTCCTGGGGATCTGGTACTCGTCCGGAATTTCGACCGGAAAAGTCCGCTGGAGCCCCGCTGGAAGTCCCCGAAGACCGTTCTTCTCACCACGAGGACCGCCGTAAAGATAGAGGGGAGAAAGGGGTGGGTCCACACGAGTCACATCAAACTTTGCAATGAACTAAAAAACGGACTAAAACAGGACTCTGACTCGTCCACCCCCACCAAAGACTGTGTCGAGGGAAAAGACCTTACAGTATCCGAACGAGAAAAGACTCCCCAAGAACAATATCGTATGAAACTCCGATCTAGCAAGTCAGACAGTTTAATTGTTTAAGTCCTCCCCTAGGTGAATCGGTTAAATAGTTTCTGACATGTATCCCCTAGATCGAGATAGAGAGAGAGAGAGACAAGTCAAAAGAAATACATACTGTAAATCACTGCGTAGTCACTGTATAGTGACGTTGTTAATCATGTTTTTTCTAAGTGTTCTAATTATTATTGCCAGCATTCTGCTACCCATTTATTGGCCTATTTTCAGGCGTGAACAATCTGCCTACAATGTCTCCGCTGAACACACTTTTAGTGAACTTCCTGCACACGAACTCTCTTACAGACTTGCGCTGCGCAACAATACATTCATTAGTATGTTACACCACTCCCATCAGACAAACAATGCTACCGACTGCTGGATATGTGGCCGACTCCCTCCCTACCAGAATTACAAGGGAGCTCTGCCCCTCTTTCCGTACCCATTCACTCACAATGGCTCCTGTGGGGCATGGTTTAAAATAATTAATTCCTTAGATCCTGATATTGCTGTTTTCGATGGGGGCTGGGTTTGGGGAAACTTGAACTTAGTCCTGCTCGATGTCTGTTATCCTGATAAAGAGGGACTTCCCACTCGAATAGGAACTGATCTAGAAAATGAAGTATATGGATTAGGTAATTACACAATTAGCCTTATGATCCTTACTGTTGAATCCGAGGCTGCTCCAGTTCTGCCCCATATGTTAGTATTACCAGTCACAGGTGAATTATGTGTTAGCAAGAAAGGTTCAGTACACGTAGGTCATAGTAAATGCACTACTGTGGTCGAATTCAGTGATCATGGTAAATCGTCCTTCAAAGCTATCAGTCACTCCTATTTTGTTTGTGGTCATACCGCATACATACGTTTGCCTCCAGATTGGGATGGTACCTGTTATATTGCATTCCTTCTGCCACCTGTTTTTCTAGCTCCCCCTGATTACCATAGAAATACGAATCTAGTACAGAATAGACCCAAAAGAGATATTCCACTTGTCGACTACACAGAAACGGCATGGGAACAGTACACTGATTTCAATAAAGGATTCTTTTTCTTTCTAGGACCTGTCCAAAACAGTAAATTAATACGCAGATTAACTAGAACACTTGAAGCTGTAGTACATGAAACTGCCTCCGCCTTAGGTAACTTAACAGAGGAGCAATCTGCTATGCGGGTTGTTGTCCTTCAAAATCGCCTTGTTATTGACGTCATCTTGGCAGATAGAGGTGGAGCCTGTAAGGTCATCGGGTCAAGTTGCTGCGTTTTCATTCCACAAAACGCACCGTCTGTATATCAAGCTATTACCCGTCTGCATAAAATTGCAAATCAGATACATCAGAATCCAGGCACCTGGACTTGGTCCGGTTGGTTCTGGACAACGTTATCAGCTTGGGGATGGAAGATCTTATCATTCCTAGGCATTGGCCTTGTTATAGTATTCAGCTGCTGCCTGTGCCTACAGTGTGGGCCAGCGATTTGTGGACTGTGTGCCACATCATGCATTGAACATTCCAGTTTTCTCTCAGACAGTCAAAGAAAGAAAGATGAACATATAATGTTACAAGAACAGACTGATCGATTCATGAGGATCGATATATCATGAAGGGTCCGTAGGGAACAAGGAGGGAATGAGGTAATGTAAATTTTATGGTCAAGTTGTGTTCCCTAGCGAGTACCCCACCGTCTCCATGTACGAGTTAAAGTGCATGTAACTTCCCTCCTGTGTCAGCTATGAAGACGCAAATACATTTGCGTCCAACGTTAACATGTCCTCTTTCAGACCCACCATGAATGGGTCGAATGGTCCGTTCCTAAGTATGCTATGCCAACGTCTTTTTGTAGTGTACTCCTACGTTTTCCAGCCCTGGCTCAAGTAGGCCCTGAATCTCTGCCACCGAGCCTCTTTCTCTGGCTTCTGACTGCGAGGGCCTCCAGCCAGGCAGCCCCCGTACTCGTGAACTCTGACTTACTTTTAGCGCGGCCCTCCGTGCCCGGCTCAGCCTGCCGCCTGCCAAAATTGACTATAACCTTCGAGTTATCTGTTTCCCTCCCCGAAAATACATTCCTGCCCGCTAGTTTCAGTAAACATCCTTCCTCAGCTGCAGGGCCAAAGGGCCGACCTGTCTCTGTGCAAGTAATTCATAGCTTCGTTGCCATGTTTCCATGGAAGGCCCCATGCCCCCACGCTTCTCATACAGACACCCAGGCGCTTATACACGCATCCACAGCAAGTATAGAATAGCTTCTGCTCTAGAGACCTTTCTGCTCAGATAGCTTAGTTCCCAAACATCAGATATCAGATATGATAGAAGCACAAGTTGATCTGACATGCCAGACTTTTGTCTCTTTCCGTCAGTGTAAATGTCAAGTCCCCTGCACCCCTCCAATTACACGTCATGCAGCTGCGCACGCATCCAAGCTTCCGATTTCTGCTGACATTGCAACATTTTCTGTTAGTGCCACCCCTTTTGGTGACACTTACTTGTGACGTTTCTAGCACACACCTCTAGTTCACGCCTCTTGATTACGCACTTGTACCACGTGTATATTGTTATCTTGTCTTCTCTCAGCTGTTACGCCTTCTATACTATTTTCAATGGTGTACAATAAGTATATAAGCTATGTACTGTTAATAAAATGTAGCGCGCTCTATCCCTTCTGACACCCCTGTGGTGGTCAGAACATGATATCTTGGCCATGACCATTCCTTTTTAAGGAATAAAACCCCTTAGAACTCTAACACCACGGACTCTGTCTTTTTTCATCCGATCTGAGTTATTATTGATTAAGTACTTACCTGCATAGAAATTAAGAGAGTAAATTATTTATTTACATCACCGGCCTGCTACCATGTATCAGTTGGATGTTCCTGCAGCAGTGTCGGGCACACATGCAGGGTTGAGCCAGGTCTCGGTGAGGAAGATGACATTGGGGTGAGGAAGTTGATTGTGTCCCAGATCTTGGTGGTGTGCTTGCAGAGTGATCATGCATTGAGCAGGAGGCAGCGGAGTTGTTCTGAAGCAGTCTGAGTAGGCGTGGTGGTAGTTGTCATGCGTGCAGGTGTTTTGATGTTGCAGGAGTAGAGACAGTGGTGGCCCGGCAGATAAAGGTCCCTACTTTACAGTGAGGTGAGGTACCGCAGCAGTTGTTGTGGAGTACAGGGTTCAGAGCTCAGTTAGGTGGTGGTGTATCTTCGAGTAGTGGGAGAGCCAGTGTTCCTGGTCCTGGGCATGGTTCTGGCGCAGATGAGCACAGCGGGCACAGACCGTTGCCTTTGGCACACCAATAGTGTGTCTGTTCCTTTTTCTTTTTTTTTTTTTTCGTTCAGGGCAGTGTTTATTTGTAAAAAAAACAATGCATTTCGTGCATTATATGCACTTCTTCAGGGGTCACTATTAAAAAAAACAGTAAACAATCATCACATTATGGAATTCTTTGCTGTGTGCATATGCATTAAAACTAGCACCTAATAACAATGCGCAACTCTGTGCTCTGTCACGTATACCATTAATTTCTCTTCATACTCAAACTGCAAGTTGACTACCCACGCAGCCTAATCTTAATCTCTTTAGTTGTGGGCTTGCTGATCACATTGACAAAAAATTAACATAATTTGACCGTGGATCTGGTGCTCGAGCTACATGCTACCGTTTAACCTTTCCCCTCTTCCCAACTTATTAAAAAGACTAACGTTCTACATCCATTGCTTTCAAAACTCACTTCACAAGAAATTCAATACTTTTAATTGTTTAGCGCAAATGACGAACCTTTAGCCTCAGTCATTTCCTTCACTATAATTATCATAGCACTCTGCTTACATACCTGTGCTGAACTGTTTAAAAGCATTTGTTCCTCTCTCTAGCGGCTGCAGCTCTTCACGTTAACCCTCCCTCGATGTCTTTTTTTTATTTTTTTTATTAGAGATAGGGCAGTTACAATTACAAAATCAATACATATCCGGAAAAATAGATACAATATATATTATAGAATGTAAAAAATTTCATAATATGCAATACATTAATCAGAGCTTTACAAAAGTTAATAACATGCAGTCAAATTCTTAGAAAGAGAACAAAGGGGCTAAGTCCCCACAAAACTCATGAATCGGAGCTTCTCCAGATCTTAACCGGTGCCCAAATATTCCTACCAAACTCCTGCTTCTTTCTACCCTTTAATTCATAAAGGCAGGCTTCCAGATTGTGAATACCCAGCAGCCTAGACATCCACATCTGAAATGTAGGGGCATTGGAATCTTTCCACCCAGCAGAGATTAGCATACGGAATGCTGCTGCGGCAATAAATAACAATGCTTGTGCGTGTTTCCCAACCTTAAGTTTAGAGTCCGCTCCTAAAAGAACCAGTGTGGGGGATAGGTTGATGTCATTACCTAGCAGCCCCCTCAGAAATGTTGTTATCTCACCACAGATTGAGGCCAGACTAGAGCAGCCGTAAAACATATGTATCAAATCTGCTGGGCCTGTGTTACATCTTGGGCACTTATCGTCTTCCCTTAACCCCCACCCAAACAATTTTGCGGGGGTGTAGTAAAGGTTAAATACCGACTTGTAGTGTTGGGCCCTTAAGTTTGATGCTCGAAGTACTTTACTGCTTAAAAGTAAGGCCAAATCTATATCTACGTCTGGGTCCCCTAACTTATGTGACCAAACCATCTCAGTTTTATCCAGATCATCTGGGAGCCCGGTCACCTGAAAATTATAGGCAGTTTGGTATCATCACTAGTTTTGGTCTTATTGCTGAGATAGTTTGAACGACTTGCCAATATAGCAGCCAGTGATTCCCAGGGATCCCAAACCTCCGCTGTATTTCAATAAAGCTATATATATCCTCTCCCAGCATGACATCGCCCAAGCATCTTATCCCCTGTGCCCTCCAAATTAAACTATTCTCATTCTGTCCAAGATGGGTGAATAGACTTGATTTCCACAGATTAGTATTAGCATTTATTTTGGGGATTCCTAGAGTTTTACTTATGGATTTCCACGTCCACCAAACCCCTTCGATAATCTTAAATCTCGTCCTATTGTAGAATCTCCGTTCCACTTCACACTGTAATAACCCATATGCTTTTCTACCCAGCAATAGCTCATAGATAGAGGGAGGGTCTTGATTCTCATTATACCCTACTGCTGGCAAGGGTTCAGATTGAATCAATATATTCATTTGTGTGAACAGGCATGCCAAATGGTAAAATTTAAGGTTCTGAAATGACAGACCGCCCCTATCTACCGGTGGAGATAGATAGTTTATAGAACGTCTGATTTTGCCGTACTGCCACACAAATCTAACAAACGTGGATTCAATTTTTCTGATCATTGTCTCCCCTATAAATAGGGGAATAGCCCTAAAAAGATGTAATATTTTGGGAAACATGGTCATCTTTAGGGCATTCACCCTACCTATAAGGGATAGATGCAGCACATCAATTCTTCTAAGCTCTGTTTCAATTGAGCCCAGCAGCGGAAGATAGTTCTCCTCAACCATCTTCTCAACTGATGAATTAATTTTAACCCCAAGATACGTGGCACATTCTACATACCTATGATCACTTTTCCTAATATTCTTGGTACAGATGATCTGGGTTTTCCCCTCATTCAACTTGTACCCAGAACACATGCCAAATTCTTTGGCCAGTTGTACTATTTCCGGCATTGCTTGGTGGGGGTCCACAGTAGTTATTGCCAGATCATCTGCATAGGCCAATAATTTGGTAGTGAATCCATTGACCACCACTGGGCTTATTTGTCCTGAGGCCAGGATTCTTTGTATAAGGGGGTCTATATACATAGAGAATAGAATTGGAGAGCAGGGGCACCCCTGGCGCGTCCCCCTCTTGATTATTATTTTTATCAGATTGATGCCCCATAACTGAAACCCTAGCCACTGGATTACAATACATTGCTTTAATTGCCCTCAAAAAATTGTTGCCAAACCCTCTGCCTGCCAATATACCCCAGAGATAATCCCAGACCACGCGGTTAAAGGCTTTCTCCGCGTCAAGGAGAATCATGGCCATCTCCTCCCCCGCGGCACCCTGAGCGTCGAACAATGCTGTTGCCCTTCTAATATGGTCCGTGGTGCCCCTCCCTGGCACAAACCCATGCTGCCACGAAGACACGAGATGGCCAATCACCCCCCCCAATCTACTCGCCCAGATCTTTGAATATAGCTTTGTGTCAGCATTTATGAGCGATATGGGGCGGTATGATCCTGGTGATTCCTTGGGTTTCCCATTCTTATGAAAGATAATGATTTTTGTCTCTTTCCATGATTCTGGTACTCTCCGTGTATATAGAATCCCATTAAATAGGTCAAGCAATATAGGGGTAATCTGTTTTTCTAAGCACACATATACTTCTAGGGGTATCCCATCAGGACCTGCGGCCTTACCCGCGGCTAACTCATGTAGGGCTTTCATTACCTCGTTTATCTGTAGATCTTTTTCCAGTTCTTCCCGATCCTGTACACTTACTCTGGGACCCCTGTCTGTAAAGCCCGGACTTGGCTCTCTGGTCTGCTCCTCTTCATCATATAATTTTTGGTAGAACCCATGAAATACTCTCAGTATCTCTTTAGGCTCTGTAAACTCTATGCCTTCTTCCTGTATACAGGGAATTGTGTTTTTAGTCCTCTCCTGTCTTATCTGCAGGGCTAAAGCTCTTCCTGCCTGCTCCCCTGTTTCATACCGTCTTGCCCTTGCTAATTGATAACTTCTAGCCTCCTTCTCCGTAGCTATTTTCTGGAGGTTAGCTTTGGTATTAGTGATTCTTGTAAGGCTTACATGACCATCCTGCCCCAAGCTAATTTCCCTAATATGCTGTTTTTCTACCGTTGCAAGTTCATCCATCAGCTTCTCTACCTCTCTCCTATCTTCCCTCCTAAGCCTAGCTGAGCAGCTAATTGTTTCCCCCCTTAGAGAGGCTTTGAAGGCTTCCCAAACCATATTTCTGGATGTGCTGTATCTGTTGACATCAAAAAATTCCTCTGCCCATTTTCTAATGTGTTCTACAAATCTGGTATCTAACAGAAGCTTCCGCTCGACCGACCAGCTGTTTTGTTTCCTCTCCATACTTGAAATTGTACAGGTCATGATCAGTGGGTTGTGATCGGATATTGATTTCGGGAGTTTCCTGATGCTAACCTTATTCATTTCCGAGAAGGAGATCAAAAAATAATCTAGCTTGGAATATTTCACGTTAGGGAAAGAGAAGTAGGTGTAGCCTGGGTCTATAGGCTCCTTTTCCCCCCCAGACGTCCTTAAGCCCATGGGAATTCTTGAGGGAGTCCAAGGCTCGAAATACCCTTGATTTCCTCCCAGAATAGCCCACCGGATCATTCCAATCCACCGATATATTAAAATCCCCACATATTATCATGGGTGTTGGCCAATTTGCTAACTCTCCCTCCAGAAAATCAAAAACTTCAGGGTCATCTTGATTTGACCCATAGACTACACATAGGGTGTACCCAAGGTTGAGTTCTGCAATTGCCCATCTACCACCGCTATCAGATTTATGACGTTTGGCCCCCCCAAATAGGATTTAGCCAATATAGCGACCCCCCTGATGTTTGATGTTTGTATGGAGCAAGATAGAATTTCATACCCCCTCAATTTCATCAGATTTTGTTTTGCACAGGGGAGATGGGTCTCCTGCATACAAAGAATATCAATATTGTTAAATTTTACAAAGTGCTCTACATTAAGTCTTTTCCTCTGCTCGTTCAGGCCGCCTACATTAGCCGTACAAATGTTAATGCTTGTCGTATTTGCCATTTTTGCCATCATTTTGATCTAACATTCCCTGTCGAATCTTGATTATCATTATTTTCTGCGAATAACTGCTAGCTCTGACATATTCCACTTCAAAACTCCTTATCTCCATTTTTTTTATTTTTGCCCTTCCCACCCCTCCCCCTCCCTCCCTGCATTCTCTTTCCCCGACACTCCCCCTCCCTTACTCGTGAGGCGCTCAGACCTGGTCTGTGCGTGTGATGGGCGCAGTATGAACAGTGAAGCTCTTTCCGAGCCTATCATTTGCCATTTCTTACTCCCCTTACCCCCCTCTACATTGCTGCATCATACCAGCCATAATTTTCCGTTTATATATCAGTGTTCAGTCGTTTTTTTTTTTTTTAAAAGGTCTATTACTTTACTTCTTCCCGTCTATTACTTTATTTCCCGTGAGATTCCAGATACTCTTTGGCTTTTATTTCCGAGGAAAAATAAATTGTTCTCCCATCGTTGATAATTTTTAGTTGGGCTGGGTTTACCAGGTAGGCCTGCATCTTCCTTTCATTGAACGGTTTTATCAGTTGTCTCAGTTGCCAGCGTCTCTCTACTGTTGCGTGGCAGAAATCAGGACGAACGAAGAAGGATACCCCATCTACATTCCTCTTAGCATCTGGTCTTGCCTTCTCTGAAATCGCCTGCCTAAGCAAAAAGTTGCTCACAAAGATAAGAATTGCTCTTGGTTTTTATCCTCCTTCGCTCCCCTTTTGATCTTAAACGGGAAGCGGTGGGCTCGTTGAATTTCTGTGGCCCAGTCCCAACTCGATAGTCCAGGGAATGCTTGCTCAAACAGTTTAGTAACATAGGCCCTTATATCGGACCCTTCCTTTCCCTCTGGTACCCCCAGAATCCGGAGGTTGTTTCGCCTGAGCCGATTTTCCATATCCTCCAGCTTCCACTGGATGTTTGTTATTTGTGAGCTCTGGGCTTCGACTTTGTTGGTTGCTGCTGCAGCCTCCGCCTCTGTTGAGACCACTCTATCTTTGAGATTGGTAATTCGGTCCCCCAGGTTGATACAGACTTTGGATAGCTTCCTTACTGCACCATGCATCTTTCTTACTGCTGCTTTAGATTTTCGGCTATCCTGTCGGGCTTCCTCCCTATGTGCCAAAATCTCTTTATGAATAGTCTCCAGAAGCGACATCTGAGCCGCCGCTCCTCCAGGGCTGCCCTGCAGTGACATTGCTGATGAGTGGTCCCAACTGAGCTCGCCTTGAGAATTCTATCGGATTTTACGTGGTTTTACTGCTGTTACCGGTAATTCCAGCTCATGATCACTCTCTGTACCAGATCTGACCCAAGATTAGAGCTATCATCCTCCTCTGACCACTCGCCCCCCTCTGACACAGAGAAGAAGCATTCGCTCGGAACTTTTTCGCTCTCCTTGCATTTTTCCGTCTCTGGACGACCCCCCAGATGCTCCTGAAATACTTTAGACGTCTCTGCTGATTCCAGCTCGACCAGAACATCTGCTGTGTGCTCATCTTTGTCCATATCAGCCTTATTCAATTGAGTTATATCTCCTTTTTTGGGATCTCCTGTTTCAGAGCTAACCTGTTCACAGCATAGTGGTCCCACCTTTGTCTCACCTTCGGTCGGTTTGCTATCGTCATTTTCTGAACTCTCAATAACATTGGACTTCCATGTTTGGTTATTGATTTCTTCCCCTTGTTTCACTTGTTCAGGCCCATCTTTGATCGTGGATGCCATATCCAGAGTGTTTGGTGTTGGCGTGGCTGTATTTTCGACTATTGACTGATCATTTCCCCCTCCCTCCATTACCAAAATATTTTTCAAACCTTTTTCCTTAATCACCTTTGGGAAAAAGTCGGCAATAGGAGCAGTGGGGGATGCAGCCATGGCTTGTCTTGTTCTGGAAGCGATTTGTTTCTTTACCTGTGGGGACTGCGCTTTCTGCTCTGCTTCTGCTGGTACCGTCTCACCCCCAGTCTTTTTCTTCATTTCTGTGGCAGTTTTTGTACCAGTGTTCAATTTGGGGGCCATTGCTCTGGTTATGTTGTTGGCACTGTGGTTGCTTTCAATCTTTGCTGCTTCGCCGCTCGTAATCTGCTCAGCCCCTGGCTCTGCCGATTTTGCTCTCTGAATCAGCCTCTGGCTTTGCTCAGTTCCAGCTCCCATTGGCCCACTGCGCGGAGTCTCGCCCTTGCCCCGCCTTTCTTTCCTCTGCTGATGCCGATGCCGAGAAGCTGCAGGCGCCGGCCACACCGCCAACACCACCGAGGAAATCCCTCCAGCCCGCCTCAGGTCAGCCTCACACCACAATCTCCGCCGGTTCTCATCACACACCAGCCCGCCGGGGCAGGCACAGAACGTGGCGGGGAGAGGAATCAGTCTGCTGGCAAGCTGCCGCACCCAGCCACAGGTGAGCAGAAAGATCATCCGCATTCACTCTGCCATACGGGCCGCTTGAGCCGCAGCCACAGATTTATGCTTACAATTTCATTCAATTCCGGTTTATCTACCGCAATCCGACCGGCATACTGATAGCGCCATACAACGTAGAGTTAGGCGATCATGGGCTCCACTGTTCTGCTACTGCTTTTGGCCTCAGCTATGCGACCGCCATCTTGCCTCAATAGTGTGTCTGTTCCATGTGTCTGCGGAGGAGCACCAGGTGGCAGTGGACGGGCCTGGCAGAAAGCAAAAGGGAAAAAACTGTGGCAAAATGGCAGGATAAAATAACAGACTGCTGGGGCACAGCAAACACATTTAATGCAGTCACAATCAAAATAGAAATCAACACTACAATAAGGGTACCAGCAGTGGACTAAACAGCAGTAAATAGTGCCAGCTAAGCAGTAAAATGAAAAGACAATAAAGGACAACAACAGTGGGCAAAACAGTACAGTGGGAAAGCAGTACAACTTAGCAAGAGATAAGGAAAATGCTAAATAACAATATTCGCAAAAGAAATAAGTGAGGCAGAAGCAGCAGAGGAAGCTGCCGTGAAGGACTTGCTCAATGGGGTTGTGCTGTCGCCTCTATTAAGTAGGTCCAGGGAATAGGTTGAGGCAGTGGGTGGCAGTGGGCTGGGCTGGCATGAGGCGGGAAGCAGGAGGGATAAAACAGTGACAAGAAAGGGCGGGCAGAACAAACAAAGGCAACATGGAGTGGCAACAAAAATAAAAACAACAGTGGAATAAGGAGACCAACAGTGGACTAAACAGCAGAACGTATTAGTAATTAAACAACAGCAATAAAATGAAAATACAACAAAATACTACAACAGTGGGCAAAACAGTACAGTGGGGAAGCATTACATCTCAGAAGGGTTTTCTCCTTCTAACTTGTAACGCTTCCCCACTGCACTGTTTGCTGTACAGGAAAATGAAAAATAACAATATTCACAGAAGAAAGAAGCGAGGCAGAAACAGCAGAGGAAGCTGGCACGAAGGTCTTGATACTGACTTTTCATTCCTTAATGCCTTTTTGCATAAAACCTGCAAAACAAAATCCAGTGCATTCCAGTTTCGTTTTTACTTTCTGGAAAGTTAGCTCCTCTAAAGTACCTCTTTGTGACTCAACCTGTATATGGAGTTTTATTTAATATCTATGTTGAGGAGAAGCATATTTATATAAATAATATTCTCTAATAAAAGTAACCTAGAAGGGTCACATGGCTTAAACCTGCTCGTTGCCAATTAATTAGGATCAAGGCCATTATATGAACATTTGATATACCCTTCAATCAGCATTACAATGTTATAGAAGTTATTCTGACTGACTTAAGGATCTTAAGCTCAACTCAAAAACACCAATAGAGCTCTTGGGCTCCTACTGCAGTGCTCCTTGATCTAATATCCTGAAAAAGACACATGGGGGACTGGATGAAAGAATGCAAGATAATCATCCTACAGCAAACGTAAGCAACTTTCGTAAAGTGGATAAAGACTGTAGGTGACTCAGAAAAGATGGCATTGGACACTTCAGGGTAGTCACTGTCTGTTGTCTAGGGCACGTATTACATCTGAGCTATTATCTCAGATCGGATGCTTGGTGCTGGTATAGTTGCTGTGTGTTTTTTCACTTCGCTCATTTACTGCACAGGATTTCGGCAGGGCATCTGTGTTCTCAGTCAATGAGGCTTTAATGAACTCAGGCTTACATTTTTAACACATCAAGTGACGCAGCGGAGCAAGTGAAGTACATGCACTACGTTGCATGAATGATAGAGATCAGAACAGTGAATATCTAGAAAGATGTGACGCTTTTCTTCTGTCTACCTGTTATGCTGGCATGCAGCAATGCAGACACCCTTTCACCGTAGTGCCAGGGCACCTGCATTCTGATTAGCTTAGTTTTTGTGCAAGTGAGGAAAACTATGCCGAAAGGTAATTTTCTCTTTGTATGTTTGCATGTTTCCTGAAAAATGCAGCACATACGCAAAGTGAAAAAAATAAGGATATCAAAATATTTCCCCTCATTATGCCAGCCTCAGGGAGTGGTACAAAAGGGGGTGGTGATGGATGGAGCATCTGAATCAATCAAACACTCACACCCAGTCAAAAGATCTGGGTTTAATCCATCACCGTTCTTTAGCCCACTCTGCCGCCCCAGTTCAGACATTGCTATATGCAAATCAGTCTGACCCTGTGCCTCATGGGAACAGTCCAGCCCGAACTGCCAAGCCATATCTTCCCTGAACCGGAAACAAGCTTCCGAGGACCGGTTTCTGGCATTCCAGCCGTCTTCAGCCCGGCTTGCTTGAATCCAGTGGCAAAGTGAGCAAGGGACTCAAGTCCATGGCCGCCATAAGTGTGGCAGGGGATGCTCAGACGTGAGTCCCTTGCTCACTTTGCCACTGGATTCAAGCAAGCTGGGCGGAAGACGGCTGGAATGCCAGAAACCGGTCCTCTGAAGCTTGTTTCCGGTCCAGGGAAGGCATGGCTTGGCAGTTCGGGCTGGACTGTTCCCATGAGGCACAGGGTCAGACTGATTTGCATATAGCCATGTCAGAACTGGGGTGGCAGAGTGGACTAAAGAACGGGGATGGATTAAACCCGGATCTTTTGACTAGGTGTGAGTGTTTGATTGATTCAGATGCTCCGTCCATCACCACCCCCTTTTGTACGGCCTCAGGGAGTGTCAGGATTTTACAATCCCATATTTACATAAGTATGGATTTGTGTCAAAATCCAAGAGTGGTATACCTCCTTGACACAAAGTAATGCAAGGCTGTTCATTGCACTGCAGTGCATTGCTTTGGGTCACAATCCAACAAATATAGCTGTTTGCATTGGATTGTAAATACCAATACTGTGTCAGGTCTGCGTTAAAATATTAATGCATAGTGATTATAAATCTGGTCCCAATGTTTTAGAAAACAAAGTGATAGAATAAAAGGACAGATGACCATCTAAGACACACATTTCTGCAGAGCAAGGGCTCGTAATGAGGCTTGGTTGCATTCCTTGTTCAGAACTTAGCAATACTGTAATGTTAATGTATGGAGAATCACTGACAAGTCCTCCTATGCCTACTGATCTTCTTTTCTCACAGGTTCTCCTGTGTGCAACATCCTTGTTGCACATGATATTGCAGCATGGATATATTTTCAGAAGCCTAGTTGTCAATGGATCAGTAGAGGGTTATGCTCTTGTCATGCCAGGTGGTCACTAGCTATGCTGCCATTTAATGATTGACAGAGAGTATCCCAACGATCCTGAAAATCGAGCCAGGCTCATGATTTTCCTGGGGCTTATGTAGGTAATTGGGGCACACTTAACCCTTTTGGTGCAGGTGTTGGCCAATGGCCGACACTCGCACATCCTCCCCAGTGGGACTGTCAGCCATTGGCCGACATTGGGGAGAGTTATAAAGGTCGCTCTGGTGCTCTGCACCAGAAGAAGTCCTTTATCTTTGTTTTTATCAGTATGCTTGAGAAGAGCTTTCCAAGCAGCCAGATGTTTTTTTTAATTTACTGCAATTATGACCAGCCCACAGTGTGCGCTGATATCATTAACGTAAACTGAAAGTCAAACGATCCAATGAGCTAATTTTATTTTTAATGAATCAGTGCTCTGGGGCATCTCTCGCCCCCCGGAGCACTGATTCTCCACTTTCCAATGGTACCTATGCCCAGAGGATCCCTGCTTGAGGGTCAACACTGGAGAGAAATTCCCAAGCAGGGATCAACTCACTAGCAACCAGGAATAGAGGGAGCGGTCCCATTGGGCAAAGGCTTGTGCTGCTCTCTCCTGAAAATTTTAATATTGGGCAAATAACCCCGATCTTCCTCGTGGGGGGGGGGGGCAGAGAGGCCACTAGAGACCAGGTTTTTTTTCTATAAAATACAGAAGTTTGGGCTTTCTACCATGGGCATGCTATGCCCCCACCCCAACTAAATGGAACAACAGTCCTTTTGCCCCCCTGGGGGGTAGATGGGGGTAATTAGCCGGTCTTCCACCTCGGTGGGGGCAAAAAGACCACTAGAAGCCAGAGATTTTTTAAAATAAAAACATATAAGTGGAGGCTGGCTTGTCCATGCCTGATCTCCAAGTAAATGCGGCAAAGTACTTTCTGCTCCCTAGTGGGGCAGATTGGGTAATTACTCCCGATCTGCCCCCCCCCTCGGTGCAGAAAGCACTTTAGACACCAGGGAATGTTTTTTTCCAAGAACTATTTTAATGGTGGGGGCTTTGACCTCACTCCAACTAAATGGGGCAACAGTTTTTCTGCCACCCTTGGTTACAAATGGCTGTAATTATATGGGTAATTATTTTGAGGGTCAAAAAGCCAACTAGATACTTGAGATTGAATTCATGCAATATTTCTTGCAGGGAATGCCAGGGCTCCCCACTGCCCAAGACCAAATAGACTTTCTCCCCCTCCTTGGGAGTGGATGAGGTATTCGCTGCCAATCTGTTCGCCCCTAATCATGAGGGCTGAAACCCTAGTGGACAGTGGGGATTTCAAAATGACACCTAAACAAATAAAAGGACGGGACAGCTTACCCTGGCATCAAGCCATACCCCTGCCCCAGTGGGGTCAATAATGACTTTCTGTCCCCCGGGGGTTGGGCGGATAGAAGCATTGTCCCAATTGGGGAAGTTTTCCCAAACTTGTCTCTGGGGGTGAGGTACAAAATCCACCTGACACCATTGATTTAGTCTGTGGGCAAATGATAGTAGTATGAGTGTCGCACACAGGGATTGGCCACGCCCTACCACAAAAGGGACAGACTGGCCTTTTTTCACCCTCAGGGGCAGACAGGAAGTGTACCCCCATTTTGCCCCTGTGTGTGCAGAAAGCTCAATATATGACAGGAATATATATATTTATATATTTTAATAATTGGGTGGGTCTCGTCCATCTTGAAATCAGGATCAACCCTCACCCCTAAAACCTCAGCAGTCTTTCTGTTCCACTGCAGGCTAAATCATCCGTTCCCAATGGTAAGCGAGAGGACATTTGATTCTTTTGGGTGTTGTTTTTCCATATGGGCTAGGAAAGTGTGGCTAGCTTCCAATATCATCCAACTTACAACTGTTTGGGCTTGGGTAGGATGCCACCTAGAAAAACCTACCAGACCCAGACAGTTCTGAAAACTAAACATCAGTGGGGGGGTCCAGGAAGGTGAGCTTCACATGCATCCCACACAATTTTCCTACCCACAATGCAATGCGAACGTCAAACTTTCACTAAAAATGCACATTTTCATCACAATTCTGTGAGGAAAGCTTCTGGAATCAGTGGAGAGCCGCAAATCTCCTGCCACATAGCATTCCCCCAAGTCTCCTGATAAAAATGGTACCTCACTTGTCTGGGTGGGCCAAGAGCCCTTGACACAAAAGGCCCCAAAGGGCTATATGTAGAGATCAGCTATTGGGGTAGCTGCAGCATTTGGGGCCGTGGTTGCCCGCCATCCATGGAAACCTACCAACACCAGACACTTTTGACAACTAGACCACTAGGGATGCCAGGGTGGTGTGCCTTGCATGAATCCCATTAAGTTTTCTTACCCACAATGCCCAGCAAACCTCAAACTTTGCCCTAAATCATGCATTTTTCTTACATTTCTGTGATGGAAACTTCCGGAACCCACAACATACCTATCATCCAGCTTTGCCGCACTTGTGCCGATAAAAATGCTGCACCACTTGTGTGGTTGGTCCTAGGGCCTAGGACAGGAACGGATCAAACCCAGTCAATGTGAGTCCTATCGCAAGGGCTCCCATTGGCCATGTTAGGAGTAATAATTTTAGTAAAAGTTTGAGGTTTGTAAGGGATTCTGGGTGAAACAACCCTGTAAGGGTACACATGTCACCCCACCCTAAATTCCTCCAGGCATTTAGTTTTTAAAAAGGTGCAGGTTTGCTAGGTTTACCTGGGTGTCGCGTGAGTTAGGGCCCAAAATCCACAGCTATCCATTTTGCAAAAAAATAGTCAGTTTTGAGGGAAAAAACTTGATGTATCCGTGTTGCGTTATGGGACATATCTTGTAGCGGGAACTAGGTATAATTTTTATCATGAGACTTAGGGAATACAGTGTGAAAGGAAGTTTGAGGCTCCCCGCAGATTCCAGAATTTTCTGTCACAGAAATATGAGGAAATTGTTTCTTTTTAGTCAAGGTTTGAGGTTTGCAAGGGATTCTGGGTACAACAAACTAGTGAAAGTCTCACAAGTCACCCTACTCTAAATCCCCCCGGTGTCTAGTTTTTAAAAATTTGCAGTTTTGCTAGGTTTTCCTAGGTGCTGGCTGAGCTAGGGCAAAAATCCACAGTTACCCACTTTGCCAAAAAGGGTCATATTTCAGTGGAAAAAACGGATCTGTCCACGTTTCATTTTGGGCAGTTTCCTATCGCAGTCACTAGGCCTACCCATACAAGTGAAGTACCATTTTTATTGGGAGATTTCGGCGAATGCTGGGTGGTAGGGAGTTGTGGCTCTCTGCAGACTCCTGAACTTTCCATCATAGAAATGTGAGCATTTTCTTTTTTTTGTCACGTTTAGGTTTGCAAGGGTTTCAGTGTTAAACAATCTGGTGAGAGCCACACAAGTCACTCCACCCAGAATTCCACCACGTTTTAGTTTTTATAAATGTGCAGGTTTATTGGTTTCCATAGTTGTCGCTAGAGTTAGGACCCAACATCCACAGCTTCCAACTTTGCAAAAAGTTTTAATGGAAAAAGTCAATTTTGAGTGGAAAAAGTGATGTATCCAAGTTGCATTTTAGGGCATTTTTTGTTGCAGATACTAAGCCAAACACACAAGTAAGAAACCATGTTTATCAAGAGACTTAGGGGAATGCAGGATTGAAGGACATTTGTGGCTCCCCACAGATTTCAGAACTTTCTGTCACAGAAATGTGGGGTAAATGTTTTCTTTGTCACAATTTGCTGTCAGCAAGGTATTTTGGGTAAAACCACATGGTAAGAGGCAAGCAGGGCACCCTATCCTGGGTTTCTCTATGTGTCTTGTTTGAAAAAATGAACACGTTTGCTAATTTTCCCTAGGTGGAGGCTGAGCTAGGGCCAAAAATCCTCAGTTAACCACTTTGTCCAAAAGGGTCATATTTTAGTAGAAAAATGTGATGTGTCCATATTGCATTTTGGGTCTTTTCCTGTCGCAATCACGAATCCTACCCACACAAGTGGGATAACATTTTTTGGGAAAATTTAGGGGAATGCTGGGTCGAAGGAAGTTTTTGGCTCCTCTCAGATTCCGGAACTTTCCATCACAGAAATGCAAAAAAAATGGTTTTTTAGTCATGTGGAAGAGGTGTGGTGCAGCAGCCAGGGTGCCTGACTCCGGACCACGGGGTTCACGGTTCACTCACCAGCGGCAGGCCAGCCCAGCACCATGTGATTCTGGGCAATAGCTTGCTTAATCTTTCCACAGCCCCCCGTGCGGAGAAACCACTTCGGAGGTAGCTGTGCGCTTTACAAATTCAAGGTTATTATTATTATTATGTTGCAGGTTTGCAAGGGTTTCTGCAGTAACCTGGTGAAGGCCGTACTAGTCACCCGTCCCTGGATTCCCTAAGGTGTCTCGTTTTTGAAAATGTGTGGGTTTCTTTGTCTCTAGTTGTCGCCAGAGTTAGGGCCCAACACCCACAGCTACCAACTTTGCAAAAAATTTGAGTGGAAAAAGTCAATTTTGAGTGGTAATATTGATGTATCCATGTTGCGTTTTAGGCAAAATTTTGTCATAGGCACTAGGCCTACCCTCATAAGTTAGAACCCATGTTTATCAGGAGTTTTAAGGGAATGCAGAAGTGAAGGAAGTTTGTGGCTCCCCACAGATTTCAGAACTTTCTGTCAAAGAAATGTGAGGTAAATGTGTTTTAGCCACAAATTGCTGTCTGTGGAGATTCTGGGTAAAACAACCTAGTGAGAGCAAATCAGGTCCCCCCATCCTGGATTCCCCTCGTGTCTAGTTTTAGTTTTTTTTTAAATGTACAGGTTTTCTAGGTTTCCCTGGGTGCAGGCTGAGCTAGGGCCAAAAGTCCACAGTAACCCACTTTGCCAAAAAGGGTCATATTTTAGAGGAAAATGTGGTGTCCGTAATGCGTTTTGTGTTGTTTCCTGTGGCAGTCACGAAACCTACATACACAAGTGAGGTAACATTTTCTAGGGGAGCTTTAGAGGAATACTGGGTAGTAGGACGTTTTTGGCTCCCCGCAGATTCCTGATCTTTCCATCATAGAAATGTGAGAAAAATGTCTTTTTTTAGTCAAGTTTGAGGTTTGCACGGGTTTCTGCAGCAACCTAGTGAGAGCCACACAACTAACCCACCATGGATTTCCCCAGGTGTCTACTTGTTACAAATGTGCAGGTTTGTAGCTTTCCCTTTGTGCCGCCAGAGTTAGATTCCAAAATCCACAGCTACTCACTTTGCAAAAAAAGGGTCAGGTTTGAGTAGAAAAAGTGATGTATCCATGTTTTAGACCAATTCTTATTGCATGTACTAGGGATTCCCACACAGGTGAGAAACCATGTTTAGCGGGAGACTTAGGGACATGAAGGAGGGAAGGAAGTTTGGGCTCCCCACAGATTCGAGAACTTTCTGTCATAGAAATGTGAGGTAAATGTGTTTCTTAATAAAAATGTGCATTCTGCAATGGATTTTGGGTACAACTACCTGGTGAGCGCCATGCAGGTCACCCATCCTGGATTCCCCTAGGTGTCTAGATTAATAAAATGTACATGTTCACTAGGTTTCCCCAGGTTCCAGCTAGGTTTTGGCCAATAATCCACAGCTACCCACTTGCTGAAAAAGGGTCTTATGTCAGTTGAAATAAGTGTTGTGTCCATGTTGTGTTTTAGGCAGTTTCCCTTTGCAGGCACTAGGCCTACCCACACACGTGAGGTACAATTTTTATCAGAATAGATGTGGGAGTATAGAATAATAGAATGTTTGTTATTACCAATTGGATTTCACTGCAATTTTGCCTTCCAAATGTAAGCCAGTGTGTTTGAAAGAAGACCTTATAAAATATCCTCTAAATCATATGCTTCTAAGTGTACCCACAAATTCATAGATGCACAAATAACCGTTGCTCCTAAACTCCATATCTTGTGCCCATTCAGAAATACCTAGGTTTCCTTAATACTCATTCACTCACTCATATTTCACCATAGGAATTGGTCTATACTAGTACACAGTGAAAAACCATTGTATGGTGCAGCTCAGTTGTTGGCTCTGGGTATCTCGGTTCTTGGAGAACCTAAGAACCCTATATAGCCCTGCAACCAAAAGGATCTAGAAAAGTAATGGTACATTGCTTTTGTAAATTAGGATTGTGACAAAAGGTTACAGATGAAAACTTTGGAACAAATGGCTGTTTTTTTCCAACTCATTTTTAATATTTTTTTCATTTTGACCAGCAGTTTCTTTGGTAAAGCTTTGTGGAATCTACAAATAGGACCCCTTGTTTATGAAATATGTAGCTTTCCATGATCACCTATTGGTTATACACTGACCACAAACTAGAAGTGTGTGGAAAGCACCGAAAATTGGAAAAATGGGCTACCACTTTGAAAAATGCCAAAACTATGGTAAATAGTTCGTTTTTAAAAAAAAATTAGCTGTGCATGTTCCTGAAAACTGGGAAGATGGTGACTTTAGCACAACACACTATTCTTTGAGGCCATTTGTAGGGGAAAAACAGACACTTTTATTCCCCAAACCCTGGGTATCTTTAGAATTGCCAGGATGTTGGAAAAAAGGATGCAAACTTGACATGGATACATCATGTGGACAATAAGTTATGGAGGAATAAGCACAAACAACTCGAAGTAGCCCAAAAAGGTCTGAGCACCAGGTTGGGGGAGGGCGCTGTTGGGCGAGGGTTACAGCACGGTAAGTGAAGTGCTGGAGTAAGCAAAATGTTATCAGGTATATGTGGTCAAGCAACCTCTATTCAAGTCCTCAGATACAAGTTTAGCTTTAGGGTGAATTTATGTCCAGGTTCTGGATATTTAAGTGCTCAACATGAGTTAGTATAATTCACAGACACGTAGGATCTCCATAAGAGTTGTAGTCCATACTCTTGCTACAAACCCTTGCTACCATAACACAGTGGGAGTTGATGGTGGTGGTGTTCACTTGCAAGGTGGACAGTAAACGGTACACTAAATTGTGCAACATTTTTACACAGCATATAAGGCATAGGTACAGGGCGGGCCTTTAGTATGTGGTGGTTATTAATCAATTGAGCTAGGTATCTCTGATAAGAAGCATGACTGGATTATAGATGTGCTGTTTTCTTCTATGAAGATCTTGCAGTGATTGACATGATGGGGATTAAGTAGAAGTCAAGGTTTGGAGTTGATTGCAATGTTCCTCTGGTTACATTTGGTAAATACTTAGTGTTTGGTCTGCGAGTTTCTCTTGGTGAGATTGGGAAGACAATTGGATTTGTTCTGTCCTTAGTATGAGTTGATCAGAAATGTGTGGGGGTTGTACTGAACCAGAATTGACTAATCACTTTGGACTAAGTGAACTAAAGTTGAAGGTTACACTTAAGGCTTTTTTAAATAAAACTCTAGTGTGAGAGGATGAGGTGGAAAAAAACAAACGTGAAAGAACATATGCATGCTGGGATGAGACAGAGAACAACAGATGTTCCCCAAGGTCAATCCACCCAATGAGTGTATGATTTGCAGATGTGTTGCAAGTAAAAATAACTCTTTCAAGCTGAATGTGGCAAAAAAGCGCCAGTATTAGATTTCTTTGCTTTTCAAGACTAATAGGATTTAGTAGTTGCTGAATTATATTTGGCTACACAGAGCTCTCCTTCTGGGGTGTGCACCCTGAATATCGACCACAGAACACAATATCAAGGAAATACATCAAAATAAATGTATTGAGAGGCAAATAAGTCTAGATTTTCTACACATAACTCACATATATGTACCTGGGAGGTACATGTATCTTCGAGGTATGTAGATTTGGATTTAGGAATGGTAAATCTATACTTCCCTGCATGCACTTACCTTCCAATACTGTTTAACTCCAATATTCTGTCCTCGATATTCTTATAACATGATATTCGGGTGGTGGCTGTTCAGTAGTACAATCACCTTCATGTCATTTTCCACATACCTAGTCTCTGCTATAGAAGGCAAGGTGTGATGATGCATGCAGTGGTACAGAGGACTATGAAAGCTGACTCAGGCTGAGAACAAACCAGAGTTTTTGAAACATAATTGATCACAATATAAATTCCAAGAGAATACCTATTCAACAACAAATGCCAACATTGTAGAAATAAAGAACAAGACCACAAATTCTCTAGTCTACATTAATTTAATATATCATTAACACCATCATTCTTGGCCAGAGGTAATTTCAGATATTCCAGTTAAAGGTAACATGATATTTTTGAGATGGAGAAAGCAGCAGTTGGGATTTCTGTATGTCTTCAATGTCTCCTTTACAAGTGTCTGATGGCACATGCGCATGGTCGGCTGCACGCCGGCAGGCTCTCAGTATTTTTTGCTGCCACCTGATTGCTGTTGAGTCTGTTGAGACTGTTGAGTCTGAGCTCCCTGGCATGGGTCAGGCATGCAAGCATCTGCAAAGGCAGTACAGAGAGGTGAAGCAAACTTTGAGCCATAGCACATCAACTCACATCAGCTTTGCTCCCTTGAAGGTGGCAATGCTGGACCCTTTCACTACTACAGAAGCATTAGGCAGAACCCAAAACATGACATAACCTTCGAAGATATCACACATGCATTGACCTTCTATTTTCACACGTACACTCGCTGATGTTAGGTATATTTTATAAGTTAGTAGTTGAGTGGTCATTTTGTGCTCTTTTTGTTATAATATTTAGGACTCCTGCTTTTATTATGATGCTTACAATTTAAGCAGCAATCCGACCTCAATAAACGCATTCTTGATTATAATTAAGTGAAGATAGTTTTCAGAGCCCACACCACAATTTGTTGTCATCTAAATTTACTGGTATGGGCTGAGTGTTTGTCAAATAATCCTTTGTAAATTGGCAACTCCACACTTGACCGATCATATACCATCATCCTCTTGGCATATAAGGCACTATTTTATTTGTTTGTGATATATCGTTTGGATTTCAGATCCTTCTACGGTTAAGAAAATAACAAACCTTTGCAGGTAGGAAAGTGCTTTAAACAGCATAGGAAAATGAGAAATGATATTTAAGAAAAGCCATTATCTAAACACATTACAATTGCACTTTTGGTCTGTTTCATTTTCCTTTAACTTATTTTGACATTTGCTGCAACTCTGATTTGCCAGGTTTTTTATTTAGCTTTAATATCTCACAATATAGATTAGAGCTATTATGCTACAATTGCTATTATGGCTGCCTAAGTTATAACAAGTTGTTTTGAGGGTAAGCAAGTCGCTCTTGGACACTTTTCTGGGCATAAAATGACATTTCCCCTCTCTCAAAACCAGGCAGTTGGGGGATCTTGCTGGTCAGCCACCTGCACGTGGTTTCATGTATTGGAGGTGCTGTGAACTACTGACAGGACCTACAAAACCTACACCAGTATAGAAAAGAGCTGAAGGCACACCTCTTTAAAGAACACTACATCACAACTCAGTAAAAGTCAGCTTCCCCTTTCAAAATTCTGCTACACTGTCAATAATTGTTTGACTGTATCTTTACCTTTGACCCTGTACACTGCTATGCTGTCTTTCGGCTAAGTACCACAAACATACATAGTTAGGGCAAATTCTCTTACCTTGGCCCTTTCCTGCAGACTGCTGGCCTTGACATGGGTCCACGGTTTTGCATGCTAAAAGGAAGGCAAGCTGTATATTAGTAAAAGTAAGTTTGCCCCTGTTCCACACATTGTTTTATTGGGCTTGTAGACTGAGGTCAACTGAGTCATACACAGAAATTTAGGCTGGCTTTTGTGCTACGGTATTCAGTTCTTCATGGAAGCACACAACAATCAAGATGCATCTTCAAGTCCTCGCCTGTTCACCAATCTTATGGTACCATCTCACACAAGCACAGCCAGTTGTGTTAACTTCCTCCCTCTCTGTCCAACCAACATTTAAAAAAAGGTTCAGTCCTCAATCCTCCCTTAAATATTTAGGGGCATATTATCAAGAACAGTGTTAAAATTATTGCTGCTTTGTGGGCAGGAAACTGTCGCTAAAGTGGTGATAATGGGCTTGATAATGAGCCCTTGTGAATTCCCATAGAAGCCCAGGTTCTGGTGTGAGCCTGGGCTTCTATGGGAATTCACAAGGGCATATTATCAAGCCCCTTATCGCCGCTTTAGCAGCAGTTTCTTGCAGCTAATGCGGCAATAATGTTATCGCCTGTCTTGATAATATGGCCCAAAGACTGCTGATGCTAAGTAGGCCAACCACCTAATAAATTAAGACACTCTGCAAAAAACAATTCACCATACAGCATGTAAATTCCCAGAAGACAGTAAATGTAGAGTAGTTTTCGTGTTGAGCTAACTAAACAAAGTGTTCTGACAGCGCAAACAAGCAAAGCACATTCAAATCAATAACACGTTAAACGGTTAGAATGCATCAAAACATTGTGCACGTTCATGGCAGTGGAGAAGGGCAAAGTTGAGTGTCTAAAGACAAACTGATATGATTGGCGGATGCTGCCCCAATACTCTTCTTAGGTTGATACAATAGATGAGGGTGTGGCGCCATTTGAGATCAGCCCTGAGGTGGCCAGATTTACAGAGGAACAGACACTATGGCCCAGATATATGAAGCCTTTGTGTTGTCCTTGCATTGTGCAAGGCGATGCCACAACAACCCAAAGGCTTCAGTAATATTTACAAAGCCACGCAAGGAACAATTAGTGCCGCCTTGCATGGCTTAGTAAAGAAAAGGCAACACAACTGCTTGTGCTGTGTCACGTTACATTTTAACATGGATTCACCCATGAGTTTTGGAGCAGATATTCCTGGGGACCCGTACACATAGCTAGGCTTTCCCCAGTGGGAAGTTAAGTACCCAGGGACCAGAAATCAAATGCTACTGGGGGGCCTGCATCACTGATTGTGCTATCCACTTAAGTAGCCTTGTAAAACATGCCTCAGCCCTGCCATTTCAGCCTGTGTGCAGTTTCAAACTGCCGATTCGACCTGGCAAAATAAAACCTTTTGCCAAGCCTAAACTTTCCTTTTTAAGACATATAAGTCACTTGACATTATACTGACCATTGCCCACCCCTGCCATAATTTCTTAGTTTATCTCAGACTTCTCCACCTCTGCCTTAGAAACTTCACCAAGGGAAAGAGTTTCTTGTTGCTTTCTGGCGGTATTGTCTTTCGTGATTTAGCAAGAGAGTAGCGCATAGCCTTGAAAGCTGAAGCAGAATTTTGGTGAACTCTCCTCCAAGCCTCTCTTGAAGTGCGTATGATTCTCGGGGGCATTGCTTGGCCAATAAGATGGGGGTAGGGGTGACCTTCAGATTTTCCAACAATCACCCTGGCGTATACAGTTAAAGCACATTATGAAGCAGGCAGGGTGCATGAGAGGAACTTGAGGAGCAGTGGAAAGAAAGAGGAATGCGGATTGGTAGAGGTGCAAATGATGAAATAACCAACATTTTTGAGAAAAGAAAGGAGAGTGTGTGCTTGTGTGTGTGTTTTTGCCTCAATGTATGTAAAAACATTCCTGGTGAATTCCAACAGACACCTCATCACACCTAACTGAAATCACCTGTACCCAACAATTTATTGGAAAATACATTTATTAGGGGGTGTAACGCCCTAAACACCCCTCCACCCCCCACGCTATGTCTCTGATGACTCTACAGGATGTAAGGTACTTACGGTCTTGAGAACAAGCGTCCTGGACCTGGGTCTTCTGGCTACATCCTCCGCCCTTAGCCGACATGGTTCCTGTTAGCACTGAGTGGCACAATCTGCGTCAAGAAGATGGCGGAGGGTGTATGCTTCGGTGATGTGGGGCTCGTGGGCTCGGCGTCTTCTTTATATACACGAGTCGGTGCCCTGACCGGTACTTGAATCAGCATTCAGGAGTGTTTAATGAGCCTTCAAAATCCAGGAAAATTGGTCTAAGGGGTTGCGCTCAGCCCTGTAATTGCTTTGTTTGCTTCCTCTGGGGCAGGGTGGGTGTATCGCATTGCTGACGTTTCTAAACGGTACACTTTTAAGTGTCTATTCTGCTGGTGTGGTTCACAAGTCAATTAAGCTTTTTCATTTGTGAATCATTTTCTCTAATTATTCCCAGCGCCGAAATGTCAATGTGATTCTTGGCTTGTTTTTTTAAGTTGGGTGACTGAGTTAGTACTATTTAAAAGTGCTAAAATAGTTCCCAAAAACAGGCAACAATCCACTAAAGATGAAACCCCATTCTACTGTCACTTGCATACCTATTGTGAAATGTAACTTCCCAGGGCACATTTTCTGCTCCGATTCTTCTCTTGTTAACATGCTCGTAAAAAAGAATCTGAGAAGGCTGCCACAGTGAAGTACACGAAATGCAGCACTAACCTATAATTAAAAGCTTATCCTTTAGAATAATTTTTCATATTTCTAAACATTATTAATGCGGGTGTTTACATTAACCAATTTAATGAAATTCAGTTGATCGATCATAGAAGGCGGAGATGGCCATGCAGGGGTTCAGAATAACACCATGCAGTCGACACCACAGTCAAAAGTGTTAACTCGGAAAGCCATTTTACTGGCATAAGGTAAGTATCCACACAGAAGGATATGGAGAAAAGGGATACTCAAAGATGATCCATTTTCAAGTCCAGCTCCCATAATGCATCTCTCTGGTCCTCCATGATCCACACGATGCAGTTCTGCTGTACCGTGTAAGGCAGTACCCTAGCGTCATCCAGATACAATTTCCAGGCACCGAGTTACATTTTCTGATATGTCGCAGCTATGATATCCACCCATGTAAGATTATAAAGTAAATTGAATGGATTAAAGAACTACAATGGTACGTTGTGGATGCATATAACAAAGGATTTCTAAGTACACAGTGATAGGGCTAAGTGAGAAATTGAATGCAAGGGAAAACTCTGGAGATCTAGTGGTAGATTTACAAGAACTGGCCGATATTTGCATATTTCCAGAGATGCACCTGTTCAATTGCATGACAGAAAAATAGTCTTGCGCCGCCATAGATGCGGTGCACCGTGGGGCAAGGACAGACAGATGCGTGACGCATCTTCTGCTGGAAAGGCAATGCATTGCTGAAGTCCTGTTGTAAGCACGACGCAACTTCAGCAATGGTCAGGGATGCCTATTCTGACCATGCTGCGTCACTCCTTACACCTGCTTCAAGCAGGCGCAATGTTTTGATGCAGTGGCGTCGTAAAAGTCACTCAGTGAAATCTTGTACATTTGACTGAGTCACTTTTACAAGTTTTCCTTGCGACGGAACGCCCAACCTGCATACATTATACCTGACACTGGTATAATGTAGCGCAGGGCTGTACAAAGTGACATATCTCCCTAGATGCGTCACGTTGCAAATAAATCGCTTCCTGGCGCATTGTTTACGGCTTCGCTGCATCACAGAAGTGATGCAACAGCAGCGTAAAGTTGTCTCAAGGGTCTTGTAAGTCTGCCCCCTAGATGGTTTTTAAAGGCGTACACATAGGAGTTGGACAAAACGGAGAAAGCTTCTGGTAGCCAGTGGGGTGCAAAGTATGAAATAAGCGACCTATACACTAGGGGTATCTAACATATGTCCAGTAGGGTCGGGAACATATTAGTTTTACGGGATAATTACTGATTGAATAAATGTTATCTTTAGATTCATTGTGTGTACATTTACTTTTAGGCCCAAAACCAGTTCCAGGAACAGTTTGAAAAATCTGGGTATAAAGATTGACTTAGCCTTAACTCTATCTTCTCAAATTGATGCTAATGTCAAATCACTTTTTTTCAGCTTCATTCATTGAAACGGATTCTGCATTTTTCATAAGATTATAAGATTTAACTTCTAAATCTGTTTACTTCTTCTTGCCCTGACTAATTTAATGAGGTCTATCTTGACCATTCTGAAAATGTGTTTAACAATTTACTGTTAGTCTAGAATTGTGCAGTTAGACTAGTATTGGGCTTAGGCCCAGGGGGTCTTATTACTCCAGCCTTGACTTTGTTGCACTATTTGCCTATCAAAAATTACACCCTATTCAAGTCCATGCGTCTAATCAACAAGGCCATGTTTAACTCTCAGCAATCTCATCTTAGTCAACATTTTCATCTGTACTGACCACACAGAGACTTGTGTTCCAAGCACAAATTACTGCTCACAGTATCCAAGACTCGTCCACAGTCCTTCGGTGGATTTGCATTCTCAGTGGTTGCTGCCTCATGGTGGAACCGATTGCCACTTCATCTTCTCCAAGATGTCAATCTGTTCAAATTTCGGAGCCTTCTTCTGATATTTACTATACCTTCTAATCTTTTTAACGATCGAACCTTTTAAGTTGTACGCATCACTTTTATACTGAAATAGCTGTATCGATTGTATTGTATTTTTGTATGTTTTACCTGTACTTTTATGGCCTTATCATGCTGAAATAAAGTATCTCTTGACTTGACTTGTTCAAATTTCGAACATTGTTTAAATAAGTGACTGTTTCCAATTGTATAGAATCCCTCACTAGTATTGTTAATTTTTATCTTTGCGGTAGTTTTCTCCTAATAGTTAGCTATTGTTTCAATTTTTGCGTTTTTAGCACCAAAATATCCTTAGTAGGTGAACGTAAACTCTTTACAAAGCCTCCACAAATTACAAAACAAATAAAGAAATGTAGCTATTCTGAAAAGTGTTCATGGATCTAGCCTGTCTGCATCAGCTATGGACTACCCTGCTAGAAAGGAACCTTTGAGCAGGCCATACAAATGGATCCAAGGTAGAAGTAGTTCGCTGTGCATGAAATGTCCTCATACTTCGAAATCCTCAGGCCCAACACATCTATCCAAGTGTGGTACTGAAATCTGGAGGCAGGTGACTAAATTAACATCCTTTATTCAGGAACAACTTCACCCAAGACGGGCAGTGACCAGTTGGCTCAGATCCCAGGAGCAACTGGGAAGGTCAGCTGGAATCTTGGCCTACTGTTCCCTGCCAGCATAACCACATTACAGTGTTGACAATGGCATCATTTAAATGTACAAGGATCAACAAAGGACCTTGACTCTACTCAGTAAGGCTGAGTCAATATCAAATAAAACAAAACAGATGCCAGTACTGAACCTCATTTAAGCATTATTCCATCAAAGGTACCAGGAAGCATTTATTTCTCAAGGATTTATCTTTACTCAAGTTTTTTCTTATTTTTCAAAAGGTCTATACAAATGCAAACAGATAATACATGACATAAATATCATACAAATAAAATTAGGATAAATTCTTCATCCCTAGCGCAACTTCTCATAAAAGACACCACAGACATCCCAGCTTTTCTTTCATCCAATCATTCATTCCTGAAACAAACCCAGCTTCACACACTCACAAGATTCATCAGTGGGCCACTGTTCACCAATTGTTCGACCCACCCAAAAACAAAACGCATGTAGCCTCCTATACAAAGTAATCTAACAACAATTAAACGAAAAACAGTCTCCAGAAAAAGATTAGTATAATTATATCAGTACATGAAACCTTTTAGACAACAGCTTAATTTGTTCAAAAATCAAATTGGCTACACATAGTGTAAGGTCCACGCCTTTCGAACCCTATTAGTTGGCAGGGTTCTCCTCAGGACCTACACAATCTACAAAATAAAGAACAATACATACTCTTACTATTATTATTAACGAATATAAAGTGGTATGCCAACACCACACTAGTGCATATGCCTCCTACCTTGCTCCAAAGCGGGATAACTGTTCTAATCCTTGTCTATCCTAGGTGTCTCTAAAAAATCTAATTAAAAACAGAAGGAAAATCATAGGTAACATATACCCTGTCAGAACGAAGTCACATAATATATTCCCTGCAAATATAGTTGTATGGGCGTACTTTGTATGCTCCTCAACTTGGAAGGTCAGCTGGAATCTTGGCCTACCGTTCCCTGCCAGCATAGCCACATTACAGTGTTGACAATGGCGTCATTTAAATGTAAACATCACTTGAACATAAACAGGCCACGGCGCAGCTGGGGCACAAGAACATGTAAGAACGAGGAACACCGTGCAACAGAACCACTAGGAGCGAGCCACACCACTACACTACACCAAACTATTCATCTTCTGCTCTGTGGCAATAAAACAAGCACTATTTAATTTGGAATTCCAAGCTCAGCAGTCTCCATGATGAGGATCACGCATTAAACTATGGACAAGCCGCTTCTCTCTCTAATTTTAAAATGTTCACTGATTTGAATTTTTTGTTTTGCAGAGTTTTATATAGCTCGAACTTGACCCGAATCGGGTATCAGAGCGCTTTACGTAACACCAGTTAGTTACATGAGGACACACACATTCATTTGTTTTAGGCACAGGGAGATTAAGTGATTTGCCCAGAATCACAGGATGATTTTAGCGTCATTACCGAGACTCGAACCCACTTCCCTAGGTCCGAGGTCGGGCGCCCTAGCCGCCGAGCGCCCTAGAGTTGCTGCTCTGTTTTGTTTGCTCAGTAGTAGTCCAAAGGGCTTTGAGGACTTTCAATTGCGAATGTAGGTGTTGCTCCCATGACATATGACAAAGAAATACGGCCGGCTTCAGTGCGTACCCAGCGCGACAATCTTTGCTGGTGCCCCCGTGTTCTCCTTCTCCATGGATTCCCTCACTATCCCCCACCAACAGTGTCCATCAACTCTACAAAACCCCTCTCTCAGGTGTATTTCATTTGTTTTACAGCTCCAATGGGGTCTCCAACCAGTAGCTCATGAGCTACTGTAGCTCTCCGGCTATCTCTGAGCAACTCACATGTGTGCAGCCCAGCTTAATACATTTGAAATCTTTTGCTTGCCTGAATTAATATACATATACAAGATGTAGATTGTACAACACTAATAATATTTGTATCTCTCAATGTTTTTCATTGAACATATGAGGGACTTAAATCACATACATTATACAGAGGCAATGAATAATTTGTGTGTAAACCAATTTATATAAAGTGTTACAAAAGACAATGAAGACAACCAGATTTAGGATTCACATGTCATTCATACTGGTAGGCAGTATATTTTAAGAGTGTTTGATCTGGAGAAGCATATACTCAGGATTTACAATTAACACAGTGGTTAGGGTTGGATTCACTATATTAATTTCTACCCAACCAAATCCTTTTTAGCAACATTAGTATGGTGAAAGACTGGAGGTGGCAGAACACAGTGTTCTAGCATATAGCTTGCAGTTTGCATGCAGGTATTTGATGACAGTTCATAGCTCAGTGTGATATATTAGGATTGGAATTCATGAAATGTGACCAAATCGGTAACCCAATGAGCTATCTACACAAAATTCAATTCTGTAATGTACATTGTTCATGTTCTTTGCTGCAAGCACATTAACCCTCAGCCCTATTTTATGATGAGCCAAAACTCTTCCACTGTAGAACATTCAAATCTCTCTCCAGCAGGTACATTCATCACCAGAGTGATCTTGACATTTTTATTGCTATCTGAAAATTGACGGATACTCAAGGAACTCACCAGCAGGTGCTTTTAAGCCGGTATGATTTTTCGAAATTGGTCGCACCGCCCTAAAGCCATCCCTGCAGAGAAGCAATGTTCCCCATGGGAATATTTAAATCACTGAGATAATTTGAATTGTATTTCATTAGGTTACTGTGAAAAACATCAGTGACTGGCTACCATAATTCTAGATATAGAGGAAGAAAGGCATATGGAAGATTTAAAAGTGCCAATTTACTTTCAAAGATTTTTCGATTGAAAGGTATGCTGCATGTACAATTATAAAGGAGGTAGACAGTGGTGTCAAAAAGTGCATAGGGCCCAGTGATTGGTCTCAACCGGTGTGAAGAAAAGCATTAATACAAGAAATATTTTTTTTAAAAAAAACGATTTAATAGAGCAAAACCAACATTGGCTACTAAATAAACAGATGATAAATCGCCTAATCGGAGTCAGAATAGGAAAGGGTCTCCACCAGACACACAGTAAGTGATGTATGAAACGTATCAAATGAATGCACTGTAAACATTAACTTTGTGCCTTCTGGGAGGTTAATAAAATGATTTAGTGCACAAGACCCTGCTTGCAGGCAGGTCACTTCACACGCCGCGCAGCTCCACCTTACTGCGCCCGTGCCTCTAGCCCAGTTGCCACTGCCAGTTCGTGCCTGCTCTTGACCCCCTGCTCTGGTATCTTTTGCTCATTGTATGTATTTGCGAGTATACATGTGCTGTGCTGTTGTACTGTGTACTTTACTTTTTTGTACTTCCTTGTAGCTGTTTCCCTTTTTTCCTTCCTCCTGTACCCCTTAGTCCTCTGTTTCCTGCGCCTGCCCGAGGCCACGCAGTGGCCATCAAGAGGGCGGGTACCTAGTCAAGGAGGGCGGTCCCGCCCCCCCACTGTAATGTCCGGCACCTCCGCCTCACCGGTTGGAGGAGGCGGCCGGCCGAGAATCTCGTCCGGGCGGCGGGGAGGGGCTTGTGGTGTACTTATGCTGCGGCGCCCCTTCCCTGAATCCTCTTTGCCGCCCGGACGCCGTCGCGACCTCGCTGAACACTCTTTTCGTTGGCTCTCGTCGTTTTAAGGTGAGCGTGGTCTCGGGCCTTTAGCATCCTCCCCCCCCCCCCTTCTCCTGCAATTCCGCCGGCTCCCTCGTGGCGAGGTGCGAGCCTGGCGAGGTGGCCCGTGAGAGCGGGCTGCTATGGGGGGGGAGGACGTCCGGGGCCGTTGCGGTCCCTGTCCCCTGGCCAATGCGGTATCGGTCGGTACCTGACGTGGCCCCATAGTCATCGATGTAATTTGTGTGGCCGGGTGGGACAGGGCCTGTATTCCCGGGGCCGTATTGCCTCCGCTCGCTTTCCCCGCCCACCCCAGTTCTCCCGTCGGGTTGCCATTTGTCTTCTGATCGGCGTGTCATTTGTTGAGGGGGGGGCTGTTCGCGTGGGTTTAAGGTATAATGTTTTGTTTCCTCGTGTGTCCGGTCCCCCACTGCCTGCCAGTCGCGCATGGGATGATTGCCGCTCAATGTGTATTTAAGCGCTTTTCTTTCTAAGTGTGCAGATTTTCCATGTTCGTAGTGTCGAATCATTTCAGGTTTGTGCATTTGTGGTCCATGTTCTAGTGAATACCATATCCACGTATAGTGCAATTCATCCACCGATGATTGAAGCATTGTGTTAGCTTTCATGATGGCGCGGGGTGTGTTTCGAGGGGTTGCGGGGAACCAGCCAAAAAATTTTTGCAGGCACATTCGTCTCTTTATCATAGCAACTGTTTTATTATGCACTCCGATGCGCGTGTTGCCTAGTAAATTCGCTAGGCTCGAGGGCTCGCTTTGTTTTGATTGCGCGGCGGATGTTTTCGTGAATGATGCCTGATAACTATTTCAATGTATTCATCGTGATGGCGCGGCGGATGTTTTCTCTCGTATGATGCCTTATAACTGTTTTAATGCATGTAGCGTGATCGCGCGGCGGATGTTTCCCAATGATGACTTTTAACTGTTTTTATGTTTTTAGCGTCGCCCCCCCTCGTACGCCTGCTAGTATTTTAAGGAAGGCGGTTTTGCTATGTTTTCAGAGTGTGGGGGGGGGGGGTGGCATCCACGAAGGGTTCCACGCTGTGTATGCCTTGGCGCATCGTGTGGCTTAAATGTTTCTTGAGATGGACGGGGTTAGGAGCAAGGTGTGGGACCTGGCGGGCGCGCAGCTAGCCCGTTATCTTGGTCACCCCCCCCCGGGGTCGCGGAGTGATTGACTGCCGGAAGTAGGGGGGGGGGGGCTGCGTCCCGGGGTCCCGGGTCTGCTGGGGTGTTCCTGCCGGACGCCAGCCTTTCCTCCCTTGCGTAATTTTCTAATCTTTCGTTCTTCTCTACAGGAGCCGTGTTGAGGCGGCGCTTGGGCTTTCTTGCTGTTTGGGCAAGCGCGCTGGCTGTGCGGCGTCGGTGGGGCCTCGTTATTTACATGCCCCTGTTCCTTTTCTTTCAGATTCCGGACATTTGCGGGCAAGTCGCTTTCGCACCTAGGCCTTCCATCGGTGCATCTTGCCGCGCTTTCTGCCCCCGCACCCCCTCTCCTCCCGCCCCCTGCTTCGCCGATCGCCCGTAGTGCGCACACGCTCACGCAGGGATAAGTGCAAGGTACGTTCACATGCGCGCGCAATTGGATGATTTGTGCTGATTTCTCACGCGTTCTGCATGTTGGGGCACGCTTCCCCGGGGGCGTTTACCGGTGGTTTTGAATCATGGTGCTCTTGGTGTCCCGGTAATGGGCATTTAATGTTGGGATGCATGTGTTTCACGGCCCATTCTGTTGTTTTCAGGTACTTTACTCGTTTTGAGGAACGGCATCGGGGCGTTACTTTCAAGGTTACGAGGAATTTTCCTGAGGTATGTTTTGCATCGAGTGGGCCTCCCCTAGGAGGTGTTGCACGCGGGACGAGTGTTTCGCCCTCTTGGTCTAGGGTATTGGGGGTGATTTGGGTGAGAGCCTTCGGGGGTGTGCGATGTCTGCTGGCTTATCAAATTCGTGTGATTAGGTCCTCACGGCCATCTCTTTTGCAGGATACTTTCGACTGCGGCATGGAGAGTCAAGGGTCCCCCGCTCTTTTCTCACAGACATCTCAGGTTGAGGATTCGGGGCTAGGAACGTCGCAGGACCCCCAGATGAAAGCCCTTTTGGATGCGATAAAGACCAATGGGGTGGCGTGGGCGAGTGGACTTTTACTAGCCAACCCCCCAAGGGCCCCGGGGCCGGCCCCTGCCCCACTAATAACTGAAATAGAGGTGGCTGAGGACACTACTACAGGGAGGTCCAAGCGCACGAGGAAGCCAACAGTCAAAGACTTCCCACCGGAGCCCCCCGCAAAGTCCAGGGCGGCTGAACCGATCAGAAACGTGATAGTACATGCCCCGGCATCCCCCCCAGCGGTGGTCCGGGTGTGCCCCCCCTCTCCTCCACGCTTGGCGGTCCCGAGTGCGGAATTCGCCACCCGGGCGGACCTGGGTAAGATTACTGACTCGCTGGCCTCTTTTATGTCTGAAATAAGAGCCAGTTTGTGCCCTGCCCAGTCCAGATCATCTGTTTCTGCATTACCTGTGATTCTGCCATCTTCGCCAGTGGCCCCTTTGTCTTCTGCCGGGGAGGCAGATGTTGCTCAAGTGTGGGGTGGTGCTCCTGCACAAGGGGGGTTTGTTGTGGGTCCCGTCTCATTACCTATTGTCCAGACGGTCAGCGTGATAGATAGTCAGGTGCCGGGTGCTTTTCCTCCTCAGGTTTTGCCGCCAGTACAGGGTGCGCCCCTCCACCCTCAAGGTCTCCACCCACTCAGACGACACCCTCAACTCCGCCGAACACCTGCACTTCCGGATCCACATGACCCCAACACCACCCTCAGAGTAACACTCGTCTACAGACCCCCCGGATGCCGGGCACAGTTCAGCGACTCCATCGCCGACCTCATCAGCACGCACGCTCTCGCCTTCATGGACTACATCCTCCTCGGGGGCCTGAACTTCCACCTCGAGAACAACAACAACACCTACTCCGCCAACCTGATCAACAACCTCGCCAACCTCGGCCTCAAACAACTCGTCACCGCTCCCACCCACGTCGCCGGCACACACGCTCGACCCCATCTTCTCCACAAGCCCCCATGTCTCCTTCAGCCACATACTGAACTCCACTGGACCGACCTCCGCTGCCTCCATCTCACCTACGAGAAACCCACCACGCACCACCGCACCCAACAACTACCCCGCCGCTGCTGGAGCAAAGTCACCGAAGATCAGCTGACCACCACCCTCGCCCAGAACCCTCCCAACCACCCAAACGCCACCGCCCGCAACCTCAGACAGTGGATCAATGACTGCACCATCATCCTCACCCCGCTCAAGAAACCCGCCAACAGCTGCACCAGCAAGAAAGCCACCTGGTTCACCGAAGAGCTCCAGACCTCCAAACGAGCATGCCGGAAACTGGAGAAGAAATTGCTCCACGAACGAACACCGGACAGCCACACAGCCCACAAGGATGACACCAAGAGACATCACCACCTCATCAGACTAGCCAAGAGATCCTCCTTCAAAGCCTGCCTGGACAGCAACGCACACAATAGCAAAGAGCTCTTCAGCATCGTGAAGGAACTCTCCAACCCCAGCGCCAACGCCAACGACATCCCGCCCTCACAAGAACTGTGCGTCTCGCTGGCCACCTTCTTCCACAGCAAGATTGCTGACATCCATGACAGCTTCAACACCACGACTGCCCCAACAACGCCAGGCCTCACCCGCCCTACAAACATCACCCGCATCAACGGCCTGACCGCCTGGACCAACGTCAACGATGACGAGACACACAAGGCCATGATCTCCATCCACTCAGGATCACCGTCAGACCCCTGCCCTCACCACATATTCAACAAAGCAGATGCAACCATCGCACCCCAACTACGGAAGGTTATGAACATATCCTTCGAGACAGCCACATTCCCAGAAAGCTGGAAACACGCGGAGATCAACGCCTTTCTCAAGAAACCCAAGGCGGACCTCAAGAATTTCTGGCCCATCTCCCTGCTTCCGTTCCCGACGAAGGTCATCGAGAAAATTGTCAGCACGAAGCTGACCCGCTACCTCGAGGACAACAACATCCTAGACCCGTCCCAGTCAGGATTCCGAGGAACCACAGCACCGAGACAGCCCTCATCGCTGTCACAGACGACATCAGGCTCTATCTAGACAACGGGGAAACATCAGCCCTCATTCTCCTGGACCTGTCAGCCGCCTTCGACGTGGTCTGCCACCCCACACCAAGGTCACGCTTTCAAGAAGCCGGGATCCAAGAGAAGGCCCTGGACTGGACCTCATCCTTCCTCTCCGGCAGAACCCAGAGCGTCCGCCTCCCACCCTTCCGTTCCGAAGCCAACAACATCATCTGCGGCGTACCCCAGGGCTCATCCCTCAGCCCGATGCTGTTCAACGTCTACATGGCCCCCCTCGCACATGTCACCTGCCAGCACAACCTCAAAATCATCTCCTATGCCGACGACACCCAGCTCATCTTCTCCCTCACCAAGGACCCGCACACCGCCAAACCCAACCTCCACCAGGGAATGAAGGCTGTCGCCAAATGGATGAGGAGCAGCCGACTGTAGCTGAACTCAGACAAGATGGAGGTCCTCATCCTCGGTCCCACCCCCTCAGCCTGGGACGAACCCTGGTGGCCGACCACGGTGGGAACAGCACCGACACCCACCGACCACGCACGCAACCTAGGAATCATCCTCGACTCCTTCCTCTCCATGTCGAAACAGATCAGAGCCGTCTCCTCCTTCTGATACAACACCATCTGCATGCTCCGCAGGATCTACAAATGGATCCCTACCGACACATGAAGAATGGTGACACAGGCCCTCGTCAGCAGCAGGCTGGACTATGGCAATGTACTCTATGCAGGAATCTCGGCCAAACACCTGCCTTGACTGCAACGCATCCAAAACGCCTCCGCTCGACTGATCCTCAACGACCCTTGCCACAGCCACATCACCCCCTACCTGAGAGATCTACACTGGCTCCCCGTCGACCAGAGGATCACCTTCAAGCTACTCACCCACACACACAAAGCACTCCACAACACCGGACCAGCCTACCTCAACAGCAGACTCAGCTTCTACACTCCCACCCGCCAGCTCCGCTCCGCCAGCCTCGCCCTCGCCAATGTCCCCCGCATCCAACGAACGACCTCTGGCAGCGGATCCTTCTCCTTCCTCGCCGCCAAACCTGGAACACCCTCCCTACCCACCTATGGCAGACCCAAGACCTGATCATCTTCAGAAAACTCCTCAAGACCTGGCTCTTCGAGCAGTAGCGGCACCACTTCCCCCCCCCTCAGCTCCGTGAGACCCTCACGGGTAAGTAGTGCGCTTTATAAGTAAATTGATTGATTGAAGACTCATCGATCACTCATTCAGTGGTTTTATTGACAAAAAATGACTTCACTAAATCTCAGGTTTGGAGTAACTACAGCAACTGGTAACCAATAACACCTAATTGGGCAGAAGTGTGTGAAGGCATCTTTTAACATGTTCTAATGGAATACTTTGCAGCATACCAATAGTATCGGCACGTATAGAGATATGATTTGCCAATACTGTGACAGAAGGAGGTGGCGTAAGTGAATTATTAGAATAAAGAAGATGACCAATTAGAAAAGACATGAGAAGAGAGGAGTTTTACAGATGTTGCTTTGAGGTGGTGATGCAGGTCATTGCTTATCAGTCTTGTATCTCAGAAAGGGATTTGCATAATGCATTTAAATGGTAAACGTTTAGGTATTTTAATGTAAGTTACCATATGCGCACTCAGATAGATGTATGATTACAGGGCGTCTTTTACACATGTTAAGGGTTGACTGGAATGTACATTGTCACCGACCGTGGAATGTCATGAAGGAATTTGATACAATGCTTCATACTAATTGACGGCAGTGTTATGGTAACTTCAGGATTAGGACATCTCACTGAATTGCATGTGTCAGATTCCACTCCATAGGAAATGCATTATGCTGATTAACAAACCATGGCTCCAACTATAGACTAATCCGATTAACAATGGCTATGAACTCGCAAGTCTCAATTGATAGTTTAGGTAAATGTACAGTACTTGTCTTCACCTTTAATAATCCAGGCTGACAGTCCATGGATATAAGTAGACTGCTTAAGTCACTGAGCTATTGACTTCCCACAAATAGGTCTACCACAGTGGTGAAACAAAGGTCCCTGAAGCCCCCATGGTGCAAGGGGGCCCCTAGCTCCAGGTGGCACCTTGCCCTGGTGTGACAGCTCCTGACTGAGTCCTTAGGGGCCCCCATACATGTAGTTTGCAGGGGAGCCCCTATAAGTTCGTTGTCTCCCAGGGAGTAGCTGTAGAATGTCAACTGCAAGGGGCCAAAGCCGTCTCTGAACACTTTACCCTAGGATTTGGTCAAAGGTGAGGACGGGGCACATCGAGCTTTGCAGAAGAGGTCATGAACACATGTTTCTTTGCCGGGACATTTGTGTGCTATGCTTCATGCCCATATTTTTATCAGTTAAGACCATGCCCCTATTGCAATAAAGCGCTGGCAGTTGTCATGACAGCATTATAGAGGTATTTTTTGTAACATACAGCTGTTCCTATTTGCACTAGGGAACAGAGTAAGTCATAGCGGTGAGACATGCAAGCTTGGCAAATAGCAGCAATCAGAGCCCTCCTTCAATCAAATAATCAATCAATCAAACAGGGTTTGTAAAGCATGGCTAATCACATGCCAGGGTATCCAGGCACTGAGCCTTCATAAAGATTTGAAAGCAACAACCAGGGGCCACAAATACAAAGGTAATCCTTTGCGATTACCAAATATCGAATTTTGCGATTTGCTATTTGGTAATCAAAAACTCTAATTTACAAATTTGTCTTTGACACATTTTCACAGGGAAGGTGGCCTGCTGGGGGCAGCAGACCACCATATCTGTGATTGCCTTTCAATAAAGCTATGTTTTCTTTGTAAATGGAGCCTATTTTCCTTAAAGGAAAACAGGATGCGTTTCTAAATGAAAAAGAATAAATTTTCTTTCCATTTTTTCAGAGAAGGGACCCCTGCCTGCTCTTAAAAATGGGGACCCCTTCCCATTTGCGAATGGCTTACCACCTACCTGTGCCCAGGGCCTGTAAATGATATGCTACGAGCGAGCCTGCAGACCTGATTGTGCCACCCACTTGAGTAGCACTTTAAACATGTTTCAGGTCCGCTAATGCTTCCTGTGTAGGCAGTTTTAAACTACCATGAAGACCTGGCAAAATAAACCTTTTGCCTGGCCCAAAGCTTCTTTTTTAATGTAAATCAGTTGCCCGTAGAGTAGGCCGTGGACAACCCAGAGGGTATAATGCAGTGTATTTAAAAAGCTGGACATGTACTTTTAAGTTTTACATGTCCTGGTAGTGAAAAATGATTAAATTCGTTTTTCACTACTGCAAGGCCTACCTCCCCCAAAGGATAACATTGTAATTACCTTATTACATTTTATAAGTATAATTTTCAAATGGGAATAGGTGACCAATTCATGCTGGGTGTCTCTGGAATCCTAATTTAAAATCCTAATTTATGGTGAAGTCAGATTTTAAATTACAACTGTGAAAATGGCAGTTTTTGAAGGTTGGCATTTCCCTGGCCTTAGTCCTTTTGTGCATGTAGTCTTTTTTCGGTCACATGAGTGGGTGTAACTGACAATTAGACTTTGTGAATTCTTCTCAGCCAGTTACACAATAAAGGAATTAGGTGTGCCTGAATGGACCATCTGCTAGCAGGATGGGGGCAGAGCTGAGCACAGCCCCACTTGCAACAGAATAGCTTTTGCTCTGCCTTTATTCAAAGGGCCTTACAAGCCCACATTGTTACTGCAGCTAGCTTGGAGACAGAGCAGGCAGGCAGGAGATTCATTGCACTTTAAAGTCACTTTCTATAAGCTTCTTCCACCTTCCAGAACCAGGGCACCATGGTATAAAAACTGGACCTCATACACCAACCCTTCAGTACACTTCTGGACCTATGGATACTCTGCCAGGAAGAACAACTGATGTGCTGCTACAAGGACTGCTACTCTGCTGGACTGCTTCTCTAAAGAAACTAGTACCCTGCTGGGCTGACCTGCTGCCATCTTGCCTGGGAAAGAAGAACCGGACCTGCAACTTCATCTTGAACCCAGGACCCTAGAGTGATTTAAAGGGCTAGTTTGCTGGCTGTCTGAGCTGAGCCTTGGGGACATAAAAGGCTCACCAACAGCTCCTGGACCCGTCTTCAGCGAGTTCCTGAACCCCAAGCCTCCCAGGCTTTAAACCCTTGGTGTGGCTCTCAAGCTCTTGAAATCAAGCGTTTGGGCTGTTCATGACCACAAATGGGCCAGTTCGCAACAGAACAATGCCGTTAGCTCTGAATATCAGTGTGAGCTGCCGGCAGTCTGTCTCTCCGCACAGTAGCATCGACAGCCCGCGGGGACCGCCAACGCAAAGCTCAAGTCTTACATCTGTGATGCTAGGCCTACCCATCACATCACCCCCACCACCGTTAGCAATGCTCTCCTCACTGCCTGCAGCCTTCTCCAATGCGAACAGGACTCTTGCCACAGAAATTGAGAAGGTAAACCTTCAGCAGGACTAATCTGGGACTGTATGCGACCAGTGCTCCATCATGGTCAGCCTGGACATTTGACTTTGACCTGGTCCAGCATGACCAGATAGCTGCGGTTGGCAATTTCTGCTTTTAGGCACTATTTCACAGTTTATTTCTAAAAATGTATAAATCTAGTTCTACTGATTGGCTTTTTGCCATTTTGGTCTTGTTTTATTTATTAACTTCAACTCTGTTTTTCTAACTTAATGTGGATTCCTTTCTGTGTGGTGTTTTCCATCTTTTACTGTTTGAGGTGTTGCACAAATACTTTACACATTCCCTCTAAGTTAATCCTGACTGCTCTATGCCAACCTGCCAGGGGTTGAGCACAGGTTGATTTGGGATTTGCTAGTTCCTTACTCTGACTTGGATTGTGGTTGCTGTTTGACCAGGGCTCTTACCCCAGTCAACCAGTGACCCAATATCTAACAAAGCCTTTTTGAGTCCTAAGCATATAATTAGAATCAAATTTACCTTCTTAACTAAGTCTCCTTATGTTCACTGCTACCATAAATGCAGATAATTTCTGATAATGGAAGCAAATATGCTAAGGGAATTAATCTGGAATGCGAAATTATCAAGAAAAAGGGAGCAGAAAGGTCACCATTTGAAACTATGTAACTTCTACACCTCCAATTGATAAAAATAAGTGAAATGTGTAAAAATAGATGGAACTTCATGGTCTACCAGGGCTAAGTTTTTCCTCCCTAGATAAATCTCCTAATGTAATATATTTAGAAAAAACGTAGTATGGCAGAGCCATAAAACTGACTTAGGAAAATATCAGGTCACATTAAATGCTCAGGAGGAAGGATAATGGAATGAAATTAATTTGAGGATAAAATTAAAAGGTCAGCTTCAGAAAAATAGAAGAATAAAACAGAAATGAGCAGCAAGGGCTCATCTCCTATTGCTTAACCGAATTAATAGGGGATTGAGTAGTAAAAAAAAAAACCCCCATCCGTGAGTGGATGCGGGGATTGTTATGGTCTGGAATTCTATGAAGGATGCTATTATTCACATTACATCAAGTGAAATTACAATAAAGAGGAAGGTGATTGGAAGAAGAACAATATTTGAGTTGCTCTGACCAGCCACATGATTAAGATTCAAAAAATTGAGTAGGATTAAAATTGAAAAGGAGGCATATTCAGAAGGCAATGCATAACGAGCGATTGATAGAGTTTAGGTTTCCTTGTAAAAAACTGCACAAAGGCCTATATCACCTGTTGTGCTTTGTGGGATTACCATATAGTTTCCAAGTGCATATTCTGGCCCCCACAATTATAAGTCTCACTGTTACTGCACCCGTCAATGAGGAAGCATCACAGGTAGCAAGTCTGCAAAGAATCCTGGTATTACTGGGCGCAAATGTGTAACCCAATTCACAAGTTGTAGCAGAGGTTGACAGACCTGGGAAATAAAGCCTTAACCCTCACCCACCCTTGAGAGGATAAATATTGTTTAACAAATGTAAAATAATTTCCACGAAATTCAAAGGTCGAAAGAGAGATATCTGTCACTCATCGTGAGCTGTGTGGTATGTCAGACATAAAGTACCTGTTTCCGCTGCACTATTACCTGCTGGTAATCCCACCTGCATTAACAAATATTGAAGTCTTGACATTGAAAGGACTGGACCAGGTATTACTGAGTCCACTCATGCTTGTTTCACCATGATAAACTAGAAATGAATTACAGGAAGTGTCTGCCGGCACAGTAGACTTCATGTTGTGTCATTTACTAACATCACATTACCTGCACACAGGCCTTAGTGCTGCAGGAGACCAGTGTGCCCCACTTGGCAAAATCCAGTGCTCTCTTTGAGTCAAACATAGTTGCCATGCTCAAAGACCAATTGGCATCTAGCAACCTAAACACGAACACCCAACCTCATAGCATCAGGTGGATAAAAAAGATAAAGTTGATGGAGATTCGTCTTCCGACCCTTGCACTGGAGGTCATGAAGATGGCCATCTCAAGGACAAGACAAGTAGCATGGTTGGGACGTTTGTAGCAGACAGTCACTAGCCAGATGAACGCAGTGTCCTCAATATCAAGAACTGATGAGGACTGCAAGAATCGTCTGGGAGCCATAGTGACACTGGGAGCCATGGTGATGGTAAAAGAGTCAAAATGATTGACCAATCTCTGAGGAGTCCCGCAGTGGGAGCTACTGGACCCATTGGCCATGATTAATGCTGGTAAACGACAGGCCTATTACCTTTCAATAGAGATTGCAACTGTATTGATTAGCTGGATTCCTGGGGCAAACAAAGAGGTGCGTGGCCAGCAATCAAGAATAATTCCGCAAATAGGTTGCGTGAAATATGATCCATCTGGTTATTCTCCATTACCAAATTAAACCTCGGGTCGTACCTCAGAATGGATAGATTTTTCTATCCAGTAATGGAAGCCGATTGGCTATATTTGCCAGACACATCCACAGCCACTCAGTTCGCCAGCTATTGTGGAAGTACCAGGCAATTTGCCTGTCCTCTTGCTGTAGTGGGGATTGAACGTCCCGACCCACTTTTTCATTTCACAAGTGCAGAAACATCTATGTTGGTACATACTGCATTATTCAATCTTTACTAACAACGCATCTCTAATTAAGGAGGACTGCCACATACCATACAGAGCTCACATTTTGGCCAAGTCTTCAACTGAATTTGAAATGGTTGCAACATATCCATCTGCGGTAGTCATCACCGTCCTAAAGAAACTCACCGTTTACACAAGTGCACACACGCTGGGGGCACATACGCAGGATGCCAGCAAACATAATTAAGGTGTAGGGCAATACATTCATGCAAGTGTTGCCAACAGACCCTAAGGTAATGCTTAGAAGTCAAGTATAAGCAGTAACGGCAGGCACAGATCAGGGATGGTGATGTAAAAAAAAGAAAAAAGAATAACTTACCTTCTCTAAATCAAGAATAGCATTAAAATCACCTCTAATAATAATTGTACCATTAAATTCGAGTAGTTGAAGCATTAATGTACGAAGAGGGTCATCCAGGTTAGGGCCTTAATATGATACAAAAATTAACCATGTGCCCTGAACTCTTGCCCAAACAATCACCTACCTAACTTGAGGGTCAACCTTAACTTGGGCTATAGTGCACTGAGCATATTTTTAAAATATTATAGCAACCCCTTTTACTGTAACTGTTTGCGATGTACAAAAACAATGTTCTACCCATGTTTGTGATTTAAGAATATCAAGCCATTCCTCTTTTAACAGATGAGATTCTTGAATAAATATAACATCAGCCTCCCTCAACTTCAAATATTGCAGTATTTTGTTCCTCCATGGAGTTAATCTCAGGCCATTCACATTCCAAGATAAGACTCTTAACCGCATGCGCGCTAGCGGGTTTTCCCGCTGCGCGCTGAAATTTGAAAATCGCGGCTTATGTGACAAAGCCAGCTCGTCATGCGCGCAGCGCAGGTAACGCCCATGACAAGCTGGCTTTGTCATCCGCATCGAAGGGGTTAAAGAGTTAATATTATCTAACCCTGCCATCATATAGTTAAAGTGACCTTTTTGCTATATCTTCACAGAAGCATATAGTATTCAGCTCTCCCTACCAGGTGGTTACCCATATAATCTAAGATAATTAAAAAACAAAAGAAAAACCGAATCAGCTTGATCCAACATTGTAGAACAGATTTTGTGGGGATTTTATCCCATATACTTCCCCACCCAATGTGTCTTAAATACTTTTCTACATTTTTACAAGTGACCCAGCCCTCCCTCCCTGGGGAACCCTCCCTGTTAACACGAGGTACATTGACACCTCCTATGAGCTCTCTCGACCCTTGATGAGCTGACTATTTTTCACTATAAAGATTGTCCCCTAATCTCTTCAATAAAGGTTTTTACATCTTCTGGGTTTCTTAAAGTGAGCATTTTGTTATTCCTCATGACCTTCGGTGTGGCGGGGAAATATATATTTGCTGTAGCGCCCCTATCTCTTAGGTCTTGAATGTGTTTCCAAGTTCCCACTGCCTGTCTAAGGTTTCTCGTGAGACATCTGATCGGATACAAAAGGACCAATCATTCTTCTTGTATATTCCTGCTTTTAAAGCTGCCGCGAGAATGGTTTCTTTTAATGAGTATGTTTTAAAACTAATCAATATCCTCCTCGCTGTTTTCCTTCCGGGCGCGCCACAAAGGGATCACGTTGAACTCTCTGCACATCTTGTTCTAAAATATCAGAATCTAAGTTCGAGTTATATGTAGTAATCAAACAGAAGCTGGATCTCTGGTGTAGATTACGTAGATTATTTTATTTAAGTTATTTCAAGATGTTAATAGGAAAAACCCCATCAGGAGCAGCTGTCCTGCTGCTCAGACCTTACCCAACTGACACTCACAGACATCTCACATTCCATCCATCCAACATTCCACATCACACACATTCTAGCTGAGCAGCAGGAAGACATAAGTTACAACATACTCTTTCAGAAGGGTAATCACATAGGTCTTACTATCACCTCCTTCCTTTCCCTCTGGAACATTTAAAATTCTGATATTGTTTCTTCTTGCGTTATTCTCTCAAGACTCCAGCTTATCTATGAGGCCTCTTTCATTTTTCTTGACTTTCAGAATCTCTTCTTGATTTGTAGCCACTTTGTTTGAAATCTCGTTTTGTATCATTTCCATCACCCCTACCCTATCCACTAGACTGTTAATTTGTTCCTCCATATTCTCACAATATCCTTGAATGTTTTGTTGATTGAGCTCATTAGTTTTGATTTATTATTGGAGGTAATTTTGATGTTATTCTTGATTTAGACAAAGACTCGACCTAGAAAAAAATCAATGCGTCAACTTGAAAAATGAGAACTGCTATGAAATCCATAATTCAGGATCTTGGCCTAGTAGATATTTGGAGCATAAAAGGCAAAAGAGGGGGGGAGCATCAAGTAATTCTATAGGGAATTTAACATTCCATAATAAAAAACATGGGCACCGACCTGGGATCGAGTTTTTTCTTGGCATCTAGCACTATCAGTAATTCCGTCAACAAGATATCGGAACCCCTTTCAGACCACTCAGCTATTTTTTTTACAGTTTAAGCTTACTAGCAAATCACCAGAACAGCGCTGGACATTAAACCAACCTCTCCTTCTTGTGTCTCAGATAGTCGAGAATGCGATAAAACTAACAAAAGAGTTTTTTCTTTTTAATCTTGATACAGACCCCATAAATAAGGGTTGGGACACGTATGAAGCATTCCTTAGAGGTATCCTCATTAGCCAAAATGCTACGGTAAATAAGAAAAGGAAAAAAGAACTTACCTCTTTAGAAGCTCAGATAAAAGAAATTTAAGGAAGTCTAACCCGAACCTCTGATGCTAGTATAAAACCTCTAATAGAAGCAGATCTAGTGAAGGCCAAGACAAAACTAGCAGATTACTTAGAGCTCCGGGTTAAAAAGAAATGGGAAGCGAGCAGACTAGCCAATTACGAATACGGGGAGGGCAGTGGCAAACTTTTGGCATGGAACAGATCGAACCAGGAATAATATTAAGGACCTGAGAAATCAAGTTACGGGTGATATTATCACTGAGGACAGAGCCCTAGAGCAGGAATTTGTTAGATTTTTTCAGGAACTCTATACAGCTGACTTAATTCAAAACAAAGAACAGACAGCCGCTTTTTTCAGCTACATTGAATTCCTGCTGCTAATTAATGAAAATAGAGAAGAACTATCGGCTCCTATAACGCTGGAAGAGGTTCACAGCTCTATTAAGAACCTGAAAAAGGGTAAGGCCGCTGGCCCTGATGCTATCCCCAATGAGTTGTATGCTTTGCTGAGTGAAGAGCTAGCCCCGATTTTGCTGGATCTTTTTAACTCAGCATACATTCTAAAACAAGACACCCCACCCTTATCTTGGGATTTTGCAATCATAATTATTTTTCTCAAACCCAACAAAAACCCCACGGCATGTGAATCATACAGGCCCATATTACTACTTGTAACGGGGAGGGATAGAAAGCTAGGGATCCTTCCCCATACTTTGAGTGGTGGGTCGCAGATCGTGCCTCCCCTCCTTTCCTCTAGAAGGATTGGTCATCCTGCCCGCTACTTGCCGATACAGAGGATAAGGAAGAGTGTGCCTTTAACTGGGCGTTCGAGGAGGACAAGGCCCTGCCCCCGTTTGACGTCAGAGGGTCGCGATTGGAGAAAATGCCGGAAGCCGGATACATAGTGTGTGTCGACACCCCGGAGGAAGAGGAAGGCGAGAGGAAAGAAGAGGGCGAGCGAGCGAGCAAGCGGAGGAGGGAGTGAGAGTCGAGGTCCGGAAGAGCAGAGAGAGCCCAGATTCGAGAGAGGAACGGGAGAAGAACAGCCAGGAGGCCAACGACCCCGCAGAGCGCCGTGCCACACTCCCGAGGGAGGAGTGTGGCTAAGTCAGGTATGGCAGCGTCTGTCAGGCTGGGTCGGGAGAAAGAGAGACGTTCCCCCATTGTGAATAGTTGTATAGACCTTCCCTGTTTTTCTGTATCCTTCATACACCCCTCACTTCCTTGCACCTTTTTCCCCCACTCCAAACCCACTGCACCGTCAATTGTTTGTATATAGCACTTCAGCGGTGATCCCTACACCCCGGGCTCCCCCAGGGTAATTCACACTCAGATTGTAAGGCTGACGGTCTTCCCTCTGTTGGTTTTCTTTTGGCTCAACGACGCCGGACACCGGAGAGACCCCACCGAAGCCCAGAGGAAGGCAGACGAGTGGCATACCTCAAGACGTCCCGGACCAAAGCCGTAATCATGGACCCCGCGGAATTTGCCCGAGAAAGACTGACTTCTCGCAGTAGAAAATCACTGCTAAAAAATAAAACCTTTTCTCACCAGAAAAAGTCTCTTCGCCCACGCCACACTGCTCAACAGTTATTACAAAATATACACACAGATTCAGATTAAAAGGTTGGAGCGAATGGTTGGTTCAATTATACATAGCGATCATAAGGGATTTATGAAGGGGAGGCACCTAGAGGATCTAACACATGAGTTAATTGGCGCAGTAGATCTTAACCTGCGATGCTGCGAAAGCTTTTGACAGGGTCAGCTGGCCCTTTCGTTATGAAGTAATACAGCGCTTTAATTTGGGAGAAGTATTCGGATCAACAATTAAGGCTCTGTGCAGAGGTCTTAAGACCCGGATATTAGTAAATGGATCCCTTTCTAAAAAAGTACAAATAAGAAGAGGGTCGAGACAGGGCTGTCCACTTTCCCCTATCTAGTTTAACATATACATTGAGCCACTGGCCATCAAGTTAAGAGCATGTAAAAATATTCACCCATTTACATGTAATGACTGGGAAAAAAGATAGGGCTATATTGCAATGACTTAATGATCTTCACACACATCTTGATCCTGTAATATCTGCTATTTGGGAAGTTCTAAATCATTCTGGCAAACTATCAGGATATGCGGTAAACTCCACTAAAACAGAGATCATGCAGTGGAAGACCAGTTCCCAGAGTGAGCTCATTAAAAACAAGATCAGATATTTAGGGATCAAGGTGGTTAAAAATTTGGAAACTGTAGCAAAGGTGAATTTTGACTCAGCCACTTTAAAAGTTAAGAAACAACTGCAGCAGTGAGATTCTCTACCCTTAACCTTTCTGGGCAAATCAAACTTATTAAAGATGTCTATTTTACCCAAATACATATTTATTTTTAATACAATTCAATTGGAATTTAAGACTGAATGGACTAAAAAAGTACAAGGAACCTTTTCCTGCTTCATCTGGGGAAAAAAAGACCTAGGATTGCATGGAGGAAATGTAGGGAAAAGAAGGAAAATGGGGGCACAGCAAGCCCGGATCTCTTTTAATATCAGAGCACCTTTCATCTGAAAATCTTTAGACAGTTATTAAAGAATTCCAATAATATCACCCCTATGTTCCGTGCCTTGACGTACGGTCCACCAGCTTTATCTAACCACTTTCTCAATAAGTTTGGAAACCCCAAATATTTTTAAAAATCAGAATAAAGTCTCTTTATTGCGCTTGTAAATTGTGGTATCAAACCAGGAAGATGCTACAGATTCCATATTATAGCCACAATGCCCCAATATGGAGATCTCCAGGAACCCCCGCATTGCTGCAAGACTCTTTAGCAACCCCTATAAGGGCAAAGGAATTTGCAGATAGGGTCAGCAATTGGAAGGTACTCCGTTAAAATCTTGGAAAGACTTTCTTGAGATCACAGAAGGGGCCTTCTCTCGCTTTAAATACTGCCAGTTACTAAGCTGGGCAAACACTCTGAGACAGGGCGGGAAACAATATGAACTATACAAGGCTAAAACAGCACTGCGTACTGGATTGCAGAAAGAGGTCTCGACATGGTACTTATTACTTGTTCAATCATCAGAAGACTAGTACATTGCATATGGAGACGTGGAGGAGGGAACTACCAGAGTATGATTTAGAAGCACTATGGCAAGTATCTGCATCTCTTTTGTGGTATTGTGTGAAATCTGCGCCTTTAAAGAGAAACCACTTTTTTACTATTCATAAGGCTTACTTGACGCCCAGAAAATTGGCAAAGATGGGCCAGCAAACGGTGAAGAATTGCCAAAAGTGCGGTGAAGCCAAAGCAGATGAAACACATTTGTTCCGGTGGTGTCCCTCCATCCAAATCATTTGGCAGAAAGTGGGTAAAATCCTGTCAGACATGGTGGGCCAAGAAGTGAAGGTTATGTTATGTTAACTGTGTCTTTTATAGCGCTCGGCTACTCCGAGGAGTGTCACAGCGCTTTTATTTATAACCTGTAACAGAAAACACAACAGGGCAAATGAAAAAGAGACCAGAAATCAAAAGAAAGAGCAAATCTACTGAACAAAAAGCCAAGTTTTAAGGCCCTTCCTAAATGCTAGCAGGTTGGAAGTGCTGCGCAGGGACACGGGCAGAGTGTTCCACAACTGTGGAGCCAACAGCCTAAAAGACCGGCCCCCAATGCGTGCCTTTTTTATCCGAGGAACCACGGCCAGGGACAAAGACTCGGATCTCAGGGATCGGGCAGGATGGTAGAAAGTTAGCCTCTTTTGAAGATATTTCGCTCCAGAGGCATAGAGAGCCTTATAAGCCAACGTCAAGGCCTTAAAAACTATCCGCTTCCGGATAGGTAGCCAGTGGAGTGACTGCAGGAGTTCAGAAGGTGAGTCTGGCACTGGTAATATTTGGGGTGATACCGGAAGAGGAATAAGCTGGTAACATACCTAAACCTCTTAAGGCCCTTATATTCATTTTAATCCTATTAGCGCGTAGAGAATTATGTATTAGGTGGATGTTACCTATTTCACCTTTAGAATCGGAATGGATATATTCGATCCACAGAATAGCCAAAATGTACAGAGCAATATGCTCTAATAGGAGAACGAAGCACTGGTGCATATGGGATAACTGTTTTGAGAGGGTCTGCCCTTCCTTATAACTAAACTTCTTCTTCCTCTTTGCACTCTTACCTATTATCCTTGGGAATCAACTTAATTTAAAAAATGCACTTTTTGGATCTTATTGGAGTAACATTGGTACCCCGTTATATAAAAATATGTATTGTATTTTTTTATTTAATCTCTTAATCGGTTAAAATCATTACTATTAATACAATGATTAAGCATCAGCAAATACAGGACGTTCTCAATAATCTAGGAGATTAGCTAAGCCGGATTGGTGAACCTAGAAAGAGAATCTAAGCAAGAACCTGTAATACAGGAGAAAAGAGTAAAGCCGACCTTGAAGAGAAGGATCCTGTGACGGTTTCCATCCCCTCCTAAGTGGAGAGAGCGGGTATCACTTTGTCTGGACAGTAAGATAATAAGTCGGTAACCTCTTCTTTCTCCATCTTTAAACTGATCAAACATATGAGGACAAAAAATTTAAAAAAATTAAAAACTTACCTTCTCTCCATGTCTCACCTCTGTAGTCCCTCACTCCGACCAGAACAGGAAGAACACCGAGGCTCCCAGTCAGCGAATCACAACGCTGCAATGTAGAATTGTGAATGGTCTGAGTGCCATGGTTCGGCGCTCAGACGCTGACTGGAAGCCTGTCATGTTCGCCACGCAGGCTGTAATGCAGCCCGCATGGAGATAATGCAAAGTATACATGCTTTGCCTTGCCTTACTCTACATCAAGGAGGCGTTCCATAAGCGTTGCTGTGGGTGTTCCCCCTCAAAACCCATGGATTTTGACACTGCCCCAGGTTTACAACATCGTGTAAACCTGGGACAGCACCAAAGTCATGCGTCTCCCCAGAGCAGATGTAATGAAGTGAAAAGTTTACATTTGTTCTTGTTTTTTCCTCCATAGTGCAAGGGTGCCTGTTCTGGCACTTTGCTGCAAATTGTGCACCAGCTGTAAGGAGAGAAACTCAACATATTTTGTAAATACAGTGCATTACTGTCCTTTTGAATTGGCGTAGGGCAGCGCAGCAAAATGACTTGCAGCGCTGCCCTAAGTCAATTCTTTGTAAATGAGGGGGCATTCTTACAATATTTTGGCACAGCGCAGCACTGCAAGCCTTCTAGCTGCACTTTCCTAAGTCAAAAGAAAAGGGCAGGAATGTACCACATCTGCAAGATACGGTGCATTCCTGTCCTTTCTGCCAATGCACAAACTGCTGCCATGCACCAAGGTAGACACCCTTGCACTATGATGCACAGGTGTCTGTGTTGTTGGAAGGGACACCTTCCTGCACAAACACTATCAAAGGAGGCGTTTTCCTCATTTTGTGTGTGCTGCAGAATGCAGCTCACGTAGAAAAATGAAAAATTGAGGAGAAATGTAAACATTTCGCCTCATTATAACTGCTTTGGGAAGGCATTAACTTTGATGATGCCCCAGATTTACACTTTGTTGTAAATCTGGGGCAGTGTCAAATACCATGGTTTCAAGTGGAAATGGAAATGCCCCTTCCACACAGAGTAATGTTTTGCATTACTTTAAGGGCATGAAAAACCATGCAGGTTGGCTTTGCGTGGCCTTGTAAAAGTGGTCCGGCAGACTGCTCCTCCCGAGAGTCACAAAAGTGACACTCCGGCAACTTAAAAGTGACACAGGGGCATTTTAAATATGCCCTGAGGACTCTAGGGTTTATATCCCGACCTGTTACTGGCAGACAGCAGTTTTGCTTACACCAAAGGATACAGATGAATGAACATTCGATGTCTAAGGGCGTACTGTGAGCAGTGAAAAGAACACAAATGTACCTTGAACTGGCATCTTTTGTGGCTTCTGGTGCTCGTGTCATTGTGCATGGATTCTGCTATTGGAAGGGCCTGGTATCAAGCTTCCAAGAAATATATGAGTTGGAAAGGGGAATAGCAGTCTAAAACATCTTGCAGCCCCTCCAGAACCTGAAAAATGCAGCAGGCTCGGGCTGATGGCCTATGGAAAGGAGGCAGAGAACCTCGGGCAACCAGAAGATAACAGCTGCCTTTGAGCGCAACCTGCATTCCCCACTCAACACCTCAGAGTGAAGCTTGCATTTCCCATAACCAGTTACAACTAAAAAGCTCCAGCTGAGACTAGTCTCTTCTCATGAGAGACATGCATGAACAAACCCTCAGCACCACCATAACGCTGCACTTGCCTTCCCTCTTTCTTCATCTCTCTTGCTTCTTTCTGCACTTCTCTTGCTTCTTTCTGCAGTTCTCCTGACATTTTTTGTACCTCTCTTGCCTCTTTCTGCACCTAACTTGCCTCATTCTGCACTTCTCTTGCTTCTTTCTACACCTCTGTTGCTTCTTTCAGCAATTCTCTTACCTCTTTATGCACTTCTGTTGCTTTTTTCTGCACCTCTTGTGCGTTTTTCTGCACTTCTGTTGCCTCTTTCTGCACCTCACTTGCTTCTTTCTGCACCCTTTTGCCTCTTTCTGCACCCCTCTTTCTGCACCTCACTTGCCTCTCTCCACACCCCTGTTCCCTCGTTCTGCATCTTTCCTGCCTGTTTCTGCAACTCTCTTGCCTCTTTGTATACCTCTGTTTCTTCTTTCTGCACTTCTCTTGCCTCTTTCCGCACCTCTGATGCTTCTTTCTGTACTTCTCTTCCTTCTTTCGGCACCCCTCCAGCCTCTTTCTGTACCCCTATTGCCTCTTTGTGCACCTTTCCAACCTCTTTCTGCAGCCGTCTTGCCTCTTTGCATCTCTGTTGGTTCTTTCTGCACTGCTCTTGCCTCTTTCTGCACCTCTTTTATAAAATTCTGCATCCTCATACCTCTTTCTGTGGCCCTCTTCCCTATTTCTCCACCTCGCTTGCTTCTTTTTGCACTTCTCTTGCTTCTTTATGCACTGCTCTTGCTTATTTCTGCAACTCCCTTGCACCTTTCTGTATCCCTCTTACCGCTTTCTGCATCCCTGTTCCCTCTTTCTGCACATTTCTTGCCTGTTTTTCTGCACCTCTATTGCCTCTTCCATTACATCTGTTGCGTTTTTCTGTACTTCTCTTGCTTTTTTCTGTACCTCTCTTACCTCTTTTTGTATTTCTTTTGCCTCATTGTGCACCTCCCCTGCCTCTTTCTGTACCTCTCTTGCCTTTTTCTGCAGTTCTCTTGCCTCTTTCTTCACCTCTGTTTCCTTTCTGTACTTTTCTTACATCTTTCTGTACCCCTCTTGCCTCTTTCTGCACCTCTGTTGGTTGTTTCTGCACTGCTCTTGCTTCTTGTTGTACCCCCTTACGTCTTTATGCACCCTTCTTCCCTCTTTGTGCATCTCTCTTGCTTCTTTCAGCACTTCTTTCCTCCTTCTGCATCCCTCTTGCCCCTTTCTACACCTATGTTGCTTCTTTGTGCACTTCTCTTGCTTTTTTCTGCATCTCTCTTGCTTTTTTCTGCACTGCTGTTACCTTTTTCTGCACATCTGTTGTTTCTTTCTGCACTTCTCATGCTTCTACCTATTTGTACACACATTTACAGAGTAGGCTGTTTGAAACACAATTATTCAAGTATTTGAATGTTTATTTTTATGTAACGTGTCAGTAGGTAAAAGCAGAGACACACGCATGCATACCTTCACAAACTTGGTCAGACTTACAACAGTGATAGGCTTAGGACTGCTATTTTATATTTGATAGGTCTAACATTCTGCGCAGTCAATGAATATTGAACCTTCAAGAGAAAAGTGAGGCTTAAGACATCTTGGAAGATGGATAAGTGATTATGCTATTTTGTATGAGTCTGTTGTAAGGTACAGTCAACATCGGCCTCTTTCTGCACCTCTGTTGGTTCTTTGTGCACATCTCTTGCTTCTTTCTACATCTTTCTTCCTCTTTCTAGACTTCTGTTGCCTCTTTCCGCACTTCTTTTGCTTCTTTCTGCGCCTTTCTTCCTCTTTCTGCATATGTCCTACCTATGTAGGTATATTTAGAAATTAGCATTTAAAAAACCTTTGAAATCCACTTAAAAAAGCATAGGTTTCATGGACGTTATAGTTAGAAATTAACATTTAAAAAACCTTTGAAATTCACTGAAAAAACCATAGGTTTCAGGGATGTTATAGTTAGAAATTAGCATTTAAAAAACCTTAGAAATTCACTGAAAAAACCACAGGTTTCAGGGACGTTATATTTAGTTGAACATTTCACTCATACAAAACCAGAGAAATTCAGCCTTTAAATTAATTGAGCTAACTATAACTCGCGCCCCCGCAATGCACTGCACTGTTGATGACATCACACATCACATCACCCATGACATGGTCAGTGACATTACTGATGACGTCTCAAATGAATTTCTAAGGTTTTTTTAAATGCTCATTTCTAACTATAATGTCCCTGAAACCTATGGTTCTTTCAGTGAATATATATGTATATATATATATATATATATATGGTAACCACAATCCTGTACTCGATTCTCATTGGCAATCACACAGGTACGGACCACGATGTGGAGATAAAAAATCCTTTTTCTTGCAGATTACAAGTGCATGTGCGTAAATTCACCTAAGCAAGTGCCCAGCCTAATATATATATCATCATGAGGAAACAGCAATAAAAAATTGATTTGCCTGCAGTTTGGTGGTTCATGGTCCCTTTGTGGCTGTTGCGAGCGCTAATAACACTGTGAGCAGACAAAGGATCTCTTGCGGTTTATATATATATATATATATATGTATGTATTTATACGGCACTGATATTTTATTCATTTATTTATTTTGTGTTTTATAGAGCGCAAACTTGACTCGTTAGGGTATCAGAGTGCTTTACAGGGGTCATAGAGTTATACAAAAGGCTAAGCATCACATAGTATTCACACAGTGCTAGAAATATGATGGATAGAGGACACATATGTACAATTTAGATTAACAATTACACAAAACAGGGCCCCAGGTATCTTGGGGGGAAAACTAGGTAGTCAGGGGGGAGGTCAAAGATGGACGTTAAACATGGTCTCAGTGGTGGTTGATTGCAAAAGTTAAACAAGGAATTTTCCCATAAGGAAGGTTTTGGTTTCCTTTTTGAAGCGTGCCAGAGAAAGGATTCTTCTAATTACGGGTAGAAGAGATTTCCATATTCTTGGTGCGGCCCCGGAGAAGGCTCGATTGTATGTTTTTTTCCCCAAAAACGTGCAGGTTGGAGGAGCGTACCGGGAGATTTTGCTTCCTCCAGATATCACAAGTTTCTGTGCAAGATTTGCCAGGGAGTTTGCGTATAGCGCCTTGTGCGTGATGCATGCCAATTTCAGCTGTTTTCTGGCCTCAAGAGGAAGCCAGTACAGAGCTTTCAGGTGTGGAGAAATGTGGTCGAACTTCCTTGTGCCGGTAAGTAGTCTGGCGGCCAAGTTGAGGCAGGCTTTCAAAAGTGTCAGGGATGTCAGGGGTAATACAGAGAGAGTGGAACAGCCATATTCCAGTCTAGAGATGACAAGTGCTTGGACTGCCATTTTTAGGTCAGGAGCGTCGAGAAAGGGTTTCAGTTTCCTTAGGTAGCTCAGGTGAAACCTGGCTGATTTGGCCATTGAGTTGATGTAATCTTGCATGTTTAGATGCAGTCCAGGGTTACTCACAGAGATTTTGCTGATTCTACGATGGTCGGTGGGCAGTTTAAGGCTGTGATGGACTTTATTTTTTTTTTAGGTCCCACTCTGATGTGCTTCATCTTAACCATACCTTAAACAAAATCCAACGCTGGTTCCACTCAAACCATCTCAAACTTAATCCTAAGAAAACTGAAATCATCCTATTCTCCCCTAAAAATAACCAACTACCTATCCAAACCTGGATCTCTGACCTTAATGCTCTCAACTGCTCGCTGTCTGGGTCCAATTCAGTGAAATCACTTGGTATTACCATTGACAAAACTCTTACCTTTAATGACCACATACAAAAATCGGCTAAAGGGGCACCCTTCACTCTCTGTCACCTGAAGAAAATCAAACCCTTCATCCCACCTGAAGACTTCAAATGGGTCGTCCAATCGCTGGTACTCTCTAAAATCGGTTATGGTAACGCCATCCTCGCAGGAACCCCCAAAGTCCACCTAGCCCCACTCAGATCTGTGCTCCACCTTGCAGCCAGGCTCATCACTGACTATAAACGCTTTGACCATATCTCCCCAGGCCTGAAGGCTCTTAACTGGCTTCCTGTTGAAGGTAGATCCTCCTACAAGACCGCATGCATCACACATAAAGCCTTACACCAGAATGCCCCGCTGTACCACACAAATAAACTCAAAAAAGCAGGTGAATCAAGAACGATGAGGAGCACTAACACTTTCCTCCTTGTCCCCCCTTATTCAAAAGGAAAACCACTCAATCTTGCATCTTCTCTGGAAACACACCGTTTGTCTGGAATTTCCTCCCAATGGATCTATGTTGCAACCCCTCCTAACTTGCCTTAAAAAAAACTTAAACTGCACCTCCTCTACAAATACTGGGGCCCCTAATTCGGACTACGTACCTTCTCTGTCCACACCTGCCTCCCCTTCTCCATCCCCTAACACTTCTCCACCCCTCTCCATCCCCCTTGTAGCCTTAATCCCCTTGCTTCCACTCTCATACTCCTCTTCTCCTTCCCTCTCTCCTCTCAACACCGCACCCAGCTGTCCAACCCCCTTCTCCTTAAACCATGGTTGCCTCCGGCACACCTGTCCCTACCTCCTGCCTTACTTACAGCTCTGCCCAGAATCCTGTTCCCACCGCAGCCACTTTATATATCAACTTATCTGCTTTAGCTGTATATCTATTTATTAGTCTTCAGTTGGAGTGTATGCATTTTACTTATAGTTATATTTTACCCTAGAACTTCTTCTGTAATTTGTGTCTTTGCACATTGAATTGGAGTGTTGTTTTTTATCACTTTTATACTGTACCCTTGAACAACTCCTGTAATCCTGTCTTTGCACTTGTAAAGCGCTCTGATACCCCCGGGTCTAGCCAGTGCTATATAAAACCTTTCAAATAAAATAAATAAAATGTAATATATCCATAACTGAAGCTCTGGATTGGTTTTTGTAGGGGAGAGTAGGAGAAATTCTGTTTTCTTTGCGTTGAGTTTAAGTTGATTGGAGGTAAACCATTGGAGAGCCAGTTTCAGGACCTCATTCAGGGAGAGAATCTCCTCGAGAGAAGAGGCTTTGATATAGATCTGGGTGTCATCGGCATAAATATGGTAGGAGATATTCGAGGTGCGTAGAACATTGGTAAGCAGTTCTAGGTAAAGGTTGAAGAGGGTGGAGGACAGGGTTGATCCTTGAGGGACTCAAACCGTGGACGAAGAGGGAGCAGACCGGTTACCCTTAATTAGGAATCTCTGTGATTGATTTTGTAGGAAGGATCTAAACCATTCTAGAACAGAGCCATCCAATCCCATCCTTAGTTTAAGGCGTTCAAGTAGCTTTTCGTGATTGACCGTGTCGAAGGCTGAGGATAGATCTAAGTGTTTTAGGAGACAGGTTTTGCCCTGCTCTAGGGCTTGGAGGGCATCAACGATGTGGAGCATGGTGGTTTCGGTGCTGTGCCCAGGTCTGAACCCGGATTGGAAGTCATCTAGTAGGTGGAAGTTGTTGATGTGTTGACTTAGCTGTTGTTGCACACACTTCTCCAACACTTTGGCAAAGAGAGGAATGTTAGAGATAGGTCTGAAGTTGTCGGGGGATGCTGAATCCAGCAAAGGTTTTTTCAAAATGGGGAGGACTTGGCCAGCTTTCAAAGAATCAGGAATCTATCCCTGCCGGAGTGAGGCATTAATTATTGCAGTCCAGCTAGGAATAATTGATTGGGGGACTACAGCTAGGCAGTTGGAGGGGATGGGGGTCATTAAAATGGTTATTTGGCTTTAAGGTGGATAGGATTTTTGAGACGGAGTCTTCTTCAAAGAATTTGAACCCGTAACCGTAACTACTTGCCGCTGCCGCCAGGATTTTGTATGCTCTGTCCAAACAGTCCGTGGGGACTGCACCGTGACACCGCTGCCCTGCCAGTCAGTCCATGGGGACTGCACTGCTGCTGCTCTTCACGCTCCTTGCTCAGGCTGGGTGCCAGGGACTCCATTACCCAGAGTCCCCTGCGGCACCCCCCACAGCGTCATTCTCAAGTGCCAGGAGGCACTTTAAAGCCACTCCAGGGCTCACGCAGTGCAGGACCCGTAACTACTTGCCTCTGCTGCCAGGATTCTGTCTGCTCCATTCAAAAAGTCCGTGGGGACTGTACCGTGACACCGCTGCCCTGCCAATCAGTCCGTGGGGACTACACCGCTGCTGCTCTTCACGCTCCTTGCTCAGGCTCGGTGCCGGGGACTCTATTACCCAGAGTCCCCATGCGGCGCCCCTAACAGCGTCATCCTCAGCAGGTGCTTTAAAGCCAGTCCAGGGCTCATGCTGCACGGGATGTGCGGGGGCGAAGCCCTGGCCAAGGGCGGGCAAGTCCTGCGACAGGAAGAGGCAGGGCAGGGCCACCCCCTGAGCGGCTGTACTTTCCCTTATTTTTGCCATCAAATGAAGGGGTAAGACTTATTCTAATCTATATGTCCACAATAACTTGATGACTTTGATTTATGGATTAACATGGCGCTAATGTTTAAGCACCCCTCGGAGGGAAGGTTGTTTTCAAATGAATTGATAGACGAAAGGGGGCACTTTTGTAATTGTAATTGTGTGTAAAGCAACTCCAGGTCTAGGGCCAACAATTGTAATTGTAATTGAGCTGAGCCCTTCCTGAGCACACAAGGGTATTTAGATACCTGTGCACGGTGGGGAACCAAGGCTTCCTGTGAAATTGTACAGTAATGTCATCTGCTGTAAAAATAGGTAAAAAGCCAGTTGCTAGCAAAAACAAAACAACATGTAAGCCTTCAACCACTGCGATAGACAAAATGCTACAAAGGGCCATTGGGGTGGTGTCCACATAAATAGAGCGCACAGAAAGGAAGCTCTTCCGTACCCTGGATATTTGCATACTAGACTCTGAGGTTATTTAAAGTTAAAGTTTTATTAATTTAGCACAGTTACTTAAAACCATTGTTATACAGAATCTACTTTAGCACAGTTATAAAATTTAGCTTTAAGCACATTTATCATACAAAAACAGGGCTAAAAAAATGTTTCCAGGCTTAGAGACCGGTATGCTTATTGAAAGAACAGCGTTATAGTTGCCTGTGTAAACGTTTTGCTTTGCTTTGCCTGATAAAAATAATTAAGACAAAGGGTACTGGGCCAAAGGACGGAGAAAGTCTGTAATGAGTCTTTTAGGGGAAGGGGGAGGGGGAGGAAGCATGGCAGCCAAGGGAGGTAATAGAAGATTAACCAAAAGTCTCACAAATCTACCAAACCTTGCGAGCACTTGGATGTCAGTAGATGTAAAGCACAAGGCCGAGGCCTCCCAGCACGTCCGAGCACCCCATTTTATAAAACAAGGGTTTCAAGAGGAGCCTTCTGGCGGCTGCTTGTGCCGGGAAGCAGCACCGGAGATGCAGCCATGATTCAGAGTGGTATTTGCATAGCCAACAGGCCCCCCCCTCACTTGTTGGAGCCCATTTGTTGAAGGCCGTCGAGCGCAGGCCTAGAAGTCGCATAAACATTATATTCTTCCGAGCCACTGCGCTTAAATTTTCTTGAAAATATGCTTGTGGGATCCCAGGAAGATACGAAGAGTTCAAGGGGAGCAGAATGGTTGATGGCTTTACAGCCTGCAGATCCATAGACTGAGAGATAAGTTTGACTTGCTTGTTGATGGCGCTTTTCCAGGCCGAGTATGGAATAGTGACTGAGAGGAGAGATGACTTGTCAATCTCTAACACTCTTATGGCCTTTACAATCTGGGTGTTCCAGGAATTGCCAGGACTGGGCAGGATTCCTTTTAGCTGGGATTTAAGAGTGTTATCACCTGCTTTTAGGGTCCTTATAAAATATTTCAGGGTGTCGGCCTCGCAGTAAAGAGATTGTCTTTGTAGACCTAGCTCCAATCGTAGTCTTGCCCGCTGAATGAAACTGGGCAGATGGAAAAAAAATTGTAGGTGGGGATTTGAGCGAGCTCAAGACTGGGGGAGCATGCGCCAGGAAAGGCCTGGTGTCCATAGGTTAACGCAGGAAGTAGAATAGCTTTAGTCACCTTCAGGATGGCTTCTGCAGAAGGGCTGCTCAGGGTTTGGTTCAGCCGGGTCAGGGAGTATGTAATTGCGCCTGCTCTCTTTTGCAAGGCAGCTAGGTGAGCTGTAGGCCTGGATGTCTCATTGAACCAGACTCCCAAGTAATTATATTTTACTGTTGTGTTAATCCTGGCGGGCCCGATGTTCCATACCAGCCTTTTCTTATTCTTGCATCTGCCAAATACCAGTACCTTCGTCTTTGCCTGGTTGATTTTCAGAGCATTGGCGGTGTTATATATATGGAGTGTACTTAGTGCCCGTTGGAGGACCCGATTTTGCTTGGTCCATTATTACGATGTCGTCTGCGTATTGTAATATGTGAAGATGGCTTTTTGGCGGGTCCTAGTTTTGGTGGGAGAAGATTACTATTCTCCAGGAATGTACCGAGATCAGCTGTGTAGAGATTAAACAACAGCAGCGCAAGAACACAGCCTTGCTTTAGCCCATCTTTGACGGCAATTCTTCAAGGAAGTGTCTTTGGGCCGATTTTAATTCGCACCCACGTGTTCTTATGCAGGGAAATTAGTGCTCCTAGTAGGTCAAGTGGAATCCCCCATTTGTTCAGCTTCCTCCACAAGATGTTCCAAAACACTTTGTCAAAAGCCGCGCTGTAGTCTATTAAGCAGCAATAGAGTGAAAGATGTTTTTTTTGTACTGCTTTTTGACTCAGAATGGCTAGAGTTGTAAAGTTGTCTATTGTGGAGGCCGATGCCCAGAACCCAGTTTGGTAGTATGGAATTATGTTATTTTCTACGACCCATTTTTAAGCAACAGAAGAAGACATCGGGCATATGCCTTTGCCTCCACATTAATAGGGCAATGAGGCGGTAGTTAGCCGGTGACGCACGGTCTCCTTTCTTGAATATGGGACATAGAGTCGAACCTAACCAAGAGTCTGGTAGCTGGCCTGTCGCAAACACGTTGTTAAATAGGGGAGTCAAAAGGTCCGCCCACTCTTCCGGGGCACTTTTGAATATCCCGGCTGGGAGTCCGTTGGGCCCTGGAACTCCGTCTTTTTTCATGGCTCGCAGATACTTGGCGACCTCGACTGCAGTAGTCAGTTCGAGAGTTTCTATTTGAATGGAAACAGCGCGATCTCTTAATTCAATCACTGCGGGGTCCCCGGAGTCACTGCAATAAAGATTGGACACGTGCAGGGCCCAGGCTTCTTCACAGACTGCGTTTCCTCTCGTCTTGTTGGTGGAGCGGAGTTTGTTCATATGATTCCAAAACTGGGACCGGCTTTTGCCCTTGAGTAGGGCGAACATTTTTACCCACTCAGACTGTTCTTTGAGTCTCTTAGTCTCCCATAAGGATTTCGTGTAGGTCGTCCGCAGCGATGCCACCTTGTTGGCAGTGTGTACGGTTCCAGTCAGTTTATGCTGGTGGACGGCCTTCCTGAGGATCTTTCGTTGGGAGGCTAACAATGGGTCATGGGTTTGCTTCGGATGTGGCCCGAGTGTTCTGTGATGAACCGCGGGCCCTGCCAGGAGATCCTGTAGCTTACCAATTGCCTTATCCCACCGATAGTGTGATTCTGTCGGAGCACTGTGTCTGAAGTTAAGTGTTTCGCCCTTGAGCCAGGCTCTCACCTTGGCAGATCCCCGTGAATCCCATTTGATTCTTCTAACCATGGTGTGCAGTTCGGCCCGCGTTGAATGCCCCACTTCTGTCGTTTCGAGGGCGACTTGCACTTGCAGGTGCAGTGTAGCCATTACGGGGTTGTGGTTGCTCTCTAAACGATAGGGAATTTCCATCCTGGCCAGATGATTGCCCAGGAGCGGTGAGAGAAAAATATAATCGATAGTTGAGATTCTCCTGAATGTTGGCAAGAAATGAGCGTCCGGGTGCTGTTCCAGTGAAATTTGCGGAGCCGAGCCGAAGTTATGAGTTGTTAGAAAAGTGGTCATCGCGTCTTGCTGTTTGTTTTTCCTTGCTAAGAGGCCATTGGTTGCGAGGTCTTTGATGTTAAAGTCTCCTAGTAGCAGTACCTCCGTGGATGCAAATTCCACTAAAATATCTTCCAGTTGTTTTATCATTTGATCAGTTACAGTTGATTTTGCGGTTTTTGCTGTATTGTGGTAAATGTTAATTAGGAGGATAGAGCGTGCCCTGCCTGAAAATGACAGACCGGTGATCAGGACCGTCTGCCCTGCCGTCAGGTTCCGAGGGATAGGTGTGGCCGTTATCTTGCACCTGTGACTGATGAAAATAGTAAGGCCCCCTGAGGGTCTTCCATGAGAATTGACCTGGGCGGCCGGTTGAAAGAGTTCATAATAGCCAAGCAGAGGCGATGGAGAAAGAGACCAGGTCGCCTGAAAACAAATGATGTCGCTTTTGTTCTGGAGTTCCACGGCTGATTTTGAAGCAAGGGTTGACTTTAGCCCACACGTGTTCCAAAATATGAAAGTTAGTTTGGAATCGGGCCAGTTGGTGTTCTTGGTAGGAGGATCGCTGTTGCTGGGCGAAGTTGATTGACGGCTCTGGGACGGAGTCTCCGTGGCGCATGTCGTTGGCATGGGGGACAGGTCAATTAAGTTTGCAGCTTATCATACATTGATTGTTATAGCATGCAATGTTTAGGAGATTGTCAGCTTTCGACGCATCTGGGAGCCAGGCATGGGTTGCGCCCCGGGACCCCTTCAGTACACTGGTAAGCTGTTTCGCAGGGGCCTGTGGGAGAAGAACGTGGGGGTATTTTTGTTGAGTAGGAACCCACATTTCAATGCCCCAGTTTTCAAATTGATTGGCTTCCTTGAAAATTGTATTCCTGATGGATTCCTGGGACCACATTGAATTGAATTTGAATTTAAAAGAATTTGTAAAGCGCACGTCTACCAAGTGGTTTCTTGGCGCTGGGGGATGCTGAAAACCAGGGGCAGGGGTGCAAAGGACTAAGATGGGAAAGCTTGCAGGAAAAGGAACGTTTTAACGGCCCTTCGAAACTCCATATAAGAAGCAGCAGATCTGATAACAGACGGGAGGGCGTTCCAGAAGATGGGGGTGAGGACAGAAAATGTCATGCCTCCCGACCTGCTTTTCTTGAAGCGGGGTACAGAGAGAAGAAGCTTGGTAGAGGAGCACAACTCTCTGCTGGGACAGTAGGCCTTAATAGCGGAAGAAATGAAAGCAGGTGCAGTCCCCGCCCATGCCTGAAAAGTCGTGCAGCCCAGCTTAAAGAGAGCCCGTTCATTAACGGGTAACCAGTGTAGTGATTTGAGTATGGAAGTAGTGTGATGGGATTTGGGTAGCCCATAAATCAGGCGGGCAGCCTGATTTTGCACTAGCTGGAGGCGTCGAAGGGCATAGGCGGGAACACCGTTGTACACGATATTCCCGTAGTCTAACCGCGATAGGACCATCGCCATTAGAATCAATTTTAAAGCAGGGAAAGAAAAAAAACGGGAGATTTTCCGGATGGTGCGGAGGGTAAAAAAACAGGAGGAAACTACAGAACTAATCTGGGAGGCAGGTAAGGTGTTGGTTTAATGTGATCCCAAGTGCTTTGACGACGGTGACAGGGGGGCCCAGGGTGGGAGGCCAGAAAGTAGGGGACTAGGGACTGTGACTGCCACCTAGCTCTGTCTTATCTGGGTTTAGTTTAAGATGATTGCAGTTCATCCAGTCCCGGATGAACAACATGACAGATTGAAAATTGTGAACACTAGCTGGGGAGTGGGAAAGATTGAAAATGAGCTGGAGGTCATGGGCATAGTTATACACCGTGACCTCCATCTGCTGTAGTGCAGAAATAAGGGGGAAGATGTACAGGTTAAACAATAAGGGGGAAAGGGATGATCCTTGAGGAACACCGCACTGCACCTTGCACGGAGAAGCAGAAAAATCGGCAAGGTGGACGGCCTGGGTGCGATCACTCAAAAAGGAGTTAAGCCAGGCCAATACCGGGCCCCCTATGCCCGCCGCCTTGACACGGGAGAGAAGAATAGAATGATCGACAGTGTCAAAGGTGGCGGACAGGTCTAAAAGAATGAGGGCCTGAGGAGTGTTGGAATCCAGCCCCTCCCTGAGTTCATCCATGACAGAAATGACCACCTTCTCGGTGGAATGCCGGGGGCGGAAACCCGCCTGGCACGGTGCGAGGTAGCCACTGTCTTCCACAAAGGAACTAAGCACCTTGGTGACTTAAGACTCAAGGACCTTGCCCAGGAAGGTAAGGAGGGAAATAGGACGATAGTTTGAAGGGGAAGAGGGATCGGCACCAGGCTTTTTTAGGATGGGAATAATGGTAGCCGCTTTATAGGGGGCGGGGACGGTGCCCAGTCTAAGGGAGTCATTCAAAAGGGTGAGGAGGGGCAGATAGCAGTCTGAGAAGATCTTACGTAAAACGTAAGCCGGGCAAGGGTCGGCGGGGGATCCTGACTTGATGCCGGCTAGCAGGGGGAAAAGGGTTTCGTTAGTCAACGGTGGTATGTGGGTCAGGCCGGACATGTTTGGTGACGGCTGGGGATCACAAAAGGTAGGGGAAGGGTGGGTATGTTGGTCTTAATAAGTGCGACTTTCTCAATGAAAAAATCATTGAGGGAGTTGCAGAGAAGCTTGGAGGGGGGGTTTGGAATATGTCCTATCAGAGGAAGCCAGCTCGTGGACTATAGCGAAGATTTCTCTTGGGTGACTCTCGGCTGCGAGAATCCTCCCCGAGAAGTATCCAGTCTTGGCGAGGAGGATATCTCTTTTATATTCATTAAGGGTGGAAATATAACGAAGTTGGAGAGTGGGACAGTAGGCAAGCCTCCAGGCTCGCTCTGCTTGGCGCACTTCAAGTTTTTTTGCTTTAAGGCCAGGGGTAAACCACTTATTGGCATCATGGGCCCGTCTGACTGTCACCCGCTTCATGGGGGCCACTTGGTCACAGGCCCTCGAGAGCCAGCTGTCAAGGGTGGCTATTTGAGATGATAAAGGGAGACCTGCTACTAAAGAGAGACCTGCTAAGTCAGGACGGGCGACTGACAAGGAAGCGCAGAGGGAAGGGATATCTACTCTGCTCCAGTTCCTGGCCCAGGTGTTTTTGGGGAAAGAGGTTTTTTTTTTACAAGAATGAGGTCCAGGAAGAAGGAGATCAGAAAATGGTCAGACCACGAGCAGGGTGCAACAGTAGGGGCAGTGACTGGGATATTGAGGGTCCAAATTTGGTCCAGAACGTGGCCTCGGGAGTGAGTGGGGATGTGAACCTGCAAAACAAAATTGAGACTAAGAAGGAGCTGGGTAAAGTCTCTAGACATGGCACCTTTGGGCCAAAAGTTAAAGTCCCCTAGAACCAGAACAGATGCATTGTTGACTACCAGTGTGGCAAGTAGGTCCTGGATGGCAGATATGAAACATGGGCAGGGTCTAGGGTGGGCGATAAATTAACACATAGGGATCTGAAAGGTAGCAGAACGCACAACTAGGTAGTCGACCGCTGATATGGGAGGGGAAGGGAGCATCTGAAAGTGGAAACCGGCTCGGACAATCAGGGCAACCCCGCCCCCCGTCTTCCCCTCCGGCCGATCAGCGTGGAGGACGAAGTAGGGGGGAGGAAGAGCTGCTAGTACGTTATGTAACGAATCCGTGCGGAACCATGTTTCCATCAGGAACAAGAGGTCTGGTTTATAGGAATCCAAGAAATTAAACAGTTCAAGCTGATGCTTGACCGCCGACCAGGTGTTCAAAAGGAAAGCCGAAATAGTAGGTGTAGGGTTGGAGGAGTGAGGAGGTTGGGGAGGGGCAGGGGAGAAGGGGGAGAGAGAAGGCAGGGAGGCAGGAAGAGTACATGAGGGCCTACCTCGAGCCAAGCCAAGTTCAATGACCCGTGTGAGAGAGGCTGGCTGAAGTGGCCAGGAAGCCTGATAAGAGCAAAGTTGTGCAGCAGAGTAGGAAAGAAAGCAGGCATAGTGGGGTGCCCCTAGCCCCGGCCGGCTGCGGACGGGCGCAGACGGGCTTGCCTTTGGCGCACCTTCGGCACGCCACCGGCACGCCCACTGCGCACGTGCGCATGAGGGGGGCTTAAGAAGGTCAGAGGCACAGGAGACTAGAGCGCTGACCTGGGAGAAGGCTCCCAAGATGGCGACGACAACCCCGTAGGCCCTCCGATCAATCGGCACTCAGCCGTGTCGGACCGGGGCTAGGGGAGCGGGAGCCAGGCAAGACAACACAAGGTAAAATGAGGCAAAGGTACAATTTTAAAATAATGTTTGTGCAGCCAGAGCCAGCCGCCAACAGCAACGCACACACAGCTAGTCTAGAACCCACTGCCACCGGGTTCACAGCATCCGCTGCGCGTGCGCATGAGGGGGGGCTTCAGAAGATCAGAGGCGCAGGAGACTAGAGCGCTGACCTGGGAGAAGGCTCCCAAGATGGCGACCGACAACCCCATCAGCCCTCCGATCAATCGGCACTCAGCCGTGTCGGACCGGGCTGGGGAGCGGGAGCCAGGCAAGACAACACAAGGTAAAATGAGGCAAAGGTACAATTTAAAAAAAAAGTTTGTGCAGCCAGAGCCAGCCGCCAACAGCAACGCACACACTGCTAGCCCAGAACCCACTGCCACCGGGTTCACAGCATCCATTGTAGTGGTGGCCTCTGAGCCCCCTCTCCCAGGTATTGTGGAGAACTTGACTGATATAAGGTCTGAGGAGGTGACCCGGGCCAGTGCTGGAATGCAGTTGAAAAGGTGGAGGAGGTTGAATCTGTTAAGAGTATTGTGTGGGCCCTTGTGCTCATAGTGTGGATAAAAGACTAGTTCTGCTCCCTTTTCCGGGATCTGGTGATCCTGACTCCTGGCTGTTCCAGGTAAAGGGGCTGTCGCCATCAAAGAGTTGGAAGAGTGCTTCAGGTGGGTAAATAGTCCCCCCCCCGGTTGACTTGTCATTCCCGAGACTTGTGGCACTGGAGGCAAAAAATGCCTCTGCGGGTGCATGTGGAAGTCCCAGGAGGCTTTAGTTGGGTCTTCTAATGGATGGGGCGCACAGTGGTCTGTTGCCTTGCCCGCTGTTGAGCTATGAAGCTCTGTGTTCGTGATTTCAGCCATTACCTGGGGTTTAGGTGGACTTTTCCGGTCTTCCATTATTGCTTCAGTGGTCTGTACAGGGTTATTCTGGTTCCCAATGCTGTAATCTTGGGTACTTGTTCCTGCAGATTTGTTTGGCGGTGATACGTTTACTGTAGTTGTGGTGTGCGCTTCAGTAGCTCTTGTGATCCCGGGACTGCCCAGGATTGATGGCCCGGGCTGTTCGCTGGTGTCCTTTGAGCCCGCAGGGGTCATACTTGTCTCGATATTTTTTATTTTGGGTTTTAGAGGCGGGTTAAAAATGGGGAAATAGGGGAGACCCTTTGATTTATTAACTGTTAGACTGGGTGCTGCTAACCCTTCAAGCCCGCTCTTCTTTTTGCTAAGCGTTGTTTTTTAGATTGTTTTTTAAGTTTTTTTCTCTCCCTCCTTGACAATGAAGTTTTCATTGGAGGCTTAGAAACGCTGTGAGTCGGGCCCGTGTGGGTAGTGTCGGAGCGATCGGGTTGCGAGGTTGATACTTGCGTTGATGTGGTTTCAGTGAGTTCCAAGCCCACTGTAAGCGAGCCGGGGCTAGTCCCTGAAGAAAGACTGGCCGAGCTTTTGGTAGCTTGGTCGGCGCAAGGGGGAGTGTTTTTCCTCACAATGCATGGGCCAGCTGGTGTGGCGGAGCATAGAGGCTCTTCAAGGATGGATGGAGTTTGAGACTCTTGCATGGGCGTGGGCGGAGATGTTCTATGTCTGATGCTGTGGCACTCTACGCTGTTCAATATTGCGCCCAGGATTTCGGGGAGGGACAAGAGTTTGTTGATTGTTGGGCTGCAGGGACAGCAATTCCGATTGCCCATTGTCCCTGCCAAACCTTCGAGGGTGCTTATTCTGGAGCCCAGATCCCACAGTGCTGAGGCCTGAGTTTGCATTAGGTCGATCTGCAACTCCATTTTCTGCGACTGCTATAGCGTGGCCTTGGCAATCGTGTCTTGTTTGGCATGGAGGGATGTCTGTGAGACCGAGATAGAGTTTGTGGGGTCCAACAAAATAAACACGGATGATTCCTGGTCCTCTGGAGGGATTCTGAAGGAGTTTGAGGAAGGGCTGAAGCCCGGTGAGTGGGCGAGTGATTCTTCAATTTGGCTTTCTAAAGAGGCCAGGAATCGGTTAGATAGTTTGTGAGATAATGAGGGTCCATCATTTTTGGGGCTCTTGTTGAAGGTATGGGGTCATTCCGACTATTTGAGGGTGCCCCTGAGCATGAGCTTGGGCTGAGTTGTAATAGAGCCTTCGATGTTAAGTCTGCAATATAGCAGTTGTCAATGTGTTCAGACGGTGTAATCGGGACGCTGCCATAGACTTGGGCTTGTACTTCTAGCTTAGTCGCTGTGTTTAAAATGGTGATGTTTGTAGAGTCTGAACAGAAAACGGGTGAGGATGGATTTCCTGGAGCTACAGAGAAGGCACTCAGTGAGACAAAAGAACTGTCATGAGTCGTGACAGCGACCTCCTGGGAGACTCTGAGGTGTCTAAGGCTTCAACCACCTCACATACATCGCAGCCCAGTCCACTGTCCCTCCCTCCCTCTGGTCAATCTCCCATTCTGACAATTGAGGCTCAAGAAACTCAATTACAAACACCTAATAGGGTGCCCAGACCGCGGGTCACTCAAACACGTAAGCAACCAGACATGGCCAATACGCTTACTAACACTACAAATAACAGGAAACATAATGCAACTCCAGGTCTAGTGCCAAAAAACAAAAAACAATGTGCAAATAACCAGGTAGTTACACTGGGATTAGACGAATCAGTAAAATCAAAGGGTAAAACCCAACTAGATAACACAGCTGTAGAACACTCAACGTGGGCAGACAACCTGATGGCTGACCTTTTAATTAAACTAAGAGCCACCATCAAAGAAGAATTAGCACCCTTATTGGCCCATTTAGACAGAATGGAGAGAGCGTGGGAGGGCTTGGGTACTCAAATACAACCAGACCTGGACGTAGCAAAGTGGGGGGAGGATATGAAACTGGTAGACATGATCTTAGTCAGTACTCAACCCATGGACAAAACGGGGGGACCCACACTACCGAGATACACACAATCAGTGGTGTGCAGAGGGAAGTGAACACCAAAACTACAACAGTCATTAAAGAAACTAGACATAAAAGGAGCACTATGGAAGCAGGTGGCGGGGATAAGGCCAAGACTGCGAGTAGGGAGGTTACTAGCAAACAAATTGCACCATTGTCTGAGGCTTTTTCTAGTGAGATCAAGGTGACTTCCCTACCGAGCATAAATCTCCCCCCGGCTTGTGCACCATATGTCCCTATCATGACAGGTATCCCTTCAATTGCACACAACTCCAAGGAATCACAGCTTGAGCTAAGGAACAAATGCTTATTTTGGATCACAAGGTTTAAGCATTTTCATTATGCTAAGGTGGGGGAGATAATCATGGTCCGCAATGCCCGAAAGACTGAAGTAAGAGAGTGTGTTGTCCTCAACTTCAACAATCCAAATATGGCTAGCATTCTGTTATCCACTTCTAATGCAGATTATCACACACCCACAGGAATAAGCCTGGATTATTTCTTTCCTCAACCTAGCCTTGATCAGAGAGGCGGCAGTGAATTCTCGTCAACCACCACTGTGGGCCTTGGTCCGCTCATGGAAGGAAGGTGGAGTAACCCCTGCAACCGTCCTCGGTACAATATCCCAACAAGTAACAGATATGGAATCCTTGAGGAGGTTGATTTACTAGGAGTTAGTCATCGCACTAGCGACACTCGAAAGGAACAATTATTCAACCGTTCTATTGGAGAAGGTCCCTTCAAGAGTAGTTTGAACGGAACTAGTGGTATGGCATTGGATTATGGGCAAGAAACTCAAATAGTGGACAGCCACCTGAGTGGGGAGGCCGTACTTATCTCTCTCGATCTTCAGTTGGGTCACACTGACAGGAATGGATGTAGTGTAGCATCTGCAAGTTTAGATAAGATCCACCAGGCTGTACATCCCCCCTTTGTCTTACAGGGAGGGTCCAGTTGGGGCTGAAATGGGGAATGGGGAATTACAAATTCTTTCTTGGAATTTAGCAGGTTTGAAAAATAAATTACCATGTCCAGAATGGGGATCCTTTGTGGATAACCAGGATATTTGCTTATTGCAAGAAACATGGGCCTGCGAAGAACATCATAGGTTAAGATTTGCCCCATTTAACATCCTGGCCACAAAGGGTGGGCGAGGGTGCCCGTCGGGTGGACTAACAATTTGGGTGGGCACACATCTTGGGTGTAAGGCAGAGCACATGATAACTTCCAACAACAACATCCAATGTGTCTTGCTGTAATTCCCTGATAAGACGAAAATTGCCCTAATCAATGTCTACTCTAGACCGGTAGCCAATAAATTAGAATCGGCCACTATACACCACCTAAGCCATTATCTCCCAATTTTGGATCCAGCAATTTTGTTAATTATGGAAGGTTATTTTAATTGTCAATTCGAACCCCTAACTGACATTCTTCAGGATGACCCCTCAGAAGAAGACCTCAATTGGTCAATTCCTGAACCACAGATCACTCCAATCAAAGTTTGGTCACCTTTAGCCATACAAATGTACTCATTTACACTGTCCAACTCATTAAGGGCATGCAATGGGAGGACTAAGTCCGACCTCCCAGGCAAATCCACATTCAATCGCGATGGTCATTCATCGCTAGTTGATTATATCATGGTGGAAACAAGAACTTGGGAGAAACTCCTAGACTTCAAGGTACAACAGAGGCAGGACAGTGACCATAATGCTCTGATTGTAACATTGAAGCTGGGAAATCTGGGCGCTTCAGCAATGTGTCCAAACCCGGTGACCAGCATGGATGGTCTAGTAACCACTAATAACCGGAGGGAAATCAGATGGAATCGTGTCCGGCAATCGCCTCCCAAATTGGCAAAGGTATACCAGCTTGCAATACCTTTAATAGACAAAATGAGCGCGTGGGACAGGTGGAGCCAACTGAAGAGAATAGAGACAAGGCTAGAATAATCCACGAAGATCTAGTAGCAACCCTGACAGACGTATTTTACCCAGAAACTTCTAAGAGGCAAATACATCAACCCAAATGCTCTTGGTATAACAGCAATTGCCGTAAAGCAAAACAAGAGCTTCTAAACGCATTGAAAGGTAAAGATAGGCCATCTATTAAGTCAGCTAGAATAAAGCACAGGAAAATCCTGCATCAGTAAAAGAAGGACTGGGAACCAGAAAGGTGGGAGACTTTGGGGACAGCGCTTAATGCCAACAATTTCGAACTGTTTTGGGGGATAGTTAGCTCTGGCGAAGAGGAGGAAACGCCCAGCTATAGAGCCTAACATAGCGCCCGAAGCTTGGGAATCACATTTTGGGGCCCTGTATGATTGTGAGGCGGAAGACAACCCAAGCCCAGAGCATTCGAGTAAAAACTTGGAGCTTTACCAGGTGGGAGGTCGGGACATCACGCTGCTGGAGGTGCAAAATGCCCTAGCCAGCTTACTCCCTAACAAAGCCCCGGGTCTCGATAAACTCCCGGGGGACCTCTTTCGGGAAGAACCCACTATTTGGGACCCATATTTGAATGCCCTATTTAACGCAATCTTGAAGGGCATGAACCCCCCAGATACCTGGAAAGGAGCGGAAATAGTTCCCATTTTGAAAAAGGGTTGCCCTCTACTACTCACCAATTATAGACCCATCAGCTTAATTGACAACACCCAAAAGCTGATGGGCAGGGTCCTTTTGCTCCGCATACGGGGTGGTTGGAGGAGCAGGGAATTCTGAGCCCCTACCAGGCCGGCTTCAGATCAAATATGTCCACCGCGGCGTGGACCAGATATTTAGATTGCAGCTTCTTTTCTGGAAAAAAGTGAGGATGGAGGGTGGCAGCCTCTATCTCACATTTGTTCATCTGTAGTCCGCCTTCGATCTCGTACCTAGAAAGAAGCTGTGGGAGGTGCTTAATCAGCTTGGGTGTCCATCATACCTTCTTAATGTGCTAATGAGGTTTCATTCAGATAACTATGCACAGGTTAGATGCAGTAAATTTGGGGAACTTTTCTTCCACTTCCCTGTTAGAAAGGGGGTCAGACAGGGCTGCGTTCTGGCCCCCACATGATTCTGTCTTTATAATAATGGGCTCATTGCTTTTTTAAATAACTTTAAAGATACGGATGCACCGAAACTGGCCACTGGGAAAATACCAGCGCTGATGATACTCTGCTATTGTTTGTGTCACCACTAGGCATACAATGCATCCTGGATGGGTTTGCCCAGTTTTGTAATATGAGAGGTCTGGAGATACATTTATCCAAGACCAAATTCATGGTCTTTAGCCATCCAAAGACCACGCGTCCAAATCCCTCCCTAAATGGCATTCTCCTTGAGAAAGTAAGGACATTTGATTATCTGGGGATAACATTGTCCAAACAATTCGGGTGGGGTCCCCAGATTATCAAAGGATGGCTCAGGCTCACTCAGACATCAGGGGCATAATGAAAGTGCTCAGATCATCCACTTTTAAGCCAGTTGCCCCTCTGGTGGAGATATACAAGGCTCAAGCAAGAGGGGCCACCTTGTATGGGGCAGAGCTTTGGGGGCACAGTTCCACCATAGAACTTATGAAGCTAGAACATATTTTTATGCGACAGCTCATAGGTCTACCATGTAGCACCCCACTGGTTCCCCTCCAAATGGACTTAGGTATAAGGCCAATTGATCAAGAGATTGCTCTCAGGCCCTTGACATATTGGAGGAGGGTATGGGCAACTCCTGAGTTGAGTTCATTTAAAGAAGAGCTAAAAGAGCTCCTCCCCGGACTCATATCCCAGGAAAACCCCATGTTGGCCCACATTAGAAGCCTTGCCAATCAGATTGGGAGACAGGATCTCTGGCTATCTCCTGAGCTATCTTGTCCAATGATATCTAGGGCAGATCTTGTGAAACAGCTCAGGCATTCTAATCTGGTGCTACTACAGGAGAGCACCAAAGAGGGCAGATTGACCAGGGAGTTTCTACAAATAAAGGAGATGTACATAAAGGAACCCTTTCTGGACTTAACCCAGCCCCTTATTTTGAGGAAATTGTATGCACAATTTAGATGGGGAAACTTACCTTTGGCAGAGTACACCAGTTCATGGGCTCCGGAGAATTTGAGCATCTGCCCTTGTTGTAAACAAATGGCTGAAACCGAGCTCCATGTCCTATATTTTTGCCCGGCATATTTGTTACCCCGCAAACGCTGGGTAACTTAATTATGTAAAAATCTAGGTTTTACCCACTGTGCCGTGGCTTTTAGAGTTTTAAAATATGATACCGAACCTTCAATTGTATTTGCGGTATCACGGTTTTTAAATGCCATGTGGCATATTAGGAAAAGTCTTTTAAAATGTCCGTAAGGAAGGATTAACTAGAGACAGCTCATTCTCTGTATGTTATAGTGCATTTTAATGATTGTCTGGGTAATTTTTTTTTTTTTAGATAATTGTAATGTGTAGTGTTTTTTAACCATACATATACTATGAAAATGTAATTATTGTATAAACTGTGTAGGTACATGGGAACTCTTTATGATGAACTTTTATGGCCTAATTGGCCGAAATAAAGTTTTTACAAACAAACATAATGTTGTAAGTGAAATCTAACATCTAGTTGTGAATACTGCTCAGGTATATGAAGCATATAACACTTGTTTAATGTAAAAGTGGAAAGATGTTTATTTAAAAAAATAAACAATTTCTTCTTGTTTGCTTCTTCTATAAAAAAAAAAAATAGAATTTGAAGTTGGTCCAGTGTGCTTGATTTTTATGTGAAGCTAAGAGAGCGGCATGGAAGAGGAGGTAGGTCAGTAAGGGGTTGGGAGTATGTGACCGACCTGAGTTCTTTTCCTAAGGCTGTGATTTTGTCTGTGAAGAAAGAGGAGAATTTCTCGGATGAGATTAGAGACTTGGGGGTTTCTTTAGATGTTTTGGCCAGTTTATTGGATTGGTGTTTGACTAGTTCGAAGGGTTTGTGGGGCCAGTTCAGATCTGAAGAATCTTTTTTTAGACTTAAGGATGTTCTTCTTATAGGCATTTCTGGCCTGGCAAAGTAGTTTTAGATGAGCGGCCGAGGGGTGTTGTCTCCAGATTCTTTCGGCTTGCCAGAAGGATCACCTTTCATTGTTGAGGGATCCAGTGAACCAGGGGTTTCTGTCTTTAATTGTTGGTTCTTTTTAGTTTTAGTGGGACTAGATCATCCAAATTATCCGATATAGTCGTAGATTAGTAATCATCATTGGTCACTAACCATAGTAGTAAACGAGGGTGGGGGATATGTCAGCACATTACTAGAATGTAATGATATAACCTCACCTTCCAACCCATATAGCGGAGATAAGCAAAATTAAGACAACTCCGGTATCTTGACTTGACAAGGAGATCAGCCATGGTTGCCAGACCTTGTTGTGCTTGTTCTAGAGGCCCCTTAATGTATACACTTGGCTTTCAGGTAGCCAACTCCATCAAAAAGTCATGGGTGGATCTCAAGGCCACATTCCTTCTAGTTACTGAGAAGGGCCATCTTGGGAGAGTTTCAAATATTCTAACCTGGTACCCTTGTTGAAGTAGAAGATGTTTCTGGAGATTTCCATCACAGAGGTGTTTGGAATTTCATGGCTCCCTGCCCTGGCCCCAGCTTGTCTGGGGTCATAAAAGACTGGGTAAAACCCATTTTGAGAATGCTCTGGCAAAGCCTTTGTGATGTTAAGTAAGAAGGGTGATAGGCTCCCCCTCATCAAGTTACAGATGGTCCACATTGCCTTCACCTATTGTCCTTCGTCTTACTGATTGGGAGCAATACACAGATACAAACTGCCAGCTACACCTAGTCTTGTGACCCAGTTTACAGGCTGCGGGCACCACATGTTTGGGACACGAAAATGCCAACTTACTGACATGCCATGTTGAGAATTAACCAGCAGTTTGCACAAGTCCAAGATTAATTAACTCTGTAGAGCTGACACAAAAATACTTGTTGCAAAGGCGAACATGCTTGCATTCGAGCACAAGAGCAGTCGTTATCATTCAGAGTCTGGAAGTGGAAAGACTCGGTTTAAATACATGAGTCTTCAACGAATAACGTCTCTATCAGACACAGTAGTGAAAGCGCAAGAATTTCATACGGGCAAAGTGAGACGTGGCACTTTTAAGCAACTAAAAACGATTTTGCTGGCAGATGGTCAAAATCCTGGGACCAAAAGTTAGAGCGGCTGCTCTAATTCAGAAATCTGAATATCATGATCATTTATATGAAGCTCTGATGAGAACCCCAGTACCAGCAGCCTGGGTCTTGAAACGCGTTGGTATTTTGAGATACTGAGGCATTTAGATAAATTTGAATGTGTTGAGTGTTGGAGGGAATTTTTGATGATTAATATATTATCTCGATACTCTCAGAATATCCAGGTTGACATAACAAGTTTGGTCCATAAAATTGGATATTTACTTAATTGTTATTGTTGTTTTCATGTAAATGATGCAAATTATAAATGTATTTGTATTGGAATAATGTATATATTAATTTGATTTTTTTGCTATTGTAATTTGTTGTAACTAACCTGTTTATTGTGAGTATGTCCATTTATGTCCATGAATGAAGGTCATTGTGAATTGTTTGACATATATGTGGTGCTTTGTGTGTTAATTTGAGAATTAGTGGTTTCTTTTTCAGTCATTTAAAAAAAATCTGATCATTCTAAAGACTTTTTAAAAAAGGAATGGTTCAATAAAAATTCCATTTGAACAGATAAGAGAGTAGTCTGTTTGTCACTCCATTAGTAATAGGAGTCTAAGACAGTACAGAGCCAGGTTGTCCTTTTGTGTTTTAAATTTTGAATAGCCCTACCTGGCCCCGGTCCCTTTGCTTAACCCCTACAGTATTTTGCAACTTACTGAAGGTGGCATTTCAAAACAGTGACTTTGAATCCAACTTTACCATTAAAGAGAGTTTTAAATTACAATTTTTTAGACACCAAACTCAACCTTCCTATAAGCTCGAAATTGAAAGTTGCCACTTATTAAATGTAACAAGGGAACCCAATGTTATCCTACGGGAGAGGGAATCCTCACAGTAGTCAGTATTGAAAAACAAATTTAGGAGTTTTTCACTACCAGGACATGCAAAAGTTAAAAATGATGTCCAACTTTTCATTGGCTTGGTAGTTTGGTCTGCCCTGTTCCCATGATGCACTGGGCCAGGGTCAGACTAATTTGCATATAGCCAAGTTCTGAGCTGGGATGGTGCAGTGAGCTAAAAAACGGTGATGGATCAAGCCCTGATCTTTGTACTGGGTAAGAGTGGTCTGCTTAGTTCAGACACTCTATTCATCACCACCCCCTTTTCTGAATCATTTTTGTCCACCATAAGCGTGGAAGGGTATACTCAGATGTGAGTCCCTAGCTCATTGCGCCATCAGGATTCAAGCAAGCCGGGCCGAAGACGGCTGAAATGCCAGAAACCGGTCCCCGGTAGCTTGTTTCCTTCCCAGTATAAGAATTGGTTTGGTAGTTTGGTCTGCCCTGTTCCCATGATGCACTGGGCCAGGGTCAGACTAATTTGCATATAGCCAAGTTCTGAGCTGGGATGGTGCAGTGAGCTAAAAAACGGTGATGGATCAAGCCCTGATCTTTGGACTGGGTAAGAGTGGTCTGCTTAATTCAGACACTCTGTTCATCACCACCCCCTTTTCTGAATCATTTTTGTCCACCATAAGCGTGGAAGGGTATACTCAGATGTGAGTCCCTAGCTCATTGCACCATCAGGATTCAAGCAAGCCGGGCCGAAGACGGCTGAAATGCCAGAAACTGGTCCCTGGTAGCTTGTTTCCTTCCCAGTATAAGAATTGGCTTGGTAGTTTGGTCTGCCCTGTTCCCATGATGCACTGGGCCAGGGTCAGACTAATTTGCATATAGCCAAGTTCTGAGCTGGGATGGTGCAGTGAGCTAAAAAACGGTGATGGATCAAGCCCTGATCTTTGTACTGGGTAAGAGTGGTCTGCTTAGTTCAGACACTCTATTCATCACCACCCCCTTTTCTGAATCATTTTTGTCCACCATAAGCGTGGAAGGGTATACTCAGATGTGAGTCCCTAGCTCATTGCGCCATCAGGATTCAAGCAAGCCGGGCCGAAGACGGCTGAAATGCCAGAAACCGGTCCCCGGTAGCTTGTTTCCTTCCCAGTATAAGAATTGGTTTGGTAGTTTGGTCTGCCCTGTTCCCATGATGCACTGGGCCAGGGTCAGACTAATTTGCATATAGCCAAGTTCTGAGCTGGGATGGTGCAGTGAGCTAAAAAACGGTGATGGATCAAGCCCTGATCTTTGGACTGGGTAAGAGTGGTCTGCTTAATTCAGACACTCTGTTCATCACCACCCCCTTTTCTGAATCATTTTTGTCCACCATAAGCGTGGAAGGGTATACTCAGATGTGAGTCCCTAGCTCATTGCACCATCAGGATTCAAGCAAGCCGGGCCGAAGACGGCTGAAATGCCAGAAACTGGTCCCTGGTAGCTTGTTTCCTTCCCAGTATAAGAATTGGCTTGGTAGTTTGGTCTGCCCTGTTCCCATGATGCACTGGGCCAGGGTCAGACTAATTTGCATATAGCCAAGTTCTGAGCTGGGATGGTGCAGTGAGCTAAAAAACGGTGATGGATCAAGCCCTGATCTTTGGACTGGGTAAGAGTGGTCTGCTTAATTCAGACACTCTGTTCATCACCACCCCCTTTTTTGAATCATTTTTGTCCACCATAAGCGTGGAAGGGTATACTCAGATGTGAGTCCCTAGCTCATTGCACTATCAGGATTCAAGCAAGCTGGGCCGAAGACGGCTGAAATGCCAGAAACCGGTCCCCGGTAGCTTGTTTCCTTCCCAGTATAAGAATTGGCTTGGTAGTTTGGTCTGCCCTGTTCCCATGATGCACTGGGCCAGGGTCAGACTAATTTGCATATAGCCAAGTTCTGAGCTGGGATGGTGCAGTGAGCTAAAAAACGGTGATGGATCAAGCCCTGATCTTTGGACTGGGTAAGAGTGGTCTGCTTAATTCAGGCACTCTGTTCATCACACCCCCTTTTCTGAATCAACTTTTCATATACACTGCACCCTTCGCTCTGGGCCGTTTAGGGCCTACCCTAGGGGGACCTATAGACATTAAAAAGGAAGGTTTAGGACTAGCAAAAGGTTTACCTTGCCAGGTTGAAATGACAGTTTAAGCTGCACACACAGGCTTCAATGGCAGTCCTGAGACATGTTTTAAAAGGGTACTTAATTGGGCCACACAATAAGTGCTGCAAGTCCACTAGTTACATTTAAATTACAAGCTTTCTACCACTTTTATAGGGACTTTTGCGTAAATGAAATGTGCCTATTGTGTGTAAGCCAATTTCACTGTTGTTAAAAGAGAGAGCAGAAGCATTTTAGCACAGGTTAGCAGTGGTAAAGTGTGCACTAAATCTGAATGGAAGGCAAAAAGTTGGTGGAAAACAGCACCAAGCCTGTCAGGTCCAACAGTCAGTATTTCAGATGTGATCAGGCACAGGCACTGTGGAAGTGATGATCATGGAAGTACTCCTTCAGAATGTTAATAGAGTGAGTTCCTGGGTGACCCGAAGAAGCATGCCTCTGTGGTGGGTTAGGATATAGTAGGTAATTATCCCTGTAGTGAATGTAGTGGTACCTAGTCCTAAGAATGCAGTGAGTTATGATTAGTTGCTGTCCATAGGGTTCAGCAGACCATTGAGGATCGGTGTCCATAGGATGATTATCTGTGCTTTGGCACTGAAAACTAAAAGTTTATTTGGTTAGACACCTATAAACTAGGAGAAGATAAACCTACATCCTTATACTACAAAGACAGAAAATGTCTCACCCTTTGAAAGTGTCTGAAGTTTCTCGCAGTGCTTAAGATGAGCCAGAGGTAGCAGGTGGGGCCCACTAACACTCATTTTTGGGTTCGGCACTTTTTGATTATTAAAAGACTCTGATCCAGACAGAGCAAGAGACACAATAACTTAAAATAGGGAAAAGAGAGGAAAGAAAAAAAAAGGAGCAGTGGTGGCAAAGGTAGATAGCAAGGATGTAAAACAACCTGCAAGTGTGAGGTAAAGGGTAGAGAGTGTGTGACAGTGAGTGAAAGAGGCGTGAGGTGGAATTAAGACTGTCCAGGATTTGTTTTTGATACCCCTGACATAGCAGATGGTCACAGTTTTTTCAACAGAACATCGAGCCCCGGCCCTTATACTTTTACAAATTCATCACTGGTTTCTCAACATTGCATAAGTTGAAGTTTAGCTCACGCAGTTCGCCGCAGACACCAGTGTCCTGCTGCAGTATGTCCCATTCACAAGATCAGGCAGATGGCCCTGGAGGGTGCAGAGAGTTGTGGGAAAAATTAATTTTATCAGCAAACTGCAACATAGTGCGGACTACCTGCATTCGAAATAATGCAGAAAGCAGCACAAGTATGGTGCCGCCTGGGACTAACATGGTGCACAATACACAAGGTCCAAACATACACTCTCACAACATTCACAAGCCAGCTTGTGGGTTGCACTTGCAGTTCCAGTAACGTGAACATGGAGATGAAGAGAAGCAATGAATACATTTCCCAGACTGTACATGCCAACAAACAGCACTGCCCTAAGTCACTTGGAACCCGATGTTGAGAGGTAGCAAATTGTGACATGTCCCCATTTCTGTCTTTAAAGAGCTGCTAACCCGTTTGCTCCCATTTCTGTCCATAGAGAAGCAGCTACAAAGTTCTCCGAGTCATCGCCTGTTCACCACCACAGCGTTAGGTGGAAGCCATTTGGGATATAAGCTCTATTTATTATTGTAGACATTTGACACATCCACCTTCAAGCTCAAAATCAACTACCAACTCTGCAATGTAGTCAGTATTTTTCCAAATACAAAAATATTTTTAAAATATGCTACTTCCACTTTAGAAGACTAGCATGCCATTCTCTTTCCAGAATTTCAGCGTTCAAGCATCAAAGCTATTACTAACTGTACACCACCTTCTATGTGTCTTCATTAGATTTGTGGTGGCTGATAAACAGGAGCTGATGCTGTGCCTGAAGAAAGACTTGTCACCATCCTCAGGGTGAGATGACTAGTGCTCTACTGTGGTAAAGGAAGATGTAAGTTACCATAAGAGTGTGTGTTGACCACTGTTGACGGAGCTAGTAAGGGCGCTCCATCTGTCGTAGTTGGCCCGTTTTGATTAGCGATTAGCGGAATCTACACGTTGTCCTCCTTAACTTGGCTATATACGATAAACGCCATTTTGAATGTTGTAGCGGCCATCTTAGACCATGAGCGGCCTCGTGGCCGACGTGCCTTTTAGTCCTTTGTCCGTTCCACTGACCACTCTCATCTGCCCAGCAACAGGCTATTTTTAGTACTGGTCAAGCCACACATGCGCAGTTCTCACTGACCCGTAAACCTTCAGGAATGTGCCGCTAACTGACCAGCGGGTTTGAAACTATCCAATGAGCTGGCAGTATTCCAAAACATGACCATATATGTCTCTAAAACTGTGTCTTAACTTGTGCCGCCTAAACTTTTATTGCCCCAAAATTGTATATAAACGGGGTCACACCGGTGTTCGGTGTGATACCTCTTGCATTACCGAAGGGTGCTGTTTGAGTGTACCACCACCCCATGGGGTTTTAATAAACTTGTTCTTTGCATTTTACAGTTTCCGTGCCAACAGTTCTTGTGTAAGTGGGTAATCTCTGGAGCGTGTAGGCCTTGGGAACCCCGAAATACTTCAATTGGCGACCACGAAGGGACTCATCGGCGACTCGGATGCCCGAAGGAGAGGTCGTGACGAAGGCTTGGAAACTCGCCATGGACGCGCGCTGCCACGAGTGACCCGAGTCTTGGCTGCCACGGTGTTTTTCCTTTCCTTCCGATCTGACCTTCCAGGTGGCGCCGGTCTCCGACTGAGTTTCCGAAGTGTCTGCATCGCCGAGAGAGTGCCGTTTGGCTGATTTGGCTTACAAGACCTTGGCAGTTGGAACCTGGATCTTTGGGAATTTGGTAAGCTTTGTGGTCGGTAAGGTAGTCTTCGGACGCTTACCGAAGTTCTATGACTTGTGTTCGGTAAGGTAGTCTTCGGACGCTTACTGAAAATTTGCGCTTTGTGATCGGCGAGGACGCTTGCCGAATTCTATGAACTTTGATTTGAGTTAGCTAACATTGTGAATTTGTGATCTTTGAACTTATATGTGTAGTGCACTTCACATAGGCAGGCATGTAGAGATGTTTCTCTAACTTTGTTTTTTTTTCCTTTTGAGCGGCACGATCGTGTGGAGAACTGTAAGTGCCATTTTGTCCGGTGTCACGCTTTCGTGATACTCTTTGGACATGCCTGTTTTCAGTACACTACGGGGAATGTGTTGTTTAGGAGATGGTACCTCAATTAGGTTAGCGGAATCACAGCCGGCTCCCCCAGAGGGGACACCAAATAGGGATATGTATATCAAATTTGGCCTTCCACCCATTATGTACAGTAAATTATGGCATAAGTACACTAAGGCCGATCCCGAATTGCAATGGCCCCTACACGGGTCATACGATTTGAGTAAAATCCAATTTGTAGAGCAATGTATGTTTCAACGTAGGTCTAGACAAAACATGTTTGATTGTGTGCGAATGTGGGAGAAAGCGGCGCGTGAGCGAATGAAGCGTGAGGTTGCCTTGGCGGACAAAGAGCAGCGCAAGGCTGCTCGGGATAAGGCTTTACAGCTTGAGGAGAAGGAGGCTCAGGAGAAGAAAGAAAGGGAGGAACGGGAACGTAATTTGCAAACTGCTGGTCAGTTTCCTATTCGCCGACCACTTTATCCTGTCCTTAATAATGAAGTTGATGATTTTTCTTTGTTAGATCGGTCACCGCCTCCGTACGTTACGCCAACGGCTCCAGCTGTAGATTCTGATGATGACGGACGGGATAAGTCGGGCAAGAAGGGTGTATCGGCTCTCAGGTTTACTGCGGAGAGGTCCGCTCATTTACGTAGTTGGGCTCGTAAAGTGAATAAGCATAGTGTTACTCAGGATCAATTGATATCAGAGAAAGCAGGGTGGACGGATCTTGAAGTGATGTATTTTTTGTCTTCCTTGGCTGATGAGGTTGTAAGCGCATATCGAGATCTTTCTGATACGTTAGAGCCAAAAGTGTTGTCGGTGTACCGTGAAAATTTAGCTAAAGGTGATTTTGATCTTTCAGATGTTGACGACCTATTCAAGCAATTGATCAAGCTGCGGGATGAGACAACCCAATTGCGGGAGGAACGGAAGCGGAGGCAAAAGGAGTCCGAATCGGAGAATAATGGGCGGGCTAAGGAGTGTTCTCTCCGTGGTTCAGATAAGAGTCCTGCGTTGCATGTTATGCCTATGCGTGAAGCTGCGCCTTTGTATGTTCCGCCAAAAAAGGGGAAGGTACAGACGATGATAAGTTGTCGAAGGATGCGAAAGGGTATTTTGTGTATAATTGGGTATATACGCCATGGAATAGAGCAGATGTGATGGCCTTGAAAAATTCTTTACCTGATCTTCGGAAGAATCCGGCGGCATTTTATGAAGGGGTGGAGGGGGCTATATCGTCTTGTGTGATGACTCTTGTAGATATAGATTTGTTTTTTGGGCTAATTTTACCACCTGATATGTGGAGGCAAATTCGTAAGACTAATGATGAAGCGATCTTGGGGGGGACCTGGAAAGAAATAAATGCTGCAGATTTAGATAGGGAACCAGCATGTAAGCCTTGTCCGTTAATTTTAGATCTTCCGGCAGCTATTTTGCATAAATTGAAAACGCTCGTTCCCGCTAAAAAGATTGATTGGACCATGTTAACGTCGTGCAAGCAGAAACCCGATGAAACGGTCTCTGATTTCTTTACACGCTTCGAGGAGGCCTTTCATGATTACAGTGGTCAATCTTTAACAGACGATACGGGTCGGCATCTGTTTGTAGATAAGTATGTAGCTAATCTCCTACCAGAGATTGCTAAGCGATTGAAATCGAGTGAAAGTTCCTGGGCCACGGCGACCCCTGCGTCCTTGTTAACTATGGTTCAGTACTATGAGCGGCAGGAGGTGGAAGCTAAAGAAAGTGTAGAGAAAAAGACGAAGGAATTGAAAACGAAGGTGATGTTGGCGCAGGTTCGGGGAACACAGGGTAGAGGGAATGATAGAGGTAGACGCGGTGGGGGAAATGCATCGTATGGTCGTACGGACATTGCGGAGGATCAGTGTGCTTATTGTAAGGAGTTTGGGCATTGGGCCGAAGATTGTCCGGTACTTCGCGAACAGCGTAGTCAGCGTGGTCGAGGTAGTGGAAGGTCAAGAGGAGGTTATACTGGAACGAGAGGTGGCGGAGGTGATCGTAGACAGGTCGAGGAGAGGGGCCGTGGCCAGGACGAACGAAATACGTTTGATAGACGGAATCAATATCAGATTTTGGAAGGAGAGAATGTGGAACATCAGGATTACGTGCATGCATAGGATTGCGTAGGATGGGGTAAGGAATCAGTTGAAGTGCCAGTAGATCAGCAAGGTCCATATGTAACAGCGAGTATTTTGGGTTCTACTGATCAATTTCTTGTCGACACTGGAGCTACTCGTAGCGCTCTGTCGAAAAATTTGGTTCCGAGGGCTCCCCTGTCTGGCGAAATGATTACGTGTGTAGGGTTTGATGGCACACCCTCCCCCAGCCCATTGTCCAAGCCCCTTGCACTATGCATTGACAAATACTTTAGTTTTGGCCAATTTTTGTTATCGCCCCATACCCCAGATAATATCCTGGGCATTGACTTGCTTAAATATTTTCGAGCAACAATACGCTGCGCTCCAGAGGGAGTGCGGGTTATTCTGAATGACAATTACCCTGACCCTGATGATTGCCCTGACCCTGACAGATTTTGTGTTATTTTAGATATTCCCGCTTTGGCCACTCTGCCGCACACGTTGTGGGCGACATCAGATACGGATGTGGGAGAGATGCGCATTCCACCAATACACATTACTGTTAAGGAAGGGGCCCCTCTACCACGAGTGCCACAGTATAAGATCTCGAAGGAAGGTGAAATTGCACTGACACATATTGTTCAGGATTTGATTTCTGCGGGGGTGGTGGAGGAGGTCCCTTATAATGTCTGTAACAGCCCTATCCTACCGATTCTTAAGAGAGACTCAGATGGCAAGATCTATTGATTTATTATTGATTTGCGTGAAATAAATAAAATTGTCATTCCCCAATACCCAGTGGTGTCTGATATCACGACTTTGCTTACTTTGGTTCCACCGACAGCCACCACTTTTAGCGTTATTGACCTAAAGAATGCGTTCTTTTCTATCCCTGTTCATCCAGACAGCAGATATCTGTTTGGTTTTACGCTCAATAATAAATCGTATAGATTTTGTCGTGTTCCCCAAGGATATACCGAAAGCCCTAGCATCTATAGCCAGGCTTTGAAACGTCAACTAGATTCCTTTAAATTGCAGTCTGGCGTAACGCTCATCCAGTACGTGGATGACCTTCTGCTTGCCGCCGATTCCTATGCACAATGTGAACAGAGTACGATTGCATTGCTTTCCTTTTTGGCACAACACAATCATAAGGTTTCCAAGAAAAAGCTTCAATACTGTAGACCCCAGGTGACCTACCTCGGTCATCTGTTGTCTAAGGAGGGGCGGGCATTAACATCTGATCGAATTCAGGCAATTCTAGATACACCAGTCCCCCGCACGCAGAGAGATGTGCGTGCCTTCATAGGGTTGACATCTTTTTGCAGACAATGGATCATGGGTTTTTCACACATCATAAAACCTTTGCTAGCATTATTGTCCAAAACTACACCGATGCCTCTTGAGTGGACAGACGAATGTCAGAAAGCCTTTGAGCAGTTGAGACAGGCCCTTTGTTCCGCACCCGTGTTAGGAACACCAGACTATACGAAACTTTTCACATTGTACGTACACGAGAATGATGGGTGTGCGTTGTCAGTGTTAGTGCAGTTGCATGGGGATAAGCAGAGACCATGTGCATACTTCTCTGCTATTTTGGATCCTGTAGCACGAGGGTTGCCTGGGTGTTTTCGGGCGGTAGCGGCAACAGCAGTAGCTATACGACAGAGTGAGGGCATAGTGTTATCACACAAATTGTTGGTGTTAGTTCCCCATGCAGTAGATGCCCTGTTAAACCAAACAAAGACCCAATACCTCACGAGTGCACGACTTACAGGATACGAGCTGACACTCTTAGCACCACACATAACATTGAAAAGATGCGCTACTTTGAACCCCGCGACTTTATTGCCCTATCCGGCCGAGGAGGGTCAGGAAGAAAAACATCATGACTGTGTTTTTCTGACTGAGGAACAGACAAAGGGTCGTGTTGACTTGCAGGATGTGCCACTTCCTGACGTGGATGGGGAATTGTGGGTTGATGGATCGTGTTTAAGGCTGCCAGATGGTACGACTTCCGCAGCATACGCGATCACGACTCTTAAGACGGTGGTAGAAACAGCTAGAATACCACAAAAATCGGCTCAGGCAGCGGAGCTGATAGTGTTAACAAGAGCCTGCGAATTGAGTGCTGGCCTATGTGTGAACATATACACGGACAGCCGGTATGCCTTTGGAGTGGCCCATGACTTCGGGCTCCTCTGGAGGGAACGTGGGTTTCTGACGTCACACGGGGAGCACATTATGCACGGAGAGTTAGTGCGTGATCTCCTAAACGCGTTGCTTTGCCCCAAGAAAGTAGCGATAGTGAAGTGCAGTGCCCATAAAAAGATCACGGATAAAGTGGGTCAAGGAAATGCCTTTGCAGATAGCATAGCAAGGCAAACGGCTATGTCCCGAACTAGCTCCCCCATGTACGTGGTACAATCACAGGCTGAGCGATGGAGCGATGCTAGAGCAGAGATACGGGATATTCAAAAATCAGCCACAGAATCTGAACTTGCGGCTTGGGCAGTAGATGGGGTACTAGATGACGAGGGTTGTTGAAGAAGCAAAGACATGGAGAAGTGGAAATTGCCTGCGGCTTACTTGCAGGCGATGGTCCAGATGACACATGGACTGGCCCATGTTGGAGCTCTTGCAATTACTCGGCTTTTAACACGAGTTTGGGAGCATCCCGAGATTGCGAACACTGCACAGAGAGTAGTGCAGACCTGCCTGGTATGCTTGCAACACAATCCCGGAAAGGGGACCTATACTCCGAAAGGAGGGTTCGTTCCACCTTCTGCACCGTTTGAAGTGCTTCAAATGGATTACATCCAACTTGAGCGCTGCAACAACCTGAAGTACGTCCTAGTGGTGGTGTGTGCTTTTAGTAAATGGGTTGAGGCCTACCCCACGAAAGACAATACGGCTTTGACAACAGCCAAGGTGTTGCTTAATGAATTCTTTCCTCGCTTTGGAGTTTGCAAATTTTTGTGGAGCGATAATGGGCCCCATTTTGTTGGAAAGATTGTGGAATATGTACTGAAGGGGTTGGGGATTCAGCAAAAGTTCCACGCTGTATTCCACCCTCAGTCAGCAGGTTTGGTCGAGCGGTACAATGCAACGTTGAAACTTAAGCTGGCTAAAATTGTGGCGTCTACATCGTTGAAGTGGCCAGATGCGTTGCCGTTAGCACTGCTCTCTCTTAGATCAGTACCCCACTCACGAACCGGCCTTACGCCCTATGAGGTGGTGTTTGGCCGCCCTATGAATATCTGGGGGGTGCCCAAGCCGCGATTAATACATGATGTGCCTTGTGTTATGATGAATGATTATTTGGCACGATTAACAAATGATTTACTCTCTATTCATCAGCAGGTTCGAGAAGCGCTCCCTGATAACTCCACTGGAGAAGGCCACGATCTTCGCCCTGGGGACCATGTGATGGTCCGTTCGTTTGAAAGAGCAAGCAGTTTGGAGCCCAGGTGGAAGGGCCCCGAGCAGGTCCTCCTGGCAACCCGCACCGCAGTACGAGTGACCAACAGGAAGCGGTGGGTGCATTCGACACATTGTCGCCGAGTCTCTCCGGATCTGGTGACTCCAGCTGTGCTGACTGATTACAAGGAGATCTTGGAGAAGGAAAAGAGCCCAGCTGTGACGTCGGCCGAAGTGGAGGGAGCCTTCCCGGACCAATCTGCTACCGGAAGAGAGCGCTACAATCTACGACCGCGATAAGAAGATTTTTGTTCCATTTTTAGACTGGTTGGTTACCGCTCCAGGTTTGTGAAACGGAAACCGGGAATTCCAAGGGGGGGGGATCAGTTCTGCCAGAGTAGAGACACCCGTCTTGGCCCGGAGAAGAAAACAACGGCTACCTCGGAGTTCAGCACCGCATTTTTCTTTTTTTTTAGGTATACACGCATGTGTATCTGAGACAATTTGTGAAAGCCCTGTGAACAATCTGTGCAACTTGAGACTTTGTATAAACTTTCTTGAACAATGGCACCAACGGAATCTCGTGATAAGAAAATATTGGGTGCCTTTCTCTTTGTCTTGACCATTGTGGTGATTGCTGTTATGGCCTGGGTAGTCGAACTTGTGGTGCCTGTACGTGAACATTTGCTGCCGACTACCCCGGCACCGTCTGAACATTTTCATTTTACATTACCATTCCATGAAGAGCGCCATCGCCAAACGTATTTAAATAACAGCTTCATTCAGATTCTTCACCACACGCATAATATGACTAATACCTCTAACTGCTGGGTGTGTGGAATGTTGCCTGGGCACCAGAAGAGAGGGGGCACCCCACTTATTCCGCTCCCGTTTTCGCACAATGGGTCATGCAATGCCTGGTACACCCTCCTCTTTACTTTGAGATGGCCAATAAAAGGGGGGGTGCTTTTCCGTCTGAATAAAGTATGTTCCCATGACAAGGATGGGTTTCCCCGGGCTGAGGGTACACGTTTTGAATGGGAAGAGTACAGGCCCGATAATGTATCTGCTCCACGCATATATAGCAATCAGCGAAATGTGAATGTATCTAGTGCTCATGTTATAAATGTCATTGCCACAAAAGCCGATTTATGCATCAGAAACAAGGGCACGATTGCAGTTGGGAAAAGTGAATGTAATACTACTCTCACGTTTGATAGCCCGAATGGCATTTCATTTGTTGCATCTCGAAACACTTACTTCATCTGTGGAACGAAGGGGTACCATCAGCTTCCAGTAGGGTGGTTGGGCACGTGCTATGTATCGTTCGTGCTACCTCCTGTGTTTATTGCCCCTCCGATGTACCACAACGATTATACTCTGTACCACGATTTTGTTTTGAACAGAGTTAAGCGAACTGTTGCCCTAGAGGACATTGATCAAACGGACACTGCATTACAACAGTATGTGGATTTCAATCTGGGACTATTCTCCTTTGTGGGGGCTGCATTGAACAGCCGGAAAATTAGACGTCTGACTCGCGTTGTTGAGGCTGTTGCGAATGACACTGCCGTTGCCCTGGGGAATATTACTGAGGAACTACAGATTTCCAGGATTGTCACCCTCCAAAACAGGATGGTTTTGGATGTTGTTTTGGCTGATCGGGGGGGGGCATGTAGAATCATCGGAAGCAGCTGTTGTGTTTACGTACCTGATAATTCTCCATCTGTATATGATGCGATTTCCAAGCTGCATAAAATCGCTGCCGAAATACACCCGGACAATGGAACTTGGACACTTTCTGGATGGTTCTGGTCCATGATTGCAACTTGGGGCTGGAAACTGTTGACAATTCTCTGTATATTTGTGGGAGCAATGTTCTTCATATGCTTGTGTATCCAATGTGGCCCTGCCTTATGTTCGATGTGTTTATCAGTTTGCTTACCATCGAGGCGAGCTCTTGCCCATGACAAAATAATGCTACACAAAGAGGTGACACAAATTATGTTAATAGACGTTGAGGACGAACATCCAGACTATGTTCATTATGAGGTAGATTCAGCTAAACGCTAAAAGGGTCGTCTGTCGTAGTTGGCCCGTTTTGATTAGCGATTAGCCGAATCTACACGTTGTCCTCCTTAACTTGGCTATATACGATAAACGCCATTTTGAATGTTGTAGCGGCCATCTTAGACCATGAGCGGCCTCGTGGCCGACGTGCCTTTTAGTCCTTTGTCCGTTCCACTGACCACTCTCATCTGCCCAGCAACAGGCTATTTTTAGTACTGGTCAAGCCACACATGCGCAGTTCTCACTGACCCGTAAACCTTCAGGAATGTGCCGCTAACTGACCAGCGGGTTTGAAACTCTCCAATGAGCTGGCAGTATTCCAAAACATGACCATATATGTCTCTAAAACTGTGTCTTAACTTGTGCCGCCTAAACTTTTATTGCCCCAAAATTGTATATAAACGGGGTCACACCGGTGTTCGGTGTGATACCTCTTGCATTACCGAAGGGTGCTGTTTGAGTGTACCACCACCCCATGGGGTTTTAATAAACTTGTTCTTTGCATTTTACAGTTTCCGTGCCAACAGTTCTTGTGTAAGTGGGTAATCTCTGGAGCGTGTAGGCCTTGGGAACCCCGAAATACTTCACATCTATGGGCGCAATCATCCCGCTTTACCCCAGGTTTCAGTGTACTTCCCTTACAGGAACTTTTGGACTGAATTTACCAGATATGCATCTACAATTTAGGACTGAATTTTATAGTGTTTTGAATCCACAAGCAATGCACGAATATTTATGGGCCTAATGTGACTGCCACTCTGTGGAACTTGTTCTCCGGAAGCCATAATGAGCTTGCGCACCCAGACCGATATACTTCCATATAAAATGCACTTTAGAAGATTTATGCTGTGTTCCACAAAACATTGTTTTTATTCCGCTCCCTCCACCCATAATCATCTGGTCCAATGTGCAAATAGATTTATGTTGTGCTAATCGTTTAGATATTATGGGGGTGAATTATAGTTTGGTGGACAGGTACTCTTGTAAACACCAAGAAGTACCCTGTCAGCAGAAATGACGGTCCATCTGCCCTATTTAGAGTCGAGAAGACAGTTAGCTTTCAATCAACGGAGGCCCTCGTGCTCTCTTGATAGAAAGCTTCCTACATAGGACCGATAAATTAAGGTCCGTCAGAGCCTGAGGGAGGGCATTAACCGCCCACCCTAATTTAGACGGCTGACGTAATGTCCTTTTTTTCTATCCGTCACTTCCAGGTAAAACCTGGACGTGAGGGACATAAAAAAAAAATCTCCTACAGCCTGGGATAAAACTGCCTTGTTGTGAATGTCATTAGTTTTTTTGTTTTTTTTAATAACAAGCTCCCACTTTGGAAGCTTGCTTTTTGAAAAACAAACAATTGAAGGCAATTTACTATGCAATGCTCCTTTGACTTCTCCTGGCAATTTTTTTTGCTTTAATGAAAAAACACTCTAAAAGCGGGTTTGATTCCATGAAATAAAGAAAAACGAATGAGCGTAATGTACTGGGAATTTTCTCCCTGCAACTTGGCACCATTGTTTACTGTCTTGTGCTAGCCAAAGAAAATCGGTGATAGCAATTAATGCAGCATGGTGACTGTAACATGTGCTAAGGAGGCGTAGCAGGAGATAGGCTAACAGGTCAAGGGTTTCCTATGGCAGAGCCAGTGAAGGATCCACTATCAGGAAATCTGTGGTCCCCACTTCAAAATGTGGCTCGGCAACCGAGAGGCTAACAGAGAAGGCATTCTCCTTTTTTATTTTGGTGGGTGCCCTGCATCCACCAATATCTATATGAGACTCCCTGACAGGAGTTCTCTGCACACGTCGTTTTACTGCTAGGTGAAGTTAGTGGCAACAAAATTGTGTGATTTCAGTTGTGAATTTTTAACAAGAAAGCTTGAATTGAAGTAATCTTTTCTTTTTTGTAACATTTATTTTTATTAGATTTACTCTTATGCAACTGTCACATTGCACACACAAGTACAGCAGGAGGTGTATTACATAAGACGGGCAATAGACACATAAGTCGTGTGTTTACAAAATTAGTGTGGGCACATCAGGCACAATCCCTGAGCAGGCAGCCCCTCTGCTAATTGGTGTCATCTGAAACTCCCAGTGTTGTCACAGTTACATTACTTTGACACTGCAGATCCCCTCCCACACTTGTAATCCCATAATATCTCAACCATGGACCCTATATTCTGTCAAATTTCCTCGGGCATCCTCACGTCCTGTATGTCACTTTCTCTACTGTCATATAAAGGTCCATACCCATTTTCCATCCTTGCATTGTGGGTGGAGTTGCTCCTCCTCAGTGTTTGCCAAATCTTGTCTCCCCACCACATTCTCAAATTTGTAAAAAGTAGTTCGACTCTAGGAAGATCTATCTCTGTAGATATTCCTAGCAATAGGTATTTGGGGACCAGTTGTATCAGTGTGTCTAGAATGCGGCTGAGTTCCCTGGCGAGGGCAGCCCAGTAAGTAGCAATTACCCTACAGCTCCAGAATGAATGAAGGTATGTTCCCCTTTCAGTGTGGCATCGGAGGCATTGAGGTATTGCCGCCCTTCAAAAACCATGGGACCGGGCCCTATTTTAATGTGCCCTATGCAGGATCTTGAATTGTATCAAGCGGAGGCAGGATTTTATCGCCACTTCCCTGGGTTGCATCAGTGCCGCCTCCCAATCCAAGTCATCAAGTGTCCCTAGTTCTCCCTCACATTTAGCCCTCAGGCTCACTAATTTGAATGGTTAGTTGTTAATTAAAGTCTTATAGGTCCAGGAGATAACCTTTTCTCCAATTTCACCAATAAGAGGTCTCCCCTCCAACTATTCGTATTAAGGTATTGCTCCATCTCAATCTGTTGTGCCTTCCAGATGTGAGTGGCTTGTTAGTATTTATAGTACTGTGTAGAAGTTAGTTCAAACTCTTTCTGTAGAAAGTCGAATGAAGCAAGGCACCCCCCTCCAGTATAACTCCTATCTTTGAGATCCCCAGCATGTCCGAGTGTTTGAAACCTTGCAGCTTTGCAAATTCTTTTAATCGCGTCCAGCCCATAGAGGAGTCTTCCGCATCACGAGGTTATCCCAATGCATTCCCTATTCTGCTTTTTTCCATGCAGCTATTGCCACTTGCATTGCCGGGAGCAGCTTCTTCGTGCATTTCCCCCCTATAGGTAGTGAATATGAGAATATGGACCAAACTGAGTCCGCTTCAGTGCATATGTGGCGTGGTTGCTTAGAACATGTTTCCAGTCGTTAATAATGAATAGATCCGCCGCCCAGTAATAGGCTCTAATATCAGGAAGGAACATGCCTCCATTGTGCTGATTTATCTGCAGTGCGCGGAGTGCCACTCTAGGAGTTGCACCATCCCACAGAAAACATCCGGACTATACCCTCTATCCTATTTAAAACTTCGTCCAGCAGGTTATAATATGTGTTCTGGTGTCGTGTTTGTACAGAAGCTTCAGTAATGATATCATCTTATACATAGCGGAATTCATCCGATATTTTGCCTCTCACTCTGGGGACTAGGTCTATATAACTTAGATCAATCCAGGCTCGGTATTGAGGCTCAAAGTCAAACCTCTTGAGCACCTGTTTCAAAAAAGGCCAATGGCTGGCATCAAATGCTTTTTCGGCATCTACGGATAGTATCTGGTGTGGCATATCTCTGTTACGGTTAGCGTCTAAAAAATCGTTAAGGCGTCGGAGGTTGAGGCGAGTTGACTTTTTGGGGTAGCACACACATTCCGGTGGGCAGAGAACTTACCCGCTTGGACGGCAAACAGCTCCTGGGCTCCTCATGCTGTAGTCTCGCCGCAGCAGCAGCACCACCACGCGGCGGGAGACTACAGCTCCCAGAGAGCCTAGCAACCACTTTCTATCTCCTGGCTCAGCACGCCCGGAGGTGCTACTTAAGAGAGACGCTCCCTCAGCGGAGCGGGGGGCAGCACACACGCCGGTGGGCAGAGAACTTACCCACTTACCCGCTTGGACGGCAAACAGCTCTTGGGCTCCTCACGCTGTAGTCTCGTCGCAGCAGCAGCGCCACCACGTGGCACGAGACTTCAGCTCCCAGAGAGCCTAGTGACCACTTCCTGTCTGCATGCTCAGCGCGCCCGAAGGCGCTACTTAAGAGAGACGCTCCCTCGGCGGAGCGGGGGGCAGCACACACGCCGGTGGGCAGAGAACTTACCCGCTAGGACGGCAAACAGCTACTGGGCTCCTCACGCTGTAGTCTCACCGCAGCAGCAGCACCACCACGCGGCAGGAGGCTACAGCTCCCAGAGAGCCTAGCGACTATTTCCTGTCTCCTGGCTCAGCGCGCCCTGAGGCGCTACTTAAGAGAGAAGCTCCCTCAGTGGAGCGGGGGGCAGCACACACGCCGGTGGGCAGAGAACTTACCCGCTTGGACGGCAAACAACTCCTGGGCTCCTCACGCTGTAGTCTCGCCGCAGCAGCAGCACCACCACGCGGCAGGAGACTACAGCTCCCAGAGAGCCTAGCAACCACTTCCTGTCTCCTGGCTCAGTGCGCCCGGAGGTGCTACTTAAGAGAGACGCTCCCTCAGCGGAGCGGGGGGCAGCACACACGCCGGTGGGCAGAGAACTTACCCACTTACCCGCTTGGACGACAAACAGCTCTTGGGCTCCTCACGCTGTAGTCTCGCCGCAGCAGCAGCGCCACCACGTGGCACGAGACTTCAGCTCCCAGAGAGCCTAGTGACCACTTCCTGTCTGCAGGCCCAGCGCGCCCGGAGGCGCTACTTAAGAGAGACGCTCCCTCGGCGGAGCGGGGGGCAGCACACACGCCGGTGGGCAGAGAACTTACCCGCTAGGACGGCAAACAGCTACTGGGCTCCTCACGCTGTACTCTTGCCGCAGCAGCAGCGCCACCGCGCGGCCGGAGACTACAGCTTCCAGAGAGCCTAGTGACCACTTCCTGTCTCCTGGCTCAGCGCGCCCTGAGGCGCTACTTAAGAGAGACGCTCCCTCGGCGGAGCGGGGGGCAGCACACACGCCGGTGGGCAGAGAACTTACCCGCTTGGATGGCAAACAACTCCTGGGCTCCTCACGCTGTAGTCTCGCCGCAGCAGCAGCGCCACCATGCGGCAGGAGACTACAGCTCCCAGAGAGCCTCGCGACCACTTCCTGTCTCCTGGCTCAGCGCGCCAGGAGGCGCTACTTAAGAGAGACGCTCCCTCCGCATCGCGGGACGCGCGCGGGCGAAGCCCAGGCAAAGGGCGGGCCGTCTGTGGCCGTCCGGGGACTACAGGGGACGGGACGGGCCACCCCCCTTTCCAGTGACATTTCAACTTAAAAGAACTCGGAGCTTACTACTAAGGTACTGCCATCTGCTTTTTCTTGTCTTCTAACCATTGTTCGTTGATCCAGCGGGTCCCCATAGGATTGAGAGTGTCATATTTGTTTCGTGCGGGACTTTTCATTGCATCTAATTCCGTCTTCAATACCCTGTTGTCAACCAAGATACCATCCCCTAGCAAAAATGAGCATTCAGGGCAAGAAATCTAAACTACCTGCATCTCGCCCAAATACTAGACTTCAGGCAACATTGCCGCAGTCCTTGCCAACACTGACGGCTATTGACAAAATGCTACAACAAACCATAGGGGTGGTTGCAAATGCAATTGAAAATACAGAAAGAAGACTATCCTTCCCACCCACAGTATGTTCTAAAGACCATGGCGAAGATTGTTCAGTCATTGCCATCCACCCCACGATCTTGGACTCTTATTTAACATCCACATACGTTGAGCTGCCCTGTGCACAGATCCCGGCTGAGACCTCAGTAGATGCTGAATTACCACAGGTCTCAGTAGAGTCCCCTATAAACATTGATGATCAACCCTGTATCCTGACTTCCCCTCCACCTGTGACAAATTCAAAACCTGGTAGGGTGGGCTCTAAGACGAAAAAGGATAGTCTCCCTAAAAATTTGGGTAAAAAGAAGCAGGCCAACCATAATTTGGTGACTCCATCTGATTACTCCCTGCATTCATCTACAGGGATACCATGCTGGGTCACCAATATGGTGGCTGATCTTCAGACCAGTTTGGAGCAAACCATCGCCTCCCATATTAAACCTCTGGTTTCAAAACTGGACAGACTAACCTCCATCTTAAATAATAGGATTGTAGGGACAATGAAGCCACAAAATCCTCAAGGTAATTTGGCACCCCCTACATTGGTTGGTGCTTCTACAAAGTCACCCTGTCCGGAAGTAGCTAAGTCCACTGTCCCAGCAGTATTGAACAAAAAACTGGGGCCAGCAACAACTACTGCCAAGCCCATAAACCCCGTACCCCCCTATATCAATGGTCAATACACTAGGTCATACCACTCTCCCCGTAGTGGACCATACTGCTAAACCTAGTCAACATCCTAAGGAGGGCAACAATTCGGCAATAAATAATGCTGCACCATCATCGAGATCTCCCTCGTCCACGGCAGCTTCTAGCCAACTGCCGTCAATAAATCTGCCCCCAGAAGCACAACCATATGTGGTTGCCTTAGTGGGTGTACTGGCCCTTAGTGAGGGGAAAAGAGAACATGAGGTAGATTTACATAATAAGTGTATCCAGTGGCTGAGCCTAAATAGAGCCTTACCTCCCAATATCTCGGGTCACATATTGGCAGTGAGAAGAGTAGACTGGATTGGAAGGGGCCCTAAAACAGTGGCAGGGGACGTGGTTACAATTAATTTCAGGGACTCCTCTGCTGTTGACTACATCTGTAGAACGCCTTCTCATAGAGAGTCCCAAATATTTCCTCTGCACTTATCCTACCCCAATTCACAAACCGACCTACCATAGGATGCCTCAGTGTATTAGAAATCGCTTCACCCCTCCTAATAGGATTCACCATTGGAGCCATTTGGGGAGGGTTTTTTTCCACCTACTCCCACCTACCCGTTGCAAGCCCATTGGAACAGGTTTAGTGTCCTCGAGGAGGTTGATTGACTCACCCAGACAGGTACGCCTCCACAAGAACTTAACAAGGGTAACCTAGCGGAGGGTTTTGTAACAAAGGAAAAGACACTACCCTCCGTCAGCGGTGAGGATTCCTGTCCTTATGTAATTACGAGGGAGGGGACTAGGGCAGAGCAGAGCCTGGACCAGGTACTCCCTAAAGAACAAGGGGATGTGCAGGATATAGTAAAGGTCGTGGAAGGAAGTATAAAAATCCTCTCATGGAATGTAGCCGGGCTAAAGAGTAAGCTACTTGTACCGGAGTGGTCTTCTTTTATGGCCACACACAATATTTGCTTGATGCAAGAGACTTGGTCCCTAGAGGAGAGTGCCAGTCCCGGCTTTGCAACCTACGACATTCCAGCAGTCTCAGGGGGGAAAGGCCGCCCATCGGATGGGCTTTCCATATGGGTAGGCTTACACTTAGGTGTGAAGGCTACCCATGTGGATACAAAATAGCCAGATATCCAATGTGTTTTACTAAAGCCCGTTAATAAACCTAGAGTGGCTATCATAAATATCTACTCTAGGCCTACCATGAATGAAAAGGAATCGAGCACTATTAAAGCACTCAACCTTTTCCTTCAGGCATTTGATCCCACAACTTCGATAATTCTTGGCGGCGATTTGAATTGTCAGTTCGAACCCCTGGGTGGATCCGAGTTGTGTGAGGAGGATGAGGTCGACTTGCTTTGGTATATTCCTGCCCCAAGGATTGCCCCGGTAAAGGCCTGGACCTCGCTAGTACTACAAATTAAATCCTTGACCCTTGCAATGTCTCTGCGGGCATGCAACGGAAGGGCCAACAGCGAAAGTTCCGGCCTACCTACATATAATAAGACAAATCGTACTTCCACCATTGACTATCTCATGCTGGAAGCCAAATATTGGGACAGGTTTAAAGACTTTAGGGTTGTTCCAAGGCACAACAGCGACCACAATGCGTTGGTCCTGACGCTTAAGCCTGGTGCATTTGGATTAACTAACCCTGATTTTAACTCTAATTTGATAGTGCCACCCTATATTATATCTAATAACAGGAGAAGGGTTAAATGGCCTTCCTGTCTGGACTCCCCTACCCGTCTTGCAGAAATCTACCTGATTGCTATCCCATTAATAAGTGATATGGGTAATACCACCTCTCATAGGCAGACTATAGAGACCCACAGAAAGTTAGTTGAGAGTCTAGGGGATGTATTTTATCCGGTTACTGGGACTAAGTTGCGTAGGAACAAAACACATCCCTGGCATGACCACGCCTGTAAAAAATCAAAGAAAGATCTTACAGCAATTAAATCTAGGGATATCCTAAAAATTCGAGCATCAAGACTACTGTACAAGAAGGTGCTCACCAGGGCTAAGAGTGAGTGGGAGGAATCCAGATGGGATGAGTTGAGACAGGCACTCCTCTTAAAAGATTCCAAGACCTTTTGGGCCATTGCTACCTCCTCGGTGGGAGGTGAGAGAGACGCTGGGGTCTCGAATATCGCTCCTATAGTGTGGGAGGCACACTTTAAGTCACTTTACACAAGCCCTGAGATGGAGGGAACTATGTGTCAAGGTCGGGACAAGTTGCCAAAAGTGGCTTTGGTCCCTCGGACCTGTATGGCTCAGGATCTCCGGCACGAGAGTCGACTGCCGGGGGTCCCGGGGCCCGGGGTTCTGGTTCCCCCTACTTACACGGCCCAGGACCTCCCGCACGAGTATCGACTGCCGGGGGCCCTGGGCCTTCCTCCTGTCAAAATAAGGACATCATGCAAGTTCCCGAGATTTCCACAGCCCCAGACCCCCTGCACGAGTATAGAATGGCGGAGGCCTTGGGCCCTGGATTCCTGATAGAGCAACAGGATGCCCATAATAGGACCGCCACTAATAGCTTAGACCCCATCTCACTCAGGGAAGTCGAATTGGCAATTGAGAGACTGCTTCCGAATAAAGCCCCGGGTCTTGACAAGCCCTCGGGCGATCTTTTTCGTTCCCAGCCAAAAATCTGGGCTCCATACCTGATTGTCTTGTTTAATGCAGTTTTACAGGGTTTTTCGTTACCTGAGAACTGGCTGGGAGCTGAGATTGTTCTGATCTTTAAAAAGGGCTGCCCGCTCGTCCCATCCAACTACAGACCAATTAGTTTATTTGACACCACCCAGAAACTGATGGGTCGAATCCTACTCGATAGATTATTGGGCTGGATGGAGGAGAAGAAAACTTTGACCACCCTCCAAGCTGGATTTAGATCAGGGGTCTCGACTTTGGACCAGATCTGTCGGCTCCAGGTCCTATACTGGAAAACTGCAATAGTCGAGGGTGGCAGCCTCTACCTTGTCTTTGTGGACCTGCGTGCCGCATTCGATCTGGTTCCTAGGGAGAGGCTCTGGATAGTGCTGGAGGAACTTGGTCTCCCTCCCTACTTATTAGATGCCCTAATCAGACTTCACACTGGGAATTACGCTCAGGTGAGGTGTGGGGAAAACGGGTAATTATCAGCCCGCTTCCCTGTCACCCGGGTTGGGTACTGGCCCCCATTCTTTTCAGATTGTATGTTAATGGCATGATAGATAAACTTAACTGTGTCAGGGACAACAATGCTCCACGTCTGGCTACTGGTAGTGTGCCCGCTCTGATGTTTGCGGATGACACTTTGTTGTTGTCGCGGACATCATCGGGCATCCAGCGGGTCCTGGACGGGTTTGTCTCCTTTTGTACCTCGCGGGGATTGGAGGTCAACTTGGAGAAAACCAAGTTCATGATCTTCAATCCCCCGAAGCACACTCGCCCGAATCCCACACTGAATGGAACTCCACTAGAGCGAGTCAAGACTTTTATATACTTGGGGGTGACTTTGACTGAGCACTTTACATGGGACCACCAGGTTTCTAAATCTTCCCTGAGACTTGCACAGATTATGGGAGGCATAGGCAGATTGCACAGAGCCTCAACTTTTAAACCAGTTACCCCTGCCCTTGAGATATACAAAACACAGGTCAGGTCTGCAGCTTTGTACGCTGCAGAAATTTGGGGACACACGAATGTATGCAACTTACTGAAGGTCAAACAGGCCTTCATGCAACATCTGGTTGCTCTTCCCCAAAGTACGCCCCTCGTACCACTACGCTTGAATTTGGGCTTGGAACCCATTAAGGATTTGGTAGCTGCAAAACCTCTGCTCTACTGGAGAAGGCTCTGGTCTGTGCTGGAGCTTGTATCCTTTAGAGTAGAGTTCATTACAATTTGGGGGCAGCTAAAGAATAAGAACATACCCTGGTTGGCACATGTAAAGGCTCTCCTCTACCAAATTGGCCTACCCCAACTTTGGGATACACCGGAAGACAGCTGCATGAGGATGCAAATGACTGTATTAGTGGCAGCTGTAAGATCGCATAACCTCAAAATGCTACATTGTTCAACTTCCCTGGGCAGGCTGTCTACTGAGTTCCTACTGATGAAAGCCGAATCCAGGATGGAGGTGTTTCTGGACCTAGTGCAGCCTCCACTTGCAAGAAATCTATACATCCAACTGAGGCACGGCTCTATACCAATTGGGGCATTGACATCCAGATGGGCAAAAACGATGGAGGCCAACTGCCCTGCTTGTAAATATTGTAGGGAAGACATTGTACATATCTTTTTTTTCTGTCCGGCATATAGTGAAATTCGGAAATGCTGGATTATCCCATTATGCAAAAACCTGGGTTTCAGACATTGTGTACAAGCTTGCAGAGTTTTAACCTACGATACCGCCCCTCCCATTGTTTTTGCTGTCTCTCGATTTTTACTTGGCATGTGGCGGAGAAGAACTTTTTTTATTATTAAGAAATAACTGACTATTGCTTCCCACTTTTTTCTTATCTTTGATAACCAAAGTTTAATAACTTTTTAATCTCAATGTATTTATGTTTTTATTTCTGTACCTGTACATATTTTATTGCACTTTAATGGTCATTGACCGAAATAAAGTTATCAAATGAATGAAATGACTTTTTAGGCATAAAGTCAGACTGGTCATTATGGATTAGGTTGGTTATTACTTGCTCTAATCTATTGACCAGTAATGTGACAAAAAAAATTGTTTTGATATTCAAAAGGGAGATAGGGCGATAAGAGCTACAGGTTGTTTGCCGTTTACCTGGTTTTTGTATGGCTACTATTATGGCGTTTCTAAGTTTGGGAGTAAGCATGTCCTTCGTCCTCGCCTCTGAAAATAAGTTAAACAGGTGAGCACTTAATATGTGGGGTTTTTTTTACTCTGCCGGTATGCCTTTAGGCCCGGGGTTTTCCCCCGATTTCAGGTGAGTCTATATCTCTGTCCGGGTAATTTCCACCTCCAAAGTTTTAACTACTTCTGTCAGCAGGGTTGTGATCGGGATGTCTGCCAGCTATGAATCTATTTGGCGGACGGTTGCCAGTGACCACTGTTTGGAGCATGCTGGATAGTAGTTAGTGAATTCATTTTGGATATCCCAGGGTGCATCGTCAATGTGGCATCCATCCGCTTCTATGGATGTTACCCATCGGGCTTCTGCCTCTCTCCTGCTCTCCTGCTCAACCAAACCAATAGTTTCCCGGCTTTCTCACTGGCATCATAAAGACGTCAATGGGAGGCCTGGAGTTCAGCTCTAGCTTTTTTTTTGTGCCATCGCTTGGTATTTTGCATGAAGGATCGCAGCTTCATGTACCCGGTAAGGGTCTGGAGGTATACTGATCTGAGTATCAAACTGAAGAAGGCAAGACTCTGTGTCCTCTATTTTCCTTGTTACTGCCTGCTCGGAGTATGGACCGGCCCAGGAACTGGACACAGAGGCAGCACGGGATCGGGATCAGCACAGGAAGCTCGTCACCTGACATTTGACACAGGTGCAGGAGGTGGCGCTGGAGAGTCGAAGCAGAGTAGCAGCAGTCGTAGAGAGTCTGTGTGAGCCTACCGAGAGGAGCGGTGAGGGGAGCGGAGTGGAGCAGAGCAGGGTTGCCTGGTGGCTGGCGGCTTGGCGGTGGCGGTGGCGGCCTGCCGGTTTGGTGGCAAGGAAGCCGAGACCAAGAGCTGAAGCTATCCTGGTCACCGGGCCACCCATTACCTATATCGAACCGGCAACCCGAACTGGCAGCCTGTAGCCCGTACCCCTGCAGCCCGCAGGGCGCAGCAACACGCAGCCCGCCTACAGCAGCAACCCGTCCGCCGTCGCCTGTGAGCCCGCAGCCCGTACCCCGCACCCCCATACCCCGCAGCATAGTGTGGAGCAAAGCGGGAGCGGGCAGGAGCGGGCTCCGGGAAGTTCGGCGGCAGTGCAGATCCGCTCACAAACCTGCGGGGTCTGAACAGTGTACGGAGCAGGAGCAGACTAAGAGGAGGAGCAGGGTCACTCGGCTTGGCTGTAGAGTGCAGCACAACAGTCTGAATTTTGCCCCCCCCAAAAAAAAGATAAAAGCAGGCGAATTGAAGCACCATCACCAGCAATGGAGCATGAAGTAAGGCAGACACCCACAAAGGACATCTAAAAGAATTACACGCAGGAAGGTTTAGAAAGGCGCACATAGCGAGGCACGATCCCGGCAGGCTACCAATCAAGCCGCATCCACAAGTAGCTACCCGAGGTGCCTAAGGAACTCAGGAACTAGAGGAGTCAATCAAGTAAACTCAGAGGCAAGAACCGTGTACCGAAGCTTGGACATTCAGCTGCAATATTACGGTGAGAGCGACGCGGGGGACTACGGGGAAGGGGGCAGCAGCGAATTACAGCCAGCATTGCCATTCCCCTCGAACTCCCCTTGAACTACTTCCAGTGGCAGTCCTTATTAACTTTGGTAACAACCGTGACTTCGAAACCCCAAGACTATCCATGCTTTCTCCCTGACGGCAGCTGCCCCCCTGTGAGGGGTAGACGGGCCAGGGAAAGCGAGGTGGCGGAGTTGTCGAGGCGTCGCAGACCCCTGATGCTGAATTCTCGGGAAGGGTCTGTCTAAGTGCACCAGGCAAGGAGTAGTAATATAAAACAGGAGTGCAATAGAATTAAGCAGAGTCCAGGCGTGCCCGCTAAGTTTGGCGCTAAAAGAATAACATCGTTGGAACGCCAACCATAAACGACCCTGCCTAGCTGAAATTCATCTCAATTTGAAAGAACCGGTGCAACCACAGAGTAGTAAGCACCACCCAAAATCCAGCGCATTGCGGCCAGAGGAAGGAACCCACTCAAATCCACAGGCCAGTGTCAATCTAAATTAATATTCTACAGTCTCAACCAAATTGATAACCTACAATCGGAAAAATACTATCAATAGCCCTGGTACAGGGAAATGGCCTTTAAGAAATTGAGATCAAGAACTATTTTTATGAAAAGAATGGGGACAGAAGAGGCAATTAGGAAGACAACTAACAAAGCGGTGAAAAGTGGAAGGACAACAGGAACCCCCGGAATACGAAAGTACTTCACATCATTAACCACGGAGGGGCTAGTAGCAATAAACCAGTCAAACCCAGCCATAATACCTGAAATAAAGGAGAACGGGAAATATAAAGAGGGAAGTGCACAGGCCACCCCCAAAGAACACATCCTAATTACACCTGACCCTGTCCAAACAACCCCCTTAACAGATCTCGAGGACTCACCCTCAGAAATAGAGTCAACTGGCCAAATATCAATGGACTTATCTCATATACAACAAAGCCCCAGTCATATCTCGACGTACTGTGAACCAACCGTTAAGAAAGGAGTATCAGATCTGGGACTTCCAGAGGAGCCCGATGTTATACACAATAGCACATTACAAAAACCCGCTGACCGAGAGAGTCTCCTTGAATATTCCCCGGACCTATTTATGCTCAAATCCACCAGTTTAACGAACAACAATACCCCAGTATCAAACTCTCTTTCTTCTCTGCAAAAAATCTTGGAATCTGTCCTCGCCCATCTAGGTAATATCTTGGAGAACTCGGATCAAACACTTGATGTGCAAATAGGAATATTAAAATTTCTAGTGGAACAAAAAAGGAAAAAAGAACAAACCGAGCAAACCAAAGTAAAGGGAAAACCCGACAACTGTCAAGAAGAAACAAGTGACATCAAAAGCATTAGCCACTTAGTGACGATGAAAAGAGAAATGGGTACACAAACTGGTAATAAACCAGGTAAGGGACCAACAAGTAATCAGTGTAAAACTACGGTATATTCTCTAAAGAAACTCTTCAAAGAAGACTCCAATAGCAAGTCTAACCAATATCCTATATTTAGGAAACACAAAGATAAACCTATCATGGCCAATCCTGTAATGGTCCAAGAAGAAAAAAAGGATAGTACCTGCCTAAATGGTGAGGATGTGCAGGACCTAAAAAATATAAAAAAGAGGCAAGTGGAAAGAAAGAAAAAAAGGGGAAAGCCGCTGAGAAGATTCAAAAAGAAAAAATCGTACAAACTCAAATTTCAGAAGATCACCACCCCTCTCGACACCCATTTTGTTCACGAAGAAAGTATAAAATCTCCTATATCACTAAAGAAAACAAATCAAAACCTGACGGAAAAATCTAATAATAAAATTCTTCACAAAATCCGTTAAACCCAAGGGCAAAAGACTTCCCTTTTGACCCAGTAAGCCCTGCACTAAGAGTTCATTTTCAAAGACCCGAAGATTACCGAAAAAAAAGATCCAACACAAGAAGAGTTGATATCGACGCAGCTGCAAATAACAGAGCTGTTTCCAACAGATGAAGCCCCTCTCAACACTCAATACAGGAATCTATAGATGGAAAATTGAGAAATCTGCTTGAGGGATCTTCACAAAAATCCTTTAATCAGCAAAATAAAAAAATTAAAAAAAGTAATTTTATAGGTGACTCTGCAGATCATTTAATTATCTCAGTAAAAGACGGGGAGAGAGAAATCTGGAGCCAAAGCTCCAAAGATAAGGTCACAGTAAATATTGATCAGTCTTGGTCATGGATCGCAGAGACTTTAAATAACAAAAAACAAGCACGGAACAAGAATTGCTCAATTTAGCAGTGGTCTACAGATATCATCTTGGAACATAGCAGGGAAAACACCAGAAAAGATGACGGAACTTATGAAAAACCAACCAGCTATAATGGCAATTCAAGAAACCTGGTCAACAAAAAGTTTTTATCAGGAGGGGTATTTTACCTATGACATCCCAGCGCAACAGGTGGGCCGAGGGCATGCGAAGGGAGGTATAGCCATTCAATTAAGTGAAGAGTACAATTGGGCCCAAGAAATCATTTCCACAAAATCTAACCACTTCCAATGTATTAAGATCAGGTTGGGGTCAGACACTTCAGAGCTGCAAAAAAACTTATTGCTTTTTAACTTATATATATCCCCTGGACAAAAAAACTACGGGCTATTTGTTGAAATCTTGGAAGGTATCCAGCTAATAATAGAAACTCAAGCTTATCTCCCTTTTATAATCATGGGTGACCTTAACGGAAAACTACCCAATACAGAAATACTGAAATGGGCAAGCTGGTATAAGGAGGAAGCTCTTGAAATTACAGTGCCTTTGTTCCCGACCAAAAGCAAGGCCGACAAAAGGGGTAAAATATTACTACAATCACTACCTCTACTAAATGGAACTATCCTAAACGGAAATGTTGAAGGTGACATCCCGGCTTCTTATACGAGACAGGGAACGAACTCCATATCAATTTTGGATTATATGATCTGCAGCCTGGAATTGTACGGGTCTGTCTTTCAGCTTCAGATTTATTTCGTCCGAGGAAGCGACCATGCCATCCAGGCCCTACACACCCAATGGACAACGACCATATGCCCAACCAGCCACATCATGTTTAAATCCAGTACAGTTACGGTAAAGACAAACCAAAGGCAGATATACTGGAATTCCACTACACTCAATAAAGTCGCCATTCTATTAAATACAAAGCAGTTTCTTCAAGCAATCTATTCTCCCAACCTAATAACAAATTTTGAGACTATAATCGAGACATTAAAACAAACGCTCCAACACAAAATGCAACAAGCTGCACCAGCTAGACCCAAAAATAAAACTATTAGGCCATCCTCAAGTGCAAAAAGCTTAAATAAATTAATAGGCACACAGTTCCTGGATCCCTCTATATCTAGACAAGCAGAAATTAACAAATTAAAGAACCAACGTAAGCGGGAAAAACAACGGCAAAAAAATATAACACAAGACAAAAATTGGGTCGACCTGCGAATAGCAGCAAAACAGTACAATCAACGTACTTATTGGTCATTAATCCCCAAAGAAATAGGCACAAAAAAAGCCTTGCAAGCCATCCCAGTCCCTCCTAAAGATTGGGAGATATATTTGACTAACTTGTACAAATTAAACATTAACCATGTTAGGCCTATAACTCCCATAAAGAACTGCAAAGGAATCACCTTATCCCTTGGAACTGTGTCCTCCTTTTCTGTAGAAATGCATATAAGGAAGGCAAGAACATCAGGAGCCACCGGCCCCGACCAAATACCTATTAAGGTCCTTCAGACTGACCCAAAGGGTTGGAGTAAGATGCTATCTCCCCTCTTCAATTTCATCTTAAATACAGGGAATTTGCCGAAATCTTGGAAGGGTAGTATCGTCATACCAATACATAAAAAGGGACCGAGACAACAGCCTGGCAACTATCTTCAGATAGCACTATTGGATGCTACGGGAAAGATTTTTACTGCAGAGGTACTTGATCAACTAAAAAAATGGGTTTTTACGCAGGGACTGATTCCGCTCTATCAAGCTGGCTTTAGGTCAAAACACACAGTCATAGACAATATTGCGATGTTACAAACTATCCTCGATAAATATGTGGTAATTAAATCCCAGCCTGTGTATGCAGCATTCATTGACTTTACCACTGCATTTGACCGAGTGGAGAGAGACCCTATGGAAGAAACTAAAGAAATTAGGAATCCATGAGCAGTTATTACGAATTATAATGGCACTGCATACAGACACCTGGTGCCAAGTACAAATGGGGAGAGAAAAGGGCCTGACTAACCCAATCCCAACTCCCAACGGACTCACGCAAGGGTGCCTCCTTGCCCCGTTGTTGTTTTCCTTATATCTCCATGATTTGCCTCAGCATCTACAGCAAGAACTAAACTTTCCACCAAAGGTTGCCGCCCAAAAAGTTCACACCTTACTTTATGCGGACGATATTATAGTGATGGACCTAACCCCCTTTGGGATACAAAACAATCTGGATGCCCTGTTTAAGTACACTAAGGAAAACTTTCTGATACCTAATTTAGCCAAAACAAAAATAGTTTCTTTCTCAGGCAAGAAAAAAAGTAGTAAATATTGTTGGAGACTCGGGGATGAAAAAATCGAAGAAGTTGAGGAGTATACCTATCTGGGAAGGATCTTCACTAAGTCATTAAAAAATAACCCCCAATTCTTAAACTTGTCAAGAAAGTCTGAGGTGCACGCAGGAGCTCTGCTAAGGTTATATGCTGCCTCGGGAAATAGACATTTCTCCTCTCTACTTAAAGTATACAGCGTGAAAATCCCTGCAGTTTTATCTTATGCCCTGGAATACATACCTATAAAACAGTGGACATTTCTGGATCTAAAAGAAGGAAAAATATTGAGGAAAATGCTAAAAGTAGCGCAGTGTATACCGGTACAAGCACTTCGACTTGAACTATTGCTTACGAGCTCTTACTCTCAAGGCATCGCAAACATCATCAGGTGGGCATACAACCTGCTCCATGCAAAGGAAGTCACACTCCGCTCCCTGCTTAAAACAGAGACTTTTGAGAATGATTCTACGAAGCACGTATTTTACAAAAACATGTCTTTTGCCCTCAAACTGGCGAACATTAGTACTGATCTATTGCTGACTTGGACACCGCCTCAATTGAAACTCTTCTTAAAATGCTATACCCCAAGACTAAGTTTTGAACTTGACTCATCGCATTGCGCCAAATTAATCTCCTATAAAACCTTTGCTGAATATATAATATTTAAGAAAATCCAGAACTATATAGATTTCAATATTACTCACGGCGCTAGGAGATTAATAATCCTGCTCCGGTTGGGCATTCTACCCACCCAATCTTTAACATCAAAATGGCATCTAAGTGAGTCACAAATATGTAGCTTATGTAATGGCGGAGAGCAGGACCTAGAGCATCTACTGTTCGTATGTCCCAACCCAAAAGTAGTAGCGGCGAGAGCAAAACATCTATCTCCTATATATCTCAGATGCAGTATTTCCACTGTCAAGGAACTGATTATTGTTTGCAAAACTCCCCCTAATGAACTAGTTTGTTACAAATTTTATGAATTTTAAAAACCTTTTTTTTCTTTGTATTAACATGAGAACTTTTAAAAACTGTAAGAATTTAATTTTATACATATCTTTTGTGGTCCTCAGTGGAGTACCAAACCAAATGAAATAAACTTGAAAACTTGAAACTACTGCCTTTTTTTACTTTGCAATTATGTTTGGTGCTTTGTAGCAGAGAACCGTTTTGTAAGCCTCCCAGAGTGTGATGGCAGACCCAACTGAACCTATGCTTTCTTCAAAGTATAACTCTTTATCTGTTTTAATCTCCTGTATCACCCTTTCATCCCTTAATTCCCATGCATTGAGGTTCCAAACTTGTCCCGAGCCACACTTCCTCTGGCCCAGGGTGAGCCACAGTGGAGAATGGTCAGAAAGGCCTCTGGCCAAGTACTCTGCTGTTCCTATCAATTCTATTTCTCCTGCGAGAGCGTACATATAGTCTATTCATGAGAAGATTTTATGCACCCCAGAATAGTATGAACATGTGTGGTAATGGGGGTGTTGTCGACTCCACAGGTCCGAGAGCCCCAACATGTCAGTAAAGCATTTCAATGGTGCATCGCTGGTGGACTCAGCATCGGGGTTGTTGGGTCTAGTGTCTAGTCTATGACATTATTAAAGTCTCCCCTTAGGATGTGAAAGTGTGACCTTGCCTTTAGGAGTATTCCTGTTAGTTTATATAGTGTTTGTGTCTGGAGTCGGGGGCATACACACTAATCAAAGTAATCTCTCTCCTGCCTCATGCCCCCTTGACCGCAAAAAAATGTCCTAGCAAGGTCTACACACGTGCGGTCTATCTTAAAGGGAGGGACCTTCTCATAAGAATTGCAACTCTGGGAGCCAGATGTGAATCCAGTGTGCGCTAATGTAGTGTAAGCCCCCCAACCAAGAAAACCACACAGTAAGTAAGCATGTGCGGGAAATCCGTTCCGCTCGCGGATTTCGCTGATTTTCAGTAAATCTCCAATCCGCGAATTTACTTAAAATCCGCGAAACCGCGACCGGCGGATTTGGGGGCAAAAGTTCAAGCTTGTTGAACTTTTAACTATGTTAGGATGGCGCCGGCAAGCTGCCAGCGCCATCCTAAAATAGTTACTAAGTTAGCTTCAACAGGAAGCAGTAATAGATAAAATAAAGCAGGTGCTCGAGCACCTGCTTTATTTTATCTATTAGTGCTTCCTGATGAAGCTAATTTAGTAACTATTTTAGGATGGTGCTGGAAGCTTGCCTGCGCCATCCTTAAATAGTTACATGCTGCCCAAAAATGTGTGCTTTGTCAAGGCTGGGTAGGTGTGCGCTCTCCCCATATCTATCGTCGGAAATTAGCTATGATGCTTGATGGAGGCCTTTGCATAATTGACTTTCACGAGCTCAATCCCTGTGCAGTTCCTGTGACCACAAGCCTCTCTGATCCGTGCCTGTCCTTTTATACACACAAGAGGCATGTGAACTCACATATAAGCCCCGTCCGTTTGGCCCCTCCCCACACACTAGTGGTGTGTGCACCGTCTTCGCGCCCTTTACCCACTTGATGGACAGGTCACTTGAGGGACCCCGGCGCTCTTTGGAGTGATGGCAAAGTTAATCAGCCCCCCCAAAAATGTGTGTTTTGTCAAGGCTGGGTAGGTGTGCGCTCTCCCCATATCTATCGTCGAAAATTAACTATGATGCTTGATGGAGGCCTTTGTATACTTGACTTTCACGAGCTCAATCCCTGTGCAGTTCCTGTGACCACGAGCTTCTCTGATCCGTGCCTGTCCTTTTATACACACAAGAGGCATGTGAACTCGCATATAAGCCCCGTCCGTTTGGCCCCTCCCCACACACTAGTGGCGTGTGCACCGTCTTCGCGCCCTTTACCCACTTGATGGACAGCACACTCGAGGGACCCCGGCGCTCTTTGGTGTGATGGCAAAGTTAATCAGCCCCCCCAAAAATGTGTGTTTTGTCGAGGCTGGGTAGGTGTGCGCTCTCCCCATATCTATCGTCGAAAATTAGCTATGATGCTTGATGGAGGCCTTTGCATAATTGACTTTCACGAGCTCAATGCCTGTGCAGTTCCTGTGACTACGAGCTTCTCTGATCCGTGCCTGTCCTTTTATACACACAAGAGGCATGTGAACTCGCATATAAGCCCCGTCCTTTTGGCCCCTCCCCACACACTAGTGGTGTGTGCACCGTCTTCGCGCCCTTTACCCACTTGATGGACAGCTCACTCGAGGGACCCCGGCGCTCTTTGGTGTGATGGCAAAGTTAATCAGCCCCCCCAAAAATGTGTGTTTTGTCGAGGTTGGGTAGGTGTGCGCTCTCCCCATATCTATTGTTGAAAATTAGCTATGATGCTTGATGGAGGCTTTTGCATAATTGACTTTCACGAGCTCAATCCCTGTGCAGTTCCTGTGACCACGAGCTTTTCTGATCCGTGCCTGTCCTTTTATACACACAAGAGGCATGTGAACTCGCATATAAGCCCCATCCGTTTGGCCCCTCCCCTCACACTAGCGATGTGCACCGTTTTCCAGCCCAGCCTTCACCCACACAATCCACAAAATCTGCGAATTCGCAATTTCGCGGATTTTGCAGATCGCGAATTCGCAAATTCGCAAATTCACGAATTGAGAATTTGCAAAATTCGCCCATGCTTAACAGTAAACCCTTCAAATGCGTCTCCTGGAGAAACACTATGTCAGGTTTCAACCTACATATGTATGTGGTAAGCAGGCCTAGTTTAATCTTGTTTCCTAACCCATTAACGTTCCAGGAGAGTATTGAGTAATAACCCTCGCCAGGTGTCATCACTCCACCCACTGCAGTAAAATAAGGTGCTCTTCTACGTGGTCCATCCCTGCCCCAAACCCAGGGCCAGTATTGTGCCTCCGAGGTCATCTGATCACTCTTGTCTATATTGTGTGCGGTGTCTAATACACCAACTACCCCACTCCCAGCCCCTCCCAACCCTCCCTCTCCTCCAACGCACTGATCCCCATATGACAACTGTGTTGTGGGTAGTTCTGAGAGGCCTGTCGGCCACCTAACCTTCTTTACTATCCAGTGATTCCACCCTTAGTCTCCCCTGAAGCCTGTATGAGGGGTGGTGAAAAAGGAAGGAATAAACAAAATGAACTAAAAGCAGTTCTATAAAACAACAACAACAACAAGTATGTAGCAAATTGGGAGTTGCAATCTTTTGCTATTTCCGAATCGGACTACTGATAAGGTTCATATGTCTTCACTATTCTCGTTCCACCCCACCATATCCGGTTATTCGTTTCCGCCTTCTTTATTGTTGGACTTGTAGCTCTGACCCAATGGTGCGGGAGGTGAGTTCTCCATGTTCATAATAGATGCCATAAGTGGGTGTTCTGGCTCAGAAAGCCGTCGAGTGGGCAGAATGTGAGACATCTGTTTTGTTCCCTCCCTCTTTGCCGGTCTTAGCTGCCTTAGAACCACTGGCATGAGCAGTTCCATCTGAACCTGTAGGCAGCCTGGCATGAGAGGTATACTTCTCCGGTAGCATTGTGGATTTTCACAGTTTTGTTAGCACCTGGGAATTTTTGCGACGCTTTTCCATTCGCCTTAGTTTGGGTCCCGATGCCTGTTGCCAGTCGGCAGTGGAGGGTCTTCTGCTGTCCTATTCCGTTTGGAGCAGCGGTCGCTCCTCCATCTACTCCCAAGCCTTTTCTGGGGTGTAGAAAAATAGGGTTTTCTGGGTAAAGATGACTTCATGTTTAGTGGGGAATAAGAGCATATATTGAATATTCATCGCACTGTGCTTGGCCTTCACAGAGTCAAATGTCCATCTGTGAGACTGAACCTCCCTCGAATAGTCAGGGAGTATCATTATTTTGGCATGTACATGTTGAAGTTCCCTTAGCTTCATTGCTTCTTTCAGGATCAGGTCTCTGTCCTGGTAATTTAAAAACCTAGCGATGCAGGGGGAGTAGGGGCACCTGCTGGGGGTTTTGTGCTGAGCACCCTATGCATGGATTCTATCACAAAGCATGTTAAAAATCCAGCCTCTGAGAAGGTAGTTTGTAGCCAGTTCTTCAGGAACTCCCCTGTGTCCGAGCACTCAACCCCTTCGGGAAATCCCATGGAGTGTAGATTGTTCCTCCTTGCGTGATTTCCAGCATCATATACTCTTCATGCCATTTCCTTCATGGTGGAGCTGAGCTATGAAACTTCCTTCCACATATTAGGAGTCAAATCTTCCACCTCCAGAATTCTATTTTCCGCCTGTTTCTCCCTTACCGACACTTGGTAATAATCTTAGCGCAGCAATGTAACCTCTGTGCGAACTTCCCCTATTCTCCCCTTCAGAGGGTCCCTGCCTACATGGATAGCCTGTAGGAGCATCGGGTTGGGAGGAGCTTGGGGGTGGGGGTTGCAGGATCTTGGTCTGCCAGTGGGGAAATCATTTTTGTGAATTTGTCCATTTTGCCCTGCCTTTGTGGTTTATGTTCTTTATCCCTGGCCATGGCTGTAAACCATGTTCCAGGAGCTCTTGGACTGCCCTTCTGTGTCCAGATGGAGACCGCTCATGCTCCACTCGACACTCACTGCTGCCGCCCAGTCAGGCCAAGATACACAGTGGCCACAGGAAGCAGCAAAGTCCCACTCGGCTCCCAATGGTGCTCCCAGTTGGTGAAAGGGTGCTGTCCTGAAATCGGTGGGGGGCCTCCTATCTGCTAGGACAACCCCCCCTGGAGCCAATATCCAAGGAACCGTGGAGGGGAAGAGGGAGGGCCCTAACACATATGGAGCGGATAGAGCTACAGTGTCAAACTGTTCTGCTCGGAGCTCCAGGCCCCCCAAACCACACAAAGCCACACCATCCAGGCACAGTGATACTCCCCAGCGGAGCCTGATAGTGATGAAGCTGCAGACCCATCTCCGAAGTAGCTCACCTGGGTTCCTCCTGTAGTACAGTACGGGCCTCTAGGAACTGGCCTCGGTCCGCCTAGCCTCACCACCAGTGTGGCGCCCCCAGATGAGGGCGGCCAGCCTCCAGCAATCACCTCCACAGGCACAGTCACTCCTGAGTGGTCAACACCCACCTCAGGTGGTCTCAGCCTCAGGCCACTCACGGATGAGTCAAACGTGGAAACCAGGGAGGCAAGGCCGGGCGCATGGCCCCCACTACGGATCACCTCCTTTCCTCTGCCGACACTCCTCATGGGTCCCTGCAAGCAGGGAGATGTCCGCAGAAGCACCACCTGTCGCAGCCTGTTTCTTCAATCTTCCAGGGGTAGGGCTCTTGCCGCTCAGTACGTCCACATCCACGACAGCCCGGTCACCTCTCCGGGCCTCAGAGTCCGTTCCCCCCTAGTCTCTGCTGGGATTCATTGTCCCACTCCTGGCCCTGCAGTCGGGTAGGCCAGGACTTCCGCTCCACGACCTCAGTGAGTGGTGAACCTTCGCAGCGGCCCAGGCCCAATAGCCATACCAGGATTCCCAGCCCGCAGCGCAGCCCGAGGCGAGCCAACGGGCCAACACAGAAAATGCCTCAGATGCAGCACATCAACAAACAAAAATGGGTTGCCGGTGCTGATGTAAATAATTTAAATACACTAGTAACCTAACAGAACTTGAAAAACACATTCAAGACCGGGAATTGCTAATTAATAGATTTTTGTTTTATTATTTTTTGAAAAAATGTACTTTTTTAATTTTTCAAACAAAATGACATATTCACAAAGGACACATTATATAAGAAAGAATGATTCAAGGAAGACACATTATACATGAGAAAGGAGAGAAACAAGGGAAGTATTAATCATTCAATATCTCATACATATCACATACATACCTAAAACATTCAACCAGTCGGGGAAGGGGGGGAAAGGAAATTATATAATACAAAATATACACTCTATATACAGTCTATTATACACGGCCACTGTCTGCGCAACAATTTTGCCGGTAGTTATAAAGAAACACAATTAATACTGAGCACATTCCGGTATATTAAATTAACTGAAACACAACAACCTTTCAGAAATAGATTGCTATAGGTAATGTGCACCGACAAGCGACACAGGAAAAATCATTTAATCGCCTGTTGATCTTGCAGACTCAGGGTGGCAGGAGCCTACGTGTTTCGAATCCCACTCGGTCTTAAGGGATTCTCTTCAGGGCCTCAATTGGTGTCAGAGGGCAAAGATGGTGTCTAAATCAGGAGAAAAGAAAATGAAGAAAGAAAAACAAATAAGAAACTGGAATTGAGTAAAGTATAACAGAAGTAGTGGACCAACATCAGATGACCTGCCATGCGACCCAATAAATCCTCCAGTTGCTTACCAGAGAGCAAAGATGCCAAAGGTACGGGGAGACATCAAAGTCTAAGAAAGCATGACTCCAGATCTAAAGTTAAAAAGCATAGAGTACTGTCAATTTGTTGCCAATAAAGTAAGAGGTTGGAGAAACGGGAGGTTGGCTTTTGTTACTTACCTCGTATGTAGAAAAAACGGGGGGTGTCTGTTCTTGTGAAAGTGGTCCGTAACAAGTTGTTTAAGGCAGAACGCGTGCAAGTCTGTTTAGAGGATAAAGGAATCAATTTAGACTTTTATTTTATCCTATAACTTCTTATAAGAGTAGGTGGAAAAAGGATTCTCACCCTAGAAGGTGGTAACCGCTGAATTCAGTAAATGTGACAGGAACGTGAAGCAATAGTGGCAGAGTTGTTCTCTGAAAAAGAGGAAATTGAATGAAGATGCAGCACAGCCAGTATCAAGAATCACTGCATGGGCCAGGCTGTTATTTAGAGCAGTGGATGGATCAAGGGAGACAGAATACTCTTTGGATTAATTGGTAGGCTGGTGGAGCCCGGTTTCAGAGCTGCTAGTGCGCCATGTTGTTTCGAAGTATATTTTTCTAATTTTCTTTTTTAATTTGCTTTCTTCTTTATACAATATATTGTAAGGAGGGTGTGTATGACCTAACAATAGTTAGGCTAAAGTATATTTCATTTATGAACTATAGTAGGTTTCATCTTGAATTACGATAAAGTCTTGTGTTGAAAGAACGTTGAGGAATCGACGAAAATAATATGCAATATTTTAAAGCCTTCTTATTTTCTAGTGAGCCCAGGAAAATGAAATGGGAGTGCCTGTAAAAAGGTAATTTGTGCATTATGTGACTGTGGTGTGTTAGCTACATTTTGGAACAGAAAGGAAAATAACTTTTTTAATTCATTGTTCAGGAGCTGACAGATTTCAGGTATTTGAAGCTTACCAGCCTTAGGAGTGGAGGAAATGCAAAATGAGGCAATGAACAATTATGAGGTGTGCCTTAGCAAGATAGACAAACATTTTAATCCAAAGGTTAATTCCATTTTTTTTTTAAATTAAGGAAAGATTTAAGGAGTATCATTTTGTTATGAAGGAACAGCACCTGGAGATGAAATTGAATGGTTTACAATAGGTTTGAGAGGTTTGCGTGCTACCTGTAAATTTAAAGATATGTAATAGGCACAAATACAACTCTAATTTTTTAACAAAGAACAATTGTTTGAGTAATGGCATGTAGTATGTGTAGCAGCGCTCTAGTTGTTCTGCGGCGCCTGCCTCAACCGGAAACGGAAGCACGGCCATTTTGTGAATGCTGCGTTTCCAAGGAATAGGACGCGCTACCCCGGCGCTCTGTGCAGAATAAATACACTATAAACAACAGCACTGCTCTAATGTGGTTTTTCCCCCTATAACTCCACTCCTATAAATGGCGACGAGGCCTGGGATGCACAGGCAGTGAGGCCGACCCACGCAAGGCCGCACAACAATTAGCACAGAGCGCGGCAGAGGGAAGAGTGCACAGGAAGGAAGGAGTTTGCAGCCGGAAGGCGGGAAACACAAACGAGATGCCCAGGAGGGTCCTGACCTCCAAAACGGCCGGTGAGAGCACTAATAAGCCAACCTAGGCACCCTAGAGGGAGAGAACACTATCCAAGTGGGTGCAGGCCCCAGGAAAGAGAGAGAGACGCAAATAAGCATGGGTGAATTTTGCGAATCTGGCGTTCGCGAATTTTGCGAATTTGCGAACTCACAATCCGCAAAATCCGCGAATTCTCACGAATTTGCGGATTTTTTTTGTGTTTGCAAGGATTTCTGCCAGTTTGCAAGGATTTCTGACAGTTCGCGAGGGTTTTGTAACAGTTCGCAATTGCGAACTTACATGTCGGCTCGCAACGGTCACGATTATGTGTTTCTACGTCTGGTTCATCATCATAGGTTCCCAGCACCCTCTGTTTCACCCCTGCCACCCTCTGTTTTACCCATGCCACCCTCTGGTACATCAATGCCTTATGCCACCCTCTGGTTCATCATCACTGTAGATTATGGGGGGAAAAGCAAGCACAAGTGCCTGCTTCAACTGACATGAATTAATTTGGGGTTGATTTATTAATGTGTCACTGTTTTAAAATTCCAGTCTGGCACCTGCTTCCTTATCTGTAATTTGCTTTCTGTTGCAGTGCAATTTTTTTTTCCAGGACCTTTGTGGCCTACTTGTAGCTATTCTATGAGCCTGCTGTGAGGGTCAGAGCAGGGTCATACAATTGTTGCAACTAGCAACTGAACTGGGAATTTGCGGATTTTTTTTTTGGTGTTCGCAAGGATTTCTGCCAGTTCGCAAGGATTTCTGACAGTTCGCGAGGGTTTTGTAACAGTTCGCAATTGCGAACTTACATGTCGGCTCGCAACGGTCACGATTATGTTGTTTCTACGTCTGGTTCATCATCACAGGTTCCCAGCACCCTCTGTTTCACCCCTGCCTCCTCTGTTTCACCCATGCCACCCTCTGGTACATCAATGCCTTATGCCACCCTCTGGTTCATCATCACTGTAGATTATGGGGGGAAAAAGCAAGCACACCTGCCTGCTTCAACTGACATGAATTAATTTGGGGTTGATTTATTAATGTGTCACTGTTTTAAAATTCCAGTCTGGCACCTGCTTCCTTATCTGTAATTTGCTTTCTGTTGCAGTGCAATTTTTTTTTCCAGGACCTTTGTGGCCTACTTGTAGCTATTCTATGAGCCTGCTGTGAGGGTCAGAGCAGGGTCATACAATTGTTGCAACTAGCAACTGAACTGGGAATTTGCGGATTTTTTTTTTGGTGTTCGCAAGGATTTCTGCCAGTTCGCAAGGATTTCTGACAGTTCGCGAGGGTTTTGTAACAGTTCGCAATTGCGAACTTACATGTCGGCTCGCAACGGTCACGATTATGTTGTTTCTACGTCTGGTTCATCATCACAGGTTCCCAGCACCCTCTGTTTCACCCCTGCCTCCTCTGTTTCACCCATGCCACCCTCTGGTACATCAATGCCTTATGCCACCCTCTGGTTCATCATCACTGTAGAGTATGGGGGGAAAAAGCAAGCACACCTGCCTGCTTCAACTGACATGAATTAATTTGGGGTTGATTTATTAATGTGTCACTGTTTTAAAATTCCAGTCTGGCACCTGCTTCCTTATCTGTAATTTGCTTTCTGTTGCAGTGCAATTTTTTTTTCCAGGACCTTTGTGGCCTACTTGTAGCTATTCTATGAGCCTGCTGTGAGGGTCAGAGCAGGGTCATACAATTGTTGCAACTAGCAACTGAACTGGGAATTTGCGGATTTTTTTTTTGGTGTTCGCAAGGATTTCTGCCAGTTCGCAAGGATTTCTGACAGTTCGCGAGGGTTTTGTAACAGTTCGCAATTGCGAACTTACATGTCGGCTCGCAACGGTCACGATTATGTTGTTTCTACGTCTGGTTCATCATCACAGGTTCCCAGCACCCTCTGTTTCACCCCTGCCTCCTCTGTTTCACCCATGCCACCCTCTGGTACATCAATGCCTTATGCCACCCTCTGGTTCATCATCACTGTAGATTATGGGGGGAAAAAGCAAGCACACCTGCCTGCTTCAACTGACATGAATTAATTTGGGGTTGATTTATTAATGTGTCACTGTTTTAAAATTCCAGTCTGGCACCTGCTTCCTTATCTGTAATTTGCTTTCTGTTGCAGTGCAATTTTTTTTCCAGGACCTTTGTGGCCTACTTGTAGCTATTCTATGAGCCTGCTGTGAGGGTCAGAGCAGGGTCATACAATTATTGCAACTAGCAACTGAACTCTGGAGGGGCCCTTGTCAGGAAGCACTACAGGGAACGGTTACTAATGATGAGTTTGAACTTTTGAACCTGCTTTCACTTTTGCAAAACTCGTTTTTCTGCAGAGCAGCATTCCAGCAACTTTAATGCCCCACCAAACTTATGAGAAAGTTGATTTCTAATCCAAAAGTTATCCAAAGAAAATCAAAAGGCCTCAAATCTAAAAAAGTGCAGGCAAATGTCAACCTGAGGAGTTATTCTGATAAAAATAATCATTTTCAGAAGGTCTATGCTGCTTGCTAGTAGATTTCTTGTGCAGAATTGCAATTTTTTTTAATTTCGCGAGTGCGAGATTGTTGCTGCCCGCCGCACCTACATGTTCGCAATTGCGAACTTACACCGCAAAGAAAAAAAATCCGCTGCGTGCGAATTTGCGGATTTTGCGGGAAATTCGCGAATCTCGCGGATTGCGAATTTACCGAAAATCCGCAAAATCCGCGAGCGTAACGGATTTTCCGCCCATGCTTAGACGCAAACCACAAACTAAGTGGAGGGAGCTGGCAAGGGAAGCACCTGATCCCTGCGCTACTGGCAAAACAAGGAAAAGGGCTATAAAAGAAGCACATTTGCCACTCAGGCTAGAGAATGATAGCCTAGTGTGCCGCGGACCCAACGGACGTAGCCCTGGACCCTTCTAGAGCGGATAACAGTGACGAGGGAGGCCAAGTACCCATTGGAGAACAAGAAGACATGCAAGCACCAGGGAGCCCGCCTAGTAACAACGTACCACGCAACAGGGAGCGACAGGAGGCAGGAAGAATGAGTGTCCAGTCCTCTTCCCTAACCAACCTAATCCCCTTCCTGCCCATGAGAGGTGAACCCACAATGCCGTAGCGAGGACTGGAAACGGTACTTCTTAAACTACTTATCAGCATTAGAGGATGAAGGTGAGACAGCATATTCAAGTGCTAGAAGAAAAAAAAATCCTACTGCACAATCTAGGGCCAGAGGGCATTGGAGTATACGACAACCTGGTGAAGAAAACCAGACAAGCCACGGACACAGACGAATTCCAGCACGCAATAGAAGATCTGGACACACATTACCGACCGGCGGTGTGCGTGGCAAAAGATCGATGCAAATTCTTCCAAAGAAAGCGGAGAAACAATAGACGAATATGTGGCGGCCTTACAGAAATTGGCATTAACGTGCAAATTTGGAACGTTACACGACGAGCTGGTCAGAGACCAAATAATTATGCACACATCCAACACGGCAATACAGGAAAAACTGTGGGTGAATGGAGATGCGCCACTCAAAGAAGTTTGGGAGCTAGTGAAAAAGAGTGAATTATCAAAGAGATGTGCCAAAGCAGCAAGGAGAGACACGATCAGTAAAACCACGGTGTGCAGAGTCATGGAAGGGAACAAGCCAGGCAAGGGCAGGCCAATGGGATCGCCCAAATTGCAAAGCCTGAAAAAGTACCCACAGAAAGCGGGCGGAGCGCAAAGAAAAAGTGGTTCCGAAAGGAGAATCGTTACAGATGTGGGAGCCCCTCACACATGAGCAATGACAGAGCATGTCCAGTGTTCAGGGCGAAGTGCTCATATTGCAGTATTCTAGGGCATTATGAAAAAGTATGCCGGCGCATGCCCAGGAGGACGGAGATCAAATATGTAGACAATGGAAGTGATGAAGAAGAAGAGACATGGACGCAAGAAGGGGAAGGTGATGAAGTGCTATGCATAGATGACCAAATATTAGGAATAAACTGCGCAGGGTCCAAGAAGCCAGTACTAAAGATGGAAATAGGCGGAATTTAAATAGACATAGTCACGGACTCTGGATCTCCCTACACCATTGTGCAAAGGACGGCATGGGAGAAGGAATTTAGAGACAAGCTCAAAAAGGATCTGGTCCCCCAAGACATTCGCCCCGTCACATACACTGGCGAGAGAATACGGATGTTGGATACTCCCTGCTCTGATTTGAATTTAAAGGACGCCAGGCGGAAGGCAAGTTATATGTAGCCAAGAAAGGACCATCCGTACTGGGATGGATAGACCAAGAGGCCCTGGGCATACAGCTAAACCCTGGAGGAGTGGAGAAAGTCATGATGACGAGTGCCGAACAGGGATACGAAGAAGAAGCATGGCGGAGAGAATATCCGGAAGTTTTCAAAGAAACGATTGGGAAGTTGACAAAATTCACCCATAAGATATGTTTGAAGGATGGTGCCCAGCCGGTGTGCCACAAAGTCAGAAACATCCTGTTCCGCAGTCGGGAGGCTGTACAAGAGGAACTTGAACGCCTAGAGAAGAGAGGAATCATAGAAGCAATAGAGATTGCCGAATGGTTGCCTCCACTGGTGGTGGCACAGAAGCCAAATGGGAAGGTGCACCTCTGCATGGACCTCAGAGAACTTAATAAGAACATTTGGGTAGACAAATTCCCCTTACCACGCATCAACGAAATGCTAGCAAAAACAAAAGGCATAAAGTGGTTCTCTACAGTGGATTTATCGTCAGCGTACCACCAGATAGCGCTACACCCTGCATGCAGTCACCTCACCTCATTTATAACTCCGTTTGGCTGCTACAAATTCGTACGAATGCTGTTCGGGCTGGCATCGGCTGCAGCGGTGTTCCAAAAACTGATGCACAAGCTGTTCCAGAAGGAGGAGGGAGTACAGTACTTCCAGGACGACATCCTCGTGATGGGGAAGTCGAAGAAGGACCACGATGAGAAACTACACGCAGTACTATTGATCCTGGAAAAGAATGGCCTCACGGCAGAGTGGGCGGAGTGCAGATTCGGAATCAAGTCGGTCACATGTCTGGGGCACGAAATCAGTGAGCATGGAATCCAGCCGAAGAGGGCAAATGTCACAGCAAAAAGAGATGCACCTACACCTGTGAAGAAAGAGGACATCAGGTCTTTCCTCGGAATGGCCGAATTTTATAGCAAATTTATATCACACTTTGCGACCAAAACTCACCTTCTCAGACAACTCCTCAAGGAGAAGAACGGATTTAAGTGGGGCACAGAGGAGCAAGAAGAGTTTGATAACCTCAAGGAAGAGATCACCAAAGCAGTACCTCTCAAGGGGTTCGATCAAACAGCATTGTCAATGTTGACGACAGATGCAAGCGACAAGGGCCTAGGAGCAGTATTAATGCAAAGATCCAAAGAGGGAGAAATATCAACTGTCTGCTTTGCTTCCAGATCGTTAGCACCGGACGAGGAGAAATTTAGCGTAATAGAAAAAGAGATGCTAGCAGCCGTGTGGGCAATGGAGCGATTCAGGCAGTTCCTCTGGGGGTCAGAATTCCTACTACGCACTGACCATACACCCCTCGTGAAGATGCTCACTTCCAGCGGGCACGCACACGCCACACATTGCAAAGATGACGTTGAGTCTATTGGATTTCGTCTATGATGTGGAATACATCCCTGGGAACCGAAATAGAGTAGCTGACTTTCTAAGCAGGGCGGCAGCCATGGAAAGAGCTGAAGACCAAGAACCTTCCAGATGGGAAGGATACACGGTGGCAACGACCCAAGAATACGAGAGAGTGATAAGCGAACAGGAGTGGGAAGATGCATACCTGGAAGCCGTAAAGGCGTATGTGGTACATGGTTGGCCAGAGAAAAGACATCTAGACAGCCAATTAAGAATGTATTGGGAAGTTTGTGAAGAACTGTCGATTGGTGAAAATCCGGCGTTCCTGCTGAGGGGATATAAGGTAATCCCCCCCCAAAGAGTAGTGGAGCACCTCATGGCGATCCTTCATGAAGGACATCTAAGAATAACAAAGACTAAAGCTCTAGACAAACAAGCTTACTGGTGGCCAGGAATGGATGGTCAAATAGAAAGACACGTGAGGTTGTGTGAATCATGTAGCAGGGCAGACAAAGCTCAAACGATGATACGACCACCGTTGGGAAGATTTTCCATCCCGAACCAACAGTGGGAAATGCTGTCTATTTACATAATCGGGCCTATTCTCAACATGGATGGAGTACAGAAGTACGCTATTGTGATGGTGGACAGGTACTTCAAGTGGCCAGAGGTAGAAGTGAGAGAAACAGTGGACACGGAGGCAGTGTTGAATTTCTTAACTGCAACATTTGTAAGAGAGGAAATTACCAAGATCATCACCTGTGATAATGAACCTCAATTTGTATCAGCTAAATGGGAGGCATGTATGGCCCGAAATGGCATCGAAGTGAAACACACCCCCATTTATCACCCAGCGGGAAACGGCCTTGCCGAGCGATTCAATCGAGTTATAATGGGCTCTATCCAGGCAGCCATTAGTGCGGGTCAAGACTGGGAGAAGGAACTACCAAAGATGTTGTGGGCATACCGCATCACCCCAGCAAACACAGGATACAGCCCATTTAAGGTGCTGAGAGGCAGAGACCCATTCACTAAGGATAACCCGGCATGGCGGCATTTGATGGTGCAGAGCAAATGGTCCCTGGCAGTGGTGAGGAGAAATATGGAAAGGGCACAGGCCCTATACACCGAGCACTATAACAAGAGGAGGAACGTCCGAGAAACAGAACTGGAAAAAGGAGAGTGGGTGAGAGTAAAGCTAGCGGTGCTGAAGAAGAAAGGAGAAAACAAATTCACACCACCCCTCCAAGTAATAGAGCCATATGCAAGATCAGCTCTCCTCAGTGACGGATGCAATAAAATCCTGAAGCGGGAGACGCAAGGAGAAGAGGAACCGCTCCAGGACTTGAGCAGGGGTGAACAGGAGATGGAAGGCGCTGAGGACACCAGGGGAGCAGAAGAATGGATGCCAGAGGGCGGAGGAGAAGGCTCATTCAAGGGAGGAGATGGAAGGACACAGGAAGAGACTCATTTCCTGACAGCCAGTAATGGGACAAAGGATGTGAGTGACACCGGGACAAGAATCCCGGGTGGTCAACATAGAAGGGTGCCGAGCAGTCCAGCAAAAGTGCTCAGAAGTCCTCTGATCCAGGAGCCTACCTGAACCAGGTCTGGTCGGATGGTGGAGACACCCCGGAGATATGAGGAATATATTATGGACAACAAGTAAGACTGTTCCTTGTATATAACCGTGCACACACCCTTGGCACACATGTTGTTGGAATTTTGTGCTGTGTATAAAAGGGGGGAGATATGTAGCAGCCCTCTAGTTGTTCTGCGGCGGCTTCCTCAATCGGAAACAGAAGCGCGGCCATTTTGTCAGTGCCACGTTTCCGAGGAATAGGACGCGCTACCCCGGCGCTCTGTGCAGAATAAAGACACTATAAACCACAGCACTGTTCTAATGTGGTTTTTCCCCCTATAACTCCACTCCTATAGTATGTTCCCGTGCTATACAATATAATTTTGCATCAACCTTTCACTGTCTGGGACAAAGTTGTGTGCCAAATGTTTCTAACACAATGATAGGGTGAGGATACTAAAGAATTAGAAAGGTGATAGTAATTGAGCTGGTGGCAAGGAACGTTCGCAGAGGTAAAGGGCCTATACTGTATAATATATGCAAAAGATTGATCAGTACATGTGGTGCTAGGTTAGAGAGTTAGTGGGCCATGTGTGCTTTAATTCTTTAGGCTAGTTTAAGGGAGGGTAAGCCAAATCTGGGGGGTGTGGCTCACTGGTTTGAGGCGGCAGACCCGAAAGCAGAGAATGGCCCGGGACCAGGGTTCAATTCCTGACGCGGCAGGGTCGTGGACCAGGGTCAGCAGACCCGATAATTCTCGCCTCGGTGCCTACTCTAACCAGGGATCACACCCGACAACTCTGGGCATTAGCTTGCCTCATCTCCACAACAGCCCCCCACATACGCCAGGGATGCCTGGTTTCCCCCGGAGATACCCAGTAGGGTCCATCTCACATGGAAAGGCAGGATGGGTTCCCCAGCGGTCTACAGCGTGGCGATACCCCATGTGGGGTGATTCCTGCGCTTTACAAGACATCATTACATTACATTTACATTACATACAGGGTAATGAGCTTATCTGGTTAAAATGTCAGATAGCGATGTAGTTGAGATTCATTAAAAAAAAAAAAAAATGTAGGTTAACTGTGTTGGTACAGAAGAACTAGTGAGTGTTGACAACACGTTCCCTGAAGTGGATTTGTTGCCTGACATCTTCATGGAGAAATAGGATGTGTGAAGGAGAAAACCCACAGGTTGCACTAGCTAAACCCATCGGGTCCACCCATAAAGGTATCTTTGGCCATGAGCATATGTTTATAGCTGAAAATGCCACCATTTACATCTGCCAGCAGTTCACAAAGTGATACCTGGCAGGTGGATTTCCTACTGTAAATTTGTTCACCACCAATGCAGAGGAATGTGGAGTACTGAATCCCATGTAAGATGCAGGAAGTGGCTAAGAAAAGGCGTGGTTTGCCTTGTAAATTTGTAAGTCTCCACAAACATGTATGTTTCTAGGCATTTACAAAGTTCACACCCTGGAAATGCTCGGAAATTTACTCCAGTCTAGAGTAAATCCCTTTCCATGATGCAAAGGGGAACAGATCACCTCAGATTTGGTGGAGATACTGTGAAAAGACATTCTTCAAGGTGAACAATGTTTTTATTTAAAATACAAAAATAAAGAAGAAAAAATGTGTATACCCACGGCATTTCCTCTATGCTCAAATATATTCTATGGAGTTCTCACTACTGAGGAATAGGAGTTTGCGGTACATGTCAAATGATATTCCACCACCGCATGGAAAACATGGCTATCCACCCTTACATCTGGGAATGTTTGTGAACTGAGTTTTTTTTTAATTATGCTCAGGTGGAGCTATAAATCTCCACCCATACGTTTACATTTTTTTCATGAATCAGGATTGTAGTGTGAAATGTGCCTTCAGGAATCTGTGCCAGAAGAACTTAATGATTTTGAGAGGTTGGAGTAGTCAAAGCAGTGTAGTTTTGCCCTACGGTGACAGTTCATGAGGCTTTGATTAAAATGTAATTATGTAAGTATTTGCGGACTCTGAACAGAGAATTAGATTCGTGTTGCCGCCTGTTGAGATGTTGGAGGAGCATTAGGCAAGGCTCAATGTTTTTCTAACCTAGATCTCACAGCAAATTCCCCTGTAGAACAGCATCTTTCAAGTTACACTTTAAAGTATTCACACTACCTGATGTCTGTCTGCCTGTCTGTCTGTCTATCTATCTATACTATTATTTTGCTTTAATTCTTGAAACCAATCTCAATTTTGTAAATGATGCGTATCATAGGTGTTTTTTTAGGCTGGGACCTCTGGAAAACGAATGTCAGGAGGTTGGTGATGCTTGGTGTTTGAACCAAAAAGGTCTGCCTCTTTGAACTTATTCTTGGCTAAAAGGATAAAGAGTAACTTTTGTCTTGGCTCTGAAGCTTTCTTATTTGATGGTATAGTGAGATGTGACTGGTCAGTTATGGTGGAATAAGTTGTCAATTAAACAGCTAACAATCCAGTTTGAAATAAATTCTAGCTAAAAGTCATTTGGTTGTAATGCCTGAAATAGGCCTTTCCTCGTCCCAAATCCACCAAACAGACTTACGGCCTTAGTTTGACCTTTTAGTAAGGCACTTATCTGTGTAGTCAGTAAACTAGAATAGAGGAAGTTACAGTCATGTAGTCTTTAGCTAATTACATCTCTTAACGCAAATATTGTGTGTGTTGGGGTCAACAGATTCAGGATTAGCCTCCATTTGCTGAATTGGAGAAACAGTTACTTACCACTGTGCCTACTTGGATGCTGAGAGTCATGACACACCAAACTTAGAGTCATATTTATGAGGATGTGGCGGAGCGCAGCAAATCACATTGCTGTGCTGTGCTGCGCTGCGTCACATGGAATGGGCAGATACACACAGTATTTAAAAGAATGTGGCACATTCTGTCCTTGTCCCTGTGCTGGCACCGTTTTGACTGCCTAGAGCCAACTAATACACCATTGCACCATGGTGCAAGGGTGCATCCATTGCATGAAGGTTTGTTTTTGTGCAGGATGGGGCACTTTCCTGCATGATAAAATCCTCAGGGGCATATTCTCCTATCTATGTGTGCTGCAGAATGCATCACACATACAAAGAGTTAGTAACAAGGAAAAATAAAGATATGTCTCCTCTTTACAACCTCCTAGGAAGGCGTATATTTTGGTGCTGTCCTAGGTTTACCCGTTCTGGCAAATCTAGGAATGCATCAAAAACCATGGCAGTTGCGTGGGAAGACCCACACAACACCCATGGAATGCCTTCTCAGGGCAGAGTAACACAAGGCAGCAATTTGCACTGCGTTGCGTTGCGTTACTACAGATTTAAGAAGTTACTCAGGGGCATGCAAGGTGGCCTTGCGTGACTTCACAAATCTGGTTTTTGAGTTGCGTCGTGCCTGGTGCAATTGCCTGGTGCAATTGCGACACAACAGTGTTCAGAAATATGCCATTCATAAGCCTGATCTTTGATGAGGCCACACTTTGCTAAAAGATTTATGGGGTTGGGAATTTTTGAAGACTGGCCCATCTTTTTAGCTCTATATAAAATGATCTCAAACTCAGCGGTGTGGAATTGAAGATCATTGTAATCCATTCAGTCTACCTTCCTCAGGGGTGTTCTGGAGAACTGCGAAAGTGATTTATTTAGGAAATAGGGCAGGCAACAACGGGGAACCTTAAGGTACTCCATAGCGTGGACTATTCTCCTGTGAGGGAAAAAGCCAAAAGGAACCATTTGGGTCTGATGATGCAGGAAAAACTGAAACATTTAATGCACTTTACTCTGGTAATTGTCACCTTGGGCAGCTTTCTCAATAAGGTAGATGGGTCTACAGTATGAAATACCGTATGCAGGTCCAGCATAACAAACAATCAGCTAGCCTCTTCATCTGCAAATCTGAGAGAATTGTGCCAAATCCCAAAGAGAGCTCTTTATGTGCCATGGTAAGGCGCATTTTGATATGCAATAAGAAAGGCAGATGCTGACAAAATGAAGTTCCAGTTGAGTGGCAAGAATATTCTAACACTAGGCTGTGGGTCATGGATATACAATTTTAAAGCACATTAAGGTCTAGTTTGGTATTTTACAGATGTGCCTCTTTTCTTTGATGGAGCTATTAATCGGTTGGCAGAGATGCGTACAGTGGGTGTGCCAACTGAAAAGCCACACTAGTGCAAAATCCATGGGGGACCCTGCGGGCTTTAAGGCCGGTAGGTGTGGTTTGATCTCTTCTAGGGAGTAGTTGGCACTATGAAGAAGTCCTCATAAAGATGTGGAAGTGTAATGGGTCTTCAACACCAAACATATACTTTCATACCATCTACTAACCTTCTGCTCATAGGGCCTCATTAGGATGGCGGTGAATCCGCATCATCCGGGCCGGCGTAAGCCACCACCTGCCCGGAGGATGCAGATTCACCGCCGTGGCCACAGAATACACCCACCGCTAGATTAGGATGGCGGTGGGATTGCGGTGGGACAAGCGGCGGATGGCAGATCCGTCTGCCGCTGATCCGCGGGGTGTGGAGGGCCATTTGGTGGCGGTGTCTGCAAGACACCGTCAGCCAAATTAGATGTGCATTGTCACATGCTTTTCCACAGCGGCTTTTCCATAGCCTATCTTCCCATAGGCTTAAGATGGAGAGGTGAAGTTTAGTGTGCCTGAACTCACAATTTAATAACACATCTTTTTGTGAAGGTGGTTTTTGAATTGTGTGTTTAGAAACCTCGCTTTTAGAAGTGGCTGGGTTTTTTGTTCTACCAATTCTGTGTGTCTCTGCCTGGTTGTGGATTGACTGTCTGAATTTGAATGTGATAGGATCTGGGAAATGTCTTGACCCAGGGGAGGAGTAGGTGAGACAGCAATAGGCTGACCTGCATCTGGAGTGCAGGGAGGAGGAAGAGCCCTCTGGATGTGAAGAGGCCTGGGCTGCGGCCATAAAAGAATGGCTACACCTCCTGCTGAGTGATTGAGGAACCAGACCCCCACTATCAAAGGAATAAGGTGTCACTGGCAGGGAGACAACCAGAACTGGTTTGGACTGGGGTCAGTGCCCACCGAACACAAAGACTTCAAAGAAATTTTGGGGTATAACTATGAGAGCTGAAACTCCTGAACGTTGGACTGATCAAGACTGAAAAGGATTGAAACTACTTTGTGATCAAGAGGAACCTCTGCCAAGGAAAAACAGCTGAAGAGACTGAAGAGAAGGACTGACCGTTGCTGTGTGTTCTGGAGCTGGCCTGCAGTTTGCTGATTTAACTAAGGAGAGGCTAAGGGACTTTGTTGTGTGCTGTGTCCGCCTGCTTGGAAGGACTTTGCTGTGTGTTGTGTCCCGCAGTAATTTGTTTCCAAGGGCTCGAGGAGAGCTGGCTCCCTTTTGTGGAAACTCAGGAATATCAAAGTTTCCAAGTGTGTCTCAGCGACGCTGTGTGCGTGTGCTTTTTGCACCCTGAGATCTTCGTAAGCATTGCCCCGGGACTGTGTAGCCCGAATCCCAACCACCAAGTGTGTCTCAGTGACACTTTGTGCATGTGTAGCCTGAGACTGTGCTGGTTGAAAAGTGCCCCATGACTGCAGTGCCCCAGCAGCGGAATCATTGTCCACCCTGCTGTGTAGCTGTTTGAGGCCTGAGCCATCATCATAACAGAGGCTGTGGATCAAGATCGCTGCCGCCGGCCCAAACTGCAACGTGCTGACGGGTTTCATAAAGCTAAGGAAGTTGTGAGGTAATCTTGATCTTTGTTTGCAAGAGGAATCTGCCCAAGATCATCAGCAACGGAGAAAGCAGCACCGTAACCTGTCTAGCTACAGCGTCACCTTGCATCGGAGATGCGTCATCATCAGCAGCGCCCAGCAGGATGTCCGACAAGCGGGGAGAAAGAGAGAGGAAGGCAGCACGTACCCTAGGTAAGGCTTAGACTTCGGTCGGGAGCCGCAAGCGTGTGTGGCCCGGGTACGCATGCAGGATGAGAACAGGAGTGCTCCCGTCTCTCTCCCATTGCATCGCGTCAGACGCGCTGAGTCCTCGAATGGTCCGAACCTGCCCGGCAGTACCGGGTCGCCCTCGGAAGTTCAGGACTGGTGTCTGTGGTTGGGGCCTAGGGGTGCCTGCACTAATCGAGTCAATTGGCCTGGTATTATTCCTGCATTACTACTTGCATTAGGGATTGTATTATTCCTGCGTTATGAACTGCCTGACTATGTGCATTGAGGATTGAATTATTCTCGCATTACGAACTTCCTTATTACTTGCATTAAGGAGTGCGTTACACTTGCATTACGAAATGCCTGATTATGTGCAGTGAGGATTGAAATATTCTCACATTACGACCTGCCACATTACATGCATTGAGCATTGCATTAAAAACACAAAAGACTTAGGGGCCAGATGTAGGTCGGTCGGTAACGGCCGAAAATCAGAATTTTCGGCTGTTACCGACCGGTAAACAAGATTTGGCATGTAGGGGCACAATTTTACAGAATCGGTAACTTTACTGAATCGGTAAAGTTACTGATTCTGTAAAATACCGAATCTGTATTTTTACCGATTCGGTAAATCTCAGAAGTAGGTGGGACTCTTCAGAGTCCCAAAGGCCCTACAAAATCGGTATTTTACCACACAATCCTATTGTGTGGTAAAATACCGATTTCAGGTGTGCATGCACATGTGTGCATGCACACCTAGCCGTGTGACAGACAGACATGCCCTTAGGGCATGTCTGTGTGCCACATGGCGCACATGCCTATTTGTGGGTTGCCAGAGGGTGTCAAAGTGACACTCCCTGCACCCTTGCAAAAATCGGTATTTACCGATTCTGTAAATACAGAATCGGTATTTCCCATTGATTCCTATGGGCTTTGAAGCCCATAGGAATCAATGGGAAATACCGATTCTGTATTTACAGAATCGGTAAATACCGAATGTGACGGATTCGGTATTTACACATCTGGAAATACCTACATGTCCACCACATTGATTTACCGATTTTCAATTACCGAATCGGTAAAATTCGGTAATTAAAAATTGGTAAATCAATTTTACCTACATCGGGCCCTTAGAACCTTAGAAAATTCGCGCTGCGCTGAAGGTGATAAAGAAAGACTTTACAATGCCTAATTTATGAAGGTAATTAGGACTATCTCCAAAGAAACTGGAGGTAGAAATGAGACTGAGCTGTTCAATGGCATACTGTAACCTGAAGTCATAGTAAGTCAACACATCATCATGTGCTAAATTAACTATTGCTCGTGCTTGGATTTCCCCGCAATATCCTCATATTATGGAGGGGTGGTCATTGGTCAATGAAATACATTCTATGGAGGCGGCTTTGACTAAGCTAAGAGGTGTTCAGTACCTAAGGAAATTTGAAAAAATCTGGGGTAACTTTATTGAAATGGTCTTGTATTTCAGTTGTATCTTTTCTTTTGTCAATTCTTCTTTCCTAAGGGATATATCCACCGTACTGCTTGTATTGTTTGAAATAGTTTGAATGTATTTGATTATATGATCATAAGATTGTATCATCTGACTATTTCATTGTTTTTGCACTGTTGTTCTTGTACCCTGATGACTGCCCTTCTTTCTTTCTTTGACTTTTTGCAGTGATTATGTATCTACCCATTATGCAACAGTGCTGTTATGTTTAGTCTTCCTTTCGGAATTCTTTTGTTTTCCTTTTTCCATTGTCGTGTTGTCAATACATTTTTTTTTTTTTTTTAAGTAAGTCAACACATTGCCTGCTTGGCATTTGTCAGATTGCGTAGTCAAAATATAACTAGTTAATCAGAGTATTTATTTGGCATTCATGGAGTTCATATTATTATATGAGTTTTTGTAAGGAAATATGCCAATTTTCCCAGTATGAGGTTATTAGTTTGAGGAACAGTTTGGTTGGTGATTCTTGTCTATTGACATGTGCGCTATTCATCGTATTGTTAATGCATGTGTCAGGTTAGTATGTTTGTCTGTAAACTGATTTCTCTTGTTTTGGAATTGCAGTTTATGTTAACAGTTGTGGTTAACTAAATGCTTAGTAGTGCAGGTCAGATTGGGAATTTTAAATTAACCATCTGTATTTAGTTTTGTGAGTACTGTTATAGGGTTTTCTTTCGGTCCCCTAGAGAGTCTAGTTAGCAGTTTGGAGAAGAGGGTTAGTGGCGAAACACAAAATGATGAGGCCCCTTGCAGAATGTGATGATGCCCCTGAGGCTCCCCTATCACACAGATATGCTTTGGCCTTGGGATGAATGGGGGCCCACCGTAGGGTCAGGGGTCCCCCACAGTGCTAGCCCCCCGCACCGCATTGGGAGCGGGCCCTGCGTTATTACCCATTTAGGCATTGTTTTGATGAAAGGTGTGATTGTACAAGTGTTGTGGATGTGTGGAAGATTAGTACCCAGTCACAAGAGATGTGAGTGTAGTACACTAGTGTTTGGCAAAATATATGAAACACACCTGAGTACTGTGTAAATCACTACTTTCTTTGGTCCTAGTCACCAGCACACTTTACAAATTTGAAGAAGGACTGAACATGTTTGAGACTAAGTAAGAGGAGGAAAAAATAATATTACCACAATATTAACTCTAAATTATTTAAAGCATGAGCCAATGTAATGTTGCATAGTAGTGAGGCTGTTGAAATTGATACACAAGCAGAGGGTTTATCTGGAGGGTTAAGGCCTGCATTCCAATACTGGGAAGAGCAGGTGGGAGGTGGGTGCCTAATCATTCCTATGGTCTTCAAAGCCCATAGGAATGAATGGGCATTACCGATTCGGTATTTACCGAATCGGTAATTAAAGAATTGTTAAGGATTCGGTAACGAATCCAGATGTTGGGACCTACATCCCATTTACCGATTTTGAAATACCGAATCGGTACAATTCGGTATTTCAAAATCGGTAAATGGGATTTACCTACATCGGACCCATAGAGGCTTGATGTGCATCCACAGCCAAAGAGACAAAGGAAGAATCATTGTTAAAAATGTGTTACTATCCTTGCAGTAACTTTTCATTGTCATGTGCCATTGTTACAGTCCAAATGTAAGCAATGTTAATACTCACTTGTTATGTAATCACTTGTTTCTTTAACTCCTACACAGTTTTCAGGATGAGATTTAAAATAATATTTAAAATAAGCAGCCAACATTCAAGGTACCCCTGAAATGGGGGTATTTGTTAGAAATGCACTAGTTCTTCGCTATCCTGACACAGGTCGTCCTAAAACATTAAAATTACTTAAATATTATTTTTCAAAACTGCATTATGCATGGCAGTATTTCTTCCTTATTGTATGTAAAATCATTTTCCTAATATTCAATGGTACACATTCAGTCTAAATTACAAGTTTATTTAACAAATGTTTCAGTTTGCGGACCGATACAATGAGATTTGTCTAACTTTTGTAAAGCTTCCATGTAACACTAAGCAACACAGGCCATTCTTTTATACAATTAACAAGAATGTACCTATGCAATCACAGGGAGAGATGCAGTGAAACATAAAGAATGAGTTGAGAGAGCAGTTGATTAGGCCTTAGTTTTTCATTTAATTCTAAATAGAATAAAGACTCTTGACAAAATAGTGTTGTGCATGAGGAGACAAAACCAGAAGAAAAGATTAGTGAATAGAACTAACTGTTGTACAGTTTTTAGTGGACAATGGATACATTCTTCTTGGAGAGAGGCTTGCTTTAATGCAGAAAACCATCTCCAGGATAACAAATTAGTTCATGCATTGATTAAAGAGGAAAATGTTATGAAATGCAGAATGGTAGTCTATAGCGAAAGAGGTGATGCTACTTAGAAATGGAGAAGTTATTGCAGAAGAGGTACAAGAAAGGCGTACTCAGGGTACTGTATATAAATGAAATTGTAGTAGTGCTTCTAGTATTAGACAGAAATCCATTATTATATATTAAGAAAGTTCCTACATATCTGTCCAAGGCGAAGTTTATACCACTCAACAATACAAACTTTAGGTAGGAGGCTGTATTATGTGAAAACTCCTGCTTTATGTTTCACAGAAATAAATAGAGCACTTTTGCATTGTAGTGTGGTAGACGTAGAAAAGGTTTGTGGTGATGTGCAGCTTTGTTTCTTTGGTCCTGAGCAGGCTTCTGTGGAAAATGAGGAGTTGGTAAGAGGAGGAGTTGCAGAACAAAACACATATGTTACAGTTGATAGTTTTAAAAAAGAGATTACAAATTTAACACAGTGTTCTGTAAAAAAACAGAATATGTTTGTTTATGTTGCTAAAACATTTACAAGAAGATTGAAACACAGACTGTTGATATATTTAAAAAGAGAAAAAGTAAACTATAATAACTTGCAGAAGTTACCTGTGTGTTTATTTGTAGAGGGATAGTTTGGCTTATGTATACTGCAAGTAATATGTAGATAGTGTTAAATAAATTGAAAGATAATAAAATGAACAACTCATAGATATTAAGTAACCAAGTTGAAAGATAATAAAATGCCTGCTAATGTTGAAAAACTATGAAGAGTTAACAAAAATAAAACACATCAACATTTATTATTCTTCCCAGCATTGCGAAGGGCCATTATGGAATGCTCACCAGCACTCACTGCACTCCACAATCCACGTAGTACGATGCCATCATTGAAAACTATGGAGCCAAATCCTGAAGTTGAGATTGGACTTTTGAATTGACTTTTTGCTTTGGTGTTGTTGTGTTCCTATCTATAGCCAAGGGTCCTTCAGCTTTGAAATGTGAAAAAATCTAAAAGGGGGAAAGAATACTATGCATGATTTTTGGCATGATTGTGAATAGCTGTAACACACTGTTCACCAGCAGTTAGAACAACAGTACAGTTCATGCAATACATGGCCATTCATGAAAACTCTGGCGCTATATCTGTTGCAGTAATCTGCACCTCAAAATGGACTTTCTTTGCAGGAATTGGTGTTGCTGGAGCCACTAATTTAGAGGGTCATCCAGCTTTCCTCTACTTGATTGCCAGTTAGAGATGTGTTCTATGTTAGGTTTTGACATGATACACCATGAATGTCATTCCACATGAATATTTTTATTCAGCTCTCTAGAGTAGATCTTTTCACAGAATGTGCATTGTATTATTTTTGGAGCAATTTTTTATTCTTTTGAGTTTGGGTAAGTGTGAGTTGGGTACTTGTGAGTTCAGATGTTGAAAGTTATTTTTAAAATTGTTGTTTTTGTTAAATGTGTTGTTAAAATAAAGTTAAACAATTATGTTACTGAACAGCTGAACTCAAACTTTGCGTAGAATATGTTTAAATATCTGTTTTACATTTTATCATTTGTATTTGTGACTACTGATGTCATTGCGACCTTCGGGAGTGCTGTGAAGAAGGAAAATGCATTTTTGGTGTAGTTATTTTGATAAATTTATACAAAGGGATATGTGAAACCAGTATCTTACTAAGTTGCTACAGTGAAACTTTATGTATGATATGTCTATGTATGTGTTTTATACATGGTCAAAAACACCTGGTATTAGCAGTGTGTCCTTGGCAATGACACTCATAAAATCATACAGGCACTACCAGTACTATCATCAAGGACGCCCTTTCTCCACCACTTTGCAAATGTGTCTCCTGGAACAATATTAGTTAGAGGATGAAGTCCCTTTGGCAATTGAGGGTCGTTGGGGGCAAACTACCCCTCCTGTTACCTCCAGCAAGTCCCAGACAGTCAGTTTGCTAAGAGGTCTTCGGAAGACATGCCCCCTTTCTGCACCACTCTGCAAACATATCTCCTGGCACACTACTGGTTGGTGAATTAAGTTCTCTGGAATTCTAAGGGACCTTGGGGACCAGGAAACCGTCCTGGTATTTTCTGTAAGTCCTACAAAGTGGGATTCCTGAGAGTTAGTCAGAAGCCCGCCCTCTTTCCACGCCATTCTGCAAACACCATTTCTACTTTGAAAAAACATAGAAATTTTCTGAAAAAAACAAAGATTACAGGTAAGTTATAGCTAGAAATCCGCCTTTAAAAAACCTTAGACATTCACTAAAAAAACAAAGTTTACAAGGCTGTTATAGTTAGGAAATAAAATTTAAAAAACCTTAGATATTCACTGAAAAAAACAAAGGTTACAGGGACGATATAGTTGGCTCAGATTTCACATGCACAAAACCATAGAAATTTAGCAGTTATAGTTAGCTGAGCTAGTAATAACTCGCACCCCTGCAATGCACTGCTTATGACCTCACATATTACAGCACTCATGACATGGTCAGTGGCATCACAGATGACATCTCAAATGTCATCACTGATGACGTCATCCAGTGAATGTAGTCTGGAGTCTGTGAGTTTGGTTCTGCTCTATTCTCTCTAGGGTACTTCAGTGCCTTGTTCTTTTTCTCTGTCTGACTAATTATGGAAGACACTGGTGACTTTCATTTATTTGTACTGTGCATGGTGGCACTATGGCTGCTGGAAAAGATTGTCCTTCCCTCAGCCAATCAAGACTAACCAGACAGTAGGATCTACGGCATCCAGCCCGTGCCAGTTTTTCACAAAGTCTGCAAAATGCAAAAAAGGGTAGAAAACCATAAGTGGTAATTATTGAAATAGTTAACAAAATACCTTGCCTACAAGTAGACTTCATGAGAAAGCAGCTACAGAAGCCAATACTGCCTTTTTGGTTGTTAATAGTGGCCTTATAGAAGAAAACCCAAAGTTCTTACTAAGCCAAGCAGGAGCACCTGCAGAGAAATGTAACAAATACTCTGTGTCCATCTCATTCCTCCTTCCTCTGCCTTTTAAACATCATTGTCACTATCAAAGTCATCAGTTTCAACTTAACGGTTGGACGAAGGAAGGATGAGGCAACAGCTCCTGTCTCATACTCAGCAAAGCCAATCGGCTCAGCCCTTGTCACATTGGCAGCCGGTAAATGTATGTCATAGACTATCATTGGTCCAACATTCACTAAACAACCAATTTTTTGCAGGCTTCAAGGTTGGCATTCTCCCGGGTGTTCTGCTCCTCCATCAGGAAAGGGTCATGTGCAGTCCGTGATCCCAAGTTTGACTTTGCACATCACTGGTACATCATCTGAGTAGAATATTTTTTAGTTATGGAAAATCTGTTACCTGACATGTGGAGGCACTAGAGCTATGTGGGTGCAGTCAAAACCTCTAACAACATTTGGAAAGCAATCAGCGCCATAGAAGTCCACTGTAGTTTTTGCTAAATCAATTCAAGCAGATGGAAAACATTGAACCATAACACATGTATCAAAAAAGAGAAGAACATTTTTCAGACAATCCTGGCTCCTAAGCAATAACAGCAACATTAACTTCATAATACCAGGGGGCGCTAGAGGGCGCCGGGCGAGATGGCCGCACATATGTGAGGCTCTGCCGGGACCGCGATTAATAAGCGCTAAAATCCTTTACATCCTGCTGCTTTAACCCCCCAGCTTGAGGGCGACAGTCATCTAAGGTGCCTGTGACTCGAGAGCGGTGGTCTCCCTTGAGCGCGAGGGTCGACTGGCCCGTGAAACCGGAGGAGCCGAGCGCCGCGTCCTAGGCGGCCGGAGGAGAGCGATTCAGCGGCGGGTGCCGCGCAGCGGCTTGGAGCTTTTCTGACTGCTCTTCCTGTCCAGCGGACTGGTCTGGCGCCCTGAACTTTGAGCTGCGAATGGTGGCTGAGACCTAAGGACGGCGAGAAGGTGCCTGCGACTCGAGCGGCTGCAGTCCGACCCCGCCGGTAGTGGTGAGTGGGGCGAGGGTCTACGTGAGACCGGGGCTGCGGAGGCGGCGCTGGGCCGCACTGGGCCTCGTCGTGCAAGCTTTGGCTGGCTGGGGTGCGGGACGGTGTTTCGCTGCTTTGGAAGGGTGCTCTGGGAGAACTGCGGCCCCGCGCGCTTGGAGGGCCATTTACAGCCATTCTAGTCCCGCGTGGGTGGTCTGCCCTACTGCACTGGACGATATTCTTGGCCTACCGCCTTAACCACGCTGCTGCTCGCGGATCTGCTGCTGCTGTTGGGAGGGCCGGCTAGGGCCTTGGTGCTGCAGTGCTAGCTCACCTGCCTGGGCCTGGGGCTGCGGGGGAGACTTACTGACCCCACGGGATACTACCTCTGGGCTGAGACTGATCTGGATACGGCGCCATGGGCAGGCCGGAGCGTAATCAACCGAAGATCAATTTTGAGGCAAAGAAAACTGCGCAATCCACCTCACAGCCACCGCCGGACGCTGAAAATGCGGGGGCAGCTGGCGGCGGCCCGACCTTGGAGAACACGCTGGTGGCGATGCAAAAAACGTTGCAGTCCATTGAATGCACCATGGAGGCAGTCAATCATAGGCTTGACCATATGGCGACGCAGTTTGATCGGCAGAACGAGAGGATGGGCGAGGTGGAACAGAGGGTGTCCGCCACGGAGGATGGGCTGGCCACAGTGACCACTAAGGTATTTAATATGGAGAGGGTGCTGGCGGTGATTCAGGCGAAGAACGAGGAGTTGGAAGGGAGGTCCAGACGCAATAACATTCGCGTCACGGGCCTGCCGGAATCCACGAATGTGGGGCGGATGGAGGACTTCATGGAGCGAATGCTGGTGGACATTTTTGGCCAGGAGCAGTTGTCGAAGGTCTTCATCGTGGAAAGGGCACACCGCACGCTGGCGAAGCGACCAGCACCTGGGGCAAATCCGCGCCCAATTATCGCTCGCATACTTAACTACAAGGACCGTGATGTGATACTTCGGCTCGCCAGGGAGAAGGGCTCCATTGAATACCAAGGGAATAAGCTGGAATTTTTCCCTGACTTCACTGTGGCGGTGCAGACAGCGCGAAAGGAGTTCACTGCGGTAAAACAACTGCTTCGAGAGGAGAGCATTCCATATGCCATGCTGTATCCTGCACGGCTTCGGATAGGGCCCCCTTCTGACAATAAAATCTTCGCTACCCCTAAGGCTGCTATGGACTATGCAAAAAAACAAAAGAAGCGCAAAAGGGACTCCAATGTGCAGCAGGAGGGAGAAGGGGACCTGATGGACGATGTGGAATAGGTGTATGACGCCTTGCGGTTAACTCTTGGTTGAAGGGGCTACTCCTACAAGAGACGTTTATGCTTGGCACTGTGAGGCTTGGTAGCCTGCTGCGTTGTATACTTTGCATTACTCTGCAGAGCGCAGATTCAAAAAGTTATATGTACTTTCTCCTGTGCTGCAGGGTGTGACACTTGTAGGACAGATGGTGATTGCGTCACTCCTGGCGTGGGACAGCTGCGCCTAGAACGATGCTTGCGATGTGCACAGGCGCGCCCATAGGGCTGGGGTTGCAGAACTGTTGTATAACTGCTTGCTTGCCGTTAAATACTGGCGTATTGCTGCATTGTGCTTCCTTTGAGGGGCGGGTGTAGCTTGATTCCCTACTCATTTGGGGCTCCTGTGTCTAGACTGATGAGCGGGAGGTGCACTGTTGGCACTTGCGCATATGGAGTTGTTTGATAGATGTGCAGCTGCTTGATAGCTCCTGGATCTTGGCGTACCGAAGGATCAGTTGTGATTGTGGTGAGAGTGCCATTTACTTCGTTGTCTGCATCAGGTGGCTGTGATTTGCAATGATCCTTGAGGCTCTGATGGTTGGGGGGGAGGGGTGGGATGTTCTAAATGCTTGCGCGGTCCGCTCTCTCGTCAGATTTCTGGCGGGGGTTGTGCGCCACTGCGTCCCCACACATGGGAGATCCCCACACACTTATGTATGCATGGTTGGGGTGGCTAGGGGTGGGGGGCAGGGGGCAGCTTTGGCAGGTTGGGGTAGCTGAAGTGGGAGGTGGGAGGATGGGGAGTTTTTGGTTTTCCTGGGTACGGTCGCAGTATTTTCTTGAGTGTGCTGAAGGGTGCGTGAGGACTATTCGGGGGTTGGGTGGCTACTGGGTGCAGTTGTGCTTGGGAGGGGTGACTCTACTTACTGGACCTCGTGGAAAGCATGGTTGTGTACGCTGTGCTCACTGCGGCCTGATGGGGTGGCCTGACAGCCTTTGGGACAAATGTTTGATCTGGATGGATGGCCAGGGGGGGTAAAATCACATGTGTTACATGGAATGTGAGAGGGTTGAATCGCCCTCAAAAGACTAGGCAAATGTTGGCATTTCTAGACAGGCATGGTGCACAAGTCGCTTTCCTTCAGGAGACGCATTTGGGGGGTACAGCTGCAGAGACTGTGGGTCGTAGATGGGCGGGAGTTAGATTGGCATCGAATTACTCCTCCTATGCACGTGGTGTGATGATTCTAATTAAAAAATCTGTACCGTTTGTTAAACTGTATGAGGATATCGACAAGGAGGGTCGTTACATTATAGTGCATGGTAACCTGTGTGGAACACCTGTCACGCTTATTAATGTTTATGGTCCTAATGTGGATGACCCTGATTTCTATGTTGCACTATGGAATAAGATCTACATGTTGCCACAATCGGCTGTGCTCTGCGGGGGGGATTTTAATATTGTACTGGATGGGGAGCTGGATAGGAAACAAGACAGGCCCTACGTGAGAAAGAGAGCGGCTGCTGAGGTTCATGAGGGAATGGACGGACTTGGACTGGTGGATGTGTGGCGTCTGCGACACCCGGGTAGAAGAGAAGGTACTTGCTATACGTCAGCTCATGATACGTGGTCGAGACTGGATTACTGGATGGTGACACGGGATGTCTGTGGTTGGGTTATGGATGTCGATCATTTGCCGCGCACACTCTCCGATCATGCGCCAGTCCGCTTGGTGTTGAGGATACCGACGTGCACGCCTGCCCCATTCACTTGGCGCCTGTCGCCGGGAACCTTGACTGATCAGGTACTGCGTGAGAGGCTCAGAACTCTTATTGAGGAATTTTTTGACAAAAATGTCGGCACGGTAGATAGTGCATGCACGGTGTGGGAGGCTTTTAAGGTGACTATCCGCGGGGCATGCATTGGTTTTCAATCTGGGGTACTGACATCGCTCAGAGATTCCATGTCTAGGTTGGAAAGAGACCTGTTGACACTTGAGCGCCAATTGGAGGACTACCCTGGCGAGGCCTTATTAGCAGACATTAGGTCAAAAGTCTCTGAGTACAACGAATTGGCTGACCAAGAGGTGTCGTTCTTATCCAAACATACCAGGGCGCGTTATTATGGTGAAGGGGGCAGGCCCGGGAAAGGCCTGGCGGATCGCATACGAGAGCCATGGGCCAAACACTGCACGGTGCAGGAAATAGTAGACGGGGTGGAGGTTGTGACAGACACGCCGGGCATTCTAAGCTGCTTTGCGAAATATTATGAAAGAATGTACGAGCATCGGGAGACGGCGACGGAGGAGGAAATAGGTCGATACTTTGAGGATATAGCTTTGGTTTGGCTTTCGAGGGGACAGCAGGAATTCCTAATGCACCACATCACGGAGGAGGAATTTCGGGAGGCGATAGCTGCGCTTCCTAATGGGAAAGCTGCTGGCACAGATGGTCTTCCGTCTGAATTTTATAAAGAGTATGTCGATCTTCTTCTCCCGCACCTGGCGATGGTGCTGGAGGAAGCGGTAGAGCAGGGCCAACTCCCAACTACAATGAGGGAGGCGCTACTAGTTGCATTGCCAAAGCCCGGGAAACCTCCTAACCTGTGTGACTCGTACCGGCCTCTATCCCTCATGAACACGGACGTTAAAATCATAGCCAAGGTGCTCGCTACTAGGCTGAAGCTGCTCCTCCCGGTAATGATACTACCTGATCAGTCGGGGTTTGTACCATGTCGGTCTACCACCCACAATCTCAGGGCTCTTTTTGCTGTATTACATCTGCTCAAACCGGAGCTGGCAGCGGTGGCGGTCATGCTTGATGCCGCGAAGGCCTTCGACTCAGTCGCATGGCGGTATATGATAGCCATTTTGCACCGGATGGGGGTTCCATTCTTTTTCACATCGTTGGTGACTCTTCTCTATACTAACCCTATAGCGCGGGTGAGGGTTAACGGACACGTCTCGAACTCGTTCTCGGTACAGAGAGGCACTCGGCAGGGGTGCCCCCTCTCACCTTTGCTGTTCACCATTGTGATGGAGCCCCTGGCCTGTGTTCTAAGGCAGCGGTATGCTGACGCAGCTCTAAAGTTCCCCCTTCGATCGCTGGCTGTATCCATGTATGCCGATGACATGGTACTTTATGTGCGCGAGCCTGCTCGTCATCTAGAATCTATTCTTAGAGAATTCATACGGTTTGGCCGCCACTCGGGTCTGACTATAAACTGGGATAAGTCTGTTATGCTGCCACACACTGATGTTACCCTACCGTTTCCCTTGGAGTTTCCACTAGAATGGGCGAAGGACTCGGTGCGCTACCTTGGGATCTGGGTTCATCGAGATAGTCAAGAAGTTATTAGAGCCAATTATGGCGTGGCGATATCCAAGCTGGAGGATCAGGTAGCTCGATGGACTAAGCTCCCTCTCACCCTCGCAGATCGGGTGTCTTTAATCAAAATGGTCGTGCTCCCGAAATTTTTATACCTTTTTGTTAACATACCGCTTCCGCTGACGTCGCACTTCTTTGCCAGGCTGAGATCCTTGTTGACCACGTTAACCTGGGCTGGGAAAAAGCCACGAGTGGCGTGGGATGTGCTGACTAAGCCATACACTCTGGGAGGCTACGCAGTGCCGGATATGAAGTTATATTATTTGTGTGCACAAGCGCATTTTGCTGCATATTGGGTGTCTGCGCCCCCGTATACCCCGCATGTGGCGCTTGAAGCCAGTTCTGTTCTCCCGTACCCACTGCGGGCTATGATGGGTAACAATCACTCTGTATTCGAAAAGGGCGAGGTGGACACGGTGCGCTCCACGGCGAATGCGTGGCGGGAGCTGGGTAGGAGAGCGGGCAGGTTGCCGTTGTATGCCCCAAACATGCCGCTATTATACCATTCTGAAGTATCGGTGTCGGGCGAAATCGGTGGTCTACAGATTCTTCAAGGAGCTGGACTGCACAATATGGGTGACCTTTTCCCAGGGGCCACGTTCCTCTCGTTGCAGACTGTGACGGAGCGATCCACGAATGTGGTAATGGCTACTTTCCTTTATGTCAGACTTCGGGCGGCTATACACTCCTTATACCCTACATATCCGGAGGAGCCTTTAGCATTGGGGGCCTTGCAGTTACTCTACACCACGACTGACAGAGTTAAATTACTTTCCAGATTATACCGCGCTGCTCAGGAGGACGAAGGAGGGGGTGCAGAACTGGCTAGAGCCAGATGGGATAAATGTCTGCCAGAGCCATTAGCGGATGATGAATGGACTGAATGCTGCTCCATGACTGGGGGGTATGTAGCCAATGGCAATTTTCGCCTCTTACATTTTAAATTTCTGCATCAATGGTATTACACACCCACGCAGCTAGCTAGGTACGGGTTACGCGACTCTGCTCAATGTGTCCGGTGTGGAGAAGATGATGCGGATTTCGTGCATTTGGCATGGGGGTGTGCACGAGTGTATGACTTCTGGGTGGCTGTGACTGAGGCACTGACTAAGATGGTGACTATGGAGGTTGCGTTGGATATACGCCTTTGCTTGCTGGGGCTCGCCTCTGGTGTGCCTAGTGGGGAGCGGAGGTTGGTTCTTCTGGCGTTACAACTTGCCAAGCGGAGGGTGGCTATGGTGTGGGGTGGAAGACGAGCGCCTGATGTCCAGTTGTGGCTAAGAGACATGGCCTACTGCAGGGACCAATTGACTTGCTATGCTGAAGCTCTGCCGATGAGGTCGCGTCCGCGCGACATTTGGGCTCAATACACTGCGTATATGCTATCTCTGGAGGAGGATGATGCTTCCGACGCTGAGGGTGAGGGTCTGTTGCCAGGAGATAGAGAGCCTGAGTGTTTACCTACCTGAATGGATGTGCTGTGACGCTGCCGGGGATGAGTTGTTCTTCCCATTTGCTGTAGGTGAACCGTGCAGAGGGGCTGTCTGGTTCAGTAGGTTTGATGGTGCTCATCCACTGACTGGACTCATGTGAGGTTTTGAGTCCAAGATTGCACAGCTTGCTTGACCACTGAGGATGTCTTCAGTACCTTCTGGATTACTCTGTCGTTCTGTACTACTTAACTGGACTTTCACTACGACTGGGACCGGGAATGTTTGGGATGGGGGGTTGGGGGTTGTTCAAGTTGGGTTTAAAAACTGTAAAATAAGACTATATGTGAAGAGCGAGATGCGACTGCGGAGGACAGCCTGGGTTTGCATTGTGTCATATTATTACCCTCTGCGATCTTTGTATGCGCTCGCACGATGTAATTTGATATGTGCTTTCTAATTGCTAATTGTTGATTTGGTAGCGGCCGGCCCTGTATAGGGTTGTGGGCACACTGCTGTGTATAAGCACGTATTTGCAATAAAGGTCTTACAAAAAACAAACAAAAAAAAAACAAAAAAACTTCATAATACCACAGGCACATGAATGTGAAATAGGCAGAAACTTCACCAATGGAGAAGCATCTACTACAACTTTACTGACAGATTCAACGGTACTCACTATGAGCCCCAACAAATGCACAATTGTATCCGCATTGACTTTATATGCCTTGAACACCTAATCTCATGCCATGCCAAATGTATTTACTTGAAGCCTGAAACTCTGGTCTTCTCCATTATTGTGAAGTCACATTGTGAAGGTCATAGGCCACTTGTGTAATAACACAATATTTTTAGACAACCATTTCTTCTGCAAGGTGTCTTTGGATTTTCTCAGCTTATTGCATGCATACACGCTCATTTCCCCATAGAGGTGTAGCAAATCCATGCATTGTCAACATAAATTAAGAGTTGTTCTTCACAAAGACAATTACAGTAACCACAAGAAAATGTACAATGACAAGACAGACTGTCAGGATGCAGGGCGAGACATGCTTAGCTTTACACTCTGGCCCTGTGCGAAGTGCTACTATGAAGTCCATTGCATAGGGTATTGGTTCAATCCGGAGGAAGCCTTGTATCAAGGAGAGAAGTGATATGTTCAACACAAGATTAAAGCAAGAAGGGCTACTTCTTGCTATGGAGTCAAAGAAATCTCACAAGACTTTAAGATGATGGTGGCCATGCCAAATGACTACAATATAAGTTCCATAACATTCATGTTTGACAAGAGTGATGGATTGTTGCTGCAGATGGGGCTTGCTGTTGGAAGTCAGAGTCCATGTAATTTGTTATCCTGAAAGTCAAAGAAAAACTCCATTGATATCAGAGACGATATAGGGACTTTCATATACTTCGTTTCACACAGACTCATCTGTTACAAATATGAACTCTATTTTCAGCCTCTATTTTTGACCAGGAGTCATCTTTACGATTAGGACCTCATTACACAATATTATTCTCAAAATGGGAAAACCATTTGGATTTAGAAATCCGACACTACTGCAATGTTTTTGTATAAGAAGTCATTAGATTCACTAAAGTATGTAATTGTTGTTGGGGTACAGGTATGATATGATAATAGCAATTATATAGTTGCCATGTGCATAACTGAACTATATGATATTAATACTTGCTATTACATTTTACTGATATTCTGCCATTTCTTTGAAGTTTAGCAAAATGACAGAAAGTTATTGGAAAACCTTCAAGGTAGTTCCCATTTTCAAACAACGTAAAATAACTCAAAGTGTTGTTCCCAGTTGCTGTATGCATTTAGTTTGCATTACAGCTCAGAAGATATACTGAGTTTCATTTCATAAATGACAGAAACATAGAAAAGGGGGAGGAAAAGAAATTGAGATAATGAAGTGCAAGAAAATAAGTGAGCTAAGAAAGAGGAAGAGAGACAGCAGAAAACAGACGAAGGTTGAGTAATGAAAGGAATTGAATAACCTTTTTTAATGTTAATTCCGTTGGACTCCTGCATCACCACTGATTGGTGGACCCATTTAAAAGTGGGGTCTGTTGCAGTTGCAGCTCTACATCTTGTGGCTGCCCCCATATTCCTATTTCAGTTTAGCCTACCTCTTCTCCAAAGAGGCAATATAGATTGTCTACTGGGGTACGTAGCGGTCTTCTGTGGAATCTACTGGTAGTCAAGGTGTTATGGTGATTATTTGTATCATTACCATATTCTCTTGCTGTCTAAAACACAGAGGCTAATCGGTGTGGAAAAAAATATATAGATGCTTTTCTAAAGTAAATCCATAAATATTGTTATTGCTGTTCATATGAAATATGGGATGCCTTTGCCTCTGCTTAGATAGCTAGACTAGTTCCGAGGAGGAGTCCACTGTCAGCCATTGGAGAAATCTGACTTGAAGTGGGTGGAGTTATTTGTATCCTTCATATTCACACTCTCTCTCTCTGACTCTATCCATCCATATACCATGGTGAGCCGGTTAGGGTAGCAGAGAGAAACAAAGGGAGCCTCTGTAAATACTGTCTTTGGCCTATGATTCTGTGAATATGAAAAATGTGTGGTACGCCATGACAGTATGGGATCTTGAAGGGTTTAATAAATTGCTTAGTGTAGTTATATGAAGAGTATGAAGCAGTAGTCAAACTAGGCAGCAGAGGGAAGAAATCGGAGGATTACAAAGTGAAGAGAATTGTACATCAACGTTTCATATTATTTCAGCATTTATACATTTTTTATATATATGCCATATCACACTTTCTCATTGGGCCAAAGGGGACAGCACAGACCACGGATACTTATTGGTTATCGAAAAGGCTGCTTTATTGAAGCAGGTGCATAACACAATCAAAATACCCCATGGCAAATGCCTTACAAAACTATGGGGGATATTCTCAAGAGCGTGTGAAAATTACTGCAAAAGTAGCTTAACGCAGCTCTTCATATCACAGTCCATCACGGGAAAATAACGCTGTGTGAATCAAGTATTCACAACATGGAGCTACCATGCGATAGGCCCACTACAATGCATCAAATGCCCGCGATAAAGTCAACGCGACGCCACAAAAATGCAAAACACAAACGCAAAAAAAGTTGCGATGAGGCCAATCGCGATTCAAAAATCAGTGAAAACCAGTGAAAGGCCTGCAATTCACGCACATCAGGCGAGAAAAGTCACAATATAAGAAGAAAAAAAACAGACAAACAAATGCCAAACAACAGTGAAGCATAATAGATGTTGCCGGAGCAAGTACGTTGGACAACCAGAACCCCATAAGCCTCCCATGGGACCAGCCAGGGACCTTTGGGTCAGGGAAGGGCAAGGAGAAGAAGAGTAGGAAGAAGCAGTTTAGTCTGCAGGAAAATAGGATCCTGATAACGGAGGTGGTAGAACACCGTCAACAACTGTTTGTCACTTCCACTGTGCCATTGGCAACAAAAAATGGACTATGGCAGTCCATCGTGGACAAGGTGAATGCAGTCGGAGTGCTGAAGAGGACAATGGAAGAGGTCAAGAGGCGCTGGAATGATGTCAAGCGCAAAACCAAGCTGAAACTTGCCAACAACCGGGAGGCTGCAATGCAGGCTGGAGGTGGGAGTCACAAGAGGACCAGTACGAGATGGAAGAAAAGGTGTCCACAGTCATCAGTGGGGAGATGGTGGCAAGAGTTGGGGGACCGGACCCTGCTCAACATGACCGGACACAACAGCACCAGGGTCTGGGGGGACGGGGGAGATGGGCACAATGGCACATATGCACAATTAAGGAGAGCACATCTGCCGACAAACCATGCACCAGACCCCCAACTCCCACCAAGAGACCAATGTACCCAAGTATGCAACATCACAGCACTGTACAAGCACAGAAGTCAAAGGCAACCCACATGAAAGGGATAAGGGGCAGTAAAATAGGAGCTGCAGGAGGCACTCCCCTGAAATGCTGCACACACACACACATAACATGCAGAGCACATCAACATTGACAACAATATGGTACAAACCGCAACACGTCCACAACAGAACACACGACACAACTGGTGCTGCATGTGTGTAGAAACTGGCAAATCACATTTGGCATTGCAGGGAAATGTGAGTTGAAAATGTAAATATACAAACACACATCCGTTATGTTGTCGAAATGTCCACTGTCCCCAATCAAATAGGCCTCTCCACCCAAACAGCCACAATGTACACAGTCATGCAGTCTGTATGAAAACATGTACAATGCGACAAAATACATGCGAACACATTGTTAAACGGCATTTCCCCTTCACATTGCATAGGGAGAATCAACACCTCCTGCAGAGCAGCCCGAACATCTCTTCTCTGATAACGAAGAGGCCCACCACTGCTTTGACTCCAATGCCCTCCAACAGCTCATGGACAGCCCCCGCAGCCCACCTCTAGGAGCAGGGCAGCCCAGCTGCTACAAGGAGACCCCACCCCCTGCACAGACCACACAACAGGCAGCACCCACCACCACAGCTGCCTCCTAGGACACCACAAAAAACACATGGCCTTCCAACCCCGTGTGCTGGGGTGCCAGGACTATCTGGCAAAAAGGTGCGGATGGGCTTCGACTGCATGGCAGCCAAACTAGATGCCATACGTGAGGGTCTCAGTCCCATCAGGGACCACTCACAGACCTTAACGGACACCCATAGTCCACTCCATGCTCTCCAACGGACCATGGCTGACATCGCTGGAACCGTGACTCAGAGACTAGAACAACTGTCCAGTCAGAGGGGCACTAGCGATGTCACACAGGTTTTGGAACACATACCGAGGTCAATAGAGACCACGGAGCGGGCGGAGAGCGGCAGCCATGGCTACACACCAGCGAGAGGTAGCTGGGTTTCTCAATGACCTCAGGACCATCCTCATTTCATTGCTGCCACAAGGCCTGGTGCTGATGCATGCTGCTGCTACCACTCCATTCACATCTCTGCCCCCTGAAGTGTCAGTGCCACACAGTGCGGCAGACATTCCCCCTCTGGCCCCTGAGGTATCACTGCCACACAGTGCTGGAAACAGAACAACACCACCCATACGTGAGGCACATGGAACCGCAGAGGACGAAGATGTGAAAGAATCTGCCATTGTGATAAGAAGGGCGCAGTAGCATGCATCTCCACCATAGGGCCTGTTCTGCTTGGTTCTGCACTCTGCATCATCACCTTCCACTCTCCGCCGATACACTCTGCAACACTCACCTTGGACCTCGACATGGACTGCCATAATCTGTTTGCTCGCCAATGACACAGCAATCATACTGCGGACTGACTCTTCCTCTTCCTTTGGACTTGTCATTCCCTGAAGGACTCTGGTTGGCCCTCCATGGGCCGATATTGTAAATTGGGGTTAGCATGGCCGTATACTGCTCCAGCTGCCACACTCTACTAAATGTGCATTAAATATGCATAATCCCACGGATGTGTCTTGTCTATGATCTTTCAAGTGAGGAAGTATGGATGAATGTAGGCTCAGTGATTCCCCCTTACGTCCATGTTGCTCATGTCGTTGGACTTGGGTAACACGGTGACTAAGGGTGGGCGGGCGGGCAACTTCGCTACGCCCACAAAGTGGGCGTAGTGTTGCCTACTTCACCCTTTGCAAAGTAGGCGAAGCAGGCAACACTACGTACACATCGTGGGCGTAGTGCAGTTACCCGCCTCCCTCCCGCCCTCCCTAAATGCTTACATTAATATATAAAATAAATATAAAACCACTTTCCTTGTCCGGCCTCGTCCCCGGGGCTGCCGCTCGTCATTGCGCCGCCGGCGCGTGCGTCTTGGATGCTAATGCGCATGCACGGGCGGCCGCGCATGCACATTTCTCACTAGAAATGCGCCTGCGCGGGTGGCTTTGCATGCGCATTACCATCCAAGACGCGCGCGCCGGTGGCGCAATGACGAGCGGGAGCCCCGGGGACGCGGCAGGACAAGGTAAGTGGTTTTATAATTATTTTATATATTAATGTAGGCAATTAGGGAGGGAGGCGGGTGGCGCGTAGTGTTTTGCCCACTTTGCGTAGTTTTGCGAAGCCCCACTACGCCCACTACGCCCAGGCTTAACGGTGACACATTGCCGGATGCGGTTCGGGTGGCGCCGACACAACAGGGACAAACGCATTAGTTACTTCCTTGGCCTGCTCAGTACAAAAACACATAGAGAGCCCCGGGGTCATTGTTCACACCCTTACGCTAGACTGGCATACGCCAGGCCAGCCCACTCCGCTTACGCTCACAGGGGGGACGACAAAGTTACATGTGCCAGGTCTTCTCTGTAGTGATCTGCAGATCACAGGTCTAGTTGTCAGCATGCCACAGCCACTCCCTCGCAGCTGGTTTACACCCACACCACACTCATCCAGCACATGCGTCACAGGACATGTGACCCTGCCAATAAAAAGGGCCGGGCGCACATGCTTGATACCATTTCCACTCTCTAGCTGGCTGCATCCATGTGGTGTTAATGTAGGCATGAAGGCCTAGGGCCCTGCAACATCACATTCCCCAGGGCCGAAGGTGATATGCTGACGTCCGCACTACAATACTCAATCATAGAGGGTCCATGACTTGCGGGGCATAGACTTGGTGGCACCGGATACACTGCGGCTGGCACAGGCACACCGCCACGGGACAGTGACTTTCGGTGCACGGAAGTAGGGGCACCTTAAGTGCTGAGCAGGTGTGCAGCTGCGATAACGCACCGTCCCGGCGGTCCGGACTGGTGATGATCGTTGTGAGCCCTGTTAGACCACAGTGTAGGCCTGAGCTAGTGGGCACCCTCAAGGGCTGAGCGGGTGTGCAGCCTGCGATGAAGCCATGTCCACTGGTATGTCCTCTGTCATAGCGAAATCAAGGCCCAGAATCAAATGTGAGACCTGGAGGCCCACAGAGCAGGGCTGCATGATGTGGAGGGTGCCATGTTCACGGGCCCGGGCTTGGGGCTTGCACCAGCACATGGTGGGCCCTCTTTGCGAAACTCCGGAGGCTGAAGGTGAGTATTGAGGCCTGGGTGCACAGGGGAGGGCATGCACTGCTGTGTGGCAGGAGGGGCTGGGGTGCAGCTGCCTTGGTGCGCAGGGGCAGGCATGGACCTCTGGGTCTCGGGAAGGGCTGGGGTGAAGCTGCCTCAGTGCGCAGTGGTGGACAGGCAATGATGGCAAGTGCAATTGTATGTATTTTGCCATTCATGTATCTGGACTCTGTTTCGGGGGAGGGATCTGTTTCAGATGAGGGACCTGGTGAACTGCACTACATACCGGCATGTGGTTGGATACGCACCAGGGCAGCAGGTGAGCATTGAGGCCTGGGTGTGCAGTGTCGGCACGCATTCTTCCTGTCCCTCTCTTCTTTTCTCTGTGTCTCTCACTCCCTCTCTTTCCATATTCCTCACCCTCCCTCTATTTCCGTCTTTCACTCTCCCTCCCTCTCTTTCCGTCTTCCTGTCTCTCCCTCTCTTTCCGTCTTTCTCTCTCTCTCTCTTCCTCTCTTTCTGTCTTTCTATCCCTCCCTCGCTTTCTGTATTTCTCTCTCTGTCCCTCTTTTTCTGTCTTTCTCTCTCCCTCCCTCTCTTTCCGTCTTCCTCTCTCTCCCTCTCTTTCTGTCATTCTCTGTCTCTCCCTCCCTCTCTCTCCCTCTCTTTCTCTCTCTCTGTGTCTCTCTCTCTCTCCTTTGCTCTCTCCTTTGTTGAGCAAATGACACAACTTCTTATCTGTTTTTTTGTCTTGCAGGCTGTGACCTACAGATTGTCCCGAGGAGAGATGCCATGTATCTTCATTAATGTTCTTCTGAGTTTTTTTGAATATATTTTTGTTTGGTATTTCGAAGGTGAAGGTGTGATACTCATTTTTTTGACGACACATGCATGTTCCCTGTTGTGATTGTGCTACATCAGGCGGATTCTTTGGTACTTGATTTCTTGAAGTTGATGTGGCATTTTTTTTACCTGGGGGGGTGCTTGGGGGTGTGCCGGGGGCGTTGTCCTGGGAGTGGTGGCGGTGGCTGTTGTGGCCCTGTTGGGGCTCCAAGCTGCATGATCAGTGGCTCCATGGCGTCTGTTGTTCTTCATGTGTGGCTGTGGGCTTGGCTCCCTCTTCTGGTGCTGGCTGTCATCCGACTTTACACTAGGTCAGAGCAGGTGTTACTTTCCTGCTGCTAACGCACCTTATCGCATCTTTTGTGATCTCATCTCCGATCTGGTTGGTCGTTGAGAATGTTGGGGAGTGGTGTTGTTGCGCCTTTTGGCATGGGAACGCCTACTCTGCATCTCATTAACGATAGTTGCCGGGATCATCTGTGGTGATGTTTTTTTGCAGCTGCTATTGCAGGTAAACTGGTGATATGGGCTGTTATCACCAGCTTGTGAATTGGGTGATAGTTTTATTGCCAATTTGGCTGAGATAAAGTTCTGATAACTCAGCGATAGCTCCATGAGTATATGCCTCTATGAACCTCACTTTACATCATCCAAGCCTACTACATTATCCTACCCCACCACCTATTTGGCCCTTCCCTCAACAATATCCAACCCAAATGTCTATCACTGTAACTCTGTACCCCAAACTAACTAATTCGTAAAAATTGTAAACCTATTTAACTTAATTCTTTCTGTAAACATCTACTCATCCCCGTCCTTTTCAAACTGTCTAAGCTACCCCAACAACAATTAAACCAATTAAATAGATGCAAAAAACTCTCAGCCAACTGACTCGCACCTGATTCTCAGAGACAAACCCTAACTTCTCCTTATGGTTTATGCACCTGCTTCACATTCACTGCCTTCCAGAGGTACAAAAAACACTCATCTAAACCTATTTTACATAGGGAATCAGTGGTTGGGTCAAACAAAATCTGGCCCTGCCCTGCCTTGGTATCAGCCACTGGTCACTTGTCCTAAAAATGGTGTCTGGTAGCCCAATTTGCTGCTTTTCCCCTGTCTCTGTCACCCCCCACCATACCAACATAGTCCAATCATGTACGGTCACCTGGACCATACCAATAGCCCACAGCTGCCTGGGGGACAGACCTCCCCATCTGCTGTCCTCCAGGCCCCCATTGTGCCAAAGGACAGCACAGACCACCAACACTTATTGGTTGTGGAAAAGGTTTCTTTATTGAAGCAGGTGCATATCGCAATCAAAATACCCCTGGGCAAATGCTTAACAAAACTATGAACCTCACTATAAATCATCCAAGCCTACCACCATTATCCTACCTCCACCCTTAATTATCCATTTCTCCCACAATCTCCAACCCAAATGTCCATCACTGTAACTCTGTACCCCGAACTAAATAGTTCCTAAGAACTGTAAACCTATTTAACATCCCTCTTTCTGCAAATGTCTACTTACTCCCTCCTCCCTTTCAAACTGTCTTAAGTCACCCCAACAACAATCAACCAGCATGAAAAGCTGCAAAAACACTTTTGGTCAACCACAGACAGAACAAGCATTTACAATGCAATAGGTCTCGTAGCACTAAAGTTTGAGTTATTGGCATTGTGTATGACAATGCCAATAGTTATAACTTTCGTAAATGTGACACCTATTGCATTTGGACTGCAATATGTGTTGAGAGTGAGTGAGTGAGTGAGTGAGTGAGTGAGTGAGTGAGTGAGTGAGTGAGTGAGTGAGTGAGTGAGTCAGTGAGTCAGTGAGTCAGTGAGTCAGTGAGTAAGAATGAGTGGTGAGTGAGAATGAGTGGGCGAGTGAGAGAGTCAGTTAGTGAGTGAGAGAGAGTGGGTGAGTTGGTCAGTGAGTCTGGACAGTGAGTAAGTGAGTTAGTGAGTGGGAGAATCAGTCAGTGAGAGTCTGGTAGTGACAGTGAGTGAGAGAGTGGGAGAGTCTGTCAGTGATAGTGAGAGAATCAGTGCGAGTGAGTCAGTGTGAGAGTCAGTGTGAGTGAGAGTCAGTGTGAGTGAGTCAGTGTGAGTGAGAGAGTTAGTGTAAGTGAGTCAGTGAGAGTGAGAGTTAGTGTAAGTAAGAGTGTCAGTGAGTGAGTGAGAGTTTGTGAGAGTGTTAGAGAGAGTGTGAGAGAGGGAGAGTCTGTGAGAGTGTGACAGTTAGTTACTACCTAATTGAAGTTCTGGGATGGAAGTGTCCTGCCCTGGCCTGTTTTTTCACAGTTGGATTCCACATGCAGATAGTCATAAAAGAAAGAGAACACAAAGAACATAAAATTCAAAGTTGCATTAATCTTACCGCCGAGTCTATCGAACGTCGGGTGTCTGAAAACCTGAAGAATGCATCTGTGCCCTAAAATAAACTGGCCGCCGAAAACATACCCACACTCACCACCTACCTCCCAGCCTTCCTTGTAAAGCAACATAGGATATGTTATGTATTTGTAAAACCCAAGCTTCTGTAGGAATAGAGGAACACTTGGTGAACTAGATAAAAAGTACTTACTAAGCCGAAGATCAAAGTTGGCGCATTGTTATTAGTGCACTCCACGTGACGTTCCTGGGAACAGATCTATCATTTATAATGTAAGTCCGCTGCGTTCTTGGTCATTTTATTAATCAAAATGTACATCTGTATGGCTACAAATAATATGGTCACTATTCTATACACACCCCCGCAGTCACTGCATTACTTTAAACTTATTATGTGACATCCCTCGGGTGAGATTGTGTGTGAAGTAGACACACGGCAATGCACCATTGTTGAAGATACAAGTACACTGCCGGTCACTTTGAAGCTATGTCGGCACCACGCACGTCGGTACACGGAAACAACAGGACACGTAAACAACAAAAACAGAAGACGGAAAGAATCCACGAACGGAATACACGGAGAACAGAGAAATCAGCAGCAGCATCCTAAATGCCCCCGGAAGTCCGCCGCGGCCGCCCCGGAAGTCAGGCACGGTCGCCTGTGACGGGGGCGGGGCCACATCCACACCGGAAGAGGAGGCAGGCGAAGTCAATGCGTCTCGCGGCCCGGGGCTCCTGTGAGCGGTGTAGAGCCCCGGGGCCGCGCCAGCAGGAGGTTGGGCGCAGCGTGCTCAGAGCAGAGTCCCCGACATTGTCCAGGTAAGTTCCAAAAGGCTGGGGGGGCTTGGTGCACTTGTGTGTGTGTGTATGCTCATGTGTGTGTGTATGCGAGCGACGATGACGGCGGGGGACGGGGGGCCTCGGTGCACTTGTGTGTGTGTGTGCGCGCGCGTGTGTGTATGTGTCAGGGGGGGTGTCTCTGTATGTATGTATGTGCGTGCATGCATGGGCGCTTGTGTATGTGTATGCACATGCGTGTGTGGTGCTTGAGCTTCCCAGGAGACAGCGCCTGGCCACAGCGCGCGTTCCAGTTTCAAATCGCCTCCAAGGCGATGCGCGCGGCCGGGACTGTCTCCTGGGAAGCACAGTCGCTAACAATAGATCTCTAGCGAGACACAGCGCTGACGCGCTGTGTTTTCGCTACGAGACCTAAAAACTCCCCCTAGAGTTCTACCCCCCTCTACTGGGACACCCCTGAACCCTATTGTCCTTCTGAAGCCCAAGTCACTCAAGGCATACCTACCTTCTCTTCATTTCACCACAGCTTTAGTCTGAATGCCATGGACTAAGCTTCCCTCAACTTCATCAAATATAAATGCATGCTGAAAACTAATAAGTGTACACTACCTTCCCGGTAAAACTGCCATTTCAAAGCTCAAATCTGGGTGTACCACCTGTCCTGTACCTTTCAGACTGCAGAACTTACACATTTCTCTATTCACTTTCCTCATCGCCTTGTTGATTGCTGCTGGTCTCTCTGCCTATCTCAACTGCCTCCTGGGTATGAATTCCATCCAGATCAGATGGGTCCCCTCTCATAAACTATTTATCTCCCTCAAAACTGCCTTCATTGCCTTTATCAGCACCAGACCCTTCACTCTCACCAAGTCATTTTCACATTGACAATAACTGAAAAGCTGTCCCTTTTGACCCATTCTGATACCTAAAAACTTCCCTTTCTCTTTCTCGTGCCTGCACTCAGAGTTTGCATAACCAAAAGATCAGGCAAAATCTTCTATTTAGGAATGCTTCCAGTTATAATGGTAAAACCCTTTTTCCCTTTGCCCCATTGTTCTGTCCTTGACCATCTCTAATTTTGAGCTTATTCGTCAGGTTCAGAAAAGACTGTTCTGAATTCCTCCCCCTGAGGCTGTGCTCATGCTCGCCCGCACATGCGCACGCATCACACACTGAGGAAGCCAATGAAGCTGAGCAGAACAGAGGTGGGGAACTGTTGCTCTTCCCGGTCTCCCAGACTTCAGCAGCAAAGGAACTTTCCCAGGATGTTGTTCGCCCCCTCCCCTGTGTGATCTAGACAGTGGTTCTGTGGTCCTGCCGGTATCATTTGCATGCTGTGGTCTGCTGTGCTCACTCACTCACCACTGCGCCCAATCCACTCATGGAGGTGGGTAGATTTGGGTGTGCAGCAGGATGAAGCATTTGGGCTCAGAGGCAGGGTCCGCTGTACAGGGGACTGGTGCAAAATGCTGGTTCTGGTGTTATTTTTGGCCTTGACGACTTGGCTGACTTGGGGAAGCCTTGGAGGAGCTATTGCGGAGGGGGGGCCTGTACCCTTAGGGGAAACTTGGGCCTGGACTTAGGCCTGGGACACCAGACGTCTGGATGTTTTGGTCCTGACAAATATAGAGACTAGAGCCAAGGAGGTCCTACAACCTACAATAAATATTACAACCTACAATCTACAGATCACCGACTATAGACTGTACACTGCAGGAGCCTCTCCCTCAGCTCCCTTCATGTGCGGGTGGAGGCAGCAGCAGCATGACCAGGGGGAGGAGGTAAGGAGAGACTTGCCGTTCATCTGCTGTTTCACCTGTTCACTTACTGTTCTACCTCTACTACGATGTGACCTTCTGGTATATTCTCTCCTGGTAGTGCCACCATCGCTGTGTTTGAAAACCTCGTGGGTGCTCCCACTGCATTACTCTAGAGCATGTAGCAGGGAACTGTGGGGTCTGGGAGGCAAAGCTTAAGCCGTTGCCAACTCCTGAGCAGGACTGCATCTCTGACTTTGCATGCCCAGAGGCTATGCTTCTAGAAGATATCATCATCATGGGCAAAAGGAAAGCTATACCTCAAACTAAAGCTTGCGATTCAACGCTGTATGGGTATATTAGGAAAGCGGTGGGGGTTCTTAACAAGGATATTGAATGGGTGGAATGCCGTCTTTCGACCATAACTGCTACTGAAGCTTTTGATACCTCTCACCCAGTCATTCCTAATGTGTGACTCACAAACCCACCTGTGAGTGATGTTCTAGCGTTTCCAACTACTCCAGGCCATGAAACTCACAGAGGGAGTGGCTGGTCATTGTTTGTCCAGGGACCCTACACGATCTATTCAAAACATTGTGACTAATGCACATAATAATTTGCTTGTGTCTGTTAAGGAGATGTTGCATGAGATAATTTTGCCTGTTAATAAGCGCCTGGACGCTATTGAAAAAAACATCTGTAGTATAAGATCTGAAAGGGTTAATAATGGGTTAACTTCGTCTGGCAGTTCGTAGTACCACTTCAGCGTCCACCAATATTGTGAGTCCCCTTATTTCTGCCCCGGATTTTTCTTCTTTGTCACCCATGCAAATAAGAGAGCAACCACAGATCCAGACACAGTCATTGACAATAACTAAAGTGAAATCGACTTACTGTGACCCTGTAACAATAAATCTACCCCAGCCTGTTGCCCTTATGTATCAGTAATGGTTAACGTACCACTGTACTTAATTATTGCCTCATGGATCCTACCGGGGTGGGGTCGGTCTGTAGTCACATTTATTGCAAGACCGATCTCCAGCTCCCGCAGCGTCCTGGACCAGCAATTGACGAGGTACTAGAAGTGGGAGATCGGTCTTGGAGTAAGTGTTACTACAGACCGACCCCACCTCGGTAGGATCCATGGGTCAATAATCTCACACCTCATATAAAATCGTATTTCCTTTCAGGTGATGGTGAAAGCACAAACTGTAAGTTTGTGGTAATAACTGCCACAGGAGAGGGTGCACCTTAGCATGTGCATATCACCGAGATCATGTTAGTCCTGAAGAAAGCCTCTGCACATTGCATCTGGATGCTGATACATGTAGACCGGCCACACTTCACTATTTTTATGTAGGGATGTCACTGGTCATTTAATACCAGCGGGACATCCTCATTATATTTTTAACTTTACCTTACTTTTCCAACATTAAAAATCTTTAGGTCAAGTAAATGTAATTTTAACAAGCACTATCTCACTTTGCACCCCCGAAAAATACCTGCTCCGCTGTGAACAGGTGCCATAGCACACCCAAGTGGCATTCTGCCGCTCGGGTGGGAATTCCATGATGAAGCATGTCACCAATAGGTTGGTGAGTGAGGGTTCTTTTAAAAACAAGTGATACTCCTTCTGCTTTGTGCACGTATAATAGATTCAGAATTACTCTTTTGTTGTTTATATAGATTTATTACAAGGGACCAGGAGTGGTTATGTTTGAATACCCTTTCTCTCTTATTGTTTAAATATATTGACATTATGCAACACTGTCATGTTATCCATGTTCGGCAACATCTTTCTTTCTGCAAACTCATCACCTCACACTTGAAGTGACAGTGGAAAAAAGGCAGCCCTCCAGGTCTCCAATTCTCTGGCCACTGTTTAGCACACCACAACTCTTGTCAGTAAAGACCAAAACCCAAACATCCTGCTACATCTTAGACCTGTATTTTCCATTCTTTCTCTTCCCCCAAGCCAATCAGTGAAATCCCAATCCTCCAAACATTTCCAACACATCTGCAAGTAGCCCTTCACCCCTGCTTTCAGTCACACTCAATTGTGGGATAGTGACAAACCTGACACCTACAGAAAGTCCTGCCTGCTCGAACCATCCTAAATGCAAATTTCAGGTGACCTAGCAAACCTTGTACCTCCCTCACCATCAATTATTTCTTTGTCAGGATTGTGTCAATTAATTCCACTATTCCTCTCTTCTTGCAATGTTGCCTCAATTTTTTCTGTGTTAATTTTAATCCCCTAGAAAGTCAGTACTGTACAATGTCCCAACATCGTTTTCTCAGATAATGGAACCCCTACATCTTCCATGAGCTCTTTACAACCTGCCAGCATTCTCTGGTCGTCTGCCAAGCCAGGATGCCCTCCAAAATAAAAGTCATCAAGGTAATGCATCACTGTAGTGTAGCCTGTCAGGAATGTAAAAAGCCATGGCAGGAAGGAGCTGATTTTTTTAAAGAGAGCGTAGGATATTGAACACCCCATTGACAATCCTTTGTCCATAAACCATTGTCCCTTAAATTGAATCCTCAGCAGCTCAAAGCCAGCAGGGTGTTCCGGCAGCAACAGAAAGATCGACTTAATGTTGCTCTTAGCTATATGTGCCCCTTGGCCCACCTCATTCACCAATGCCATTGCCGCATTCCACAGATGAGTGAGATACTGCTGTCAAGTCTTTCGCTATGAAGTCATTCACTGATGGTCCTTCAGGCCATGACAAGTGTTGTTTAGTCAGAACTGGCTTTTCACTTTTTTGGGAACTACCAAAATGGGGGACACAATTAAATTGTCCATGGGTCACTCATCAAAAGGGCCCAACAACCTCCTCTCTCAAATCTCTTTAGTCAACTTCTCTGTAAGACCTGAGAGTCTTCTTTAACTTATTTTAAATTGTCTGCCCATTTCTTGCAGTGGGTAGTATAACCCAAATGAAACACTTCCCTAAACCCTACTCACATCAAGGCACTATCCTGGGGTTCTCCATACCACTGTAACCAATATGCTAAGAGGTGGGATTTAACCGGAGTACAAGCTCTTCACTGTAAATCCCTGCACCCCTATCCCCACCTTTCGTCTGCTGGTGCAACTACCCTCCTGTAAACGTTTGTGGTCCCACTGACGCTACCCCACAATGTATAAGTGGGTGCCTGATCACACATTGGGAGCATTTATGCCAGAATTTATACTATGCTCTGTTGCAAAAACCCTTATTGAATGACCAACATGATCCTCCCTTCCCTGTATGTCCTCTACCCTGTACCCCTACGACTCCTTGGGCATGTTCCTGAAAGGACCAATAAATCCCCAGCAGCCCACACCTCATGAAGACTGTTGGTGGCAGTCATGCTGGTCCCATCGTGGGGATCAATAAAGCATTATCCAGTTCTCCCCACTTACCAGCCACATCCTCTGCCAGGAGTGCCCTAAATTCCTCATCGTACCACACTCACGCATAACCTCCAAAAGTAATATGGACTTTCCATATGGCATCCATGTGCTTGAACAAAGCTACAGAACATTCTGGGAATTTCTCACAGTAAACGCTAGCTTATATGAAAAATACCCCTGTTCAATTCTCTATAGTCACCGGCACCTTGGGTCATTTTGCTAACTCGTACTCCCTTTCTTTGCCCAAATCTCCCTGTGCAACAACTTGAATACTTCCATGCATTCCCTTTCCAAATCCTCTCCTTTATGGAAGCCATAAAATGTGCCCCCCAGGATTTGGTTATTCCCGTGTATGGTGGTTTTTTAGCTTCTAGCTCCTTGCTCTCCTTTTTGGTCTGTGTCCGTATCCTCAGTCTCCTATTTGCTAAATTCCTGGGCTGTATTGGTCCCTGTGGTGGCCCCAGCTACCTCTGTCCTGCAAGTCTTCACACCTTTTCCCACTGTTGTCACTTCATTTGTTTATTTTTTTGTCCTGCCTCCCTCTGTACCTACACCACTGTCAACCACGTATTCAACCTTCCGCAGCCTGTTCCTGCATCTCACTCAGACTCTCCCAAGCTTGCTTCCACGTTTTCTGACGCCATGACAGTCAGAACCACCTCTAAGACCTGCTTACCTGGCTTCAGGGTTAGTATCAGCACTGCGGCTTGCCATCCTGCCAGCAGTCTATGCTCCATGACCAACACACACGTCAAGATGATAGACCTCTTCAATCACTAACCCCCAGTCACAGATCGGGGTTTAATCCATCATTCTTTTTCCCACTATGCCACCCCAGTTTGGACCCAGCAATATGCAAATCAGTTTTGGCCCTGCTCGATTTGCCAGGCCAGGTCCTCCCTGGACCTGAAGCAAGCAACCTGGGACTGGTTTCGGGGTTTCACCCCTCATCAGCCAGGTTACCTTGAATCCAGTGGCACAGTGAGCAAGGGACACATGTCTGGGCATACCCTTGGCCACTTAGGGTGAACATAGCAAACACAAGAAGATGATGGACCTAGTGCTGAAATTTTTCAACCACTCACCTCCAGTCACAGATCTGGGTTTAATCCATTGTTCTTTTGCTCGCTATGCCACCCCAGTTTAGGCCCAGCCATAAGCAAATCAGGCTTAATCCTGCTCTCCATGGGAATAGTGCAGCCCAAACTGCCAGGCCAGGTACTCCCTGTTCCGGAAACAAGCATCCTGGGACCGATTTCGGGGTTTCACCCGTCATCAGCCAGGCTAGCCTGAATTCATTGCACATCGAGCAAGGGACACAAGTATGGGCTTACCCTTGGCCACTAAGGGTGAACATAGGAAGCATGACTTCCATCCATACCCAAGACTTCCTTTTTTCTTTGTCCTGCAACATGTTTATAAAACCCTGGTTAGACTATCCCCTCATCCTGCTGGTGTCTCCATTTTCCATCTCTACACACCCCACTGTCACTCCATCCTCTCCACTCAACTCAACCAATTCCCCTTCCTCCAACTCTTCTCCTCATCGTAATCCAACATCAAATTTTCTGTTCCCTCCGCCATTCTCGTTTGTAAACCACTGGTACTCGGAATTTCATTGTCTACCCAATTCCATCCCACTGGTTCTTTGGTGGATGCTGGTCCGATTACTTTACCAGACTTTCCTGCTCCAACATTGAGGAGCCCTCCTGGGACCTTCCCCATGCAGCACCCCCTCTGTCAACTGCCGCCATCAGGGCTAGTTGCACTGGACCACGCCCTCGCTTCTTCCCAGGGTGGCTGAACCTTACAAGACTCTCCCAGGTATGCCACTGTTGACCAACCTACAAATAAACCATTGGAATGGCCCAGTGTGTGGTAAGTGCCTTATCCATGCCCCATTCTTACTCCCATCCCCCTGCCATCCACACCCATTTTCACACCCTACCCCTAAACTCCATATGCTGACACCATCTCCTCTCCGCAACAATTTTGGTCTTCCCACACCCTTTCCCTCAGCTCTCTGTCTGCCCACCTCAGTGATTTCCTGCACCCCTCCCACTTCTCCCACCACCACCCTCCCTGTGGGAACACCGTTTGAGGCAGCAGTGGTGCCCTGTGATTTCTTGGAGTATACTTTCCTCCACTTTGCCCATACCTCCGTGGGTGCAAAGAGATGCTCAAAACCATCAGTATCATCACCTTCATCTCTCCCCCTTTTCAAAACCTTCCCCATCGCTTCAGGCCTGTATAGTTCCAATACTGGCCCCAAAGAAACCTCTTGCTCACTACCCTCCTAGCCTTCTAACCACCCACCAGCTGTTCTCCCAATCTACCCCTGGGGAAGCCCAGCTGATAGTGCCTTGTGCCACCCAAATTGTTTGGTGCCCTCTACTACTATCTGGAAGTAAAGCAACCTTCCAGTCACTCTCCGCTGTGATTGCTCCAGCCCTCCTACCTGCCATTCCACCTTCTTCACCCCTTTCCTTATGAACACCTACCCAACTTTCTGACTCCAGCACAGCCTCTGCACCCAGAATAAGGCCATAAAACCTGGTTCGCTGTGCCTCAGAGCCCCTCCCAGTGCCAACATATTGTGCCACCCATTCCAAGACAGAGCCTGTGCCCGAACATAGCTTGTTGGGCCCACCTTCATGCCGCCCCTTTCTCTACTCTTGCCCCATGCATGCCCAGAGCCTTCAGACTCACACTCTTTAAATATGTTGGGGTGGGTGGTGAGCACCCTAACATCACCACCACACCTTCAGAGGCCCTCCTCAGCACCCTCGTCCATCCCCTGCCACACTGCCCTGCTTCCATGTCACCCACAAACAGGTCCCCCTGCCTGTGGATCGCAGCATGTGGGCAGATTCTGCTATGCAGGGATATACCCATATGCTCCCATGGTGTTCCATGAGCCGTCCCTATTGGGAGAGCCACCAAAAAAATCCTGCCCAACCCTGCCTTGCTACCAACCACTGTGTTACCTGTCCTTGAAATGGTGGCTGCTAGCCCAATTGGATACCCGTCCAACCGCCCCCCACCCCCACCTACCAACATAGCCCAATTGAGTACGGTCATCTAGACCCAAATAGTCCATAGCTGCCAGGCAGCTAGACATCCCACTTGGGCTGTCTCCCAATTTCCCAGTGCAAATGAAGACTATGTGGCAAATAGTGGAGAACTTAAAACTTGTTTTGCACTATTTACAGACAAAGGTTTTTTTGTTTATCAAAACAGGAAACACAATGAAGAAGCTTTGTTGAACTTGGCCCTCTCTGCAGGGACACCTCCTTACATATTTCCTTCACCCCTTGTTTTCTGAATTTAGTTGTTATTGGCATTAGAACGCGGCACTTTACCACTTTTAACATGTGCTAAAATGCTTGTGCCCTCTCATTGAAACATGTTGAAATTGGCTTACCCCCAATTGCCACATTTAATTTACATGCATATCCCTATTAAGGAAGTACTACATGTTTTTATTTCATTTATTCATTTGTAAGGTTTTATATAGCGCTGGCTAGACCCAGAGGAATCAGAGCACTTTGCATGAGGAACATTAAGTTACAAGTTACAAATTACATCCGTTACAAGAGCATAGCAAAACACAGGCAAAAAACAATGTTGGCTGCTGAGGGAAGGAAACATAATGGGGAGACGAGGAAAAGCTATGTCCAATGTCTGGCTGGGTAGGTGACGGCTGAGGGGGTGACCCAGAGCCAAACTCCTCTATAGTGGCCTAAACAGCTGCACCAGGCAAAGACCATGTTTTTCAGTCCCCACGGTAAGTACAGTGTTCAAGGTTTCAGCCCAGGGTGTGTCATCATAGATCAAATGGTAGCATCCATCCTAGTTTTCCTGGCAAGCAAAATCTGTTTCTCTCTTCAGCTCACCCTCACCTCATTTAGGCCCTAAGCCGAGGCATCAGTCTCTGTCCTCGCAACCATGACCGTTGATTAGGTGGGGTATTGCAGCAGGGCACTCCTGATTGCATGATATAGGAATTAGGTAGGGGAGCTCCGGTCTCAAACAGTCCTGCCCGCCAGGCAGCTGCACACCAGCGCCGACCCAGCCAGGTTCGAAGTAGAAGTTGTAGAAGTTGGAGATTATGTTGGATTCCTTATAGGTGAGATAGGGGCTGGGGTGGGGAATGGTCCAGTTAAAAGCACAATTGCCTTTCCGACCTCAGAGGCCCCGCATACCAGAAGGAAAAAAAAAACAGGCAAAGACTTGCTGTTGGGTTTCTAAGTTCTCGATAGGAAAGCTTCCAGGGTTCCGGCCAGGTCAGCCATCTTAAGGTCAGGCAAACAGAATATTTGGGCCCGGGGTTGTAGGACACTCCACTGTTGCCCCATGCAATTCTTTCAGAGAGGGTGAGGATGTAGCAGATCTAAGTGGGAAAACAGTCCCATAGTTAGAGTTTTGCGCTCTGGAGACCCTGATGTAAACACCAAAATCTTGCTCCTGGCACCATTTTAGGCTCAGGCACAGCCATTACCTGGCCCACCTTCAAGCAACTCCACCCAATTTTCCTCCCAGGGAACTTGTGTGGAACCCCAGGATCACCCCAGCTGCCCAGTATAGTGTGCCCCAGAGCTTCTTTCACCTCCCGGTTGCATTGACAGCGTCTGTGAGATCACACGCTGCGGTTCGATCACCGCACATCTACACCCCAGACATCATTGGAGTATTAATCTTGAGCATGGGAAACTATCCCTGGCTCTCTAACAGCCACTGTGGAGATAGGGTACCTGCTTCCTTTGTCACCACATACAATGCAGTCTCCATGGGTCAATGCTGTTATTGGAATCCTGCTGGATAAACGACTGCGGCGCCATCTTGTCCCCGCTGCAGTGGGTACATGTGAGGGTGCCGAGGAGTGGGAATCCTTCTCAGAACCGCCACAGCTTATGTCCATGGGAAGACATGGAAAAACCCATTGGGCAGATTCGTACTTCCGACAGAGAGATGGGATGGTAGAACTCTGAACCTGGGCTCCGTGTACGTCCCTCTGGGGCTGCAGTACGAGACTACATTAGCCCTTGGTGGGGATATGAAAGGTGTCATCTCCCTGTCAGAGGACAGGTGGCCGAGGAGAGTGGACACAAGCACCGGGACCCCTCTGAGAGGCTTCGTGGAGGTGCTGAGTTAGGCCAATCTATGGAGAGCTCATAATAGGAGGAATCGCCAGTATACACACCTGTCGGCCAGACATGGAAGTCCGCCCCGAATGGACTATTAGTTCAGCCTGGGCCAAGAAGTGGGAGGCTTGAGGGATACACAACATCGGGCGAGGGGCATCTCAGACCATTCGCCGGTGGTCATCTGGTTCAAGGGGCGGTGTCATAATTCTCGCAGGGAATAGCAGGCACATATAGTATGAATGGGGAGTGAATGCATCCAACCACATCTCCCATAAAACCTGAAGAAAGGCGTCTTCTCTGCTGTCGGGCTGCAGCCTTTCCTATCTGCTACATAGGCCCCTGCTCTTTTCCTGTCAGGGTAGTTATGGAAAACAAGGGTACCCCATTAGTAAAACCTGGGGTTGAAGTATTTATGGAAGGAACAAAGGTTTGGGGTGGCCTCAAAAGGTCCTCGTAGAGTAGAGTATAACTATATTTCTAGAATAAATTTTAGGAGCAGGCTTTGTAGGTTTCAATTATATTTTTCAGGTGCTCACACATGTGACAAGGTGCTTATAGTGACTAGGTGAAAATATTTTAAAATTAAACTATATACAAGGTGTCACAAACAAGGGTAATCCCCCAAAAATATGTACAATAGGATAGGGGAGTTTCCTTGAGTGGGTCGACGGCGTTTCGATCTAAACAATTTTAGATCATCATCAGGACGTGAGCTTTCTTTGCAGGGATGGGCGAATTATTTTGATCAGCTGTCGGGAGAAGGTTCTTGGACCGTTGTAGTTAATTTCAACTGCTCAATCTGTTATTTATCAACACTGGAGAGATAAGTTATCAATGAGAATTTTCTTACAGCAGTTCCAGCCTTATCTGTGGACAGGAGTCTAATGATGGAAGGACAAGTTGTTTACTGATAGTGTTCCGGTATTATTTACAGAGGATGGACGAATTAGACAGACCAGGATTAATCAAGTGATAGTTCCTGTACAACGTCCCGGCAGGAGTGAATCGCCGCGGTCCGTGGCCGGACTACCTCTGCCTCGCTACTTCGGCGGCTAGCGCTTAGTGCTGCTTACTGAAGTATAAATACTTTTCCTGTCAGGTGCTTGTAACCTGATATCGGCGATTGGACTGTTTGGAGCTCTGAGCTTACTTGCTACACCTCGGATGAAATTGACAAGCCTGGCCGCCTGTCTTCTTGGATTCCGTGAGTCTCTGTGAAATCCTCATTTGTATCTGTCAGAGCGTATTCCACGCTGGATTATTTCGTTCTGACTCGCTTTGAACGCGAGCTGGGAAATACTGCAGGAGTGCGGAAGCACTTTGCCTGAATACTTCTGGTTTACCGGTTCTTCTCCATGCAGGTCAGCGCTGGATCCGAATACCAAACTCCGTTTGGGGAAAACACGTGAATCTAATACTGGAGGCGCATGGAAGCACTTGTTTGTTGTTTAATTTTCTTTGCGTTGGAGCGCTTCTTCGGCATTTCAGGCATCAAGCTAAATCTGCTTTCTGGGGGGAAACGCTTGGTGGCGCTAATGTGTTCAGAGGGAATATGTCACTGAGGAAAAGTGATCCAGAACTATATTTATTTTCATTTTACTTTATTTGCAATATTTTTGTGCCTTTTATGATGGTATATATATGGCAGCTTAATTCTGTAAGTGTAACTCCTCACATATTACATTGATAGTAAATCTGAAGTGGTATGTGAATTTATGTTTGATGTTATTGTCTCTTATACAGGGAACACGGGGCTACCAGTTGAAGTGAGGCCAGAACAATTCCACAACTGCACTTCTTTGCAGAAGCATCTTTATTGTTTCCTTTGTCCCTTTTTCCTCCTTCCCCTGTTATGGTGGTGTCTGCTGAGTTTACCTATATACTCGCAGGTGGTTCCATAGAGAGGGAAAGGGAAACCTAGCATCATTCATCGCTCCCGCTGTATCCGGCTGATCAGGTTAGTGGTAACCTATGTACCTGTCATGACAGGCGGACAGTGAGAAGTGCCCTGCCGCCCGGACTGGCAGCCTGGCACCTAACGGATAGGAAATCTGTGGAACAACAGCAGAAGGCACCGAGGGATACTTCCAGCAGAACGAAGGGTCAGTGGACTCATACTGTGTCCTCTGGGAGACCTACAAGGCAATGTACCCTGGCTTGTCAAATTAAATGCTACTAGAGGGCTTGCAGCACTAATTGTTCCACCCACTAAAATAGCCTTTTAAAACATGTCTCTGGCCTGCCACTACATCCTGTAATTCAGATTTAAGCTACCATTTTGACCTGGACCTATGGAGGTCCCCCAGAAGGACAACCAGTTTTCAAAGGACTGCCCTGCTGCTTGAGGCCTGTCATGTTGCTTGATTCCAGGACTACCAGACTGACTCCAAGGGCTAGTTAGCTGGCCCTGTGTGAGGTACAGGGACAAAGCGAGCTCCAGTGACCTCAAACCCCGCGCCTGGCCTCTTCCTGGAAACATTCCTGACCCCTAGGGGGTGCCCAACCAATTCTTGACAATTAAAACTTGGGACTTGGAATATTTTTCACCAAAAAATAGTCCGGCAATCGATTACAACCAATAACCCAATTGTGTACATGCTTTTAATCTGATTTGAAGAATTTATGTGGGGAAAAACACTGAGAGGTCAATATATCCACAACCAAGGCTATTGAAGATGGACAGTCAAACCAAACTAATAAGAATCATGAATCCAATCCTAGACAGATTGAGAAAGTTAATTATAACGATCATTACATTTAGGTATAAACTTAACCTAGTAGCTGTGTTGGGCAGACCACAACTCCAAAGTGTCACAAGCATTGTATCAAAACAATGGGGCTATTCTTACTGTAGCTTTGGATATTAAATGTGTAACCTCTCTCTGATAAGAACAATTAAGGTTTAAGTGGCTAAATTAATAACAAAGGCTTTTTATGGAGCTCGTATTTTGGGTTGTCTCAAGCTAAGATTTTGATGATAAAAAAAAATCCCCAAAAGAGTTTTTGGGGTTCCACATTGTGGAAGCAGTTGGATTTCTAAATCAGGAAGTTGGTTTGTTTAAAATTAATGGTATTTTAGATCTGAAACCTTTGTTGTATTGGTTTAAAAGCTGCTTGAGGTGTGAACCTATTTTGATCTTTGAATTAGTGAAACAATTACATACTGCAGATATGGCAATGGCAGAGGGTTATAAAAAGACATCTGTATGAGCTAAAATTAGAAAAGTAACACCCTTGACTCTCTTGATTAAGGTTATTGATTTACAAAAGAAAAGTTTGCTTTTTATGTCAATGACAAGAGATTCTTCAAATCTAATAAAATTACTAATGTAGAGTGCATTTCCCATCTCACTGCTTCCTTTTACCGTCAAAGTCATCGAAAAGACCTTCAACACCTACGGAGCACACTTCATAGAAACCAACAGCATTCTAGACCCCTCTCAATCCGGATTCCGCAGCAACCACAACACCGAGACAGCCCTCCTCGCCGCCCCGATGACATCCGTGCCCTCCTCGACCAAGGCCACATGGCAGCCTTCATCCTCCTGGGCCTATCGGCAGCCTTTGACACCATCTACCACCGCACACTAGCCACCAGACTCCACAACACCAGCATCCAAGGAAAAGCCTTAGACTGGATATGATTTTCCTCTCAGGCAGAACACAGAGAAGAAGACTCCCGCCATTCCGATCAGAACCGACAGAGTTCTATCAGCCCCACTCTCTTCAACGTTTACATGGCCCCCTGGCAACCATCATCAGAAACCACAGGCTCAACATCATCTCCTATGCCGTCGACACCTAGCTCTTCCTCTCCCTCACTAAGGAACCTGACATCACCAGGCGCAACTTCCAAGAAGGGATGATAGCCATCACAACCTGGATGAGCAACAGCTGCCTGAAGCGCAACTCAGAAAAAAACAGGAGTCCTCATCCTTGGCTCCTTCCCATCCGCATGGGACAACACCTGTTGGTTGTTCTCCCTCGGAAACCCACCCACCCCAACAGACCATGCACGCAACCTCAGCATCATTCTCGACTCTTTACTCACTATGAATCTCCAGATCAACATTGTGTCCTCCTTATGCTTCAACACCCTGCTCATACTTCACAAGATGTTCAAGCAGATCCCCCATTCCTGAGAAACTGTCACACACACTCATCACCAGCCGACTGGACTACAGAAACTCTTGCTTTGCCAGAACCAACAAAAAACTCCTTCGCAAACTCCAGACCATCCAAAACACAGCTACAAGACTTATCTTAAACATCCTACGGCGCAACCACATCACCCAACACCTCCTCAACCTACACTGGCTACTCGTTGAATGAAGAATAACCTTCAAGCTGCTCACACACACGTACAACGCCCTCCACAACACCAGACCCAAATACTTCAATGACAGAATCTCCTACCACACCGCCAAGAGAAACCTATGCTCTGCTGACTTTGCCCTTGCCACCGCCCCCAGTTTCTACAGGACCAGAGCAGGTGGAAGATCCTTCTCCTACCTCGCAGCCAAGACCTGGAACAAACTCCTGCTTCACCTCCAACGAAGCCCGACATAACACCAATTAAGAAAGGACCTCAAGACCTGGCTTTTTGAATGACCCTAACGGAGCTGCTCTTCCTTCTCCCACCCACAGTGCCTTGAGACCCTCACAGTTTAGTCGTATGCTTCACAAACCCTGATTGATTGATTTATTGATTGATTGATTGATATCCATTTGTCTGCAGTTGAGGAAAGAGATCCATATTAAATCATCATATCACTTGCTACGGATAGAATTATGGTTATGAAAGAATGATACTTACTTAAATCAACTTTATTTCAGCTCAATTAGACCATAAAAGCACACAGTGCAAAACAGTATATGTAGTTAAAAACATCGTAAATCGAAGTCTCAGTTCATAGCAATCAATAAATAATAATACAGCATCAGTTATCAAGTGAATTTCCACAAAGCTCAGATAAAACCAATGGAACAAAAACCACATAAGAAGTCCAAAAAGGAAGGTTGTTAGTGGTCCGCTATGTTCCCCCTGGATTACCTAAGCAGGAGGTCAAACATAATTAGAACAGTCAATGCAACAATAAAAGGCACAGCAATCAATATTAAAACAAATCTGATAAAAACCACCTACAAATTCTAAAACTTTGCATAAGAACAGAAGCCCTCTGCCTAATAGCACGTTCAATATATTTTGCAGAAGAGAAACCATTCTTGATTGTGGGTAAGATTTGCAGGTAAATAAAGGCAGCTCTACATTAATGAATGTCGGCCACCCTGAGAATGGGCAACAAATGTAGTACCTCGGCAAGAAATACAATTTACAAAATAACTTAAAATATAAAATAGTTTGTGAAAATTGGTCATCACAGGGGTATAAAGGAAGTTGTAGAAAGTGTTTGCCTTGTGATGGAAAAGCAGCAAGAAAGTGCACCATGCATAGGCTGAGTCTCATCAGTAAAATTTTGTGGTATGAATTTCCCAACCATACTAACAACGGGGCAGTACTTACAACCAGACAAACCCCCATATAGATCAGGGCCGTTGGTTTGTCTACAGCACTCCGCATTCTGTTCTCCAGACATCCCTCCAAAAACGTATACTTCAGCGTTCTATTAGAGCTGACTAATGCAGTACTAGGAGAGGTAAACAAGTACTCCTGTCCCATGCTACAAAATATATTTTGTATGTACTTCAGCCAATATATGCTCAAACAGTGTTTGAGTGTTAAGCAGTCTGCAAGCATAGCCCTATTAAAGGTTGTCTGGATTTTGGTCCAAATTCCAAGCCACAAAAAGAGGGGTCGGATTATAATAAGATGGCTAATATGACCAATCCCTACACCAGTGTGGCAGACAAAGGAATGATTCAATATACTCCGGTAGTTTTCCACCCATGTGTGAGAAATAAAGGTGATGTTGTTTTGTGCACAGTGTGCCAGTGTGGTTTAGAGCCAGAAGAAAGTCTGATGCACTTTTTCTTTTTTTGCATGTGGTCTAAGCTACTCAACATAATCTATGAGTGCCAAACATCAGGGATAATATCTTTAGTAATTATAGAGAAGACTCTGGGGCTGATTAGGATGTTGGTGGTCTCACCGACATCCAGCAGAGCGGTCCAACTGCTGCATTAGGATGCAGTCCAACCAACTGTATCATAATGCTGTGGTCGGACCACTCTGCTGGATGACAGAGGGACCAACCCAAGGCTTCTGACAGGTCCAAGGAGCCCATCAGACCATCAGTCAGATCATATTCCCTACAATAGGGGCGGTGCATGCCCTGTCACCACCGTAGAGCTTACGAAGTCCCTTTCCAACAGCCTTTCCGTGGTGGTCCAACCGCCATAGAAAGAATGTTGGAAAGGGCTTTGGGTGCTCCTATCAGGCCCCCCTGGGCGTCCACTATGGGACCCAGGGGGCACACGTGGTGTCCCCCAAACCCAATGCACCATGTGCCAGGCGCCAAATAGAGCCTGGAACACGGTCCAGGGATGTTTGTAAACATGTATTTAGCTATTGGGGCTTGTGCTGCGGCACAAGTGTCAATGGCAGAAGGTATTTTTTGACTGTTGGCGAGTGGGACGGCCAACTACCTGTTGGCCAGTCCCGATCCAGCAATGATGACAGTCGGACTCTCGTCCGACCGCCATCGTAATAAGGCCTTAAGGGGCACCTGAATCAACCAATTTTGCCTTAGCAAATGGGATGATTCGCAGAATCGTCCCGTTTGCAAATGCAAATAAGGGTATTTACATGCAACAAACCCTATTTTGCGATTCGTTAACCTGTTACCGAATCGTAAAATGGATTAGCTATATTGTTTTTGGAATAAGCCTCTTAGAGGACCTTCTATTTAAAATCGAAACAGCTAGATGTTATGGTCTTAGGAGTTTTATCTACTTTGGCAATTGTGATACTTAAACTGAAACATGTACATAATTGGGTCATTGTAAATCTGACTTCGTAATGGATACTTAAATGTGGCAATGTGACATGAAAATGTCTACCTGATTAGTGCTTTGAGATACAGACATGGTAAAGTACCCGAGTGAGCTTTGTGATTGTAGTATGTGCACGTATATCTAATTGGGTACTTGTGATGCTGACATTGTGATCTCCCACTAACTCGGACACTTTTCAGCTAGGAATGAAATGTGCACCTAATTGGGGTATTGTGAACCTGGCATGGCAATGTACTGTTATCTGTGGTATTGTGAACAAGTCCTGCAATGGAAATGTGGGCCTAACTGGGGCAATGTGATACTGGATTAGCACTTTAAAACTCACAAGACTGCATAGTTAGTGAACCTTGTGTTTTTGAGCAGCCATACTGGCAGCCTGGGAGATTGTGCAATGCAGTGTGCGCAGGACTGTAGAACATTTGAGTGCCACCTTCATATCATAGGCACTACCTTGAAATAGTTACACAACATTCAATTATATACTAAAAGTAATCTGGCAGATGGTGACAGGCAGCACCCTGGCATTAAATAGCAATTCTCATTGTACTTTATTTTCTAGATCAATGATTTTGATTTGCATCGGATGACACATTATGTGGTGGTGTTAACAACTGGTGTCATGTTTACGGTTTACTGTCGTAGGAATAAAGAATGTATTTCTCTCCTCATTGGGTAGAAGTACAATGCATCATGCACTGCCACAATTACATACCACCCATATTGTCTGGTATGTACCCAGTGTTTTTAAGGAATGGACACATCCTTGAGAGACACGTAAATGGATTGCTGCAGTAGGGAAAGAGGGGGATAAGAAAGTGGCTATTTACTAGGCTGGCGGCCAAACAGTACATATTCTCTGCCATTTGCTTAGCGGCTGGAAGTATAGTGCACAATCTTTACTGTTTAGCTGGCTACAAGCTAAGTATGAAAGATGAAATGCCGTTTGACCGGCAGCCAGATAAATAGTGTAAAAGAGGTCTTTATTTAGCCGGCCATGAAGAAAAGAGGAGCTTTAGGCAATGATGGAGTGGTGACCAGCTTGTAATGGGTATGCCACAAGAATTAAACCTTTAAAAGCAAGTACATATATAAATGCACAATCGTTTGTACAAAGTTAAGTGCATGGATTAAGCTAAGCTGTTTATAGAGGAAAAACATTCAAATCAATTTAGAAAAAAACCATGATTGATTATTTTAATATTGAAATAAGAAATGCAGGAATCACATTTCTGCTTTACGAGCTTCAGGATATAGCACACAGATATATATTTTGCTGCAGTCTAGAAGTATTTGTTGTCTGCAAAGAATATTGAGTATGATTTCAAAGCATGTGCATAAATGTTTTACTCACTCATGTGAACACATTGGTTTTTTTAATGTACATGATCCTCCTTTTAATATTTTTTAGGTTGATTGTTCTTGGGGGGTTTTGTTATGTTATGTTAAGAAAATGTATAACGCGCTCGGCTACTCGTAAGTGTCCCGGCACGGAACCAAGGGGGATATCAAAGGGCTTACATGAACAAATGTGTCTTAAATTTGTTCTTAAATACACCAAGGTCCTGGATGGTATGCAGACCCAGAGGAAGGACATTCCAAGCAGCTGACGCTTTTACTGAGAAGGAACAGCCCCCTATCCTCTGACGCTTAAAACGCTTTACACCCAACCCCTTCAGGATGAGTTGGCTAACTTCGGCTACGAAGTGGGGGCCATTGTCGCTCCACAAAATTCGACAAAGGCCGTAACGAGGGAAGAATTCCTTTAGTAGTACCTTAGCGGTGGCCATGGCAGTGTTGTCACGGGTTGGATAGGCTTCCACCCACTTGCTAAATGCGCACACCATAAATAAAGATGAAGAGCGCAGAGAGCGCGCAGGCGTGTAAAAAGAGACGCGCTTCTGAAGATAGATAGGGCCATACCTGTGAAGCGCACGGTGTGCCTTGACCAATATCTTGAATTTCACCCTGACAGCCAGGGCCGGCCAATGATACAATTGCAGCTGAAGATGGACACTATCCCTGGATGACGGGCCCAATAAAAGTCTGGCTGCAGTATTCGGCACCACCTGAAACCTCCTCAGGCGGCAGCCAGGAATACCGGCAAAAAGGGCATTTGCGTTATCCAACTGCAACAGACAAACAAACAAGTAATTGTTTGCCTTGCCGTCGGAGGCAGGAGGGGAAAAAAACATCTAAAAGATTTCAGTAATACGAAGCAGCCGCCGGCGAGCTTCTTGATGTGGTCCGCGAAAGAAAGATCTTCATCGAACCAAACCCCAAGATTTTTAGCTGGCCGCCCAGTAGAGGTGGGACTTGAGAACTCAGGGGGCCAGAGCTGTTCTCTGACATTTTTAGAAAATGTGCCGAAGAGTAAGATCTCAGATTTCCCCTCATTACATTTAAGTTGTGCCTCTGCCATCCATTTAAAATAGATGACAGGCAAAGTTGGGCCCAGAGCACAGAATCTTCCCCCTTTGCCGAGGTGAAAAGCAGCTGGATGTCGTCCAAGTAGGCCAACACCTTAGCCCACATCGCCTCTGCTAAATATAGCAGGGGAGTCATATAGATATTATATAAAAGGGGACCAAAGAAAGAGCCCTGTGGGACACCTGTTAAAACTGACCGTGGAGCGGAGAAACAAGGAGGAATCCAAACCTGCTCTGACCGCCCCCTCAAAAAAGAGCGAAGCCAACCCCACACAGCACCCGATAACCCTATACTGGCCAAGTGTGACAAGAGCAAAAAGTGAGGGACCTTATCGAACGCAGCAGAGAGGTCAAGCAAAATGAGTGCTGCCCTCCCGCCTGCGTCCAAACAGTCCCGTATGGCCTCTGCCACCTCGACCAGTACTCTTTCCGTGCTGTTCGACTGCCGGAACCCAGATTGTGCTGGGTGAAGCAGATCCTCCTTTTCCACATAGACAGTAAGCTGTTTATTAACGGCCTTCTCGCAAACCTTAGCCACAGCAGGGAGAAGAGAAATAGGCTGATAGTTCACTGGGCAGTGAGGGTCAAGAGACTGCTTTTTCAAAAGAGGCAAGATGTTTGCCTTCTTTTGTGGAAGGCTTTGTGCTAATTGCAGGCCTTTTTTTAAAGGAGATTATGCTTGCGTATTATTTCAAACATGGCATCATTGCAGCAACAGACAAGCTGCAGCAAAAATTGAATGCAGATAGGTAAGTTGCATATGGGCCACACAGAGAGGGGTACTTCCAGTTGACAATTAGCTTTTGGGAGCACAGTGCTTTAGGAAACTTGCAGCAGGTAAATTCAGTAAGGGATATCTGTGGAATGAGGACATGAAAGGAGGAAACAGGTAACTAATGCATATGGATCCACACTGCAGCCTGCTGAATAAACACACTTTTAAAGCTATAAATACCCAGGGTTAAGCCTAAGGTTGTGCAAATGAGCCTGAATGGACCCAAGACAGTTTTTGCATGTGCATTCAACTGTAAGGCCGCACAAACCATACCATATAATACACCCAAATCCTTACACTACATCTTTAAATGACTATTCTGTTGTCTCTTCTAAAATGATCTGTTATGTGAAAGAGTTTAGGATATTTGGTGACTTGGAAAGTGATCATCGCCCCCAACTAGTAACTCTACAACTAATCCCTCAGCTCCATGAAATAATGTTTATGGGTGAAAATGTGTTAGTATGGAATGAAAATGAGATACTGTAGACGAATTGTAATAAAAGCATCTGTTAAAACAAAATAAAAAGAATCATCATCAGTGAGTGGGAGATAATCCTGGTAAACATTCTTAAATCATATGATACTTGTACAAGACATCTTAAGAATTATTTTAAAAAAATAGGTAATTATCCTAAATCACTAATACAGAAGCCATTGGGCAGGAAGGGAATACTGACGACAGTGCTCAACAAGCCAATTTGCAGTTCCTTGAAATTAAATAAAATAGACAGGAATAAGATTACATACCAGAAGGAACTAAGGAGAAGAGAAAGACAGATCAATTCAGGTCATTTTATTATGATTCAGAACTCCTATCGAGGTCCACATAACATGATATTATGATAAAATAATGATACATAATACATATTAAAATCAATATTTGAAAGTTATACAACTCCAGTGTGTTACATACATTATATAGAAGCATCATCGGAGCAGCGTTGAGGGGAAGGCAGGCGATCAGGCCATGCAGTAACCGTTGCTTAAACTGAGCAGTGAGGTAGGGATCCCCCCAAAACCACGCTAAGGCTCATGAGGTCTCCTAACCTTGAACTATAAGTTCTCTTCACCGCCAATTGGGCGCAACTGAGCTTGTCCATTAAATAACATTGATAGGTACATTTCACCTAGTTTATTTTTGTAGAATACACTTTGACATCTCATGTGAGTAAGGTGAGGATCACGTGCATATCCTTGTCCTGAAGAAGGAGTCTTTGTACTCCGAAACATGTTGACACTTTTCGGTTGATATACCCTAAAACGTATATAATCAACCCCACCTTGCACCTTTTTAATAATACCAGCCGAGGATATAATAAATATTTTTTTCCTACGAGCCAGGTATTTTTTAACCCCACTTTTTTCACCTCACCTCACTAACTCACATCTTAAACACACACCCTCACATAGTTCACTACCAAGTGCTCCTACGTAGCAGCAAGTCGTAGCACGCCGCATTCCGTAGAGGGGTGCGAAGGCCCCGATGATGAAGCATGACACCAAGGGGCCTGTTGGTGTGTGAGGGGCATTTAAACAACACTGTGGGTTCCCCATCACTTTAGGGACCACGACCACTTCTCTGAGTGGATTCTATTTTGTTTAACCATATTGCTAAGGGAGACCAAATCCACTTGTTTCTCTCTCTCTCCCCCCCTCTTGGTTGTATTTAACTGCACATAGAGTGCCTGCTTTGTTTAAAAGGGGCACTCGGAGAATTACACATGGAACTGATAACCTTTTACAAAAGGATTAGTTACCATATGAGATTGTGAGCTATCCTTCTAAGATTATAACATCTAATTTGATAGGGTCCTCCGAAGGGCCACAGTTGCCTAAATGCATCCAGCCATTGGCCCCCAAAATGGTCAAAGTCTCTAATGTTCCCTGTTCCAATAGATATTCAATTCTAACAGATGAAATACCAACTAGTAATCTCCCTCTGGTCACTAAACCATCTTTGGAACCACTAGATTCAGCCAGTGAAGAGAGTGGTGAGACAACTGATTCTGTTAGACAGGGATTCACTCTTTGGAGGATATCCACAAGATATATCAATAAGTCGATAAACAGAAAGAAATGGTAACAGGCTTTACCAACACATTAGCAAGGGGGCCCAAATAGGAGAAAGAATGTTGTTGCGAATGCCATCTTAAGAAGGGCGACGTATTACGGTGGATACTACTGGTAATTTACAAGTTCAGAAACACAGACCATCCTCTATCATATGACATATCATAATCTGGACCTATACCAATATGACCTCTCCACTATGGCCTTGACAGACTTTGCAAACAGCATTTTAATTGGCAAATTAAATCTCCCAGGAGAGGCAGCTACCAAGATTATAAAGAAAGTGTTTCTCAACTTGCTAGCGAGAATGGACGTCATCGCACTTCCAACCCACATCCTGCATTTCATCTTGTATTTCCAAAATCAGACTGACAGGCCACAACACAAGATGCTTGTATTGACTGATCACTCACACACATTCAATTTGCATCAAAAAAGAGCCTTTAAATTTAGAAAAACAAAGCTAAAAAATCAACAAAACTTGTCATTTGAGAACTTCGCAAGCAAAACACTGTGCAACTTAGAAGCATCATCGGAAATTGGTGTTAATATCGACCTCTAATTTCTGACTTCAGGTGCACTCTTGAGTCTGTGGTAAATGCTCATTCCTCACTCAAATCTCATCCTATGAAGGCCAAGCCATCAGCACCAAGCTTGCAGACAGTAAGTGTGCCTCAAAGGGCCGTACATATGATGCTGAATGCATCTGCAATAAGACCTGATGACAATGAAAATCTTAGTACAGCTCCCAGAAAGCTTCTCAATGTAGCAAGCTAGACTTTATCATCAATGTTTCCTACTATAGATGGCTTCAAAACCATCAAAAACTGTGCAAACCCAGCGCCTATCCTAGTGCTCAAAACTTCTAAGAAAAGCACACCAGAAGAGAAGACTGACAAAATCTGATGCCATATGATCAACACAAAAATATTGCATCTGCTGCCGCACTCCAACACCCTCAGATGGACTCAGTTCAAAACTCTCTCCGCTGATTATGCTCCTCAACTCTGAGGCACCGATAAAAAGAGTGCCATTGAGTTGGGTAACAATAAACACCTGGTATTCAGCACCAAGATTCCCCAAGGAGAGAACATGTGTTTTATAAATACATGTGTTATGTTTATTCTTTCAGGTTCAGTCAAAGATATGCAGTTCCTAAGAAAGGAAATGGAAAGGTCAGGAGTACCTGAGGTATCAGGTCAGGGAATCTGATCCATCAGGTGCAAGAGCCCTGGCACACCCCAAAGGTGCTGCACTGCCCAACGGGCCCCACAGGGAGGCTCTTTGCCAGAGTTCTTTTGCTGTCCCCGATGTGAAGAGTGAGGTTGAGAGTAAGCATACTGAAGTGAGGGGGTGTGGCTTGCACGCCGCTGTGTAATGCCCGGTTACTCACCGGTAATATCCATTACTCCGAGTCCTGGTCTCCCCGTCCCATTCCTTACAAGTGAGCAGCTAGTCTGCTCCACGGAAACCTAGTACCTAGCAGAGCTTTTTGCCCCTCCCCCAGTATGGCGTCACCATCATGTGACAATAAAGGGGGAGGAGCAGTAGAGAAACTTCCTGAGAATACCAAAGAAAAAAAACAGAAACAAAACAATCACCCCAAAACCAAAAAGAGGGAGGGAGGGAAGGGCTCAGGAATGGGACGGGGAGACCAGGACTCGGAGTAATGGATATTACCGGTGAGTAACCGGGCATTACCTCCTCGTCCTGTCTCCCCGTCCCATTCCTTACAAGTGAGCCCATACCCAAGCACACGGTGATTGTAAGAAAAAAACAGACCAGAAAGTCCGAGAAAAAACAGGTCCATTTCAATCAACAGAAAACAGTACATTCCACAAAACATGAACCGCAGACAGGACACGAACCTCAAAGGCAGCAGAGGCCGCCATCCCCAACTGAAGACGACAATGTGCAACAAAAGTATGGGGAGAAGCCCACGTGGCAGCATAGCAAATGACCCTCAATGAGGCCCCCTAGAACATGGCCCAGGAGGACGACACGCACCGAGTCGACCGACCCTAAACAGAAGAAGGCAGAGGACAGTGGGCAGAACCGTAAGCAGAAACCACAGTGCCCCGGACCCCACAAGACAAGGAGGACAAAGAAGGCCGAAGCCCCAGACCCGAGAGGCCATAGGCGATGAACAAGGAATCAACCTCACGGAAATCAGCCGCACGCTCCAAGTAGATGCGGAGAGCCCTCAGCACATCCAACAAATGGAGGAGCACCTCCACAGGAGAGGCAGGAGCCGGAAAAAACCCCGGGAGAACAACATCCTCCTGACAGTGAAAAGAAGACACCACCATAGGAAGAAAGAACTGACTCGGACTGAGAACGACCATGGCAGCACAAAAGCGCAAGAAGGGGGGAGAAGCCAGCAGCGCCCCAATCACACCAACCCACCGCCCAGAAGTAATGGCCACCAGGAAAAGAACCTTAGCAGAAAGGAACGTCAGAGCCACGGAGTCCAAAGGCTCGAAAGGAGGACCCGACAAAGCCCGCAGAACCAAGGGAAGATCCCAAGGAGGCACAGGAGAACGAGAGACAGGACGTTGAAGCAAGAAACTCCTCAGAAGGCGAGCCACCAATGGGGAGACAGAGGAAAAAGAGGAACCCCGAAATGCAAGAATGGCAGCCCATTGCGCCCGCAGGGAAGAAACCGCAAGCCCCAAGACAAAACCATCCCGCAAGAAGTCCAACACCCTCACCGCCTCACAGGAGGCAGAGGAGAGACCCCTCCCAAGACACCAGGTGGAGAAACTCGCCCAGTGACGGGCATACGACTTCAAGGAGGAAGGACGCTAGGAAAGCTGGAGACATCGGGCAACCTCCACCGAGCAACCCAGACCCAGCAAACTCAACCACTCAAGTGCCAAACCCCCAGCCGGAGGCGTTGCATGGAGGCAAGCTTGAGCAGAGGAACCCGCAGGGGGAGGGAGACAGGGGAAACCTCCAACGAGGGCAAACAGAAAAGTTCAGCAGGAGGGGGAACCACCAGGAGAACCTCTGCCCGATCCAACCGAATCGTTCGGAGGACCAGCGGAAGGAAGGAAAACTGAGGAAAGGCAAATAGCAGACCCACCGGCCCCAGAATCAAGAAAGCATCGGTGGCCCACACCAACGGAGAGGGAACGATGCTGTAAAGCAGAGGAAGAAGGGCGGAATCCTCAGAGGCAAAAAGATCCAGCCAAGGAAGGTGGAACCTGAGGACAATCAGATCGAACAGATCCGGGGACAGACAGAGGGACACCGAGGTGATACACAAAAGAATGAACCACCTGATTGTCGGTCTGCACAGAGACCGTCCGACCCCGAAGGAGAAGGGCGAACCAAAGAAGAGCCAACCAAACCGCCCACAACAGCTTCCAAGCCAAGGACTCTAGGGACTCAAAACGGGACCACCGACTCGAGCCCAGGAGGCACCCAGAAGGCACCCCACCCCAAAGCACTGGCATCCGCGGACAACACAACCACAGCCAGAGGAGAAAGGAGGACGAACCCCTGGGAAAAACACTGAGGGGACAACCACTACTGGAGATCCGCCTGAATCCCCGGAGAGATGGGGAACAGAGGCCCGTAGCGTGAAAGAAAAGCAACTGGCGCCCCTGGGAGAGGAATACCATGCCCAGGGCCAAGAGGAAGAGAGCCCGCAGGAACCACAGGGGCCGGGAGGGCACCAGGGAGGACGTCCGGGGGCTGAAGAAGCCAGTCAACCAGAAAGGGAAACACACGCAGCCCCCTGGAATGAAGAAAAACCACCAGAGGGGCCAAGAGCTCAGCGAAAACCCCAAAACATACCACCTGGGGACACTCACACAGCATAGGGAGGACATGAACCCTGGACTTAGAGGACGGGCATCAGCAAAGGTACAAGACGCACCAACGAGCCAAAGCACCTCGGTTGCAGAAACGCAATCTACAGAACCAGGGCTGCCAGGAAGCCACCCGGAAGCACCAGAGGCAGGAAGGACAGCAGAAACACCATACAGAATGGACGACGGAGAACGAAGTGATAGACCCGCTTCAGAATCAAAACAGGACGCCAAACCGAAGTATCCCTCCGGGAGACCAGAAAAAGGACCGAACAGCAGCCCCCACAACAGCCACCACCTCCAACAGAAGCTGTACACCCGCCAGCAACGCCTTCCGACGCAGAGGAAGATGGAGCAGGGGAGCCAGAATGAAACTCGGAGGGGAAGGAGAGGAAAACACCAACAGGTAACCCTCCGACACAGACCGAACCGCCCAGGCAACCGGAACAGACAACCACTGGGACAGGAAGGACTGGAGGCGACCACCAACAGGCATAGGCAGAAAGCCAACGGGAAGAGGAAGAAGTGGTGGCAGCAACACCTGCAGGGACACGGGACCAGGAACACTCAGGGTCCCCCGGCCACGACCCCAGCCACAAAAAGGGCCGCAAAGTACCCCAAGCAGGAGGCCCAAAGGCACGACGGCAGGCAAACCCACGTCCCCGAGAAGGAGGGCATACAGGAGCCACAAGCATGAGGCACCACAAGCACGTCCACGGGAACCCACAAAGGGCAACCCAAGCAGGACCGACCACTGAGAAGATCCAGCCTACCCGGAACGCAACCAGGCGGGACGCCATGCAGTAACCCAAGCAGCATAAGCAGCGCAGTGGCACACAGAGGGACAACAACCAGTGCACTCGCAACACCAGGAGGGCGAAGAGAGAGGAGGCATCCACACCATCCCGCAAAAGAAAAACCAGGGCCCGGACCATGTCGGCAGCACAGGCCCACGCCCCGACAAAAAAGCGGGAAGCAGCAGAGGAGCGCCACACCCCACCAACAGCCAGCCGAGCCCGGAAGGCAGCAGCAACCTCCACACGATGAAGGAGGCGCAAGGATGCAAAGATGTGCATTCAGAGAGCACCACCACACCGCCTGCAGAGCAGCAGGCAAACAAGGCGCAGTACAGTACATCACGAGAGATGACAGTGCACTGAGAGAACCAAGAGAGGCCGCAGGAGAAGAGGCATCCAGCACCATGGCAGCAACGCAAGAGAGGAGGACACAAAGCAGCCACAGAGGACGGGACCCAAGAAAAAGAGACCCGCCCGGAAAAGCATGAAGCCCCGAGGCTCAGTCCTCATACGGGAAGCAGGGGGGGGGGACGCCGAAAAAGCGTCCGGCTACCCAAAAACTTCCCCAGGGAGCTGAGCACCCAGCAGGAAACACAGCCGAACCCCCCCACCCCCCGCCCCCAGCTAAGCAGGACGCAGCAGGAACGGCAGCGAGAGGAACGGCTGCTAGAGCAGGCCGGGGAGGTCCAAAAACCACCCCAGGTTGCCGAGCACGCAGCAGGAAACACAGCCGAAAAACCCAACCCACTAAGCAGGGCGCATCATGGACGGCAACGAGAGGAACGGCCGCTAGAGCAGGCCGAGGAGGTCCAAAAACATCCTCAGGGAGCTGAGCACCCAGCAGGAAACACAGCCGAAAACCCTGCCCGCTGAACAGCGTGCATTGGGAACGGCATCGAGAGGAACGGCCGCTAGAGCAGGCCGGCATCGAGAGGAACGGCCGCAAGAGCAGGTCGAGGAGGCACAAAAACACAAGACGCTGCAAACAGGATTCAAACCTGCGCAGGGAAACCCAAACGGATTTCAAGCGCAACGCCTCCACCGTATGTAATGAGCAACAAACGAGGCCAAAAAAGTGGGTTCACAGATAGAACCTATACACACTACATGCAAGCTCCACAACTGCACTCTTCATGCGAAGCATTGTGCTGTAAAGCAACTGCCCGTGCACTTTCCAGAATAGAACCCAAGAACATGGGTACCACGCACCACGAGATCACTGAACCGAGCACTCCAGTGCCCAAAAGAAAGCAGCAGCCAAAAAAAGGAGGCACAGACGGCCGCTATAGCGGACTGAGCAAGTGACAGCCCCCACCCCCCCATAAACATACAAGAAGGCGGAGCCACAAAGAGCAGGGAACGAACCTCCGGTAGTCCCACAAGCAATAAAAAGTAAAAAAGGCAGCCACTAAAGCAGGCCGCCACAAAAACAACAAGAAAAGAGATAAACTTACCCCCAAACAGCTCCTGCTAGGATATCAGTAGACTGCGAACGCAGAAAAAAAAGAACAGGAAGTTTCTCTACTGCTCCTCCCCCTTTATTGTCACATGATGGTGACGCCATACTGGAGAAGGGGCAAAAAGCTCTGCTAGGTAATAGGTTTCTGTGGAGCAGACTAGCTGCTCACTTGTAAGGAATGGGACGGGGAGACAGGATGAGGAGGTAATGTGGGTCGCGCTTGAGCTCCGGGGCAACAGAGGCCGACGAGGAGGTTTTTCAGCCCCCATAGGCGAGAGAGCTTCTCTGAAACTGGCGCTACGGACGTCTGAACATGCAGTGAGCAGCCTGGTTGCATTTGCGCTGCTCCCGCTGCCCGGCTTTAGACTGTTTAGATCGCGTCGTCCTTTACCTCAGCATCTTCGCGGGCAGCCACCATTTTGTCTCCCGGAGGCAGCGCTCGTGTTTTTGCACCCTTTGTAGTGCCTCACACGTTAAATCTGAGGCAGACAGGTATTGAGGAGGATATATATCATTAATGTGGTGCCAATGGATACTTGAAGGGGATTTTCTCTATCTCTGAAGCTCACTTCAGTTACAGTGGGAGACAACATCCAAGTAATGTGAGCCTGTGCATTTCCAGTTCTTCATGGTGCAGTTTGTGTCTTTTCTTGCTGAATTTCAATTACACAACCACTGACTGGTGGTCTGGTCATTGTGTTGTACGCAGCTGATAATTTGCCAGAGGATGTGACGCTGAGCTGTCTTTCTTTTTTTTGCTGACTGTCTACTCAGACCTGCTCCTCAAAATGGCGGCATAGACAGTTTAACTGATCTGTTGTAGGTGCTTTTGGATAGCGTTGTCTGCTTCTCTTTTTTTTTGCTATTAATAAGAGACTTCGCTGTGCTGATTTTATCGCTGTAAGACACTAAGAGTTCTGTTTTTTCTGGCCCTGAACTGCCTACGTTGCTGATTTCCAGGGAGCTGTTTTCGAACAGTGAGGGGTCTGGTGCTTCTCCAGCCGAGTCAATATAAGTTGTGGGCTTTTGCATTATCTCTCTTGCCTCTTCTCATGGCAGACAACATGGGCCTTTCTCCCGAAATCAAGTACGCTAAAGGTAACCTTAAAAGGTCTAAGCAAACTTCTCCTACTCCAGAACTAGTTCCGAAAGACTCTGGCAGTACGTTGGATGCTATTTTATCTCGTCTAAACGCTGTCCATGATATTGCGCAGTCGACTAAAACTAATACCGACTTACTTCAAGTGGAGGTTGCTACGATCAGAAATTACTTTAAGAGCTTATCACTTCCTGTTTCTACTGCTGAATCACGGATAAGTGGTGTGGAAGATACTGCGCAACACCAGTTTAAATCAATGCAACAGCTGGAACGCTCCTTGTCTTATTTGCAAAGAGATCTTACGGAGCAGGAAGATTGGAATCATAGGAGTAATTTGCGTATTTTTAGCTTGCCCGAGGATGCAGAGAAATCAGCGTCATCAATGTTAGACTTTTTGCTCCATTGGATCCCTATTGTGTTGCAGATTTCTTTTCAGAAAGACTTTGAGATAGAACTTGCTCATAGGGTCCCTACATTTCGACCAAAGTCTTCACCTTATCCTAGACCGGTGGTTTTTAAACCTTTGCAGCATCAGCATTCTGAACAAATCTTGGCCCAGATGAGGAAAATCAAAGCGGTTACTTGGGAGGGACACAGAATTGCCATTTCCCAAGATTATGCTAGGGACACTGTTATCAGATGGAAAGGGTTTCTCCATCTACAAAGAAGACTGCTTGACATGAACATTCCGTTCTCTTTTGCTGGTCCTGCACGATTTTGCATAACTTTTAGAGGTCGCACTCGGATTTTTTATGAGCCTTCGGAACTATCGACTTTCCTGGATAATCAGACGGAGCCCCGGTGGAATCTTTCTCTTCTCTTGGCCCTTCTGGTTCTTGAGTGTTGTTGGGGGGATGTTTGTAATTCTCCTGGCTTGTATTGCTATATCCATGTGCTAATGCTACAGTCTTTGCTTCTATATTTATGCAACAGTTATACAATGTTTCCAATGTTTGACATGTTCTAACCTTTTTTCTTGCAGGTACTGCTCTTCTGTTAAAGGATGCGTCTCTTTTAACTTTATTGTTAGTTTTTCTCGTATTGACTATCTTTTAGTGCACTCAGCCCTTTTAAAGTACTCGTCGTCCCCCCTTATTCATCCGATTTTTGTCAATGTTGCTAAACGTAGAGAACCTCGCACTTGGCGTTTGAATTCAGAGCTCCTGTATGATCAAAGTCAATTTGCGGTACTCAAAGAGGATATTGATAATTTTTTTCCTGAAAATGAGGCCTCGGTCAGTTCCCCGGTGATGTTATGGGACACTTTTAAATGCACGAATAGAGGACAAATTATTAAACAAATGGCAAAAAGGAATGCTGATATTAGGAAAGAACTTACTGATGTTGCAGATAACATCAAGCAGCAAGAAGCTCTCTATCGGAATTCTAAAGATAAGAAGCTTTTGCAAAATATCAAGAATCTAAAATATTCTTACGACTCTATTGTCACTAAGAGAGCTCACATTGGTGTTCAAGCACAGACGTCTAAACGGCTACTTCTAAAGAATCGGGCGGGTAAGGTCTTGGTGGCAACGTTAAAGTTTCAAGAGTCTAATATTAAATCATCTCAGTTATCTTGTATTACTGATAGTTCTGGTACTAGGAAATTTCAAACTAAGGAAATCCTTGAGGTCTTTCGTGAGTATTACAGTAAATTGTACCCTCCTCATAATCAATCTTCGATTGATCAATGCCAATAATTTTTTTATTTGATTCCTATTCAGACTGTCTCTGATGATGATGGTATAAAGTTAGGTAGTCCGATTACATCAGAGAAGATTGCTCATGCTATTAAAGCCACTCTCTCAGGGAAGGTGCCAGGTCCAGATGGGTTTCCCATTTTGTTTTACAAGACCTTTCTTCCATCTGTTGTGTCTCACCTTAAAGATGTCTGAGATAGTTTTATCTCATTGGGCTCGGTCTCTGGTTCCGCGGTGGAGGCTACTATTGTAGAAATCCCGAAGAAGGGTAAAGATCATTTGGATCCTAAGAATTTTCGCCCCATATCTCTCCTTAATATGGAAGCGAAAACGTTGGCCAAAATTTTGGCCAAACATTTGGAATCCTATATTCCGTTACTCATTCATCCATCAGAAACTGGTTTTTGTTAAAGGTAAATTAGTTAGGGATAATATTCAAACTTTTTGCCATATCATAGGGAAAGCAAAGTTATCTAGCCTTCCTGCGGCGGCTCTTGCCCTCGATGCCGAAAAGTCTTTTGATAAGGTATCTTGGCCTTTTTTACATGCATTGCTTCGAGCTCACAACTTTGGGGATTCCTTTATCAAGATGGTTATGTCTTTATATGCACATCCTAGGGCAAATATTAGAGTTAATGGTGCTACTTCTTTTTTTAATCTTTGTCAGGGTACTAGACAAGGTGTGCCCATTATCGCCTCCTCTGTTCTATTATCTACTGACCCGCTTCTTTGTTTACTCAATCTTCATCAAGATATTAAGGGTTTTCAATTTGGCTCAAATTGTATCAAAACAGCTGCTTATGCAGGCAATGTTTAACAACAAGGGGTGGTGATGGACAGAGTTTCTGAATTAAGCAGAATACTCTCACCCAGTCAAAAGATCAGGGTTGGATCCAACACCGTTTTTTTAGCTCACTGCACCATCCCAGCTCAGAACCTGGCTATATGCAAATTAGTCTGTTCCTGTCCCGGTGCATGATGGGAACAGGGCAAACCAAACTACCAAGCCAATTCTTACACTGGGAAGGAAACAAGCTACCGGGGACCGGTTTCTGGCATTTCAGCCGTCTTCGGCCCGGCTTGCTTGAATCCTGATGGTGCAATGAGCAAGGGACTCACATCTGAGTATACCCTTCCACGCTTATGGTGGACAAAATATTTAACAACAAGGGGTGGTGATGGACAGAGTTTCTGAATTAAGCAGAATACTCTCACCCAGTCAAGAGATCAGGGTTGGATCCAACACCGTTTTTTAGCTCACTGCACCATCCCAGCTCAGAACCTGGCTATATGCAAATTAGTCTGTTCCTGTCCCAGTGCATGATGGGAACAGGGCAAACCAAACTACCAAGCCAATTCTTACACTGGGAAGGAAACAAGCAACCGGGGACCGGTTTCTGGCATTTCAGCCGTCTTCGGCCCGGCTTGCTTGAATCCTGATGGTGCAATGAGCAAGGGACTCACATCTGAGTATACCCTTCCACGCTTATGGTGGACAAAATATTTAACAACAAGGGGTGGTGATGGACAGAGTTTCTGAATTAAGCAGAATACTCTCACCCAGTCAAGAGATCAGGGTTGGATCCAACACCGTTTTTTAGCTCACTGCACCATCCCAGCTCAGAACCTGGCTATATGCAAATTAGTCTGTTCCTGTCCCAGTGCATGATGGGAACAGGGCAAACCAAACTACCAAGCCAATTCTTACACTGGGAAGGAAACAAGCTACCGGGGACCGGTTTCTAGCATTTCAGCCGTCTTCGGCCCGGCTTGCTTGAATCCTGATGGTGCAATGAGCAAGGGACTCACATCTGAGTATACCCTTCCACGCTTATGGTGGACAAAATATTTAACAACAAGGGGTGGTGATGGACAGAGTTTCTGAATTAAGCAGAATACTCCCACCCAGTCAAGAGATCAGGGTTGGATCCAACACTGTTTTTTAGCTCACTGCACCATCCCAGCTCAGAACCTGGCTATATGCAAATTAGTCTGTTCCTGTCCCAGTGCATGATGGGAACAGGGCAAACCAAACTACCAAGCCAATTCTTACACTGGGAAGGAAACAAGCTACCGGGGACCGGTTTCTGGCATTTCAGCCGTCTTCGGCCCGGCTTGCTTGAATCCTGATGGTGCAATGAGCAAGGGACTCACATTTGAGTATACCCTTCCACGCTTATGGTGGAAAAAATATTTAACAACAAGGGGTGGTGATGGACAGAGTTTCTGAATTAAGCAGAATACTCTCACCCAGTCAAGAGATCAGGGTTGGATCCAAAACCCTTTTTTAGCTCACTGCACCATCCCAGCTCAGAACCTGGCTATATGCAAATTAGTCTGTTCCTGTCCCAGTGCATGATGGGAACAGGGCAAACCAAACTACCAAGCCAATTCTTACACTGGGAAGGAAACAAGCTACCGGGGACCGGTTTCTGGCATTTCAGCCGTCTTCGGCCCAGCTTGCTTGAATCCTGATGGTGCAATGAGCAAGGGACTCACATCTGAGTATACCCTTCCACGCTTATGGTGGACAAAATATTTAACAACAAGGGGTGCTGATGGACAGAGTTTCTGAATTAAGCAGAATACTCTCACCCAGTCAAGAGATCAGGGTTGGATCCAACACCGTTTTTTAGCTCACTGCACCATCCCAGCTCAGAACCTGGCTATATGCAAGCAGGGAATGTGCTCATTTTCTCTGATGATATAGCTACAGCAATTCCTGCCATTTCCAAAACCATTAATATCTTTTCTAGTGTTTCAGGTTACACTCTCAATAAGGATAAAACGGAAATGTTCCCCTCAACGCATTTTGCTTTCCAGCACACATGGGGAATGCTGGCTTTAAATCAAAACAGATTAAATACTTGGTAATTTGGTTTCGCAGTACTCTATCAGACACAGTAGCGTTTAATGAACCTCAAACTTTACTCAAGATTTGTCAACTTTTGAATACTTGGTCTCCTAAGTATATCTCATGGTGGGGACATCTTCAAACGTTAAAAATGATGATAATGCCCATTATTAACTTTGGATCCTCTTTGCTTCCTATTAGGTTATCTTCGTCTTTTTTCCATGATATTGATTCCCTCACCTCAAAGTTCCTCTGGAGAGATAAGAGATTCAGAATAGCCTACAAATATTTGAGGAAGCCTTATGATATGGGGGGTTGCAATTTTCCTGATTGGGATAGATATCAAGTGGCTTTCTTAGCTTCCCAAGGGGCTCTTTGGTTCTCTTCAGATCCTCGTCAAACGCTGGCATGGGTGTTTATTGAGCAAGAATTATCTTTTCCTCTACCTTCCTCCTTTTTCTTAACTACGTCCACATTGTCTATTCCTTTTTCTCGAGCTATTATTTTAGACACGGTTGCGGCGGTCAAAACTATTGATAAGAAAGTAACTAAATAGATTCATAAGTCTAGGTGATCTTCTTTGTGACTCAACCCCAAAATTAAAATTGACATTGACTCGACCTTGATGACCTATTGGGCCAGCAAGGGTATTACGTTAATTCATCATCTTTATGATTCAAATCATGATCCATTACCTTTTTCCTCCTTAGCTCAGCAGTTTTCTCTTGCTAAGGTTCGTCTTGATCCAGTCTCTCATACAATCTCTCTTTTGTCGATGTGGTTCAAATCGGGGCACGTGGCTTCTAAGATATATAAATTTTTATCTTCCACCCTGCCCGTGTTGAATACCGTTACACAACAGAAATGGTTACATCACTTTGACCATGACCTTCTTAAACATATCTCCTCAGATACTTGGCAAATTATTGGGAAACTCTCTCTTCGTTATGAGATTGCCGCCTCTCTAATTCAGTCTAAATTTTTTCTCTTAATTTACTGCATTGGACTCGGTACGCCTACATTCTCTTAATCTTAAGGACAATGATCTTTGTTGGAGTTGTAACTTAGCCGCTGGTACATATCAACATATGGTTTTTGAGTGTTCCCTACTCCGACCTTTCTGGGATTTGGTTCATAAGCAGAGATCTTTTCCACTAATTTTGTTGGGGCCATGGGCGTCACCTCTACCATTGCCATTGGAATCTTTAGGTGTGCAGTTATTAGATCTGTTGTTGACAATTGCGGTGAAAATTGTCCTTACGGAATGGAAATCATTTGGGTCCATATTCTATCATACATGGTGGGTTTGGGTATCTTTTTTACGAGGGGCTCACACCTCTGTAGATGAGTCTTATCTTTCCCCTTCCATTTCTAGTGGGGTATGGAGATCTTTGGATAGATATGTGGACTTGGCCTCGAAAGGGTTGGTGGAACAATATCCCTTTATGTTGTTTCTTTAATTTCTCTTTCTTTTTGCCGTTCTGCAGGAGACCCCCCTCACTCTTATTCTTACTTTGACTCTTTTCTCTTCTCTTTTGCTCTCTTTTATTTTTCCTCTTTTTCTCTTTCTCCCTCTTTCATACTTCTTTTCCTTTCTTATTTTTCTTTCGAATAATTCCCATCAAAGTGATACATCTGATGTTTTAATATGGTTCCTCTATGATATTGTTTTTCTTTTGCAACATGCTTTTTGCATTGTTCGTAGAACTTTGCATGACAACTTTGTTCTTGTATTATTCTTGGTCGGTTTATCACTTTTTTATTGTATTTAACTATTTATATGTCTTTTTTTAAATTAATAAAGATATTAGAACAAAAAAAAGTGTGTTGAAGTGAGTAGACTGCTGCAAAGTGAATTTAAAATGATGTAAGGTCATCCCAAAAGTAATTTAATGTTTCGATCGCAGTGTTACAATATGAACAAGTGATTGGCAGGAATACTTATAATCATCTACGTTGGCTCTAGGATCAAGTGGAGTTCGACATGTTTCTTGCCATTCTTTGTCAAAAAAATGATTGCAGCAATTCTTCAGGGCGAAAAAAGGTGAAGTTACATGTCGTAAAATGCTCTGAATCTTTTAGTTTAAAGAGGGGGGTGCCGTAGGATTGCGTTTTGGCCAGAATATTATTCATTTTGTACATTAATAATCTTAATCCCTATTTAATCTCCATGGGGTAGAAAAGTTATGTCCCACATTGACTATTTGGACATCCTGGCACTTCTTTATGCAGATGATGCCGTTTTACTTTTGCTCACTGCTAACGGCTTGGAACAATTTATACATTATTTTGTCTCCTTTATGGATATCATACATTTCAATACTGTTTCTAAAATCCATGCAATAATTTGTGGGACAGAAACAAATAGGACCAGGACAGTATATTCTAAAAACAAAATTATTGTGAGAGTTATCACTTCTCTTCTTTATAGGTTGTTTAATTTGCTAGTACCCGGTCCCCGTCCCATAACTTCAGATTTATTAAATGTGCCCAATGCGTAGGGGCTGTTTTTAATATCATCTCTAAACTGGACCTGAAACTTCTCGATCAAATGTTAGTGCTTTACAAAACTAACTGTGTTTGCATTTTGTGATGTGGCAGTGATATTTGGTATTACTCTTCCAGGGCCAAATTACAACAAGAACGATATTGCTTCTGCTGCATGATATTGGGTCTGCCTCCTAAAACGTCCCACTTTTTTGCCATGAAGAGCTTAGTCTGCCATATTTCGAGGATTTCATTTTGCTGGCTCTCTTGTTATCTGGTTATCAATTTGGTCAAACAAAAGATTGGCTCAAAAGACCCATTATTTCTGATTGGAGTTACTCCCCTTCACTCTATTTAGAATCCATTAGCTGAAATGTACTTTTAAGAATGTCAGCAGGTTATCTCTGTTTTTTTAACCCAGGAAACATTTTTATGTTTGATTTAAAAAAAAAAGGGTTGGGCAGCTCTTTCCTAAAAATTGTCTCAGCTCACGTGATCTTCTTAATTCTTCCGTTCATATGTATTTTATGTTGCAGAACCTGTTGGGCTTTGAGTTATACTTAATAGCTATTATTCAGCCCCGGTAGAAAAGTTTCCCTTGTCGCTTCAGGTAGGGCTCTATTCACTCCATATTTTCTTTTCCTAAGCGGCGATACAGCTCTGATTCCATCTAATGTTGTCCATGTGAAGAAACCTTTTTAATCCTGTTGCTCAAAGCATGACATTTTAATAAGGGTAGGTCTGGCTAAATACAATACAGATGCTGTATGATTTAAACGTTTGTTATGCGACAGGGTATTTTTTAAAATGTGTCATTAAGTACCATAACTCGTTGATGTCTTAATGTATTGTGTTAGATGGATTTGATTTTAGCATTCTAAAATGTATTTATTATATTGTAATATTTATTGTCATGACTGTTATTTATGCTTTTAAGGCATTTTTGGTGTAGCCGAATAAAGGTTTATTTACTTGACTGATTGATTGAAATAATGTAATAAGACTAAACAAAAGAGAAGAAACTCACATTTGATCATCAATGGTATTAAATTCAATGCTCATCAGCATTATTTTCCTTCTACTCCTTAACTAGCCTTAGATTTCTACCCACAATTCTGCATTGCCCCGTGAAATGTTTCAAGAATTGAGGTGTAACGGAAAGCAATCTGGGAACAGATTACCATCCAGAAAAAAACAATACTTGTACACAGAACATTTTAAAACTTTCTTAGAACCTTGTATGGTGCTGACGCCTACTCTTTACAATTATATTGAGAAGCATGGCTATAAAAGCAAAGATATTGTCTTCAATATTGTCTAGATATGTTACTGTGAAGGTGATCAGCTGGAATTAAGGCCTATTCAAGGTAGAGTGCCTACTTACTATTTTCCAACATTGTTACCTATATGAAGGACCTTTGTCATTGATGTAATGGTGTGGGGTGCAGTGACATAGCAAAGGCTTCATGGGCCATAAATCAACTAAGAAAAATTGCCTCCCACAATTTAAAAATCCATCAATGTCTGACGTAAAGTGGTCTCCTCACACACCTGGGCCCCAGTGTAACTTCACCTGCTTTACCTTTCAATCAATCAATCAATCAGTGACACTTATAAAGCGCGCTACATACCCGTAGGGTCTCAAGGGCCTTTGAAATGTGTGCCCCCGGTGGGGCAAGAGGAGCAAAGAAAGACTTCACTTCAAAATATTTGATCAATTTTTAGAGTTTTTCAGTCAAGCCTAGATGGCACTTGGGCTGTCAGGATGATCTGTTGTATGCAGTTTGTGGAATTGGATTCCACCCATCATCCGCCCATCACTTGTCATTTATACAATTGCTGGTCTTTTCAAATTCCATGCTTAGAAGTGGATAATTCCACATCCTAGTCCCTCCTTTTTGATATTTGTTCCCTCCCCTGGATCAATGCCCTATGACTTTTTTGGCTTCCACTTTTTTCTATTTTACTTTTGCTGAGGAACGTTTTTTAAATTTTGAGCAGCTGCTCCTCACATATGCAAATGCTCGCTCCCACGCTCGCTCCCTCTCCTCGTGCTGCAGCTGCCTCCTCCCTCGTGCTCTGTGAGTGTTCAGCTTTTGCCTGTATTTTATAGCATTTAGGGCCACGCTCATTTAGAATGCATAAAAAACTTTAATTACGTCACTTTCGAGGTTACACACCTATTGATAAATCAGAACGACGCCTGCCTCCCAGCCTTGCCTTTCAATGTTTCAGTATGGGGGCCTGCAATACAGACCTTACTTTTTTTTACATGGTGCATGCTAGTTTTGGGTCCTTCCTGTGCACACATAACATTGTTGTCACTGAGGAGCAGAGGGTCACTTAGTGGACCCTCTAGAAGGACTGGCGGAGGTACTGATGAAGAAGATGTAGGAATATTTCTGCAAAGAGTAGATAAAAAGTATGATAGAACCCATATGAGTCCTGGCCAGTGCACACATTCCCCCGCTTCACGACCGTCACACTGGTTTCCTAAAGGAGAACATGCTTTTATTTATTTAGCACTGTTAAAAAATTTCATTCTTTTGATATGCTGCTTAGCTTTTCCTCAATGATAACATCCTTTGATATGTTTAGTCTTTTTTAAGTTTCGCCTACGCAGCACGCATGTGCTGCCTAGGAGGGCCTTTAGCCATCACTCTGCAAATTTTCAAGCACACACTCGTGCTTGTGGCGTCATCCACCTTGGGGGAGCGAGCAGCGGCGTGCATGCTAATTGGCTGTTGCTCGCTCCCGCAAGGCGGATGGTGCCACAAGCACGAGTGTGCTTGAAAGCAGCTGCATTAGTTATTCCCTCGTGCACGGCTCTCTTTCCTGAAACCAGCTGTTGTTACACTTTCAGCTGTGGGCTCTTTCCTCATCTGTGCACTTTCATTCCCATTTTCCGCTCTTTAATTACATCTGCTTTTTGTTTCATATCACTGGCTCCCTGCCCATGCCTCTTCAAGCCTGCCTTTCCTCCCAACCTCTAAACTCGCCTCACCTCTACGCTGCCTCTCACTGTCCAGGCTGCGCTAGTCTTCTCTTCCGCTCATCTCCCGCTGCACCACCCTCATTTCCCCCTCGCCTTTTCCACTCTGATATCCGACCACGGATTTCTCTGCATGCACCCTCTGTCCCTCTGTATGCGCAGCAGTTTGCCACTGGATGCGCTGCTGCCTTTTCTGTCAGACACAAGTCCATCCCTCCAGCTGGGTTTTTGTTAATGAGCAGAATCTCATGTGCAGCCATTTTAAGCAGTTATCAACCCCTGGCCCTCTCATCTGTCGCACCAGACCTTCTAACCGGCAACTCAATTCGGAGTGAGACACACGTGCACCCGAGAGGAGGTTCCACAGTTCTCAACACGCAGTTTCAAGACTTTCTTCATTTCTCCCACTTTCAGGGGGGGCAGGCTCAGTCCGCACGATGATGCACGGCCCTCTCAGTGACGTCACTGCCACTAATCTTCTACCAGCCGATGAGAGAGTGGGCGCTCGCCTCCGGATAATGGACGGCACTCTTCTTTAGAGCTAGGTCTGGGCAGAGCAGCACAATGGGTCTCAATCTGCAGCCACTGAGTTCTTCACTGCTCAGCTCCTTAGTGCTTAGGAAGAACCGGTGCTTTCAGGAGCTGTTCTGGAGGGACTTGCAACACAGACGCAACAGAGCTGGTTAGTACCTGCTGTGTACTCCTGCTGTATGCCTTTGTAACCTTGCTGCATGCCTTTGCACCCCAGCCTGATGTACGTGCTGTGAGAGTTTATTTGTGATACCCATAGCTGCCAAGGTTTCAGATTGCTATGTGTGACATTTTCATATTTAAAGTGTAATTATGAGTGACATTTCAACAAATATGAGTGACACGTTTTTGCACGCAAAACTCAAGCAATGAATATGAGAGAAACATATGAATATAACAGTAATTGAACCCATTTGAGCAATGAGAAACTCTTAAGAAGACTTTAAAACTGGATGGTAGTATGTATCAACAAGCATTGGCATAGCCAATAGGTCTCGCCTTTGGGACCTTATAAGTGTTTAGTTATCCAGCACAATATCCTTGGTGCAACAACTTCAAGTCTTGCACAAAGGCGAGACCTATCAGCAATGGCAATGCTTGTTTTAAATTGTATGTAGCTGTGCATGCACGATTTTATATTTAAAATTGCAGCACATTGGAAAAGCTTTGTACAAATCACTTCCATACGAAAGTGCTTTTTTTCACAGAGCACAAAAAAACCATTTGACTCTTGCAGTCACTTTCACATATGTTAGTCTCGGACACTTCTTGGTGTTTAGGGCCTATTCACTCTGTAGTCGTTTGAATATGTTATTGCGCAAGATAACATCTTTGAGGTTAAACAACCTGACAGCCTGGCTGCTAAATTCTTGCAACACAGTTTTGTTTCTGTCTTCCCACTTAGAGGATGTATGATACAATGGCACTGTGATGTTCCCGTGGCGATAGGGTCTTGCCTTATTACAAGGCAGCGTTAAGCCACTTAATGTGGCTTAACGCTGCCTTGTACATAAGGCACCCTTTCACGCTATGTTTAGCTTGAAAGGGGTGTGCAGTGGGTGTTTTGGTGGGCGTTCCACCCTAATACCCATTGCATTTGATGGTGCCCACTATTAACAAGGGTGGCGTACATAAGAGGCAGCTCCAAATTTAAGACCAGGAAAGCCCTGGTCTAAAGGTGGTGAAACGAGGAGAAATGCAAATGCAATTTTGTAACTTTCATGTGTGCTGCATGAAGCAGCACACATGAAAGTTACAAAATGGCACTTTAGGATTGGTTATGTGCAGGATTAGAGACCTTCCTACACATAATCAATCCTTCCCTGCACACAGACACCCTTACACTCTGGTGCTAGGGTGCCTGCGTTGGTACTAAGGTGTGAAACGTAGCGCCATCGCTGGGGTAAACGCAAGGCTGCACCACATCCTTATACATATGGTGAAGCCTTGAGTTTCCGAAGTGGCAGAGCATGTTGGTAAACCCAGG